>NC_069790.1:115652745-116902745 GCF_027406575.1 Nycticebus coucang | reverse complement strand
AGAAGGGCAGACATTGGAAAAATGAATGTAAATCAAAATTTCATAAGGATGGAACCCCCTTGAATGACAAGGGTGACACTGATCCTGAGGATCAGGACGTATGGAGATCAAAAAACTAGTAAAAGGGGCATTCTCCCAGCCCAGGCCCCAAGGGAGAGCAGGCTGTAGCTTGTAAAACACAGCCCTTATCTACTTTAAATCCTCAAGCCCCTGAATTTACTATTCATGACCTTTCACGGGGCGCTCCTGGAAGTGCAGGTTTAAATTTAACAAGTGAAAGGAATGTCTTATTATCCAAATGGGACGGTGTTACTTTAATCCCCACTGCAGTAAAAGGGCAACTCTTGCCGGGGACAGTTGAAATTATAATTGGTAAAAGTTCAAATTATACTAAAAACTTTGAAGTTATTCCAGGAGTAGTTAACTCAGATTCAGAAAAGACAACGCAGAAGAAGACGCCAGCGGCTGCTGCAAGATCTCACCCGCCGCTTGGAGAAAATGAAAGTACACTCGCCGATAGCAAACAAAACCACCGGGCACATTTCCACTAACTCCAAGACGACTGAAAAGACCCAGCGGGGAAGGAAGCTGAGGGCCCCCCTGCCCTTCGTGGGGCGGGCCTGCCTCCCAAGTGTTACAGCCCCCAGACAACAGCACTGACGAAATCCCAAGGGTGAGGTTTAGAACCTTTATTATTGACTCTTTGCCACTAGTAATTTATATAAATAAGAAAAATATTTTTACAAACTGAATCTTTGTCAACGGATAAGATTCTTGTCTTTTAAACCTTCTAATTATCAGTTTAGCTGAGTGAATAAGTAACTTCATGGTAAACTGGAATCCTGTTTGATGGAAAGTGAGTTTTTGAGAGTAAGAGAAATTAAGCAGAAAGGAGAATGACATTGTGTAAAGAAAGAATCTTATGTGATAAATTTTGTCCTGAAACAGAATAGTTATGTAAGAAAGTAAAAGGCAGAACAAAAGTTCAAGAAAGTTTAGAATGTTTGTAGATGGTCTGTGCAGGTTAAATGAAACTCATAAAAGAGAATTTGTGAAAGAATTTACATGTGATCCAATTGACTATGTATTTCCTTTAAAATCTTTTAACTTATAAAAATAACCAATTGTATTACTTCTTCTGATATATTTCATGTAAATAATAGATTGCTGAATGTTATGTTAATTGTAAAAAAAAACCCTCCACTACTACACCCTGTGGGCTGGCTAGATCCAGACCCCATAAAAATTCTTTCTAATGATTCTATCCGCTTAGGAGGTTTAACTGACTCAGAATCCAGACATCATGCTGCGGCTTTAATTAATTTCACTGGCAAAGCCGACTCCTTACCTATTTGCTTTACTTTAAGAGGCAACACACCTCCTTTTTGTTTACCTACTAGCTACAGGGTGTTTTTAACTGATGCTCCAGATCCTCATGATGCAAATAGACGTTATGTTTGGGAATATGAGTTACAAACTATTGGAAGTCCTAATTATAATGAAACCTGTTTATCTGTGGACTCGTTACCTCTCCCTAACTGTAAAGAAAAATATAGAGATAAAAATCAATTCTGGGAATCGTCATTAACTAAAACACCTACTTGGCTTTCCTGTGGATTCCCAGATGCTGCCAACAAGCATTCTCCTATAAATTCAAACACAGTCATCTGGGATTATTCTCCTACTTCTTGTTTTGATCATAATAAATATTTCTCGAACCAATTAGATAAATTTCATCAGTATCAGTGGTCTGGTACTCCCCAACCAATACGACGATGGTTTACACCTGGTTTAGTTGAACCCATATGGGTCGCTCAAGACAAAAATAAAACTCAAATACATTATGATTTGTTCAGACTTGTTGTTGCATCCAACTTAATTTTAGAAAAGAAACCTAATATGCCAAAGCCAAATGCAATGTCAGTAAGAACTTGCGTTGGTTATCCATATGCTCTACTTTTAGCTCCAAATAAGTATTTAACTATTACACAATCTAAAAACTCTTATCATATTTCTTGTATCGCTTGTAAAGTTACAAATTGTCTTACTTCTACTGATTTGTTTAATGAACGCTTGTTTAATTCTGTTTTAATTGTAAAAAGACCCTCTTATGTACTATTACCTGTTGATTTACAAGATAATCCTTGGTATGATAATTCTGCTTTACAAGTTTTACATACTGTTAATCAATTAATTCGACCTAAGAGGTTTATAGCTGCTTTAATTCTCGGTATTTTAGCTTTAATTTCTATAGTTACAACATTTGCGGTAGCCACTACTGCTTTGGTTCAAGAAGTTCACACAGCTCACTTTGTTAATTCTCTCAGCAGCAACATCACTCTAGCCTTGATGACTCAGGCCAGCATAGATAATAAACTTGAAGCAAAACTTAACATCTTAGAAGAAGTAGTCTTAGCTCTAGGACAAGATATAAAGTTCATACAACATAAACTTCAAACTAGATGTCACTCTGCTTTTCCAGCTATCTGTGTCACTCCTCTACCTTATAACCTCTCCACCTCTTGGAACAAAACAAAGGCACATTTACAAGGTGTGTGGAAGGATAATGATATTACACATGACTTACATACCCTCCAAAAGGATATCACTGCCATCAGTGAAGCTCATCTACCTAGTACATCTCTCGATGCTCTGGCTCAATCACTCTCTGACAATCTTAAGTCTTTAAATCCTATATCTTGGATTCAGTACATTGTGTTTATTATTATTATTGGATGCCTGATATTCTGTGTTGTCTTACTGTTACCTTGTCTTCTTCGTTGTGTCTTTTCCTCCTTAAAGGCTGTTCACCAAGACCTCTTTGAACTACGTTTCATTAACAAAAAAGGGGGAAATGCCGCACCCCCGGCATCAAGCCGTGGCGGGATGGCTCTGTCCGCGTTGTAAAAACTGTGGTAAGGCGGTGAGTGCTCCCCGGAGCGTTGCCCCCAGTCCCCCTGGCTTGCGACAGCAGCGCATAAGTTGCCTAGCATGCCTTTTAGTGAACGTAGGAAGTCATGAGGTGCGGCATAAAAGCCTAAGAAACCTTCACCCTGAAACCTGTCTGTTCAGTTGAATGACTGATTATTGCCTGATTGTTTTGAGAAACTAAGAATAAACACAGTGACTTACTGATCCACAATTAAACACAGCAAGTATGGCTGTGCCGGACTCAGTGGCTCCAAGAGAGCCTGTACAACAGCACGTCCCCACCATAAATGTCAGTGAATTGAAATAGTACATCGAGAGAATGCAGGCACGGCAAACAGGATGTTCCAACATGACACCTCCTGCAGTAAAACTTTACTTAGAAAAACATCTAACTTCACTAATTAGTAAAACTTTACTTAGAAAAATGTCTTACTTCACTAATTTTCATATGTAACACAAATCAATAGAGTAGTTTAATGTTTAATAAACAATTAACTATGAATCAGAATATAGTTACTAATTAGAGTAAAAATATATAGTAGTAGTCAAGTATTATACATAAAAGAATATGTTCAGCTGTTTTTAAAAGAGATCATAAGAAACTAAGACCAATTAAAGAACTAAGAGAAGTTACAAGCCTTAACATTCCAAGATAAGGGGAAGCAACCAGGTGTTACTAATGAAACCACTTCTTTAGAACAAAAACCTTGAAAATATACAGTGCATCAAAAGAATGTAAATACTACAAACAAGATGTTTCCAACCTGATATCCACCCACCCTTTCCCCCTATCTCTAACCTTGTCTTTCCTAACCTCACTTTCAATATAGTTTAGTTTTCATACAATATCCTTTTATTTCTCATGTTTCCTTCACACTCTAATCACTTATATGATTCATAATACACCTCTAATCATAACAACTATAATCATGAAAATAAAACTATGAAAGAAAGTAGTGTTGTATGTTAAAAAACACATTTCAACTTTAGATAAAGGAAGCTGAAAAGTAACTGCTGCTTATCAGCTACCTCACAGCTGCCTTTGTTCCCCTCGCGGGCAAGACACTGTGTAAGATAGATGGTTGAATGCTTACATTTGTAAGACAAAATAAGAACTTGTGACCACCTGCAAGTCATAAAAATGTCTTTTGTGATTTGTAATGCTTTGTCAAAAATGTATAAAAGACACTCTTAAAATTCAGTAAAGTTGCAGCTACTTTCATCATCACCTGTGGTGTCTAGTAGTCTGTCAAACCATCCTGCGTCGACCTTCCAATCAACCTGTAACGTTCGCCCTGAAAAGCCCTCAGACTGAGACTCATTCGACTGGCGGTCCGCGACAGCATATGACTACATTTCCAGACTGAAACTTACATGATCAGACAGACGGTCCTTATATTATCAGCTCTTGCCCTCTTATTTTGTATAACAGGAAAGAAAACACTGGGAAAATTCTCAGTGAATCCAGGCATTCTCAAACTTGTTAAACAGGGGGCCAATTCACTATCCCTCAGACCATTGGAGGGCCAGACTATAGTTAAAAAAAACAAACTATGAACAAATTCCTATGCACACTGCACATATCTTATTTTGAAGTAAAAAGCAAAACAGGAACAAGCACACCGCCTCATGTGGCCCGCAGACTGCAGCTTGAGGACCCCTGGTTTAGACCATGCTGCTGTTATTTGGCAACCAGCTTAGAAGTCTCATTTTCTCTTTTCAGCATTGTATTCAATGGCAAAAAAATTATAAGTTAGTTTTTAAAAAACAAGTATTCTCATTTTACATAAAATATCTCAAAGGAAACTAAGTCAGAAAATTCCAATAAACCATGTCTTTAGTAAAAATGACTATCATTATTGTGTTTACTATACTACATTATACTGAACCTTGACCCTTGGTAACTATTTTTAAAATTAATGTACCTGATTTTTTTATGACCTAAATTTTCTTCTTTTCCTCTCAACATAGGTTTCTTTCAATATCCTATCACCTGTTAAAATATTACTGTATTTATAAAATTCCAGCCCTAAATCAAAGTTCGAAGGGCTCAGCTATTGCCCTGATTTATTCTCATCTTCCTCTTTAGTGTAATGCTGAATCATGACATCTTAGGAGATGCTGATTTTGACCTTGCTTTTGAGGAGAGAACGGTGTGCAAGTCTTATCATTTCTTGCACATGACATCCTGCAGAAAAATGCTAGCTCCTACTGGAAATTTCCAGTTTCGTCTCTGAGGTAATAAAGACCTTGTAATTGAAAAATAATTTACCCTTCTTAGAATGAGGCTAGATTCCCACCACTTGTTGTGTCTCTATGTTTTTGTGGCATTATAAACACAGAAGGTGTATTTGTCAATCAGCCTTTCCTTCAAAGGTTTAAAATTGCTTGAGGCTCAGAATTTTCACCTTAGTCCTGATCCAGACGTATTGTTAAGAATTGGGTGATATTTGACAGTTGCTTCCACAGCAGCTGAATTAATTTTTTGTATTTTCTCTAATGGGGTGATTTTTATTACATTTTTTCTGGGAGGTGGAAATATCAGTTGACCAAATGTATCCACACAGTGAGTGGATTCCACTATGCACTGCTGTGTCTCAGCCGCTGCCCTCGGTGATGAGGATAAAGCTGGGATGACACACCATTTCCAGCACTCATTAAGATTGCATTTTAAAAATCCTTATCACATGACTTCTCAGCATCTAAACTTCCTAAATATGATCTCACTGGACAAGCATTTAAGTACTTCTTTGTTTTAGGTCTTTAATAAGCAGAATGTCAGATCTGGAGCACCAGGCATGGATAGAATGGCGTATTAGTCAAAAGGGCTTTGCATTCAGAAAAATGTGGAATTGTGTTCTAATTTTCCTTCTTATTTTTAGAGTTTTCCAAGGTGCTTACTAACCTCTTGAATACTTTTTTTTTAAAACTGGAGATAATAATCCAGTTTTTCAGGGTTGTTTTGAGGATTCTGTAATTGTATAACATTTTAATTTTTATAATATAGCAATTAATTAAGATAATAATTTACATAAGGATGTGGCCTCTATCTTACTCCCCCCCAAACACTTTAAAATATAATTTGAGATGTAAAGTTTAATACAAAAGCAATGTAATAGGCAATCACTTTGTTACTTTTAACAACAAAAAAAATCATATAATTCTGATTTTCTAAGTCAAGTATAAAATTGACTGTTGTGGACAAAATATTCCTGATTAACTTCCACTGCCACAGACATTCTATAAATTAACAAACCAAAGCTAAATATAAGTATTTAGTGTTTTTAAAAAGTCATGCTGTCTTTATAACAGCTTACTGAAAATACATGCTTCAAAAATAGAAAATATAATTGGTTGGGGGTGGAAAAGAATTTGCTGCAGGTCAATTTGAGCATGCTATCTTGGTTGAAATTGTAGACTTAAGCAGCTAAGAGCAGCATGTAACATTTGGGAAATAGGATCAGAAAGAGGTTTAGGAGAAAGTGGATTAAAACTGAGAAGGGTTATTCTCTGCAATATTACGTAGACTGAGAAAGTTTAAGGCAATCTATTAATTTTCATAGCAATAATTACTTTGCATCATGTAATAATGAGGTACCAGAAATCATGTCCTATTGTACTTGACACCATTCATACTTTTAGTTGTTTGTTACATTCGTCTGAGGGGGTTGAAATGAAGTAGCTTGTGCATGTAATTTTTAGTCTCTTCCTGGAACCAAATTCGTGCAATGATGAATGATGAGCCGCCTATCTCTCAATGAGTGAGTCTCCAACCAGCTGTCAGCAGCTCATCACCCATCTGATTTGAAAGCTTAAGGGAGGGTTAGCAGGCTATTCAATCTGTGGAGCTTTCTGGAGGGTTGCAACACCATTTACCATGATGTAAACTTCTCAGTGGGCTGGCAATTTGGCACACAACGAGGTCCGAGGTGCGTCCTCATTCGTCACGATAATGCTGTGTGTGTATGTCCCTATTATTATCAATACAGTCCATCTTTGAGATTTCTCAGGGCTGTTTGCTTACTTGTGTTTATAAATCCTATCCTGTATTTCCTCTGTAGAGCCCAGTAGGGAGAAAGATTTTGAGGAGTAGCTGTCTGAGACTTAATACAAATAATACTTGTTTAGAAAATCTTTGGCGAAGTTGAGAGAAGGCATCAGCTATTGACTATGCTCAGAGTGAAATGTGTCAAGACTGGAAATTTCACGATTCAAACATAATGAAATCATCTAGGCGACGTGTTCCATACCATGATAGCCAGACCCTTTTTCCAGCCTGAGTATATATTTAGTACATAAGTAAATAAACACAAAATAAAACAATTTAGCCACAGCCTTGGGGACCCAAGTTACAAGAGATTGGCCATTGGTTAGATATTGTCGAAGATTATTTCAACAGATTTCCCATATGGAAAATGATCGTTTGAACTCATATATTAATCTGAAATATAAATAAATACATGGAGTATATTTTTAACCTTTTATGGGATTCCTTTTTCCAAAATAGCATAACAAACTTTAAAACAATTAACTGCCTTACTTGAAAAGTAAATCATGTAAGGTTCTTACATATGCTAGGTAAGGTTGTGCTTTACTTCTTTTTTTCTTTTTCTTTTTTTTGGCTGGGGCTGGGTTTGAACCTGCCACCTCTGGCATATGGGGCTGGCGCCCTACTCACTGAGCCACAGGTGCCACCCCAGGTTGTGCTTTACTGAAGTTAAGGATAAGCGACACGCATGTATCTAAGATGCAGGCACAGGGGTCCCAGCAACACACACTGTAATGAGAAATTAAATATTCAGTGCCTCAAATTTCCACTGAACGAAATTTCATACAGACTCACTAATTAACACTTGGAAAAGTGGAGATGTAACAGTGGCTCCAGGCAAAACTATCACATGCGATTATGTTGACACAGTTCAATTTCTGTGTGTTGGATCTGCTTTCTACTAAACTATATTACAAGATAGAAGTATTATTTAGTAGAAAAAATAGAAACATTTAAAACTATGAAAAACACTCAAGATTAAAGAAAGCAAGCACAAATGATGGAAACTATGAAAGTCATAGTAACCAAAGTAAGCACTTGAAAGTATAATCCATGGAGAAGAATCCTGGGAGGATCCTCTGTGTCTGGCTTTGTCCTGGGTTTGTACCTGCACCTGTGACACCCCTGTCTCTGCCTGGACACGTGTCTTCATCACTCCCAAGCAACACCATGTCACACAACAAAAACAAAAATATGTGTTTTTAATTCTCTTAATGAAAGTTGTGAAAAAATGGATGCACTTAAATTTTACTTGTATTCATTATAATTAAAATAAAATAAAATATTAATGTGCTCAAACGTGTATTGAGGATTTTAAATGAGCAAGGAAATGGCTTCACAAACACAGATCTTTTTTATGGCCTCCATTTAAATATTCAGCAGTTTTGTTCTTATATTAAGCTTGTCTCATACACTGTTCAAATAGAAAAAATTTTTTAACATTGAAAATTTTCCTGATTGGCTGGATGGATATTTCATATTTAATCAGGAAACAGAAAACTGTAAAGATCTATTAGATGGACACTGTGATATTTTGTTCTAATCTAAATGTTAGATTCTTTTTTTTTTTTTTTTGAGACAGAGTCTCACTATGTCACCTTCAGTAAAGTGCTGTGGTGTCACAGCTCACAGCAACCTTTAACTCCTGGGCTTAGGTGATTCTCCTGCCTCAGCCTACCGAGTAGTTGGGAGTACAGGTGCCTGCCATAATGCCTGGCTATTTTTTGTTGCAATTTGGCCGGGGCTGGGTTTGAACCTGCCACCCTTGGTATATGGAGTTGGCGCCCTACCCACTGAGCCACAGGCGCCACCCTAAATGTTAGATTCACTATCAGATTGTATAGTCACAGTAGAAGTCCTTGACATTTTGAATTTCTTAAATAATAGACCTTAGATTTGTGAAATACAGCATACATTCTTAAAGTAATGTTTATGTTTGCACAATTAGGAAAATCTCTTGGTGGAAGAAAGCTCAAAGCCTAGTCTCAGCACACGGGTTAAAACTTAACTGCAAACAAAACAGAAGTCGCCAATGTCAACTTGTACCTCTACGCAAAACAACCTTTCCTGTTTTTTACCTTTATTGGCTAAATGCTATTTTTACCTACAAAGGGCATTGCTGAATCCACTCTACCTTTTTCACTTTAAATTTTAAAGTTGATATTATAAAAAATTGTTAAATTGTTAAATCTAATTCAGGAATCTAAGCTAGGTAGAGGATTTCAAATTTGCCAAAATGAATGCTGACAAGTGACAACATCAAATATTACATAACCGTGTTTTTAATTTGGAAATTCCAGGTAGAAAGCCTGATAGGAATCACGCCTCACATGGTAGTTGCCACCGTGGAGCCCTCGGGATTTGATCCGTCATATAAATACAGTGTCTTATTTAACAATGGTTTTGACAGAATTAATGTGTCCATTGGATATACGAAACCAGAAACATTTTTACTATCCATGTAGATAGATTACAAAAATCATCTCTGAAATTTTTGGATAATGAGGAAAGGTAGAGTGCTGGCGACTGGGGCTTCCCAGGCCCCAGACTTCATCCCCTCCATTAACAGAAGACATCTTCCCTGAGTTTCTGGCTGAGGGGTTTACCAACCTTATTAGCACCTCCATCTTGTGGAAAAGTGTCAAATGGTGAGCCACTGCCTAAAATAGTACCATGACAACCATAATCAAGGGGCACAGTAACCCCAAGGATTTTAGAGAAGGGAGCAGCACCCCAAAGCGTCTGTCTGACGCTCACAGCAGACCCCACTGAGATTGCCGCCTATTCCTTTGCCTCTTTCCCATCAGCTCACCTGGGCACACTGGAGATCACTTAAATTTGATTAGTTTTGCAATATCCCTATCAACTATAAGGAAATGTTTTTCCCATAGGATGGTGAAAGATGCAAGGTGATTGGGAAAATTCTCCCTTGTGAAATCCACTTTCCTTTAGCAAGTATTTCTACTGTGTAAAATAAATAAAGCTTCAGCCTGAAATCATCATGGCAACCGGCAAAGAAAATCCAACAGATCTTACCACGTGGGAGTCACATGTCCCAAATGACCCATGTATTACCCTTCCTCTGGCTCCTGTTAGTAACTTAACAAGGTTGTGTTTTCAGTGACAGCGTGCAGTTCTACACTGTCGTGGCCTCCCACTGCAAATCACAGACAGATGTCTGCTGCCTTCAAGCCAGATGCCAGCATATCGGCAGGTGGGAAAGCCTGTTTATTTGTGCACAGAATATGCTGATGTGCTGTGGATCACTATTAGGGTGTGTCTTCCCTTGCTCCCATATTCACCCTCTCTCCTCCCTTTTGCTTTTTTATAAGCCTTTCTATAATCAAGATTTAAACCGTTTCATTTACTATTGATATTTATATTAAAATGGCCCAAATGGCTCAGCACCTGTGGCTCAAGTGGCTAAGGCGCCAGCCACATACACCTGAGCTGGCGGGTTCGAATCCAGCCCAGGCCCACCAAACAACAATGACGGCTGTAACCAAAAAATAGACAGGCATTGTGGAGGGCACCTGTGGTCCCAGCTAGTTGGGAGGCGGAGGCAGGAGAATCACTTGAGCCCAGGAATTGGAGGTTGCTCTGAGCTATGATCCTACAGCACTCTACCCAGGATGACAGCTTGAGGCTCTTTCTCAAAAGAAACAAACAAACAAACAAAAAAAGAAAATGGCTCAAAACAAATTGCCAAGATTGATGGCCATGGGGTACTAGGAAGTTGCAGTCTATTATATTTTCCTACACATCGATTATAAAATCTGTTGCAATTCTTTTGAACTTGGTTCCCACTAATAATGTATTTCAGTTTCAAATGTTGACAATCTGGCCTTTTCCACCACTATAAAAAATTCCCTCAAAGAGAAGTCACCACAGATCTCTCACTTGTTTGGAAAACTTAAAGAAATTCATAGATCAGTTTAAAGGAGATTGATTTACTTAAATACATCACTTCTGTACTTATTAGATTGTTCTTGGGTATTCATTAAAATCTCTTCCCAAATAAATCACTGATCAATAATAACACAGAAATATTTACTTGAAAGTGTAGGCTTTTAGAAAAAAAAAATTGAGATACTAGGATTTGATTAGTTAAATCCTTTTTAAAGCTGAAAGTGAATAGTTGTTATAAAAGTCTGAGACCATTTGGGTTCTGCCTATTTATTTTAAACCACTGGCCTTTTGTCAAAACTCATCACTCTCTTAGAAATGCATGAGAAGAAAACTGAAGGGGAAAGGGGAGCAGGGAAAGATAGCCTGCAAATTTTCTTGTCACCCTGATGCTTCAGAATAGGGTTTTTTCACCCACATGTAACAACCTCTGGTAGTTACAAAACTTCCACCAATGTGTCAACCAGTGAGTTATTTTATTTACTGCTCCTATGGCTTTCAAATAAATAAATAAATAAAAATGAGAGAATAAGAATGAAAGAGAGAAAATTGGATTTCTGGTTTACAGATATTTTTTAAATAACTGTGTTATATTTACGAGCCAGTTAGCATACATGAACATTGTACTCTTGTTTAAAACAGTTTAACTTTATGTCAAAAGCAGAATCACTAGGTAATTTTATTAGATGTGGGTGATGTAAATGTATGTGTATGTACATGGCCAATATGATAATAAAACCAAACAAACAAAAATCACAAAGACAATTTCATAAGGAAAAGTGAATGTCATTTTTGTTTAATTTTGTTTTTTAAGGAATGAGAAGTGAAAGGACAGCTAAGCTTTGGAAATACCCGACATGGTAAAATTACGTCATCCCAGGGTAGGAAGCAAGTGTAGCCCTCTCTATGCTAACCATAGCCCAGGCTGAAATCTCTTCAGTATGAAGAGATTTTATGCCTGAGTCTAAAATTACGCAATGATGGAAACTATTTACGTTCCTAAACAATGTTTTCATCAGAGTTATAGTCCCTGTCATCTGTTAAAAGGAAAACTTTAGACAAATTCAAGTTAATGGAGCTTAACTGAGCAAAAATGATTCAGGAATTGGGCAGCCCCCAACCAGAATGGACTCCGATCAGCTCCAGGCCTGCGTTAGCTGCAGAGGATCTGTGGGCAGAAAGGGGGAGTGACCTACAAGCAGCAGACGTGAGAAGCAGAGGCAGCTGGACGGGTTACAGCTTGGAGTTTGCCTTATTTGAACACAGTCTGAACCACTGGCCACATTTAATTGGCCCAAACTCCGGTGATTGGTACAAAAGTAGGTTACAGCCTGTTTACACAATTTTCTCTGGGTGAAGAAACCTTTAGGCTGTGCTGAAAGAACACCGTGAGGAAGCTTTAGGCTAAACCTAACATATCATATAAACTAAGTCTAAATCTCTCTCTTTCTTTTTCCTTGCTATCTGAATTTGCATTTTTTTTTTTTTTTTAATTAAGAAAGGTGATCTCACTCTCACTCTGGCATCAAGGCTAGATGTGGTGGTGGTTATAGCCTTGAACTCCTAGGCTCAAGTGATCTTCCCCTGAATAATTGGAACTACAGGTGGACAATCACAGCCAATTTTTTTCTTTTCTTTCTTTCTTCTTTTTTTTTTTTAAGGCTGGGTCTCACTATGTTTCTCAGACTGATCCTGCACTTTGGACCTCAAGGTATCCTCCTGCCTGGCCTCCCAAAGTGCTTGGAATACAGTCCTGAGCTCCCAGTCTAAAGGTCTCTGTTTAGTGTTCACGGATCGCGAGCTCTTAGTCTTATCTCCAATCCTATCAAGCAGGCATCATGGCCAGCCTCGTCTGTTCTGCTTCCTCCTCTTAGCATGTTCCACTGAGCCTCTGCTGTTTAAATAAGGTACCCAGAAAGTTTCCACATACAACCAACCGAGACAAAAACGATGATAACTAATGTTCTTGAAATAATACCACATGTGTTCTATTCTAGACAATATGCCCTGCACTTCATATGCTTATCTCATTTAATCCTCTTAGCAATCCTGTTTTTTTCTTTTCTTTTTTTAAACTCTATGGGGTAAAGATTAAATTAAAAACCACTTACTCAGGAAACTGCCCAAGAACACTTAGCTCATATAAATTCAAAGCCTGGATTTGTACCCAAGCAGTTTGACAACAAAGCTTCTGGAGGGTAAGATCACCACACTGCGCTGTTCTAAGCCTGATAAGTAAAATAACCGGCTCCTCTTTATGTGACCTGCTGCTAAATCCTGCTCCGCACTCATGCAGGTATCCCCTCACCAGCAAATGTGGGACAGCACATGCAACACTATTCAATACGAGATTTGGAAATGTCACACCGTGCTTCATATACTCCCCTTCTGCTTTGTGTCCTGGTCCCGTCAGGCAAGATTTTGTCATTCCTCACAACCTTTTTTTGCCATCACTGGCCAAAAGATGTAGGTGAGCACACATTTCTGTGTGTCTTTTCCTACATCGCTGCATAAAATGTCAAAATGGAAAGACCCAGAGAGACAAGTGCTACTTGTTATTTACCTCCAAATTGGTAGAGTGTATGAATATTTTTTTGCATACTGCCCCATCATTCACCAATCCATCTAATTTTTCTAGCTTGTCTACACAAATTCAGACGGCCAACTTGTCAAACAATCCTTCATTGTCTTCTCTTCCATTAACACTTCTTTTTTCAATTGTTCTAACTTTCGTTTTTACTGTGGCTATTAACTCCTATGAGGCAGCCACGTTTTTATAGAATGTGGTTACTGGCCAGGCTCACGCTTATAATCCTAGCACTCTGGGAGTCTGAGGCAGGTGAATTGCTTGAGCTCAGGAGTTTGTGATCAGCCTGAGCAAGAGCCAGATCCTGTCTCTAAAAAATAGCCAAACATTGTGACAGGTGCCTATAGTCCCTGCTACTCAGGGGGCTGAAGCAAGAGGATCATTTGAGCCCAAGAGTTTGAGGTTGCTGTAAGCTATGACACCACGGGTCTCTACCTAGGGCAACAGAGTGAGACTGTGTCTCAAAAAAATAGGTGAGTGAATTAGAATGTGGTTATTTTTGTCCAAGGTTATAAATATGATAGGAAAATAAACAAATGTGTTAAATCTTGGGGAATTCAACTATAAAATTGTGTCATCCTTTATCTTTTTCATTATTTTGTATTTTCTTATACTTTTATCTAATGTACTGTCACCAAAATCTTCAGAATCATAATTTTTTTACTGGAAAGTCTATGTATTTTGGAGAACATGTTCAGGTCCCCTCTCTTGCTGTGCTCCTGGGTACACCGGGATTTCTATCGTTTAGGCAAACACTTGAACTTCCTAACAGTTGACTGGTGGTTTCCACAGTTCAATTTATGTTTCATAGTTTTAGGGAATACCAATTCAGTCTGTCATGTAAGACCAAGTATTAAATTTATAAAAGCGAAGGAACTAAATGGTAGATCCAAACATAGACACACGTCTGAGATTATGGAAGAAAAAAATTGAGGGATTCGGCATTCACATTCAGTAGGCATTGGCTGCTATTCCAGAAACCATTTCCAAGGACTCTCTCTGTTCTTTCCTCCAGGTTTTACTAAGGATTACTAAAGAAAGAAAAAAACAGCAGAAACATCTAAAAAAAAAAAAGCAGGTTTGCTGCTAGAGTGATTTTGAGAAATTCTATGTTAAACAGTCCTCTGAACTCCCATACATTTTAATATGCTAATATGAATGTTAATATCCAGGATTTCAGGAGAGAGGTTAGTGTCTTTAAAGACTCCCAGAACAGATTTTTTTCTCAAACATCCCACAGAACTCAAGTTTTTTGGAAAAGACTTTGAAAATGCTCCATGCAACTGCACCGTTTCTTGTAGAACTTTCTGTAAAGTCGGCATTTAGAAACATTTTAATGCGTCTTTGTCTTTTATTTCAGAATTAATAGGTTGACATGTGAAATACACAGAGAATGGAAAGACTGCTAGAAATTCCATAGCTAGACGATAATGACAGTTTTAATTTCTTAAAACCTACCTTTTCCACAAAACCCTATAAACAATGACACAAAAGGCAATTGTCTAGTATCTAAAATGAGAACAAACAAAAATATGTTCAATTTTTGGTAGAGTTCAAATTGATCTCTGAATAAAATAAATATTTTATACTTAATAGTCAGTTAAAAGTATAACGTCAAGCTAGAGAACAATTACGCAAAATATTTATTCAACAAATTTAAAAATTTTTTTTTTTTTTTTAGAGACAGAGTCTCACTTTGTTGCCCTCAGTTGAGTGCTGTGGCGTCACAGCTCACAGCAACCTCCAGCTCTTGGGCTTAGGCGATTCTCTTGCCTCAGCCTCCTGAGTAGCTGGGACCACAGGCACCCACCACAAAGCCCAGCTATTTCTTTGTTGCAGTTTGGCCGGGACCGAGTTAGAACCCGCCACCTTTGGTATATGTGGCCAGCGCCCTACTCACTGAGCCACAGGATCGCCCTATTCAACAAATGTTTTATTAAATTTATAATAAATGTGAACAAAGAGACATCCAGTTTGGGACAGAATGGAGATTTCCTAATATGAAGTTTCCTATTACATTTTGCTATCCTTTGCACAGCTAACATAATGTCTGCTAACAGTATTATTTTGACCAAATCATAAACTAAATCATCTTCAAAACAGATATTTTACTCAAAAGTCTACCATAGTCAATGAATCAAAATAGAGCCAGGAATGTTTAGAGATCATTTTTCTAGCTTTTATAAAAATGCTTCCTTTCATTCTTCATTAAAAAGCAGAAAAGTTATCTCTTCATTAAAGAAAGTTATTTTCTAAACATCTGGAACATCACTCAATGTCTTAGGGTTACTTTAATAACTGAAATATAAATACTTATTATGTGACAAAACACTGACAAGTCCGCTAGAAAATTATTTCTGCGTTTTGTGACTAAATTCTCATTTATTCCCAAGGTTATTTTATTTACTTTTTCAAATTTTTGTCTTTTTCAGGAAATTATCAATATATATTATGACTAAACACAAATCATTGCTGATAGGAAAACCAAGTTTTTTACTAATTGCATTATTATTAATGTCCATATAGATCATTTTTACAGGCCATGTCAAAGTACAGGATCCAAAAAGGTAATTGAATTTCCAACCTGTAGCCTAAACAGGCAATTTACTTTTTTTCTTCATTATCCAACCTTTATGATTTCGAGAAGAAAATGTTAAATGTGCACTTTTTTGTGGAAATCATCAAGCATTATTAGTTTCCTGAGAGATGAACCTGCATCAATTTTCAGATGTCTTGAAAAGTCTGTTTCAGTGTTCCTTTTTTTAGCATAAAAATTAATTCTAAATTAAAAATGATATTCATTGGACACAGATACAGATACCAATCATGTGATACAAAATAAAGTATTATCTCCTCTCCCTCCAAAAAGAATTTGGAAGAATGGGGCCAAAAAGTCACAAATGGTTCAATTAAAGTTATTCTCTTCTAGAGAAATTTGTGTTTTACAGATGCCAGTGTTCAGCGGGCAGTCAATTATCTCTTGATAATCAAAGAGAAAGTAAAAAAGAGAGGGCTGTGTCTGAAGACAACTGTATCCAGGCACTTCGAATCCAGATTCATAACAGAAATTTTCTCTGCAATAATCAGGTACACCTCTGTAGCCACATTCAGAAGTAAGGCAAAGGGAACTCAAATAGCTGATATCAAAATGAATGAGGGAAGAAAGCACATTTCTTGTCCCTGGAAGGCAGTACAGCAACTTGCACACCCTGATATGTCTTTGGAGAGAAAAATAAAAATACATGTAGCCCCTGAAATGGGCCTTGGGAGCTCATTCATTTAATTACTGTCAGATTCATGGAAAGGTACAGTGGATTTAAATAAAATTTCACATGTACACTTGTGATGCCATCTCATTAACTGATCTCAACACTGTGCTAGGAGGTAGGAAGTCACCACACAGAGACAGCGGCACAGGCTGGTAGGACGCTCCTTGGGTCATCTGCCTACCTGAACAGGTACAGGGCCTTACTTTTCTCTAATGTCCCCCACCGGGAGAAGCACGACGCTTTTCCCCTTCAGAGTTCAGTGAGCTTCAAAGTTGACAATAAGCTCTATCTAGGATAAATCAGTTGCCACTACTGTATGAAAAGGAAAGTGATTATAGTATTTTCTGGAAAATAAAAAGGCTAGGATGGTAGAGGTGTGCTGAGCTAATGAATAGTTAGTGCTTTGGGAAGGATTAGTTGACTTTACTGGATAATAAACAGTCACATTTTCAGGAGGCTATTAACAAGGGATGTTTCAGGAGATAGCTTCCCTTTCCTTGCACTTGAGGTAAAACGTAAAGTGTAAAGCATATGTAAGTGAGCCCAGGATAGAGAAAAAGAAAAAGCTCCCCCACCGCCGAGGAGAAAGAAAAAGAAAAGGCCCCATGAGGAAGCCAGGGCACAGAACCGGCCCGTGGTTCCTCCCAAGGCTGGAGTAACCACAGAGGAAGAGAGAGACAGGAGCTCATGATTTTCTTTCTTGGGGGCGTCTTAAATGAATTATCTTATTGAATCCTTACAGCCACCCCATGCAGTAAGTATCACCACCATGCTATTACATATTCATTGTTTAATAAGCTGGGAGCTAGAGGGCCAGGATTCAAATCCAAGTCTAGCTGACTTCTAAAGCCCAAATTATTTCCTTTAAGGGATTTGGAAAGAGTTTTCCAAGTGATACACTGGTGAAAAATTGATCCCATTTAACTAAATATCAGAGGAATCTGTAAAACCTCTTCTTAAGCAAAAAGTGTAGAAACTGTGCTATTGTGAATTAAGAATTCACGGGTATGTAGCATTAATAAGAAGAGGATTTTTAAACACAACAATTTAGACTAGAACATAGAAACAATTATTGTTAGAGAAATGGAAACATTATTTGTGAAAAAAAGTGTTACATTAAATCTGAGAGTTAAATAATGAAGGAGATGGATAATCCTATACAATCAGTATATTAATGACAATGTAAAGACATTGATAATTTCTGTTAATTAAATAGGTGGACTAAAGTGTCTAACTGTCTGTAAGAAATTAAGAGAATAACAGAAAAAAAAAAATGAAAAATAGACAAGAACCCAGGCAGAAACAGGGCCTCATTCAGGCCCAATGAAAGGTTTTGTCACTACTCTAATTCGGAAGTTTTAATAGGAGATTATGTATGTTCAATAATGCAGTTTCAGCCTTTCATCGGTTCTTCTGTCATCTTTATTAAATCACTTTGAAAGCCCTAAGTTAAAACAATTTAAGTTTTGCTCAACTTGAATGGATTTACCCAATCGCTCTGCAGCCAAGATGATGGCGAACTGATTGGTCTGCCATTCAAAAGGCTGAGATAGATCAAACTCTAGATGGTATTTAAAGTATACACAGATCCTGAAATAAAATACATGGAATGAAATTTTAACTATATGTATTGTCAAATTTGAAAACACTTTAATGTATTAAACTGTTCCAAACTAATATCACAATTGACCCAATCAAGCTAAGTTTTCAATTATATGACACCAATATAACTATTTTAAAAGTTAAAGTAATAACTTAGTTGGTGTTCTGAAATACCTTTGGTGCTAAGATGAATCAGAAAATGAAGTATAGCTTGATAAATTAATGTGAAATAAATTAAGTTAAATTACTTCAAAGTATAATTCAACTTTAAGACTTCTTGTCGCCAAGTTCAATGAAGATGGTCAGTTTTATTTAGACTGTAGTCGTCTAATAAGTAAAACTATATAATTTTTACTGCTACACTTCCAAATATAGTTAAATGATGTTTGAATCTATTTGTTTTAGAAGTCTGCTTTGAGCAGGCTAACATAGTCTGTTAATTGTTTTTTATTGAACACATAATACCGTAAGATAAAAAGGAAAAGAGATAACATAATGATTACTATATTATTATGTGACATATATATAATATTTTATATATTTTAGGGTACATGATTATTGTGGAGGGCCCTTATACAATGTATCAATCAGGCACAAAAACAGGATGGCGGAGGCGTACTTTAGGAAACCTGCTTGCAGGCTGCGCCCTGGCAACAACCTTGCCGCCTGTGCCCTTTGCGCTCATTGGAGAGATGTCTAAGTCAAGAAACCGCAATAACAGGATGTGTCCTAGAGTATATATACAGAGTGCTGTAAACAAGGTTAGAGAGGGCTTTTCCATCCTACTCTCCCCGGACAAGGTTAGAGAGCTTTTCCATCCTGCTCTCCCCGGACAAGGTTAGGGCTTTTCCATCCTGCTCTCCCCAGACAAGCTGCTTGCCCCCGATAATAAACCTGCTGAAAGCTGACTATGTTGGTGTGTTCGTCCCTGCTGGCCGGCGGCCGAGCAACACCGACAGATTATTTTGATACATTCAACAACAAATGGATTAACAAATTGTGGCATATATATATATATATATATATATATATATATATATACCATGGAGTACTATTCAGCCATAAGAAAAGATGAAGATTTTACATCTTTTAGGTTTACCTGGATGGACTTGAAATACATTCTTCTTAGTAAAGTATCACAAGAATGGAAAAAAATCTCATATGCTCAATACTAACAAGAAACCCGTATACATGCCCACACGAGTGATAAAACACAAACATGGTCTAGCAAGGGGGAAGGGAGTGGGGAGGGAAACTGGCAGGACCTTACCTGGTATGTGGCTTTTTAAAAGAATTTTTGTTGAGAAAGAGCATAGTCTGAGAAGGCTAACGGAATGAATTCTTGCATTGGGTGAGGGTTAGGATTACAATCTATTACAAAAACCTACTAGTTAGTCTCTGATATTGTTCAACTGTATCACCATCACTTCAACCAGGAGAGAATTAATTAAGGTAGCTGGTTTACTGTGTGGTTCTTTTCAGTGGGTAGAAAAAGATAACAGCTTCATAAAAACAAAATGAAGTGTATATGGATGCCAAGAGATGGAATGTTTTCTTTTGGCTGTTAACTCAGACACACAAGTCCAAAAGCATCCTTATATTGTGAAGATCTTGCTACGATCACATGAAAAATAAGTTTGCAAGGAGAGGATTATAATCCAATTAGGTTATCTGTACGTTTCTACTGTATGGGTGGAATCTCTCAAGACAGAATCCCTTCCACTGAAAGTCTACAAATTTAAGAGTCCTAGAAAAAAAATTACTATGAGAAGCATTTTTATTCTCTTATGAAATAACAAAATACTTAGACACTTGCTTCATGAAAGTGAAAGATAAAATCTTCATTAAAAACATAAAAGGTCATCTCTCCCCTTAGGAGAACTGCAGTTGTGAATTGGATAAATTTGTTGCTATGCACACATTCTCGTGATAAATGTAGGACTGTCTTAAGAAAGATTAAAGTTACTAGTTCAAGAACCTTGGCATTAAGCTGTAGTAAGAAAACTAACATTCACTGCCCTGGAGCGTCCACCAGGGACAAGTAACCTGCCTGGTCGCGGCCCGGCTGGCTCTGGCTCCACGGTAGGAGCGATGCTGCCATGACAGAATCACTGTGTGACTGGTGGGTGAATACTCATGAGGAGCTAATTTGCAAGGATTCAGTGAAAACTAAGTGTTTTGATGAGGAAGACTGAAATAACAAGAAGGGAGGAGTGAGGAAATGGGATAAATATACCATAATCCTTGATTACTCTGCAAAGATAGCAGACATCAGAGTTTATCTTGTTCTTAAACCTTATGGTTTTCTTTCTTTTCATACTTGAAACATGACATGGGTCACTGAAAGAAGGGAGTTAAACCAGTCACATCGTTTATTTTAAATGGAAAACGAACAGTTCATGTGCAGATTGCCTCTAACAAATTTAAAATTCATTTTTATGCCTAAATTTTGAAGAGATTTAATTTTTGTGTGTTAGGAGAAACCAGCTAATTTACCTACAGACCACACATGGTTTTCTACGTCTAAGCCGTGCTAGTCACTAGCTTTACATTGACAAGTTATTAAAAAAGAAAGTGCAAGTCACTTCAAATAGGATAAAAATGCACCAAAATTTGGGTCTCTCCCCCTGACCCCGCAATATTTTTATTATCTTTGAAATTTTAGTACTAGTTAACTACTGCTAACATACGACATTCTTTCTTCTGGAAAAGGATTTTTTATTTAACAAGTAAGAAAAGCTATGAACATATTTTCAGATGAACAGAATGAAAAATCCCTAACTAGAAGCTCTTTTTCTTTTCAATTGAATTTCTCTAAATTCTACCAAAAGTTCCCACTAAAAATGTACATTCAAGACATAAATAAGTAGAACTATACAACTTCTCACAAAAGATCTGCCTTGTACGAATCGTCCCTCTCTACGCATCTTGCCCTGAATGGTGCGTGTGCATTTGTGTAGGTGTGTCTGTGCAGCTTTGTGAACATCTGTCTACAGCACTGAAAAAGTCAGGAGAGGCAATTAGAATTCAGTCAAAATGATAAGACTTAGTGTAAAACAAAGGAAAAAGCAAAGTTGAAATATCACAGTGAAAGAAACACTAGATCAGAAATGAAAAAACTCAAGTTCAGACCTTGGGCGAGTGACCTTGGACAGTTACCTAACTTCTGGATACTCAGTTTCTATCTATCCAGTGTGCGGGAACCACTTTTCTCTGAGGTTCTTAGGAGAACCAAACTCAATGACACATATGAATGTATCTTGTGAACCACTGAGTGCTAAGAACACGTCATTTCTTTCTGGTAAATGCACTTAATCGTGTTTGGGATCTGTGTCTTTGTAGCTCTTTTTTCTCAGTTTTCTCATAAGCAAAATAAAAGGAATTGGATGAAGTTGTCTCCCCAGAATGATTAGACAATTCAAATTTAATTTTCTTTTAATCAAAAATAAGTCATTTGCTGAAGGTATGGAGTTAGGTAGTCGTAAAATCAAAGAAAAATAAAATCCAAACAGAGGAGGACAGACATCGGTGTTGCTGGGCTACCCTCGTGTGTGGGGGAAGAGGGACTCTGGCCATGAACCGAGGAAGCAAGACTAGAAAAGAAACTAATAATCATCAATCGGCAGCTGCGGAATTAAGTGCAGAATACTGAGCAGAGTGGACAACTAATACCCAGCATTAGGTTTTATCCATAAAGCGATTTAGGACGAATGATAACAATTTCAGTTTCAAAAATAACCATGACCATCATCGAATGCTCACCTGAGCCTTGAACTTACTGGCTTCTCATTCTCTTCATTTGTGGTTTGTATTTGTGATTAGCTGTTATTAGATTAATTATTAGCTGTTACCAGATTATTAGCTGTTATTAGGTCTTCTCTCTCTTTTTTTCTCCAGCTTTATTTTTGTTTAGGCATATTAAGTTTTCAGATCCTACCACTCATCTTTGTGTACAGAGACTATGTGGACATACATGTGAAAATCTGCCTGCACCCAGAGGTCATGAACTTTAACTTCCCGATTCTAAAATACGGCCTGACACAAAAAAGACACAAAATTGTATAATCGATGGCTAGCAGGAAGGTCAGGCTTCTGAGCACTTCTAGCACTATAAATCCAAATTGTAAAATGACTTAAATACAGCAAGATGTCTGGTTTTAATTGTATAGCAGAAACTCTGAGTTTTCTTGAAGAAAAGAAGACGTTCATTCATTAATTATCTATGTGGAAATTTATCAAGAAGCTGTTACTCAGTATGTCATGATAAAAAAAAAAAAAGAGTTCCTCCAACAAAATGGAAGTAAACCAATCTAAATATATGTGTATGACATATAAACATATAAATAGTAATTTGTATGTAAAATGTATCACGTGTTATGCTATGTTATATAGTATACATAATTATGTTAAATCTATTACATTATATACTATATATTTGATAGTAAATATCATTACATATATTAAAATATATAAACATATTTAACCCACTGGCTATGTTTTAGAAATTAATTCTCACAGCAATGCTCTGTATGACCCAACAGATACAGTTACAGTTAAGGAAATAAAGATTTAGAGAAGTTGGGTGATGCCTGTGGCTCAGTGAGGAGGGCGCTGGCCCCATATACCAGGGGTGGTGGGTTCAAACCCAGCCCCAGGCAAACTGCAATAAAAAATAGCCGGGCATTGTGGTGAGTGCCTGTGGTCCCAGCTACTTGGGAGGTTGAGGCAAGAGAATCGCCTAAGCCCAGGAGTTGGAGGTTGCTGTGAGCCGTGATGCCACAGCACTCTATTGAGGGAGACAAAGTAAGACTCTGTCTCTAAAACAAAACAAAAAAGACTTAGAGAAGTTAATTAATTAGTTGCTTAAAGTAATACTGTGAGGGGGCAGCGCCTGTGGTTCAGTGGGTAGGGTGCCGGCCCCATATGCCAAGGGTGGTGGGTTCAAACCCAGCCCCGGCCAAACTGCAACAACAAAAAAATAGCCGGGCGTTGTGGCGGGCGCCTGTAGTCCCAGCTGCTCGGGAGACTGAGGCAAGAGAATCGCGTAAGCCCAAGAGTTAGAGGTTGCTGTGAGCCGTGTGACGCCACGGCACTCTACCTGAGGGCGGTACAGTGAGACTCTGTCTCTATAAAAAAAAAAAAAAGTAATACTGTGAGGGAAGAATTGAACAAGAAAGATGTCAGCCATAGTAGTCCTGATTCCTATCATTAAGTGATGTACTTTGCTAGACAAGAGGCATTCCATCATTAGTCCCCACTTTCTCTATGTAGCTGGTCTCTGTGTTCTCTAAGCCATATTTATCTTCATGGAAATTATATGTTTCTTTCTATTTCAAAATGTTAACAGAACTTCTAAATCCCGACTTCCTTCCTGAGTAGTTGATTATATATTTCATAAGAACTTGTACCTCCTAACCTTGGCCCTGGTTGATGTGTAGAATTTATAGAACGTGGGTATTGGCTTACCTATTAATGCTGGATGTCAGAGATGGAACCCAAGAAACTGATCACCAGATAGTATCGCCATGGAAAAACATTTCTGAATAAATTAAGAAAACAGTGTTCCATTTTTAGGCTCACAGTTACTTTCTTTTCTGACAAGTCATCTTAAAGGGAATCAAGAATATGCGTTTGTGGCAGAAATGAAAGCCTCTGTGAAGTGTAAAGCAGCATAACCTCTACACAATTTTCTCAAAATTAATTCCACTGAAATTGCCCTAAGAATTGCATTGCCTGTTTTCACAATGCTGCCGGATAGCGTAAGATCAAGAAGTTTACTTAAATTCTGTGAACCAAACAAGTCTCTGGTGATGCTATTACATTATCCTAGATAGAACTACTAGGAAAGTTTCCAGCGACCAGCAACTCAGAAAAAAGAAGTATTTATTGGATAATTTCTATGTGGCAATTTCTATAACGGACAATAGTGAGAAAATAGGCAGCGTGTTCTGCCTTAGGGATCTGGTAATGAGCAATAGTTGTAATATGATGAGGCAGGTCTCTGAGTTTTCACATGTGAAGAGAAAAGCTGGGAGAATTAGGAGTTGATGGTTTAGAAGTCGGCTTGGAGCGTGTGGCTTTTACTCACCCTTCAAGGCTGGGTAATATCTAAAGGAAAGGAAAGAACAAGACCATCCAGGAATTACAAGAAGACAGTCGCAGAATTAACAAGACCAGTCAGATTCAGGGGACTAGTATGAAATAAACCTCCGGCTGTCTCAGGGTCTCTACTGCACCTGAAGTTCCTGAAAACTGAGAAACGGACCAATTAACTTGTCCACATTTGTTTTATGATAATAAATATCATTTTTAACTTTATGTCTGCCCCCAGCTGTGTAAATGTGGACAAATTAATTTCTCTAAAATTCAATTTTATATATACTGTAAGGATCCTTCTTGAAAGGTAGGAAAGAATGTATGTGTGATTCTATTTATGAGACCGAAAGAGTGTCTGATGTGTATGATACTAGATAGATGATTTAGGTGCTTACATGAGACGCAATAGTTATAAATCTATGAGGCAGGTCTCTGAGTTCTTATATGAGAAAGAGAAGAGATGGGAGAATGGTTGGGAAGTTGACTTTGGAAGATGTAAGCATTTAAATAATAAATACAATAACAGGATGGAATTGTACCCTTACTGACTTGAATCCTTGTTTTAGTTTATTAAAATGTATTGATTGAATTATAAAATTCTTCTACTACACAGTATAAAGCCAGGACATTTACATTGTTCCAGCCATAGATCTCATAAACATGATTGTTTAGCAACTACCATTTTTGTTTCTTCATTATTAAAATGAAAAATAATGACCATAAAATTTTGCTGCAGTTTCAAGCACAGTGGTGTCGAAAATAATTTAATGAATGTTAAATCATTGTCATCAGTAAGTATTGAGACAAAGCCCTGTCTTAATAAATTCAACCAATATTTCTTTTCTTTTCTTTTCTTTTTTTTTTTTTTAATAGACTAGTCAAGTGTAGTAGTGAGAAGGGGACAAAGGGCAGAACAAGGAGATAAATCTGTAACCGAGTGTGAACAATCAAGTGAGATATCTCACTACCTTCGGACCAATCCAATATTTCTTTTAAGTCAAAATATTGCTACCACACCTTAGCATTCATAATGTATTTGATTTTAAACATGTCACATTGTTTAATTTCATTTTAAATTCCACTTACCAAGTATCCCTTCTATAAACTATCCTAATATGTATATTTTCTATAGTTAGCATTTAAAATTAAAAGACTAACCTTTTTCATCTCTTAGAACAAGCTTTAATTGATTCTTAATTTTAAACCTTAGCCTACCCCCAAATACTGAAAAATACTTTAAAAAATAAGTAAAATGTATTTTATTGATATTTTCCCCCAAAGAAAAAATCATTCACATGCAAAAACAATCTATTATGATATGAAAGTGTTTTATATTAATCCTGCAAAAGCCAGAACTGTTCTAGGCATATTCAAGTCCTCCGTTTAAGAAGACTATGGATCTAAGAATGGTGATTTATAAACGAGTTAATGAGATAAATGTAAGATTTAACTATGTTTTCGTAGGAACAAGATTTAACAATGTTTTCGTAGGAACAAGATTGAACAATGTTTTCGTAGGAACAATGTTTTGTAGGACCAAGTTTTCATTGTAAAAAGTTGCAGGAATTCTCTCATCAATCATTTTCACCGTTAAGCAAGATGGCATGGTGGTTGGTTTCTGAGAAGAAGCTCTCTGTTCGGACATGGGCACCACACCTTTCCAGTTGCTCCTTTTACTTCTACTGACCATACTGTGGCTGTAAAGGTTAACTTTTGTCTTTAGGGGATAATTTAAAAGTTATTCCAGTGGGTCCTCCTCCACTGTCTTCTACAGAAATTCCTATTACAAAAAAAAAAAAAAAAAATACAGAAGGGAAACTTTGAAGGTAAAGTCCATCTATGCTTCTGGAGACAACCTGAGAGAGAGGCAATGGACCATTTCCTTTGGTCTTTTACATTATAATGCAGATAGATTTTTAAATATTTTTGATTGTTTGTTTTAAAAATATATTTGGCACTAACCCAGTGATCATAAAGATTTCACTGAATTGCATGTTTACGGAATGCTGACTATTCATCAGGAGCTGTTCTAGAAATACAATCATGTTAAGTGAATCAAGGTCCCTCGAGTTTCACAGAGGGGACAACCAAGAGGTAAATCAAACGGTGACAGCAGAGTATGTTGAAATGCTGGGAGAGAGAAATGTATGGGGTGTTATTAAAGTTTGGCAGTGGAAGCGCATGACATTTTCTTGCTTAGGAAAAGATGAAGGGGAGGTCAGGAACTTCACTTAAAAGACGTCAAACATTGCTCTCTAAATATGAAAAGTGACAAATTCCTTACCTCTACTCAGTTGACAAGAAAGTATCATCTTTCTTCCTGCTACTCTAACGTAGCAGGATTCTGAAGGGAATTCAGGGACAGCCAGCTAGAGAGGGGCTCAGGTGGATAGCTGTGACCAGAGTCTGTGACAGCATCTCGGAAGGAACCTGAAGACACTAAAGAAGGCTTAGCTATAGAAGAAATGTTTCTGTGACACTCTGAGCAAAATATGTAAACTATCATATTAAATGTCCTGGCTTTTTAAAATCTCTAACTCTTGAGAGTCATTTATATAATTTTATTTGTACTTGAACAAACTCACTGACATTGAAGGCAACCATCAAGCAAGATGGCTTCTCTCTGCACTTTCCACCTTGATTCAGTGGAAGCAAGACAGAATCAGGTAACAATCTGATTACCCTGCCCAGGCATTTAGCAATTGGAAATGAGATTATATAATAACCAAATCCTAGCTGGAATTGACTGCGGTGTCTGCTACTATTTTATTAGAAAATGGGAACATTTCTGCAAGCAAATAAAAGTGCTTTGCTGATGAAAGATAATGATTCCTTTTAAATACTGAGAGCAAGGGTAAAATTATAATTTGTGAGAAGATATTAAATGGCAAACATGCAGATACATGTAGTTATGTGGGTGTGAGAGAAGAAGGGGGCATTTAAATGACATATATTAAATATAATTGTGTCATTTTTTTTGTATGGAATTTAGATGACAACTTAATAGCATTCATCAAATATATGAAACTTATGTATCTAAAGCAGAATGAAATAATCCTTAAAACTGCATGAAGGAGAATAGGTGGTTAACAATAGGCTGAAATAGATCTAAAATATAGTTGAACTAAACATCAAATTTGTGATATTCCAAAAAAATTCTATAATACGCAAGTATTCCCTGGCAATTCATAGGCTGCCTTAAAAAGAGAAAAGAATTAGAGAATATTTTCTTGGTTTCTAAAATTATTTTTATGTTTATGTTATTTTTAATTGAAAAATCATAATTGAATACACAATTTTAATATATGTATATACTTTAAACTGATTAAATCAAATTAATTAACATATCTTTCACTTCATTTAGGTATCATCTGTCATTATGGTGAGACATTTGAAATTTACTATCTTGGTTATTTTGAAAGATGCAATTAATTATAACTGACTATCGTCAATAAAGCTACCCTTTCAAAACTTAATTCTCCTATCCATCTAAAACTTTGTTGGCTTTTTTTGAGACAGACTCTCACTCTGCCCTGGGTTGAGCACCTTGGTGTCACAGCTCATAGCAACCTCAAACTCTTGGACTCAACAGATTCTCTTGCCTCCGCCTCCCAAGTAGCTGGAACTAAACGCGCTGACCACAACATCCAGCTAATTTTTCTGTTTTTAGTAGAGATGGAGGTCTTGCTCTTACTCAGGCTGGTCTCAAACTTCTGAGCTCAAGCAATTTACCCGCCTCAACCTCCCAGGGTGCTAGGGTTACAGGTATGAGCCACCATATCTGGCCAGCATGTTTTATTTTTTATACACTATTTTTTACATACATATTTTCTACACATTATTTCATGTGTATTTCAGTGACTTATATGATAGTTAACAAATCTTTAGTGGTTAATATTGAGATATTAATCAGAAGCACACTTGAACAGCCTGGATGGACCTGGGGGACATTATGCACACACAGAGAAAATACTAATGATGCCTGTTTCATGATGAATCTAAAACAGTCAAACTCTGGAAGTAGACAGTGGAATGGTGGCTGCTGGGGGTTAGTGGGGTGGAAGACATGGGAGGGGAAAATGGGAAGGTATTCATCAGAGAATAGAAAGTTTCAGATATCTGGATGAATATGTCTTGGAAATGTACTTTATAACATTTAGCCTACAGTTAATAATACTTTGTTTTATACTTAAAAGTTTGCTGAAAGTGTAGATCTTATATTAAGTATACATATGTTCCCCTGAAATAAAAATAATAATAAATCAAAAGAGCAGAAATAAACTTTTGGAATTAATGGATAGATTTATGTTGTGCATTGTGTTGACAGCTTCACGGAGAGAACCAGTGACTTTTCATCAATGAAATGTTTCACTACTGAAGTGAAATGCGTGCACTTGCTAAGACACGTGGAGAAGGCCTTTGTCTTGTGTGGACGATGTGTCAGGGCCCAGGACG
Source organism: Nycticebus coucang (assembly GCF_027406575.1). Lineage (NCBI taxonomy): Eukaryota > Metazoa > Chordata > Mammalia > Primates > Lorisidae > Nycticebus > Nycticebus coucang. The sequence goes on along the minus strand of NC_069790.1, from coordinate 116,873,851 downwards.
TCAGGTCTCTTCTACTCTTTATCACGGGGCCTTACGCCATGAATTCTGTCAAGTTTTATGAGCAACCCTTCCAGAGGATACTTCAGATATCAGAAAAAAGTGTATCGACTATGGCAACCAAATTGGCGCAAATCCATCTGTACCATAGACAGTTGCACAAAAAGAGCTTGCAGATATAGGGGATTGCCTCATTAGTAGGTAGGAAAAAGGTAATTAGTCAATTGGTAAAGCAGCAGGGGTAGTGGTAAGTCCCTTCCAGGGTCCCCAAACTACAGCCCGCAGGCCACATGAGGCGGTGTGATTGTATTTCTTCCTGTTTTGTTTTTTTACTTCAAAATAAGATATGTGCAGTGTGCATGGAATTTGTTCATAGTTTTTTTTTTTTTTTTAAACTATAGCCCAGTCCTCCAACAGTCTGAGGGACAGTGATCTGGCCCCATGTTTAAAAAGTTTGAGGACCTCTGCGACTAGACTGTGTATTAAATGGAAATGTAGGCCTTAGTTTTATTCTAGACTAATTTGAGCCACTGGCAACTTCCTATGAAGCTTTTTATTTTCTGAGAATGCTAGACATTATGATTTTTTGAGATTCTTACATCCCTGAATGTTTACGATTCTATAATTTTTTTTTTTTTTTTGAGACAGAGTTCCACTTTATTGCCCTTGGTAGAGTGATGTAGCATCACAGCTCACAGCAACCTCCAACTCCTTGGCTTAGGCAATTATCTTGCCTCAGCCTCCCAAGCAGCTGGGACTACAGGCACCTGCCACAATGCCTGGCTATTTTTTGTTACAGTTTGGCTGGGGCTGCGTCCAAACCTGCCACCCTCAGTATATGGGGCCAGTGCCCTACCCACTGAGCCACCGGCACCGTCTATAATTCTATACATTTCATGAAATAAATTTGATACCTATTCCTAACCATATACTCCAATAGACAATAGAATTAATTGTAAACACACTATTTTTCTGGAATAAGTACGCAGAATACACTGAGATCTATCTCCCACCATTGCCTCCCTTGGTTCTAGAATCTAAGACCAAAAAATAATCATCATCATTAGTTTTACAATAGCCTTTCAGACCTCTTGCCTTGAAGGATAAAAATATAAGACGTGGTCTCCCTGTCTCCCCTCTCCTGGCCTTTTTTGTTCCTTTTTTGCTTTCTAAATAGTTTCTCTCTATATAATCTGAATAGGGGGAGTAGGTTTGGTCCAAAATTTTCCTCTTAGAGCTTCCACGGGACTGTGGGAGAAGAATCAGAAAACATAGATGCCAATCAAATAGATCATTTAGAAAGTAACTATCTTTAAGGACAACTCCATGAACGTACAGAGTGTGCAGCTTTGAAGGTATTTTAGCCTGGTGGGAAAGGGATGCTCCAAATCTTAATATTTATACAACTTTTGGGGGTTATTTCCATGTTTGCTTAATCAACCAGAATAATCTGGAAAGAGCCTGGCCTTGTATAGCAGGATCCCTCCGGGCTAACGCTCTGTATTTCTCTTCCGTGTGGATTAACTGTACTGGAAGCTAATCCCTTTCATGAGGGAAAGGAGATTTATGGAACAGTGCCAGCTCACCAAGGTCAGATCTCACTAACTCTTTTCATTTTTATGCCGCCCTTTCTGCCCCTGTAAATATTACGCTTTGCTTCCTCAATAAACCGCAGCAGCCACTCTGATGGGTAATGTTTGTTTTGAGCAAACATCAGTTCCAGTGAAATGACTTGAATTTTTCAACAATCTTGTCTGCTCTTTACGAATTTTCCTCACTGGCCCATCCTAAGTGCCTTAGTATTTCCGCGTGCTGCTTTTGGTCCTGGGAAGATCACGTTTAGAAAGATAGGGGTGGGGAAGTCAGAGGAAGGAAAGCAAAGATAAGAAGGGCGGTTAACGTTCACTCGGCCTGGCTCACGCTGCCAGCAGCACTCTGGATCACAGGCAATGTTTCACCCCCCCACGCCCGTCAGCACAGGGAGGCAGGTATCGTTTTCACCCGTTTTACTGTGGAGCATGTCAAAGCCAGGGGCGAGCACGTGGTTCATCTAAAGTCAGAGAGCTGGAAAGAGTGGGACCCAGACGCCAAGAGCCGGTCAGCCGGCCCGCCGGCCCCTGGGCCTTCCCTGGCACTCTGCTGCCTCCTCTGTCTCCTTAAGTGCTTCAAAGGGACATAATGTTTTCAGGCTATAGAGGTGTTTTTCAAAGCAAGTTTTACTTACAACGTGAGCAAAAAAAAAAAAAAAAAATCAAAAGTCTGACATTATACATCAGAAAAAATTCTAACAGTGAACTATCTGATTCTTTTATTTTTTTTGGTGGAAATTCAATCAACGTTGGTGACAAAATATTGGTATGTCAAAATAATTAGAAATTTCTATTTAATGGAGCCTATTGAGAATTACCAGTATGGAAAAACGGCTCTCTCTTCTGGGATGTGTGCTATGTGGGGCACCGAGCTTCTCTTTGTGCCCATTAATCATCTAATCCGTGCAACATTCCTGGAAAGGCAGTGTACTAACATCCCTATAGGTGTGGTGTGTCTGGAATTGCTTAAATTTAGCAGTAGTCACCCATATAGGCAGTGTACTAACATCCCTTTGCAAAGAAGGTGGTGGGTGAAGGTTCAGACAAGTTCCTTAAGGTCACCTGATTTTAATTAGAGCTGAGGTTTGTGCTCAGGCCTCTGATCTCAAAGCCTAAGCCATACAATCAACTATACCGCAGAGATGGCACCTCTTACATCACTCCCCTCCACAAACGACTATGTTAAACAGAATACTATTTTATAGTCTTTTTGCCTTCTCTAAATTTTCACATATATAAATGGGTCTCCTCCTAAAGTCTACGGTCTTCAAGATAGCTGTGTTTTTGTGAATTAAGTGTTTCAAAACACTTGCTATGTTTAAAAAGTGATAAATTTTAGCTAGATGATAGATAGATAGATATGAAGTTTTCTGTATAGTCCAATACATAATTAATTCTAACCTAAAGCAAAGGTGAGGTTTATTTTCCACGGGTGGGCGGGGTGGGGTGGGAAGGTGTGTCTGGAATTGCTCAAATTTAGCGGTAGTCACACAACTGCTTTAGCTTTTCAGGTTACTCTCCCAGTGCTGCTGGGGGAGATGGAGGGTGAGAGAGAGGAGAATCCAGACTGGAGCTGTCTGGACCCTTCTCTTCAGTGAAAAGAAAAAACCTTGTAAGCGGACGATCTGAACCAGGACACTATCTCTTCTTTGGCAAATAAATTAACCTTTCTTAGCCCAATTTTCTTAATTTGGAAAGTGGGGAAAATAATGCTTAGGTAGGTTACAGGACGATTATGAGGTTCAGGGAGAACAAAAAGTAAATGAAATACAGTTTGTGGACCCTCGAGTGTTATATGAATGCAATTTCCCTGTTTTTTACCCTGGCTGACTCCTATTTTGTAAAAAAACGTCTTGCTGGCTTTTCCACTCACTCACTGCTGGGATTCTGTGAGTGCGAGCCACCGGTCTGGGCAGCTGTCCGTGGTGGCCAGCACCCTGCTCCTTGAGCCTGGAGGAGGAGTGAGAGCTGGCGGCAAAGCCAATCTCAGTGCTCTGTAGTGACACACGGGAGCCAAACACTCCCCAGAGATCTGAAAATCTCTAACCAGTGACACCATCCCTCGCCTCAAACTAAACAACAACATGAGAAAAAATAAGGACAATTTCAGGGAAACTTTTCAGGAATTTATCTGTGTGGAGGAGGAAGAAATCCTAAAGGCAAAGCGCATCATTTTTAAAAGCATTCACGTGATTTTATTAATAAGACGGATGACCAAATATACCAGTAAAATGTGTTTTTATGAGTTTTAATAATTGTGGAGCAAAATCGTTTTTAAAAAACGTATTTCAAAATCAGAATGAACATTGTCTAAGGCTTGGGGAGTGAAGAATAATTCCCACATCAAGAACGAATACGATTGTTGGAAAGTTTACAATGTGTATTGGTTAGGGGCTTCCAATCCCACTACCTCAAGGTAACAGCATTAACCCAGCTATATGTCAAGACAGAAGGTCTCCAGTGTGCAGATCCTTTCTGGGCTCACACTCAACATCAGTCACAGGCGTTTTCATTAGCTTGAAGGAGAGGAATGGGCGTTAATGCAGATACCTCAGCAACAAATGGGATGCCCCAAAGAACAAGTATGTCACTGTTTTATACGGGAGTGTGGGTGTGTTCACAAAGTGTGTTCACAAACATCATGCATTTATCAAAACCAAATGACACAATAATAATGTTTGCATCAGTAAATAAAAATAAATTGCACAGCTTTTTTATTTACCTACTTATAAGTAGCACTTGTGGACACATCTGCAGATGCTAAGAGCTCAGACGGCAAGATTCTCACTTCTACCGTGGCAGTGATAAGAGTGCACGCTGACGTAGGAAGCAAAATCTCAGCATTTCCCTGGTGTTCCGTCAAAATGTTTCTGTGTGATATAGCAACTCTTACAAAGATATTTATGCAGTGACCTTTTTATGGTAACCTAAACTGGGTTAAATTAAGTTTTCTTTTAAATTTAAATATAATCATTAGTCCAACTTTTGCTTATTTCTTTAATTAATCAAATTTTAGTGGCTATTTGGTTAGGATGGATAAGTCCAACCATTATGAATACCAATTATTTCCTTGAAGACAATGTAATTAGGCCTTTTTATCTAAAAAAATAGAAAAGCATTTGTGCATCTAATGAAATCCCTTCTAACTACAAAAAAACGAATAATTAACTACGATACATAGAAGAAAAAAATATTTCAGTAAAAAGTTTTTCTAACATAACTAACATTAAACACCAAATGAGCAACATTCATAGCAAATAAAAATACTAATAGAAACAAAGTTAGTACTTGGGTTTCCATCAATATTTTCAATGTGATATCCTGACTACTCAAAAGAACAACCAAATCATGTAGCATATATAAAATATGAAATAATGGAGTTTTTACAGGCTGTCTCCATGCTGTGGTTTAAGAATAAAGATGAGTATGTGTTTTTGCTTGCCCAATATAATTAGAGAGATGTTCAATCTTGCTAGGTGAACTGTGGACATAATTTCACATATTCATGCATTTGACAAACACTTTTTGAGGACCTACTATGTACTCAGTCACGGTTCTAGAATAGGAGATAGGAGAGTGAAAGAGATTAACATAGATGTCTTTTAGGGCTTTTTCTCCAGTGGGGAGACAGTCATAAGAGAGTGAAATGGAATATTAATTAATTTTGTAGCACAGTAGTGACATTTTAAACAATGTGGCTTTCCTGGAAAGTTGCCTTTTGCATAAACATAGGGATGGAGGGAAGGGCCCTCAGGCGGATACAACATCTGGACAATGCTGGACCATTCAGAACACAAGTTGGACCTCGGGCCTGAAGGGGAGACCAGCGGGGAAGAACAAAAACAGATTAAGTCGGAGATGACGGGGGACACACTCCAGGGCTCTCTCGCACTATACTAAGGAACTTGGGTTTCTCCTCTGAGTGACCGGAAGGCCTTAGAGGATTTTGAGGAGAGAAACACCATGATCTGACTTGGATCTTCCTGGCCGCCATAGCACGGGCAGGGCCAGAGGGAAGATGCAGCCAGAGGGCTGGTGTGTGAACACAGGCGAGAAAATGCCAAGGCAGCTTAGAGGTGGGGGGTTAGAATCGCTCCAACCCAGAATACGTTTTGAAAGCCCCACAGAATAAATGCATTAGGATTGAGAGAGAAGGAGGGCGGGAACAAAAAGGACAGCCCGAGACTTTGGGTTTGCAAGACCGAAAGAATGGAATTGCACGAATAGAATCAGAGAAACCAGAGGCAGGAGCCCTGTGAGAAGGGGGATTTCAAACTGGCAAAGTCACGACTCTATTGTAATACTTTCCAGTATCTTATTGTTTCTGACAGGCAGGGAGAGAATTTTTTTTTTTCTTTTGCAGTTTTTGGCTGGGGCCTGGTTTGAACCTGCCACCTCCAGTATATGGGGCTGGCACCCAACTCCTTGAGCCACAGGCGCCGCTCTCAGGGAAAGAACTTTACACACAATATTTAGGCATGATAGACATATGACGAGCACAGCATTAGCTGCACCTTGCTTAAAGCACTTCCATGCTCCCACATGGCCGTTAGAATGCCTGAGTCCACACGGCGTTGCAGGACACTTCACAGCCCAGTGTGTGTCAGGGCACTCTGCTGTCTGCTCTCGGGGAAATATGCATTTTAACTGGATCAGTAATCTCTAGTTGAAATTACAGAGATAAATATCTTCTCACTCATCTAATCACACACATTAAAATCCGTATTAGCGGAGTATCTTAGAAATGATCAACGCTGTCTCTTTCTCTGGAGGGTGAGTAAACCCAAAGAGGAGGAGGAGGAGTGGCAGAGAAGAGGAGACGGGGAGAGAACAGCTTTGTTTATGGTCATATGCTGCTCACCGCAAACCTGGCTCCAGCGCCAGACCGTGCAAACACCAAGGTGGCTGTGGCATCAATTCCGTATCACCCAGAAAACAAATAACATCGTATCTGTAAAAAAGTGATGAAGCAAGCATCTCTTCCACTTTTTCATGTTGCGACTGAAATCAATTGAGTCTGAGGGGGACGTTCATTCCACGTGGTGTAAACACCCAGCAGAGCGGCTCACGCCAGCGTCTCTGCGTTCCAAATAGTCGTCAGGGCCAGATGTACTTTGCAGAATCACGGCTGTCACTTGGTTTCTCCTTGATGAAGAATTTGAAATACTTCTGTGATCAGCTCTCAATTTCTACCATTTACAAACCTTCCCATAATCGTGCCTGTCAAAGTGGTGTAATTCTTATTCTTTTCCTCCTGCTCATAAACACTTTCCTCCCTGTCTCTACCCTATGGGATTCCAGACTCCCTGCAGCAGTCACTTCCTCCATGAACCATCTTCCAAATATTTATTTCAATGGGCTATAGAACAGATTGTAAACTATAGACTGTTCCTAAATGTTTTGTCTTCTTCATTAATTTATTTACCAAGTATCCACTAGCCCAAGCTCTGTGCTAATGACTGGAAAGAAAGAAGGAAAGTTTTTAATTTTATAGAAAAGTTCTGGTTTGGCACCTGTGGCTCAAGTGGCTAAGGCGCCAGCCACATACACCTGAGCTGGCAGGTTCGAATCCAGCCCGGGCCCGCCAGATAACAATGACGGCTGCAACCAAAAAATAGCTGGGTGCTGTTGTGGGCACCTGTAGTCCCAGCTACTTGGGAGGAGGAGACAGGAGTCTCGCTTGAGCCTAGGAGTTATGATGCCACGGCACTCTACCCAGAATGACAGCTTGAGGCTCTGTCTCAAAAAAAAAAAAAAAAAGAAAAGAAAAGTTCTTGGTCTAGTAAGTTATAGTCATAATACAAGAAAGAGAAAATTGCCAGCATCTCCAGAGAAAGGGAAGGGAAAATGGTCAGGGGCTCGTAAACACACGTCTTATTCAAGCAGCAGTGTTTCAAAATCCATAATTCTATCTGTTTCCTCGAAGAGAGTGTGTTAGTCCACTTTGCATTGCTGTAAAGGAACACCTGAAATCTGGGTAACTTAAGAAAGGAAGACGTTTACATTGCTTACAGTTGTGCGGGCTAAATACAAAGCACAGCACCAGCATTGGCTCCTGGGGAAGCCGCAGGGAGTGTCCATCAAGGTGGATGGCAAAAGGGCACAGCCATGGTGAGACAGAGAGAGGCCAGGAAGGGCCATTCTGAGAGCCCCTACTCTTTTAAATAACAGTCCTCCTGTGAACTAGTTAAGGGAAGAGACATCTGTTAACACATGGAGAGCACCGGGCTATTCATGGGAGATTTAACCCCAGGGCCTAAACTCCTCCCACCTCCAACAATGAGGATCAAGTTTTAACACAGGATTGGAAAGGGACATATTACCTAATTATACCTGAGTTTCCTAAGCACCACCATTATCAGAAACAAACAGAGTACTTTATTAAAAAAAAAATGTATAACTCAATGCACTCTACTGTGATGAAGTTGGCATCTAACTGAGTTGCGAGCCCTGGAATCTATATTTTCAACTCCTGTTTTGATGCCAATGGGTAAGTTTGGTAATGAGTCTCAGGAAAATTGGGCCATCGTACTGGCAGGTTGCAGACTGGTGACCCTAAGGCCCTTTTAATTTTTATACTGGAGATCCTAGAAGGGATTGCTTCTGACTGGAGCTGTTTAGTCCCATGCTTTCCTTTTTGAGATTTACTTTTTAGGGGTACAATTCTTTGAACCTTAGAACATTGAACTAATTACGACATAGAGACGAGATAAATAGTACGGTAATAAGGTCGTCCTCAGCCTGTTATAAAGATCATTCTGCTGCAAGTGTGGTGTCCTTGACAGAGAGGCTGATGTATGGCTGTTTTGTACCTGGACAGGCTCTGCCTCCCAGGGCAAGGGTTTTCAGCAAGTGATTATTTGATTTATTGACATTCTTTCAATCGTCTGTGCTATTCTTTAAAAGACCAGTGTGCTCTGTCCCCTGATTAATAAAAGTCATCTAAAGTTACTTCGAATTCACATTAATATAAACTTCTAAAAATTATAACTTCCTATGAAACCCAAACTATTTTTTTAGTAACAATGTAGTTACAGCGAATGTGCCAGAGAGGCTTCAAACTGATTTACACATATTCCACAATCTGATAGACACAATCAGGGCTCAGGTGACTTAACCTAAACTATTAATCAAAAAATTATTAATGTTTTCTGATAATTGTCAAGGTTTGCAATAACTTGATTAAGATCCAAAACCAATATATTTTCCCATAAAGCACAAAAGTTGAAGATACTTATTTTTCGTGTAACGATTTCCTTTAATATTGATTTCCTATAAATAAGGAAAATGCATTTTGCTCTAGTAGATTTAAACAAAATTAGAATAGATCAGCAACTGAAATTCTAAAATTGGTGTAGAATTACAGTAAGGAAATACTAAAATAGAACTTAATCTGGCATATACTATCAAATTCATAATTTAACTATCCATCCTAAGCATAGACGTTCCTCATAAAATGTGTAGTGTTAAAAATTCTTGTTAAAATCATTTTTGTTAAGAATATAAAATAGACTAAGGATAGTCTCTTCCACAAATGGTGTTGACAAAACTGGCTACCCACATGCAAAAAAAAAAAAAAAAAGAAAAGAAAGAAATTGAACCCTTACAAATACCACACCAAAAAAATCAATTCAAAATGGATTAAAGACTTAAACATAAGACTGAAACTATTAAACTCCAAGAAGAAAATATATGGAAAAAGTTTTATGACACTGGTCTGGTAATAATTTCATGAATGTGATGCCTCAAGCACAGGCAACACACTCAGAAGTAGACAAGTGGGACGGCATCAAACCGGAAAGCTTCTGCACAGCCCAGAAAACAGTCAACAAAATGAAAGGACAGCCCACAGAGTGGGGGGGAATATTTGTAAATCATGGATCTGATAAGGGATTAATTTCCAAAACATTTAAGAAACTCCTACAACTCTAAAACAGCAACAGCGAACCTTTATAACCAGATCTAACTAAACGTGCCCTGACATTCTCCAAAGAATACGTACAAATGACCCAGGGGCTTATGAAAAGATGCACAAAGTCATTAGTCATCAGGAAAATGCAAATCCAAACTACATCTGGGTATCATCTGACACCTCTCAGGGTGGCTATTATCTAAAAACTCAAAGACAACAGGCAGCAGTGAGGGTGTTGAGAAATTTGGACACTTATACCCTGTTCGTAGGAATGCAAATGGTTCAGCTGCTCTTGAAAACAGTACAAAAGGCCCTCAAAAAATGAAAAACAGAACTACCAAATGGCAAAGCAATTCCACCAGGGGTATTTAGCTAAAAGAATTGAAATCGGGATCTCAAAGAAATACCAGCACTCTTGTGATTCTTGCAGCACTATTTCCAACAGCCCAAGTAGGGCAGTGACCTGAACTCCCATCAGGGGATGGATGGATAAACATGATGTGTCATATACAAAAATGGGATACTACTTAGCTTTCAAATGAAGAAAGTTATACAATATGAAACAAAATGCATGAAGCCTACAAAATTATCTGACTGGCCAGTCACAGGCAAGTCCTGCCTGATTTAACTTGAAGAAGGTATATAAAATCCCCAAATCCATAGAATCAAAGAGTGGAATGGTAGCTTCTTCCCGGGGCTATGTAGAGGAGGCATGGGAAGTTACTAGTCAACAGGCAGAAAACTTCAGTAAGATGATGGGCTGCAAAGATCTCAGGGACAGCACTGCACCTGTCGCCAGCAATACTGTGGGGTAGGTTTAAACAAGTTAAAAGGGCAGAACTCACATTAGTAAGTGTTCTCACCATAATAAAATAAAATGAAAAAGTCAAATAACCCAACATGACTTAAAATGTGTAGATTAAGAATAAACATGAAAAAATGAATGAAAAGTTATGGTCACATGAATCTATATTTACTATCTATGGCTTAGTCAAAATTAAAAAATAATAGAAAAGATGGCTCAGCAGCTAGGGGCCCGGGCACATACATCGGGGCTGGTGGGGTCAAACCTGGTCCAGACTTACCAAACAACAATGACAACAACAACAACAACAACAGTGACAACAACAAAAATAGCCGGGCATTGTGGCAGGTGCCTATAGTCCCAGCTACTCCGGAGGCTGAGGCAAGAGAATCGCTTAAGCCCAAGAGTTTGAAGTTTCTGTGAGCGCCACAGAGGGCGACATAAAAAAAAAAAAAAAGAAAATGACCATAGAATACTAGATTTTTATGTAAAACTAATATGTTATTGGAAGTAGGATAAATCCTGGCGAATCTAAAAGCTTCCCTGAACACTCACGAACTTTGGATGTTGAGACCACTGGACATACCTGAGCTTAAGAGTGTGGCGTAAAGGCCACATGTGTGTCTGGCCTAAGTGCTGCCGTCGCCCTGTTGCTATATGAACAGAGATTCTCATTACTACAGAGTGACCTGAGTGTGACAATCTGAGCCCAGTGCAATTTAAACAGTGCTTGTCAGGAGCAAAAGGAAAAGCAGCTGCCTTGTGAAGGAAGCTGGTTTCCTCCAGAGAAGGTGGCCTGAACCCACTGCAGACCTGAGGTTCAGGGTCAATTCTGGAGCCATTTCTGACTCTGCAGTCAATGCCTTTGGCACCGTAGGCTGTGTCAGTGCATTTGGCACCTCGGCCTGTGTCAATGCCTTTAGCACCCTGGTCTGTGTCAATGCCTTTAGCACCGTGGTCTGGGTCAGTGCCTCTGGCACTGTGGTCTGGGTCAGTGCATTTGACACCTCTGTCTGTGTCAATGCCTCTGGCACCTCGGTCTGTGTCAGCGCCTCTGGCGCAGTGGTCTGGGTCAGTGCATTTGACACCTCTGTCTGTGTCAATGCCTCTGGCACCTCGGTCTGTGTCAGCGCCTCTGGCACCGTGGTCTGGGTCAGCGCCTCTAGCACAGTGGTCTGGTCAGTGCCTCTGGCACCGTGGTCTGGATCAGTTCCTCTAGCACAGTGGTCTGGTCAGCGCCTCTGGCACTGTGGTCTGGGTCAGCGCCTCTAGCACAGTGGTCTGGTCAGCGCCTCCGGCACCGTGGTCTAGGTCAGCGCCTGTGGCACCGTGGTCTGGGTCAGCGCCTCTAGCACAGTGGTCTGGTCAGCGCCTCTGGCACCGTGGTCTGGGTCAGTTCCTCTAGCACAGTGGTCTGGTCAGCGCCTCTGGCACAGTGGTCTGGGTCAGTGCCTCTAGCACAGTGGTCTGGTCAGCGCCTCTAGCACTGTGGTCTGGGTCAGCGCCTCTAGCACTGTGGTCTGGGTCAGTGCCTCTAGCACAGTGGTCTGTCGCACCTTCATATTTCCTGAATTACTTCCTTGAGAGCATATTTTGCTTTCCATTCTACATGTTTGGCTAATGCTACTCTTGGCATTTTGGAAAGCTTAAATACCAAATTCAAGTAATCCCAACATATTATTTTCATTAGGTCACTTTCCTGCTCAAGAAGAGTCAGTGATTTTCTACCAAATCAATTTCTACATTATATCTTGTAGCTTCGTATCTTGTGTGTTCAGAATCCCTCAACACTGACTCTCTCTCCTCTCTCTCTCCCTCTCTCTCCCCTCTCTCTCCCTCTCTCTCCCCTCTCTCTCTCTCTCTCCATTTCCCCACTCTCTTCAACTGGGAATGCTTTACCTCAATCTCACATTGATTGAAAGCCCATCTTTCCTTCTGACGATCTTCCACTTTATATACAAAGCCTTCCCTCAATGTCACAGCCCCTCAAAAGCCCAATTTCTTAATGAATTTGGATAAAACCAGGGGGAACATATCATGATCCAATTTTTCATTGTTTATTTAATACATTGTTATTATTTCTATTTGCTCTACTTGCTCACCAATTTGACCATAAAACCACTGAATAAATCAGTACTTGTTTTTTTTTTTTTTTTTTTTTGTAGAGACAGAGTCTCACTGTACCGCCCTCGGGTAGAGTGCTGTGGCGTCACATGGCTCACAGCAACCTCCAACTCCTGGGCTTCCGCGACTCTCCTGCTTCAACCTCCCGAGCAGCTGGGACTACAGGCGCCCGCCACAACGCCCGGCTATCTTTTTGTTGTTGTTTTGCCGGGGCCGGGTTTGAACCCATCATCCTCGGCATATGGGGCCAGCACCCTACTCACTGAGCCACAGGCACCACCCCAGTACTTGTTTTATTATTTATTTATTTTGAGACAGTTTCACTTTGTCGCCCTTGGTAGAGTGCCAAGGCATCACAGTTCACAGCAACCTCAAACCCTTGGGCTCAAGCAATCCTCTTGCCTCAGCCTCCTTAGCAACTGTTGACTACAGGCACCCACCATAATGCCCAACTAATTTTTTCTATTTTTCGTGGATACAGGGTACTGCTCTTGCTCAGACTGGTCTTAAACTCCTGAGTTCAAGTGATCCACCTATCTTGGCCTCCCAGAGTGAAGAGATTTTTTGGAACAACTATCTTCAGAATACAAGTCTACGCAGCGCGTCTGTGCTGTCCGTTTGCCTGTAATCTCACCTGGGAACACACAGGCCTACATGAGCTGGTGTTGCAAAGTACACTTAGATCAACGGAGATCACGGTTTGGTTTGGGATAATTTCTGTGTTTTGGAAGTCCTAGTGCCATCCATTCTGTAAAGGGCAGTTTCCGTTTCAAACCTCGCACTCTCCTGCCAGCCCGCATGTTTTTCACTTCGTCCCATTAAACTAACCGAACACAAACCTTTGTCAGAGCTCCCGATCAAAACTGATTTCCAGAAGGACCACGCAAGGGGCCACTGGAACAGAGAAGCCAAATGGGTTTAATTTCCACGACAGACCCTGCCCGACTTCTCCTCCCTCGCTCCCTGACACTTTGTGGTTGGCACATTTCACCTCATTTTCAAAGACTTTAGTCATCTGAAAAAGAAATGTTTATTTTCACAGATAGGTTAAAACAATAATTTCTGCCCTGGGGTGACTGCTATTTTCTATTATATCAACCCCATGGCTAGTTTTTCTTACTAATGATATTAAATTAGCAGCAGAGGAAATTCAATAATAACTTGGCAATAAATCATTCAGAAATAGCATATCCAAAGCAGGGCAAATGAGGGCTTTTCTGGTGAAAATGTTATTTGCAAGATTCCTATTGTCTTGATGACATAATTGTGCTCCTGTTTTCCTTAGTGCCAAACAGACCAGCATCAGCCTCTCTGGCTGCCATCTGGCAGCAACACCTTCCCGGATATTCATCTTTTACAAATGTCCATTTCTCTGTGGTTTGCTGTTAAAATCCTCATTCTCACATGCTCAAAATATGCAATACCCACAACAAAAATATACAAACATTGGGCCCGAGGAGGCCCATGAGTGTAAGGGATAGCGCTACAGAACCAGAATGAGATGGTCGCAGCTACTACTAACACCCATGGTCACCCACCACGTCTTGATTTCATTGGAGACATTTTGAGTTGTATTTAATGGCTTCAACATATAATGAAGCTTCCCCAAAGATCTCTGTCCAAAGTTTATCATCTTAACATATTAAATCCAAAGATCACAGAGATCTCTCCTTATTTGAGCTGAAAGAGGAAATGTGGAATGGGATTTTTTTATTCACTTATGAGAACAAAACAGTGTTTAGGAAATCCTCTGTGAGACTTGTATTATACTGTGATTTCAGAATATGTCTTTCACCAAAACCCTTGCCAGGGCGATTACTGCGTGTGTTGTTGCACTGTTCTGACAGCCGCAATTCTGAGTTTGTTCCTTTTTAGCTCTGAAGGACAAGGAGGAGGAAGAGGAGCAGGTGGAGGCTGAGAGGAGGGGGTGTTTCTGTTGCTACATGTTCTAAAAAATGGGCTTAAAGGAGGGTGGCGCCTGTGGCTCAAAGGAGTAGGGCGCCGGCTCTATATGCTGGAGGTGGCGTGTTCAAACTCAGCCCCGGCCAAAAACTGCAAAAAAAAAAGGGCCTAAAGGATTAAGAGTGGGGTCACCTTAGCATAATTAGGCTTCACAGGTTCTATAAACTAAGAAGAATTGCTGTCAGGAATCCAAATGACAGGCACAATTTCATATTTGCTGGAACATTGGGATGTGGATCAAATGAGAACTTGTATAGTACAATTTTTATTACAAAGTACACATTCTGTAAAGGCATATCCCCTCCTCCAAAATATAGTAAACACTTTTCTAATGGTAAAGTACGGGGTATGTTCATGGTATTTTTGTGTGCAAGGTCCCTGAACTGTCCTTGGCCCTCCAAGATCAGTACCGCGTGTCAGCAGCCCTGGGACATTCTTGCATTTAGGTACCACAGAAGTTGGGCAGTGACCACCTTCTAACCCATGTGAGCAGATTCTGATCACCTTCTCCCTTTGGATTCCGCATCTGTGCCAAATCTTGGCACCAACAGAAGTACAAAAGATAAATAAAATGAAAGTTCTGAGAGCCAAGAACTCCGAGGCAGCCGCTCTGCAGCCACACGCGGGGTCATCCTCTGAGCTTCTGGAGAAGACAGGGCGCTGTGGTCTTGCTGTTCTCTGTCTCCCATCGTTCGGGATTCTATTCCAGTTTTAGTGTCTCGTCATGTCTTGATCCAAGTCTTGCAGAGAATGATACCAGGGTAACCTCACCCCTCTGGGAAGTTTGAGACATGAAGCGGCCATCTCCAACTTTGGGTGAGTTTTTCTTCTAAAGTCTCACAAAACAGGTAAATTCTCACATGAGTATTGAAACTGACATAATTCCCTGACTGTGTATTATACAATACTGAACCCCCAAAGGATAATTTAACTTCTCGTTTCTGGCATATTTTAAACCAAGTGAATAGCCTACCCGTTGAGACTAAGACCTCGCCCACGCAGTCCCCTGAATTCTCTCCCTCCCTGGACTCACCTCGGCAGACCTGTTAGGTTCCAAACTCCACCTGGTCTCCACCAGTGCTGCCATCACAAGACTTGCTTTGAGTGTTACTCAGCTCAGAACCCACGTCTACGAACCTCCTTCTCCAACTTTTCTTGCCAAGTCACTGCTCTGACCCAGTCATGTCCTTCTTCACTGTGCTAGGTTTAATCAATGTAGCTTTGCCTTCTCCACAGTTGTGGCTGCCCTTGTTTTTGTAACTATTTTGTTTTCATTTTATAAAAGTGACAGTCTACACCAGGCGTCCTCAAAATTTTTAAACAGGGGGCCAATTCACTGTCCCTCAGACCGCCGTTGGAGAGCCGGACTATAGTTTAAAAAAACAAACAAACTGAACACATGAACAAATTCCTGTGCACACTGCACATATCTTATTTTGAAGTAAAAAAACAAAACAAGAACAAATACAATCACACCGCCTCAAGTGGCCCGCGGGCTGCAGTTGAAGGACTCCTGGTCTATACAGTAAGCATTGGGTGAGTCGCACCACTGGCACAACTGGTAACTTTGGAGACTGTTTTATTCTCAGGTGAGCAAAAGAGGACGAGGCTGTAATCAAGGGACATGTGCAGCAGAAATTCAGGAGGAAAACCGAAAAGAAAAATGGTGACCTACTTGGACCAGGGGGTGGGAATCGAACCCACCTCTCCTTCCCTAGCTCATCTACATTCACAGTGCTCTTTCATCTGGGTAGAAATTAAGTTTTGTTTTGTTTTGTTTTTTAACAGTGTAAGACACACAATTTAGCCCTGTTTTCTTTTCTACTCTGCCAAATCTCTCATAGCCTATATATATATATATATATATATATATATATATATATATATATATATATTCATGTTTCTACTATAGCTTTATGTCTCTGGATAATCACGAATGAATATTTCACCATTTTACCAGCATTTTCAGCCCAGAAAAGGTTGAATTCCATTGAACTGGCAGATTGCTTTTTAATTTTCTGCTTGAATGGGTTGATTTTTTGTCCTGTAGTTTCCAAAATATTTTATGAGTCTTGATGGAGAAGCTAAAATGCTTGCAAATTTTGCCTATCTGTGCCAGAAGCTGATTAACGCTCCCTTATTCTTCAGAAACCCATGTACCAGAGCTTAGGTGATACGAGGCACATGACACACAGCTGTGAAATGGGGCTTTTGGGGCTGCAGGACACTGCTCCCACATAGTGATAAATTTGTTGCTAATTATTCTGTGTCAATTGTACGCTAGTTTTCTGTTTCCATAGCAAAGGGAAATATTTATGACAGAGATAGGAAGTGCAAGACAGCTTGAATATCACTGTCCCTTCTATGTAGCTGATGATCTGTGAATAATAATTATATGACTTTGAAGTGGGTGACACTTAGGAGTACACATATTTTAATTATCCCATGTTAATTGTCTGAATTGTATGGTTAGTTCACCTCAAATGGTAGTGACCTCGTGTGTTACCTCACGTCACTTGCACAATTGATCAGACTTCTGAAATGACAGAGGTAGGCACGTGTTTTCTATTTCTTATAATAGGTTCTTAAAAATAATGTTTGACATAATTGAAATACATCATGAGAATCAAAATTATCAATTTTTTTGTATATGTTTAAACCTATCCCGCCTATGATCTTTCCCATCTCAGTAAACAGTAACTCTATTTTCCTAGTTGCGTAGCCCCCAAACCCTGACTTTTCTAGTCTTTGATGTGGCAGATTTTATTATGGTTTCCATACACTTGCCCCCGTTCTCTGTCAGGTGCAAAGCTCTGGGAGACCTCCCTTTAGAGGGGATATGTGACTCCATACAGTGGCCATGGGCTGGGCAACATCGCTTTGGACAGTGGAATGTAAGCTGTTGTGATTATACCTGGTCTCCACAGGAGTTTTAAGATTGCCCGTTTTGAGTCCTGTGCCCTTCCCCATGTGACGAACACAGCATTTCCCTGACTGGAAATACCCCCAACAGCCTGGATTCTAGAATGCATAGCAAATAAGCTAAACAATACCAGTTGATCTTTTTGTGAGCTCTCTTATGTAACCTGCGCAAGAAATCAGTGTTTTTTCTTGTAAACTACCAAGATTTGGGGGAAGATAGGAAGTTGTCTGTAATTGCAACAAAAAATGAAAGTTTCCGTATAACCCATATGCAAGCCACTGGGTCATTGTAGCTCTTCCTTTCAAATATGGCCAAGACCATTTTGCATCACTGCTGCTGCTATAACCATGGCACAGCCACTTTGGTCTCTCGTGCGATTATCAGAGCAGCCTAACTGGTATGCACGTTTCTTCCTTTCTCTTCTGAGTCACCGTCTATGTACCAGAATAATCCTTTTACAGTGTAAATCAGATTATGTCATCCCTGTAGTCAGACCCCTTCCATAGCTCTCATGTCACTCACATGGCAGTCAGTATTCTTCGGACGGCTCATGTAGCAATTGTGGGCTCACCCACTCTGTCCACCCCTGTGCCTGCTGTCATCTGCTACTAATCTCCGCCACGTTCGCTCAGCCCCAGCTGTACTGACCTGGCAGTTATACCTTGCACCTAGCCAACACGCCTAAAGCTATAAGTTGCAAACTTATAGCATGCCGACCTCAAGCACTTCTATTTTCTCTTCCTTTCGCTTGAAATACTGCATGTCTCAGCGAATAAGAAAGCTTAATTCTTTAGTTGTTCAGTTCTTTAAAGCCCTTCCACTCAGTGACACCTTCCCATACCACCCCATCTAAAATCGCAAAGTCTCTCCACCCCCAGAACTTCCGCTCTCCTCTCCTTGCGTGGCTCTTGGGTCCTCACACTCTTTGACTTAACTTACTTTACTTGTTTACATGTGACTTAACTGTACTAGAATGTGAGCCTCATGATAGCAGGGAATTTAATTTTTTATATATTTTTTAAAAATAGTGATTCTAATAATTTGAAAGACCTATAACATTGTCACAAACTTCATAAGTAAGTGAATTTGTTGAATGAATGAAGAAAGGAATTGTATTTTTAGGAGCCAGGTAAAGTGCTGTATTATTTTAATTTTTTCCTTCCACGCCTTTTCTCAAAGATTACTTTTTTCCTTATTTTCAAAACGTTTTTAAACTTTAACATTTATAATAGTAGATAACAGTTCTATGTCCAATTTATCTCCAAATGCCTTTAATCCCTCCGAATGGAACACACTCACAGGTTGATAAGACATAGGTCATCATAAACATTGTTATTTTGTCAGAATCCAACAAAATTTCTTTCCTACAAAAACTTTCTACTATAACACTGCAGCCATGCCTCGCACCACAGATTGGCAATTTCTCCCCAAAACCATGCCGTAAGTTATTAAACTCTCAGAGACTTGGCATAATCACCCTATCCCCTCAAATGTAAATGTGTTCTTAACCTACATAAGATTCACGATTAAGAAACAACAAATTTCATATTTAGGTTTATTTTAATGCTTAACTTCAAGTCAACTTATTTGAGAAAAATACTTTGCTCTTGAAGCACTGACAAATAAAGTCGTGTTACCCTTAAAAATAGTGCTTATTTTTTCACGTTTATTCTTTTATGAAGACATTTTTTGTTGTCGATTTCTGTATTAACAGCATCTAGTGAATCAGGACGCTGGGTGTCCTTGATCCTGTGGTGCCTTGAAGTATTCATCACAAGCCGTCGATAATGGGTGGAAGCACATTCTGTATGTTTTCTGCTCTAAGTGCATTAGTTCCTTCTTTCTAAGGCAACAAATGAATAACCTTTGAGAACAGTGGGGGGGGAGCAAGGCGATGAGCACTCAGTACTCCCTTCGCGGAAGGCTTTCTCATCCGGCCCTCTTCCCTTCCGCCTGCTCTTGGCTCCTCTTTTGTCTCTGCCTCCTCCAACGCCATTAAAACTGCAGAGACAACTACACCCGAAGACCTCAGTGTTGGAATTCAGTACACGGAAAAGATCTCTGCACTGCCATCTTCATTAGCATAGAATGAAGGAAAAAGAAGAATAGAAAAGCAGTCAATGGTGCTAAGTAGATTAATTCACACCGTATGCCTGTATCACAAGACTGCATGCATCCTATAAATATATACGACCGTTATGGACCCTCGCAAATTAAACAGTAAAACAATTTAGAAATGTGGTCATCTGAGGATCTCACACATCTCACTGAATTTCCTACGGACAGAAATTCTCTTCACCCTCTTTGAAATTTATTTCCCTTTATCGTGGGCATACTAAATTTCCAGTACAGGGGAGCACCTCGCCTGTCTGCACAGAGTGATCACAACGTAGGGAACACAGTCCAGGTGACAGGATTGTTTTAAAAGCACGATTTTGAGAGATTTGAGCATTATGCCTACCATGGCGATATAAATGTAAGTACTTTTCTATAATGACCATAGCACCATTTTTTAAGAATTAAAACTACATTTTTTACAAAATCCACCGACAGGAGATGAACATGGCAGTCCTAAGTATATATGTGTGTTCCCATAAAAATATGGTCCTTAGAATAAAAGAATGTTTATGGAAGTTTAGAATTTCCACAAAATATTGTACTTACCTCTCCTAATTGCCTCTCCTAAGTTTTATGCTTCATCACTGAGTTATTATTTTTACTTAGGTATTATAGGAAAAAAAAGCATACATTCTGTTTTCCTAAAATTATAATGGTGGTTGAGTAGCTCTCCTTGCACTTAACCCAAGTTGAGTATAAAGCACGTAATATAGACGGACAGGAGGTGTTGACTTTGTAGACTGGAATGTAACAGAAAGAATCTCACGTGACTATGAGGATGAGAGTGGCCCTTATCACTCCTGTGGACAGTACACGCATGCATTCTACACTAGATGAAGCCAGCTCTCCTGAGTGGCCAGGAAGGATCAGAAACACTTTGCCTGTATTTCTCCCTTTGATTACGGAGCATACAGTTTAGATAAACAAAACTTTCCTTTTGAACTGGGTCAGACACATTTCTGCAACCCTCCTTGACAAATTGCTGGCTGTACGCTTAGTACATTTGCAATTGATAAATGCAGAGACTGTCAAAAATCAAAGGCGCTCCTGTTGTATCCCTGTTATTTTTATGTCAAATGAGCCCACTTCCGTGACAGGTGCTCCCACAGCCTCAGAGACCTGGGAGGTTTCTGTGGCTGCCTTGGGCTCTCTGTACATTGTACTGCCTTTAACTATGTTACAAAAAAATATGGTCCTCAGAATAAAAGAAAACATCCACAAGAAAAAAAAAAAATCATAGGCCTGAATTCTATTTTGAGTATTGAATTTGGGCCTCCATCCCATATTTTGTTCTCTTTAGTCTGTCTTGGTACCAGAAGTCCTTCAAATGCAGCAAGTCAGTCATTTGATCATTCTTTAATAAAATGCAAAAAGTTCTGCAAGCACCAGGATTTACATTCTCACACATTTACATACAAGGCAGTGTGCAAATGTATCATGGACACATTATAAATTAAATTTGGATCTATCATCAAAAATGGTAGATGACTCATAGATAAAACCTTATTTTAGGCCCTAATTCCCTCATAAGATCAGAATTTCACAAAGATTTTTAAAAATTCAACCACATTTCTAACTTTGCTTTAATATTTATGTCCCTATTTACATTATTGTACCTTTAGTACATTATCTATAATTAAGAGATATTTAGAAAAACAGCTACTAATTTTGGGTCTAAAAAGAGGAGGAAGAGAGCCAACAAAACTGGATATGACTTTCAAACTGGCTGGACATAAAGCCTCACAGGTATTTTTCCATCTATGTAGAATGAGAACAGCAACGGTGCCTGAGATGGGCCAGGCCAAGGGAAGGGACACGCAGGCGGAAAGAGACGGCTCTGAAAGCAAACGAGGATGACACTATTTTTTCAGAACCAGCTCTGGAGCAAGAGTGAATATAAAGAATGAACAGAAGTTTAACCATATTGGGCAAGGGGACACTGTTTGCAAGACAGTGAATTTGGCAATAATTATTGTCCCACCAGGAACAATCACTTTTTCTTTAATACTTTAATTCTCTCTTCAGCAAAGCACAGCTGAATATATTCAATAATAAAAAGTCATTTTCCAGCCCATCATCGTTTACATTTCTAGCCTTTTTCTCTTGATTACTTTGTCTCCATCTTTTCTACAATATGACTTGCTTTTTTGGATAGTTTGTTTCCAAATTATCTTGCCTACATATAAGCATCAGCATGTGTCAGCCTATAGGTTGATCAAGAAGATTCTGGGTAGATTATCTACAGAGGATAATAAAATGACATTTTTTTTCTCTATGTCCATTCAGTTGTTATCATGGACTGCAGCACAAAATAAAAGTAAAACAAGCCATAAAACACAATAGAAAGGGATGAATTTCCCTAATGAAGGTTTTGATTAAGAAAATCTATCCCGGACACTGTTAATTTTAAATGATTCAATTTTTCCTCCAATGGGAATGAAACCTTAAAACGTCAAATTTTAAATATTTTATTACCTTTAATATTCTTTTTTCTTCTTTTTTTTTTTTTTTTCTTGCAGTTTTTGGCCAGGGATGGGCTCGAACCTGCCACCCTCAGCATATGGGGCCGGCGCCCTACTCCTTGAGCCACAGGTGCCACCCCATTACCTTTATATTTATTGAGTATTTTGCACAAACATATCATAAACAGTATTATCTACTTATTTAATATTATGTTTTTATGATTTAACATTCACATCAAGAGAAAAGAATGATTAAAATTCAACCATTAATATTTCTATTTCACGATTTCCTACATGGGATTCTGGTGTACAGGCCGTCAGGAAGTAAAATCTAATCCCCAAATGTGACATGCAGAAAATTAGTGTGAAATAATTTATTTTCAAATTCACCTTATTTTTTGGTCTATGTCTACCACCTACAAATGTCACCCATGTACAGATGAATTGCAGTTGTGTGACCCTGAGCCTCTATTAACCTCGTAGTCTTGCTTTTCTGTCTCATATATTAGGGGTAGACTCCTTCTGTTTTGCTTTTCTCTACATTCTCAGAAAATTAAAAAGTACCTGGTACATAATAGGTATTTGATAAAAATGTATTTAAAAAATGAACAAACTTTCAGAGTTTAGCAGAATACAATTAGGTGACTACTGAATAGTCATATCAATTTGGAGCTGTCTTCTTGATGGTCCTTGCATTACTTTAAGTCCTATTGAATGTTATTCATTATGTTGTTCCCACTGTGGAGCATTTGAAGTTAATGTAGACCATGTTAGAAATTGCACAAGTTGAACAGAAATAAATAATTACATTTTTTAAAGGAGTAGGGGATTTTTTTCTAAAAAAAAAAGGAGAGTTTTTTTATTATAAAACCATTATTTTATGGTCACAGTGTAAATTGACACAACTTTTTATCTAGTAGTTTGCAAATGTACGTGATGAACCTTTAAATGTTGAAATTTTAATAAATATAACTTCTGAAAATTTAACTTGAAGAAATATCACAAAATGTTTGAACAATTCAGTCTATGCTGTCTACTATAGAACATTAATATTTATAATATCAAGCCAATTGGAATAAACTAAACAGAAAGTTCTAGGCCAAGGTTTAAATAAAATATTGTACATCATTAAGAATGTTGTTCATACATGTATATGCATATCAAAAAGATAACAGGCTGAGTGTGGTTGGTGGTTCAAACCTGTAATCCTAGAACTCTGGGAGGCCCACGCCAGAGGATTTCTTGAGGCTAGGAGTTCAAGACCAGCCAAGGCAACATAGTGGGAACCCACCTCTACAAAAAATAAATAAATAAACAAATAATTAAAACAAATTAGCTAGGCAAAGTGGCATGGAGCTGTAGTTTCAGTATTCAGGAGGCAGGAGATTGCTTGAGCCCAGGAGTTCAAGGTTATAGTGAGCTATGATTGAGCCATTGTTTTCTAGCTAGGATGAAAGAATGAAACCCAATCTCTAAAAAAAAAAAAGTGTAACCAAATTTTAGGAATAGTTTTCTTTGGGTAGTAAAGCTATGGGTCACTGTATTAACTCCCATTTTTCTATTTTTCTTTATATTCTTGGTCTTTTACGCTAACATATATTTATCTTAAAATCAAGAAAAAGAATGTTTAGTCACTAAATGTTTTGTGTTTACTATCTACCTCTCTACCGCTTACTGACGGCTTCCCCAGTTACCTTGTGGATGAGATTCTAACCCGCCCTATCACTCCAGAGGCATCTGGATTTGTTTCACAGCGATGGCTCACAGTATCATGAGTAGGAATTGCTCTAAAAGGTGAAGGACTTGCTGTCCCAAGAGGACAGAGTTGAAGTGATACCGTCTGGAACAGAGGCAGTGGTATCGCACCTGCTGACTCAGCCCATCCACAGCCCATCAACACCTTGCGTTATGCGAAGTCATAGTCACATTATTCATTATGTTGTCCAACTGCAGAGCATCACGTGCCTTGGAAGCTGCCTAAGGAAGACCCCAAACCAACTTCTCACGGCAAAACCCGTGTCTCTGCATTATCAGCCATCTTCGTTTCCACAATAAGCTTGTGCCCTACCACAACCAACCAATCCAGAAACATAGATGTACACAGATAAACCGAAAAGAAAGAAAAAATAAGGAATCATTTTTACTCTCTTTATCACCATTTTATTATACATTTTTTAGCCAAACACTCATCTCTTTTCTTCCTTTTGATGTTTCTATTGGCTGAATTTGTTTTGGAAACCCATTTTTAACAGTTATGCCATTTTTTTTCCCCGCTAATAATTCTCATATATAAACATAGGAACATGAAATGTGAAGTGGCGTTGTTACTAAATTTTTTTTTTTTTTTCAAAAACAAAGGAGGAAGAAAAAAGCTTCACTTCTTTCTTTGCAAATCAGTAACTTTCAGTTTGGTTAAATATGAACCAGGAGCTTTAAACTGTGTGCATCAATAGAACAGGATTAACAGGACATGCCTTGACAATTCTGAATAATATTCAAATGTAATCTACTTACACATAGTCAATTATCCCTTTATTCCCAGCTAAAACAATATTCAGAATCCACTGGCCCTGTATCCTTTTTACTCCAGAAAACAGTGCAGAGTTTTAGGTGTTTCTGAGTTGCTTTGCTTTTCACATGAAAGCTCAGAATTTCAAGTCAGGCTGTCATCTACAGGGGCTCAAGTAAAATAGTGTTTAGCTCTAGAAAATAGATTGAATTTATTGAATGGTTACACAGTGGCCAAGAGAACCCTTGAAAGGGGCTCCTCAACTGAATATTTTTCAGACAAAATGAAAATGACTTTGTATCAAAAAATACTATTTCACATGATTTTCTATGGTTCATTTAAAAATATATCATAACTACATAAAGCTTGTGTGTTGTAATTATAATGCTCTTATAACTCCCCAAAGGCCTATTTTCGTCTTTTTGTTTTTGGCCAGGGCCTCAGTATATGGGGCCGACACCTTACTCACTGAGCTACAGCGCCACCCCCAAAAGGCCTATTTTTCAAAGAACACAGGAAGGTTGTAAGTCAAATCATGATTCCCTGATCTTTCTGCTCTCCTCTGCGGCATTGGGGTGGGAAAGGAGGAGTCTGGCCTGAAAGTGATAATATTTTATGTTGAGTGATGTAAATTGTTAGGAAACATTTTTTTAAAAAAGGAAGGAAATGTCAAATACATTTGTGTTCGGTTGGCACCAGTCAAAATCTTGCTCAGTTCTATTAGGAGATGGAAAATGTCAGTGTGTAATGAAGATCCTTCAATATGCTCTCAAGCAAATGCACTCCTGTCACACATGCATAGACGTGGAAAATAATGAAATGTGGTCATTATGATTTCTACCTTGAGATTCCTGAGAATGAGGAAAGATGATCCAGATATCTGTGACCCATTTTAAAACTCTATAATGTGACTTGAGGTAAGATAAATAGCAGAGATTTTACCAGAGATAAGGAAAAATGATGGGATTACAGATTCATAGCAACTTTTCAAGTGCTCTGAATTTTCATTATGGGCCTCAGAAGGGTCGTGGACATAGTGAGCCTATGTTTCAACCAGGCGCTTGACAGACACACACGATACCCTTGTGAGCAGAATGACAGAAAGTTAGGCAGAGTTTTAACGGATTTTACAATGTGCCCTGGGATACTGCTTAATGTCTGATGTCCACGTGGAATGTTCCAGAGTTTTCCTTAAACTTTTTCTCATTAGAACTTTGGTCAACAACTTGAATAAAGGTATGAGCTTAATAAGCAAAATTAAATGTAATAAAGGAAAAATAAAGTATCATATTTAAATTAGGAAATCAATTTTAAAATATGGACTTTAAATAAAAAAAACAAATAGTTTGGTGATCTAATTGGAAAAGGTCAGAATTAGCCAGTAGTTTGACTGGATTGCTGGGAAAATTTGGTAATCTGAGGTTTCATCAATAAGGATTTGTCTTCTAGCACAAAAGACAATCTACCTGACTTCCACATCATAAATTTGCATCATTCTCTTTAGCTTTATATACAATTTTTTAAAAGACTTTTTTTAAGTACATGTCCAAAATTATAATTTAAAAGGGATTTGTAGTCTTATAGTGAGAAAAATTGTTTAAAGAGGTTGGGAATGATATCTGAACAAGATACGATTGTGAGGTGGTGATAGCACAGATTGGCTTTATTTAAATATTCTAAAGGCTATTTAAAAGAAAGAAGGCATTCTATGATAAAAGAAGGAAAATAAGATCTAGGAAGTAAAAATTACTGGGAGTCACATTTTGTCCTAAATTAAAATTTAAAAGCATATCAAAATATCATAAAGATAAGAGTATTCCCTACCCTTAGGACTCTGGGAATGTGTGGTGTGTGTATTTTTTTTTTAAAGATACAATTATCAAATTCAAGCAATGCCAAAAAAAAATGTTTAAGACATACAGATAGGACTGATGGCCTGCAAATATTTAGCCATTTTAATTTATATTCTGGCCATTTTATTTAAAATAGATTATTTTGCCTGAAATTATTCCAATGGCCTCAAGTGAGATTGGAGCATTTCGAACTAATTTTCCTTCTTTGTTTTGTTCTGATATTATAACATCTAAAAAACTGAACTAGCTGGGTGTGGTGGCTCAACAGTTGTAATCTCAGCAATTTGGCTTGAGGCCAGGACTTTGAGACCAGCTTGAGCAACACAGACAGACCCTGCTTCTAAAAAAGAAGAAAAATGATTTGGGCGTGGTGGTCATGCTTGTGTTCCCAACTACGTAGGAAGCTGAGGCAGGAAGATTGTTTGAAGTTTCAGTGAGATGACTCCACTGCACCCAGCACAATGAACAGAGTGAGCCTTGTCTCAACATAAAATAAAAATAATAAAAAAGACTTTCCTGGTATTTCAAAATTTGTAACACAAAACTCATCATTACCTTGACCTCAACATTTCCATATCTATTTCCATTTCTAGACCGGGCTGCCCAAGATAATAACAAAAAATGTTATTTTCTTAAACAGAAGAATTGCTTTCAATGAACACTTCTGCTATTTCCCTTGGGGTTGTATAATGTAGTTATCACAAACACTAGTCCTGTATGCCAAATAATGACACCTGCTTGGGTAATGAAATTTAGAGCTCTGACACATTGCAGTTCACTATTTCTATTTGGAAATCTAAAGCCTGACTTGAGATAACTAAAGTTTAATAAAATTTGATAGTTTTGTCTTCAGGATGACAGAGTATTTTATGAACAACAGGTGCTTCAATAATCCTTCTGTATAAAAATTCATAATCTCAGACAACACTGTTCTATGTCATCTCTCAAGTAATGAAACATCGAAACATTGGATGCAACAATCTTATCTACCGCAAGCATCTCATTGAATTGCCTTTTGCTTTTGAGGGAGCGTGGCAATCTTTAAAGTCTGGAGAGAGGCTAGCAATTGAAATTTATCAGAAAAATAAGGTGCAGAGTTGTATTGGTTTCCAATGTGACCTATTTAAAAAAAAAAAAAAAGCCTGAGAATTTCATTGATTTACTTTTTATTACTAAAAACAGTGAAAGCCATCATTTGTGTATTTTACAGTTTCTGGGAATCACCTGTTATAGAATTCTTTGGCACCAAAACATACCAAGGGGATTAAAGCATTTGAATATGTTTTAGGATTCTTTTAATCTAACATTTTCGTAATCAACCCAGGATTTGGAAGCAGATGATTGAAATTCAAATCTTAGATTTCCCACTTCCTATATAAGAGGTCTACTTTATCTTTCTTTCCTAATTTCAGAAATTATGGATGGTTATGTGGATTAGATTAAATATTTGATGATTCTAAATGTGAGTAATGCTCCATAGATGTCTGCTAGGGTGTTCTGTATAAAAATACGATAATTCCAGGGTTTAACATCATGAATACGATACTTTTCTTTTATCAGATAGTGCATATTGTATACGGGTAGTTTTCTTTTGTGACTTTCCTCCTCGTCTGAAGCATTAGTAAACTTATTCCAACTTCTTCTAAGAGGTTACAGCTGAGTAAATTAAGGAGAAGAAAAGTTCAAAGTTGATTTTGAAATTCCTGGCTGAAAAAATGTGCAGCAATACAAAAATCTTTTGTATGTCACACTCGAAGTTTATGCCATAAACCAGGAGTCAGCTGTATCCTGCAGGCCAGCATCGGTGATAGAGTTGAGAAGCTGTGACGGAGACTTTATACTTTGATAATACTAAAAGAGTTACTATTTTGCCATTTACAGAAAAAATGTGCCAACCTCTGTCACAAGCAATGATTAGGTAAGAAATAACAAGGGTAAAAGGCCAGGTTTTCTGTCCTATTACTTTGATCTCCTAGCACCACCACACACAGCTACACTCGGCCTGAACTAGGAAAAGACAAAGGATCGGGGAAACTAAGCCTTTTGCGGGATGGTTAAGATCCCACATAAATTGGGCGGTGCCTGTGGCTCAAGGAGTAGGGCACTTGCCCTATATACTTGAGGTGGTGGGTTCAAACCCAGACCTGGCCAAAAACTGAAAAAAATAAAAAATAAAAAATCCCACATAAATTTGGGGGAATATAAGGAAAGAAGGTATTTGCGCCAGAGTTTATCTGGTAATTTGGAAGTCGGAAATTAAAGCTCAATAATACCCACTTTTTGGACTAATGTAGGAAGGGAATAGAAGTAACACAACTCTTACTCAGAGACATCCAGAGTAAGATTTAATTACTAGTGAAGTCGTTTTTTTCCTCCAAATTCTACCCCTGGGTAACAGCTAATAATTTGTTAGATTATAAGTATATTCATTCTGTATTATACTTAATAAAACCATATAATCATAGCTAACAGAATGGATTCTGGAATTAAAGGCCATTTCCTGCAACCTGTCTAAAGAGGAGGTAGGGAGAAGTGGCCTTATAGACATATCTTAGTCCTTGTCGTCTGTAGAGTAACTAACTAGCTTAGGAAATGAATTGTGGTTTGGAATAGTTTGTTAAAAAGCCCTGTTTTCCTTGTATAACCTTTACTTTGTGCATGATTCTTGTTTCAGAATCCATATCCGTCTTTCCAACCATTTAAAGGATTCATTGCTCATTTCTATTTAATTCAGTATGTATCTGTGTATTGATTATGATCATTACCTTTCCCCACTGTGATGAGTATCCTTTTGCTTTCAGAGATATATGTATTCATTTCAAAGTTGCATTCAAATTATCTCAAGATATATTTATATATATAACAATGTCTACATACACTAAGTTACTTAACAAAAGGATTGTAAAAATCAAGAGGTTTTGCCTCGGGTCAATAATGTTTTGCCAACTTAGTTATTTCATTAGTTACCTTACGCTTCTTTTTATTCATTAAAGGCAAAATAGAAAATTGTGCTTACAGTTGCCAGTGTATCCAAAGCTAATTATTGGGCAGAGTGGGTTAACATTTATTTGATATTCTGAGTCCTAAGGAAAAAAGGCAGTATATTTAATATACTTTATTCATTCATTCTGTGTAATTTTTATATAAATTTTAGTGGCTTCAAGTTTTAAGAGTGTTTTTCTCCTCCATAAAATTCCTTGAAGTTGCTGCCGTAATGATGCAAAATATTAATGAAGGCATACCCTGTTATGTTGATACTTTATTCATGGTGTTTCATGATTACTGAATTTATAAACCAAAGAACACATTACATATGCACTGTTCAGAAGCCAGCTCCTCAGATTTCCAAGTAAATATGGTCCTCTGTGTATTTATTTGCTCCTTGGTTTTGATTCCTCATCTTCCCTGGATTTCTAGATTACCCTTACATTTCACTTTACTTCTGAGAGTCCACATCAGAAGATTCACAATAATAAACTACAAAATGGATTCTCAAAAAGAAAAGAAAACTCGTCACCTCTTTGTGTAACATGTTATGAAGAACTGACTGAAGGTGAAGAATTCCTCAATTCAGTATATTCTGTTTAAGCTGACTTCCTTATTTTACTGCTAGAACACCATGTAATGTGTTAATCATAATAAGCTATTTTAAAATTCATTCTTTGAGATATAGTCATTAACTTCTGGAAGACTACCCCGGCCCACCTTCCCTCCCCCAACCATTCCCTCTTCCCAATAATTTGCCTGTAAGATGGTCCTACTACAACTAGGATTGGAGACACTGGCCATTTCTTTCTCTTGGGAAATGCGAACTCATCAAACACTTCTTATTGGCAACAGGCATTTAGAAGTCTATAATAAACTGCCTTGTATTATTACTCAGCGAGTTATCAAATATTCATATTAATTACAGCCCAAGGACATTTCAGGCACGACTCTGGGCACTTGAATGAGACACACGTGATTGTTTTGTTCAAGGACCTTATACTCTCACAGAGCTGCAGATGTGTGAATCCAGACAAGTATACTAAAGATTCTTATAAATTGTTTGACTGGAAAGAAAAGCTTCCCAGAAGTAACACTGGCAAACTGTAAAATAAATAGTAACAGTGTGGCCAAAAAGATGAGGAAGGTCATTTCACACAGAGGGAAATAGAATATGCAAATCATAAAAACACAAACGTGGGGTCTTGTCTCCCTAACTAGTTTTTAAGCACATTATAAACAAGAGTTGTCCATGATGTGCACAATGACCCACTTTCTCCCAACTCAGTAAACTGCAGAGAGTTGATTACATTCTGACCAACAAGAACATTGCTATTATTCATTCCACTTGAGTTGTATGCGTGGAAGTTTTTCTTCTAAATGTGTGATGTACTTTACACTACTAACAACCAACATGGCTGAATTTTTAAGCACATAGATTTTCTAACATTTCCCTCTCTTTTACAAAAAACATACTTTCTTGCAAAAGTAAGCAATCTGCCCCCAATTAAACATTTGCCAAGTTGTTTTCCACGTGCAGACCTCATAGAAGTTTAGGTGACTCAGGATAAAGTTTAACATTTTAATGAATATATTGAAAATTAATAAGAAGAATAAAAATGAACTGCCTATTGAAAATTTTACTGGATGTATAACTTTTAGTTTTAAGTTGAGCTCCGAATAGCCAACGTTTTTTTTATTGGTTTATTTAAATTATTTTTTTAAGTTATTTTTTTATTGCTTTAAGTTTCTTATTCTCTTGAGTTTAATTTTGACTTAAAGTCAAAAAATGACTTAATTATGAAATATCGTCTGATTCCTACAGGTATTCCCATATTTTTTCAAGTCTGCTGTACTCAAAGCTAAAATGAAAATCTGTAAAAGGAATACATTAAACTCAGTAGAAATATGAATATTAGAATGATATACAGAAGGCTCTTCATGCATTATATTAATTCCTGTTTTAAAAAATAAAATTCCTCCTAATAAAGTGTCATAAGAATGGAAAACAGGAGGAGACAAGATGGCTGACTGAAGCCAGCTTTCCACAGAGGCTCCCGTCCAGAAGGAGAGTTAAAGGATAAAAATTCAGCAAGTAACCTGGTGGATTTGAGCTGCACTAAGAGAGAAGGTTGTAGAACGCACGTCAACCCCGCTGAGGCGAGCTGCGACCACAAGGATACAAACAAAAGGTACAAAATCCATCACCAAGCGGACAGGAGTCCCCTCCCCCATGGGAACGGCTCAGAGTGCCCCACAAACAACCGGTCAGAGTTCAAAGGTCCTTCCACTCCACTCCACAGGAGAGACCCCCTAAAAACTGGACCTACCTCCCCTACTAGGGTGCCACGGCGTCCTCCTGCCAGGCATAAAACTGTATAAACTGTATATAGTCTCTACCTGGAATTCTGAGCTCCCAGTGCTCCTCTTCACTCACACTGGGGTCTGGAGGCCAGTCTTGCTCGGTAAGCGGAGACGGGACTGCACTGGAGTGGCAGTTCCCTGAGGCACAGTGCAACAGCCGTCTTTTGGTGACAATACGGCCAGGCATAAAACTGTGTGAAGCTCTGTGTGTTCTCTGCCCGCAACCCCAGGCTCCCAGCGCTCCCCGCATTCCCCTCTGCTGTCGCTCCAAGGTCTGGAGGCCTGTCCCCTAGGGGTCCGGACTCTTGGGCAATTGTTCGAGGGGTGTAGACAGTGCTGGGCTGCACTGTCTGGCCTGTCGGTGCAGACTCTGGGGTGCGGGACCGGAGAGAGGACTGTTGGCCTGAGGGGACCTACACCGGAGCGGCCCTCTTTTGCTAGCAATACGGCTCACTACAAAATATTCTGAAGCCACACCCCCTGTCTCCCTGGGCAACCAGAGACTCTGAGTTTGCCTGAGGCAACTCCAACTTGCAAACCAGGGAAACTCCCAGAGGTTGGGGTGGGGCTGACCCAGAGGTCCGCTTTACTAAACCTAAGACGCACCTGGCCTTCAGGGGATCGTCAGCCTATAGACAATACAGGAGAAAAGACAAGCTGATTTGGAGCTCAATTCAGCTTCTCTTCTGCAGGGGAACTGCAGAGTTGTTCTGTTCTGTCAGTAACATTAATCAGGGGCGAGACTGGACCTGACTGAAAACCCCTCAACCTTCATCAAGCGCCCGAGGTTGTCAGGCCTCACCTCCTCCTGCTGGAGAGAGGCAGAGCGCAGCAGCCTGGCAGACTTCCTTGTGATTCAGGCAGGTACAAACTCTTGGAGTACCGATTCACTACAGGCAACTGGGTCAGCCAACTGCAGGGCTATCAGTGACTGGATGTGAAGTGGTGCAAGGTGGGGAAGGAGGCAGCAACCTTCCCAGACTGATTTATTGCCTGGGTGGCTTCTCCTGACTCCATGCAGCACTGGAGCAAGCCACACCAGAGTAGTCACCAGACCCCTGTGATCCAGTTCCCAGAGACCTCTTAAACTCTCTCACCCGAGACAGGTGCAGACTGAGACAATTGATTTGGACATTTTTGAACTGAACCAATCACCTGAGGACAAATCAGGTGGTGCCCTGGGTGCACGGTGAAGGTTTGATTTTTCTTTTCCAATTGTTTGCCGGTGGGGGGCGGGGTGACTTAATTGCTGATATTTCTCCACAGCTGAGACTTCAATCCAAAGTATCTGTTTCACTAGGGTGGAACAGAAACAAGCTGAAAACAAGACAGAACCACTTAGCCCCACCCACACAAGATAGGGCCCCAGTTTCTCAGGCCACAACACTGTATGGGCCCTCGACAAAGCTCCAGGGGAAAAAATCAGAGGGAGTAAAACAACCATGGGGCGGAATCAGCGGAAAAACTCTGGTAACATGAATAACCAGAATAGATCAACCCCCCCAAGGAAAGATATGGCAGATGCAATTGAAGATCCCATTCATAAACAACTGGCTGAGATGTCAGAAATCTAATTCAGAATTTGGATTGCAGACAAGATTAACAAAGTGGAATTAGGAATCCGAGGAGAAATTCAAAAGCTGTCTCAAGAATTTAACGAATTTAAAGACAAAACCACCAAAGACTTAGACACACTGTAGCAAGAATTTGCAGCCCTCAAAGATATGAAAAATACAGTAGAATCCCTCAGCAACAGAATGGAGCAAGCAGAAGAAAGGATTTCTGACATCGGAGATAAAACCTTTGAACGCTCCCAAACTTTCAAATAGGAAGAGAAATGGAGAGCAAAAACGGATCACTCTCTCCGAGAGCTCTGGGATAAGTAGAAGAAGGCAAATATCCGAATCATAGGGGTTCCAGAAAAAGATGAAGTGGCCTCGCTGGGCACAGAGGCCCTTCTGCATGAAATTATGAAAGAGAATTTTCCAGACATGCCTAGAGATTCTGAAATTCAGATAGCAGACAGCTTCAGAACCCCAGCACGACTCAACCCCAATAAGACATCCCCCAGGCATATTATAATTAACTTCACTAAAGTTAATATGAAGGAAAAAATCCTCAAAGCTGCCAGGAGAAAGAAGACCATCACCTTCAAAGGGAAGAATATTAGAATGACTGCAGATCTCTCTGCTGAAACTTTTCAAGCCAGAAGAGGGTGGTCGCCGACTTTTAATCTCCTAAAGCAAAATAACTTTCAACCCCGGATCTTGTATCCAGCTAAACTGAGTTTCGTTTATGATGGAGAAATTAAATACTTCAATGACATTCATATGTTGAAGAAATTTGCCATAACAAAACCAGCTCTTCAGGATATTCTCAGACCTATCCTCCATAATGACCAACCCAATCCTATACCACAAAAGTAAACTCACTCAGAAACTTCGGATCAAACTCCAATTTCCACACTGGTGAAAGGATTAAAAATGCCCACTGGACTTTTGAAAAACTCAATACCCAAAACTTCACCACACTTATCAATATTCTCCATTAATGTGAACGGCTTAAACTGTCCTCTAAAGAGGCATAGGTTAGCTGATTGGATACAAAAACTCAGGCGAGATATTTGTTGCATACAAGAGTCACATCTTAACTTAAAAGACAAATACAGACTCAGGGTGAAAGGATGGTCGTCCATATTTCAGGCAAATGGTAATCAGAAAAAAGCAGGTGTTGCAATTTTATTTGCAGATACAATAGGCTTTAAACCAACAAAAGTAAGAAAGGACAAGAATGGTCACTTCATATTTGTTAAGGGTAATACTCAATATGACGAGATCTCAATTATTAATATCTATGCACCCAACCAGAATGTACCTCAATTTATAAGAGAAACTCTAACAGACATGAGCAACTTGATTTCCTCCAGCTCCATAATCGTCGGAGATTTCAACACACCTCTGGCAGTGTTGGATCGATCCTCCAACAAGAAGCTGAGCAAAGAAATCTTAGATTTAAACTTAACCATCCAACATTTGGATTTAGCAGACATCTACAGAACATTTCATCCCAACAAAACTGAATACACATACTTCTCATCAGCCCATGGAACTTACTCCAAAATCGATCACATCTTAGGTCACAAGTCTAACCTTAGTAAATTTAAAGGAATAGAAATTATTCCATGCATCTTCTCGGACCACCATGGAATAAAACTTGAGCTGAGTAACAACAGGAATCTGCATACTCATAGAAAAACATGGAAGTTAAATAACCTTATGCTGAATGATAGCTGGGTCAGAGATGAGATTAAGAAAGAAATCGCCAATTTTTTGGAACAAAACAACAATGAAGACATGAACTATCAGAACCTCTGGGACACTGCAAAGGCAGTTCTAAGAGGGAAATTTATTGCACTACAAGCCTTCCTCAAGAGAACGGAAAGAGAGGAAGTTAACAACTTAATGGGACATCTCAAGCAACTGGAAAAGGAAGAACATTCCAACCCCAAACCCAGTAGAAGAAAAGAAATAACCAAAATTAGAGCAGAACTAAATGAAATTGAAAACAAAAGAATAATACAACAGATCAATAAATCAAAAAGCTGGTTTTTCGAAAAGTTCAATAAAATAGATAAACCTCTGGCCAACCTAATCAGGAAAAAAAGAGTAAAATCTCTAATCTCATCAATCAGAAACAACAAAGATGAAATAACAACAGACTCCTCAGAAATCAAAAAAATCCTTAATGAATATTACAAGAAACTTTATTCTCAGAAATATCAAAATTTGAAGGAAATTGACCAATACTTGGAAGCACGTCACCTTCCAAGACTTAGCCAGAATCAAGTGGAAATGTTGAACAAGCCCATATCAAGTTCGGAAATAGCATCAACCATACAAAACCTCCCTAAAAAGAAAAGCCCGGGACCAGATGGTTTCACGTCTGAATTCTACTAAACCTTTAAAGAGGAATTAGTACCTATATTACTCAACCTGTTCCAAAAGGTAGAAAAAGAAGGAAGACTACCCAACACGTTCTATGAAGCAAACATCACCCTGATCCCCAAACCAGGAAAAGACCCAACAAGAAAAGAAAATTATAGACCAATATCACTAATGAATATAGATGCAAAAATATTCAACAAGATCCTAACAAACAGAATCCAGCAACACATCAAACAAATTATATATCATGACCAAGTCGGTTTTATCCCAGGATCTCAATCAAGGCTGGTTCAATATACATAAATCTATAAATGTAATCCAGCACATAAACAAATTAAAAAACAAAGACCATATGATTCTCTCAATTGATGCAGAAAAAGCTTTTGATAATATCCAGCATCCCTTCATGATCAGAACACTCAAGAAAATCGGTATAGAAGGGACATTTCTTAAACTGATAGAGGCCATCTACAGCAAACCCACAGCCAATATCATATTGAATGGAGTTAAATTAGAATCATTTCCACTCAGATCAGGAATCAGACAAGGCTGCCCACTGTCTCCATTGCTTTTTAACATTGTAATGGAAGTTTTAGCCACTGCAATTAGGGAAGAAAAGGCAATCAAGGGTATCCATATAGGGTCAGAAGAGATCAAACTTTTGCTCTTCGCAGATAATATGACAGTATATCTGGAAAACACTAGGGACTTTACTACAAAACTTTTAGAAGTGATCAAGGAATACAGCAGCGTCTCAGGTTACAAAATCAACATTCATAAATCGGTAGCCTTTATATATACCAACAACAGTCAAGTTGAAAAAACAGTTAAGGACTCTATCCCATTCACAGTAGTGCCAAAGAAGATGAAATATTTGGGAATTTATCTAACAAAGGACGTGAAAGATCTCTATAAAGAGAACTATGAAACTCTAAGAAAAGAAATAGCTAAAAAAATTAACAAATGGAAAAACATACCATGCTCATGGCTGGGAAGAATCAATATTGTTAAAATGTCTATACTACCCAAAGCAATATATAATTTCAATGCAATCCCTATTAAAGCTCCACTGTCATACTTTAAAGATCTTGAAAAAACAATACTTCGTTTTATATGGAATCAGAAAAAACCTCGAATAGCCAAGATATTACTCAGAAATAAAAACAAAGCAGGAGGAATTACGCTACCAGACCTCGGACTATACTACAAATCAATAGTGATCAAAACAGCATGGTATTGGCACAAAAACAGAGAAGTAGATGTCTGGAACAGAATAGAGAACCAAGAGATGAATCCAGCTACTTACCGTTATTTAATCTTTGACAAGCCAATTAAAAACATTCAGTGGGGAAACGACTCCCTATTTAACAAATGGTGCTGGGTGAACTGGCTGGCAACCTGTAGAAGACTGAAAGTGGACCCACACCTTTCACCATTAACTAAGATAGACTCTCACTGGATCAAAGATTTGAACTTAAGACATGAAACTATAAAAATACTAGAAGAAAGTGCAGGGAAAACCCTTGTAGAAATCGGGCTGGGTGAGTATTTTATGAGGAGGACTCCCCGGGCAATTGAAGCAGCTTCAAAAATACACTACTGGGACTTGATCAAACTAAAAAGCTTCTGCACAGCCAAGAACACAGTAAGAAAAGCAAGCAAACAGCCCTCAGAATGGGAGAAGATATTTGCAGGTTATGTCTCTGACAAAGGTTTAATAACCAGAATCTACAGAGAAGTCAAACGCATTAGCAAGAACAGAACAAGGGATCCCATCGCAGGCTGGGCAAGGGATTTGAAGAGAAACTTCTCTGAAGAAGACAGGCGCACGGCCTTCAGACATATGAAAAAATGCTCATCATCTTTAATCATCAGAGAAATGCAAATCAAAACTACTTTGAGATACCATCTAACTACAGTGAGACTAGCCTATATCACAAAATCCCAAGACCAGAGATGTTGGTGTGGATGTGGAGAAAAGGGAACACTTTTGCACTGCTGGTGGGAATGCAAATTAATACATTCCTTTTGGAAAGAGATATGGAGAACACTTAGAGATCTAAAAATAGATCTGCCATTCAATCCTGTAATCCCTCTACTGGGCATATACCCAGAAGACCAAAAAGCACATCATAACAAAGATATTTGTACCAGAATGTTTATTGCAGCTCAATTCATAATTGCTAAGTCATGGAAGAAGCCCAAGTGCCCATCGATCCATGAATGGATTAATAAATTGTGGTACATGTACACCATGGAATATTATGCAGCCTTAAAGAAAGATGGAGACTTTACCTCTTTTATGTTTACATGGATGGAGCTGGAACATATTCTTCTTAGTAAAGTATCTCAAGAATGGAAGAGAAAAGTACCCCATGTACTCAGCCCTACTATGAAACTAATTTAGGGTTTACACATGAAAGCTATAACCCAGTTACAACCTAAGAATAGGGGGAAGGGGGAAAGGGAGGGGAGGGAGGGGGGAGGTGGGTACAGGGAAGGGGATTGGTGGGATTACACCTGTGGTGGGTACAGGGAAGGGGATTGGTGGGATTACACCTGTGGTGCATCTTACAAGGGTATATGTGAAACTTGGTAAATGGTCTGTAAAGCTAGTGAATGATGCCCCATGATCATATCAATGTACACAGCTACGATTTAATAAAAAAATAAAAAAATTAATAAAAAAAAAAGAATGGAAAAGAAAGCATCCAAGGTACTCAATACTACTGTGAAACCAATATACAAACAACTACAAGCCCACATGGAAGAAAAACACAAGTATAGTTCAGTGAGAGGAGCGGGGAGAAAGGGTGATTGGAGGGGTCTCACCTAGTGGGCCGGATGTGAGGGTGTTCACATGCCCCTTGGCTGAAGGGCTCAAATACAACTTGAACTTTACCTTAGAAACAAAAACAATGTAACCCAAACATTTGTACCCTCAAACCAGTCAGAATTTTTTTTTTTAAAGGAAAATAATTAAAATTATACTGAAATGGCATCATGGCTTAAAAAGCAAGGATGACTAAAGCTGTTTATTATTCTTTTGTATAACAAGAATATAGCCTTATTCTTTTTTAAAGGATATCCATAGGGTCTAAATGCTATAAAAGGAGAATTTGGGAGACAGGATCTTAATGGTAGATTTCGGAATACACATTGATTGCTTGAATTTTGAAGTATCTCTTCCAATGTTTTAAATAAGTCACAGGGCATCCACATAATGGGCTTTTACACAGCTGCTAAATAGTATCCAAATCATTCTGGATGCTCCAAAACACCCTAACCCAGGCCAGTTCTCTCCATCTGCACTGCGGATGCCCTGCTCTCCGCAGTTGAACTAATTCTGGAGTGTTCTCCGCTTCCCTTCTTACCCATCAGTCCCTTCTTTACAAATCTGCCAAAGTGGTCATTAAAAACACAGATTAAATCATCTCACACCATGGCTTAGATCTCACCGATGACTTCTGGTTTGCTCTAGAATTAAATCCACATGCACCCCTGACTCCTACCGGGGTCTGTGTCATACCTCCCTTTGTATAGTAATTACTGTCCGTGCCACAGATGCACCACATCAGACTTCTGCTGGCACTAAAGTTATTTCCACCTTCCCACTTTATATTTTGTCTTCTAGATGATTCTTCTCCAATATCAATACCTAGCTAAGTGTCGTTCAACTTTCAGCTGAAATGTCAGTTTTTTTCAGAGGAGTCTCCTTCCTATTAAATCTCATGGTGCCTCGCCTCACCAAGTTTTTGCCACATAATAGTGGGTTATTCTATTTTATTTTTTGGCCGGGGCTGGGTTTGAACCCACCACCTCCGGTATATGGGGCCAGCGCCCTACTTCTTTGAGCCAAAGGCCACGCCCAGTAGTGGGTTATTTTCAATACAGCAGTCTCCCCTTATTGGTCAGAGATATGTTCCAAGATCCCCAGTGGTTTTCTGATACTGTGGATGGTATAGAACTCTACACTATGTTTTTAATCTAATAACAGAGACCCTACATAGTGAAAAGCTAACAGGCAGCCTGCACAGTGGACAAAGAGATGGGTTATGTCTCAAGTAGAACAGAGCATCACAGTATGAGAGTTCATCATGATGCTCAGAATGACCAACTATTTTGAAATTACAAATTCTTTATAGCTAGAATTTTCCATTAGATATTTTTGGATTGCAGTTGACTGTAACTGAAAACATGAAAAACAAAACCCTGGATGATGGTGGAGAATTCTGTAGTTTATTTCACTCTCTGAAAAAGAAAATAAAAAACTGTGCATACTGCGGTTTTCATGGCAAAGATGACTTGAGGGAGAGGTTTCCCTTTTGGGGTATTGTTTGCATTTAATTTATAGCCAAGAAATACTGTCATAAAAGCAAAGAATATTAGCAAAGTAATGAGGATATGGGGAAAAGAGGGTAGATGAGCAACTGGTAGCTTTTTGCTAAACTACATTTTTACAATCTACCGTGAAATATTCCTGAGTATCTGGGGATTTGGTCAGATGATTTTTTTTTTTTTCCAGGAGGGATAGTTACAGAGTCAAGACAAAGTTTAGCTTTGATGGCTGCAACTATAGGCACAGACTGACAAGGAAATGAATTTACATCCCCACCTGTCATGCTGAACTCATCTGCTATATAACCATATATATAAAAATTAAATACTACCACAAAATGTCTATTCCCACCAGACCTAGGACACCTACTATGAAGCATTCAGCAAGCTAGAAACCTCTCATGTGAAGACAGCACCTGGTACATAACAAAGGTAGACTCTTAAACGTTATGCTTTTAACTTAGTAATGACAGGCTATTGGCAGAGCTGGAATGGCTGCCAATTTCCATAGTCTCTGATCTGGAAATGTGTATACCACTACATAAAAATGAAAAAAAGAAAAGAAAAGAAACAGCTAACTTTCCCTTTCTTACATGAATGTGTGTTACAACCTTAAATTATGTGATTTTTCTTCCTATTAATGATTGTGCTGACCCACAAGCACCTAATCTCTACCTAAGATAGCAAGAAGGCTTCTGAAACTGCTCTGTTACTCTGACCAGAATATAGGCTGCCATGACTCGCAGTTTTTTCCCCCCTCATGTTGAAATTGCAGTGGAAATGAGAACTGTCACATATAAACTGATGCCTAGAAAAAAAATGTGGTTGTGGTAAGATTAGTATGATCTACTTCAGCTGCCATAGAAGATGATTTGAGTTGCCATAAGTGTACTATGTGCTTATATTTGCATAGTGGTTTAGATACTACCAGTGCAGCAATTTTGCTGACATTATGAGCTGGGGATCCATAGTGATTAATGGTGTTGCAGTAAACAGAATTTTCCAAAAGTGATCACAGGAGTTCACTGTGGGTTTCCTGGAAAATTCTCACGTCATACCTTCTTATTTGGAGGGACTCATCCCAAATTCGGTTTCCTACAATACCAGTGGTTTTCTTGCTCTGGCAGTAGGAGATATAAATTCCCATGGGGCCAAAGGTCTATAGGTACTGAGCCTTCAGAAAATCCATATTACCTACCAGTCAAGAATATCTTTGTTTTTCAAGATTCTAATTTATTCCGAGCCTTTTATTTAAAAATCGAGAGAGCAACAAAAGGGAGGGATGAATGATGTCACAGAGTGGACCAGAAGCTGTCTGGCTTTGCTTTCCCTCATTAAAAGCCAAAAACAGTTATCTAGGGCCAACATTACAACCACTAACATTATCAATATTAAATAAAATAAAGAACAGAGACTGTGACAACACATGAGGCCAAAGATAAGTCGAACACTGTGAATAGACAGTGAAAGAAATCAATTTCTCTCTCCAGGGTGCCTCTCCCCTAAGCCATCAAACACCATGTAGAAAAGTCTCCCCCCAAATCATGCTTTTCACTGGAAAAAACAGAGACCAGCATGGACAGCCTGCTTTTTTAGCATCCTGGTTTCTTTTTTCAGGAAAACTGTTCTTAAGATTCATGAGTAGCATTCTGAGTGCCTGCAGAGACAAAGACACTTGAGGAGAGTTAGAGGCAAACAGTGGAGGTGGGGCAGTGACTACAGTGAACTATTCTAGAGGCTGCTTTATATCTTCACCAAGTCAGGGAAGAGGTTCTGCTGCACTGCACCGCAGGAGGCATGCTTCATGGACACTCCGGTTAGGAACTCCTAGACAGTCTTTGCACGTGACTGGGATATTCTCCCTGGGGCACCCTTCCCTGTCATCCAGGAAGGGCAGCACTTCAAACTTTTATAAGAGTCATAGCAAACTTGGGACTAGGACACTATAAGGTAATTAATAGGAAAACAAACCAACAAACAAATTAAAAAAAAAAAAATCAGGACTAAAGCAACAGATAAACTGCACAGAATCCTGAAGCAGATACTCTAGGAAGATCAAACCTAGTCAGACAGCAAATAAATGTAAACATATACGTACACGAGATAACAGCAGACAGAGAATCATGATGTAAGCTAGGGGTGTCCACCTTGTTTTTTCCTTTGCCACATGTGAGAAGAATAAGAATTGTTTTGAACCACATATTACATCCATAAACACTAATGTAAGCTGATTAGTAAAATGAAAAAAGAAAAGGTCTATGCACACTCTTCATGATATCTGATGCCACAGATAAGCAAAACTGTCCTCACCACCTCAGCACGTGGGCCGCAGGCTAAACTCCCTGATACAAGAAGCCAGAAACCAACTCCAACAAGATGGTCAAGTGTGAGCTCTCTGATCAAGAATTAAAAACAGCAGTTCGGAGATACTCCATAACCACAGAGAAAATAAATTC
Source organism: Nycticebus coucang (assembly GCF_027406575.1). Taxonomy (NCBI): domain Eukaryota; kingdom Metazoa; phylum Chordata; class Mammalia; order Primates; family Lorisidae; genus Nycticebus; species Nycticebus coucang. The sequence goes on along the minus strand of NC_069790.1, from coordinate 116,831,510 downwards.
AGAAATTTATTTAGAGAAATTTAACATAGAGATTGATTTTTTTTTTTTCCCAAAAAGTAGTGAACAGAAATCCAGGAACTAAAAAATACACTGACTGAACTGAAAACTGCATCAGAGGGCTTCAACAGCAGAATTGATGAATCAGAGGAAAGAATCAGTAATCTTTAAGACAGAACATTTTAATATAAGAGGAGAAACATGCAAAAAGAATGAAAAGATCTAGAGGATAGCCTGAAAAGTATACATCTAAGAGTCATTTTCCTTCAAAAGGAAATCAAGAAAGAGTAAGGGGTAGAAAGCTTATTCATAGAATAATAAAAGAACATTTTCCAAACTAGAGAAGGTATAAATAGGTACAGAAAAGTCAAAGATCACAAAACATCTTTATCCAAATAAGACTATCCCAAAGCAGAGTCAGAAAAGATAAAGAGGAGCTCCTAAAAGTAGCAAGAAAAAAATGACATATGAACTGTGCTATCTTCCCATTCATCCGTCCACAGACTTCTCAGTGTAAACCATTAGTGCTGAAGAAAAAATACTATCAATGGAAATGACTACACCCAGAAAATCTCTACTTTCCTTTCTCAGACAAACAAATGCTTAGGAAATTTATCATCATCAGAGTTTTTAGAAGAAATCCTAAGAGAAGTCTTCAAGTAGGTGCCAGCCCCATATGCCAGAAGTGGCGGGTTCAAACCCAGCCACGGCCAAAAACTGCAAAAACAAACAAACAAACAAAAAACAAACAAAAAACTGATGCTAATGTGCAATAAAAATAATCAGAAGGAGTAGAGCTCACTGGTAAAGTAAGTACATGGACTTATTCTGAGCACACTGATAATGCAAGGATGGTGCATAAACCACTCCTATCTTCAGCGTTTAAATGGAAAGAAAAGTGTTTTAAAATTATAACTTCCAAAATGTGTTAAGAGATAGACCATCTTAAGAGATGTAAATTGAGAAAAAAAAGTCAAAATGTTCAGAGCATAGAGTTTAAGTGTAGAGTTCTTTAGTATTCTTTTGTTTCTTTGTGATCAAAGTTAAGTTTCTACCTGGTTAAAATAACTTTTTATAGCTACAAATTTTTTAATGTAAGCCTCATGGTAACTACTAAACAAAAACCTATAAGAAATAGGCAAAATACAAAAAGCAAAGGACTAAGATGTACTAGCAGAAAAAAAATCAATAAATCAGAGACAAACAATAAGAAGGGACATATAAGTCACAAAACACGCAGGAAACAAGTCACAGAATGGCAGTTGGAAGTCCTGACCCATCAAGGGTGACACTGAATTTACATGGACTCAATTCTCCAGTTAAAATGCATAGAGTGGCTGAAAATGTATATATGTTTTAAATTTACTAGATATTGCTTCCAAGAAACTCACTAAACCTATAAGGATACACATTGAATGAAAAAAACAAAGGGATAAGGGTTGGAAAAAGATATTCCATACATGTGAAAGCCAAAAAAAAAAAAAAAAAAAGAAAGAAAAGAAAAGAAAGAAAACAGCTGGGGAAGCTACACCTACATCGAACATAATAGACTTCAAGTCAAAAACTATAAAAAGAGACAAAGATGGTCACTATATAATAGCAAGAAAGAGTCACTTCAGTAACAGGATACAATATTTGTAGATACCGTATATATGCACCCAATACCACAGCACCCAAATCCATAAAGCAAATATGAATGGAGAGATACAGACTTCAATACAATATGGTCGGGAACTGTAACACCTTACTCACAGTAATCAACAGAGTATCCAGACAAAACAGTAAAGAAATGTTGGCATTGAAGAATCATTCTATACTAAATGGACCTGATATTTACAGAGCATTTTTTCTAACTGCTGCTAATAGACATTCTTCTCATCAATGCACAGAACGTATTCCAGTGAGATTTCATGTTGGACCACAAAACAAGTCTCAACAAATTCAAAAAAGTCAAAATCATATTAAGTAACTCTTGTGATCAGGATGAAAGCAAAGAAGAAATCATTAACAAGACGAACCTTGGACACTATACAAATACATGAAAATTAAACAACAAACTCCTGAACAAACAGTGGATCGATCAATGATAAAATTAAGAAGAAAATTTAATTTTTTTAAAAAAACAAATGAAAATGGAAACACAACATACAAAACACAACATAACCAAAGCAATAGTAGGAAGGAAGTGTGTCTCAATAAACAGCTACCCTCAGAAGTAGAAAGGCTTCAGTAAACATTCTGGTGGTCTACATAAATGGACCGAAAGAGCAAAAGCAATCGAACCTAGTATCAGTAGAAGAAAAGAAATAGTAAATATCAGAGAAGAAACAAAACTGGTACTAAAAATATAACACTACAAAAGATTTTTAAAAGCCCCCAATTTTTTTTTGAAAAGATAAACTATCACAAAACCTTTAGCTAGACCAAGAAAAAAGTGAGACCCAAATAAATGAAATCAAAAGTAAAAAAAGACATTACAACTAATAGTACAGAAATACAAAAGATCATTAGAGACTATTATGAACAAGTATAAACCAACTAATTAAGTAAAAATGTAAGGAAATGAACAACTTCCTAGACACATACAACTTACCAACACTGGACCACAAAAAGAATGAAAAATCTGAGTAGACCAATACGAAGTCAGTGAGTCAACAAGGAAAATAACAAAGAGAATGAAAAATCTGAGTAGATCAATACAAAGTCAGTGAGTCAATAAGGAAAATAACAAAAAGAACGAAAAATCTGAGTAGATCAATACAAAGTCAGTGAGTCAATAAGGAAAATAACAAAAAGAACGAAAAATCGGAGTAGATCAATACAAAGTCAGTGAGTCAATAAGGAAAATAACAAAAAGAACGAAAAATCTGAATAGACCAATACAAAGTCAGTGAGTCAATAAGGAAAATAACAAAAAGAACGAAAAATCTGAATAGACCAATACAAAGTCAGTGAGTCAATAAGGAAAATAACAAAAAGAACGAAAAATCTGAATAGACCAATACAAAGTCAGTGAGTCAATAAGGGAAATGTGTGTGTGTGTACACATATATAGTATACACAAATATACATGTACATAGATGCCCTCACACACACACACACACACACTGTGGAGTACTACTCAGCCATAAAAAAGAATGAAATAATTTTATTTGGAGCAACTTGGATGGAACTGCAGACCATCACCCTAAGTGAAGTATCTCATAAACGGAAAAACAAACACTACATGTTCTCATAATAAGATAAACGATGGGTGTACAGGGGCCCAAATAAGTGTTAAGGACACTGGAAAACAGGAGGGGAAGAGTGAAGGAGTGAGGAATAAAAACTTATCTTTTGCACACAACAAAGACTATTCTGGTAACAGGTACACCGAAAGCCATGACTTCAGCATTATATAATTCACCTACGTAATAAAACCCTTGTATCCCTCCCTAATAGTTTGATTTTAAAATAATGAATAAAAATAAACAAAAAGGTAATTGCTGAACATTTTTCAAGTTTGATGAAAAGCACAGTAATCTGCACATCAAAAAAATCTTAACCAATTTCAAGTACAATGCAAGGGAATTTCAGAGAAATCCACATATAAACCTCACAGAATCCAGACAAAGACAAGAGCATTAAAAGCAGCAAGAGCAAACGAGACTTACGTGCAAAACTCTCAACCCAGCACATCACAGTCCACATTATCCTCCAGTGCACATGGAACATTCTCCATACAAGATATGTTAGGCTCCAAGACATAGCTCGATAAATTTAGGATTGCAGTCATACCAAGTACACTGTCTGACCACAACTGGATGAAGTTAGAAACCAATAAAAGAGGATAATGTGGGACCTTTAGAAGTATATTGGAATTATACAACATACTCCTAATTACCCAAACAAGAAAACAAATGGAAATTATAAAATGATTTTAGATGAATGACAACAAAAACACATAGAAATTCATGTTCAGTAGCTAAGGCAGTGCTGATTGGGAATTTACAGCCATAGCCTCCCTTGTTGGAAATAAAGAAGGGCTGAAATCACCATAAGAACCTAGAAAAGGAAGAATAAATGAATCCCAAAGGAAGCAGGAGGAAAGAGGTGATAGAGACAAGAATGTAAATAAATAAAAGTGAGAAAATATAAATGAAACAGAAAACTGACCAAACCAAAAGTTGGTTCTTTGACAAAGATTAATAAAATTGATAAACCTTTCCTTGGACAAAAATGTGTTAGTTTCCTGTGGCTACTGCAGCGGGTCGGCACAAGCCGATTTGCTGAAAACAAACTGAAACATGTCTCAGAGTTCTGGACGCCAGAAGTCTTTAATCAGAAGGTCAGGAAGGCTGGCCCCCTGAACTGCACTCCTGGCCTGTTCCCGCTTCCGTTAGCTCCAGACGTTTTTGGGCTGTGGCTGCACTAACCGTGGTCTCGGCTTCCATCCCGGACGGGTCTTTCCTTCTGCCCTCACATCTTCTCTTCCACTGGTCTCCAATCTCCCTCTGCCTCTCTCTTGTCTCCACATTCTGATCTACCTAGATAACCCTTGACACTCTTTCTCCATGTTTAGATACGCTTCTATACACAAATACATATCACTGTGTTACAACTGCCTACAACAGTCAGCGTAGTAACAGGCATCTGTAGCTTAGGAGAGATAGGCGCTATCATACAGACAGGGTGTGTAGGAGGCTATACTATCTGGGTTTGTGCACGTGCACTCTGTGATGTTTAAAAAGTAACCAAAGTGCCCACATGCATTTCTTAGAATGTGTCCCCCTTACTAAGCAGCTCATGACTTCACGGCAAGCCAGAAGAGAAAAACAGATTTCAAACTGACGCTTACACATCCAGATATGTAAATCAGAATGACAAAGTGTAACTCCTGTTAATAGACACAACAGTCCAAATTGATAAAGTAAAAAAGATAATCTATTTAGGATAGAGTATGGAAAAGTCACAGGCAACAAGGTTTCATATGGAAGGAAGAGTGTTGCGGATTTCCTTTGTTATATACAAGATTCCTTCTGAATGCAATGGATACCTCAAAAAATCTGACAACATGCATCATATTTCCTGATCCGATATTTCAGTAGATTGCATTTGGCCGGATTCGCGCATTAGTGCTCTTGATGGAAAATTACTGACCGAAGACTTGAGTAGTCATACTTTTGGGTATGCATTTGTTTTATTCTTCCTCTCTAAATTGTTATGTGTATTTGAGCCATCCACTGACATAGAAATCAGTTTTTCCTCTCCAGAAAGTATATAACACAGTGCAGAAGGTCTCTATCTAAATGAACTCTGAACTGACAAGATTTTTTGCAACATTTTTTCTATGCATACTTACTGAATTATTATTATTTTCCTGGCAGTGTGCATAAATAAATGAAAAAAGCTAGGCAAAAAGGCTTAACGTTATTCTTGAAGTAAACAGAATTCCAATTAAAATTTCTAAAGTTCTTTTTGATCCAATTCCTAGAGTTTAGAAAAAACAGCTTGCAGAGTGTTAAGTAATGTGAATTAATTTTTAAAAAAATCTTACAATAAATAGGTTCAAGCATCATCATCTCTGGTCATTTCAGTCAAAATAAAATCTCAAGGAAAACAACAAAATTAACTGGGGCAGTTTACTATACAAGAAATGTTGATGGTTTCCTCTGTGAAGTGATTTCACCGACTTCATCACCATCCCTGAAATCCTGTTCTCTGTGGAGACGTTTGTATGATGTGTAAGCCGACTCCTGCTGTAATTCCTTCTCATATAATCTTTTCCGTCTTTATATTCTCAGATCTTACCTCTTTTAGAAACACTGCAAATATCAGCTGCTCTATGAAGCTTTCCAATATCATCTCCAGATGTCAGTATTTTTTTGCTTCTGAATTCACTTAATTCTTTACTGACTCAGGCACTACATCATTTATTACTTTCTACCTTTAATTTCTTTTACAAACTGTGAGCTCCATTTATCTGTTTTTTAATCCAACAGTAACAACAGTAGTACGGTGAATTGCCTTTAGTGAATAATCAATAAATACGCATTTATTTGTTGAATAAATAAAAAAGTAATGCTTGTACCCTCGATGAATCCCAAACAATAAAAAAGAAAAAAATATATATTTGAGCCTAGGCTCGCTAACAAGAAAAAAAAAAAAAAAGGTAGTAATGCCATTCAGTGAGGAGAGTCTGAGAAATTGCAAGTCACAAATTCTTTAATGTGAATCAATTTGACAATGCCTGTTTTGTTTTTCATTCTGTGGGTAGGAAGAAGATTAGACAGGTAAGATTTTTGATTCAGGAAAGAAAGTGTAGAATTCAGACAGATTATGAGGCCTTTACTTAGGAAGGTGAGTTTGAGTAGATTACCGTGGGGTAAGCGACTAAAAAAAGCCCAAAGTTCAAATTGTCGAGTTCTACAAAAAGGAAACTGTTGTTTGTTAAAAGGAATAAGAATATTAAGATGAGTCTTATTTTTAAATAAATGGTAAATTTTACATTTCAAATTGGAGCAGACATTACCTTCACTCTGATAAAAGGTATTAGACAAGCTATAGATAAACTATGTTTTAATCAGAAAATTAATGAAATCCTGAAATAAAGAAGAAATTGGATTAAATTCTATTTTTTTAATTTTAGATTTTTCATCAATAGATACAACAGAATTTAGAAACAGAGGAGACAAAATACAAAGTTATGAGGCAAATGCAAACAGTATCCGAAGTGGAAGGAGGTACAATTACAAGAGAGAGACCAGGAACTCAGTCTTGGTTCACCCTGAGCTTTGGTACCAGGAACTCAGCCTTGGTTCACCCTGAGCTTTGGTACCAGGAACTCAGCCTTGGTTCACCCTGAGCTTTGGTTCTCTCAACTATACAATGAACACACAAACCTGCTTTAGTGGATTGCTGAGAAGAAAAAGGGAGATGCATTACAATGCACCTGCTCCCCCAAAGGTCAGCACCCACTGTGCAATGCCAAAGGGAAGCTTCTGAAATCCCCCTTTAGAAAGGTGAGTGGCATTAGGCTGATTACAACTCAAGTACTGAGGATATATTAAGAGGTGTTTTCTCTTCTCTCCACCTCCACACCAGCATCTGCAAATTCAGGACTTTTTGATGTGGACTAATGTTACTGTATTTAGGTGATGTCTCAGAATGGTTTCTAGGGGTCCTCAAACTTTTTAAACAGGGGGTCAGTTCACTGTCCCTTAGACCACTGGAGGTCCAGACTATAGTTTAAAAAAAAACAAAAACTATGAACAAATTCCTGTGCACACTGCACATATCTTATTTCGAAGTAGAAAAACAAAACGGGAACAAATACAATCACACTGCCGCATGTGGCCCATGCACGGGCCATAGTTTGAGGACCTCTGGTTGACTTACATTTCTCTGATCATTCAGGATCATGAGCTAATACAATCTCTATGGAAAGAAGTATGGAGAATTCTCAAAGAACTACAAGTTGACCTTCCATTTGATCCTGCAATCCCCTTACTAGGCATCTACCTGGAAGAAGTACAAATCATTTCGCCACAAGGATATTTCCACTACAATGTTTATTGCAGCTCCGTTCATAATTGCAGAGACACAGAAGCAGCTCAAGTGCTCCCAAACCCACAAATGGATTAACAAACTGTGGCTTGTGTATGTACCAGGAAGTACTAGTCAGCTCAAGAAGGGATAGAGACTTTTCTATCTTTTGTGTTTACCTGAATGGAGTTGAAACACATTCTTCTTGGTAAAGTCTTAAGAATGGGGAATAAAAAGTATCCAACATACTTAATACTAATAGGAAACCAATATATAAACAAGTACAAGCCCACACAAAAGAAAAGCATGAGTATCCTCTAGACAGGGGGAAGAGACCGGGGTGGGGGGGAGGAGGGAGGGCGATTGGTGGATCCACCTAATGTGCACAGCCTGAGGGTTTTTAGCACGCCCCCTCCAGGTGAAGGGCTGAACTGCAACTTTACCTTGGAAATGAAAACAATGCAACATAAACATTTGTATCCTCGTATTAATGTAAAATTTTAAAATAAAGGTGTTCTCTATTATGATGACAAAACTCTACAGGGTTAAACATAAGATAGGTTGCTTACTTCCATTTTTGTTATCTCTGAGGGGCTAATATGCTCATTTGGCTGTTATTTTCTTCTTATGGCCAGGGCTGGGTTTGAACCCACCACCTCCGGCATATGGGACCGACGCCCTACTCCTTGAACCACAGGCGCCGCCCTTGGCTGTTATTTTCAAATGTCATCTTCTAACAGCTGTTCAATGGCATGAAGTGCTTGATAAAATCTGTGAAGTCCTGGCTAGACATGGGTTGAGTCTTTGATCTTGACAGGGGAAAAGTTTTTGGGGATGAAGAAAAGGGAAATCAGACAGGCAAGAACCTCTGGACCGCTTGCCAGATCCTTGGAGGGCAGCACCATTCTGGAAAGCTCTCCCAGGATATCTTACGTTGTTTCATTTCTAGCCTGCAGAATTAATTTCTGTTATTTTTTCTAGTTAATTATACTTGTCACTTTTATTTTAATTTCAATAGTCCCCCTTTAAAACCTTCCCTAATCACAAAATGGAAATGGAGTCACTCTTCTTAGTAACCATAAACCAGGAAGGATTAAATTCAATGTTTTTACCATCCTCTGGTAAACAGGTGGACGTATTTTAAATAGCCAATTGTTAAGTCTCAAGGGATTGACCGTGTAAATGCAAGTCTTCATGGACCTGTACCTATGTCTGTGTACACTGTGACCTTTCAAGAAAGTCATAGTCCATGACCATCTAAGCTGAGAGCCAGGGCTAGAGACCATCCAGGCTTAGGAGAAGCTGGAGACACATCACTGGAGAAAGCTCATTGCTTTGCACCTCACCCAGGTAAGGAGCACACTTGGAGGCATTAGGGCCGTGAAGAGTGGTGGTGATGTTTCATTCAACGGAGTGTCCACTCTTTCTTGCCACCCTCATTCAAGACACATGTGCTCCTGTTCAGAGCCGGCAATCGCGACCTGTGCCAAGAGAGGCGACTCATGACACGCTCCTTCCTGGTACAGACGCAGATCTCTGCTGCTCATTTCCCTCCTGTTTGATCTTCTTTTGAAACATCAGGAAGGTGTATTTTGTGCTCTGCCTTTTAAGAAGGTGACTTGGTCTTATTATTTGCAGCCCTTAAGTCTTGCTCTCTTTCCTGTGCCTTTATCCTTCTGCCTTACTCTTTTTCTTTCTTTCTCTTTTTTTTTTTTTTGAGACAGAGTTTCTCTATGTCACCCTCAGTAGAATGCCATGATGTCACAGCTCACAGCAACCTCAAACTCTTGCGCTTAAGTGCTTCTCTTGCCTCAGCTTCCCACGTAGCTGGGACTACAGGTGCTGGCCACAACACACAGCTATCTTTTTTTGTTGTTGCTGTTGTCATTGGTGTTTGGCAGGCCCAGGCTGGGTTTGAACCCTCCAGCCCAGGTGTTTGTGGCCGGCACCCTAGCCACTGAGCTACAGGCGCTGAGCCTTCCTTACCCTTTTTCATAATTTCTTCACCCTCGTCTACACTACTGCACAAGTAAGTACTTGTTCCTGGAATGCAGTTGGAAATAACACCAACAAAAATTTTTTAATCCTCCATTCATTCTCAGAAAAACAAGTATACATTTGTCTCTGTGTTATTCTTTTCCCTGGAAATACTCGCTATACAAAGGTAAAACTTGAAGCTTCAAGCTGAAAGCTTTTCCCACAGCAAAACTGTTTGACACATTAGAGGTGGCAGTGATCTTCCGTATGATTCTGAGTATCCTCATTGCTTTGCAAGGAGGGAAACCAAGAACAAGGAGATAAAAGTGATTCACCTAAAGTCACGGACTACCTGTCAGAGGCGAGGTCTCTGCAAGGTTCCCCGGGCTGAATCCCACGCGCCTTCCCTCACATCCTTGCCGCTCATGAGTTTTTGTTGTCTCTGTTCTGTGCTCGGCTGGAACAGATCTCAATCAGAAACTAACACACAAATACGTAATGTATGCTTACTCAACATCAGAAGGGGAAGGGAGTAAAGGGTTATTTCAAGAAAGCTGCTCTTTCTGTTAGATCCAGAGACAAGTCAAACACAAGAAAATGTCATTGCAACAACGGTCCCAGGGGAGCTGACTCGGCCCAACCACATCTCACGCTTACTACAGATTTGACAACTTCAGTCATAATTTTATCAAAAGATGCTCTACGTCTGTGTTGCCCAAAGCGTCTCCTTCAATTTAATCACTTACAAAACTCTATGGCTTCTGGAATGGATGATAAATAGATTTTATCTTCTGGTAGTTGGGAATCACTAATCTTGTTCAGCTTTCTCTGTATCGTACGTGCAGTTGGTGAATGCACAGAGACACATGCTAGACTTTGAACTTAGTCCTAAGCGTGCAGATGAATTAACCTTCACAACATAGCTCATCTAATTATTTTGGAGTGAGAAATAAAAAAAATTAATCAAATTGTCAGTTCAGTCAATGTATTATATTTAGAAGCATCATATCTTTTAAAGGGGACATACTTGAACATAAAGTAAGATAAATGCATTACACTGTAACAATTAAGTGGGAATCCCTTGAGGTTGCCAGTCTGGTTAATGGCCACATTTATTTCAATCAGTACACATGAGTCTATAGCGGTCGTGTACATATCACAGAGTATTTCTGTTCCCATTGTCCGTTACTTGCATTTCCAATTGCAGCCTCGTCCCGTCCCAGTGATAAGGCATTGACTCTACTTCACTGCATTAAAAATATTACAACAGAGTATTTTGTAACAGAGTTTTGAAGATGATATTCTTTATACTCTCAGGGAAACTATTTCTATTTCTTGAAAATTACTGTTATTTACCATTTACATATTTTCTAGGACCTTACCGCATGTAAAGCATTTTTCTTCAGATGATACTATTTAACTTAAGTTGCCTCGTTCTATATTGAAATACTTGGTGAATTCTGTAAATAAAGTTCGATAGAGTTTTTCAAGAGACTATATATCTTCACTTTATTCTCTCTTCCTTTTCTCAATAATAACCTTGCAGAAGTGTCTGTTTTTAGCAGAAACTCACCCAGAGATGATGGATAATCTGAGATTGTAGATGGGAAGACAGGGAGAACTTTTCTCTAAGTAGCCACTTCTTATAACTCTTGCTCAGGATAGATTTTTGTGGAGTTGGGACCTTTATTTCTGAGATTAGAAAAATGCTATTTATTTTCTAATTATTTTTTCCACTTATTTTCTTTCATCTCTTTATATAAATTCCTTCTAGATCACCCAAGACAACACTACCTGCATAGCAACAACAGAAATACAAACAGACACTTTTTCAAAACACATCACATTTTATTTTATAAAGTCTTTAAAGTCACTTAAGACAGGACACAAATATGTCTCCAACACTATTTACTTCAGAGATTCACCCCGTGGAGCTTCTGCTCTCCAGAGTAATTCATTTTCCAATTTTTTTGAATCCATACTTGCCAGAAATAATAAAAATGGGCCATCTATCAAAACTAGATTTGACATTATTGAACAAAACACAGACAACTTCTTTTCTATTGCTAAAATCAATTTTTGACTTATTCTTGTGTATAAACAGAAGTATATATGTTTATTTCAAAAAGTCTTGTGTTCAAGATTTATCTCAAACAGAGTCTAAGACAAGAAAAGTAAGTTACAAAATGTGTAACTTTTGTTAGGAAATCCTTCCTTTTACTACTTTATTTACAAGGGTTATTATTTAAATATATCTGCCTGGATTACAGACTTATTATCATAGCAATGTGCTTAGTTTACTCAAGTATTCATTATATCACAAATTGCATTTTGTTTTGTTTATTTAGTTCTTTATTCATGAAGACCTAGGAAATATCTGTGGAGTAACCACTTCAAATAAAACCTCAGACTACATAGTTAGTAATAGTGTATCATATTCAGGATTTTTGTTTAAGAAGTAGATTATAATTGCTTTTACCACAGGATGGGAGTTGTGGGGAGGGAGAAATGGGTAACTTATGTAAGATGTTGTCTGTGTTAATTTGCCCCTATAATAAATATTTTACTATATGTACATATCCTGTTATATCACATTGTATGCTACGCACCTTATATATAATAATAAAATGAATTTCAAACAAAACAAAACAACGCCTCCCCCCCAAAAGCCTCAGTAAAACGAGGCAAACATGAGCTTTAATGAACATCCATCTGTGTGTAGAGAGGTGGAGTGTGCATCTCACAGACACTCATCTTTCAGAGGTCTTACAAGAATTCTGCTCAAAGAGTTAGCTTCACACCTGTTTAAGAAAGATGTGAAAGATTGATAGATTGATATTTACAATAAACAGCTTACATGAAGAACCAAAGAAATAAGGTAACACTCAAAATTTTGTGAAAAGATGGAGTAATTTATGATGCCTAACTTAAAAAATTTCCCACAGACACTCTTCTGAGCAATATCAATGTGAGGATGGGTACAGCACTGGCTAAGGGGAGGTTGGATTGTCAATTCTGTTTTTATATTGTGGATATCATATGAGTTATTTCCCTCCCTTCCTCCCTTCCTTCCTCCCTTCCTTCCTTCCTTCCTCCCTCCTTCTCTCCCGCCCTCCCTCCCTCCTTTCCTTCCCACTAAACCCTTTCCATTCTCTCTCTCTCTCTCTCTCTCTCTCGTAGTTGGTCTTACCAAACCATCACAATCAACAACAGCGGACCATTGTGTTGTGCAAAGATGAAAACTAGCAAAATAACCTTTGTTCTAAGTTGAGGCTAGTTACTGGAATTCCAATCAGCATGCTTTTAAAGACATTGTGTTTCTCACTTAGGTACAGAAAATCAGAGCCATTTACCCTTCAGAGAACCCTCTGAGAATCGAGGGAGAGAAAGGTGGTCTACCATTCCTAGTCTTCTAATAGCCACTGCAATTTTTGTATCTTCATATCTTTAGATCAAGTATCTAGATTCAGTCTCAGTATTAATTTGTGTGTGCTTGTACAGAACATTCCACCAGTAGACATGTAATAAGACACCCACCTTTTTCTGAAAATTGTGAGAAATTTTGTTTTAGGAAGTAGGTTGAGTATGACTGCAAAATTTCTAATTCATAATACGACAGTATCCTATGTTTACCTCCCTTGTATCCATGGGTAAGAAGTCACACAAGATTCCCTGGGAGGCTTGGAGTTTCTCAGTGGGAGGAACGTGCAGATGGGTGCCCGGCTTCCCCTCCAGGAACCCTCTCTGATTACTGACGCCAATGAGTCTTTCATGTGCATCCTCCCCATCAGTCTCTATTCATCCTTTGGGAAGTTAATCTCTAATCTCTTCACACTGAAGCTCAGATATGAATTCTGAAACACACTATCTGGGTTGAAGAAGTCCCCATGAGGAAAAATAAATTAAAATATATTTATAAGTATATTAATAGAAATGAAACATACATTCCGATTTCATCTTACATTAAGATCATCTTTTCCTAAAAGAAAAGAAAAAAAGGAAGAAAAAAATGATCTACCACCCCTGAGCATTATTATGTAACAGAACCCAACTGTCCAAATGTCACTTAGGTGTGGGTTAAAAGAAGCTACCACCATATTCCAGTCTGTGATGGAATTCCAGGCACTGAATGCCACTAAAGGCCTCTCACGTATATATAAAATCATTTAAGTTGTACATTAAGAATTTAATTTCCTATAAAGCTCTTATAATCTCTCTTCTTCTGGTTGTTTGGGGGTTTGTTTTGTTTTGTTTTTGCTTTGCAGAACTCTTTATGCTACTATTCATATAACACACCTTGTGGAAATAATAACATTTTAAATAATATTGAGAGAAATTAAAAAGCCTATTTATAGATAAATGTCTAAAAATGCTCATCCCATATTTTTCCACTGGGATGATGACATAATTGGCTCGGATGTTAGACAGTGAAGTCACCAGCGCAGGATGAGAAAAAAAATTATAGTTGAATATCCTCATTTTAAAGTGGATACTAAGGTCCAGCAAGGTAAATAAATGACTTAAAATTCCAGTGACTTTAATAATTTAAAGGGAATTCTAAAAATACAAAAGTGATTATTTGTGTATTAAAATATTTATGTATTTCAAGTGCAAACACTCTTTTATTTTATTATTTTCCTATTGAATCATCGAGAAATTTACTAATAGCAGGGAAAATTTTAAATTGAATTCTTCATTTAAACATCTCACTGTTTTTGTGTGTGTGTGTGTGTGTTTTACATCTGTTTCGTCATCAACAAACTATCATTATTCTTTCTTTAGAAATTAAGTGTCAGGAAGTCATACTTTAACCACTGCATCTAAACTTCCCCTGTAACACCTCATATTTCCCTTGTGATTCTTTTAGCGCTAACCACTACTTATCACAATATATATTTTTCTTTCTTAGCTTTTGTATAGCCATTTTTATTGCCCTAGAATATACGTTTCATGACATCATTCACTGCTGTGTTGTTCCCATGTGCTTAAAACAATGCCTAAAATATAGTAAGAGTTCAGTGAATATTTGCTGAATGAAAAAAGTAATGATTATTGAAATCTGTTGGGTGTTACACAGAGTTATGATGCAAGAATGAATTAAAAATTATTTTCATCCTGTGGCATTTTATAGTGTACACATTACTATTAGTATCAAAGAGCAGTAAAAATTATTGTTGACTTTTTGTTAGACAAGTTAAAAAATGAATTATTTTGTTCATTATGGCCCTGTCTTTCTATTTAATTTCCTATTTTTTCCAATTGAATCTTTAATATAATCAAGAAAGAAAGAAGATCCTGAAGGTCATGATGAGATTTGAGCTAATTGAATCTTTAATATAATCAAGAAAGAAAGAAGATCCTGAAGGTCATAATGAGATCTGAGCTAAGAATTACTCAAGGAGGGACCCTTTTTGGGCAGCAAAATTAAAACGCAGATATAAAGAAATGGTCCCAAAGCTACCATTTATGGGTTGACCGCACTTGGGTTGATTCTACATCTTGCCAATTGTGAATTGAACATTGAACGGCAATAAACGGTCTAGTGCAAGTGTTCTTATGATAAAATGATTTCTTTTTCTTCTAGGTAGATACCTAGGAATGGAATTGCAGGTTAAATGGAAGGTCTACTTTAAGCTTTTTGAAGATTCACCATCCTTCTTTCTAAAAAGGCTGAATTAGTTTGCAATCCTCCCAACAGTGTAAAAGTGTTCCCTTCTCTCCAGAACCATACCAATATCTGTAGCTTTGGGATTCTGTGATGCAGGCTCTTCTCACTGACTTTAGGAGATATCTCAAGATGGTTTTGATTTGCATTTCTCTGAAGACTAGGGATGCTGAGCATTTTTTCATGTGTTTGTTGTCCTTTCATCTTCTGCTTCAGAGAAGGTTCTATTCATGTCACTTGCCCCAGACAAGTGGGATTTTTTGCTCTTTTTTGTTGTTGTTGATTAATTTTGAGTTCTCTGTAGACTCTGGTTAGGAGCCCTGTATCGTGTTGGCAACATGTAAATATCTTTTCAAATTCTGAAGTTTTTCTGTTTACTTTAATTGTTGTACACTTAGCTGGGCAGAAGCTTCTTAGCTTGATTATGTACCATTTACTTATTTTTGTTGTTGCTGAGATTGCCAATAAAGCCTTCCATGATATAGGTATACTATGAAATACTATTCAGCCATAAAAAAGATGGAGACTTCTATCTTTTGTTGTAACCTAGATGGAATTTAAGAACATTCTACCTAGTAAAGTACCACAAGAATGGAAAAGTGAGTCTCAATACAAACACAAAGCCAGTAGATGAACAGCTGTGCACCCACATAAGAGAAAAAAATTAGTTTAAGTGGGGGGAGGAGGCAGGAAAGAGGAAGAGGGGGAATTGTTAAGCACTCGCTTAATGGGCACGATCTGGTGGTATATGGCACACTTTCCGGGTGGGGGGCTCAGTTACAACTTGGCCTTCACCTAACAAACACAATGTAACCGAATCACCTGTATCCTTACATTAATCTGAAATAAAAAATAAAGAAAACAAAATGAAAACTGAAACAAGTGGGTGTGGCTTCAGTCCTTTCCACTGCGCTTTGCACAGCTGCTAAAATTTAAATCTCTTGTTTCCATGCCCCTAGAAAGACTTCCCTTGGGAACACATTTCTGTCTCCATGACATGCTCAAAAATGTCTTTGTAAAGGGAGTTTCCTGAGACAAGCGGTATGCATGGTTGAAGGGAAAAAAGGAAGGTGGGGACCAGCAGGGAAGCTTCTGTGGTAGTGTTATTATTCTCATAAATAAGGGGTTTGGATTTACAATGACTATTCAGCTCACATATCCCTACAGATCCCTCATTTAACACAAATTTACTTTTTTTTCTCAATACAGGTGATTTATGACCAATCTAAATAAGTCTGATGTAATGATATCCACTTATAACTATTGGATAATACTAAATACTCATTAAGGGAAAAAGAATGAAGGGAGGGAGGGATGAACATTGTATTGCCAATTACTGCCAGAGATTGATGGGGTAAGGGAAATTCCCCATGTATGAAGGACTTTGAAGAAAGAAAAGGATGCACCTCAGGTCTGAATAGATGTGGAGAGATGGTTTGAGATGTACTCCAAATTTTTGAAATTAAGGGATTAAGAAATTTGAAAGAAAGGCATATGGAGGGTAGGCTAAATTTAGAGAAATATGATTTTAGCTAGTAGTCTTTTTTTAACACGTCTTAACCTTGTTAACAAATCTCTGAACATGAATGGTGTGATTCTATTAATCTTTAATGTCCCTTGCAAATTTACTTATGTCTCTCTATCACACCCAACCTCTACCCCGCCTTAAAGTAGAGCTGACTGTAGGCAAGATTATGAATTAGGCAGGTGCACGGAGCCTCTTGCACACTCCCCCTCATTCCCATCTCAGCACCTTTCTGTGGGTCTCATACGCCCGTTAACTTAACACCAGTCCCTGCCCTCGGATTTCAGCACTCTACTACCGCCTTTGCTTTGGCACAGCTCAAGCCTACTGTCTGACTTTTCGTGATTATTCATTCTTAATTTTCTAAATTAAGATGGCAACCATCTCCTTTTCTTTTCTCAGTTTGCTGTTGGGAAACTTGATCACCAAGTCCCTTCTCTCTCACTTTTTCCTCTTAAGTGTAACTTACCAAAAACGTTTGTTAAATAAATTAAAAACATTAGCACTCGGCTGTAAATCACGCTAGTAGGAGATAAGCAGAGGTCTTAGGAGAACATTACACTTTTCCATTTTAAAAGAGAAGTTTTATCAACAACGAGAAATATACTTGCAAAATACAGTTAGCATTTTTGTTTCTTAGGTACATTCAGGAATGCTTCAAATGTCTCCCTTAACTAACCTCTCTACTTATAAATAAATACAGATGTGCCTGTCAGAGCAAACTGGGCATTCGTATAACATTTCCAATAAAATTAAGTATCCATCATAGTTAGGCACTGAAACAACTTAGAATTTTCATTCTAGTCCATCATAATCAGATTTTGTTATCTTCTAATTGGGGAGAAATTAATCGACAACTCATTCTGATGAAATTCTGATTTATATTCATTAATATCTAATTGAATAGGATGTGGGGTCCTAGCAAACCTCGGTCTCTGAAGAAAAATCTGATTATAAGTTTAGGAATGTCATAGTGGCAATGCGTGCATGATAGAGAAATCGGAAAGCCTCTTCATTTTCATTTGCAATAAAATGTGTTAAATTCAAGTCACAGTGTCAAGTTATGCTACAGCTGGAAAAGATGCAATGTGTTCTTAGAGAAAGTACTTGGCATTGAGGTGAGGGGAATACGTAGACGGGTTGTGCTCAGGAAGCCAAGAACAGATGTGAAAAAATGAGACAAGAGCCTTTTGATTCCCCAAGGCTTGAGGCAAAGTCCCATCTGTCAGTCCCTTCCCTTGGCTCTCCCAGAAGGGTAAGCCTCCAGCTCTGCAGATTGTCCTGGCAATTAAACGCGCTCCCAGAACCTGTCGCATTTATCATCATAAACTTCCCACAATAGGCTTCCACTAGCACTCTGATTTTCCATGATACTCATTATCTCAGTGACCAGCCAAAAGGGCTGGTGACCCCCACGACCCATGCAAAATTTCTCCTAATGAAGTTCTCACTGTGCCAGCCAGAGTCAACCTCACCCCAAAACCTACTTCTCTTCTTCTGAGTAAGGGGAGAGAGGGCTCCCGTGTTCTAAATGTGTTGCTGCCTGACACCAGCCAGGCATGATTATCCCCACACTTCTTACATAGACAGAAGCAGATTTTCATTGTGGGAGCTGCTGGGGTTTGGTTCCTTTGTGGTGAACTTAATGTGAACTGCTACAAAGAAAAACGTACAGTATTAAATTTGAAATGTATATATTTTTAAGAAGATTAAAATCTACTCAACTGTGTATATTCTGTACTAATTTTTAAAAGAGTTTTACAGGATAGTCTTTTCTGTCTATACTAGAAAGCTGTCTGGGAAGGACTATCTTTTAGGGATTAGTGCACCACCATGGCAGGAAACGTGGAGGGAAGAGCCCGTGTTAGGGGTCAGAGCCATCCCAGCTCCGCCGCTCACCATTAAGCTGTCGGGAAGTTTGATATGCCTTCAATCTGACTTTCCTCACTTCTAAATTATCCAGATTTCTTAGAGTTACTGTGAACATTCGTTGGTACAGAATAAGGACACAGACATATCACGGACACAGGAGGTATTACACCTTACAGCCTCCATGTCAGACTGCCTGGTATGACATCCCCCTGTATGAGCAAGTGGCTAAGAAAGGCTGCTTAGCTAGGTGCGGTGGTTCATGCCTGTAGTCTTAGTACTGTGGAAGGCTGAAGCAGGAGGATCCCTTGAGCTCAGGAGTCAGTAACTAGCCTGAGCAAGAGGGAAACCCCATCTCTACTAAAAATAGAAAAATTTGCCAGGCATTGTGGCAGGTGCCAATAGTCTCAGCTACTTAGGAGGCTGAGGCAGGAGGACCACTAGAGACCAAGTTTGAAGTTGCTGTGAGCTATGAAGACGCCATGGCACTCTAGCCTGGGTGACAGAGTGAGATGCAATTTCAAAAATTATTTAATTAAATAATTAAATAAAGACTGCTTGATGATGAAGTTTTTTTCCATTCTCCATTTCATAATTAAAAAAATCGCCACATTGTACTTTCTAAAACTGCGAAAAGATTAGCGATTAGCATTTACTTTTCCATTTTTGTCGTATCTTTACAAGATTAGGAGAACCTAAAGGCAACAAAAGAGAATAATTACTATCATTTGTAAGATCATCTGGCAAAATTAGAGCGACACTAGCTCTTTTGCTTTTTCTCATACATACCCACATTATTATAATGCTATTAATAAGAGCTGTTTTCCCCATTTTGCCTACAAGATTTTCCCATCTTACCTACTTGACTAATTTCTAAATTAATCTATGACTTAATATAAATTAATATATGAGCAAGAATAAAAAATAAGAAATGAATAGATGAAAAAAATGTACCTTAAAATAAGAAACTTGGGGTAAATGTAATGCTCTAACTTGTAGTCTAAAGAATTACGAACCTAGCCGGGCGTTGTGGCGGGCGCCTGTGGTCCCAGCTACTTGGGAGGCTGAGGCAAGAGAATCGCTTAAGCCCAGGAGTTGGAGGTTGCTGTGAACTGTGTGAGGCCACGGCACTCTACTGAGGGCCATAAAGTGAGACTCTGTCTCTACAAAAAAAAAAAAAAAAAAAGAATCATGAACCAAGGATCAAGAAGATATGTGCCACAATGAATCTCTGCCCGTTCGTTCTCTGCCGTGATAAGAGAATCTTAGCTTTAAACAAAGTATTATCTATTTTCCAAAAGTCAAGACAAGTGTGGTTTCATGGTGAACATATTTCTTTTTTTTTTTTTTTTTGTCTTTTTTTGAACTGCTACAATCAAATAATTTGTATTGGTACAATGTCTTTTTTATCCAAAAATGTATTCGTATTTTAATCCTTATGAAAAGGATTTATCGACTCTTATGTGAACATATAAGATTTTCCCTACATGCAGAGAAGTCTGTGTTTATCAGGATAAAGGGAATATTTATGTTATTCAGCAAATATGAAAAATTTAAGACAGAAATCTCACACACAAAGGCAGATGCTAAATGCTATTTCTTTTATGAAACTTAGTTTCAGATACAATGCAAGCTTTCCCACTGTGATATTTTCCAGGTGACAAGAACGATTTTATATTCCAAATTTGGGTAGGCTCAGCTAAGGTCATGTGTTTTTTATTGGTAGAAGAAACATACTCTAAGGTAATGATGAAAAGTATAGTATAGTGAATACATAAAATATTAACATAGTCATTTATTATCTAGTATTTTGTACCGTACATAATTGTATGTGTTGTACTTTTATGTGACTGGAAGCACGGTAGGTTTGCTTACACCAGTACAGCCACAAATATGCAAATATGTTGCATGTTAATGTTACAAAGACTATGTTACTGGGTGATAGGAATTTTTCAGCTCCTCATGGAACCCCCATCACATATGAAGTTTGTTCTTGACTAAAATGTCATTGTGAGGCTGGGCTCAGTGACTCACATCTATAATGCTAGTACTCTGGGAAGCCGATGTGGGAGGATCTCTTGGGTTAGGAGTTCAAGACCAGCCTGAGCAGGGGTGAAACCCTGTCTCTACTAAAAATAAAATTAGCCAGACACTGTGGCAAGTAATCCCAGTTCCTCAGGAGGCTGAGGCAGGAGGCTCACTTTAACCCAGGAGTTTGAGGTTGCCATGAGCTAGGTTGATACCACAGCACTCAAGTCTGGGCAACAGAGTGAGATTATGTCTCAAATAAATGAAGGGATGAAGGAATAAGTGAATAAATAAATAAATGTCATTATGAAGTGTATGACTATATATTGTGCCAAATGGTGGTTCTGTCTGAATTGTATCAGAGTTGACTCTGGCAAAGGGATTTATTCATTTAGCTTGCTTGAGTGCAATGTCTGTGCTTACGCCCGAATTCCGTATGTATTATTTTTGGCCTGGCATCTGGCAGAACTACTTACCTGGGTGCCAACCATTGTCCATTGAGTAGATGGAGAAGTGCTCATGTTTCAGAGTTGTATTCCAGTGGGCAGAAGGCAAAGACGTCTCAAATACCCCTTCTCCTGGGTCTATCCAACTAATAGAAACTATATATAAAAATGTATACAGTAGAACATTTCTTATCTTTGAATTATCTACATATATAAACTAAATTGTTTTAAAAGTCATACCAGGATCACAATTTTACAAAATCAGAAATTACTAGGAAATAAGAAAACATGCTTTAAAAATAAGACCTGAGTTAGACACCTGCTCTGTAGCTCTTCCATTGGCCATATGTGGTCCTTATTTCTTTAATTATAAAACTAAAATTAAAAACAGGCATCAGTATGTGGTAAAGTATGTTAGTCACGGTTCTGTGCTCAGGTTTATTTTTAAATATTGTCAGGTGGCAAATGAAAAACATTACATTTCAGTACAATAAATGAGAAACATTTTTCATAATTTAGATGTTTATGTACATTAACTATTTTCATTACTAAAAAAGGCTTTCTTTTCTAACTACGAATACATATTATTCCCTGTCATGTCCATTTCTTCCACTAAGGTCTACCCTTCTCAGATGGCTAATATTCAGAAAAAATTTAATGTTTGAATTAAGACAAATGCAAGGATTTGTGAGTGTATGTAACAGTTCACATGTGCACACCTACACACATATATTTCTCCCTCTCTATGTGTGCACGTACACTGCTCTACAACATTGTGCATATCCAAAACGAATATAGGGATATACACCGTTTACATTTTCTTCATTGCCCTTTACTATCCAGAAAGCCCTCATTCCTTATTTTAATTTAAATTAAAAAAAATGTTTTTGAGACAGAGTCTCAAACTGTCGCCCTTGGTAGAGTGCTATGGTGTCAGAGCTCACAGCAACCTCAAACTCTTGGGCTTAAGCGATTCTCTTGCCTCAGCCTCCCAAGTAGCTGGTTTAATTTTTATTTTTCAGAAGTAATTTTTTTTCTCATTCACAGTCTTTGGCCTTTCCCCATAAGGCTTAGCGTCAGCTTGCTAATTCCATAGAGCACCTGCTGGGAATCTTAATTGGAGTCCCGTGGTTGTTACTTTCCCCAGCTCTTACTTTTGATGGTTCTTATTTATGTTTTTAAGTTATTGTTATGTTTTTCTTATCAATTGATTTACTCCTAACAAATTGAGGCTTAAATATAGGCAGTCTCTGAAATCTGGATGGAAGGCACTGGCTTACTCTGAAGATTTGTGTTGCCCTCAGGCAGGCTTCTGGGGGCAGTGTCCTTCTGGGACACTGTACTATAAATTCTAGGAGTTCTCACCTCCATTCAAAGTCAAAGTAAAGTAAATCAGTGTACTTGTCTTTCTCTGCAAGCTAGCCCACAACTTCTACTTTTTCTTATGATGTAGCCCATTGGATCTTGGCTATCTTTAAGAGTCTAATTAACTAATTCTAGTCAAAAATGTTTGAAGCGATAATATAGTGTCAGCACAGGAATCACAAGGTAATTAATTTCATAAATATGTTACTTCAACAGTGGAAAACCACTGCATATATTTTTTGTACTTCCCAATAGATTCAGAATAATGGTTGAAAATAACCATAAAAATTGCAGTGTTGACACGGAGGAGAAGGAATGCCTTTACTGAGTAATAATTATGTCCTAGAAATTGTGTTGTTTTACAGTACTATTGAGTTCAATTGTCATAAAACACTGTTCAGAGATGATTTTGTCATATCCACTTTACAACTGAGGAAACTGAAGATAAAGGAGAGTAACTTGCCAACGGTCACATAAGTGGTTGGTGTGTATTTAAACTTCAGATCTAACTGACTCCAGCGCCACTGGGCTGAATTGCCATACATGCGCCATGTACAGATATTACCCAAACATTTCTTCAAATGTTAGAATGTGTAAAAGGTAAAAAAGGTGTTCATTATGGCCAGTTCACGAGAATTTGAAAAGGGAAAACTAGCAAGACAGGGCAGGACAACAAATTAAGAGGCAGTGTACCCTTTTATGTTACAAGAGCATTAACTGATGTATGTTAGTGTGAGGAAAGAGTTGATAAACTACTTACTAGTGTTTGGGAGTTTCAGGTTAGGACACCCCGGATTAGATTTTGGTACAGTCATTGGATTTTTAGGACCAGTCTTTAAGTTTGAGGTTTCAAAAAAAAATTATTTCATTCATATACCCAAGTTGTAATAAATTTCTTCACAATAATACAAAAAAAAAAAAAAAGAAAGAAAGAAAAACACAAGAGCATTATCTTGTTTAACAGACAGTGAGAGATTTCATTCTGTAGCCTGAGACACAGATGTCTTTAAAGGGGCACCACTCTTTGTGTGAAGGGCTCACCACGGAAGACTGGGGCACCACTCTGTGTGTGAAGGGCTCACCACGAAAGACTGGGGCACCACTCTTCGTGTGAAGGGCTCACCACGGAAGACTGGGGCACCACTCTTCGTGTGAAGGGCTCACCACAGAAGACTGGGGCACCACTCTGTGTGTGAAGGGCTCACCACGGAAGACTGGGGCACCACTCTGTGTGTGAAGGGCTCACCACGGAAGACTGGGGCACCACTCTTCGTGTGAAGGGCTCACCACGGAAGACTGGGGCACCACTCTTCGTGCGAAGGGCTCACCACGGAAGACTGGGGCACCACTCTGTGTGTGAAGGGCTCACCACGGAAGACTGGGGCACCACTCTGTGTGTGAAGGGCTCACCACGGAAGACTGGGGCACCACTCTTCGTGTGAAGGGCTCACCACGGAAGACTGGGGCACCACTCTGTGTGTGAAGGGCTCACCACGGAAGACTGCGGCACCACTCTGTGTGTGAAGGGCTCACCACGGAAGACTGGGGCACCACTCTTCGTGCGAAGGGCTCACCACGGAAGACTGGGGCACCACTCTTCGTGTGAAGGGCTCACCACGGAAGACTGGGGCACCACTCTGTGTGTGAAGGGCTCACCACGGAAGACTGGGGCACCACTCTTCGTGTGAAGGGCTCACCACGGAAGACTGGGGCACCACTCTTCGTGTGAAGGGCTCACCACGGAAGACTGGGGCACCACTCTGTGTGTGAAGGGCTCACCACGGAAGACTGGGGCACCACTCTGTGTGTGAAGGGCTCACCACGGAAGACTGGGGCACCACTCTTCGTGTGAAGGGCTCACCACGGAAGACTGGGGCACCACTCTGTGTGTGAAGGGCTCACCACGGAAGACTGCGGCACCACTCTGTGTGCGAAGGGCTCACCACGGAAGACTGGGGCACCACTCTTCGTGCGAAGGGCTCACCACGGAAGACTGGGGCACCACTCTTCGTGCGAAGGGCTCACCACGGAAGACTGGGGCACCACTCTGTGTGTGAAGGGCTCACCACGGAAGACTGGGGCACCACTCTGTGTGTGAAGGGCTCACCACGGAAGACTGGGGCACCACTCTTCGTGTGAAGGGCTCACCACGGAAGACTGGAGCACCACTCTGTGTGTGAAGGGCTCACCACGGAAGACTGCGGCACCACTCTGTGTGTGAAGGGCTCACCACGGAAGACTGGGGCACCACTCTTTGTGTGAAGGGCTCACCACAGAAGACTGGGGCACCACTCTGTGTGAATGGCTCACCATGGAAGACTGGGGCACCAGTCTTTGTGTGAAGGCCTTAACGCGGAAAACCGTGTTCTTCAGAGGTTTTGAGGCAGAATAGAAGTTGAACATCCTGTGTGTGTGTGTGTGTGTGTGTGCATCTCCAGCAACTTATTAAAATCCTAGCTATCTTTTAAAGACATGGAATTGGTTACCTATAAGCAAATCATTCTTTCTCTTGCTGACAAATTCTTCTCTTTGCCTTTTTCTAGCATCCAAACTATTTCCATTCTTCTATGTACATTTTTGAAAAAAAAAAAAAGTTACTCTTATGTACTTAAAATTCCATCATATACCAGATGCATCCAGTTTGGAAATTATTTTTATAGATTAAAGTTTAATTAACAGGGCATGATTCTATGAAATTATTTGCTGTAGGTATATTCCCCACCTCAATCCTAGAGGGAGTACTTTAAATGCACACAACTTTCTTGTCTAAAATGTATGTGGGTACAATTTCTATCCATTTAATTGCAGTCTAAAAATACTTAAAACACGTTTTGTTCTCTTTGATTCATAAACCTAATGCTGATTCTGTGCTTAGAAATTATACAAAGTTATTTTTCTATAATGTTGGCAAATTTAATTGTTTATAAATTAATTGTTCTTTATATATTTTAGCAGTGAGAGTAGGGAAGGGGTTCTCTCTTTTCTTTGTGGTCTTTAGCATAAGTATAATTTTATTTACCATGTAAATATTATTTTTATAATGAAACAAAAGTTTTAAATTTGTAAAACTACTTTGAACTTAAATGATGTAACTGAAACAAAATGCACCTAAATTAAGTACTTTAACTGAATGAATATTTATTGTGAAACAGAGCTTTAGAAAAAGAAATGTCAATATATTGAACTGGTCCTATTAAACATTTTTTTCCTGATGGATTTAGGAAATGTGTTTATTGAACAGAAGAACAAGTATATAACTCATCTTTTTAGGAAATCTGTTGCCACGGTAATAGTAAGGTGGCATCTTTCCAAGAGAAGGTTTTGTTCTAAAAGCAATGATGAGTAACACCCCCCAGCCTCCATTCAAACTAAAGATGAGTGAGTTGGGCTGTTCTCCTAGGAAGAGGTGGGGGTGTAGAATTCTGACAGTCTCACTAAGGGACACCTTCTTGTCAAATCCTATCATGTCTTGTTTAGAAATATGCTTTTTTGGTGCCTGTAATTCCTATTTATTTTTTCCTGTTGGTTTGAGATATATATATGTATATGTATATATATGTATATCTATATATACGGAAAGAGGGGGATCTAAAAAATGTATACACATTTAAGAGAAAAAGCTATCCTATTCATTCCTGTCACATGGTGATATTAGAATTCATTTGATAGAATACACTATCTTTTTAGCAAATGTCATAATTCACATTGCTACCGTCTCTTACAATGTGTATACATATTTTGGCACCCCAAGTAGAGGCATACTGTATATAAAAGACATGATGAGGTTTTAAATTTTTATTTGAGATATTAAATATGCAAAAAAGTGTTATTTTGAACAAAGAACAGTGAAAGGAGTGAGTTTATTGTCAGTAAATGGTCCTATTTGTTGCAGTGCAAGGCGGAGACCCATCTTTAATTCATTTATCATGTAACTACATTAACTGAAAACAGAAAAGTCAAACTACAATGTGTTAATAGAAAACCCCCTGAAATTAAAATTTCACTTTTCAAAAGTCCCTAAGTCACCAATGGACATCTATGTTTTTCTATTATTTATTCATTAGTGTGTTTAATATTTGTCCTGTGTACGCGTGTATCTGTGTGTGTTGCTGCGTGAGGCAGGGGTTAGTCAGGTGGATGTTTGTACTTGAAGGAAGAGAAGCTAAGCCCAATGTTAGGTGGTGAACAGCAGATGTGGCACTTAGAAGATTCACTGCTGTGGAGAATTAAATGAATACTTAGTCAAATGAGCCTACCTTTCCATGTGGGGAATGGGATGTGGAGTGGCACTTCCCCTGCACGGCCTGGGGAAGTGTTCAGGGAACAAAACCCCACCACCATCACTTCTTCCCCTAGATTAACCTACTTCTCACCTGCCAGAAGTCATGTAGCCTCTACATACTTTCTTATTACAGCTTTTCCTTAAGATTTACCTTGTTAAAGATACTTTATAAAGAAAGCTGCTTCCACAGTTCAGTGCTGCCTGGCTGCCTGCAGACAGACCTCCCGATCCCACGCTATCTGTTGTCTGGGGTGTGTTTTATTCTATATTTCACTAGAATGTCTCCTGCGTGTCCTTCCTTTTAATTTCCCACCATTTCCACTCAGGTTATGTCTCCCTGTCTCGCACTGGGTCGCGAGATTTCCTCATATGGGGCTGATACCCAATCTCATGACAGACTCATTACAGAGCAGAAGCAAAATCAAAGACTCCAGCTCAGAGGGTGTTTGTACCACAAAGCAAAATGTCTCACCAGGTTCCCAGTCACCCTCTCCCAGTGAGAATATTCTTTATTCTCACTACTTTGTCCCGCTCGCCAGTCTTTGCTTCCTGTGTTCCTCTTAGCTCCACCATTCTTTTTGTCTTTCCATTTACTCTTGTGATTTCTCCTTTTCTCTCAGGCTTCCAGTGATCCTTTGGGTAACTAATTGGTGAGCTATGCATGAAGAAAGAAAACCCAGAACTTGGACTAAATCTCCCCACTCAACCATAAAACTGCCTCAAACTCTTTTCTTATCTGGGATGCTTTCTTAATTGCCAAACAAACTGCCCATCTACGGTTACAAATGAGTGAGAGTTAACCTGTCCTCATGCTTAGTGTTTCTGGGGCTCCTAGATTCCATGGTTACTTTGTTTTATGAGGGGCTCTGTGTTTGTGGAAGATGTGGGACACACACGATCCTTCAGTACCTACTACTAGGGCCTTACCCTCCTGTCTCTCTGCTCCTTATCACATTAAATCCTAACACTGACCACCTGATTTTGGTATTATTATCTCCATTTTTTTTTTTTTTTTTTTGAAACAGTCTCACTCTGTTGCCCTGGGTAGAGTGCCCTGGTATCAGAGCTCACAGCAACTTCTAACTCTTGGGCTCAAATTCTTGCCTCAGCTTCCCAAGTAGCTGGGACCACAGGTGTGCCACTATGCAGGGCTAATTTTTTTTTTTTTAATTTTTAATAGAGATGGGTCTCACTCTTGTTCAGGCTGGTCTCAAATTCCTGAGGCGCAAGCAATCCACCCACTCCGGCCTCCCAGGATGTAGTTTCTATTTTAAACATAAAAGCTCAAAGTAATGTATGGGCAATCTCATAGTCTCTAACTAGCAAATTTTGTCTAACTTAATTTTAGTTCAAAATCTACAAATGTTTATTCTACAGTCTAGGAGATATTTGTGTGTGGGTTTGAATTCTGCAGAAATAGAATGGTTAC
Organism: Nycticebus coucang; assembly: GCF_027406575.1. Classification (NCBI taxonomy): domain Eukaryota; kingdom Metazoa; phylum Chordata; class Mammalia; order Primates; family Lorisidae; genus Nycticebus; species Nycticebus coucang. Next base: position 116,803,403 of record NC_069790.1, on the reverse strand, counting down.
CACAGTCTTTGAAGAGAGGTAGCTCGAGTTTGTGGCTACATAATCATTAAACGAAGAACAACTGAGATTAATCCAGCAAAATGATGTCTTATGTAAAAAACGACATAATAGTACAGGGCCCCTTTTTATAATACTTCTGTCTACTCCACAGACCTCAGAAATCACTTAGCGAGCTTAACATTTTACCCATGACTTAAAAGTAAAATATATAAAATAGACTCTTCCCTGACACAAGTAATGAAGTTATAATTACCCTAGTGATGTACTCACAAAGCAATTAGGGTTTTCACTGTCATTTTGTAAATGTATTATCTGGTTTTATTTCCTTTAAAAATCCATGGGAATAAATATTGCTTGAGGTCCTGTGTGATAAATTCATTTGCCCAATTGCACCCGATGAGTTAATGGTGCAGCTAAAACTAAAATCTAAATTTTGAAATACCTAATATTTGTTCATTGACTTGTAAGAAACGTAATCGTGTCGACTAAGTTAAAGCTCTTTTCTTGCCTAAGATCATAGCTAATGTATGAAATAAAATATCTCCTGACTTAATAATTCGTGTAGGGCTAATAAATCTTACAGTAAAGAAAAACTATTTTGTAATAGGAAAACTTTCTAAGACTATAGCCATAGTTAGTTTTATTCTTTACATTTTCTTACAATTGATGGGAAACTATTGGAAGCACCAGTGTTAGTGTCTCCCCAGTTGACAGAGAACGCCTGGCTTGACTCACATGTTCCTTATTGCTCTACTCTGAGTTATTTCCCAGCAGATTAATTTATAAGTTTTCATGTGAGGTTCCACATAGGACAATATTCAATTTTTCCTTTTTAAACTATAGTAATATTTACCCATTTCACTCTCTATTAGAGTCTTCATGGTTAGTCATATTTGAACCAAATAACTTCATTCATTTCAGGAATTATTATCTTCATTCTAGGTAGAATTTTGAAATACATTCTATCAGACATCCTAGGGAAATAAAATATAAAATTGAATATTTCTTCATCTGAAACTATACTCTCAATTTGTAAAAAAAAGGCTTGCCTCTCCTAAAATTAAAAAAAATGTTAATTACAGTCATGCAAGAAACAAAAAAGAAAAAAGAAATCATATCTACTTTTTGAGAAAATAAATATCCAGAGTTATGTGGCTGCTTTCATTTTCCAGAGCAGCGCTGAATTCTGTAGTATCTTCAAAAGTCTTAAAGTTTGAACAAGCAGGTTTATAATTTTCCTTTTGTTGAAATTTTGGATATCAAATGGAATTGCTAATGACTATAAAATAAGATCCCTTTGGTGACTATTGTAATTACTTGGCAATAGGCATTGAAAACCTATTCTAAAGTTGTTCCTATTACTGAAGAAGAAAATATTTGCATTTGTATTTAAAGGCAAAGGAAAGAAAAATAAAGGTGAAACTGTTATTTTTTACTTGATCTGAAACTAGTAAAAATGTCCAGGTTTGTATACTGGAGAGCAGAAAGCCTAATTAGAAACAGTTGCAGCGAGAGCTGGGTCAGGGTTTTGGTTTCAGTTACCACCTATGTAGAGAAGACTCCCTCATCAACATGAGCTCACCTGACATCTCACATCTCACTTTCAATTTAGAGTGCCTTCAGGATATTTTGAATTTCCCAAACTAAAAAACATAAACTTAGTTGAAAACTAAATTTTTCAGCTTCTCTGAGACTTCTGCTTTTCACATCTGCTGTCAAACTGTGACAACATCATTAGCTCAAACTCCCTGGCCAGAAATATATGTGCTATTTTTGGATATTGGGAGGAGTGAGAGCATGATCAAGGGCTGTCAGTTACCCACTGGCCATCTATCTCAGATGTACTCATTCTTTTTCATTTCTCTTGTCACCATTGTGATAGGGACTCTTGTCACTTCCTAGTTAGATTACTACAACCTCTTCCCACTGATCTCCTGTCCGTCAATCTCTCCAATCTAGAAGGCATCTCATTCCCTGCCAGAATAATCATACCCAAACTTTCATTTAATCATTATGCCAATCTTTCTGAAACCATTGGATGGCAGACCCTGATTCCTACAAACTATTTAACACAGATGGCTCTGTAGTCTGTATTTATCTGTGTCTATTTCCAAATGAAAACAACTTTATTCTTTAAAAGCAGTCTCCGCTCCTCCTGAAGATGAGCTATAATGAATTTTAAGGCTGGGCTTCCTTCTTCTAGGCTTGGTCTGCCTTGTTTCTCTGCTTGATGAAGTCATATCCTCTTCTCCTTTTGGGCTACAAGCCTTATCTCTGCCATAAGCTTCTTCTAACCACGTTAGTGCCAGATGAGCTAATGGAAATCTGAACCCAGCAAGCCAAGAACAGCTAGAAAACATACCCAGTAGACCAGAATCACATCAACCCTCACATGTACCATCCAAAAGTTCAAAATAGCTCAAAGATAAAATATTTTTGCAAGTCTGTAGAAAAAATAAATTATATATGCATCTATATAATTATATATTTCGTACATATTTATGTGTTTGTAAAGGCATATGTGTAAAGAATGAATGCACTCATGTGCTTGTATTTTGGGACAATGACAGAATTACAGAATGTTAGGTTAGAAAGACACACCACCCTTATGTTTCCACTTCCAACATTTTACAGGTTGGGAATCTGAGATCCAGAGAATGCAGGTGACTTAGCCACACCTACACTGGTGACAGCCAGGTCTTGAACCTGGCTTTCTGATGACAGTGATAAGTAGAGGTGAGAAGCTGCCTCACAGTCAGCATTGCTTTTCTATCTCACAAAAATGAAACATCTTTCTTTTCTCAAAGTCTAGATGCAGTCAGGTCTAGTTTCATTTTCTTTGCCTCATTAATAACGCACTATAATTCTTATGTAAAATGCAATTAACATAAAATAGATTTAGATGCCCTTTGTTTAAAGAAAGATGTGTTATTTTCATGATTGTAGCTAAGGCTGTGCTGTTTCCAGACAGGATTGATGATTTACAGCTCATTATAAAACCAATAATAAATCTTTTGTCAATAGTGAACCATTCTTCATGATACAGGAAAGACTTCAGCATGGAATGTCATCTTCCTCCACAGCTGAAGTCCAAACCATGCTAAGAAGTACAGCATGCTCTATTCCCCTTGGGAAAGGGCCACAGGGATGTATGAATAGAGGTAACCATAATAAAAATAATGAAAATAACAAAGAATCCTGAGAATACTGGCAAGTGTGCTTAACAGTGTCCTGAGAAGAGTGGTAAATATATGTTTTGAGAAAAATGAAATATATATATATATTCAGTAACAAATTATTTATTTGGAATAACAGCTTAATAAATAGAATAAGACAAATACCAGTGCACTTTGAAACTGAAATAATACTCACAATCCCAAATTATCTTGGAATATGTTATGTAAAAACATTGACTTAATACTCAGGGTCTCCAAACATTCCATTTCAATCTGTATTTGAATCACGGAGTCCATCCTCACCTAGGCCTCTGGGGTGAGTAGAGAGGGTTCTAGCCGCCAACCTTGTCAAAATAGCTTAGGCCATCCAACCAGTTTGCTAGGTCAGATTCTGACTAAAAGATGGCTCCTAATAAAAAGAATTTGCTGATATCTGTAGGATGGGTACAATCCTGAAATCTCTTCTCTATAAGACAGAGGGAAATATAACATAAATATGCGGTTTAAAGATGTTAACATTAGAAGAAAAAAGCAATTTTGAGACAAACCTGTAGAAGGTAAGACCCTCTATCTCACTGTAGCTTACTGAATTGAAAAGAATAATAAAAAGCTAAAACTAATTAAGTATGTAGGAATAGAGTGTATCAGGAAGACAAGTAAATGCCTCCATTTTAAATAATTTTAGTTGCAGTTGGAAAGAACGTTAACTGAACAGATGTGGACCATGATATAAATAATTTAAAATTATGAAGGATTTATCAAGAACAATTCCCTTAAGTAAAATACAACATCCAAGAAACTAAAATTGTAACAATATTATTACCCTGGAAATTAAGAGATTGTTTATGCCAAATTCAGCTCAAACATCCAAGGAGGCATTTCCTTTCCTCAGGGGGCCAGGAGAGGCAGAAGAGAGGAATTACCGAGGAGAAAACTACAACAAGAATTAGGAATAAGAAAAGAAGGCAAGAAAAAAGTTAAATGAACATGAGATGATTCAAGGACCTTTTTCTTCTTATACATTCTGCCTAGAAATGACCTTATTGAGCCTCTTGGAACGATTTTATTTCTCACCTGGTGACCTCTCTGCTTCTAAGTTTGTCTATCGGCACAGAGGGGCATTAACAGGAAGAAACTAAAGCTGAGCCTTTTCTTTCCCTGACCTAGCATGGTGGTCTCTCTCTACAGAGTCAGTAGACTTACATCATGAACAACTTCCGGCTAGGTTTGTGCTTAATTTCTTCAAATTATGAGATCTATATATCCACTTCTTTCAATATAAATATAATTCTCCCCTATCCTCTTTAACAACCCAATTTATCATTTGGCTTCACTTTACATAGTGTCCCAATGCTAATGCCATTAGGATCCATTTTTTTTTCACTTAATACAAAGCTGCAAAATTATAGCACACATGTATAAAGAATGATAATGTTATCTAAGCTAATTATCTAAACTCAAGGAGGCAGAATTACAACTGGATTGTGTTGCCATAGTTTGATTTACTCAGATTAATCAAACTCTCAGCTAGGCCAACTGACTTTTTAAAATAATCAGCAATGTGACCAAAAAAGGTAATAGATAAATATCTTTATCTATTTTGTACGAATTAATTTTAATCCAAGGAAGATACAAGGGAAAGTATTTGAATTTACTTGTAAATAATCTGTATTGTCTTAAACTTTGGATGCACATATTTTACCTATTTCCATCAATTTTTTATATAGGTGTTTGACATTTTAATTGTTATAGTGTGATATGTCTAAGGGTTGGGTCATAATAAATTTTTAGATTAATGATGAACAAACAGTTGAAACAAAATTGATTAAAACTATCATTCTCTGATGTCCTAGTGGTTATCCAAGGGCAAGGTAAGTGTGTTGTGTCACTCTGAGGCTGCATATTATGTAGGGTTCAGAAGTCAGTTATCTACTTAGAAAGCAATTTTCTAAAGCAGAAAAGATGTGATTTTTTTTTTTAAACATGGAACATTATAGGTGCAATTATTTGGATGCAGAATATACAAGACCTCATTGTAAATGATGCATAAATGTGGTCTCATTTTGTATTGATTTATGAGCCACATACAGAACAACCCTTCATATCTCCTGCTTTAGGTGTAATATACGGATGTGGAAGTTCATAGTCATATTATCCACTGTGAAACATAGTACCAAACAGTGGCCTACCTAATCATGCATTTACACAATGGGGATAATGTAGGAATATTCAATTGAACTGCATCAAATGTTTATGATACTTTTTCAAAAACCAAGACACCCATAAGAGCTTTTATTTTGAGGCCATTTTTATTCAAACCGGCAAGTCCATTTCAGATTCTTAAGCAATTTTGGAAACTAACAGAATTTTGTGGACTTTTCTTCATTCAACCCATTTTTCACAATAAATGATTTTTGAATCTTACTTTCAGATCATTTGCTATCCACAGAATCCCTGTAGGTAATAACCGCAACTCTATCAATAGGAATTAAAAGGTAGCTCTCTAGAGAATTACCAATGAACCTGAATTATCTGAATAACTTTTGTAAAAATAAGTTTATGTTAAATATTTTTGCATTACATGATACACTTAAACACACAACCTATAGGGATATCATTTGAGCATGCATTTTTTAATTTAATTTGCAAACATAAATTGAGAGATTACTATGTGTGAAGCATTATGCTAGCTAGCACAAGCTCACATGGAAAACAGAAAAGAATGCTCTGTCCCAGGAAACATATTGGAACTCATTATATTTTTGTCATTAGAAAAGATTTTTGGTTCTGACTAACCCAGCAGCTCTTTTTCCCTTGCTGATTCTTCAGATGGGATGCTTTGAAAGCAGAGAAGAAGCAATATTTTAAGACCTAAAGAAATACCATCCATACAATTTGATAAAAAAAAACTTGGACCTATCTCAGATGAGAAATTAAGATCTGTCTGAAACTCTAATTCAAGAAACGACCTCAAAGGAAGGTCAGTAGATACTGGACTTTACCCCAGGGCCAGTTTCATCAAATTCTCTAATGAATTGGAATTAAAATGTATATAGGATCCACTATGTATTATGTTTATAGTTTATTTCTGATATAACTTATAATTTGCTTCACTCTTTGGGAAATTAAATGCAATTCTTATCCCATTCCCAATTATGCTGTGGATATTATCATTTTGTATATTAACATATGTAAGCATTGTTACAAATAGAAAATTGGTAATTGGGTCAAAGATTCTGAAATCTGGGGCAGAGAGGCCTTTTGTAGAATTTTGCATCAATGAGGCTTATTCTTATCTGATTGTACTATTTGACTAGTAAAATAGACAGATGAGATTCAGATAAGAAAACACAACATGGCATTTAGGGAGATAGCAATAAACATAATCAAGATAATTAGGGAAATCTACTCAAGGAAAAGATAATATTTGGTTCAGGCAGAGAAAGGAGATAGGAACATATCAGATGGTGGAAATCATATGTTCTAAGCATGTCTTAAGTATTACTTGTTTCTCTTTCTGCCCTTCATTAATAATGTTTAATTCGGTGGCACCCATGCACAGTAGGTAGGGCCCGGCCACACAGACAAAGGTTGGCAGGTTCAAACCCAGCCTGGGCCTGCTAAAACAACTACGACTGGCACCAAAAAACTAGGCGGGTGTTGTGTACGCCCGTAGTCCCAGCTACTTGGGAGGCTGAGGCAAGAGAATCGCTTAAAGCCCAAGAGTCTGAGGTTGCTGTGATGCCAGGGCACTATACCCAGGGTGACACTTGAGACTCTGTTCCCCTCCCCCCGCAAAAAAGAAATATTTTGGCTCAGTGCCCATAGCTCATTGAGTGGGGTGCCAGCCACATATACCGAGGCTGGCAGGTTCGAACCCAGCCAGCTAAAACAACTACAACTACAATCAAAAAAATAGCTGGGCACTGTGGCAGGTGCCTATAGTTCCAGCTACTCGGGAGGCTGAGGCAAGAGAATTGCTTAAGCCCAACAGTTGGAGGTTGCTGTGAGCTGTGATGCCACCTCACTTTACCCAGAGTGACATAGTGAGACTCTGTCTAAAAATAAGTAAATAAAGTGAATCAACCTAATGTTTATTTAAAAAAAAAAATGTTTAATTCCTCAGTTGTTTCTGTATTTCCTTGTGAGCTCATCTTTTAGTCCCTTACAATTTCAGCCACATTGATTAACAAAAACAGAATAAAGAATAATATAAACAGACTGATCCTATATACATATACTTAAAAAATATGTGAACTAAAGCATGATGTTTACAAATAGAAGTGTGTTGTTGGATCTATAAAGGAAAACTAGAGGATGATAAGTTTAAAAGCCAATTAAGAGGCTGGTTACTTCTGCAGTAAAGGGGACGCCTTGTGAAAAGAAAGAGGGTGCATGAGCTTCTAAGACAATGGTTATATGTACTCCAGTTCCTAAGTGGCCAAGTAGCATCATGTTTTATAACTTTCATTATTTTCTCAGGGTAGGTTCTTTTGGAGGCAGACTCGGATGGAGTTAGTGGGCAGGACGGCTGTGGGAGTTGTCTTTGGAGCAAACACACATGAAAGGGAGAAGAAAGAAACTGGGTTGAGGGAGAAGAGCAGCTGTGAGGCAGGCTTGCCCCGCTCAGCCAGACTCACGGGGAGCTCTAAAGAGTTGGACCACGTTAGATGGACATGGCTAGATGCTCATGCCCTCCTTCCTCAGTCGCTAGATGTGAGCCATGCTCAGAAAGACATGGTTGGGGTGGCGAGCTGAGTTTGCCCCTGAAGGGGCTGACAGGTGAGGTGGTCTGTCTGCCTCCAGCACTTCCAGTAACTGGATCAATAGGCCTTCCTTAAAGGATGATCCAGATGAAGCATAGGACTTCCTAATTTACGGAACAGATTTTTAAATTGCTTTAGCTTACCACTTATTGCTTTTAGAATCTGATCATCAATGAAAAACATCAGTCTGATCATCAATCTGCTTTGTCAATGAAAACCTAGTATATAGTTTGCCTCTTTTTCTTCCACAATTGTTCAATAAAAACACACTTTCTAGTTCTTTCAGTATCCATAATGAAGGAGCTAAAGGAATTTCACCCAAATGTGGGTCCCTGGCATAAAGAATATTTTGTTTTTTATTTTATTTTATGTATTTATTTTTTTCAGGGGAAAGCGCAAATGCAGTCCCCCACTACCACAAATTATGCAGTCGAGTTTCTCACATTTGGGGAAATCGCAGGGGTCAGCACATCCAGAGTGCAATGGATAAGCCTCACCCTGGGAAAACCACCTTCGTGATTATGGTATCTCCCCTGCCAGGTAAGTATAATAAAGAATATTTGAATTGAAAGCCATTCCAGGTCAGGAGACACAGAAAGAGGGCTCTCTCCCTCTACACAAACTGGACTGGCCTAATCAGAGGGTCACAGTGGACAATTGACTCTATTTCCCTGCTTCCTGTTATCTCAAAATATTTTAAGAATGAGGATCTCAGGAATATAGGTGACCAGGCCTGCATCATTTGGGTTATAAATGCCTGTGTCCCAGGTTAATCTGCAAGTCAATCAATTTCTCCTCCCTCCATTCATCCTCCCTAGCAACCTCCTCGGCAACCATTTATGCCTTCTACTCCTCAATTCCTGCTCCACTCTGAAAGGCCTGTAAAGATGTCAGAACACTGCTGGAAAACTGGGTTATCACTCTGCCTTAATTGTGAGTTGATCTTTCAGTAAACTTGCAGGGACCAGGGCAAGTTTCTCCACCCTCTTTCAGGAGGCATATTGTTGTCAGGGTTTGGACACTCAATCTCATTTCAATTCATTGTGTAGTCCCTTTAAAAAAAATTATTATTATTTTTTTTTTACTTCACCTATAACAGTGGATAATTTTCATTTTTTAGGGTTGGTTTAACAGTCACATCTGAGGTGGGGTCAGGGACTGACCCATCAATGTTTTGGTTTTGTATGTTTCCTTTGTCCCCAGCCCAGCCCCTCTGCTACTACTTTAAACTCCTTCCCGTTTTCAAACCCTTTCTCCTTGTTGAAGAAGTTGGAAGCTTTTGCTTTTCTTTTTCAGTTGTAATTTAGAATTTCACAAACTTTCCCAAGCAGAGGGCTGATTTTTTCCTCACAATTTCTGTTTTAAAAAACTAAGCATGTGTTTAGCATTTTTGCATGAGCCTCAGCAGGACAGGGAAGACTAATTCCTACTGATGGTTATCAGACTGAGTTCTATCTTGCAGTCTCTTAACACTTCCTTTGATATTCACCAGACTGGGCTGCACACTCTCCCCCAATTTCCTGTAGTGTCCAATCCAATCACAGTCTTGATCACCCTTCTATTATTACCGGCTTTATTCTTTGATTCGTGGCTGGCTTGTGGTATTTTAATTATACTTTAATTTTATCTTAAATCGATAGCCCTATTCTTTCCTTTTCTCCCCAAATCCTTCTAAACCTTTGATTAAGATTTATGTTTTATCTCTGGTTATCTTCTTTCCATTAGAGAAAACAAATGCACCTTCTCTGAGCAATTACTTAGTTTAATTCTTGAACATCGTTCTCCCCAAATAAAACTAAGATGCTTGTTAAGTTTATCACTGTAGACATATTTTAAGCTACAGATATTACATTGAACAACTGTTCCAAAGTATTATTCCACATCGTAATAACAGGTTACATAAATGTATGCTAAATAATTAATAATTTTATCTAGTAAACAAAAATGTAGAGTTATGTGAGCACTGGATCAAAGTTCCTTGAATTAATTGTTTCACTTGAGATTCAAAGAATTTGTATGTTTATCTGGGATTTATTTAAAGATTTATTTCCCAAAGAAACACAGTAATTATGAAGCAGGATATTAACACTCTTTGAAATATATTCTTATCCATACTGGAAGGAAATAAAAAATACCCAAAGCCATTTAATCTAAAGATGCTCTTTCTCTAAAATCACTCAGATTATTTCCTGTAGTGCTTATTGAACAGGCTGTTGCAAGAGATGGATGGACGTTCGGGAAAAGATGTAGAATAATCAATTGAAATGACACCCACATTTAGCTCTATCAGAAATGACCTGAAAACCCATTTACCACAGTCATCTTTTGCATCAGCTTGTGTAATAGTGCTTTTAATGAAAGAGACAAGCATAACTTAACTAATTACTTAAAGACACTGCAATCAGTCATGTCAACAACTCTATCACAGTTACTCAGTTTCTCTGCCAGTTTTTCTTAAAGACAAAATGCTTATCAGAAAAGTCTTCATATTAAATAATAGCAGACCAGATGGGGGTAATACATTCAAAGGGTGTGCTTAAAATTTATCAAAATTAATATAGCAATTTTCGAGTTTGATAGAGTTCAGAAATTTTTTTCAGGATACGCTACTTGAATCATGAAAGTCTTTCATCTATTATTGCTTGCTAGCATTAAATTATTAAATAGCCATTAATCTCCCAATCAGATCTTTGTGTAATTAGCACAGGTTGGAGAGAACAAAGTAAAAGTGATCAAAAGAAATTTGAATGTATGAAAAGGATACTCTGGAGCAGGTATGTGTAAACCATATTAATTTTTACAGTTATCAACATAATCATCAAAACTATAGATGCAGTTGTGTGTTAGGAACGCTAAAAGGTCAAGCAGAGATATTTCAGATCTGACCACAGTTTTAGGATTGATTGTTGCCTGTCCACCATTCAGTAATTGGTCTGATGAAAACATCAAGCCTAATCAGACTTCTCAAAGACTAAAATAATCAAACTGGGATGAGTGATTTCAGTCTTACATTATGCTTGGTACTGTTACTCTTTTATTATGCTTAAAATTACTGATGATTTCAAAATCTTCATTTCCTGCTGCAATCCAGAATAAACAATGTTGGCCAAAGTCAACCAAGTGAATGAATGGAAAGGAATTCTGGATTAAGGAGAAAAGATAAAGTATTCATTTATCTCTAATAATGAATGATCTGTTCTACCAGTTTACATTAGGCAGCATTTAATTGAGTTAACTAGTGTTGAGAACAACTGACTGTTGACATGTGGTCAGCGCTATCTTGGCCCATGTCCAAGCTGCTGCAGGGCAGTTTTGTATAAACAAGAGGAAGCATCAAGAAACAGAGTAAAGAAACCCTAATTGTGACACTACAGAAACTTTTCAAAAGGTTGATGTGATCCCACTTCCAGCCACTCACATGAAAGAGAAGCCGCACTTCTCAGATCCTCCAACCTGCTCACTGCTTGTGTGCTGTGCCTCGTTGAGAGCATTAAACACCAACGTGTGACCTGCTTCCACCACAAGAAGCTTAATCCCCTTGCTTAGTATTCCTGATACATTGCTTCTTTGCTGGTTTGGTGGAAGGAAAAGCAACCTTAGACAACTCTGAATGATTATTTCCTCACATGTTTGAAACACAACCATCTTTCATGACATAGCTTAGCGTAACATCCAAAGCCTCAAACTCCTACTTCTCAGAAAGGTCTGTAAACACTGCCACTTACGTCAATGTGTTACCCAACAAAAAAGGAAACAAAACGGTTTCCACTTCCAATATTAATGATTTGCGTAGTCTGTACATCATGATAATTCTGGATGAAATTTGCTTTAATTACTGGATTTGATTCTTAGTGTTTGGCCAAAGGATCACATAAAAAGTGTGACAAGATCAACTGCATGGATTCCCATTTTCTGGATGAAGGAAATATTTCCACATCTCAGCCTGTCCTAGAGCCTCTAGTCCTCTACTATAAGAGGTGTGAAGACAGCAAACAAGTCTTAAACAATTGATTTTTAAATGCCTCTCCCAAGGCCAGTGAAATGTTCAGGCATCCTGTGTACGGGATTTGACTCTGCCACATGGCCATGGAATCTACAGAAGTTCCATGATGTGATGATTTGAAGAAACTGGGGAGCAACTAACCTAATAAAAACTAGTCCCAAGATTTCAATTTACCTCATGTACCTCAGTAAAACCCACATTGAGTAATTAGGACTGGTTTGGTGGAAGGAAAAGCAACCTTAGACAACTCTGAATGATTATTTCCTCACATGTAACAGCTCTGGCACTTTGAAGAAGGCAGAACATGACCCAGGCAGACTTCCAACTGTTCTACACTGGAGACTTGTGGGCTAATGCATTACTCAAACCCATTGCACAGTATGAGTCATTTTTCTATCCTTATCTAACTTAGCCCCTTAAACAAACTAAAATCCATAATCTTTGCATTGTGGTAAAAGCAAAGCCCAGCTAGCTACTGTTGAACTTTGAGTATTTGGACTCAAGATTCATTCTGCACTTGAAAACCAAACTCAAGTGAAGGGCTGTGGTTTCCTTTAGAAGTCAGAGATGCTTGATATTTTGCTGGGAAAGGTTTCTGACCATCTTTCAGAACAGCTCCCAGATAACTGGACATCTCACAAAAGGAAGTCAATTCAAGCAGAAGCCAGACTAGGTCTAGAAACTGGGTGATCACAGGTTGCAAAAAAAGAAAGCCAGACAATTGAAGTAAAGTTGATCCAAACACCAAGACTGTCTAAGAAATCGTTAAAATTCAGGGGATCCTTTGTGACCAGAATGACACAATTCTCAAATTTATTCCCACTTGCCCAGACAATCTCAAAACAACTGGGTCTTAACATTTTGTGGCCAAAGTTGTTGATAGTATTCTTACACACAGAGAGCCTAGGCTGCTCCTTCCTGAAGTTTTCAATATTAGAAAGCATGATGGATCACTTCGGAATCACATTTTCAGGGCTAAAAATGATAATAAATTAGCAAACGCAGAAAGTATTAGCGGTAGAATTGTAGGAAAAGGAAAAGGGGTAGGAGACCCAACTGTGTATTTACAGACTTTTTTTCTTCAAAAAGGACCTCTCCCATCTACCCCTCTAATGAGTTTTATGGATTACCTTTAATTAGCTTAGGTTTCCAATTTCCACAAGAAAGATTAGTTAACAAATGGGAGGTTTTTTCTGTTCTCCAGTATAATTCATTTGGGGAAAATAGATGCAATGTGCTTTATTATGCAGATTTCTTTTGCCATCACTGAAAGAATGTCCTGGTGGTGAAGCTATACCCTTTAAAATTATTCTCCTAGGCAGGGAGAGTGACTATGAACCCTATAAATCTGACTTAAATGTTTTACCTGTAATGTCAGTTTTGTTTGTTTATTTGTTGTTTGAGAGAGAGGAAGGTGGTAAAAGAAATGTTTCAAGAAGAGAGGAAAGGTATTGAGCAAAAAAAGTATTCTGCTGAGATGGTTCCTTAATCAACGGCTTTCAGTGATCAAAGTAAACTTTTTATTTTGAAAATACATTGTGAGCAGGTTGAGAAGATGATGAGTGAGATGTTATTTAAAATAATGCCAAGATTAAGCATAATTGTATGTCATTGATTTGCTCTCAGATTCACATGCTCTACAGCACTGCTTCCCACATCGTCCCTGTCAACTGAAGAATGACAAGGTTCATACATTTGGGAAGGAGAACATTTATTCTCATAAGAGGTTGCAGCCTGGGAAACAGCCTCTGGCAAATTGCAGAGATAGGCATCTTGAGGAAGAGGTTGATAGAGTGGGGTAGCTAAGGCATGCATACCATATACATATTCAAATAGCTAAAGGAGGAATCATGAATATTCATGAAAGGAGAAGCAAGGGCTTGGCACTGGAGCTTCATGCCCCTTTATGGGTCACAAGTTCAAAATGCAAAGATAAAAGCATGATCGCAGGGTGGGGCTTTCTGCCCTGGGATGTGGAAAGGTGAAGCAGAGGACACACAGGTACACAGAATGCTACCTCCCTGGAGGCCAAACCACGCTTTGGTCTGTGATCTCTTGTAGGGATCAAATGCTGGTCACTTGTGCCAGAACTTCAGAAGGGAGAGACAGTCACGAGGCTGGCTGAAGTCAGCACTGCAGCAAAACTTTCCAGAGGGCTGGTTTCTGTTTCCTCCCCAGGGAGGAAAGCCTGGTGGGGTTCACAGTCAGGATTTCAGTTTTTAAGGTTTCTTTGATTTCCTCTGGGCTAAGAGGAGGTTCAGTTGGTTGGGGTGCTTAGGATTTTATTTTTATTTGTCAGTTGTCAGAAGCCACTGAAACCAATATCTCACTTGAAATGAATAATGTTAGCCTTTTTTTTGTTTTATTTTGGGGGGAGAAAGGTAAGTGTGTGGATTGTGTTTTGTTATTATTGACATCCTTCCCATTAATTTGTCTTAAATTTTAGCACTTTTAACACCTGCCTATATTAGAATCTACTACTAATGACAAATTATTTCTCCAAATAATATTTTAAGTCACTTTATTATGTTATATACATCATATATACATACGTATTATGCATAATAACATTATATACACATATATGTATTATACAAACATAGTGACATCTAGTTGTTTCTATCACAATCACATTTTAGAGCAATATTCTTCATGTGTGCTTAGCCAGTCAACAAAATTATTTAACACTTTGATTCCATAAAGCAGAGTAATTTTTCCAGATTGAAGGGTTGACTTCCTTTGCCTAGAGTTTGGAAATCATGAGGGCGATAGGGGGAAAAAAGGGGATAAGAAGAAGAGGCAAAAGAATAAAAGAAGGGAGGTGAACAGAGTGAGATCAGGGCGAAATCACTTACAATTCTGGCAAAACTTACTCGCTATAACAAAGGCCTTCAAAGAAATTGGAACTGATCCCTCAGAGGCAGAAAACACTGCGCAAGGTGAATTTTTCTTTGTTACATCCTTCCCTCTTCTTTTTGTTTCCATTTCTTTCTTGATTCTTATTTCCTCTTTTTTTCTTTTCCTTCTGTTTCTTCCTATTTATCCTCAAAACTTTTCTGGTCTAACCAACAGTTTTGTTCTTTTTTCATCCTTCCTACTCCCAAGGAGAAAGAAGTGGAGATTCTAAGCCAGCTTCCCCTGGAAGGGAGAGAGGTCTGTGTCTGCTTTGGTTTCCTCTCCTACGGGTCTAGTTCTTTTTTCCAGGACTCTGAGAGGCCGAGGCAGGTGGATTGCTTGAGCTCAGGAGTTCAAGACCAGCCTGAGCAAGACTGAGACCACATCTTTACTAACAAAATATAGGAAAAAAAAAATAGCCAGGGGTGGTGGCTCATGCCTATAGTCCCAGCTACTAGGGAGGCTGAGGCAAGAGGATCCTTTGAGTCCAGGAATTTGAGGTTGCTCTGAGCTATGACTTCACAGTACTCCAGCCTAGGTCAACAGAGTGAGACTCTGTCTCAAACAACAATAAATAAATAAAAGGTAAAAATAAAAGACACCAGGAAATAGCTTGGCATTGAGCAACTTGAAGAATTTTTAGAACAATTAATTATGACTATTCAGAAAGAGGTGACAAGAAAGATATCAAAATTATTGGGAACCAGTTATATAATCCAAAATGTTCTCAAGTCAACAAATTATTCCCCACACAAGGAGAACATAAGTTCTACCCAAAGTCAAGAACTTCATACGTGGGCCTCATGTATGTTTATTCAGTATTAAGGGCAGGTTTTTGACTACAGAAATCTCCTTTCCAGATACCGTGGAATGCATGCTGGTTCGTGTGCTGTTATTACTTCACTCTGATAAGAGATACTCTGAAAAATAAGTGTGTTCATGGAGCACGTCTCATACAACCATCAGAAGTGGTATTACTTTCTACAAAGATCAGCTGGTGATCAGTATCCTGCGAGGCTCTGGAAGGAAAACACCAAAGTCAAATGTGAAGACAAGTGCCTGGTAATGACAGCCTTCCCTTTACACCTGAATTTACTTATTTACTTGTTTATTTATTTTCATTATTAAATCATAGCTGTGTACATGAATGCGATCATGGGGCACCATACGCTGGTTTTATAGACCGTTTGACATATTTTCATCACACTGGTTAACATACCCGCGGCTGTGTAGGGAAACAAAGGATCATCTGCTTTCCTTACCAGCCCTCTGCATGTGAGTCGGAGCTGGTAAATATATTTATTGTCATTCAGATCTCTTCTTCAAGAAAGGGAAGAAAAATTATAAAGGAGCAACAAAGAAAAAAAAAAGAACTGATGAATTATACAAGACAGCAAAGCAATGCTTTGTAGTTTAAGTAGAGATGAAACAGTTTGTTATACACCAAGAAGTATTAATGAACCTAGGTATAATAACATGTGGTGTTATTCCCAGGATTACATTAGCCACTTTGGGGAGGGCTTCTAACTCATTCAAGATTCAGTGAATAAGCCTTTCACTAGGTTGAATAGAAGTATCTTAATTAAAAAACTCTAAGAAAAAAGTTAGACTATTTCAAGCAATGTTTGCATGGTATTTATGAAATAAAAATATGCGCAGAGGAGCAGGGAAGCTCCCGAGGGAGCAAGAGAAAATGACATCTTCTGCCTTTGTGTTTCATTTTCAGCAATGACAGATGACATTGGCAGAAAAACAGTCCGGCCTACATCGATTTTTCCTTTTTCCAGAACACTGAGCTACAAATGATCATATGCAAGTATTATGTGCACTTTTAACGCTCTTCAGTTGCATATGTTTAACTTTTCTATCCCCAATAGTCCCACATTTAGACAAGCTCTGAATCCTACTTTTCATATATTCCTCCCTACACATGGCGTAAAGAGTCAGCAGGGAAGAGACTGGGTTTGGACTCCCCTCCTTACAATAGTTGAGTTTAGATAGTACACCTATTCTTATCGAAACATCGTATGCCACCTTTTTATAAATCCCTTAATTATTTTTTTCTGAGAATCATATTTAAAAAAAATAACAGTTTTCTACACAGCAATAAACAAATGGTGTTAAAAGATATTACTATACCCTCTTACTAATTTCTTTTTTGATTATTTTCCCTCAATACAATAAGGTATAATTGACAAATAAATATTATAGGTGGTTGTGGCATACCTGGTGATTTTTTGACTATATTTAATCATAGTGAAATTGTTATAGCAAGCCACACAGCACACCATAACCTTTCATGTTTATTTTTTGCGGTGAAGACATTGCGATCTAATTTCTTAACAATTTCCAAGTATATAAGTTATGATTAAATGTTATTTTAACTATAGTTTCCATGTTGTACAGTAGATCTGAAGTACTAATTTATCCTGTTTAACTGAAATTTTGTAGCCCTTAACCAATATCTCCCCATTTCCTACCCCCATCCCCAGCCCCTGACAACCACCATAACTTTACTTCTATGAGATCAACTTTTTTAGATTTTCTACGTATAAGTGAGATCGTGCACTATTTGTCTTCCTGGCCTGGCTTATTCACTTAGCATCATGTCCTCCTGTTTCATCCCATTGTCACAAACAACAAGCTAATTTTCTCTTTTATGGCTGAATAGTATTCCATTGTTTGCTATCGTGTGTGCTATAATTTCTTTATCCATTTATCTGCCAATGGACCTTTGGGTTCATTCCATATCTTGGCTATTGTGAATGATGCTGCAATGAACCAGGAGTGCACATACACCCTTGACATGCTGATTTCATTTTCTTTTTTTTTTTTGTATATAAAACCAGAATTAAGATGGCTGGCTCATAGGATAGTCCTGTTTGTAATTTTGGGGGGAAACTTCTCATCGTTTTCTATAATTGTACTACTTTACATCCTGAACAATGTGTACAAGAACTCCCTTTTCTCCACACTTTAAATGCTCAGTAACTACTAATAACCCTTGCTGTTAATTTTTTACTGAAACAACAGATGCACTGGACTGCCGACATTGAGAAGCTAGACTTCACTCTTCCAACAATTCCAACATTTGTACATACATTATCATGGGTGCTCCCAACATCCTCTCAAGATTGGGCCAGTTTAGGACTCTGATCTTGATCTTGTTCCAGTATCTATAGATCCCAGGTGTCCCATTTTGATGGTAAACATTCTCTTTCCCACTTTTTACAATCATCCCCTAGTGACCCTGCTTTAAGACCTTCTCATGGTCTTCTTCACCTTCTTCTCTTCCCTCTTCCCAAACAAAAATTTACTCCAGTGTCATATTCAGGAAGGATTTTATTCTCTGCCCCTTGACATACATTATAAGCTTAAGTATAAGAAGCTATAGTTCTTATTCTGAACTATCAGAATCTGAGCTGCCTGAGGGAGGGAGGTGGTGGAGCTGCCCAGGCAGTGTCATATAGCAGGTGCTAAAAGTATGTGAAAAGTCATGTCCTTGAATGAATGTGCAGAGCTGGACTTAGAATCATTTATTTATTTTCTTCTTGGCAAACAATGGAAGACCTCAACACCAATGGAAAAAAAAATTAATCCCAATGTTACTGAGAGAAAACTGAGTTCCTTGCTAAGTTAAGGTCATCTGTAGATGTAGCAGGCTTGATTTTTCAACTATGTTTTAGGACATAAAGGAGAAATTTAGTACATATTAACATTTCGTTGAAATGTAATCTTGTTGCTTTTTTTTTTTTTTTTTTGAAATGAGGCTAGTATTATAATGAAGTTTTTCTTTCTTTTTTTATTGTTTGGGATTCATTAGATTACACTGATGGCATTTGTTAGGTAAATTTCTTCTTGTAATTGTGTCCCATCCCCAAGAGGGTGTATTATACACCATAACCCCTCTACCTCCACCCTCCTCCTCTCTTCCCATTCCCCTCTATCCTCCCCATCTAATACCTTCATACTAGAATTAAGTACATTGGATTCTTGCTTCTCCACGCTTGTGATGCTTTACTAAGAAGAATGTGTTCCAACTCAATCCAAGTTAATACAAAAAATATAAAGTCCCCATCTTTTAAAATGGCTGACTCGTATTCCAGGGTATATATACACCACAGCTTGTTAATCCATTCCTGCATTTAGGTTGCTCCACGTTTTGGTGATCTTGTTGCATTTTGATGGGTAAGTAACATCACATGCTGAGATAACGCTCTTGAAACACAAGACCATTTTTGATAATCATCAGGAAGAAACATATTTTATATGGGTGTTGCATTAGTCGGAGTTCTCCAGAGGAAGGACATGGCAGGACATGTGCTTATGAGAAAGGCATGTGACGTCTGGGACAGACCCAACAGATGATGGAGGTGGCAGGTCAGAACTCTGCAGGTGAGTGACAGGCTGCCGACCTAGAGACCCAATACTCCACTTCAAGGTCAAAGACAGTCCAATGGAGAATTATTTCTTGCTCTTATAAAAATAAAAATATTTATTCACACATACACTCAATACCTTGAACTTATTGGATAAGAGACTCTGATGCTATGGAGGGTAATCTGCTTTACTCAAAACCCACTGATTTACACAGAGATGTTAATCTTCCCCAACCACCTTCTCAAGGAAAGGCAGAATAATGGCTGACCAAATTTCTAGGCATCCTATAAACAGCACAGCCAAGTCAACACAAAATTAACCACCACTGGTTTTACATATTTGTGTGTGTGTGTAACTTACATAAAAATCTACTATTGTATAATAGTTATTATACCTCATAATCCCTACTGGCTAATGTTTCAATATGTGCTACAATCCAAAATTCCAGAAAAAAGTACGTGAGGGACTTTTTTATTTTATTATTGTACATTTTGAATTTTTTTTATTAGATGCAATGTTTTAAGTAGCCTTCAAATAAATGTATGACATTCATTCATCACAGAATGGTGATCACATTCTATATTAATGATTCTTAAAAGCAATTTTTTGCATACAAAATATAAACCTGTATTATTTCGATTAATTTATAGTTTAAAAGATCTTAGTGTTATCATAAGTGTTTGAACATCTTTCCTGATTCATTTTCTAACCATTAGTTCTATTCATCACTGAAAGTCCCTTGATGATATTGCACTTTGCTTCAGCTTCTAAAACAATCATAACTATCTGTACTTTTTATACCTCGTATGTTCACTGCTTCCTGGGAAGATAACCAAAGTGTTGAGAATACGAAATCTAATTCAACACTTCTAAAAATACATCTGTGATTGCAGAGTTGTCTTTAAAGCATTTATCTTAAATTACGGCTTGACGTCGCATTTAGCAAATGACAAATGATGATGTTAATTCTCTTGGGCCTGATTCCACTCTGCTTCCCACATCAAAATCTGTAAAACTTTAATCTGAATGAGGTCAGCAAAATAAAGAACGAGGAGTCATGCAACACGTTTTGAAAAATATATACTTAAATAATAATTCAATTATACATAATTTTATATGAACAAAACATAGAATATGACCTTTGATGCTTTGAAAATTAATCCCTGAAGGAAATGTTTCCTATAATTTCTCCATAGCATTTATGATGTGTCTTTTTCCTGTCTATTTCAGGAAAGCAAAACTGTAAATGGGTTGCTGCATATATAAAAGGTGTGGATATTCTGTATTTCTTTCTTAGGTGAGACCCTACAGTTCAGATTAAATCTGGTCTCTTTTAGGGCTGATGCCCAGAAGGCCACACTCAGCAGCATCACATCTGGAAAAACAGCTGTGAAGCCTAAAGGAGAAACCGGGAGATTTGGGGGAGGATTCTAGAAGACCAAAGTACAAGTAATCCAGGCCTAAAATGTTCAGATATGGGGGAATCTAGAGATTTTAGTGCTATAGCCAGTGTCAGTAAGCCCTTCGGGAAGACTTGTGAGGCTTGGAGAAATTTATACAAAGATAAAGCCCCAGGAAGAACAACTTTGCCACAGCAGAGCTTTCAGATGTGGATCAACCTGGAGCTTTGCCTTCTGTTTTCAGTTCCATCAGCTGAAAATAGTTACACCTTATCACAAGCAGACTGGTCTTTCATCTGACTGCTGGTCCTACCTGGAGACCCTGTCAATTGTGATTTGAGAGGCTGCCACTACTTTGTCTTTTGGGTTTTTGGTTGGCTTTGCTGAAAATATTTTAATAAATAAACAAAACCTCTTATGTGGAAATCATGCACATTTTTTATGCATTGGTAAACTTCCAAAGAGTTGTATCTGACATTCTTCAGGAGTATCCATTACGAAGATCATGAATAAATTTTATTTCTTAAGAATGGAACAATAGCTGCAACTGGGAACAGCGAGTCTGGGTAGACAAGACTCCAGGCATCTCTGGCCGGTGGAATCTGCCTATAATCATCCCTTTGAGGATACAGGGAGCCAGCAAGGAACTTCTGGACCCCAAGAGGAGGACAAAAACAGTGGAAAACTGGCAAGTGGTTGCGTGTGTTCGATCGACCTAATCACGCCGGCAACCGTAAGTACAAGCAGCAGTGAGACTGCAAACCGGAAAGGCCTTACCTGTGAACCGTTTCGGTGTTCTTGGACTTGGCACTCAGTTGAACTGCCTTGGGGAGAGCTCGAGTAGGAGTGTGGAGAACTCTGGGCATTGAATGGGGCCCCAGACTGAGCCACTGAGCTGGGTGCAGGAAGCCATTGTGAAAAAACTGCCCCGGCAAGCTCCGCCCTCAGGGTCTCAGAGCAAGGATTGGGCGGGTCAAAGTAACCTACTGACTGAGCAGCCTAAAGGCGGGGACTGAGCTGCCTTACAGCCTTAATGCTTAGGGGCAGAGTGAGACGGTTTTGGCACACTGGAGCCTTGGGCTGTTGCCCTGGGTAGAGTGCTATGACGCCACAGCTCATAGCAACCTCAAACTCCTGGGCTTGGCGCCACCCAGACCTCCATAAAAGCTGTGCAGCAACCCCCGAGCGGTGACCCGCACCCACTGAGCCTCCACATTCCCTGACCAGGAACTGCGGGAGCTGCGCAACCCTGCATTCTACCTCCTGTGTCCTCCCAGCTTCCACACTAGCCCGTTCATCTGGACAGGGACTCTGGTAGCTGTGTGCCCTTTGGAGCCCTCCCTGCCTCTGCGCAGAGCTCCTCTCCTGGCCAGAGACTGCTGGAGACTTGGGCTCTCTGTGCCAAAGTCACTGGGCGCCTGGCACTCCCAGAACCATGCACACCACCTCCAGCCCTGTTGCTGGATCCGGGTGTGTCACAAACCGTAGCTGCTTCCACAACCAGAATTCCCTAGCTAGAGCAGCCCCAGAGGAACTACACAGGGTCACTCCCTACAAGGATCCAGCAACAATAGAGTGATCCCGCTGGGGTCTAATCTTGGAGAGACACCTCCCCAACTCTGAGGACAGCCAGAGGCAACGGTGAAAAACAATCATGAGGCAAAATGAACAGAAAAACTCTGGCAATATGAATAATCAGAGTAGATCAACTCCCCCAAGGATCAATGGGGCAGAAACAGCACAAGACCCCATGCACAAACAAATAGCTGAGATGTCAGAAATTGAATTCAGGATCTGGATAGCAAATAAAATCAAATTAGAATTCCAAAAGTTATCTCAAGAATTCAACGGATTCAAAGACCAAATGACCAAAGATTTTGACACATTGAGACAAGAAGTTGTATCCCTCAAAGATCTGAGAAACACAGTAGAATCCCTGAGTAACAGAATGGAGCAAGCAGAAGAAAGGATTTCTGACATTGAAGACAAAGCTTTTGAACGCTCCCAAACCCTCAAAGAAGAAGAGAAATGGAGAGTAAAAACAGACCACTCTCTCAGAGAGCTCTCAGATAATTTGAAGAAAACCAATATTTGTCTTATAGGGATCCCCGAAAGTGACGAAGTGGCTTCACAAGGCACAGATCTCTTCTCCATGAGATTATGTTGAAGGAGAACTTTCCAGACAGGCCAAGAGATTCCGAAATTCATATAGAAGAGAGTTTCAGAACTCCAGCATGACTCAACCCAACTAAGACATCCCCCAGACACATCATAATCAATTTCACTAAAGTTAATATGAAGGAGAAAATTCTGAAAGCTGCCAGACAAAAGAAAACCATTACCTACAAGGGAAAGAATATCAGAATAACTGCAGATCTCTCTGCTAAAACCTTTCAAGCTAGAAGAGGATGGTCATTGACTTTTAATCTCCTAAAACAAAATAACTTTCAACCCAGGATCCTGTACCCAGCTAAACTGAGCTTCATTTATGACGGAGAAATTAAATACTTCAACGACATTCACATGTTGAAGAAATTTGCCACAACTAAACCAGCTCTCTAGGACATTCTTAGACCTATCCTCCATAAAGACCAGCGTAATTCTCCACCACAAAAGTAAACCCATCCAAAAATTTTTGATCAAATTCCAACTTCCACAGTTGCAAAAGGATTAAAAATGTCCACCGGTCTCTTGAAAGGCTTATCAATACTCTCAATTAATGTGAATGGTTTAAATTGTCCTCTAAAGAGGCATAGGTTGGCGGACTGGATACAAAAACTCAAGCCAGATATCTGCTGCATCCAAGAATCGCATCTTACATTAAAAGACAAGTATAGACTCAAGGTGAAGGGATGGCATCTATATTCCAGGAAAATGGAAAGCAGAAAAAAAAAAGGCATTGCAATCCTGTTTGCAGACACAATAGGCTTTAAACCAACCAAAATAATTAAGGATAAGGATGGACGCTTCATATTTGTTAAAGATAATACTCAATATGATGAGTTCTCAATTATTAATATTTATGCACCCAACCACAACACACCTCAATTTATAAAAGAAACTCTAACAGACATGAGCAACTCGATTTCCTTCACTTCCATAGTAGTTGGAGATTTTAACACCCCTTTAGCAGTCCTGGATAGATCCTCCAGAAAGAAGCTAAGCAAAGAAATTTTAGATTTAAACTCAACCATTCAACATCTGGACTTAACAGACATCTACAGAACATTTCATCCCAACAAAACTGAATACACATTCTTCTCATAAGCCCACAGAACATACTCCAAAATCGACCACATCCTATGCCACAAATCTAACCTCAGAAAATTTAAAAAAACAGAAATTATTCCTTGCATCTTCTCAGACCACCATGGAATAAAAGTTGAACTAAATAACAACAGGAACCTGCATACCCATACAAAAACATGGAAGCTAAACAACCTTATGCTGAAGGATACATGGGTTATAGATGAGATCAAGAAGGAAATCACCATATTTTTGGAACAAAACAACAATCAAGACACAAATTACCAGAACCTCTGGGGGATAGTGCAAAGGCAGTCCTAAGAGGGAAATTTATAGCACTGCAAGCCTTCCTCAAGAAAACGGAAAGAGAGGAAGTCAATAACTTAATGGAACATCTCAAGCAACTTGAGAAAGAAGAACACTTCAACCCCAAACACAGCAGAAGAAAAGAAATAACAAAAATCAGAGCAGAATTAAATGAAATTGAAAACAAAAGAACTATACAACAGATCAATAAATCCAAAAGCTGGTTTTATGAAAAGATCAATAAAATAGATAAATCTTTGGCCAACCTAACCAGGAAAAAAAGAGTAAAATCTCTAATTTCATCTATCAGAAATGGTAATGATGAAATAACAACAGACCCCTCAGAAATTCAAAAAATCCTTAACGAATACTACAAGAAACTCTACTCTCACAAATATGGAAATCTGAAAGAAATCGACCAATACCTGGAAGCACACCACCTACCAAGACTTAGCCAGAATGAAGTGGAAATGTTGAACAGGCCTATATCAAGTTCTGAAATAGCATCAACTATACAAAATCTCCCTAAAAAGAAAAGCCCGGGACCAGATGGCTTTATGTCAGAATTCTACCAAACATTTAAAGAAGAACTAGTACCTATACTACTAAACCTCTTCCAAAATATAGAAAAAGAAGGAATATTACCCAGCACATTCTACGAAGCAAACATCACCTTGATCCCCAAACCAGGGAAAGACCCAACAAGAAAAGAAAATTAAAGACCAATATCACTAATGAATATAGATGCTAAAATACTCAATAAGATCCTAACAAACAGAATCCAACAACACATCAAAAAAATTATACACCATGACCAAGTCGGATGTATCCCAGGGTCTCAAGGCTGGTTCAATATACGTAAATCTATAAATGTAATTCAACACATAAACAAACAAAAATAAAGACCATATGATTCTTTCAATTGATGCAGACAAAGCTTTTGATAATATCCAGCATCCCTTCATGATCAGAGCACTTAAGAAAATTGGTATAGAAGGGACATTTCTTAAACTAATAGAGGCCATCTACAGCAAACCCACAGCCAATATCGTATTGAATGGAGTTAAATTGAAATCATTTCCACTTAGATCAGGAACCAGGCAAGGTTGCCCATTGTCTCCATTGTTCTTTAACATTGTAATGGAAGTTTTAGCCATTGCAATTAGGGAAGAAAAGGCGATCAAGGGTATCCACATAGGGTCAGAAGAGATCAAACTTTCACTCTTCGCAGATGATATGATCATATATCTGGAAAACACTAAGGATTCTACTACAAAACTTTTAGAAGGGATCAAGGAATATAGCAATGTCTCAGGCTACAAAATCAACACCCATAAAGCTGTAGCCTTTATATATACCAACAATAAGCAAGCCGAACAAACAGTCAAGGACTCTATTCCTTTCGCAGTAGTGCCAAAGAAGATGAAATATTTGGGAGTATACCTAAAAGAGGACGTGAAAGATCTCTACAAAGAGAACTATGAAACTCTAAGAAAAGAAATAGCCGAAGATGTTAACAGATGGAAAAACATACCATGCTCATGGCTGGGAAGAATCAACATTGTTAAAATGTCCATACTGCCCAAAGCAATATATAACTTTAATGCAATTCCTATTAAAGCTCCATTGTCATACTTTAAAGATCTTGAAAAAATAATACTTTGTTTTATATGGAATCAGAAAAAACCTCGAATAGCCAAAACATTACTTAGCAATAAAAACAAAGCAGGAGGAATCACTCTACCAGACCTGAGACTGTACTATAAATCCATACTGATCAAAACAGCATGGTACTGGCACAAAAGCAGAGAAGTAGATGTCTGGAACAGAACAGAGAACCAAGAGATGGATCCAGCTACTTACCGTTATTTGATCTTTGACAAGCCAATTAAAAACATCCAGTGGGGAAAAGATTCCCTATTTAACAAATGGTGCTGGGTGAACTGGATGGCAACCTGTAGAAGATTGAAACTGGACCCACACCTTTCACCATTAACTAAGATAGACTCTCACTGGATAAAAGATTTAAACTTAAGACATGAAACTATAAAAATACTTGAAGAAAGTGCAGGGGAAACTCTTGAAGGAATTGGCCTGCGTGAATATTTTATGAAGAGGACTCCCCAGGCAATTGAAGCAGTATCAAAAATACACTACTGGGACCTGATCAAACTAAAAAGCTTCTGCACAGCCAAGAACATAGTGTGTAAAGCAAGCAGACAGCCCTCAGAATGGGAGAAAATATTTGCAGGTTATACCTCTGATAAAGGTCTAATAACTAGAATCCACAGAGAACTCAAACGTATTAACAGGAAAAGAACACATGACCCCATCTCAGGGTAGGCATGGGACTTGAAGAGAAACTTCTCTAAAGAAGACCGATGCAAGATCTACAAACACATGAAAAAAAGCTCGTCATCCTTAATCATTAGAGAAATGCAAATCAAAACTACTCTGAGATATCACCTAACCCCAGTAAGAGTAGCCCACATAACAAAATCCCAAAACCAGAAATGTTGGCGTGGATGTGGAGGAAAGGGCACACCTTCTACACTGCTGGTGGGAATGCCCACCAATACATTCCTTCTGGAAGGATGTTTGGAGAATACTTAGAGACCTAAAAATAGACCTGCCATTCGATCCTATAATTCCCTTACTAGGTTTATACCCAGAAGACCAAAAGTCACAATATAACAAAGACATCTGTACCAGAATGTTTATTGCAGCCCAATTCATAATTGCTAAGTCATGGAAGAAGCCCAAGTGCCCATCGACCCACGAATGGACTAGTAAATTGTGGTACATGTATACCATGGAATACTATGCATCCTTAAAGAAAGATGGAGATTTTACCTCTTTCATGTTTACATGGATGGAGCTGGAACATATTCTTCTTAGCAAAGTATCTCAGGAATGAAAGAAAAAGTATCCAATGTATTCAGTCCTACTATGAAGCTAAATTATAGCTTTCACATGAAGACTATAACCCAACTATAGCACAAGACTATGAGGAAAGGGCCAAGGAAGGGGAAGGGAGGGGGGAGGTTTTGGTGGAGGAAGGGTAATGGGTGGGGCCACATCTATGGTGCATCTTAGAATGGGTACAGGCGATTGCACTAATGTACACAGCTATGATTTAACAATAATAAAAAAAGATAATAAAAATAAATAAATAAATAAAAAAGAATGGAACAATAAAACTTTTCTTTCCCCAGCATTTAAGAAAACGCTTTCACCTCTACAGAGATGAGTTATATTGATGCAAAGGATGACGTCTCATATGGTTTGTTGGTTTATAGTCAACATTTCATAACTTTATAAACTGATGACTTAGAGAATAAATGTCTAATGTGTTCTATGGACAGTATTTCATTTTTAAGTTATTTTAAGGTCATTCTTCTATGTCCTCTTATTATTAATTTTTTCTCATTGCAGTTTTCTTTAAGGTGATTACAGAGAATAACTGACCACAATTTTCTTTTGTAACATGTTTACCATCAATGTGAAAAGCTATTAAAATATGTAGGTAATTGTATTTTACACCCAGGAAAATTAACAAGTTGGGTATATTAAATTATTTTTCTCCCTGTAAAGTGAGTTTTCATTTCCTATTCCACACAATATTTTCTTTTTTTCAACACAAGACCCTATGCATTTTAAAATCATCCCAATTATGTTGGGACTGAGAGGTCTTAGAAGAGCTAATTAAGAAACAAGGAGTGATGCCTCCCTTGTCTGTACCAGCTGCCTGGCCTCACTCTCATTTTCTTTCGCCTGCAAAGGGCACAGATGTTTGCTCCAGACAAATGCTTCTGCCCTGACATCTGGCCCACATAGAAGAAGCTGAGAATGGACATTCTGAAATTGAAAAGAAAAACATACAGGCACATGTTTAGCCCTGGGAAAAATAGAATGCCGTGGATGAGAAAGAGAAGACAGATGAAAGGACGGGTTAGTGAGGATCTTCTAGGCAGAGTGAAATGCCGTTCCCAGGTCGTCTCGGGAAGGTATTTGTAGAGCAGAATAGAGTTGCCTTTTGTATGTCCTTATCTAAAGATACTGTTTTCTGCCAGGGTAATTATTGTGATTAACTCACCTCTACAGCAAAGTTGTGTTTGTACAACTATGACACAGGATGCGTTAGTGCTAAGCTGTACGTACAGATGAGGAAACTGACGGATAAAAGGATTTGACACAAAATCATCGCTGGGAGAGCAACCCCAGCAGTCTCCAAATGATAGTAATTGAAGTAATCCTAAAGAAGCCAGAAACGTAAATGATAAAAAGGGTACAAGCTAGACAACCCTGTAAGGAGAGGCCAGTGTTTTATGAAGCTTGGTATCAGAGAAAGAAAGAACTTTGAAGAAAAAGTTCCCCATAGTTCTTTCATTGATGGATTCTGTTTATAAGCTAATGCATATTTGTTATACTCACTTTATTTTCAAAACTTTCTGACTCAACCAATCAATCTTTATCTATCTATCTATCTATCTATCTATCCATCATCTATCTTTCTATTTTATTTTTATTTGGCACCATTTTGACAGTTCAACAATTCACTCAGAATATCTGCTTTGTAAAAATAACACATGAACATACCTAAACCTATACTGATGAATGGATTAGTGTCTTATTCAACATGTATCCCAAGATTAAGTAAATAGATTCATGCTACCTTTTGAGATTTCCGACTGCATAGTAAAATTTTAAAAGTTAAAATATCACATAGTCCATTACTCTACTTTAAAAAGTTCCTTTTACAAAAAAAAAAAGCTCAGACAAAAGTAAAATTTTTCTTTCTTTCTTTGTTGTTGTCATTTTTTCTTTTGAGACAGTTTCACTACATCACCCTCAGTAGAGTGCTGTGGCGTCACAGCTACAGAAACCTCAAACTCTTGGGCACAAATGATTCTCTTGCTTCAGCCTCCCAAGTAGCTGGGAGTACAGGTGACCGCCACAATGCCGGGCTATTTTTTCTTGCAGTTGTTATTATTGTTTGGCAGGCCCGGGCTGGGTTCGAACCCGCCACCCTCAGTGTATGTGGCTAGTGCCGTAACCACTGCACTATGGGCACCGAGCCTAAAATTTTTATTTCTAAATCCTTTGGCTTCTGTCCCATACTTTTCTATACATTTTTAGAGGGAATAAGAAAAGCTTTGAACTAAGAAATACTCGCAAATGAAAGACAGAACTTCTAGGGTTTTAAACAAACGATCAGGAAATGATTTGATTTGATAAAACTGAATATGCTAGTATTGAATAAGTAGCCATCATAAGTATATCATGTTGAACTACATTCAGTAATATACATACATCATGACCTCAGTATTTCATCTTTTGTTGTAAACAGTTGGACAATGATGTGCTTTAGTTTTTTTCACTCTTCTTCTATTTAAGGTTTGTTGGGACTTTTATATTTTTAAATTGATAGTTTTCATTAGATTTGGAAATTTTTCTCTCATTATCACTTCAAACATTTTTCAGCTTCTTCTAAAACTCCAACTTGCCCCATAGCTCACTGATGCTCTGTTATTTTTTTCAGTCTTTTTTCTTTTTGTGTCTCATTTTGAGTGGTTTCTGTTGGTGTCTTCAAGTTCACTCCTCTTCCCTGTCTTAGCTCCAAACCCTCCTAGCCTGTGTAACTTTTCATCTCTAGTTTAATTTGGGTCTCTTCCACGCCATCCACACCTCTAATTTTCTCGCCCACTCATTTTAGCTTTGTGAACATACAGGACACACCAGTATCAGAAACGTTTTAATGTCCTTGCTTTCTAATTGTGTCACTGATGTTATAATATTTCTTGGTCAGTGTCCACTGATTGTTTTGCTCTTTCCTCTTCACTATGGGTCACACTTTCTTGCCTACTCCCATGCCTGATGATATTCGATCAGAGCACAGACATTGTGACAATTACCCGTCACTTGTGAATATTTGTGTGATCCTAGAAATATTGCAGGGTTTATCTTGTGACTCACGATTCCAAGTAAGTTACTTGGAAACATATTCCACTTTGGGGGACTTGCTTGAAAGCATCCTTAGGCAGCACCAAAGCAGCATTTAGTCTGGGTTAGTTTTGCTCCACATCTGAGGCAGACATTTCTGAGCACTCTAGCCCACGCCCGTGAATTGCGAGCTTGTCTTCTCTGGCTGATGAAACAGGAAGTAGTTCCAGTTCTAGCTGAGCTTGGAGAATTGCTGCCTTTAATCACTTACAGTTGTTCTTTACCCAGTCTGAGGTAGCTTCCTCAAACATACGCTCAAATCAGTACTCCAGCCTGCAGAGTGATCCTTCCAGATCCCTAAAGCTACCTGTCTGCATAGCTCTTTGCTCCCTCCACTCTTCCCAGAGACTTCAGAGGCTCCAGCCATCCTGGCCTCTCCAGACCCAGCCCAGGAAGACAGCAGGGCACCTGCTGGACTCTAGCGACACGCTGCAATGATTCTTTCCACACAGGAACCCCGTAGCTGGGGCAGTCTCAAGTTGCCCATCATTTGCTTCCTGTCTGTCAAGGATCATGCTAATTTATTTAATTATAGTTTTATTACGGTATACATGACATACATAATCTTCACATATTTAATGTGTGCAACTTGGTGTGTTTAGACATGTGATCACCATTGTCAAGGTCACAGACGTACACAACCCCTCCCGAAGTTAAGGTCACTGTACTTTTTTGACTCGTGCTCAATGTCTTGAAAAAATCGTATTTCATGTTATTTCATGATTGTTTCCTCTGGATTTTAATTGTGGATAAGTTTGCAAAAATGAATTAAAGAAACATATAGAAGTGAAAATCAGTAAATGTTAGACTATGTGATGGCTCTTACTGTCTTTGGAAGCTAAGTTTGAAGAATCTCAGTTCAAGTAATAACTGCATGAGGTTACTGAATATCTGATAAAAGAGTAAGTTTCCTACTTCCAATAAGGAT
Source organism: Nycticebus coucang (assembly GCF_027406575.1). Classification (NCBI taxonomy): domain Eukaryota; kingdom Metazoa; phylum Chordata; class Mammalia; order Primates; family Lorisidae; genus Nycticebus; species Nycticebus coucang. The sequence goes on along the minus strand of NC_069790.1, from coordinate 116,772,300 downwards.
CAAATCAAATTGGACAAAAATTATAACTGAGTGGAAACACTGCTGGCCAACAAAAAGCGTCTGCTTTTAATATTTTAAAGACAAGGTATATAACTATATCATATTAATCTGCTCACTTGTTCTTTGATTTAATCAAGTACTTATTGACTGTCTATCATATACACATTTTGATTACCAAGTGGAAAATTTCTAAGTGGGTAACAATGAATAAGATACACTTTCAAGCCTGGCTAATGGAAGAGGAAAATGTATATGCAAATAATCATAATGAAAAATAATAGAAGTTTGTGGTAAGTGGTATAGAACCAAATTATTTTTATTTATTTACTTTTTTGTAGAGACAGAGTCTCACTTTATGGCCCTCGGTAGAGTGCCGTGGCCTCACACAGCTTTTTCACAGCAACCTCCAACTCCTGGGCTTAAGCGATTCTTTTGCCTCAGCCTCCCGAGTAGCTGGGACTATAGGCGCCCGCCACAACGCCCGCTAGAACCAAATTATGTATTTTAAAAAGAGTCACTTATTCTATTTACTGCTGGGATTGGGGAATTAGAATAATTTTCAAGGGCAAGACGATACTCAAGACAAGTCTTATAAAAAGTTTGAAAATTTGTCAAGTAAAGCAATGTGAGACACAGAACACTTATCACTGACATAAAAACAGGATTGGCTCATAATTTATGAGATCAGTGGAAAATTAAAATGTAGAGCCCCTTGTTCAAAATTTATTTAAAGTTTCAAGACAGTGACAGTAAAGCATTAGACCTAATGTGGGGCACGTCTGAGAGCAGGACCTTTGTCACTACATACGTCACATGCCCAGAGACCTGGACCTCTTGCTTGTGTCTGAAGTGCAGGCCTGTGGTATGTTGGGAAGGCCAGGGCCATGTCTGGAAAATGCACAGAACACCCACAGGAGTGTGAGGTTTGACTGAGACAAAATAAGAAACAGGGAATTTGACTGATACTTTTAAAATCTCTGTCATAACCCAGATTCTCTCAATAAGGTGACAATGGCTCATTTATACAATAATATAGGAATGAACGATTTTACTATTCAAGTCACAGCCTCTCTAGATTTCAACTATGAAATAAACAATTACATTGAGTCTACCTGGTGTGTTATTTTAAAGATGGTCCCAAAACAATATCTTTGTTTCAGGTGCCATTGCAATGAAAGTATGTCTCTCCTCTGATCAGCTGGTGAAGGACCTCATCAAGGGGCCTCACTCTGAACCTGGGCTGGCCCCATGATGTGTTTTGACTAAGAAATTGTGCAGAACAGCTAAGATGTGGCTTCATGTAAGAGGACTTTTAGATGCTCTTGGAAAGCTCACTCATAGAATTTTGTCTCAAATCTTAAGGAAGACTGAATTAACAAAGTAGAGAGGTGACATGGTAGGTACCATATACATAAATAAAGTCTTCTTGGAACTTCCACCCCAGCTACCAGCATGATGCTTTACAACTTGTAAATCTAGATTACACCTATAGAATACAAGAACCACCCAGCTGGACCTTGACAGAATTTCCAGCTTACAAAATTATAATAAATACACGATGGTTCTTAAGCCAGTCAGACTCGGTTTGCTGTGCAGGAACTGATAACCAAAACTGCCACGAGGTACGAATATATATAAATGTCACATATTTTCTTTAAAATACGATCAATTTTATGATTGTTTAAAATGCATGGCATCAGTAATTCAGAGGAATAATTACCTTTCCTTATTGTTATTGCTTTTCTATCGCCTTAGAAAAGACTAACTTTTTGGCAAACACCTTGACTAATGTCCATATTGAGTAATGTGAGCCTCTACTGAGGAATATCAGAAAGGAAATTAAAATAGGTCCATGCATGGACCAGTGGGCTGCTAACTGTAACTCGGGAGGGATATCAATGTTCCATAAAACTCTACTGGTGGCCACATCACTGACAAACATGGTCTTTGTTCACCAGAGTGCAGGAATATTGTTCCAAGCTGACAGGGTGGTGCCGTCTCTCCCCATCACCGATTGTAATCTATAATGTGGCAGGTTTATTGCTGTCAATCAAAGCTTGTCATCATTTTGGAAGGCATACCAACCCGTTTAATATTAGGAACATTTGTAAAATATGCAAAGTTTTGTCTAAGGTGCCATCATCAATGCTTTTTTATGTCTTCTTCGTTGCTTTCAGCGATACCCCCTGTCACATCTGTGTACGGTATCCAAGCACCAGCGAGGGCTTCCCATTGTGCTCCAACCTGGAGCAGACACAATGTTCCTTATTCTGACTCTTAAGGACAGCCCCAGACCTTGACACTGTAAATCGAAGATTCACAGGAAGATTCTGAAAAGTGGAGAGGAGAAGCCAGGCCAACTAGGGACCTGGGAAGTGGAGGAACAGCCTGGCAGTGAAATACTCGAGTTTGCCTTTCACCTCCTGTGTCTTCTCGCCGACAGAAGCCAGCAGCCCAAAAATATAGACACACTCAGGAGAAGAGAAGAACCACAAATCACAAAGGGTACAATAACTGAGAAGGGCCAGTGCTAAGAAAGCACAGGAGTTGGAGTTACCTGACAAGAATTTTAAAGCAGCCATCACAGAAATTCGTTGACCAAACAATTAGGAACATTCTTAAAACCAATGGCAAAAAAAAAAAAAAAAATTCTCAGCAAAGAAATAAAAGATATAAAGAAGAACAAAATGGGACTTTTAGAACAAAAAATATATAGTAGACAACATTTTAAAAACCTTAAAGACAAATTCAACATGAGAATATACAGGGCAGAGGAAAGAATCACCAAAGGGAAGACAGAGAAATCTATGTTACGGCCCAGACGGAAGAACCAATAGATTGAACAAAAAATTAACAAAGTCCCAGAGACCTACCTACTTGTAGAGCAAAAGATCTAGCATTGTGTCATCAGAACCACAAATAAATAAATTAAATTAAATTAAGAAAAAGAAAAGTAAAGAAAGAAAAAGAAACCAAAGAAAAATAACTAAACGAGATGGCAGTGAAAGACTATTGGGGTAACAGATGGAAGGGACTACATGGAGTAAAGGTTTCTCTCTCCAGTAGAGGTCCTTTCGCTGTCATGTACAGGGATGGGGAGCGGGGGGACCTTTCACCATGAAGTTGTAGTGTCAGGAACACGTTTGGATTAACAAAATATTTCTGTACCTTGATTGCAGTGTGGTTACATGGGATCAGGGTTAGATACGCTCTATCAATGTGGATTCACTGTGCTATAGTTTTGCAAGATAAAACCAGGGAAGGAACTAGTTGTAGTGCAAATGGAATTTCCCTGTAACATCTTTGGAACTTTCTATGGCTCTATAATTATTTTTAAATAAAATGTTTTTAAAAATCCTAATGTAAGAATTCTGTATTCTCTGTATCTACCTGATGAGTTGCAGTAAAGGGAAAGGAATTTTGAACTGGAAATCAGGAGACAGAAACGTGGAGCCACCTCGTGGAATGACCAACTCTGCCAATCTCAGAAAACTGGCAATACTTTCCTGTGTTTTAGTTTCCTTAACTGTGAATATTCAGTCATTACTATCTCAAGATACTTCATAGAAGGTTTGTGCATTAAAAGTAAGAGGCGACTTCCTTTCCAGAAAGTTAATTGGACTCAGCGATTTTCTTCTATTATCGTTCAATTTTGGAAGCCAATCCTCTTCACTAAAGGTCAGAGAGTGATATCACATGTTTCAGATATGTGTATTATATAAATTCAAAACTCTTCGAGAATTAAGAAGGGAAAGAATGCACATGGAACTTGAAAGGCAGAATTTTTTTTTTGTCATGGTTCAATTTTAATCCCCAGAGTAACAAGCAAACTACATTGATATTCTTTTATCACAAATAATTCTTTGAAGATTTTTATGAATGCTAGCAGTCTTTTGCCTGGTCTTTGAAACTCTTAAAATAAATACTTCTGTGATTATTGCAATTTAAAATATTATGTTGTCATACCGTTAAACCTGAAGTTATAGCACAGGTATTAATGAAGCATGAAAACATTTGCAGTGTGATTTGAAATTGCAAGATTCTTGTATTTTATAATAGTGCAATTGTTTTATATCAGGTCAAAGAGAGGAGCGTTTTCTTGGTCGGTGTTTATTAGATTCAACAAACTAAGATAAATTCAGGGGACATTTTGAAAAATAGTAAATTGGTTCTAAGATAAACAAAATACAACAGGTGGAATTAAATATTATAGCCTTTGGAGGGGTCATTCATAATTTGGTAAACATGAATACTGTTGCTGACTTCCAACCTCAGAAATGCATATTTCCTCTAATATCAAATAATAATAGAATTAGCTCTTGAGACAAAAAAACAAATCTCTTTTTCTTCACTGAAGCCATGTTCTTGGCACAATTTTGCTATGGCATACTTTCTCAATTAAGCAATCAACATTAAGCCTGGAGCAACATTGAAAATCTTATAAATACATCCATTTGTCCTCCAAATCTCAGATTCAGCACAAACTTAACAGAAGCATATGAATTTAAAATGTAACATGAATAACATTACATGACCTATTTTCTTAGGCAAGTTGACCAGTACATTTATAAGATGCTGGTTTTAATTTATATCTCTAAAACAGACGACTTTTAAAACTCAAGGGTGGCGGGTTCGAACCCGGCCCAGGCCAGCTAGCCAACAATGTCAACTGCAACAAAAAATAGCCAGGCATTGTGGCAGGCGCCTGTAGTCACAGCTACTTGGGAGGCTGAGGCAAGAGAATAGCTTAAGCCCAAGAGTTTGAGGTTGCTATGAGCTGTGAGCTGTGACGCCACAGCACCCTACCGAGGGTGACATAGTGTGTGACTCTGTCTCAAAAAAAAATAAACAAATAAATTCAATGTATAGCTTGCTATACACTGAAGCTATAGTTAGTATAATGACTTTTTGAATACCTAAAAAATAAAGGTGTAAAATTAATGTGCTACTGGGCTTGGATAAATTTTGTAAGCAGTCAACTTTCATGATCAATCTCTCGGGGTTTAATATGCTATAAACCAGTAAAAGCAAATGTTATTTTGTTGAGCTGGGGCAGGATTCAGGGGTGTCTACTCCACAGTATATTTCAGGCAGATTTTTCTCCACGCATCTAAATAAGAAACTTCAAGAGTTGTTCAAGTGCTCTGTGTACTTCTAAACATTCAGGGTTGAAAGTAAACCAGCATGTGACAAAACCCACCTGAGAGCTGACTTACCAGCTTCTCATTCACTGTTCCAGTACCTCACAGTGTAGTTTCATTTCTTCCCCCCAGAACCCAGCTGGTCTTTTTCTTAGCTCAGCGACCACTGAGGCAAAGAATAATAAGGATTTGTGTTTAAGAATAAATGTTCACTGATGTGACTCTGACACCATTGTGCTCCAAAGAAAGTGCTAGTGGTTGCAAAATGTAATTTACATTTTCTTTCTTTTTTTCTTTTTTTGCAACACCCTTACCCTTATGCATCAAAGCAAAGGGTTTTGAGATTGTGGGATATGCAGGAAACATCTCTTAATAATTCGAAGCTGAATGAGATATTGAAATGTTCATAGCCACAAAATTGATTGAGTTCGTCCTTCATACGAACCTAGCAATTGTGACCAGGATTGTTTTCTAGTTTCAGGAGATTTAATTCATACTGTTACACTATCATGATTATTACTGAAGCGTACATTTTTATTTAAAAATATCCTCATTAAAGCATATATTTTATATTTATGTAAACATATTATTTCAAGTTGAATTCCTCAGGGCAATCTTGTGTTTGGCAGTCTGTCTCAATTTATGTACAAGGCTAATTAATTTAGTAAGAAATGTATGACTCTTTTTTGCTCTGGAGTTGATGTGATTCTTCTCTTTCACAAGGTTCCAATCAGCAAGAAGCACCTCAGTCACTCTGCCAAGATGAATCCCATCCCCTGAATTATAGTTTGGAGAATGTATATTCTTAGGGTTGCTTGCAATAAGTTTTCTACCCAAGATACTAGAATTCTATTTAAAAAGAAGAACAGCAGCAGATATTTGATACAACTTCCAGTAGACCTAGCACTTATAAAATTTCAATCATCTCTGCTATTAGGTACACTTTTAGGAAATGTTTCCATTCCTAGTTCATTTTTTCCCCTGCTCTCTTCATTTTGCTCTATCACTTATTATTATTATTATTATTATTATTTGAAACAGAGTTTCACTATGTTCTCCTGGGTAGAGTGCCATGGTGTCACAGCTCACAGCAACTTCAAACTCTTGGGCTTAAGCGATTCTCTTGCCTCATCCTCCCAAGTAGCTGGGACTACAGGTGCCCACCACAATGCCCAGACATTTTTTGGTCTGGTGTATGTGGCTGGCACCCTAGCCACTGAGCTACAGGGGCCAAGCAATGCTCTATCACTTAACATCTTTATTCAATAAAGATTTTGAAAATACAGCTTAAATGAAAGTAGAATATTGGAACATTGTCTAGACAATGCAAGCACAGGAAACAATAAGAAGAAGAGCTGTGAGGAGTCACACAGGTCGCAAGCAAGAATACACGTGCTCTTAGAAAAACACTGGATTCTCTAGCAGGAAAATGTTTTGTCATCTTTAACCATTAAAAACTTTCTCTCCATTTTGTACTTAAGACTGCCAGTAATCTGAACAAACTATTTTGGAATACTTTTGTTAATTCATATGAAATTGTCTACTTTAGGTTTATATTATATAAGGCATTCCGTTGCTGGATGTGGAGAGAAGGGAACACTTCCACACTGCTGGTGGGACTGCAAACTAATACAAGCTTTATGGAAATAAGTATGGAGAATCCTTAAAGAATTATAAATTGACCTTCCATCTGATCCTGCAATTTCACCTCTAGGTATTTAACCAGAAGAACAAAAATAATTTTACCACAAAGACATTTGCACCAGCATGTTTACTGTAGCCCAATTCATAATTTCCAAGTCGTGGAAGCAGCACAAGTCCCCATCAATCCAGGAATGAATAACAATTGTAGTATATGTAGACCTTGGAATACTATTCAGCTGTTAAAAAAGATGAAGACATTACATCTTTTACATTTTACCTGGATGGAACTGAAAAACATTCTTTTTAGTAAAATATCACAAGAATGGAAAAATAAATATCCAATGTACTCAACGTTCCAAAAACGTTTGTTGTCACATCACAACTGTAAGCAAGTATTTCTAGTAATCGTATTCTCTTTCTCAGTTTTACCGTGTGTCCAATAGTGTCTCAATCTGTGATTGGTTGACTTGATTTTGTCCTATTTATAGTTAGACACATCAGGAATGAGGTTGCAATATTTGCTGTGTTACAACAATTCAGTATCGTTGTTTTGCTACAGTAAGAGGAATGCGTTGAATATAGCCTGCATTCCATTTCTCTCCCAGGAAAAAATATTGCTGACCTCTGGATAAAATCTGACGCTTTCTGGTCATTCAACCAATATTTGTTAGAAGTAAACTTCTTGTTTATGAAATAATTTTAGCAGAATCCCCCTAGTGTGAAATCACTTGTAAATGCATTGAAACGACACTTGGGATCTACATAGATCAGTGAAGCTTGAGCCCTTGTAAAACGCCACAGAATCCCTGAAAGTCTAAGCAGGGAATGAAGGTGACCAGAAACCATCCACTGCCCATCTGTTACTTTTGTCTAGGAAATGTATCCAGTGCACGGAAGAACCAAGAGTCATATGAGATATTATATGCCACCTGTGTTTCTGTATCACTTGAGTCATTTACACCAGATAAGTTTCTGATTCATGTAAGTCTGGTTCATTTTTACTGGGTAAAAAAATATAATAAATACAAGCTAATTAGATAGCACTGTAAATAGTGCTTCCTATTAATAAAATGGATTGTGGATTAAGTTTCAACAAAATCAAATTCATCACACACTAAACAGATCCCCCCAGTTCCTCCATATCTCACAACTAACACACAAAAGAGGTAGAATTAAAAACCTATAATTAGGGCGGCGCCTGTGGCTCAGTGAGCAGGGCGCCGGCCCCATATGCCGAGGGTGGCCGGTTTAAACCCAGCCCCGGCCAAACTGCAACAACAAAAAAATAGCCGGGCATTGTGGCGGGCGCCTGTAGTCCCAGCTACACGGGAGGCTGAGGCAGGAGAATCGCCTAAGCCCAGGAGTTGGAGGCTGCTGTGAGCTGTGTGATGCCACGGCACTCTACCGAGGGCCATAAAGTGAGACTCTGTCTCTACAAAAAACAAACAAACAAACAAAAAACCCTATAATTAGAGGTATTGTAGTAAAATGTGAATACAGAAAATTCAAACATTCTAAAAATGTCCATAAATAACAAAGGAGCCAAAATCAGATTGACATAGATGCCTGGAACGCAAGAAATCAGAGTAAACTTTACTAAAGTATAAAGGAAAAAGAACTGTGGCTCACAATTTTATATATAGAATATTATGGAACGATTTTAGCAGAAGGTCCCTGGTGTGGAATCACTTATGGTGAACCCACGGTAAAGAATAGAAAATCAAGATGAAATTGATATATTCTGATACATACACACAAAAAAACAGCATTGGGGAATCAGGCAGAGAATGTACCCCAGCAAGAGGAGGAATCAGTGACGAGGGGGAAGATGTGCAGATACCCCGGCACCTGTCAAGTTTGGGAGGAGAATGATGAACGGTTAAGTTTATAAGAAAGATAGGAAAAATTAACATTGTTACATGTTTTACTCTTTCCTGTTTTATCATTTCATTTATAAGACTTCCTGCGAAGAAGAGGATGAGGCAGAAAAATCAATAAGTACCTATTACCTCCAGTTTTTTTGTGCCCTTGTTACCTGGCCGGAGACCCAGGGTGGAGAGAGGAGGCAGGTGTGAGGAGAGGGGAGGCCCACCCTTCCTTTTCAGGTAGATCCTTTGGAAGTGGCAAAACTCAGAGAGAAACGGCAGATTAAGGAGTCAAGAGACCCTTGCTCCGCAGACCCCAGGATGTCAGCCAGATGTCAGAGAGAGAAGCTTGCTGGGTCTAGGCTGATGGACTCATCCTGTAGCTACTCCCATCCAGAGGCGGGGGAGCAGGGAATGTGACCCCGCCACGGAGGTGGACAGAAAGGAAAGTCTGTGTGTACCTGTAACCAGGACCGAACAGGGAGAGGGACCTTCTGGGGACACCTGTGTGGAGAGGTAGCCTGGGACCACGTGGATATCCACCATCTGGTAATATGTAAGATCCTGAAATTCAGACACAACCCCAAGAAAAACGTTTATTCTGCCAACCCAGAAGAACAGGGATTGAGAAAGATATAAAGTCGCCCTATAGATAAAAAGTTGCTGTGCAAGTGAAGTTTTGCCCTGAAAGTCAGAGCCATTATATGTGGTTATAGCTTTATTCCAAAGTTTTCATGGTGACATGGCTTAAATAAAGGTCTAAAACATCATTGAATATATCCCAAGATTGGCTCTTTGTTCTGTCCAAATTCTTCACTGTATGACTAAGTGAAATGCCCCTAAAATTTCTGTTTTTATTTTAGACATGCAGAACCAGTTGTCAAGGCAACTTTTGGGGAACTACAATGAACTGGGTGACATTGCAAAGGTGCAATCAACTCTCACTTCAGGTATTTGGCAATGAAGACACTGTCTTGTTGAACCCGCATCTCCTTATGTCAAAATTTCAATATTGAGTTTTTCAGTTAAGTGGACAAGATATTGGTATAAAATAATGATAACAGAATCAGAATTATAAATGTATGTATTTATATCATCACCAACGAGGCATAGGGTTTTCAGAATTGTAGTTTAAAAGATTTGAGGAAAATACTAAACAGTATTAAATGGCTTTAGCTCTTTCATTATCAGGAACTGAAAAACAATGTAAAATTGTGGAATATTTACACAAAGGCATTGTTTTGGTGGAGAGCGAAGTAACTAAATTTCCCCAGAGAGTCTGATTTTTAAAACATGAAGATACACACGCCAAGGGACAATATGAACAGTGAGACTTTAAATCTCCACATCTCCAGGTAAGAGATATATCCACCCACTTCATTAAATGTCAGGTTATATTGCTATTTCACAGTCATTATCTTAAGGGCTTTCATTATATCCTTTGGATTTTAAATTGAATGTCAAATAGAATTTGGGTTAGGGAGAAATACGGGATAGCGGGCTTCTTATGAGAAAAGTTAATGGATAAGTTTCAGCACTTTTCATGTACTTTATTGAATGTTAGGTGTAATAAATTTTAACCAACCACACTTTAAATTAAAAAAAGAAAATACACGTCCTAATTTACTTTCATTCCCCTGAGCTTCTTACGGCTAAGGTGCATGCTTTCAAAACTCATCCCCAAAGTAGTGCAACTGGTCGGCCAAGTTTTAATATATCTATATCGACAGCTGGACAGAGTATTTGAACGTGGGAGGTTTCACAAATTCGGAACATGTGCTCAGTGTGCATACAATGTGTGGAAAGATGATTTTAAAGTAACTTTTCCAAAGGACACAGCCACGTTGCCATCTATGTGACCAGGGCAAGCGTCCTTCAGATAGATTGAATTAGGGCGGAAATTCGACTTTGTGGCAAGTTGTAGAAATTTAAGGCTTGAAGATGAAGGCATAGATGTGCAAGTGGATACAGAGAAGTTGTGTTGGAGGCATCTGGAAATACAGAATGAGTTTACGAGATGAAATCTGGACTGAACATGTGATTTTCAAATCATCTGCTTGGAAGCAATGGTGACAGTGAAAGAAGCAGATGTGATACTAGAGAGAAAGGAGACAAGACAGAAAAAGAAAACGAGCAAGTTCCTTGATCAATATCCACACTTCAGAGAGAAAGGAAAGCCTGCCATTGGCTCTGAAAGCAGCGTGAATATTGAAGAATAACAAATCTTGTTTTTATGTCAAAGAAGTCAGTGGCTTCTACACCATTAAGTAAGTCACTAAACACTTTCACGAGCACAGTAACTTAGAGAAGAGGGAACACAACCTTGGTGTATGTCTTGAAATTGAACAGAAAATTTCTGAAAATGAATGTTCTCAAACACAGGAAAAAGAAGGAAGGGATAAATATTCTTCTCTGGGAAGAAATGTCAGGAAAAAAGGTTCTATCACTGGTGAGAAACCCCAGTCCCTGTGCTGGTCCTGTATTATTTTTTAAGAAAGATACACACCATGAAATCCCAAAGATCATAATTATCACGCATCACTTTTAAAATTGCAATGTAGAGCTCACGTGAATCAATTAGAGTGAAAACTTGTTAGGGTCTATAAATGACCTGAAGTAATGGAATGAGTTTAGAGGCATCAAAAACTTTTGGATCACAGGCCGTGGTTGAAAAATCTCCACCCAAGAGACAGAATCAGAAAGCAAAGGGAATTCCTATTTTTTCCAGGGGTCTCCCTGTCCATTCTAAAGTTTTAGAGACATCAACAAAAGCTCAATAAAAGCTTACCTTACTCTTAGAAAATATATAGCATAACAATTTTTTTAAGGTTTTGTAGATTAGTTATGACTAGGAAAATTCTGGAAAACCCAGAAAAGCACAACTAAACTCATCAAAGATATGGAAAACTATTTTAAAAGACCATTATTATTACTATTATTTTCATGTGAATGATCTACATTCTGCGAAAGGGATGAGGTGAGATATGATTACCATGTACGACAATAAAGGAATTTTAAACGTGACTGCAAGTTTCCAGTTTGTTGTAAACACGCAGCCCAGACTCCTGAAGGTCATCCATGTGTTTGGACGAGTACGAGACAGTGCTCATTCCTTTATCCAATGAATAGTAAAGTTTCCACGTTTGACCCCATAGGATCATATGATAAATAAGGTGAAAAAGGCATCTAAAATCACACTTTGTTCTGTGGAACACGAGATCAGAAGGATACGAATAGATTATGGAAAAAAAATTTTCTACAGTGAAATAAGTTCGGGATGTGTGTACTGTATGGAGTCTAAGAGCTTTTATTGTATAACATGCATTTTATATTTATTCTGTCATTTATCCTCAAATTCTTTGCACATTACACATGTGTGCATGTATGTGTATTTTACATGTGTCTGATGAACGTAAGCTACAAGATACACAGATAGCAAGGCCTAAATGGCTAGTGGCTTCACACAATCAATGTTTCTTATCATTCACATTCATGCCCATCATGACGCAGCAATGGTGCCCTGCTCCCACACACCCCTGGCTGGTAAAGGTGCCAGCGCCTTTCAGTTGCACCATCCGCAACGCCAAGCTTCCTCTGTTGCCACAGTGAGAAAGGAAGAGGTCAACAGATAGGGTCACAGAGACTGGGAAGCTGCTCCTGCGTTCCCAACGCCTGGATACAAAATTCACTTCACTTCTGCTCACATTTTATTGACCACAACTGTTCACAAAGTCCAGAGCCCCAGAGGGACTGGAGAACATGAAGACACAGAATGTTTGGAGAGCATCCTAGAATCAGCACGGAATCCAAGGAGGAATTTAAAATGTAGCATTTACCAAACATATTTTAGTGTAGAACTATTTTTTAGCATGACAGTTTGTAGGATTAAGTGTAAATGAAGCCTAAATTGGGAAACACTTATTTATTTGTTTATTATTGTTTCAGGTAATTGGAGGGTACAAAGAATTAGTTTACAATATTGCATTTGTTAGGTGGAGTCCCTCTTATAATTGTGTCCTACTCCCCATAGGTGTACCAACACCCTAACATTGTGCCCGTTAGTGAACGCCCATTCTCTCTCTCCTCCCCTCTCCTGGCTTCCTCATCCCCACCCCCTCCTTGAATTGATTTGAGTTTCTCTCTTATGTGGGCCTGTATTAGACTATCTAGAGGCTTCATATTATTATTGAGTGCACTGAATTCTTGCTCCTCCATTCTAGTGATATTTTACTAAGAAGAATGTGTTTCACCTCCATCCGGGTTAATACAAAAGATGTAACGTCTCCATCTTTTGTAATGGCTGAATAGTATTCCATGGTATACAGATACCACAGCTTGTTGATCCATTCCTGGGTTTGTGGCATTTGGGAAACACTTATTTAAAGCAGATTTTGTTTGATGAGAAGAATTTTAGAAGCCATTCTATTTCAATATAATTGCAATGAAGAATGGATAAAAATGCCCAAATTTTCTCTAGTCACCTTAAAAGTTTGTTTATTTCACTAGCAAAATGAAATATAATTTTGATTGACTGTGCTACTTACTATTTTATTCTATGTTCATATGACAGCCACCTATGCTCACGAGTCCTGCTTCTACCTTTCAAAGAGTTTTGTTGTTTAAACCATGTTTCACAGTGATTCTTTTCCTTCCATTTTTTTTACAATACCAATACCAGTCTTGGATAGTGTTTGTCAGTAGGGGAGTCTGCTTAGCCCCTCATCAGCTTATATTCTCTCTTTTTAAGTCACTGAATAACATGTGTATAGTTAATGGTTCAGAGTTCAGACAGTAAGCACTCTAAATTGTACTGCTTCAGAAATGCTATAAGATGTTTTCATTATACAGCCTTCGAAATCAAAAGTTTGATTTGGAAAAACATCCATTAAGTTTTACAAATTTTCATTTCCAGTATAGTAAGAATCTTTTTTTTTTTTTTTTCCAACCTGGTTGTTACCGTTTTTAGATTCTCCATAAATATTTATAATTTTTCCTTGTGTCACCCAGTGGAGTTTTATAGATATGTGGAGTTTTTTTAATTTTTAAACACTATCCATTTTTCTGATGATTTAGGTACTTACTTTTTAAAACAAAATAGTTTGGCTTTATTTTAAATTTGGAAAACATGTCAGCACAATACTTTTCACAGTAGGTGAGTTGTTTTCCAAGTGTATCCTCTGAACTATGAGGTCACATTTTTATCATCATCACTGCAACTCATGGAGTCTAATCTTTCCCTTATTAATAATTACTTTTCTTTGCACACATATGCCTACTGGTATGCAGAGCGTAAGAAAGCATATATTGTGTAGGCACCGCTTGATTAGTAACCTAACTGAAAAATCATCATTTTACTAAAGAACTAAATAAAACAGAGAATTTTTACTCACTTCCCCATCTCAGACCAAAAAAAAAAAAAAAAAGAATCTCCAAAGTATCATGCTGGTTTAGACCAATGATTCATTCTGTACAAGAGTCGATTTCTGAGATAGGTACATCATGGTAGTTAGAAGAGACTAATGGCATTTTCTATACTTTATATTAAGAATAGTAGACATTCCCTAAACTGCCACTCATCTGCATTATAGAGAAATGTGTTCAATAACTGGATTGTTTACGAAATATATACTGGTAATTATAAAAATTTAGGTTTGGGGCTTTAGCCAACTATTGGCCTATCACTCAGCAAGTATATTATTCTCCATCTGAATGTGTAAGTTGTGTTTGACCAAAATAACACACAGCAGATGTACATGCCCCGTCTCCTGACTTAACTCTTTTTTCAGATATTTGATACCATGCTCATATCTTGTTGTGAGGAGGGGGGACTGATTGTCTTGCAATATATGTCCAAGTAAAAGCACTGAATAAAAGGGCTGGAAATATATATTTACAAGGAAGTGATTAACATCCCTGACATACACACATACTTATCTGAAAGTCTCAGAAGCACTAAGAGCTTATGTAATACTCTTTCTGATTTATATTCTCAAACATCTCTTAACTGCAGGTATTATCAATCCCCTTTTATGTACAGGGAACTGAGATTAAAAGTAGTACTGGAGATTTTCACATCCAATAAATAACTGATGGAGGTGGAATTAGATGTCAAGTCTAATCGGTCCCACATCATTTGTTCTTAAAATCTCCACTCTTACAAAGGCACATGATTATTTTAACTGAAAGTCACAAGAGGTGGAACTAAAATGAAAAGTTAAACTGTTGAGCAAAGGTTCTTTAGCAGATCTGGAAGCAGAAGGAACTGATACGTCACTGTATACTTTCCTGCAGTGGTGCAGAGAGTGATAAAATGATACACTATGGGGATTATTACTAAAATATTACACTTTCAAACAAAGTTTTGGGTTAAAAGAAATTAATGCATCCTAATGCCAATAACCCTGAATTATAAATGAGACCATCTAAATTTCAGATTTTATAGCCTCTTCTCACTAGCTATATGGATCAAAGACAAGTTAACCCTCTGATTATGAGAATGTTTCTCCTGTAAAATAACAACTGCTCCTCTCAGGAATTTGTCAAAGGCAGCAGCTTCATCTCATTTACGTTTTGACTTTCTGCATCAGATAAGGCACTTTCTGTGTTCCTGAGCTGCCCAGGGAGGACAGTCTATGTTGTTACAGGGTCTCTGACTGGCACCCTTTGGATATGTGCCTTGGAGAGCTGTTAAGGGTTGTCTTGACAGGGGTCTTTCACAACCCACTATAATAGGTTCAATAAATGTGCTGCAATCCACACAGAATCCACACAGAATTGCCACAGGTTTTTGTTTGTTTTGTTTTGTTTTTTGGGGAACTGCTTCTAAAACAACAAATACAAAATTGCTAATTTCCTGCAAATCAACATGGTGATTATTCTCTTCTGATTTCTATTACTCTCCTTCCTAATATTGCTTTAAAGTAAACCATTGTTGAAATAGTTAAAGAGAAACGACATAATCATTCCACTATTGTTAACACTATCATCTTTTTTTTTTTTTTTTTTTGCCGGGGCTGGGTTTGAACCCGCCACTTCCGGCATATGGGGCCGGCACTCTACTCCTTTGAGCCACAGGCGCCGCCCCATCTTCTATTTTTTTAATAGATGTTTTTAATTGAAATAAAATTTGATTCAGGATTCATTTCAAATGTTCTTTACCAGCTGCTTTAAAATTATGCTCACACCTTTTCTGAAGCATACTATGCATTCAAACCCTGTTGTCCAGTGTATTTTGTAAAGAAACTTAGATAATTAACATAATCTAGATTATTAACATAAACTTGAGGGTCATGATACTATAAGAAGCTAAAAAGTAATTTTAAGCCATGCTTGACAGTTTCGGGTTACTGTCAAAATTATCCCACAGATTCAGAAAAAATCCCCTAACAACATGCATTCATAGGTGTGAAATCTGTGAGAGCAACATTATAGTTTTAGTTGTACTAATAAATAAGAAAACTAATAAGATTGCCTCTTGGAAATTCTGTTGTCTACACTGGCTCTTCTTTTTATGTCACTTTATTGACTAGAACCAATCCAACTGTAACCTCCCAGTGCAATTCTCCCATGAATTGCTCCTGCAGCTTTAGATTGGAATGGTATCTGGCCATAAAAAAAGCAGTTCAATGCTACAGTGCACACCATTCACTAATCCTCATGTATCGTTTGTGAAATTCAGAATTTGTTTGGCAAAAATAAATGGCCTTTGGCTTACTCTGTGAAGATGCAGACTGAGAACCATTACTGGGGCCTTGGTAGATTCTCGAAGCAAGCAAAGAACCAGAAGGGGTAAGTTCATGATTTTCATTACAGCAAACTAATGCATAGTAAGTTTTTTCAAGAATAAAAGGACTTCTGAAAGGTCGCGGCTGTGGTTGGGTTTGCTGCTCCTGCCCTAAGACTGACTGCGCTACTTGTAAAATGATTCCGTTTGTGTGTGTACAGTCGTTACATTCAACATATCACGACTGAGTTCTCTTTTGCAGCAGGCAACGTGTGGTTCCAGACATAAGCCCCGATGTCTGTATCACACTCAAAACACAGAATAGAGAGGGGTCTTCTTCATAGAGAAGAATTTTGACAATTTTCATATTTGTTTTCTCTGGCGATCTTCCACATTGCTTTGTCAGGCAAAATGTATATTTTTTAGTTTTTAGTATGATACAAAGAAGTGCAGACAATGTCTCTCGAAAAGTAAGTCCCCAACCATGCCCATCCCCAAATTATTACCCCTGTAGCTCTCACTGTGTTTAAGGAGATTTATCTCAAGTCTTCCTGCTCTCCATTCCCTGAGCAACACAGCTCAAGAGTCACCGAAATGATTTTGGATTAGGAAGTGTGGACCCGACACAGGACAAATTACGTTAAAAGGGACTACGGGATAACTCTTCTGTTTTTAATTATTAATTTGATTTGTTTCTGTGTGTACAAAGGCCCCAGTGATCACCTGTAGCAAATATGCTTAATTTAATTTAGCAGAGAGGACATGAATATTGGGGTCATTAATCACCTTTTGCTCTGGACCCACCAAATACTTCATAGTCAAAACAAAAGCAATTACAATAGAGTGCTGATGGTTTGGTAATGCAAGAAACTCCTTTGTATGAGCAGGGCTAACTCAGCTACTTCAAACACAGTTGTGTGGGGGTTGAGCTGATTTTTATTTTCATTAGCTCTGGTCTCTGTAGAGAAGGGCCAAGACCACCGACTAACACTGGTTTAACAAAGCACTTGCACTTCATCAAGGCTTCAGAGTTGCCTAGCATGGGAAGGGCTGGCTCAGATTCTTAGGTAACTGACACAATGGCACAGTAACCCAGTGGCCTCCAACCTTTTTGGCATTAGGCACTAGATTCATGGAAGCCAATTTTTCTATGGAAAGGAGAGTGGTTTGGGAAGGATTCACGTGCATTACATCTCTACCTCGGATCACCAGGCGTTGGATTTTCACAAGGAGCATGCTACCTAGACCCCTTGACTGAATAAATGTCGTGCCTAGAAGACCCACTGGGAGACAAAGAGGGCAGGCATCATGACCTAGAGCACTGGGTGAGAATCGTGGTCATTCCTCTCCTGTGTCACCGTCATCTGGTTTCTACTTTGGAGAGCTGGAAATTGGGTGATTGCTAAGAACAAGAAGGTAGATATCTTGGATTTGCAAGTGAAGTGCTCAAAAATGGAAGAACAGGGGTCACCGGCTCATCCCTCCAGCTCTTCGCCCCTTACACAGCTACTCCAAAACTTACGTCATTGTCCTCCATGACGTTTGTCACCTCCACCACTTCTTTTCTCTATGGAGTCAATTAACAATAATGACATATCCACTCACCATAAATTATTGAGGTGAAAGGTTGTATCATTTATCCATTTCTAAGCAGAACAAATACCCACTTGTAGTGTTTAAAAGGAAACAAACAAAAAAATCCACTCATAGAGTCTGCTCTGTACTGTAATTACAATGACACTATTATATAAAATATGAAAGGTTCACAATATTATTTTATATATGGCAATTATTCCCACCCAAGAGAGATTAAGGAAACAAATGAAAATGTGAACTATAATAAGAAAAATTACTGAAGAGATAAAAGACTCAAAGGGAAGGATATAAAATAATATCAGAATAAATGGTACATGTGAAATTTTTCAACTATAAGCATTAACCAACATTAGGTGCATTTTGGGGGGAAGAAAAAAAGTTCTAGTAGTGCTACCACAGATTTTATTCATAGAAAATACAGAAAGCTAGAAACAGAAAAATTCTTAAGTGACTTTGATACATGTTTCATCCCTTTTATAGTATAATATAGTATATAGAATTCAAATGCATCATGTTTTAATTGCTTGTTTGTTAAGTATATCTAAACCAACTTTTATTTTGAATGGGGTTTGTATGACTAGCTTGAACATAAGCATTCAGGTGGCTGGATATTTTGTGTTATTCACTACGAGCAATTTACTCTCATAAATTTTCTTTCTTTTTTCTTTTTTTTGGCACTCAGTAGAGAATCTCTCAGAGATGAGAAGTGTCAAATGGAAAAGCCAAAGCCTGGTATTTCAGGTAACACAGGGAAGACTTTGTGGGGTATAAGAAGGCCAAAATAGCAAAAAACAAAACAAACAAACAAAACACACACACACACACACACACACAAAATTTAATTGAGAATAGAGAATGGAACCCAAACACAGAACTGTGACTTAAATGTTTCCCTTGTCACATGTAGGTACATTCTCTCACAAGAATAAGAAGATGCACAGATAAAACTGTTCATTGCCATATTGAGTGTAACAACAAACATCATATAAAATGTTTCCATGCAGAAGTGACGCATCGATACCCCTTCTGTTGAAAAGAAGAAAGTAATCTATGTGTGCTAATACAATATGAAAAGATGTGAAAGTTCTACTCCTAAGTGAAACAAACATCTATACAGAAAGGTCCATGGTGTAAAAGAAAAGGTATCTTGGCCTCAGTGTGCTCATCTATCTCTCGATTTACCTACAGAGATACTTGGTAGATGAGCATAGGACTGGGAAATTTCAGAAGAAATATTAAAGAAATTGATGATGTAGTTACTTTGACAGAAGGACACTGGGCACCCGGAGTGGAAGACACCCTCTCTATCTTCTATACGCCTTAGTTGTAGTTTATGCACTTTGTACCTATAGTTTAATAAAAAGCGGTTTGAATTTTCATCCACTTAGATAATATTTTAGCTATTTAAATGACAAACTATTTAAGTGACTAACATTGAAGTGACGATTCTAATATTTACATGGTTATTTTTGAATAACATATCCTATCCCTCTTTTGTACCTATTGTAAAATTCAATTCTAAGTTGTAATTAATGGTGCTTACCATAAAACCTTTTGTGTATGTGCAAATTAATATGATTCTAACTAATCATTATAACCAATCAATAAATTAGAAGCCAAAAAATGTCAAAGAATGTGTATGAAATTTTTTGTGTCTAGTGTTATGCCTCATTATTTCTCTAGACCTGTTTAGTAACATAACTGATAGCCAACTTGTGCTATTGAGATAGCTCTTTCTAATTCTATGTTAATGACATATGTGGTATGTGTACATATATATATATATATATTTTTTTTTTTGCCGTTTTTGGCTGGGGCTGGGTTCGAACCTCTGGCATTTAGGGCCAGGGCCACAGGTGCCTTTGAGCCACAGGTGCCACAGGTGTGTCCTTTGAGCCACAGGTGCCTCCCAGAGTACGTATTTGAACAGGAGAAATGTAGTCAACATCAAAATAAACTCCATTTTATAATTTTATCATCTTATTTTAAGAGGCAATAATAACAAATAACCAGTCTTATTGCATTTCTATAAACTAAAAATTCTTTATCTCATTTTTACTCTTCTTGGCATGATACTTTATTTTTTACTCTATACTTATGGGTGTGTCTCCATGAACAACTAGAAGATGACTATGAGAGCATTCTGAAGATGCCAATGCAAAAGCTTAGATAACTGTTTTTTTTTTTTTTGTTTTCTACATTCATTTTGAGTGCCTACAACTCCCCAGTAATGTAATTTGACCAAGAATGAAACAATGGAAACCAGTGACAGTCCCTATATCCATGGTGTGTCTTATATAAATCAATGAAATTATTATAATATTATGAATACTTCTCATACTTTTTATGGAGGTGTAAGGTGGATCAGGTAGTTTTAGGAGCACTCGAGGGGAGAAGTGACAACCACCCATAAGGACTGTTGTCGAGGGGACTTTGAAGTGGGATGGTGGATGACTAAGGCCACATTAAACTGTGACAGTCACATATTTGCAGATGTACTGTCATTTCTAGTCATATTAAAAATATTTTCACCTCAGTAATGGAATACTAGTAATTAGACTGAGAAAAAACCCTCCTTTTAAAATACAGTTCTTCAGTGATCTGATGAAGATGGTAAGACAAGGAATGAGACATTTCAGAGCAGAGAGTTAGGGGGAGACATGGACTTTGTTCATTCAAAGAGACACTTGTGAGAATAAATTAGACCTTTCCACAGTCAAAGGATGAGTTCATTCAGGACCTCGACCTTCAAGATGAAATTCCAGTAGCTGAGTTCCTCTCAAGTTGCCTGGATTTTTTTCACCAACTCAAAGTTAGCTGTGACAGTTAAAATCAGCATGTGGGGAAAAAAGTACTGACAACTGCCTCATTTTCCTTTTCTTTATTCTCACAAATACTTCTGAAACGCCTCTGGGCTATGGGAAGCTGTGAAAAAGTCACCTGACAGAGCTTCACTTTCTCTTTTTCCACAACTATTCCTAGAGATTGGCCCAAAGCAAAACAAGCTGTAATTTAAAAACAAACAAACAAAAACAACAACACAAAAAGCAACCACTTTATTTTTATAAAGAAACTTCTATGGACCTTTTCTGTGTATAGTGTGTCAAAAGATCTGTACATTACTTTCTTAAATCCGTCCACAGATTTACTAATACTACACCAATCCTAATGTTCAGATTTCCAGAGACAGTCACCAGAGTAATTGAGAATATAAAATGATTTTTTTTCAAAGACATTCAGTGTGAAAAGTGACCCACCTGAAACCTGCTGGTAGGAATGTCAGTCGCTTTCTTTGTCCTCTGACAATAACTGGAATAAAGTGACCAATCCATAAACAGGAGTGGAACCTATATGCATTCCCTGAAGCTGTGAGAACAAAGAATCACAAACTAGGTGACTCGAAGAACAAAAACATAATGTTCTACAGCTCTGGAGGCTCCAAGTGGAAAATTAAGGTGTTGGTAAAGTTGGTGCCTTTCAAAAGCTGAGAGGGAGAATCTCTCCTGTGCTTTCTTCCAGATCATGGTAGTTTCAAGGGCTAGTAGATGACTTGTAGATGGCCATCTTCTCCCTGTCTTCACATAATTTTCTCCCTGTATGTCCAAATTACACTGATTTAGTGCCCATGCTAACAAGCTCATCTCAATTTGATCATTTCTAAAGACCCTATTTCCAAATAAGGTGACTTTCACAGGTACTGGGGTTAGAATTTCAACATACTTTGGGGGAAAACAATCCAGACCAGAACAGTATTTGTAGAAGAGAATATATTATATTATTTTATATAACATTGGTTTCTTCTGGCTTGCAGGTGACATAAAGAAGGGTCTTAAAGGAGGATTTTCCCAGTATATATTTCAGAATATTAGATTACTTAAGAATGACAGAAAATGCATTAATGACTAATTTAAGACAGCTAAGAAGCAAAAGAAAAGTCATAGAATAGAGTATATTCTCTTCTTACAACTATTTAGAAACAACATAGAAAAAGGCAAAACCAAAATTTGATAGTAATTACCTCTGGGAGCTCAGGGCTGGAGAACCCGGGGAGAACCCCAACCTGGAGTCGGGTCTGCACACAGAGCTCAGGGCTGGAGGACCCGGGGAGAACCCCAACCTGGAGTCGGGTCTGCACACAGAGCTCAGGGCTGGAGAACCCGGGGAGAGCCCCAACCTGGAGTTTTGTGTGCCCACAGAGCTCAGGGCTTTGGGCCTCCACCGAAACTGATTTGAGTTTCATTGTCCTTTAAAACAGGGAAGTCCCATATTCTTACTCCCTTTCAGAGAGGAATAAGGTAAATAATAGTGAAAAGTGGGAACAACATATGAATCCTGGGTGAAGGACACAACTACAACTTAGACTGCAGCTTACAAATGCAAACAACATAAGCTAATGGTATGGCCCTCACATTACTCTGAAATTTAAAAAAAGAAGAAGAACAGTACAGTGAGCATCTTGTTCACCACGACACCCGAGAGTTTAGCTTTTGGTGTCTGATACACAATCAACATTTATGTTAAAGGAATAAATAAGTAAATACTTTTGGCAAAGATACTTGCTTGTACAACGTACACAGTATCTGATCCAAATGACCTTGTGTTTAATAAATAACCACAGAGTATATTTAAGTACACACCTATAACTTTATAGACAAAATTTCCTGTTGAACATTCTTTTAGACTCCAAATCTGATTATTTTAACCAAGAATGATTTTCAAAATATGCCTTTTATGATAACTGCAAAACATACAAAATTTTTAAACTAGGAGTTTAGTACAAAGAGATGATTAAAAATGATCATATATTATGTTGCTAATAGCTGCTAAAAAACACAATCCAGGAAAGATAACTCTAATGGTACATAAACAGTCTTAAAATGAAGAGCTAAAGTCTTCATGTTTAACTTGGGTCTGCTTTAGAATTCCAATTTAAACTCAAATGTTGGCATAAACATGCTGTCTTTGAGAGCGCCTCTTACCAGAGAGGTACTTAGCATGCAAATCTATAACATAAATTTCGTTTACAAATGGCATTGCACAAAGATTGCTGCTACTACTCATTCTCTAGTCACAATAGATGTGAAAAAGATAACTAGTTAGTGAAATAACTATAATTCAAGTAGAAAACTGACATAAAGTCTCATAAGCTTTGCCAAGTAGCTTTATATTTGACAGTACAGAGCTCTTTACACAGATATATCTTTGGTTCAGTGACAGTTTTACTAGAATAAAGGATGGACAAGAATTAAAGTGCCTAAAGGTAGTTAAATATATGCGGGCATATTTAAGAATTCTCTCTCCTCTACTGTCCCCAAATTCCCATCAAATGTCAAATCCATTGTATACATGGAGAGTGAGTCTATTGAAAAATGTTATAAGATAGAATCTAAGTTATCCTCACTTAGCTTTTCTAAAATCAGGGGATGGAATGCCACATAATATTTAAGAAACAATCAATTTTCTCATTGGGGGAATTCTGTGAGTTATGCATTATTATAATATCTTTTTTCTCCTTGGTGCATAGAGCTACACATCTTAAAAAGATGATAAAATCGGGCAATTGATTCATCCTTATCTTCACATAAGCAATAAAGCAAATGTGATCAGAACTGATAGTAATTGATATTTAAAATACATTAGAAAATGAGTCATTTCTGAATAAAAGGAAGTCTCATGAGCAGAGACACCATTAGCCACGAGGGGCAACCACAGAACTCTAAGAAGTCTAACTGCCTTTCTGAGATGTTTATGGTTATGATGTGAAAGGCTTGAGGGGTTTTTCATGAAACAATAAACTGTATAGAAATTTTTCAAATTAAATTAGAAATAAATTGTTTGTGCATATCCTTAACATTTTATGAGCACACACACATACATATATTCTCAACATTTTAGTGTTGACAATGCAATAACATTACAAAATTTTGAAAACTGGGACTTTCTTGTGAGATCAACTCATCTCCTTCCTCATATATATAATGAAAGGAAGGCTAATTGAAATCTTGTATATGAAAAACTCAAAAAATATCAATTTCAAATAGTAAAAATTGAAATGTGAATAATACAGTGAGTATTCTTTCCATGTCCTTTTGTAGCTAACTCAAATATTTTTGATGTGATTTGAATATACATTTAATTTTATAAATTATCATAAAATATCTATTCTCCTAAATAAAATTTGATAAAGAGAGCCTTGAAATTATAAATTATTTATTGAAATTATGCCTGCATTTCTCACCACTTACAAAAATTAACTCACACTGGGTAAGAGATTTAAATCTAAGATATGGAATGGTAAAAACTCTAGATGAAAGTGTGGGAAGAACTCTTAATATCAGCCTTGGGAAAGGATTTACGAAGACCCCATTGGCAATCCCAACAACAGCAAAAATAAATAAATGGGACCTGATCAAGACAAAAAACTTCTGCAAAGGACACGATCAACAAAGAAACACTCAGTGTTCAGAATGGGAAAAGATACTCATGTGTTATAAGTTGGACAAAGGTCTAATCACCAGAATCTACAAAGAACTCAAGCAAATCAATGAAAAAAAGAGCAAACAACCATATCAACCATTGGGCAAGTGTATGAACAGAAACTTTTCACAAGAAGACAGATAAATGGCCAACAAACACATGAAAAACATGCTCTTTATACCTAATCATCAAAGAAATGCAAATCAAAACAACTTTGAGATGTAACGTAACCTCAGAGAGCATAGCCCACATTACGAGGTCCCAAAGCTGTAGATGCTGGCGGGGGTGCAGAGAGAGGAATACACACACCTATACCAGTCCTATCTTTTTGGAAAGAAGTATGGAGAACCCTCAAAGAGCTAAAAGTAGGCCTCCCATGTGATCCCATAATCCCATTACTAGGTATGGACCCAGAGGGAAAAAATCATTTTACCATAAGGACATTTGCACTCCAATGTTTATAGTAGCTCAATTCACACCTGCAAAGTTGTGGAAATAATCCAAGTGCCCAGTACCTATGAATGGATTAATCAACTATGGTGTATGTATACAGACCCTGGAATTCTATTCATCCTTAACAAATCATGGAGACTTTTAATCTTTTGTATGCACCGGGATAGATCTGGGGAACATTTTCCTAAGTAATGTATCTCAGGCATGAAAAAATCAAGCATCCCATGTGCTCAGTACTCATCTAAAACCAGCAGATCAGCAACTACTGGCCCTCAAAAGAGAAAAACACAATTAAATTCGAGAAGAAGTGAGTGCAAGAGGCCCATTAAGTTCCCACCTTTCAGATGCAACATAGGAATCAATGTTACACTTCCTGGATGAAGGATTCTATTACAATTTGGACTTTGGACGTTACCTTAACAATGCAAATAATATAAGCTAACCATATACACCCTCATGTCAACCTGAAAGTAAAAAAAAAAAAGACTGAAATGAATGGATAAACAGTGTTTATATAATTTATATTATATATATACATATATAAATATATTATATATTATAATTATATAAATATATAATATAAAAATATATAACATATTATATAATTTATAAGACAAATCATATTAACTTCTTAATAAATAAGAGCAATTCAATTTTACAGTTTGAGAATTTTCCATCATTCTATATTTATAATGCCATTTGTCCTTTTCCTTTGTTGTAAAAAGAGTTAAAAAAGAAACTACTAAAATTAGAAACAACATGACTAGGACTGGTTGCAAAAATATTTTTTCCTTTTTTTAAGCTCATAAAGAAAATAAAATGCAGAGATTTTCCTATGATTTTAAATTGGTAAATGTCTCACTGTAGGGCTGTTACACTATGTGTGGTCAAATAGAACAGGTGCATTTAATGGAAATCTGAGTAAGTTGCATTACCTAACGACTAACGATTTTCCTTTTTTTTTTTTTTTTGGTAGAGACAGAGTCTCACTGTACCGCCCTCAGGTAGAGTGCCGTGGCGTCACACGGCTCACAGCAACCTCCAGCTCTTGGGCTTAAGTGACTTGCCTCAGCCTCCCAAGTAGCTGGGACTACAGGCGCCTGCCACAGCGCCCGGCTATTTTTTTGTTGTAGTTTGGCCGGGGCTGGGTTTGAACCCGCCACCATCAGCATCTGGGGCCGGCGCCCTACCCACTGAGCCACAGGCGCATTTCCAGAGTTCATTAAGCATTATAGTTAATTTGTACTTGGGCAACACAAGACATAACAATTTCATTTTGTTAGCCGTAATATTTCTGTAAGTATACATATATAAATTTTACTGAAACTGTAGCTATTTATATTGAGGAAAAAATGCAATGTGCCTGAAATTGATTCCTAATATTGTGACAAAACATAGTATAATGAAAATGAGTACATTTTCAGATTGGCAATACTGGAGAAAGAGAAATAAGAAGGATTCATTTCACCACTCCTCTTCTTCCCTCAGTGAAGCGATCGGATTTTTCTGAAGCTTAGAGCTCACCAGTGCAGTTAATTTCTTCGTGGACTCGGAGCTTTGCTTCTTATAAACTGCAGCTGTCAATCGTGATTTTTCCAGCTGAAGCGCTGTCACACACTAACCCGTGTCACCAGACACACAGAACTTACCGTATAAACCTGTGGCATCCCACCTGCTGCCCAGGGCCTCCTCAGTTAGTTTTGTAGTATCAATCATTAGAGAAAAGGCAGCAATATTTCCACATAATACTCTTTTTCTTCCACCCTATTCCCCCAAAAGGGTTTTACTTATTTTGTCCTTTTTCAAATTGTATTTACATAAAAAAGCAGCTGAAAGTCCATGTTGATTTGTTCCAGAAAAGCAGGAAAGGATATTTTCTTCAGCACCTTGCTGATATCAGCAGAAAAAAAGCTTCTAAAAGTGCCCCTCTCTACCCAAATTGGACCCATTCCCTTGAGACTATCATCTTGCTCCTAGGTGCTGGAAAGTGTTCTCCAATTTTCCTTGTAACAGACTCCAGGTGTTGATATCGGGCTTGAGCAGGCGGCATTCGCGACATCACCTACTTCCGAACACAGTGCTTTGGCTGTATTCCTCCACAACAGTCCCCTCATCCAAGCCTCTTCCCAATTTCCTTTCAGTCACCCTGTATTGATGTATTGGAGTAGAAACTCAAAGTAACAATTCAGCAAGGTCAGGAAACAAGTGAGCAAGGCCCAGGGATCAGAAAGCCAGCAGTTCAGGACAGGGAAGTCAGGAAAATATCCCCTGACTGCAGGTGCCAACCACCACCCTCTGTGTGAGGGCCGCTGCTGAGATGCAGCTCTTGTTTCACAAGAGAAGCTGCAAACTGCATACTCATGGGACATTTCCCAGTTTTTTTAAAGCATACACACAGCTAATTTTAATTTAAAACAGTAATATTTGTGCTAAACAAACCCTATCTATGTTCTAGATTTGACTGCACAAAAGCAGAAAAGACACTACCTTCTTCTTCAGATTCTTCAAGTACCTAGAGCTCTGCCTCCTATCTAGATGATAACTACCAAGAACAATGAATAAATTGAAATAAACTAAAAAGCTGTAAATATACACACATAATAGCATTTATGTGTGTACATCCATCCATCCATCCATACATATGTGGCTGGCTCTTGTGCTGAAAACATTATGTTTACAGAAAGATCACAGCAAGCAAATTTGGCAGCTAATATTGTTACTATACCAAGATTTTCTCTGAAGAAACAATCAAGTTTTGTGTATAAATTTTCAAAGTGGACAAATTCCAGAAGAATCCACAAAGTCTCTGGTTTCTGAAGTCACTCATGCTTGTAACACTTAATACATTTTGCTAATGCACTGATGCCAAGAGGGGTGAGTGAGGAGCTTCACCAGGAGTGATTTATAAGTTCAAAAAATAAAAAATAAAAAAGATGAAGAAAAGAAAGAAAGAGAGAGAGGAGAGGGAGGAGAAAGGGTAGGTAAAAGGTGCTTTACTGTCCCAAGGCTTATTTTGAAAGCCCCCTTCCCCCTGAAAAAATTTGAGTATAATTTATCTGGGTAGTTGAAGTCTCTTACTCAATGGAAAGGAGAATGAGGACAGAGAAGAGGAGGAAGAAGAAGAGCTAGGAAAAGGAGAGGGAAAAAATAGAGGAGGAATAGGAAGGAGAGGAGAAAGAGAAGAATTAAAACGCGAAGAGACTGTATAACACGTCACCCCTGGAAGATGCTGTAAGATGTTTTCAACCTGCACAGACCATCTAGAGTTTTGCTTATAATGTTCTTTCCCCACAAATAGAAAATAACCTGTTTCCAGCTATGTATAATTTTTCTTCACTCCCCTTACTTTATTTTGCTTGTAAGTACCCATGCTCCTCTGTTTATTTCCTTTTTAGAATCTTGAGAAACTCACCAGCGCACGTGGGTGCAGAGTCCAAGCAGGAAGTGTACCCCGCAGGAGTGAGATAGGATGATTGCAAATGAGGCTGAACACCTGCCCTCAGCCCGCTAACACCCTGTCTCTCATGAAGCTGAACCTGTCCTTTTGATCATTTTCTGGTCTGCATCTTTTAGGTGTATCAAACACAAAAATCAGGCAGTCAGAGGGCCTTTTTTATTTTATATAGCAGCTAAGTCCCATTCCGTTACCACTATGTGACTGTCTTTTGCTAGTTTTTTCACTATTTATAATAACAATTGTCCCTTTCTTTTCTAGTGTTTTGCTCTAAAACATAGCTTGCATCTGTGTAAAGCTTCATTCATCCCTATCCAGTCCTATTTTGTGGTGTATTCAAAGAGTAGGGGGTCTCCATTTTCATGGGATTGGGACTGAAATGTTTCTGTGACTAGATAAGGAACATGTATCCATTTTCCTGAGGCACAGATAAAAGTAAAGCATTCATCCCCCAAGTTTTAGGTTTACTCTATGACTCACCTGAAATCCTTCATCTGAAAGCTTTAAGATTTCACAGTAAGGTTTGAGGAGCCACAGAAAATTCATCAGCTTTATCAGCTGGCAAACTCTCCCTGGGGTCAGATGGCTGTAGCCAGTGAATTACTTCTAAGCAAGACATCCTGGCAACTTACAGCTCCTCCTGGTAGATAAGGCACTATGGCTTTAATATGCAACTAAAAGAAGTTGCTGCGGTAACTTTAACCTTCCCTACCAGGCATCTTCAGCACTACGGAAGTAAGAGTGCTTTATAAATCTCACATAGGGTAGAATGAGCGTGTGGCCGTTCACATTATTATTCACAGCAGAACGGCAGTCACATACATGCCCCGAAGAATCTAATCTACGTCTTGTTCTGGATTCTCTGCCCTGACTTGACTGAATTAAATCAAATAAGGAATTTCTCTACCTGAGACTCTTTCCTTATCTCTGGCTCCAAATTAATAAGAAGAATAACAAAGCAAACCCACAAACTAAATCTTTCCTTTATTTGAAATGTCTTTACAGGCATTTATACCCAAATGTTTTCTCTGATTTACAGATGAGGACACTGCAGCTGTGACGTGTGTAGGGACATCATACCCTTCGGCTGACCTGCTTACTGGCTCCTGGCCAGCATGGAGGGAACCCAGTGGATACAGGGCCTTACGGAGGACAGGGGGAGCTGTTTTGTGCTCCTTTCACCCAACATTTCAAAATAATAGTTTTGGTGGTGTTCAAAATACTTTACAGAATGGTCGATCTCTTTAAAGCTGACTTTAAATTACACCACCCATGTATAACTTTTATGAGTGGTTATGACTATGAGCACAACATGATTAGAACTATGGTAACTATTTTTATAAATATTAATGTATTTTGAATTAACAATAGTTTTGTTTGTTTTTCCACTCTGTAGATACTTGACTTTGGATAATGATCTCCAGTTCCATCCAAATTGTTGCAAAAGGCATTGGACCTAACCGCTGAGCACACATGTGCACAGAGGGAGGTAAAACTCAGTGGAAATCAGGCAGGGGGGAGGGGAGGGGAGGAGGGGTAATACCTACCTAATAGGTATAATGAACACATTTGCGTGATGGGCATGCTTCTGACCATGACTCAAGCATTACAAATGTCATCCATGTAACCATAAACACTTGTAGCTCTGTAATAGTTTGAAATATTAAAAAATTTGCATATATATGATGTGCAACATGGTGTCTTGATGTAAATATGGTATACATTGTGGAAGGGCTAAATCAAGGTAATTACCATATAAGGTAATTAACATTGTGTGGTCTGCTAATTTTTTTTTTTTTTTTTTTGGTGTGGCGAGAAACTCTTGGGGCCACAAAGTACAATAGATCTCTTAAACTTATTCCCATGTTCATTGTAGCATTGCTTACAATAGCCAAGATACTAAGTTGACCTAAGTGTTAATGGATAGAGGAATGGATAAAAAAAATGTGTTACGTAGACACAAAGACATACATACTATTTAGCCCTTAAAAGGAAGGAAATCCTATGATTTGCAGCAACATTAATGGATCTGGAAGATATCATGTCAACCAAACACACCAGGCACAGAAACTTAAGTGGCACTTGATCTCAGTTATACGTGGAAATGTCCAGAAGAGAGACCAGAAAGAAAAGTGAGGGTAGTTGGGATGGACACTTTGCTTCAAACACACAAGAACCTTGATTTCATGGTTCCTTCCTGCCCCAACTTAATCATTTATGGGATGCTCTAAGTAATAGTACGGTAGTCCTCCAAGCTACACGGAGAAAGACCATGCCAGAAGGGCCACCAAGGTCGTCGCATCCACCCTCTGTCCTCTTTGGATACTACTGAGACTTTAAAATGTTCATTGTCCAGTATGTGAAGAATCAGGAACTGTAACTCCTGATCCAGTACCATTTCTGCTTAGCCACCCGACCTAGATAATCTGCCCAAGTGTGGTTCCTGAGAAAGAAGATTTTGTTAGTTTGGACTAGGAATGAAATCTTAGTGTAATGTTAGGAAGATTTTGGGGAGGGAGATGTACCCATCAACCTTAAGTGTAGTATAAGCAGGATATTATTACCTTGGGAAGGAAAGAAAATTAGAAAAGCTAACAAATTTAACATTTCAATATTCTGATCATGATCCAAATTTTGTGATAGACATTCTGTTTATCATTTATATATCACAATGTTATATCTGATATTTAAGGAACAAGATGTCCAAATAGTCTAATTAGTTGAATATTTTACTTCTTGAATTACAAAATCATTTGCTTACTCTGTGCTATATGGATAATGAAATGCATTGCCAGCTATTAAAACATTTCTACTTAGGTTTAAAACTAAAGTCTTTACTTAGCTGTTACTAAAATTCTATGAAATGACAGCATATTAGTTATTGCCACTAGACAGACAGGAAAGCTGGGTTCTGAAGCTACCCTGACCAGTGGTGGCATATTAATTGAGTGTGGATATGACCACAGGCCTGCATGACCATGAGGACTCTCTCTTCCCTGAGCTGTCTTGATAAGTTACCTCCAAGGAGATTTCCAACATTTAAAATTTCTTTTATGAATTTAATTTAAAAAGGTTCTGAGACAGTTCTTTCTATATGAAAGAAAGGATAAATGCTGTTTGTTTTACTCATTTCTTTGCAACTACTTTCTTTTACCCAATAGTCCTTGACTAAAGGAATGAGAAGTCCTATTTGTAATAATGCCTATGTCAACAGTGTGAAGAGTGAAATGGACTGCTTATCTCTAATGGAAAATTTAAATGAAGTGTTATTAATAATACTGGGCAACACTTTTCATTCTGTTTTAGAAGATTTGTAGGACTTTTCCATACTAAGTTGACCTTTGAACAAGATTGGGGTTGGAATGCTGACCCTGCACAACTATAAATCTGTATGTTACTTTTTCCCCAAAACTTAACTAGAGTTGACCAGAAGCCTAACATAAAACAATGAATGCATTTTGCAAATGTATTATGTACCGTATTCTTATAATAAAGTAAGCTAGAGAAAACAAAATATTAAGAAAGTCACAAGAAAGAAAAAGTACAGTTGCTATTTATTAAGTGGAAGTGGGTCATAGTAAAGACATCCTCTTCATTTTCAGCTTAGGCTGATGAAGAAAAGGGCAGGTTGGTCTTGATGTCTCGGGAGTGACGGAAGTAGAAGACCCACATATAAGTGGATCCAAAACAGTTAAAACTTGTATTATTCAAGGGACAGTTATATATTTAATCCTCTGACCATGTGACAAAGTGGTCAATTAGAGCATTCGTTCAAGGAAGCCATACATTTTTGAGCTTCTGGTGGAACTGGTCGTAAATTATTATGAGAAAAATTAAGTTTCTGTATTGACGGCTACACCAGAAACTTCCTGGAAGAGGTTGCCTTTATTGGTTGCTGTACCATCTGAACCTGTTATCTACAATTCTTTCCTCAGTCAAAACTTGCATACGACGGCACATAAAAATAATTTCACAGAAATATAACTCATAATAGAAATATGCTACAACAGAGGGGACTGAACATGTCTACTCTTAACATACTTTTATTTTTGCATTGATAAAATAACAATGGGAGGAACATTTGTTCAATGTGGAAAGCAACAGAACAGCAACAAATTATTTAATCATGTAATCGCTACACCTATCTGCACACTTTGAATAATTCACATTTAACTAATTATACTTTTTCCACCAGACACCAAACAATTTGAAATCAAGTATAAAAAAATAAACGTTTTTGATGGTATTTCCGAATAAACAAAGGTATGCATTATCTTTCTGATTCTTTGTAATGAAAACCCCAGGTAAAATTAGAAAAGTACCAACTTTACTCTGAGTCTGCTGTTTCTCCTTACCAAAGTATTTTTCACATTACTGAAGTCCTCTGCCATCAGGTACCCAAGGCACTCTTTCAGTACCCAACACAAGGCATGCTATTGATCAAAACTGTCATCCTATCATCTAGCCCATAAGTTTATACAGAAAATGACCTATGAAAATAAAACTTAACTCCATAAGAACTTTATTCAAACATACTTCTGTCCCAGGTGATGAGTTAAAAAATATACACCAGGATTATAAAAACTTTCTGGAAGATCTCTTCACCTGGAAATTATAATAATGCACAGGGCATGCTGAGGGCCAACCTTCCCTGGAGCATCAAAGAAACCTTCTTGAGGGAACTGAGGCTTCAGATGAGATGTGAAGGATGAGTAAAAGCTCAGCAGAACAGCTTGGGAGCCTTGGAAGCACAAGGCAAACTCTAGCAAAAGGCCAAGAATGGAAGAAACATGGCCTGCTGGGGGATCTGAATGAAGCTTAAGGGCTTGGGTGTAGCAAGCTGATTGATAGTGAAAAATGATCATTCTGAACTTGACTATGAAATGGGGTTGGGGGCAACAACAATGAGATAGAAAGATTAGTTAGGAGGTGGGTTGCAGTAATTTAGGTGAGAGACTGAGCTCGAATTTGGGAGACAGAGTATGGACGTAGGGCAGAATACCACACCTGCTCAAAGGGACAGCTCAGCGGGATACGTGCTGGATTGATTCAGTCCACCCCGGGCCACTATTTTAGGTCTGCCCGCCTCCTACTCATTTCTCCCCAGATCTTCTCCTCCTCAAATAACCTGTGATGCGCTGACTTGAATCCGGTGAGAATCCCAGGGAAAGAAAGCACTCTTCAGGGAGGATTCATTTTTAATCTTCTTACACCCAAGTCATTGTTACCAAGAGGAAATGTTGTTTGTTCTTTAGTCAAAGATTCAGTCAGAAAAAAAAAAAAAAAAAGATTCAGTCAGCACTGTGTTCTTAGCACAGCAGAAATTAGAAATTCATGACTTCTCTGTGGAGGCAGAGCCAGCCGCAGTTCTAGTCCTACCTTCAGTGAGAATTTGTCTTTAGATTTTTTTTAGTCTGATATTCTTACATAATATAGCCATGTATTACTTAGAACTTACACGCGATTTAAACTGTCTTGTCTAGGCTCTAATTATGTGAAGATTTATACTGCTGGCACTCTGCTGCTGTCCTTGTCATTTTCAGAAACATTTAAAAAAATACATTCAGTTGGGCTAACGACAACCTGATAGCTCCTTGTTCATCAACATTTTCCTATAAAAGTAAATATGTTAAGTAGAAACCCATCAAATTTTAAAATAGTGAATTTACATCACCTGAAATAGTGTGTTTCAAAATTTTATAACAAGCTGTCAAAATAGTCATAGGAAAGAAACTGTAAGATTATATACATTCTATAAATTATTAGTAAGTCTCGCAACTGCAATAAAATCAAAGGAAGCCACCCATTCGTCAAATGACTAAAACTTGTTAGACTAAGGTATATTTATTTCATCTGAGTATAATAGTAATTACTAAATTGTAGCTCAAATTATTCTAAGGTATTATTTTATACTAAATTATAGCTCAAATTATTCTAAGGTATTATTTTATAAATTTCATAAATTGTAATGCTAAAAAATAATTAATTTTTGAAGTATTCAGGAGGTACCTGTAGCTCAAAGGAATAGGGCACTGGCCCCATATACCGGTTCAAACCTGGCCCAGGCAAAAAAAAAAAAAAAAAAGAAATATTCTATGATTACTAATGGAGATTGACTAAACTGTCTAGTCACCCATCTACCAAAAATCACTAAATGCATAGAATGAAAATGGTAAGTATAGGGTATAGGTGTCAACTGGAATTCATTTTTGAAAAAAATCTTGTAAGTATATACGGGCTATTTCCATGAGACACACAAATATATAAAAGAATCCTACCAGATCATGAATAGCATGATGTAGTACAACAATTAACAAATAATTATTTTAATAATTCAGATAGAGCAAAAGTATTTAAGTTACTCACATTCAGGGATTTGAATTAAAAGATTTATACCTAGCAAAGAAATTAAATTTATTATTAAACTTTATAAATGGTCAAAAAAAATCTTTATGCATTTAGTCAGCAAGTTCAATAATTTTATAATACTTTCTAAATGTCTTTCCCTCATTTTCCTATTTATAGATATAAATACCTAGAAACCTAGTTGTATCTAAGAAGCTTTTCAAATTTTGCAAGAACAATTCTAAAAGCTAACAGTACATTGAACGTACATATTGTGATACAATTATTTGCTTATTTCCCTCTTTTTCAGTATAGAGAAACAGTTTAACGTTACTGTAAATAATGACTTCTCTGGGATAGGTTTTGTGTAGGATGATTAAACTATCTTCCTGATTTTATTTTTTGTTTTAGAATTATAAGAAAGACAATGGTTATATCTATTCTGGATAGACCCTACTGAATATCTGGCCCCCACACCAAGCAAGAGTGATTTTTCTCTGACTCCTCTGTTGTGGAGAAAAATATAGACCTAAAATTTGGCATGCAAAATTCAGGTTGTAATTTTACCTCAAATACATAGGAAAGAGCTGAAGTGCTGGTTAAGAATTCACATGCTGATGGTGCTCTAGAAAACACAGTATGAATAAAATAGTTGGCAACTTGAAGGTTTATTGCAGATATTAACAATATGAAATGAACACATACCCCTCATTAAGAATGTAAGTGCTACAGTTGTCCAAAGTAAATTATATAAAGATCATTATATATGAACATATTTTATTTCAGATCTTCAACTTCTGAGAAAAATTCATCTCTACATATAATATTTATAATAGTAATATATATATATCTCATGCCCTTAGGTGAAAATAAAACAAATTTTCATATTTTAGTTTTATGCTTTTTACATTATAGCTGTAAATATGAAAAAATATATTTTCTAAATACCAAGTTTACACTGTGACCAATTATAGAATGAAATATTTTCTGCATAAAACAGATTGGGGATATATACTTGGCAGTGATGTAATAAACTTTTGTTAGGGGAGATTTTTTAGGCAAATAGCTAGTAAATTATATAATTTCGTTCAAATAGCTTTTCACGTAGTAGAAATACAAATAGACGAGAAATATCTCACAAAATGTTATGGAATGGAAATGAAGCCTGAATACAAAATAAAAAATATAAAGCCAATGTAAATTGTTTATCAGGATAAACAAAATATTTTTAGGATCTATTAATCAGAATATAAACCACACAGATGTTATTAGATTACACTACAATCCGTATGTGAGAATAATAAGCACGTGCTTATCTAGGAAATCAACTATACTACAAATATGCCAAGGAAGGAATTTGTGGGGTACCAAATAAATGTTTAATCACAAAATATTGGGTTAGGAAAAAGAAAATTGGGAATATAGGAGTATCCAGCCTGTCAAGTTCATTTACTCGTCTTGTTAAATCTGGTAGGGGGTAACAGGTGGCAAGGAGGTGGCTGAGGACAGAGAGCTGGAACCAGAACTAAACTGTCCATAGAAACCAAATTGCAGCTAGGAATTGTTCCCGGTAGGAACATACGTTGTCAAAAGCTCTAGTGACTTTTAACTGACCTGGAGTTCAATGTCATCTAATTAGCAGAGCATGGGCAGACCTTCATGTCCTATGTAGAAGGACAAAATGTGATATAACCACCCTGTTTTGTAACCTGTGATGTAATCTAGCTCAAACCTGTCAGTCACCCCAAATGGCAGGAAACAACAACCAATCCTATCAGAAGAAAGGCGGGACAAACTAGTGAGCCTATAAAAGGCAGCACAAGCTGAGCCACTGGGTGTTTCTCCCCTCATCGCGACTGACCTGTTCCTCTCCCTGGAATGGATTTTGACTTTGAGGAACTTCTTTACTTTCATTCTTTCTCTTATATGATAAAGTGTGTAAAATCACTTTGTGTCTGTGATCATTCTATAATCAACTCGTCTTGCCTGGGTACTAGTATTCATTATTTTTTTGTTTTTTAATTGGATAGAATTTTGATTTATAAAAAAGGACCACAGGAAATTTCAGAGCACTGAGAAATCAAAGAAAAGTTCAAATGGGTATTCTATTGCCCCTAAACATTTTTTTTCTTTTTTACTTTATTCAGTTGTCTACACACTGGTTTCATTCTTCTTTACATGTGGTTTTGGACCTTTGGAGGGAGATTTCGTTTTTCGTATATCAAAACAGATTTCGACCTGGTTTGTATGTGGACATAGAGCTTTTCCCTCTGTTAGGCACTGCTCAAATAGGGAGGGAGGTATCTGGATCCCACTTGGCAGGGATGTTTCATTTCCTTCATTTAAGGCAGGTTGGAAAAAAAAAAAAATCCCTAAAACAAAACCTACCCTCCAACCAGTACTCCTCTTAACACTGGGAGCCAGGGACTGAGGGAACATCCAGCCAGACATGGCAACCCTTTCTGCCTGGGTTCTTTTTAATTTAGTCTGATTTACTTATTTTTATTTTTCTCTGCCACTAGCTCTGTTACTTGGCTAGTCTCTGGCCATATTAGCTGAAAAATGAAATGCCAATTTTTAGCTCCTTTCTACTCTACTGCCCTGAAACTAAATATAATCCCCATCCCTTTTACTCTGCAAAGTGATTTCTAGCTGTTCTGAGCAGTGGGAAGCATGCACAGGATACATCAGAAAAGTTATATAGAGTCAAAAAAAACAAACTACAGAACAGTATTTTTCAAAGTAGTCTCAGGTATGCAATGAAATTTAAAAGTTCTTTTTTTCCCCCTTTAAGATTTGTTTTCTTAAATGTTTTTAGAAGACTTTCTAGTTTATTTGTTTGTTAGTAATTACCATCAAAAAAAACC
This sequence comes from Nycticebus coucang, assembly GCF_027406575.1. Lineage (NCBI taxonomy): Eukaryota > Metazoa > Chordata > Mammalia > Primates > Lorisidae > Nycticebus > Nycticebus coucang. The sequence continues at coordinate 116,734,735 of NC_069790.1, read as the reverse complement.
TAGTCAATAAAATTATGACACAGATTTGAGTTAATGTTCATTTGCTATTGGTTCAAATAACATTTTCTGCTTTTCATAATCTGATTTTTGTCCTTTATGAAGCGAGAATTTCCTATCAACCCCCAAATTTTCAGACCATTCTCTCAGAGTTACTTAGATTCCTGTGCTGGGAAGTCACCACATCTTCAGCCCTTGGAAATCCTTAATTAACTTTACCTCCTTTTTCTATGTCCTATTATGATTTTCAAGGGCACAATCAACAGTAATTGTTAAAGCTGGTTCTGTACACAGCAATGTTTACTATGCTTATTTGTTGTTGAAAGTTAGTTATGACATAAGCCTTCAATAAAATAATCCCAAATTTCTATATGTAGATTTTCATTGACAATTTTCAGAAAAAAAGGAAATTTCCTTTTCAAAGGTTGTACTCTATTAAATCTCAATGAAATTTGACTTTCTAGTAATATGACAGCTGTAGTTCTCAATTATTTTGCTGATGAGAAATAATTAGAACAACTTGAAAGTGACGACTCTCCATGCCTCCTTCCACATCAGCCTCTCCTATCTGCTTATTCTACCTGAGCGTTCTTTACTGCAGCAGAAATAAGGAATGAGAAGATCTACCAGTGAAGAAAAGGATAATTCAAAGAAGAGTGATAATAGTTCATCAAGTGTCTCCCAAGTTCCTCTTCATTCATATTTTTTGCCAGACTAGCTTTTTATCATTAACTTATTGCACAAATGCAGATTTTTCTTTCTAGAAGTTTCAGTGAATAGCTGAGGGAATTAGAGGACAATGAGACAGTACAGATTGAAGAACGTTTTGGCTAGTGAGGAAGGTTTGCCTCAAGAACCACATCTAACCCAGGTTTTCCTACTATAACTGGGTTTTTTCTTCTCTCTCGTGAATCTGCTGTTGGCTACCTCCTTCAGTTTTCTCAGAAAGCCTACGTCTTATAAACTATGTTACTTAAATAAAAGTGATATAATAGATTTGGGCCTATCCAAAAATGTGTAAAGAGAAAAAGTGATTTCTTTTCTTAGTTAAGTGAACTTGAAATAGAAACAATAAATTGGGATGAAAATACATCCTGCTATACAAAAAGAACTATCAATGAAGGAGTTTTTTAAAAAAAACAACAACAACAACATTTATACTTAATAGAAAAAAAAAATCAAGGCAAGTCTGACTGCATATGTAATAATTATAATCAGATAGAAAATGGGAATCCTTCTTTTAAATTAAATAATTTAAGTATTTTGTGAAAAAACAAATTTTCTAAGATGTTAAAATAATAAGAAAAATATTAATTTCTAGCTTCTCTCTGCCATGGCTGGCCCCAAAGTTTAAAAGACAAAATAAATATTTTTTTCAAAGTAACCAGGGTTGATTTTTCATAAAAAGACCTGTCTAACTAGCCTATTCTCTTGAGGGACCGATTTCAAAGTCCACAGAATATAAAAGACAGTCAGACCCAGTTTAGCCTCACACCAGAGATAAAGGGTACTTCTCACTATTTGCTAAAGCAATATTTAGCTTCATTATTTTATACTCAGAAAATGCAGTTTGAGATTCTGTTATGTAAAAAAGAGTCTACAAAATTTGGGGATGTAAAGTTACTCTGAACATACTGATGTGTAAAATATCTTAACTATTTGAATCTGCTCTCAAATATCACTGTCTTTCTTCTTTAGGGCTTGCTTTTTTGTAAGTGGCGGCTTATTCCCACTTACCTACTCACATGGCTAACACACTGTATACCTGTACCGGATGTTAACTAGAAGGGGGTTGTATTTTCAATATCACTTAAGGAATTGGAACATGGGAAGTATAGACACTGGAAAACTTCAGATATTTAGAAAATAATCCTAAGCACAGTGTAAACCTTGGTAGCAACTTCCTTCCTCATCATCCTTCATCTGAAACTCTCATCTGAACCTGACTCATCCTTTGTCTCTGTTGGGCTAATTGACTTGAATATTACAGGATCCTTCTACATTACAATCACAAATAGCCCTTTGAATGACATCTAGGCAGTAGGAATGCCTGGCAGTCACAATATCCCTGGGAATACGGTGTTAATAAGAAATGTGAAATGCCCAAGGGCCACTGCTGTCATGACTAAAGGTGTCAATATTGTGTCTGAAAAATGTGTTCATGTAAATCTTCAGAAGAATCTATTCACAAAGAACAGAAAAGTGAAAGCCTTTACCATGACATATGTAAATGTTTCACCAACTGAGAAAATGGGCCCAGAATCAGTTTAAAACATCATAAACATCACTGGCAATACAATTTTCAGAAGGAATGAAGCCACTTTATAGTAAACTGAAAGTAGTCATGCCTCTGTTCGTTCTCCCAGGAAAGTGAAATAATAGAGAACAAATAAAGTTTCAACGGTCAATTTTATTAGAAGTCTTTATAAATTATGAGCAATAATGCACTGCATCAGTGAAAAAAAAGAGGCCATGCATTTATATTACAGTCAGTATGTACTGCAAGTCTGTAGTGTTCAAAATGGCACGGTGTTGAAAGCACATGCAGCGAGAAAGCGATGGAGTCATTCAGGACTGAGACCACACAGCTGGTCACTCCAGTTTAGATCCAACGTGACCTTCACCTCATGTCTCCCATTCTTACTGTTTTGTAAATTCAGCTTTAACCTGAAAGCGTGTGTCTTGAGTGGTGTAGAGCAATTGATTTAGGAGATTAACTTTTAAATTGGAATATTGTTTTGGGTCATAGGTAAAGTTAATTATTTTTTAAGATAAAGATTAACATGATTTTTACTTTAAATTCCTATGTATAAAACTGTGATTTTGGAAATGGAAGAACAAAATAGTCTGGAGAGGCTACTCTTACTATTCTCCAGAATTACTGGCCTTCTGACAAATAAAGTTTAATGGACCTATTCCTATCTCTGCATATTGGCTGACAAATGACAGGTGGCAGACCCTCTTTGTCTGGTAACAGTAGTTTGCATATTGGCTGACAGTGACAGGTGGGCCAACTCTTTCTGTCTGGTAACAGTAGTAACATAAAAACAGAGACATAGACCCACAGAACAGAACAGAGAACCTGTAGATAAAACAAGCCTCATAGTGCCATCTAATCTTTGATAAAGCAAACCAAAGCATAAACTGGAGAAAAGAACCTCTATTCAAGAAATCGTGCTGGAAGAACTCATTAGTCACATGTAAAAGACTGAAACTGGACCCGCACCTTTCACAACTTACAAAAATTAACTCATGACGGATTAAAAGATTTAAATCTAAGACAGGAAACTATAAAAACTCTAGAAAAAAATGTAGGAGAAACTCTGAATTTTATAGGCCTTGCAAAAGAATTCATGAAGAAGACCCTAACAGCAGTTGGAGCAACAACGAAAATAAATAAATGCTACCTGATGCAGTTAAAAAGCTTTTGCACAGCTAAGGACATGATCTACAAAGCAAACATTCAACATTCAGCATGGGAGCCGATATTCACATATTAAATACAACAGTGGTCTAATTATCAGAATCTACAACGAACTCAAGCAAATCAACAAGAGCAAAAAACTCCATTAAAAAACTGGATAGGAGACATGAACAGAATCTTTTCTCATGAGGACAGATAAATGGACAACAAACATGAAGAAATGTTCATCATCCCTAATTATGAGAAAAATGCAAATCAAACCCACTTTGAGATATCACCTAACCTCAGTGAGAATAGTCCACATCACAAAGTCCCAAAGCTGTAAATGTTGGCATGGGTGCAGAGAGAAGCAAACACTTATGGCTTGTTGGTGGGACTGCAAACTAATACAGCCTCTGTGGAAAGAAACACAGAAACTCCTCAAAGAACAAAAGTAGGCCTGCCATTTGATCCCACAAACCCATGACTAGGTATCTACCCCCTCCAAAAAAAGATTATATATAGCATCTTACTTTTTTGCAAAAGATGTGGAAACAATCCAAGTGCCCATCAACCCACGAATGTATTAATAAACTGTGGAATATGTATACCATGGGATATACTATTCAGTGATAAAAAGAGATGAAGACTTTGCATCTTTTACATTTACCTGGAAGGATTTGAGGAAAATTCTCCTAAGTTATCACAAGAATGAAAAATCAAGCATCCCATGTACTCAATGCTGAGCTGAAACTAGCAGATTAACAACTCCAGGCCCACAAGAGATAAACAAGCGATTCGATTCTGGAGTGGGGAGGGGCATTGGTAAGTTCCCACCTAGTAGGGGCAATGCCCAATACCGGGTACACGTCCTGGGAGAAGGACACAGCTACAACTTGGACTTCACCTTGCCAGTGAAAACAATGTAACATAATTGTATGCACCTTCATTTTAAACCAAAATAAAAAAATAAAAAACAGGCATATTTTAAGGCTGTTGATATATTGTGACTTGCCCTCCCCAAAGTTCATACCAACTTACATTCTCAAAAGCACTACTGAAAATGCCTACTTTCCCATACTTTGGCCAATAGTGGATTATTATTATCATTGTCATTAAATTTACTAATTTAAAAACCCATGATCCACAAAAAGAAAAAAAAAACAAAAAACACATTTTCTTTTCTTTTCTTTTTTTTTTTTTTTTTTTGCAGTTTGTGGCCAGGGCTGGGTTTGAACATGCCACCTCCAGCATATGGGGCTGGCACCCTACCCCTTTGAGCCACAGGTGCCTCCCAAAACATATTTTCTTACTTAATTATATACAGGTGGCCATAGAGTTCGTGTGCAATTTAAAATAGTGTACATTTTATGGCCTCCCTGTATGAAAGGAATGTTATACAAATTGTTGCTATCACTTCAGATTGAGCAAATAAATACATTTATTTCTCGTTTCATACACAAAATTCAGTTGCTTTAACAAATACTTAAAAATAAAATATTTTTATACCAGTATTGTCCTAAGAGGAAAAGCCAATATTTTACAGAATATATCTATTTGGCATTCTTTAAAACCAATAGGACCCAATAAAGAGATAATTTCCCAAATGTAACAGGATGTTTTTGCAATGCTACCTGTAATTCTGCAACATCACTATTATCACATTAATGCCAGAAAACATTTTAACTGACTTCATTGTTCACAAAGAAAAAAAAATGTTCATTTGCTTATAATTGCCTAATCAAGTAAACCCTAATTACAATATACTGTGAGTACCGTTGATAATGCTTTATAATTCTAACCTAGAGCTAATGATTTGATAATACTAATTAAAATTATAAAATAAAAACCACAATGATTCATTAGAAAACCACCAGATGTGTTTTCCTGCTCAATGTCTTATTTTAATATACCGTATAATTAACTTCAAAATTTTTATTATATGAGACATAGAAAATGAAGTATATAAGTTAGGGAAATTGTTGAAATGCTGCAGTTAAAATTATATACATATATTACCTATATACATATATTTGTGTGTATTTCCTGAAATACAAGGAACAAATATTTTATAGAAATATTTTTTAAAGTCTTTAAAAAGTCATAGAAACTGACTAGATAAGCATTATTTCCCCAGAATTCTGAGCAGTAGAAATATCTTTTAATTTAATACATGCTGTATGTAGTATCTTTAGAGAAATGTACTTTCATAAGTCAAGCCAGGTATGGAAGGAGAGACATTTGTTAAGGAAAGATTGTGAGCATTTACTGTACCTGTGCCAATAATATTTATAAATATTAATGCATCTAAATCTTGCAACAATACTGTAATTGATAATATTCTAGTTTACAGATTGACTCAACATAAAAAATCTTAATGGACCCTAAAGACGCCTTTCTGAGACAGTCGTTTTTAACTTGCTTATAGGTAATGTAATGTGTCTATGTGTCTACAATCATCTTTTCCTTTTGTTTTACATTCTGCTCTGCCACATGGAACATTTATGGTTGTGATGCTATTTATAAACTTACCAATGTAGTTATTTACATTGAATGCAACTTTCACCTGTCTCGATATTTATTTGCATCAATCTAATTTGATTTAGAATATTAGCCATGAACATAGGGACTCTATTTGTTTAGTACATTTTTCTACAGAAATAGTTTCAAACTGTGATCCGTGAAATATTTAGTGGCTATCCCGAGGAGGGCAGAATACTGGGGGCCGGAGGGCAGTGATACTCCACCTGCTCCTTATGCTAGAAAAAAGAAGTGCTTTACCATTCTTACATGTTGACACATACCGTACACACAACAAGGCCTATAAACTGCTGCACATGTGAAATGAAGACTCGTGGAACGCCTCCCCTTCCCTCTGCATGGGATGAAGTGGTTAGGACTCTGGCATTCAGCTCCATGGGTTTGAATCCCACCTCCACCAGCTAGTAGCTCTGTCTTTCAGAAGTGACATAAATATCTACCTTACAAAGTTATTGTGTGGAACAACCAGACTAATTTCCAGGTGTATAAAACACTTTGAACAACTCCTGATATATGTAACAGATGATATTTTTATTATTGATGGAAAGATAAGACCCAAACTACAAAAAATAATCTTTGAATTTAAATACACTTAGTTTACCTCCTTCAACAACTTATTCACTTAACCTCTCATGAAAGCACATACAGAAATAAGAACTTAAGCATTCTATATTATATTTCATGGTCTCTAGAGAAGACTCTATAATTACATGTATAAAGTGTGAAAATTAGTCTTATGCTCCATATTGAGTAATAAAGGAGAGATTGAGATTCATTTCTAAAATATAATCTTATTGCTAACAAACTCAGGCCTTGTCTAGCCTTTTATGTATCTTTTTTTTATTATTAAATCATAGCTGTGTACATTAATGCGATTATGGGGTACCATACACTGGTTTTATATATAGACCATTTGACACATTTTCATCACACTGGTTAACATAGCCTTCCTGGCATTTTCTTAGTTATTGTGCTAAGACATTTACATTCCACATTTACTAAGTTTCACATATACCCTGGTAAGATGCACCACAGGTGTAATCCCACCAATCACCCTCCCTCTGCCCACCTCCCCCCTCCCTCCCTCTCTTTCCCCCTTCCCCCTATTCTTAGGTTGTAACTGGGTTATAGCTTTCATGTGAAAGCCATATATTAGTTTCATAGTAGGGCTGAGTACACTGGGTACTTTTTCTTCCATTCTTGAGATACTTTACTAAGAAGAATATGTTCCAGCTCCATCCATGTAAACACGAAAGAGGTAAAGTCTCCATCTTTCCTTAAGGCTGCATAATATTCCATGGTGTACATAGACCACAATTTATTAATCCATTCGTGGATCGATGGGCACTAGGGCTTTTTCCATGACTTAGCGATTATGAATAGGGCTGCAATTAACATTCTGTTACAAATATCTTTGTTATGATGTGATTTTTGGTCTTCTGGGTATATGCCTAGTAGAGGAATTATAGGATTGAATGCCAGATTTATTTTTAGATCTCTAAGTGTTCTCCAAACATCTTTCCAAAAGGAATGTATTAATTTGCATTCCCACCAGCAGTGTAGAAGTGTTCCCTTTTCTCCACATCCATGCCAACATCTCTGGTCTTGGGGTTTTGTGATATGGGCTAATCTCACTGGAGTTAGATGATACCTCAAAGTAGTTTTGATTTGCATTTCTCTGATGATTAAAGATGATGAGCATTTTTTCATTTGTCTGTAGGCCATGCACCTGTCTTCTTCAGAGAAGTTTCTCTTCAGGTTCCTTGCCCAGCCTGCGAAGGGATCACTTGTTCTTTTCTTGCTTATACATTTGAGTTCTCTGTGGATTCTGGTTATTAAACCTTTGCCGGAGACATAACCTGCAAATATCTTCTCCTATTCTGAGGGCTGTTTGTTTGCTTTACTTACTGTGTTCTTGGCTGTGCAGAAGCTTTTTAGTTTGATCAGGTCCCAGTAGTGTATTTTTGAAGCTGCTTAAATTGCCCGGGGGGGCCCTCCTCATAAAATACTCACCCAGACCGATTTCTTCAAGGGTTTTCCCTGCACTCTCTTCTAGTATTTTTTTTTTATTATTTATTTATTTATTTATTTATTTTTTGTAGAGACAGAGTCTCATTTATGGCCCTCGGTAGAGTGCTGTGGCATCAGACAGCTCACAGCAACCTCCAACTCCTGGGCTTAAGCGATTCTCTTGCCTCAGTCTCCCGAGTAGCTGGGATTACAGGCGCCCGCCACAACGCCCGGCTATTTTTTTGTTGCAGTTTGGCCGGGGCTGGGTCCGAACCCGCCACCCTCGGCATATGGGGCTAGCGTCCTACTTACTGAGCCACAGGCACTGCCCCTCTTCTAGTATTTTTATAGTTTCATGTCTTAAGTTTAAATCTTTAATGCAGTGAGAGTCTATCTTAGTTAACGGTGAAAGATGTGAGTCCAGTTTCAGTCTTCTACAGTTTGCCAACCAGTTCACCCAACACCATTTGTTGAATAGGGTATCTTTTTCCCCACTGAATGTTTTTAATTGGCTTGTCAAAGATCAAATAACAGTAAGTAGCTGGATTCATATCTTGGTTCTCTATTCTGTAACAGACATCTACTTCTCGGGTTTTGTGCCAGTACCATGCTGTTTTGATCACTATTGATTTATAGTATAGTCTGAGGTCTGGTAGTTTAAGAAATGTCCCTTCTATACCAATTTTCTTAAGTGTTCTGATCATGAAGGGATGCTGGATATTATTGAAAGCTTTTTCTGCATCAATTGAGAGAATCATATGGTCTTTGGTTTTTAATTTGTTTATGTGCTGAATTATACTTATAGATTTATGTATATTGAACCATCCTTGAGACCCAGGGATAAAACTGACTTGGTCATGATGTATAATTTGTTTGATGTGTTGCTGGATTCTGTTTGTTAGAATCTTGTTGAATATTTTTGCATCTATATTCATTAGTGATATTGGTCTGTAATTTTCTTTTCTTGTTGGGTCTTTTCCTGGTTTGGGGATCAGGGTGATGTTTGCTTCATAGAACGTGTTGGGTAGTCTTCCTTCTTTTTCTACATTTTGGAACAGTTTGAGTAATATAGGTACTAATTCCTCTTTAAAGGTTTGGTAGAATTCTGATGTGAGCCATCTGGTCCCAGGCTTTTCTTTTTAGGAAGATTTTGTATGGTTGATGCTATTTTGTAATGTTGATGGGCCCGTTCAACATTTCCACTTGATTCTGGCTAAGTCTTGGAAGGTGACGTGCTTCCAAGTATTGGTCAATTTCCTTCAGATTTTCATATTTCTGAGAATAAAGTTTCGTGTAATATTCATTAAGGATTTTTTGAATTTCTGAGGAGTCTGTGGTTATTTCATCTTTGTCATTTCAGGTTGATGAGATTAGAGATTTTACTCTTTTTTTCCTGGTTAAGTTAGTCAAATGTTTATATATTTTATTGACTTTTAAAAAAACTTTTTGATTTATTGATCTGTTGTATACTTCTTTTGTTTTCAATTTCATTTAATTCTGCTCTAATTTTGGTTATTTCTTTTTCTACTGGGTTTGGAGTTGGAATGTTCTTCCTTTTCCAGTTGCTTGAGATGTCCCATTAAGTTGTTAACTTCCTCTCTTTCCATTCTTGAGGAAGGCTTGCAGTGCTATAAATTTCCCTCTTAGGACTGCCTTTGAGGTATACCAGAGGTTCTGATAATTTGTGTCTTCATTGTCGTTTTGTTCCAAAAATTTGGCAATTTCCTTCTTAATCTCATCTCTGACCCAGCTATCATTCAGCATAAGTTTATTTAACTTCCATGTTTTTGTATGAGTATGCAGATTCCTCTTGTTACTGAGCTTAACTTTTATTCCATGGTGGTTCGTGAAGATGCAAGGAATAATTTCTATTCCTTTAAATTTAATGAGGTTAGACTTGTGACCTAAGATGTGAATGATTTTAGAGTATGTTCCGTGGGCTGATCAGAAGTATGTGTATTCAGTTTTGTTGGGATGGAATATTCTGTAGATGTCTGCTAAATCCAAATGTTGGATAGTTAGGTTTAAATCTAAAATTTCTTTGCTCAGCTTCTTATTGGAGGATCGATCCAACACTGCCAAAGGATTATTGAGATCTCCGACTATTATGGAGCTGGAGAAAATCAAGTTGCTCATGTCTGTTAGAGTTTCTTTTATAAATTGAGGTGCATTCTGGTTGGGTGCATTGATTAATAATGGAAATCTCATCATATTGAGTATTACCCTTAACAAATATGAAGAGACCATTCTTATCCTTCCTTACTTTTGTTGGTTTAAAGCCTATTGTATCTGCAAATAGAATTGCAAACACCTTTTTTTTCTGATTACCATTTGCCTGAAATATGGATGACCATACTTTCACCCTGGGTCTATATTTGTCATTTAAGGTAAGATGTGATTCTTATATGCAGCAAATATCTGGCCTGAGTTTTTGTATCCAGTCAGCTAACCTGTGCCTCTTTAGAAGACAGTTTAAGCCATTCACATTAATGGAGAATATTGATAAATCTGGTAAAATTTTGGGTATCAAATTTTTTGGAAGTCCAGTGGACATTTTTAATCCTTTCGCCACTGTGGAAGTTGGAGTTTGATCCGTAGTTTCTGTGTGAGTTTACTTTTGTGGTAGAGGATTGGGCCGGTCATTATGGAGGATAGGTCTGAGAATATCCTGTAGAGCTGGTTTGGTTATGGCAAATTTCTTCATCATATGAAAGTCAGAAATGTATTTAATTTCTCCATCATAAATGAAACTCAGTTTAGCTGGATACAGGATCTGGGGTTGAAAGTTATTTTGTTTTAGGAGATTAGAATTCGATGACCACCCTCTTCTGGCTTGAAAAGTTTCAGCAGAGAGATCTGCAGTCATTCTAATATTCTTCCCTTTGTAGGTAATGGATTTCTTATGTCTGGCTGCTTTCAGAATTTTCTCCTTCATATTAACTTTAGTGAAGTTAATTATGATATGCCTGGGGGATGTCTTACTCGTATTGAGTCATACTGGGGTTCTGAAACTGTCTGCTATCTGAATTTCAGAATCTCTTAGCATGTCTGGAAAATTCTCTTTCATAATTTCATGGACAAGGGCCTCTGTGCCTTGTGAGGACACTTCATCACTTTCAGGGATTCCAATGAGGTGGATATTAACCTTCTTCAAATTATCCCAGAGCTCTCTGAGAGAATGATCTGTTTTTGCTCTCCATTTCTCTTCCTCTTTCAGAGTTTGGGAGCGTTCAAAGGCTTTGTCTTCAATGTCAGAAATCCTTTCTTCTTCTTGCTCCACTCTGTTACTGAGGGATTCTACTGTATTTTTCAGATCTTTGAGGGCTGCAAATTCTTGCTTCAGTGCGTCAAAATCTTTGGTGGTTTTATCTTTAAATTCGTTAAATTCTTGAGACAACTTTTGAATTTCTCCTCTAATTTCTAATTCCAACTTTTGAATTGCTCCTTGAATTTCTAATTCCAAATTTTCCTCCATTCTATTAGTCTTGTTTGCAGTCCAAATTCTGAATTAGTTTTCTGACATCTCAGCCAGCTTTTTATGAATGGGATCTTCAGTTACATCTGCATATCTTTCCTTGGGGGGGGGGGCGTTGATCTAGTCTGATTATTCACGTTACCAGAGTTTTTCCACTGATTCCGCCTCATGATTGTTTTACACCATTTGATTTTTCCCCTAGAGCTTTGTCAAGGACCCGTACAGTGCTATGGCCTGAGGAACTGGTAATGTGTTTGGTGTGGTGGGGCTAAGTGCTTCTGTCTTGTTTTCAGCTGGTCTCTGTTTGACCCTATTGAAACAGTTACTCTGGGTTGAAGTTTCACATGTGGAGAAATACCAGCAATTAAGTCACACACACCCCCACACCCCCCACAGGCAATAATTTGAAAAGGAAAATCCAACCTTCCTACAACCACACACTCAGGGCACCACCTGAATAGTCTCTGGGCGATTTGCTCAGTTTAAAAGGTCCAAACCAATTGTCTCAGTCAGCACCTGTCTCAAGTGGGAGAGTTTAAAAGTTCTCTGGCAACTGGATCGCAGGAGTCTGGTGATTACTCAGCTATGGCTTGCTCTGGTGCTCCGTGGAGTCAGGAGGACCCACCCAGCAAATAGATCAGTCTGGGAAGGTTGATGCCTCCTTCTCCACCTTGCACCTCTGTCAGACACAGTCACTGATAGCCCTGCAGGGCTGTCACCTGGTTGCCTGTAGTGAACAGATACTCCAGGGGTTTGCACCTGCCTGAATCACAAGGAAATCTATTTCTGCTCAGCCAGGTCGCTGCACTCCGACTCTATCTATCAGGGGGAGGTAAGGCCTGACAACCTTGGGCGCTTGATGGAGGCTGGCAGGTGTTCACTCAGTTCTAGCCCTGCCCCTGTTTGATGTTACTGACAGAACAGAACAGAACAACTTTATGGGAATTTTTTTCTGTCCCTGCTAAATTCCCCTGCAGAAGAGAAGCTGTTTTGAGTTCCCAGAGCCTGTGCCTCAGGCCCTGTCTTTGCTCCTGCAGGTTTGTATTCGGTTACCTGTCAGTTCTAGCCACCTGTCTTCCTTTGTCTATAGGCTGATGATCCCCTGAGGGCTGGGTGCATCTTAGGCTCAGTAAAGTGGTCCTCTGGGTCAGCCCTGCCCTGGGAACTTCCTGGCTCTGCGCGTGAGTTTCTAGTCCCTGCGCTCTGCCCAGGCCGGTACCGCCTCAGGCAAACCCTTTACTCACAGGGCCTGAGTTTCTGTCCCAGATCTGTTCCATGGTGGTTGCCACCTCCTTTTATGTATCTTTTAAATCACGTATAACACAACTTAACAACTATCAGTTACCAGCTCCATCCCTAGTATTCCTTTATCACATTACTATTTTCATAGCAGAGCTCTGCTTTTCTTCCCTTTAGTCAGATAATCCAGATGCAATTTCAGATAAGCTTATCTACACCTAACTAATCTAAGAAATGCCATCCAAATGCCCAGTGGCAATCCACCCCTAATACTAACCCTGGCCCTAGATCTCATTTCTCCAAACACCAATTGGCATGAATCAGCCAGACTGGCTCACACACATCTATCAACTCTTTTGAATAAAGCACCAAATAGCAGGCTTTGAAAAGACCTGAAAAGATAAAGTCAGTGACAAAACAACTATATTACAGAATATCCATTAACAATAGATTTTGTTCCTTAGTAAACAAATGTAATATAAAAATTAGACACTCAGGGCGGCGCCTGTGGCTCAGTCGGTAAGGCGCCGGCCGCATATACCGAGGGTGGTGGGTTCAAGCCCGGCCCCGGCCAAACTGCAACAAAAAAATAGCCGGGCGTTGTGGCGGGCGCCTGTAGTCCCAGCTACTCGGGAGGCTGAGGCAAGAGAATCGCTTAAGCCCAGGAGTTGGAGGTTGCTGTGAGCTGTGTGACACCACGGCACTCTACCAAGGGCCATAAAGTGAGACTCTGTCTCTACAAAAAAAAAAAAAAAAAAAATTAGACACTCAGCAAATGTTCACAAATCTTTGTACAAAGAGTGCAGACGAAATGCAGATAGAATTAAGTGTATGGCTTTTTTCAATTACTCTGTCTTTAAATAGAAATATTTTATTTGGTGAATTCTCACATATGAATCATCCAGAAGAAAGACATTTATTGTCTATAAGAAAATAATATTGTCTAGAAAAAATAATTGATGATATGGCATTGACTTCCAGCCACATCGATGCAGAAATATTCCAGAGAATTAGACCAGGATCAAGAGATAAGGAACTTAACACATGAGACCCCAGCATGGGGCTTTCAGTGCCACTGGAGGATCTGACCATCCTCTAGCTATTGAGTTAGGGAGTCTTTAGAGAACTCCCAAAGTAAGCAGATGTACTGCGTCAGGTCTGTATCAGTAAATTCGGCATGAAATGATGTAAAGGGTAACCACAATTTCTCCCCATTTGGTGGTCTCTTTATCTATTTCAAAAACTTCACAACAGAAGACACTATAAAGCACTGAACTGCTTTATCAAGATTTCTAATTCCAAAGAAAAATCTCCCCAAACCATTAAAATGACCTCTCCCTGGTTATTCTATCTATCTATCTAGCAACTCTAAGGTGAAATGAGGCATCTTTCATGTAATGGCTAATAGTCTTTATGTTTTCAGGTGGGAAGGGAATGAAAGAACTTTGCCAGTGGAAAACACTTGAATAAAAATCTTGTAAGCACCCTAACACCATCTGCCTAGCACGGGTGCTCCTATCCTATGTACTTGACATAACCACTGCGTGGAAGAAATCTAACAGCTTATATGCATTATCACTTAGGATGAAAATTGCAAATAGCAATATTTTTTTCCTTGTTTAAATCTGGGTACAGAGTTGGCAGCATCCCTGGACTCTTTCTTTCCCCCTTTCCTCAACTAAACCTCAACTATTTTGAGAAACTCTGAGTGCAAATGATTATTCAGCAGTCACTTTCTTTCAAGAGAACATAGGGAGAGGATTGGACACACTAGCCCGGAGAGGTTTTCTAAGATTCTTTGTACACAGACAGAATGAGTCTTCCTCACACCCCAGCAGTGCCCCCCAAGTCACTCCTTCTTCAGTAAGGTTAGGGCTTCAGGCCACATTTTTGTGTGAATGTTCATAAATTGTTCTAAAACAGGGAGAAAAGAAGGGTAAGAACTCCATCAATCTGTTATATTTTATTAGGAAGAGAAATATAACCATACAAGGAAGGTCCCAATAGCCAGAAAGAGCAGTGGGCACTATCCAAGTCCACACAAATCCCTAGTGTTTTCTTGTGCACCTGAAATATCCGCTTTCTATGGCTGTTCTTTTAACAGAAGAACAGAACGGATTTTATCTGAAGCATATGTATGTATTCAGCGCAGGTCAAAGATTAGAGGATTACTGGGTGGTGCCTGTGGGTCAAAGGAGTAGGGCGCTAGCCCCATATGCCAGAGGTGGAGGGTTCAAAACCAGCCCTGGACAAAAACTGCAAAAAAAAAGATTAGAGGAGTACTTAGGATTAATTTTTATTTATCCTCCTTACTCTTCACATCATCATAAGGTAGATTTCTGCTGCTTTGATTTTGTTTCTTTGCTTGTGAACCATCTCTCCTTTCTTATATTTCTCGATGGTGTGATAGCAATGATAATCACACAAATAGTGTAATGAATACTGTATTGCCATTTACATGTATTCTTTAATTCTTAATAATGTCACGAAACATATCCATTTCTGACTAATACTATTTAAATAATGAAAAAAAAAATGAAGCTTAGGCCATACGCTAATCTCCAAGGTGGATTTTAATGGAGTTGTCAGACATTAGGTTATTAACTTAACTGCAACCACATATTTAATCATTATAATATAAATACATACGATTTTCAGGACTACTGACATTCTCTTTCTGTCTGCTTTACATGTTGACAAAATATTTTATTCAATTTTCCTGTTTATTTACCCCCTAGATTAATTAAAAGCAATTAAATTGGACTGAATCTCCATAAAATATGTTGACTATCATTTGAGCATTTGAGTAGAAATTAGAATTAGTTATATACATATATGTTATTAATGTATATGTTCAAAGTTGGGGCTATAAATGTAAGTTAAACCCTTAAAAACCTAGATGTTCCATTTAATAAAGTTTGTTGAGCATAAGTGCCTATCCCTTCTCCCTTTTGCAATCCCATGTAATTATAAGGAGAATAAAATATTGTAAACCCATAAGAAAAAAAAAATTAGAGGCAACTACAGTAGGTGGGACATGAGAAGGAGTTTTTAAAAGGATTAAAAAGAAGCAGATGGATGAGTTAAGGAAGAGCTCACGTCATCTGAGTGCTAATGGTGCTCCTATAAGCACCACCAAAATCGACTGCCTGCCTGTACAGAACTGCCATGGATTATAAGACGTAAAAGAAACTTTGTGTGATTATAAGTCACATGTCCCTCAATGCACTATTTTTCCAGGATCAGTCCAGAAGCATGCATTGTTACTCATCATGTCTCCTTAATTCTAGACCAGCCCAGGCCACCTTATATTTTTGATTTCATGACTAACACACTTGAAGAGTCCAAGACAATTGCTTTGTAGAGCCTCTCACTGTCTGTCTCCGACTGTTTCCTCGTGATTAGGTCCTGCGGTAATGTGTTCACTTCTCATTGTGTTTCATCAAACAGCTCGTCACGTCAGCTTGTACTCATCCTTGGTGATGCAAAGCTTTGATCACTCAGTTGAGGTGGCAGCCTACTATGTAATACCTTATACTTAAAGTTTCATGAAAAGACTACAAATCAATAGGCCAGTGTAGGGTGAGGCCAGTGTATAGTGTGAAAGGCAGAGACCAAAACAAAAGAAATAGAGCACAGGGGAAAGATAATGTCAGTAAAGCATTAAAGTCTTTGATAATGTCAAAAAGATTTTCAAAGCATTATATCTACAAAAATAGAATAGCTTCTACAAAAAGGAGAGAAAGAGAATAAATAAGAAAATACTCCTATATTCAGGTGAACATTATAATATTAAAAATAAAAAGTTGGAATAAACTGGATAAAATTTGAGATAACATTTCCAGAAAAAGATAACCAAAAGACAAATGCAGAAATAGCACAAAAATGATAATAGTGGCGATCAGGTTCAGAAATCCCAGAAAGTCTTAAGTAAATGATTGGGATATTACTGGGAAGAGTAAAGTCAAGAAGATTTTCCAGAATTGAAGGACAACAGTTTGTGATTTTGAAACAGATCTAGGCACTTGGCTTTGCTTCTGATATCAAAGTGCTTCACACTCCACAGGCATAAAACACACATGCACAATGTTACATCCTGAGATTAACCTAAAGTAAGGCAAAGTCTGTCCTGGTTGATTCTTGAATATTTCCCTTAACTGGCTCCCTAATAAAAATAACTTGATCTCTGAAAATAAGTCAGGCCATTTGTAAACAGGATTTTACGTGAGAACGTTGTTATTTTTCATAAATAGACATGTTAAACTTGGAAATTTAGATTTTTTACAGTTCTGTAGGGTTTTTTGGTCTTTTAAAACTTCCATTATTTATCTTTTTGGCGAGCCAGCTCCCCTGAAGCCTCACTCCCGGGCACCAATGTGACTTCTCTTTCTTCTCTCGATGCTGGAATCTGTTGCTACTTTTGACACCAGATTAAAGGGAACCATACCAAGATACACAGTCACATCATTCTAAATATGTGATTTACATTTTAAATCAAGAGAAGATACGAAAATCTTTCAGATGACTCAGAAACAAGAAATGAACAGTCATACAAGCACAACATGTAACAAGATCACAATTCAAATGAGGACAGAGCATCTTAAAAAACAAGATGCTAAAAAGCTATAGAATGAAAGCTATAGAATGCTTTTAGCAGGTTGAAGAAAAATAAGAGACAGCTAATTAGTCAAATTAATTGGGCGTAAAGGTAAATGAAAGGCATTCTCTGACACACAAGTCTCCAGTCTGAGAATATGGCCTCCAGTGACTGAGGGAGGACCTCAGGAAGGTTGTAGATGTGTTCCAACAATCCCACACGGGTACCCGGATGCCAAGACACAGGGCATCTCAAGGAAATACACAAGAAAAAAGTCCACAGCTGGATGGAAAAAGTTAGTCCCACCCCCTGGGCAGTGGCTTCAGGGGACAGCCAGTCTGTCTTTGAATATACTAAATAAGTTTTCAGGAGTTTTTCCTTTAAGACATAAGGAATAAAGAAGAAAATAGATTTCTTTAAGAATTTGACCATTTGTCCTACTAGGATGATAAATTACCGGGAATTTTTACATCCTCTTCTAAGACTTACCAGTCCAGAAGAACAAAAAAAAATAAATAAATAAAAAGAAAGTAAAAAAGGAACACACAATCAAACTGAAGAAAACCCATGGGACGGGCTGGGGTGCAGGGGTGACCCTGTTCTCAGTCTGTTCCTGGAGGTAGCTGGCCAGGCTGTGGGGTAACAGGGATCTGGAATGTCTGCTCTCATCCACTGTTCTGCACAGAGCGGTTCCTACTGTATCCAGGACCTCCTGTGCAGGCATTCAGGATGTAAAATCAAGGAACCCCCAAACCCAAACCCCCAGCATGAGGAAGTTATACAAATACATGATGATTATTCATTTCTCCCCCTTTGCAAAATCAAAGGCTGGTGCATTACAGTCTTAAAAAATGTTGTCCTCAAACTCTGCTATCCAAAAGAGCCAGCAGTAACTGAAGCCCTGACTCAAGAGTGGTTTTGAGGGCTGGGGTTTGTGGTTATGGTTTTCCTAACACCTCTGACTTCTCTTTTCAGGGCCATTCACCTGCCATTTGGTGAGTTCTTAAAGGCAAACAAGAAGATGGGCTTGGTCTTCCTGCTGTGCCAAACCGTAACCTTAGGGGAAAGTATCAAGCCATGGGATAGGCAAGCTACTTTAGAAAGAAAATAACATACTAGACGTCATGAATTTCATCATTTTCCAGGGCATTAAATGATTTTACTGGAAATTTAAAAAAAAAAAACTAATACAGAGAAAATAAAGCAAATGTGAAAATAAGATGATTAACAACAAAGAAAATAAAAAGGTATAAGAAACAGAATGTGAAGTTACAGTATGCTATTTAGTTAAACTTCACACAGTAGCCATGTAATCAAAGTAACATGAGATGAGATTGGGCGCCTTCAGGGGGGTATGGCCGTAGGAAGACAGAGTAAAGTATCACAAGAATGGACAAATAAATATCCAATGTACTCCATACTCATATGAAACCAATATATAAACAATGACATGCTCATATGAATAATAAAACACAAACATAGTCTAATAAGGGGGAAGGAGGGAGAGGGTGGGGAGAGGATGATTGGCAGAAGGAGGGGGGAATGAGGCGGGATCTCACCTAATGTGCATATTGAGAGAGTGTATTACATGCCCCCTGGGGGAGGGGCTCTTTTACAACTGTAACCTTACCCCGGAAGTGAAAACAAAGTAATCTAAAAATTTGTATCCTCATATTAATTTGAAATGAAAAATAAAACCAAAATAACATGAGTATTGAGCACTGATATTATCCAAAATAATGATATATTCTATGATTTTTCTGTGATAGGAGAAATTGGGGAGAGAATGGATGTGCAGAAAGAAGAGGTTTGTAAATGTATAAAATGTATTTATTGAGAAATGCTACTACAGAAATACTTTGTTTATAAATATAAGGGCAAATTCCAAAAGAAACAGCTAAGAAAATGAAAAGTATGTGCTGCCTGGTTCAGGACCTTGGCTATGGGCCTGAGGCCAGAGAGTCTGCTGTTTTTCACATAAACCTGGTTTAATACTATTTGATTTTTAAACTGTTTGTGACATGTTCGTTTAATTGAAATTCAATAAGAATACATTGTTAGCAGTTCATGACCTGAAAAAAAATGCTTTGTTTTTTTTCTGTCTTTTAAATAGTTGACGTGCGGTGACAGCTTACTGCAGAAAATTCATCTGGGGAATCACAGAATGAAGCTCCTAGTTTCAAGGTTTGAGAAAACACATTTTTGAAAACGTATTTTGGCCAAATAAACTATTTTAACTATTGTATAGCAAGGCTGCTGTGAAAGGATTAGTAACAAGTGGAACTATTGCCCTTTGGCTCTCAAACAAATAGCAGAAAAGCAACAGTATTCGCAAATGTAAGTGAACTATAGAAAAGAAGGGCAAACAAATTTCGTCTAACTTAAACCAGAAAGGAGATGACTGTGCTTGAGTTTAAAGTGTCTTAATTTGAAATGGCTGTACTTGATCATGATGCATGGTATGAATTAACGTTTATCAGCTGAGTTATAAACATACATTTGTGTGTATGGCTTTACGGGTGTGTGTGCCCTTTTTTTTTTTTTTTTTACCAGGCTTCTTCCTTGGGGGAAGCTAGATCTGTACAGGTGGAAGAGCTGCAGAATATTAACTTTAATCCCTGCCCAGCCGTTTGGGGCTTTTCTAAACCTAAAAGAGCAACACGACTACAAGCAGTAGAAGTTATGAACGATTGATATTAGTACAATGAAGGAATTTTAAAAATAGAACATGTGATCTGTCACAATGTAATACAAACTGTTAATGAAAAGTTGGGTTCAGATTAGCCAGTAAAGACTGAGCAACTCCCATTTACAGCATCTAGAGGCTGCAGAAACAAGCACGTACTCTTTCAACAATATGCTCAGAGCCAACTATGTTTCTGGTTTGCTCCAAACACCGTTAATGAAATCGCGATCCACATAATCTCCTGTTCTACTTCCAATGATTACTATGGTCAATCAGGCAAATAAACTATTAAAGTGTGATGAGATTATGGTAGGAGAAGTAAAATTCTCTCCATGGTTACACTGAACAGAAACTAAAAAATAAAAAAATAAATCAAGGTGCCAAGAGAACTTTCAGAGGAAGAAAACCTTCAGAACAAAAGGCATAGTTCCTGCTCTGACCTGATTCTGTTTCTGACTGAGGAATAAATGTGTGCGCATTTTTTACCATTACTCTGGGCTATCTGTTGTCAGGCATATTTTGCTTACTAGTAAACTGACTAGCTCGGAAATCTCTTTCTCTATGTAGGATTGTGACAGGATAATTGATTCATAGAAACACATGGTGTCTTTACATCTTTCGAAGTAACCTGGATGGAGTTGAAAGGCATTCTTCTTAGTAAAGTATCACAAGAACGGAAAAGCAAGTATCTAATGTGCTGAATACTAATATGAAGTCATCAGATGATCTACAACATGCCCACATAAGACAAAAACTCAATTCAATACAAGTTGGGGGGAGGGGGAAAGAAGAGAGGGTGAGGGGGAGAAGGGAGGGGGATGGGTGTGTTCCCGATTAATGGGTGCCATGTGGGGACATGGCACAGCTCGGGTGCAGGACACAGGGACTCTACCTAACAAATGCCAACATTGGAACCTATTTGTTTGTGCCCTCACACCAACTTGAAATAAAAATAAAAATAAATTCCAGAGACTCAAGGAATACAGACCTCTTAGTTCTCGTGCAAATTTTTAGCTACTGAGGACATTTAATACATACAGGAGAATAATTAGCTCACAACAAATTTTGAAGATCTTCTATAAGAACCACCGCTCATAATTTCAGTAGTAAGTATTTATTGTCTGCGGAGACTCAGGAAAGGCTAAAGCACCAACTCCTTCAGTGTGGTTTTTGCTTCTCATTTCATGACGTTAGCTGTCTTCTGTTTGATTAAATGCCTCAGGCGAGGAGACTTGTGCTCCATTGAGCTTTGTGTTTCAATAAACCAAAATACTTTCTGTACAGTGAAAGTTCTAACAATATGAGTGGGTTTATAATGGCATTAACTTTGGTAATCATTCTGAGGAACACACGATTAGCTTTACACATCATACTTGCATTGTTTCATTTTTGTTTTCTAATGCAATTCCTTGGGTATTTTCTAGAGATCAAGATCCTCAATGAATTTTAGAGATTTCTATTTGTTCCTTTCTCAGCAGGAGACTTTGAGTGCTCAGAGCCTTGCTCAGCCACCAGAGAATGAGCCGAAGCTTTCTATCAAATCAGTGATGCTTTTCCATTACAGGCAACAAACAGGCTGAGGGTAAGATCTGTCCATTCTTTAAGAAAGTAATAACCTAATTTATTGACATCGATGCTACCAAAACCTGCTGAGGCTAACACATAAAAAAGCCATGGATAATGACTCAGATATGATAACTCTTCCCCCTCAAATACCTGCACCTTCATAATGTATGAAATTTAACATAAAAAATTAAAACAAGGCTATTCTCCAAGGTTAGAATTTATCAAAGGCAATCAAACTGTTAAAAATAAAAACAGAACAAATGAGATCCATGACAAGTTAATCTCCTACCACTAAACAATAGGGAGTTTATAAATGTAAAGTTCGAAACTAGTAATTTGAAAGACTGGATTCAATGAAGTCCTACGCAAAATAGCATCCTACAATTCAGAAATTATGAGGGACTTAGACAGTATATAACTGAATTTTTATTGAATAAATATTATCCTAATGCAGAAAGATGACTCAAAGATTCCAGCCAGCTAGTTCACATCAGAAATGAAGTTAAAAGCCAGCTGTAGGATTCTCAGGTGGAGGATTTTTCCAGGATGCCACGCTGCTTGTTAAATGATATGTAATATGGGAAACTATACTGAAGATCTCATGTTAAATAGCTGCACAAATATGGCTTAAGATATCTTATTAATTGGTTCAAACCGATCAGAAGAACACATTTTAGCAAGTCAAACTCTCACAAAAATAATCAGTCTACGTCAGCTGCTGATGCATTTCTTAAAACTGGCATGCTTATACTGCAGATGGTTTTTACATTTCAGAATCAAGCCCACTGACCTCTCCCACAATATGGCATCATTTCATACCCAATCTCACTGTTTCCATAACACTAAATAATTAACCAGTTTAGTGAAATTACCAGCTAAGCCAGATGCCCTTATGCCTCTAGCAGGATTTTAAAAGAATAGAGACTTTTTAAGAGAAAACCATATTTTTAAACTGTAAGATCATATTTTATTGGAGAGTTAAATTTCAAAGATTTTTATATAGTCATGTCAAATTCTTTATTTATGTCTTGCCATAAATATTTTTTAATTTTTTTTTATAACTCTCTTTGGCTATTTAATACATCCCTCTGGATGTATTAACTCATGGGAAGATAATTCTCAAAGCATCGCAATGCAGTTCCCTGCACTAATAGCAGCTGATAACTTTATTTATTTAAGCAGCGTCTGATATGGACATCTGATCTTGGTCTATTAGATGAATGATCCTATTTACAGAGTTCTATGCCTTTCCCACAGCCAGGTTGGCCTCCAAATCCTCAAATGCTATTAAACTATTTTATTTGTTAAATTACTAGATGGAGTTACCTGAAAGTAATTCCATGGACTTTGAAAATTAATTATGTAATTGTACTGACAGTAATATTGATGTAGAGTAATGAACACTGACTTAATTTTCAGAAAACATCAAGAAGTAACTTGTTTTCCAGGACACTTCTCCCTCAACAGGTAGGTATAGTATGGAGAACAGGTATAGTATTCTAGGTGAGTAGGTATAGTATAGACAAGTGGGTAAAGGAAATAGTAAAGAGAATATTCAGAAGTGGATACTTTACCCCACTACTTCCTTACCTCGTCCCTCTCCTGCACACCTTGGAAAATTATTTTATCCCCTTTGTGGTTTCAGATAGATTACCACCCTTGTTTTTCTGAGTTCCATTCTACCTTGTTTTTCTATTCGATTGCACCCGACTCTGCAATGTTCAGGGCACAGTTGGAAGTGTAGGTGACACCCACTTCTCCCCAAGTGTATCTTGCTTCACATTCTGTCATTCTTTATCCCAGCATTGCTTTGCCATACATTTCCAACAGGTGTAGCCTGACAACACCTGAATTTGGCTGTCCAGAAAATCTAGTATATGCAAAAAGCCTTTTTTTATCATGCCCCCACAAGGGCAACTTGGAGTGACCTGACCACAGTTCCTTTATTAATGAACTAGAAGTCACAGGAAGGAAGTCACAACGTGGAAGTGACAAGGAGGTCCCCTTAGGAGGCAAACAGTGGTCAGTGAGGAGTGGGAGCCAATAGATAAGTGCTCCCTTCCCATTTTCCCTGGAGTCGTCGTCTTCATAGCCTCGTCAGGACCAAGTCTATGGACCAGCAGGAAAAACCATTCTTGCATTTGGGTTTTCCTCCTTATTCACTTCCCCATTTCTTCCCAAAAGACAATGGATTCCTGGAAGCCCTGACCTGCAGCTGGCTTCGCTTTCTGAGGTCTGACTCTATTTAACTGGCTTAGGTCTTTGAATTTTTACAAAGAACTTTCCTTTATGAAGTCCTCAAGTCTGTTCCTTGTCTCTTCATGTGACAAATGTTTAGAAAACACTTACTAAACGTATACTAAACATTATTAAATATTAACTCATATAATTCCTCATTATAGAAAAACCTATGCAATTGTTACTATTATTATCACCCTATCACAAATGAAGATCAGGTGCAGAGTTCGAATAACGTTGGCCGTGGTCACAGATCTGGTAGGAGCAGCAGCCAGGCTTCTAAACATAGTGGTCTTTCTCCAGGATACACTGTTTCATTAAATTGAACAAATAAGTGAATGTCTTCTGATTCCATTATAGCAGTACTTCAGTAAGATCTCTCCTCATCTGAATTAAGATTTTTTTCCCCTCAAATTTGTGAACAAAAGAGTTAGTATTCCTTACATGGTAATGTAGAGTTAGTATTCCTTACATGGTAATCCCAGATCAGTAATCAGAAAGACGTGTCTTTTTTTTTTTTTTTTTGTAGAGACAGAGTCTCACTGTACCGCCCTCGGGTAGAGTGCCATGGCGTCACACGGCTCATAGCAACCTCCAGCTCTTGGGCTTACGCGATTCTCTTGCCTCAGCCTCCCGAGCAGCTGGGACTACAGGCGCCCGCCACAACGCCCGGCTATTTTTTTGTTGTTGTTGCAGTTTGGCCGGGGCTGGGTTTGAACCCGCCACCCTCGGCATATGGGGCCGGCGCCCTACTCACTGAGCCACAGGCACCGCCCCAGAAGGACGTGTCTTAATGAGTGAAAGCTCATTGAATCTCTGCTTGTGACATGTTTGCTGGTGTCCTCCTAGCAACAGCAAAAGGGTCAAACATGGAATCACTACAGGAGAAAAATATATAAGAGCATGGACATTAGAAAGTAAGATACTTACAACTCTTTTCCTTTTTTTTTTACTGTTGGGGATTCATTGAGGGTACAAGAAACCAGGATACCCTGATTGAATTTGTTAGGTAAAGTCCCTCTTACAATTGTGTCTTGCCCCCAAGAAGTGTGTCACACACTAAGACCCCACCCCACTCCCTCCTTCCCACTCTCTGCTCTTCCTTTCCTCCACCCTCCTCCCTCCTTCTCTGTCTCTCTCTCTCTACTCTCCCCTTCCCCCACCACCCACCTCCCATCATGTACTAGGTCATTAATTGTCCTCATATCAAAACTGAGTACATAGGATTCATGCTTCTCCATTCTTGTGATGCTTTACTAAGAATAATGTGTTCTACTTCCATCCAGGTTAATGCAAAGGATTTAAAGTCTCCATCTTTTTGATGTCTGAATAGTATTCCACGGTATACATATACCACAGCTTGTTAATCCATTCCTGGTTTGGTGGGCATTTAGGCCGTTTCTACATTTTGGTGATTATAAATTGAGCTGTGATAAACAGTCTGGTGCAAGTGTCCTTGGGGTAAAAGGATTTTTTTCCTTCTGGGTAGATGCCCAGTAATGGGATTGCAGCATTAAATGGAGTTCTAGCTTGAGTTCTTTGAGAATTCTCCATACTTCCTTCCAAAAAGGTTGTATTAGTTTGAAGTCCCACCAGCAGTGTAAAAGTGTTCCTTTCTCTCCTTTTTTTTAATAAATAATATAAATATTTATGTGTAAATATAATGAGAAATGTGAATAAATAATACTTCTCGTATGGTTTGCCACCATCCGTAATAAATATAGGTAGCATAAAGAGAAAAGCAAAACATATTTTAAAAAATCTTTAATGCACATTTTGGTATGTTTAATATGCCAGAAATGTTTTTATAATGGTTAAAGATAAGAGCAATTGATAGGATGGCCAAGATTTTACAAAAGTCTTTGTAATCAGGCCAAAAATAATGAAGGGACAGAGTTGGAAATGTTCTCAATGGTAATTTTGTAGTTCCCATTTCAAGAGAAGATGACATAAATTTCTTCTAGGAAAAGAAATTACTTCTCCTAGTTCTGAAATTGTTATTTAACAAATGTACATTTACCTCCTTTATTATTTATGTCCTTCATAAAAATATGAGATATAACACTTTTACTAATACTTTGAAACACTCAAATAAAAAGCACTACTAAACAGTAATTAAGCAAACTGCATCATTACCTTTTATGGTAGCTATAGGCAATTGAGCGCATTTTTTGCAGGAGACAGGGCTATGCTCAGTTAAAAAGCAAAATCATTATAAGACTGATTGGTCTCAACATGTTCTAAGCAGAAATTTAATATTTTTTTTCTCATTCAGAATTCAGCATTCTCAAAAGCACATTAAGTTCAACATATTCAGCCAGTTTAAAATTACCCGAAAGGGAAAGAAAATGTACTTTCTTTGTTAGAAAAAAGAATTGTAGAAAGTTTATCCATAATTTGAAAACAGCTTACATTTATAAATTTGAGCTCTGAAACTGTTGATTATTTAGTAGGAAACAAATGCTTAGCTAATCTGAAAGCCAGAAAAAAAAATCCTATTATGGAGTGTTTTCCTTTTCCAAGACTTACTTATCATTGTATTTTCAAAATTTATGTAAAATCTTAAGATACGACCCAAGTGCCTATACAAAAAAAGGATTTAAAATGATCCTCAGAAGACAATTTTATTGTTAATCATCCGGTCAGACAGAATTAAAGTGGACAGAGAAGGCTTCTGTGGTGAGACTATAACATCCAGAAGACCCACGGCAGAATCTGTTCCTCTCCTAGCCCAGAGAGAGTAAAAATGGAAGCCCTCTTAGCCACTTAAAATGAACAGCTTTACTTTTTTGGCCAAATCCCTCAGGGATTCTTAGAATGGAAGGGGAAGAAGTTGCTATTGGTCAATTACCCTAAAATAACAAAGTATTTTTAAGGTCTCATCTTCAATTCAAGATTAACCCTTTACTTTTTTAAGATTAACCCCTCAACCTTTTATTTGGAATTAGAATTTGTCCTTGGGGAGCACTCTCTGGGTGAGAACACAAGTAGATGCCCAAGGCCTGTCCCCTAATGTCCCCCCTGGTAACCTCCCTCACATACATACATGAAACTGGCCTTTCAAGCTCACACGTAATTATCCAGTTGATTATTCTAGGTTACAATGACATCCTTCAGAACAATTACCTTCTCGCCATCCCTGATAGAATCTACCCAGGAAATAGGCACCTAAGTTCTAGATGTAGATTAGAATGGAGCAGGCAGGAAATCCCAAGGTCCGGGGTATCCAGAGCACAGTTTAAAAGAGGGATATGGAGATATATGGGGTCCCAGAGACCAACCTATCATGTACCTGTGGTTGAGTTGTTCTAACCCTCTCTGGTTCTGAGTCTGCACATGTAAATGTACCAATAAGTTAAAATGAGCTGATTCAAATGGGGAATATATTTGTTTTATCATTTGGTCTTCTTTATAGAGGCAATCAGAGTTCTCCGGGTACATATGCCAGATACCTTACACAAGTTGCCAGGAACTCTATAAACTGGATAAATAACTGATTAAAATTTGGGAACTAGGAACTGTTAGACTCTTTTTCCTAACAACTGTTCTCTATTTTTTTCATCTGAGACCCATGGCTGGCACTCAACCCAGCCTCCTAGTAGGTAAATGTGATTCACACCACATATAGCAAAAGATACTCATTAATTCCTTTTTGGACAGAGCTGATTTGAGAGCCCAGTGTGTGGGTTTAGTGGGAAGAAGATTATCAGGGATTGTTTGGGCCAGTAAGCTCTGATCTCCTCAGGTCTCTGTAGAAGTCACAGAGTTCATTCTGGCTGGAGTCAACCCTTCTACTGTATGAGTGGTAGCTAGTGTACAGAAAAAAGCTAAAGATAAAATCAACAGTTGAAATAATTGGTAGGAGGTAGTCTGGTGCCAGAGAAATAAAGAACTAGTAAATGAGTTTTTTTTTTTTTTAAGTGAAAATTATGGAAATAAAATTTCTTTAGAAAGCTTTTGCTTTGTTGTGAACACTTCAATCCAATTTCAAAACTAAATTTTTAGTGTATCTTTTAAAGACAATATGAACAAATGTTAGTGTCTCTTTTTGTGATTGTACCAGCAGCTGAAAAAATATCTGAAATGACCCTCTGGTATATTTGCTCCAGGGGTTGACTCTGTCAAGGTAGTTTATCAGCATAAATATCTATTAATAAAACTTCATAAGATTTAAAATAAATTCTGGAGCTGAACATGCACATACTTATTGTATTTTCCATTTATAGTATCACAATAGTGTTGAAAAGACCCTTAAAAACCCCGAACAGTATCTATTAAAATCTTAGCTACTGTAATCCACAGGAATGGTATCGCCAATCGATTTTAAAATATGCCTCTGTTTGATCATTTTTATATGCTCTAGGAAAAGCTAAAACATAATATTTAATTTTGCACATCCCCTCTGACCCCGATGAGAAGCCAGGAATATTTGCCTTCATTGTAAGCATCAATTAAAAAGGTTCCAGTAACATCAGCTACACACTTGCTCAGCGACATCAAAGGCCTCATGCTAAGAACATGGCTTCCTTAAATCCTTCCTCAAGGCTAAAGGTGAATGTTTAATGATAAGGTGGCCTCTTGTGAATATCTTTCTTGTCACTCCCTTCTCTTAACTTTTGTAGCCTATTTGTGTAAGTATAATGGTAATTTGATCTTTCAACCAAAAGAGACACAGCTGATTTAGTGAGAGAATATTAAATACTTCTACGACTGTTGGGATTGCTAATATTTATGAGTGATGTTCTTCTAAAACCTGGATACTTCATAAGTACTTTAAATCTGGAGGCTATTTACCATTGGTGTCTTTATACATTTTTGATTAATTCCTCTTAAAATGTTGAACTTTCTGAGCCAATTTTATTTTTTCATAAGCACACATGCATTTTAAAAGTCAGACTCGACTAAAAACGTGAACAAAGAAAAGCAAACTCTAGTTCCCTAAAACCACTAGCTTTTCCCAATTTGTACCCAGAAGCAGCCATTTCAACTCATTAATATATCTTGATCTTTCTGGCTTGGTGCCCGTAGCTCAGTGGATAGGGCGCTGGCCACATGCACCCAGTAAGGTAGGTTTGAACCCAGCCCAGGCCTGCTAAACAACAATGACAATTGCAAAAACAACAAAAGTAGCCAGGTGTCCTGGCGGGAGCCTGTAGTCCCTGCTACTTGGGAGGCTGAGGCAAGAGAATCACTTAAGTCCAAGAGTTTGAGTTGCTGTGAGCTGTGACACCACAGCACACCCTTTTTGGTTTACACACCTTTTTAAAGAAATACATCCTCTGATCCTAGAAAGCATATACACATAAATTCTTTAAAATGGCATAATTGAAACTTTTAATACATCCTCACACTTGTTTGGAAATGTGATTAAAAACTATTTCCCTTCAGGATTTTGAAAGCTTTTCTCCCCTGGCTTCCAAATTTCCAGAATGGTGTTCCTGACACAATCCCAGAGAATGTCTCTGGCACTGGGGACTTCTGGAAGCTTTTTTGGTTCTTCCCTTTATTCTTCAGTGGTATGAAATTTCTCAAAGCTGTTTTAAATCTGGAGACTCATGTCTCTCTGATTTGGGCTATTTTCTCTATTACACTAATGACAGTTTCTTGTTACAGTTTTCTCTGCTGTCTTCTCCTGAGACTCCCATTGCTTGGATTTGGGGACCTCCTGAGTCGATGTTCCCAGTTTCCCAGATTCCCTTCATGATCTCCATCTTCCTGGTCTACTTTATGGGAGATTGTCTCTACTTTTTTCCCCCAACATATTTCCAACAAATAGCTAAAAACAGAAACTCTGTGATACACAGAGACACCCGCCCATTTGAAGGTTGTGCTGGTGCTCAGCTATTTATCCAGATATTCAGGGAAGACTCCACATGTCTGTAATTATATGTCTTTTCTCCAGCATGGATCTGTTTACCCCCAGAAGGATCCGTCAGTGCCCACTGCGTGCCTGAAGTAGGGTGAGGGGGATAACCTCACCGTTCAGCATGCTTACTTCCCTTTAGATCTTTATTTCCTTCCCTGTGTCTTACCTCTTATTTTTCTAATTCACCCCTCTGTTCCAGAGCTTCTCAAGTGATTTCCTCTGACAATCCGTACTCTGTCCTACAGAAACCTGCAAGCAGGCTCGTCATCTGACTGAACCAGGTTTACAGTGAGAATCTGGGTGTCTGCTGTCTCTTGAAAACGAAAACTTCCTGCACTGTTAACGACTCCCAGGTGCTTTCTTCTTACCGGCTCATCTCCCTCAGCCTTTTTCCGCTTCTCTCTTGAGCTTATCTTCTCTGGAGAATCCCAACGTTGAGCTCCCTGCGCTGTGCTGTGTAAATCACCCATCTCCACTGTCTCGTCTTCATTAAAGGCTCTTCTAGTTTACCATGAATAGAGCTTTTATCCCTACTTGCTCCTTTTCTTGCAATTTGGAGTGATTATTTTGGCAGATGAAACTATTACTCTATTAAAACTAAAAATTGGGTTCAATTACTTTTAAAACATGGGTGAATTTTTTTGATAAACTTCCATTTGTACACATAAATAAACGGTCATACATTACACAAATAAAAAAGGCAGATAAATCCCCAAAATGTTTTTATGAGTTCTTCAAGTATATTATTTGTTTATTTGCTTTTGATTTGTTCCACTTAAATGTTAGAAGATTGGCTACTCTGGAAACTATTTATAATTCACAAAAAAGCCATTCTATGGTGCTGACTGGGAAGGAATTAGGACTCCAGGAAGTTTCTTCAGCATGTCTCTGTGGGTAACTTCTGACTCCTCATTAGTTTCTCAAGATGAAGATGTGGCCAGGGTAGAAATGCGTACTAGGAGGTCATATATTGACATTTAAGGAGCTTCTTACTGAAGACAGATTTCAAAATCTGTTCATTCCACTCATTCTGTTCCTAGTTAGTATTTTTCCTATTGTCTGATAATTTAAATGTAAGTCGTCATTACAACGAGCTTTATTTCTCTGATTTCTCTAATTAGGCTGATAACGTTAAAAAAAAATTAAATGCAGGGCGGCACCCATGGCTCAAAGGAGTAGGGCGCCAGCACCATATACCGGAGGTGGTGGGTTCAAACCCAGCCATGGCCAAAAAAAAAAGCCTGCAAAAGAAAAAAAAATTATATATAGAAAATGTTTGAAATGAACATGTGAAAATAAATAATGGAATAGCTATATTGCAATATATTAATATAAGTTTAAAAAGGGAGAGAGATGTGGGTATATACGTATAAATAAATGTTTACAGATAGTTACATTTGAACATTTTTGTTATGACAAAGTAGCAAGAGCTTTGCTATTAAGAAGTCCACCATAACCACACTTATTTACCACTTATGAGTAGTATAAGATACAGACAAAGATAAGAAATAGCACACAAGGAGGTAGAGCAAGATAGCAGCCGAGTAACAGCTTCCCTACAACTGGGCATGGTGAGTCTGGGAAGATAAGACTCCAGGCATCTCTGGCTGCTGGGATCTGCCTATAATAATCCCTTTGGGGATACAGGGAGTTAGCAAGGGACATCTGGACCCTAAGAGGAGGACAAAAACAGTGGACAACTGGCAAGTGTTTGCACGAGTTTGATCAACATAATCCTGCCAGCAGCCATAAGTACAAGCAGCAGTGAGACTGAAAACCACAAAGGCCTGGGTGGCGCCTGTGGCTCAGTGAGTAGGGCGCCGGTCCCATATGCCGGAGGTGGTGGGTTCAAACCCAGCGCCGGCCAAAAAAACCAAAAAAAAAAAAAAAAAAAAAAAGAAAACCACAAAGGCCTTACCTATGAACTATTTCGGTGTTTTTGTACTTGCACTCAGTTGAACTGCCTTGGGGAGAGCTTGATCAGGAGTGCGGAGAACCTTGGGCATTGTCTAGGGCCACAAACTGAGTTGCTGAGCCAGACGGAGCTAATAGTGTTTGGCTGTGGGCCGCAGGGAGCCATTGTGAGGGAACTGCCCCAGCAAGATCCGCCCTCAGGGTCACATAGGAAGGATCGGGTGGGAGCTAGTAACCTAGTGACTGAGCAGCCTAAAGGCGGGGACTGAGCTGCCTTACAGCCTTAACCCTCAGGGGCAGAGTGAGACTGGTTTTGGCACAAGGAGCCACGGGCTGTTGCCCTGGGTAGAGTGCTGTGGCATCACAGCTCATATAAACCTCAAACTCCTGGGCTTGGCGCCGCCCAGACCTCCATAAGAACTGCACTGTGACCCATAACCCATGACCTGGGCCCGCTGGGTCTCCGCATGCCCTGACCAGGAACTGTGGTAGCTGCAGAAAACTGCGTCCTCCCTCCTGTACCCTCCCTTCCTCCACATCGGCCCGCTCATCTGGCAAGGGACTCTGGTAGCCATATGCCCTCTGGAGTCCTCCCTGCCTCTGCACAGAGCCCTTCTCCTGGCCAGAGACTGCTGGAGCCTTGGGCTCTCTGTGACAAAGTCACTGGGCACCAGGCAAATCCAGAACTGTACGCAGCACCTCCTGCCCGGTTGTTGGATCTGGGTGTGTCACACTCCGGAGCTGCTTCCACAACCAGAACTCCCTGGCTGGGGCAGCCCCAGAAGAATTACACAGGGCCATTCCCTACAAAGATCCAGCAACAATAGAGTGATCCTGCTGAGGTCTAATCTTGGAGAGACAGCTCCCCAACTCTGAGGACGAAAAACAATCATGAGGTGAAACCAACAGAAAAACTCTGGCAATATGAATACTCAGAGTAGATCAATTCCCCCAAGGATCAATGGGGCAGACACAGTACAAGATCCCATGCACAAACAAATAGCTCAGATGTCAGAAATCGAATTCAGAATCTGGATAGCAAATAAGATCAAATTAGAATTCCAAGCAGTAACCCAAAAGATATCTCAAGAATTCAATGAATTCAAAGACCAAATGACCGAAGATTTTGACACATTGAGAGAAGAAGTTGCAGCCCTCAAAGATCTGAGAAACACAGTAGAATCCCTCAGTAACAGAATGGAGCAAGCAGAAGAAAGGATTTCTGACATTGAAGACAAAGCTTTCGAACGCTCCCAAACTCTCAAAGAGGAAGAGAAATGGAGGGCAAAAACAGATAACTCTCTCAGAGAGCTCTGGGATAATTTGAAGGAAACCAATATTCATCTTATAGGGATCCCCGAAAGTGACGAAGTGGCTTCACAAGGCACAGAGTCTCTTCTCCATGAGATTATGAAGAACTTTCCAGACATGCCAAGAGATTCTGAAATTCAGATAGCAGACAGTTTCAGAACTCCAGCAAGACTCAACTCAAATAAGACATCCCCAGACACATCAGAATCAACTTCACTAAAGTTAAAATGAAGGAGAAAATTTTGAAAGCAGCCATACAAAAGAAAGCCATCACCTACAAGGGGAAGAATATTAGAATAATAATCTGCAGATCTCTCTGATGAAACTTTTCAAGCTAGAAGAGGATGGCCATCGACTTTTAATCTCCTAAAACAAAATAACGTTCAACCCAGAACACTGTACCCAGATAAACTGAGTTTCATTTATGATGGAGAAATGAAATACTTCAATGACATTCACATGTTGAAGAAATTTGCCATAACTAACCAGCTCTCCAGGATATTCTCACACCTATCCTCTGTAAAGACCAGTGTAATCCTCCACCACAAAAGTAAACCCACCCAGAAAATTTTGATCAAATTCCCACTTTCACAGTCGCAAAAAGATTAAAAATGTCCACTGGAATCTTGAAAGGCTTATCAATATTCTCAATTAATGTGAATAATTTAAATTGTCCTCTAAAGAAGCACAGGTTGGCTGACTGGATACAAAAACTCAAGCCAGATATCTGCTGCATACAAGAATTGCATCTTCCACTAAAAGACAAATATAGACTCAACGGGAAGGGATGTTCATCTATACTCCAGGCAAATGGAAAGCAGAAAAAAACAGGCATTGCAATGCTATTTGCAGACACAATAGGCTTTAAACCAACTGAAATAAGGAAGGATAAGGATAGATACTTCATATTTGTCAAAGGTAATACTCAATATGATGAGATTTCAATTATTAATATTTATGCACCCAAACAGAAGACACCTCATTTTAT
This sequence comes from Nycticebus coucang, assembly GCF_027406575.1. Classification (NCBI taxonomy): domain Eukaryota; kingdom Metazoa; phylum Chordata; class Mammalia; order Primates; family Lorisidae; genus Nycticebus; species Nycticebus coucang. Next base: position 116,700,904 of record NC_069790.1, on the reverse strand, counting down.
GAGAGAACTCTAACAGACATGAGCAACTTGATTTCCTCCAGTTCCATAGTAGTTGGAGATTTTAACACCCCTTTAGCAGTGCTGGATAGATCCTCCAAAAAGAAGCTAAGCAAAAAAATTTGATTTAAACTTAACCATTCAACCTCTGGACATAACAGACATCTACAAAACACTTCATTCCAACAAAACTGAATACACATTCTTCTCATCAGCCCACGGAACATCCTCCAAAATTGATCATAATCCTAGGCCACAAATCTAAACTCGGCAAATTGAAAAAAACAGAAATTATTTCTTGCATCTTCTCAGACCATCATGGAATAAAAGTTGAACTCAATAACAACAGGAACTTGCATACCCATACAAAAACATGGAAGCTAAACAACCTTATGGTGAAGGATACATGGGTTATAGACGAGATTAAGAAGGAAATCACCATATTTTTGGAACAAAACAACAATCAAGACACGAATTACCAGAACCTCTGGGATACTGCAAAGGCAGTCCTATGAGTGAAATTTATAGCACTGCAAGCCTTCCTCAAGAAAACAGAAAGAGAGGAAGTTAATAACTTAATGGGACATCTCAAGCAACTGGAGAAAGAAGAACACTCCAACCCCAAACCCAGCAGAAGAAAAGAAATAACCAAAATCAGAACAGAATTAAATGAAATTGAAAACAAAAGAATTATATAACAGATCAATAAATACAAAAATTTTTTTTGAAAAGATCAATAAAATAGAGAAACCTTTGGCCAACCTAACTAGGAAAAAAAGAGTAAAATCCCTAATTTCATCAATCAGAAATGGTAACAATGAAATAACAACAGACCCCTCAGAAATTCAAAAAGTCCTTAACAAATACTACAAGAAACTCTACTGTCACAAATATGAAAATCTGAAAGAAATCAACCAATACTTGGAATTATGCCACCTACCAAGACTTAGCCAGAATGAAGTGGAAATATTGAACAGGCCGATATCCAATTCTGAAACAGCATTAACTATACAAAATCTCTCTAAAAAGAAAAGCCCAGGACCAGATGGCTTTACGTCAGAATTCTACCAAACCTTTAGAGAAGAACTAGTACCTATATTTCTAAACCTCTTCCAAAATATAGAAGAAGAAGGAATTCTATGAAGCAAACATCACCTTGATCCCCAAACCAGGGAAAGACCCAACAAGAAAAGAAAATTATAGACCAATATCACTAATGAATATTGATGCTAAAATACTCAATAAGATCCTAACAAATAGAATCCAACAACATATCAAGAAAATTATACACCATGACCAATTAGGATATATCCCAGGGTCTCAAGGCTGGTTCTATATACGTAAATCTATAAATGTAATTCAGCACATAAACTAAAAAATAAGGACCATATGATTCTTTCAATTGATGCAGAAAAAGCTTTTGATAATATCCAGCATCCCTTCATGATCAGAAAACACTTAAGAAAATTGGTATAGAAGGGACATTTCTTAAACTAATAGAGGCCATCTATAGCAAACCCACAGGCAATATCATAGTGAATGGAGTTAAACTGAAATCATTTCCACTTAGATCAGGAACCAGGCAAGGTTTCCCATTGTCTCCATTGCTCTTTAACATTCTAATGGAAGTGCTAGCCATTGCAATTAGGGAAGATAAGGCGATCAAGTGTATCCACATAGGGTCAGAAAAGATCAAACTTTTACTCTTCACAGATATGTTTGTATATCTAGAAAACACTAGGGATTCTACTACAAAACTTTTAGAAGTGATCACGGAATAAAGCAATGTCTCAGGCTACAAAATCAATACCCATAAATTTGTAGCCTTTGTATATACCAACAATAACCAAGCCGAAAAAAGTCAAGGACCCTATTCCTTTCACAATAGTGGCAAAGAAGATGAAACATTTGGGAGTATACCTAACAAAGGACATGAAAGATCTCTACGAAGAGAACTATGAAACTTTAAGAAAAGAAATAGCTGAACATGTTATGATTTAATAAAAATAATAATAATAATAATAAAAAAAATATCTGCAGAAAAAAAAAAAAAAAAAAGAAAAACATACCATGCTCATGGCTGGAAAGAATCAACATTGTTAAAATGTCTATACCACCCAAAGCAATATATAATTTTAATGCAATTTCTATTAAAGCTCCATTGTCATATTTTAATGATCTTGAAAAACTAATACTTCATTTTATATGGAATCAGAAAAAACCTTGAAAAGCCAAAACATTACTCAGCAATAAAAACAAAGTAGGAGGAATCACACTAACAGACCTGAGACTGTACTATAAATCGATAGTGATCAAAACATCATGGCATTGGCACAAAAACAGAGAAGTCAATGTCTGGAACAGAACAGAGAACCAAGAGATGGATCCAGCTACTTACCGTTATTTGATCTTTGACAAGCCAATTAAAAACATTCAGTGGGGATTTCCCAATTTAACAAATGGTGCTGGGTGAACTGGCTGGCAACCTGTAGAAGACTGAAACTGGACCCACACCTTTCACCATTAACTAAGATAGACTCTCACTGGATAAAAGATTTAAACTTAAGACATGAAACTATAAAAATACTTGAAGAAAGTGCAGGGAAAACTCTTGAAGGAATCAGCCTGGGTGAATATTTTATGAGGAGGACTCCCCAGGTAATTGAAGCAGTATCAAAAATACACTACTGGGACCTGATCAAACTAAAAAGTTTCTGCACAGCCAAGAACATAGTAAGGAAGCAGACAGCCCTCAGAATTGGAGAACATATTTGCAGGTTATACCTCTGATAAAGATCTAATAACCAGAATCCACAGAGAACTCAAAAGCTTTAGCAAGAAAAGAACACGTGATCCCATCTCAGGGTGGGCAAGGGACTTGAAGAGAAACTTCTCTAAACAAGACAGATGCATGATCTACAAATACATGAAAAAAGCTCATCATCCTTAATCATCAGAGAAATGCAAATCAAAAGTAGTTTGAGATATCACCCTACCCCAGTAAGAGTAGCCCACATAACAAAATCCTAAAACCAGAGATGTTGGCATGGATGTGGAGAAAAGGGCACACTTCTACACTGCTGGTGGGAATGCCCACTAATACGTTCCTTCTGGAAGGATGTTTGGAGAATACTTAGAGACCTAAAAATAGACCTGCCATTCGATCCTATAATTCCTTTACTACCCCGTTTCCCTGAAAATAAGACAGTGTCTTATTTTAAGGTGTACTCCCAAAGATGCACTAGGTCTTATTTTCAGGGGATGTCTTATCTTTCCTGTAAGTAGGTCTTATTTTCGGTGGATGTCTTATTTTCGGGGAAACAGGGTAGTTTTATACCCAGAAGACCAAAAATCACAATATAACAAGGACATCTGTACCAGAATGTTTGTTGCAGCCCAATTCATAATTGCTGAGTCATGGAGGAAGCCCAGGTGCCCAGCAACCCACGAATTGACTAGCAATTTGTGCTATATGTATACCATGGAATATTGTGCAGCCTTGAACAAAGATGGAGACTTTGCCTCTTTCATGTTTACATGGATGGAGCTGGAACATGTTCTTTGCTTAGCAAAGTATCTCAGGAATGGAAGAAGGGGTCTCCAGTGTACTCAGCCCTACTGTGAAGCTAAACTGTAGCTTTCACATGAAGGCTATAGCCCAGCTATAGCACAAGAGTATGAGGAAAGGACCAGGGAAGGGGAAAGGAAGGGGGAAGGTAGGGTTGGAGGGAGGGTAATTGGTGGGGCCACACCTATGGTGCATCTTAGAATGGGTACAGGTGAAACTTACTAAAGTCAGAATACAAATGTCTGCATACAATATCTAAGAAAATGCCATGAAGGCTATGTTGAACAGTTTGATGAGAATATTTCAGATTGTATATGAAACCAGCACATTGTACCCCTTGATTGCACTAATGTACACAGCTATGAGTTAACAATAAAAAAATAAATTAAAAAAAGAAATAGTATACAAGAAAATGAAGCAAAATTATAATACTATAATTATAATTTTGTTGTGATATATCTATCAGAAAGCCCAAGAAGGCAGGATATCATCATTTCATGTCATAAGAGATTTCAGCATGAACGCTTAATATAAAATTAAAATCTAAAAATTATTAGTTATCATCTACAAACAATATTTAGTACACTAAAATAATTAAGGAAAATATTATTTATAGTATAGCTCAACTATCAAGTTTAAACTTATTAAGAAGTTTTCTAAACTTTTATAAAGAAATTTCAAAACATTATTGAGACACACATAAAAAAGATTTAAAAATGAACTTTTGTACATTCTGGATAAGATTCAACATTATTTACATAACTGATTTTCATGGCAGTATTCTATAAATGCATACATTTCCCATATAAATATTGGAAGGATTTTTGCTTGTCTTGTGTTGCTTTTTTTTAAATTTTGCTTTATATTTGAAACCAGACATACGTTATTAAAATTTACATGAAAAATTTAACATTCAAAAGATAAAAAGAGAAAAATAACATAATGAGTGGTTACTATCTCTACCAAATATTTAAGAATATTTAAGACTATTTTAATTCACAGGTTGATCCTAATGTCTAAATAGACAAACAGATGATATAAAATATAAATTCCCTGGAGTATGGTAAAATGTACAGATATTTATTTAATTAATAGTATTGATGACACTTAACATCTTTTAGGATAAATAGGTTTATCAATCAATGGTCTTTGCATAATTTGATAGCAATCTAGATAAAAAAAAATCAATGAAACAAAAATAAAAACAAAGTTGGAGTCCTATGTCGCTTTTGATTCCAGAGTAAATTCCATATTTAGCAAAGACTTCAACATGACAAAAATGAAAACAATTATCCTTTTTTTTGGATGAACTTTTTTGAGTATAATCCCCAATCCAGGTGCTGAGGAAGACAATCTTGGTAGAAAAGGGTAAATATTAGCAATTTGTGGCTATCAAAATACAAAAATAAAAATCAAAGATAAATGTGATATATTACAATACTTTATGTTCTTAACAAAAATTCATCAAAATCAATGAAAAATAACCCTTAATAAAGAAAATGAGTAGAGAATTGATTACAGATTTTTAAAAATATAAGAAGCCTTTAAATATATGCTTTGTACACATGGGAAAGTAAATACTAACCCAAAACGTAACTTATTACGTTTTAGCATTCAGATGGGTAAAAATCAAAAGTTCTTTTGCTAAAAGAAAAATAAAAGTGTATGCATGGGAACTGTTATGCATTTTAAGTGAAAATATAAATTCCTATAACTCAGTGTCATCTATCAAAATAAAGAATGCCCATATCATTGACCTTTAATTTGCAAGAATACATCTGATAGATGTACTTGCAAAGATGTTTGTTTCACTTTTTGCAACTTTAGTTATTGCACAAAATAGTATAAAATGTCTAAATGTCCATCAAAAAGAGAGTAACTCAATCATAACATTAGATCCACATGATGACTTCCTAAGGAAAAGAAAATTAAAGTGTAGGGTTCAAAGACAGAAGAGAGAATTTCTCATTATATTCCTCTTATAGTCCTTAAAAGCACAGATGCACACATACATGTTAAAAATAAATAAATATTAAAAAAAATAAATAAAGATAATGCTGGTAAAGGACAATGGTTCAGAGACAAAGTAGGAATGGGGACGTATAATAGAGCCAAGAGTGAGATTGATTCAGAAAGATGAATAAGAATGTATTCCAGGAAATCCATATATTTGCCAGAGATAGAACACAAATATGCCGTTAACATAATGCTAAGGCCACGGTCATTTACACAAATCAGCGATTAATGCTCCTAAAAGAAACAGATGATATTTTACATATTTGACAGCAGCCTTATACTAGAGACATAATTTATACAAACATCATATATAAAAAATATAAAATATTCTTTATCGTTCTGAGTTTGTTTTAGAAAATTAAAAACTATTTTTTATAAGGGGCTACTATGATGGAATTTGGGCTTAAACCAATAATACAATTTACAGTGTCTAGAAGTTTGGAAGGGCAGCATATCATTCAGGCAAACATCCTCAGGTATCGTTTTCAGAAGAACCGAGAAGTGGTGAACTTGGTATTGCAGTTCAGGGCAACTACTTGGAATACAGCAATTCTTGTCTCAGGTAAATGTAGGGCGGCACAAATCAACAAAACTGGAGATGGGAAAATGCCTTGTTTATGAAAACGGACAGATAACCAGGACGCTTATCTCGATGGAAAGTGATAGCAGCTTACGTTTTTTTGTGTGTAAGGTTCACAATTTATAAAGCTCTCTAACACAAATTGGTATTTTATTTGCGATTAGAGCAGCAACTCTGAATAGCCCTTGCTATCAGATGAAGCTATTACTGTGGATGAAGGAAGTGATTTTGTCAATATCAAACAGATAGGTTTTGATACTATATCTGAGCTGTTTTTCTCATGTGCTAATTCTTTTATCCCACTGTATGAATTTTCCAGTGATTTTCCTTTTGGGGTGTATGTTTTCATACCTCAAATCTGATTAATTCACTCTCTGGGTATCTACTTTTTACTTGGTTAGGGTTTTGGATACAAAAAGAGTAATAGCTAGAGAGGGATATGAGATGGAGGGAGCACACCCACACAAACACACACCAATCTACACAAATCCACACCCATATGAGCACACTCACACACAAATCCACATCCACATGAGCACACACACAAATCCACACCCACATGAGCACACACACAAATCCACACCCATATGAACACACAAACACACAAATCCACACCCATATGAATACACACAAACACACACAAATCCACACCCATATGAATACACACAAACACACACAAATCCACACCCATATGAACACACACAAACACACACAAATCCACACCCATATGAACACACACACAAATCCACACCCATATGAACACACAAACATACAAATCCACATCCATATGAACACACACAAACACACACAAATCCACACCCATATGAACACACAGAAACACACACACAAATCCACACCCATATGAACACACACACAAATCCACATCCATATGAGGACACACACACAAATCCACACCCATATGAACACACACAAACACACACAAATCCACACTCATATGAACACACACAAACACACACAAATCCACACCCATATGAACACACACACACACAAATCCACACCCATATGAACACACACACAAATCCACACCCATATGAACACACACAAACACACACAAATCCACACCCATATGAACACACACAAACACACACAAATCCACACTCATATGAACACACACACAAATCCACACCCATATGAACACAAACACACACAAATCCACACCCATATGAACACACAAAAACACACACAAATCCACACCCATATGAACACACACAAACACACAAATCCACACCCATATGAACACACAAAAACACACACAAATCCACACCCATATGAGGACATACAAATCCACACCCATATGAACACACACAAACACACACAAATCCACACCCATATGAACACACACACAAATCCACACCCATATGAACACACACAAACACACAAATCCACACCCATATGAACACACACAAATCCACACCCATATGAACACACACAAACACACACAAATCCACACCCATATGAACACACACACAAATCCACACCCATATGAACACACACAAACACACAAATCCACACCCATATGAACACACACAAACACACACAAATCCACACCCATATGAACACACAAAAACACACACAAATCCACACCCATATGAGGACATACAAATCCACACCCATATGAACACAAACACACACAAATCCACACCCATATGAACACACACACAAATCCACACCCATATGAACACGCACAAACACACAAATCCACACCCATATGAACACACACAAACACACAAATCCACACCCATATGAACACACAGAAAAACACACACAAATCCACACCCATATGAACACACACAAACACACACAAATCCACACCCATATAAACACACACACAAACATATAAATCCACACCCTCTTGAGCACACAGACACACACACACATGCACACATAGGGTGTAAGGACAGAGCATGTGAGAATGTGCATTCTGCTGGGGAAATGGAACCATTGGAAATGCAGAAGAAAAAAGGATCTATCGCCATGCAAGAGCGGCTTCAGAGGCAAAACGGAAGGTTCAGAGTTCAGTGCAGGGCCGACTGAACTTCATGAAAAGAAAAGAAGACGGGCAATAAAGACAGAGTGCCCTGTCCAGCATTCTTTACTCCGTCTTCTCTAAAAGGCCTGTATACAGCCTGTATTTAGATTATACTAAACCACAAGGTCATGCAGGACAAGTTCATTTTATTTCATCATATACTGATATTAAAATAGTTGCTTATATACATGTATTCATCCAGGGAACACATAAACTTCTATTAGTACTAAGGAAAAAGGTATAATCAAAATGCCTATGAATTTTAAACTTTTAATAGATTTCTATGTTGGTGGGAGAAAAGGGCAATCAAGTTGTGTATAGAATAATGGACTGAGTGGAATAGCTAACTTAGACATGAAAAATTTGATACAACAAAATAAAATTAAAACCTCTGAAAGAACTCGCTGAAGTGGTAAGCCCATAAAGGAAGTTTTATTATGAACATGTGTTTACTTGTTTTTCCTCCCTTAGTACATGGTTAGCTTCTTAAAAGTGGAAACTTTCTTTCCTATCTCCTTATCTTCCATAGTACACTGTTCATTATCCAGTAACGTTAATGTACTGCTTTTTCCATTCATGCACGAAAGACATTTATTTTTGATATGTAAGTATACCAACAGCTTACACGTTGTTTGCCTTTGTCTGAATCATGCAGGCATAGAAAGAGTATAACTCATTGGCTCTGTAACTTCCAAATTGAGTGAGCAGGTTACCTAAACTAAAATAGGTTTAGTATAATTATCTCATGGAACTTCTTCGAGGATTAAATTAGATAATTCTTTTTTTTCTTTTTTTTTTTTAATTAAATCATAGCTGTGTACATTGATACGATCATGGGGCATCATTCACTAGCTTCACAGACCGTTTACCAAGTTTCACATATACCCTCGTAAGATGCACCACTGGTGTAATCCCACCAATCCCCTTCCCTCTACCCACCTCCCCCTCCCTCCCCTCCCTTTCCCCCTTCCCCCTATTCTTAGGTTGTAACTGGGTTATAGCTTTCATGTGAAAACCCTAAATTAGTTTCATAGTAGGGCTGAGTACATTGGGTACTTTCTCTTCCATTCTTGAGATACTTTGCTAAGAAGAATATGTTCCAGCTCCATCCATGTAAACATGAAAGAGGTAAAGTCTCCATCTTTCTTTAAGGCTGCATAATATTCCATGGTATACATATACCACCATGGAATATTATGCAGATTAATACATTCCTTTTGGAAAGAGATATGGAGAACACTTAAATTAGATCATTCTTATAAAGCACACAGCATAAATTGCGATGCAGAGCATACTTTTCGTTACTGTGAACACCCATGCGTCCAGCAGTCATCAGTCACTGAGGCTGAGGAAGAAATGACACAGTCTCTTGGAGAACTTTGTCAGAGATGGGAATATTCTATTTGTTGAAGATGATAGTTCTCAAAGCAGCTATTTTTAGATACTACATGTTTTGAAATTAACTATAGTCTTCCTAGGAAAGGCACAATTGAGAAAACTTACATTTCGTGACTTGACCTGACAAAATATACAAATCTGTCCAAAAATTGACCAAAGTGTTTCCTATGAATTTTATGTTATTTTCCAAAGGTAAACGAGAGCTGCAAGACTCCAGATGCCCATGAAGTATATAACTTCTCTTTTAGAAAAAGGCTGTATCTTGACACCAAATTGCTTTTCACAATTCTTATATTCAGTACATGACTGAAATGAAGATTAATTCAGAATCCAGTCCCTCTGCAGATAAATAAATGATGGGCCATATCTCCAAGGCAGGCGGTGCCCTTGAGGGATGGGCAGCCTGAACAGATAAGCACACAGGAAAGACCAATTTTGAGCACACATCCTAAATTCCTTTGGTCTTCTTGGGCCTCTCATCTGATGTCAAAAATATCTTTGGCGAAGGATTTTCTTTGAGGTTTTAATGGTATTTGTAGGTTTGTTTATTAGTTTTGTCTACAGAGTAATGTGATACAAGATTTCATTCCTGTGTGTTCAAGGCAACTGAAGTACCTTGTATAGATAAATGATTTTAATAACTTATACTTATTATAACATAATACTTTAATAACTTGTACTTGATTAGAAAAAATTATCAGCAGTGCGTTGAAAAAATGTAAGTGAATGTATTATTCTGGCATTTAGAAAATTCTGATAGAAAAACTGACTGATATTTAAAAGTTATTTTAATAAATATTTTCAGTTCTAAATTCTTACTATGCTAAAGAAGTATGAGAACATGGTTAAATACAGCAGAACATACATTGAAATTTCATATACGTAAATCACTATACAGATATCCATGTGCCTTTATCCATAGCCACATTCACATCTATCTCTTTATCTATCTGTCTATCTATTTACCTATTGTCTTTCTATTTTCTCTGTGTCAGACTAAGTCAATTTCATGATGAGAAGAAAATTTACATAAAAATAAGGACATTCCCATTATTATATTAATAGGTACCTCACTACCACTACTACTGTTAAGGTATGGCTTTGACGTAGGTCATAATAATTCATTCATTTAGTATAATTAGAATCAAGACTTGCCCTGCTGTGTTTTTTTTTTTTGTAGAGACAGAGTCTCACTTTATGGCCCTCGGTAGAGTGCCGTGGCATCACACAGCTCACAGCAACGTCCAACTCCTGGGCTTAAGCGATTCTCTTGCCTCCCAAGTAGCTGGGACTACAGGTGCCCGCCACAATGCCCGGCTATTTTTTTTTTTTGGTTGCAGTTCAGCAGGGGCCGGGTTTGAACCCGCCACCCTCGGTATATGGGGCCAGCGCTTACCGACTGAGCCACAGGCACCACCCTGCCCTGCTGTGTTTTTAATACAGGAAAAGGCACATACAGATGTTCACTAGTTAGTATTGAACAATGGCTAATTTGTTCCCTGGTTATGTTTATTCTGAGCACAATTGCAGACAGTTATTTTGCAAACGTTTTCACATTTCTAATTTCAGTGAAAGCAGACCATTTGACTTAATGCTGGCTTATTAAATTAACATACATTTCTTCATGTATGATGCCAGGTATCAGAAAGGGACTGCTACAAACTCCATTGGGAATTAAAATTGATCATGCGGTTGACTTAGACAAAACACAACTGACTCATATTGCCATATTACAGTTTGTATTTTCCATTTTGCAGATGAGATAAATTCCAAGATCTTAAACAATCTAAAAAAATGTCTTATGAAATAAGAAACCTAGAAAAGTAGTTGAAAAACATCGAAATAAAATTTTGTGGGTTTTATTTTTGAGTGTGTGTGAATGTTTTGATACAGTAAGATCTATATAGACAATTGGATATGAAAATTAAAGACACATCTATCTTTCCTTTATCCTGCTGAAGAGAGTAATTTTAATTATCATCAGTATTTTAGCCTGAGTCATACACTTGGTTTATTTGGGAATGCCCTTCCAAAAGGCATGTGTCATGAGTGGAGGAATGGGAGGGAGGGCCATGAACCGATACAAGTTTTATTATAAGTTGGACACTACTTTGAAGACAGCTGCTCCATCCTGTGTGATTGCCTGCAGATCCTTACAGACAAGCATCCTGCAGGATCTGAGTCAGACAGACCCTGTGCTAAGTTACCTGAACCCTCTGAGAAAATGGTCACAACAAGCCACAGTGCCTGACATTAAAGATGTGCTCGTGAAGTGGTGAGTTGGAGGCGGTTGGAAAAAAATAAAACAAACAAACAAAAGATGTTGAAGATTTACATTTACACGACTAGACTGAAACTACATAATAGTTATATTTATCACATTTACACGACTAGACTGAAACTACATAATAAATAATAAGATTGAATAAAAAATATACACAATAGAACTTCTGTAAGATGACCACCCAAAGGACTGTAACAAGTGGGTCAACACATGGATGCGGTCAACAGGAAGAACTAGGCCTGCTGTACTGAGACACACGGGTGGTCCATGTCCAGGCTATGAAAATTAGGTCAGCTTGAGGAGGTGGTCAACTATAGAGGTTCTATGGTAGTTTCTTTATAATATGGAATTAAAAGTTTTCATGGTATTTTACAATAATAACATAAAATTGATGGGAATTCTATGAGAAAAATATTAAAGATGAGAAATCTCTCTATTGTATTGGGGAAAATATTTAGTAAAGACACATATGTAACAATTAATAGATGGCCATTGCTGTTTTTTAATCAGATTTGTTGAAAGAAGTCTCATTAAACTTCCCTAAAATGCTCCTTGAAGGTTTTGATGGTATATGTGTGTTCCAAAAAGCAGAACATTGGCCTGCATTGCATTTCCCCTTACATAATCAGACTAGGTCTAATCACGTTGGCATCTTGATTAAAAGTTAATCAGGCACTAAAATAATAATATGTACTTGGAGTTCTCAATAGGAAAATCTGTAGTATTTGTACAAAGAGTCATTTAAATTATTTTTTCTCTCTTGAAAAATAATTATGTTTGATTCCCCAGATTCTAATCATTATATCTTCCTCCCCCACTCAATACCAAATTTTCAATGAATAAGTTTATAATCAATATTCACTTATTTTTGCTTTAAAATGTCTCCTGCCTCTGAAAACCACTGAGGAGCTAGGTATCTATAAGGCAGACGACATTGGGCTGGGGTCAGGAGACTTGTGCTCTAAACGAAGCGCTGTCAGCACATGGGGGCATGCACTTGGTAAGGCTGGTTTAATTCTCTGGACCTTACCACTTAACTAAAGGTTAATGAATATGTAAATTTCTGGCACTAGAATCAGGCTTTGGAGTCAGGCTGATTGCCTTCATATTTCAGCTCCAGTAATTAGTGGATTTCTGATTTGGGACAAATCACTTAATTCCTCTGAGCCTGAGCTCCATTGACTATTCATTAAAAATTAAGATTACTGCCAGGCGCGGCGGATCATGCCTGTCATCTTAGCACTCTGGGAGGCCAAGATGGGTAGATTGCCAGAGCTGAGGAGTTCGAGACCAGCCTGAGCCAGAGCGAGACCCTGTCTCTAAAAATAGACGGGTGTTATGATGGATGCCCTACAGTCCCAGCTCCTTGGGAGCCTGAGGCAAGAGGATGGCTTGACCCTAAGAGTTTGAGTTTGCTGTGAGCTGTGATGCCACAGCACTCCACCCAGGGTGACAAAGTGAGACTCTGTCTCAAAAAAAAAGAAAAATTAAAATTACTGTTACAGAACTTCTTGAGAATTAATTTAAATAGCATATGTAAAACATTACCACAGAGAGTGGCTCGCTATAATCATTATTAAATTTTTCTCATTATTTGCCTTGTCCCAAAGTGCAAAGGCAGAATCCACCGTCCAAAGTCCCTTGCGGTCCTGGCATACACGTTCTGTGCTCTCACACGGTAAGCAGGAAGTCCCTCTCCCATCAGAGGTGGAACCTCCCATTTCTTCTCAGAATTCTCTCTCTGCTTCCTCAAGGAGATCTTTGGATGGATGATTTTAATCATTAGTTGCTCTTCTGTATTCCCAGCAGCTCCCTTCTCTACCCTCAGGGAACATCTATGTTCTCTCTCTAGCCTCACCTGTGTGTGTTCTCCTTTAAATCAATGTTCCTCTCCAGCTATGTTTCTCTTTTATTAGCAGACAAAATTGAAAAGAACTGCCTCTGTATTCTATCCCAGCATTATCTTTCTACAAACTCTTCCCTTAAAATATATCGTCTCTTCCCCTGAATTTAAGGACCATTTTATGGTGCTTATGAACAACTTTTTGAAGATATTGGTAGATGTGGGTAGATAGATCATAGAAATAGTTTGTAAAGATAGACAGATGATAGATATAGACTGATGGATAGTATCGGTAGCTTGATAATTATAGATAGACGATAGATAGATAAAGATAGATACATAGATAAAGACAGATAGATAGGTAGTTATAGTTTATAGATAGATGGATAGATAGGTAGGTAGAGATGCACGTTACCTGGGCATGGGATTGCCAGGCTTGAATCCTGCGTCTGCAACACTTCAATTCTATTTAACAAAGTTATTCAAAAAAAAATTAATGAATATTGTCTTTAGAAAAGTGTCTGGCACACAATGAGGGTTATATGAGTATTTAATATCACAGCTATTTGTTACACTTCAGATTATGTCACTCCCCTACCTAAAACCCCTTTCCATTCTACTTAGAATCAATTCAGCTTCAGTGTGTTCTAAATCTGCTTTCCCGCCATTCCAGTGTGCACGAGCCGCTCGATCTAGTCACATGGATCTTTGTGACTAGATGTGAAATCCCTCACATGGGAAAACATCTTTACTCACAGGGTTTCTTGTGTGTTCACCTCACCTCACCCTGCTTTTCAGGGGCCACTCCTTCACACGCTGCAGGAGTAAGGGTAACTGTGCTTAATTAAGCAAGTGGTCTTGATGATGTAGTGACTTTATCTGTGGTTTCTCCCCACCTCCCCCATCCCAGTTCTTATCTGCTGCTTTGGACCCTCACTTATTTTCCTCAAAGCTCTTATCACAATTACTATCTAAAGTTTGTGGCTTTGTTTTTGTTCTTCTCCACCAGAATGTGCAGTCCGAGAACCCAGGGAACCATCTTTCTTTTCACCACGGGTTGCCTCACATGTCACAGGTACTCAAAACTATTCACACAATAACGAGCAACTGAAGAGATGAGAAAGTAGTTTTAACCTCAATATAAAGTAAAATCTTCAAATAGTTGCATGAGTCAAAAAGGGCTCTTACGAGAACAGTGAGAGTGTTCAAGCAACACAAAAATTGTATGTGTGAACACAATGCCAGACTGAGTCTTTGACATTTATATATATTTATTTTTGCATTTTTTAGTGAATGAAAGAAGGCACAGATACTATTTGTGATGTGTTTGTGCAGTACCACAAATAGTCCAGGCACTTAAGTAATGATAAAACCTTCCAGTTAATAATGAAAGTAAAATCTCATGTTCTCACTGTGCTTACACAACTTTAAAATCACAACACCGCCAACATTCTGTTCCATGTCTTTCTTTTTACTTATTGTCTTCAAGTTTTCATTATAGGCATTTATATCTTCTGCCAGAATAATCATGATTATAGTATGACACAGTTTGGATAATTGAGCTTGTTTGTTTGATAGAATCCAATTTTCCATTTAAAAATGGATCCTGACCCGGAGAGAATCACTGGGAGTAATCTACTCTCTACCAAAGGCAACAGAACTACCGAGGCAAATTCAGTCTTCTACAGCTGGGGGGTGCTGTTAAGTAATTTACCTCCTCTGGGGCATTAATTGTACCCCTGAGCACTGGAAGGGTTTATTTACCTCATACAGTGAACACTTCACTCCTTGAGAACTATACTTAGTTTAGCTTAAAACAAAGCAGTATTGAAACAGAAATTGAAAGTAACTTAAATCATGTACTGTAACATATATTCAAGTGAAAAAAGAATTCAGTCCTCTTGGTATCCAGAGGGGATTGGTTCTAGGACACCCATGTACACGCAAATCAATATACACTCAAGTCTTACTGTTAGTCCTGTGGAACACACATATAGGAAAAGTGGGCCCTCCAAATACACAAATTCACAACCACAAATACTGGGTATTCAGTTGAAAAAAAAAATCCATGTATAATTGGACTCACACAGTTCAAACCTGTGCTGCTCAAGAATCAAATGTACTGTCGTGTTTCATCCATATATATTTAAGGAATGTGTAGTTGATCCCCAATGTCCTTTTCTCTTGCTTTAAAAGGCAGGATTCCTGCTGCAAAATACTGACACACTTGCAGTTAACATGGGGCATTGAAGCATTGTTAAGTATCACGGTCTTTACAACAATATCTGATACTCTTTCTGAGCAATTCAACTGCAAGGAAAAGTGAAGGAATAATGATTGCACCTGACAGGCATATAGTGTCATGAGTTTCTTTGGTAACTCACATGGCCTGGAACTCGTGAATCACTATTTCCCTTCAGTGACTTGGGGAATAAGAGTCTCTACACATTGAGAGGATATACCCTTTATTTACAGATTTCCTTGAACATGAAAAGCACCTTGGGAATATCAATTAATGTCATAATATACTATTTTGTTGTTGTTGTTGAGACAGAGTCCCACCCTACACCCTGAGCAGAGTGCAATGGCGTCATAGCTTACTGCAACCTCAGACTCGGGCCGTGGGCATCCTTCTGCCTCTGCCTCTGGAAACTGCTGGGATTACAGGCATTTGCCACCATGCCTGACTGGGTTTTTCATTCTTTTTTATGAGTCGGGGGTCTCCCTCTTGCTCAGGCAAGCCTCAAACTCCTGAGCTTAAGCAGTTCTCCTCCTCAGCCTCCCACAGTGCTAGGGTTACAGCGTGAGCCCCACCTGCCTAACTGTGGTTTTATAACCTCAACCTGCAGAAAACAGAGGAATTTGGGAATCTGAACCTTCCCACTTGATGATTGGCCAAGATTAGCAGGAGAGGCACCTTTCAGAGATAAAGGTCCTTTGGAACAATAATGTTTATAAACTTTGGACAGAATCATACCAAAAATGCTCTCCAAATTCATTGTGATCGCCCTTTATTCTAAACCTCAGCAGTCCTTCAATTTCCCAGGTGGCAGTCGGCATTATTGTGATGTGTGTGTTTCCCATGTGTCTCCTGTAAACAGGTGTCTGTATCTGGCTCACCTTTATGTTCCCCTGTGACATTTTTACACAATAGTAGCAAGTGCTCAATAAAAAATGAATTAATTAGGTAAAAATCTCAGTTTCTTTCTCTGTGGTAAGATGCAGAACTTATAAATATGTTTATATTAACATAAGATATATATAAATTTATATAAAATTACTACAATCCCCTTCACTAGAAACTTGTCCAAATGAAACCTAAAGAAAGAGAAATAGGCAGGCGACAGGTATTTCTGTTGAAAGAGCCAAACACTGAAAAGGCTTAATACTGGGAAGAAAATAGAGAATTCAGGTGTTGGAAAGTAGGTCACAATGGCTAGAGCTCAAATTGTGTCAAGGAGAAAAATGGTGACTTAAAGCCTGGAGAAGCTAACCGAGTTCTGATACTTAGTTGTCTTTTCTTCCTTGTGAGAATTTTGCTTCTTAACCTAAGATAATTTAGAACCCTAGTCGGGAGAGGTCTTTTCAGATTTGTATATCAAAAACATCATTCATACTATCATACTTTAGATTAAAAGAGTAAAATATTAAAGTCATTGATTTTATTTGGGATGTCATCACAACTTCTATTACTGCTGCAAAACCCCCATACACTCACACGTGAGCCTTTGCACAGACACACACATATACATTCATGTAAGGTATCTCTTATGAATTCCTTTGAGGTAGTTTTAGCAAAACTTAAGTTCACAGGGATATTTAGACTTTATGTTTTTTTACAACTCTACTATAAATACATAAAACCCTATAGCAATATTGACATTGGACTGAGTGGCTGATGTGACTAGTCACAGCAATCTGCCAGGGAACAAGAGCTTGCCCCAAGGTAAAAAGGAACAATATCTCACTTGTTCATCAGAATTCTCTGTGGCTACCAAAAATCCAAGAATTTGGTAGAGTTGGACAGATGTTAGAGATCAGGGAGCCCAAGGTACTTATTTTCACAGAAAGTCTTCATTCTATTCTTTGTGAACAGAAGAGAAAGCTTGAAAGTTTGGGGTGGCTTTCCTCAACTGCTCAGAATCCCCACATAAAGAAACCCTTCTTCTACATGTTACCTAGTGGCCCACCGTGCCTTAGGCTGCATTACAATGGCATTGTACCCAACTCCTCGCCCTCCAGTCCGTGGCTTCAGAAAGTCCCTATCCTCTCTAAACTACAAGGTCATCCCTCTGGTTTTAGAATTGCTCATGTAGTATAATCAAAACAAATGGGACCACAGCTTCCTCCAACCACAAAATAGTCTTTCTGATTGACATCAATCACAACAAAAAAGGAGGAACAGCAGCTGCTTCCCAGACAGGATGTGACTCCCAGCCTTCCTTGGAATCCTCTGTGTGGGATGCATAAAGTGCCTGGTTTCCCTTACCTGTAAAAACAACCAAAGCCCTTCCCCTGCCCCAGCCCCATACTCCAATGAAAGAAGAGGATTAAACATTGGCTTTTCCCCACTCATTTGTAGGGTCTATTTCCTAACTTACATCACTTAAAGTTCGGTTTATTTTAAATGTAGTGATTAACTGAAGCATTATTTTAGACTTCTTTAGTTTTTTTGTTATGAAAAAAAAAGAAAATGTTTTGAGTTATCCTATAAAAAAGACAACCCTTGGAGAGTTCAAGATGGCAGCCCAGTAACAGTTTCTTTGCAACTTGGTGTGGTGAGGTTGGTGGGAGAAGACTCCAGGCGTCTCTGGCTGGTGGGATCTGGCCAGACAGTGAGAGACTTCTGGCTAAATGTAGTAAATGCCAAGGAGAACTGGCAAGTGGTGGGTGTGTTTGTTTGGTTGGAGGCTGCCCACAGCTGTAACTATAGCAACAGCAAAATTGTAAACAGGAAAGGGCTTACCTGCGGGCTGTTTTGTTTCTTTTGTTTTTCTGGACTCAGGCACTGGATTGAATGTCCTTGGGAGATCCTGGGCGAGAGTGTGGATGACTTTGAGCATTGTCTGGGACCCCGAACTGAGCCCCTGAGCAGGAAGGGAGCTAATATTGTTCAGCTGTGGGCCACCCGCACCGCCACTGTGGGAGAACTGCCCCTGCAGGCTCTGCCCTCAGGGTTGCAGTGCAAAGATCCCCAGGAGATCTTGGATGAGAAACCTAGTGACTGAACAGCCCACAGGCAGGGACTAACACCCTGGGGTAGAGCAGAGATCTAAGTGTTTGGCAGATTAAAGCTGTGGCCCTCTGGGGCATAGAGTGAGACCAGTTTTGGTGCATTAGATAAGCAGGCAGCCACTTCAAGAAAGATCCCAGCCACAAGTGCTTTCCTGGGAAAGCTTCTGCTTAGCCAAGGATAACAGTTAAAAGTGTCTTTTAAGCAGACTGAGGAGACATTTAGCTTCTCAAGTTTGCGGGGTTTGATAAATGAGCAGAGGCCTCCAGTCTTCATCTCGTACAGCTATATCAGCATCGTGATTAACATCTCATACCCCAGAAGATCACCTACTGCCATGAAAATATTCAGCAAGATATACAAACTGTTTTGTTTTTTGGGTTTTGAGGGTTTTTTTTTTTTTTGTTTGTTTGTTTTTAACTACAACATTTTACCTCTAGATTTTTCTTTTTTTACTTTTTTCCTCTTTTCTTTTTCCTTCCTTTTCTTTTTTCATTTTTCTAGTTTAAATACAATTTTGCATTGTTGCTTTCTTTAATAATTAGAACTTCATTTTTGCCTCTATTATTTGGTTTTCCCTTCAATTTCATCCCATAGGGGTTTTGTTTGGTTTGGTTTGATTTATAGTATTTTTGTCTTTCCTCTCTACTTGGTGGAGGTGGGGTACTGTGTCTGAACAGGCCAGCAATGAGCTGCTGACCTCAAGGGAACCACCCAAACCAGCACCACCAGAGGTTGGGGGTTTTTAAGGTTAGGTCAAAGTACCCTACTATATACCCATATCACTCCCATCTCCCTCTTTCTGAGCCTCTCTTCTTTTTTTCAACACTCCCTTTTACTCGCCCCCCTCTCCTTGCCTTATTTCTTTCTTTTTAAAATCTTTTTCCCCTCTTGCTCTTCAATCTTCTCATCCTTCTGGTCCTGTACCAAAAGGACTCATCAAAACCTTGGGCAGAGGCACAGTAACTTAAAGAGCTAAAGGAAGCAAAAGGAAAATTAGGGCTAGGAAACAGATTAAAAAATACACTCACGAGGAAGAATCAGCAGAAAAATCCTGGCAACATGAAAAACCAATCCAGAGCAATCCCCCAAAGGGACCGTGAAGTAGCTACAGCAGAGGATTCCACTTATAAGGAAATGTTAGAAATGACAAAAGGGGAATTTAAAATACAGATGATGAAAACAATGAAGAAAATTGCTGAGAAAGTGGAAAACAACCAGAAAACAATGAAGGAAACCACTGAGAAAGTGGAAAATAACCAAAAAACAATGAAGGAAACTGCTGAAAAAGTGGAAAATAACCAAAAGAAAATCCAAAAAAAGAATCACATAAAAGATGAACAATATGAAGAATATAGAAAGGACATAGCAGAGCTGAAGGAATTGGAGCTGTCAATTAGGAAGCAATAGAAAGTATGAACAACAGATTAGATCATGCAGAAGAAAGAATCTCAGAGGTAGAGGACAAAGCTCTTGAGATAACTCAGATACTTGAAGTGGCAGAAAAGAAGCGAGAGAAATCAGAACATTCACTGACAGAATTATGGGTCTTTATGAAGCGCTCAAAAATATGAGTTATAGGTATCCCAGAAGGGGAAGAAGAATGCCCCAGAGGAATGTAAGCCATACTAGAGACTATTATAAATGAAAATTTTCCAAATATCACCAAAGATTCTGACATGTACCTTTCAGAGGGATATTGGACCCCAGGTCACCTCAACTCTAATAGAGCTTCTCCAAGACACATTGTGATGAACCTATCCAAAATCAAGACAAAAAAAAAATTTTGCAAGCCACCAGGAGTAAGTGCCAACTGACCTAGAGGGGCAAATCCATCAGGGTGACCACAGATTTCTTTAATGAAAATTTTGAAGCTAGAAGATTAAAATCATCCACCTTTACTTAAACAGAACAACTTCCAGCCTAGAATTCTATATCCTGCTAAGCTATGCTTTAAAACTGATGGAGAAATCAAATCTTTGACTGATATGCAAACATTGAGGGAATTTGCCACAACAAGACCAGCTCTACAGGAAATACTTCAACCTGTTCTACATATTGACCACCACAAGGGACCACCAGCAAAGTAAGCACCCAGAAATTATAGGACAGAACTTAGCTTTCACAATGATGCAAAAGACAAAACTAAGCAATGGACTTTCACAAAATAAGATGAATGGAATGCTACCACACTTATCAATCAATTATTTCAATAAATGTTAATGGCTTAGACTCCTTACTGAAGAGGCACAGATTGGATTAAAAAACATAAGCATCCATTCGCTGTTTGCAGGAAACACACTTAGTCTCAAAAGACAAATTAAAGCTCAGGGTTAAGGGTTGGAAGTCAATTTTTCAGCAAATGGAATCCAGAAGAAAAGAGGGGTTGCAATCTAATTTTCAGACACATGTGAATTTAATGCAACTAAAGTCAAAAAAGACAAAGATGGTCACTTCGTGTTGATCAAGGGAAAAATACAATAAGAAGACATTTCAATTCTAAATATTTATGCACCCAACTTAAATGCTCCCAGATTCTTGAACAGACCTTACTTAGTCTGAGCAATATAATATCCTATAACACCATAATAACAGGGGACATTATTACTCCTATCACAGAGCTGGACAGATCCTCTAAACAGAAATTAAACAAAGATATAAGAGACTTAAATGAAACCCTAGAATAACTGTGCTTCATAGACATATATCAAGCACTCCATCCTAAAGATAAAGAATATACATTATTCTCATTGCCCCATGAACAGTCTCCAAAATTGATCATATCCTAGGACACAAAACAAACCTCAAAATAATTGAAATTTTACCTTGAATCTTTTCATACCACATGGCACTAAAGGTGGAATTCAACTCCAACAAAAATGTTCAACCCCACACAAAGGCATGGAAATTAAACAAACTTATGGTGAATAACAGATGGGTGCAGGAAGAAATAAAAAAGGAAATGATTAATTTCCTTGAGCACAACAACAATGAAGACACAGCTACAAAAACCTGTGGGATATAGTAAAAGCAGTCCTGAGAGGAAAATGTATCGCTTTAGAAGCCTACATTTGAAAAACAAAAAGAGAGCGCATCAATAATCTCACAAGCCATCTTATGGAATTGGAAAAAGAGGCACAATCTAGCCTAAACCCAGCAGAAGAAAAGGAATATCCAAAATTAAATCAGAGATTAATGAAATTGAAAACAAAAGAATTATTCAGAAAATTAATGAAACAAGGAGTTGAGTTTTTGAAAAAATAAATAAAATTGATAAACCTCTGGCCTGCCTAGAAATAAAAAAGTAACATCTCTAATAACCTCAATCCTCAAACCTCAATGATAAAGGGGAAATAACAACTGATGCCACAAAGATCCAAGAGATTATCTCTAAATATTACCAGAAACTCTATGCCCAGAAATTTGACAATGTGAAGGAAATGTATCAATATTTGGAATCACACCCTCTCCCTAGACTTAGCCAGGAAGAAATAGATCTCCTGAACAGGCCAATTTCAAGTACTTAGTTCAAAGAAACAATTAAAAATCTCCCAACTAAAAGAATGCCCTGGTCCAGATGGCTTCACACCAGAATTCTACCAAGCCTTCAAAGAAGAGCTTATTCCCATACTGCAGAAATTTATTCCAAAAAATTGAGGAGGAAGGACTCTTTCCCAACACATTCTATGAAGCAAACACCATCCTGATACCAAAACCAGGAAAAGACCCAACTAAAGAGGAGAATTTCAGACCAATTTCACTAATGAATATAGATGCAAAAATTGTCAACTAAATCCTAGCCAATAGATTACAGCTTCATCCCAGGAATGCAAGGCTGGTTTAATATACACAAGTCAGCAAATGTTATTCAATATATCAACAGACGCAAAAACAAAGACCATATGATCCTCTCAACAAATGCAGAAAAAGCATTTGATAAAATCCAGCATCCTTGTCTAATTAGAACACTGCAAATTACAGGCGTAAGTGGCACATTTCTTAAACTTATCAAAACTATCTATGACAAACCCACAGCTAATATCTTACTGAATGGAGCTAAACTGAAAGCTTTTCAACTTAGAACTGGAATCAGACAAGCTTGTCCTCTGTCGCCATTACTATTCAACATAGTGCTGGAAGTTCTAGCCAATACAATTCGGCAAGACAAGGAAATAAAGGGCATCCAAATGGGTGTAGGGGAGTTCAAAATCTCCCTCTTTGCTGATGGTATGATATTATACTTAGAGAACCCCAAAGACTCAACTACAAGACTCCTGGAAGTCATCAAGGAGTCTTAATTACTGTCTCAGGATATAAAATCAATGTCCACAAATCAGTAGCCTTTGTATACACCAATAATAGCCAAGATGAGAAGCTAATTAAGGACACAACTCCCTTCACCATATTTCAAAGAACATGAAATACCTAGGAATATACCTAACAAAAGAGGTGAAGGACCTCTATAAAGAAAATTATGAAACTCTAAGAAAGGAAATAGCAGAGGACATTAACAAATGGGAGAACATACCATGCTCATGGCTGGGAAGAATCAACATTGTTAAAATACTATACTCCCCAAAACCATCTACTGATTCAATATCATCCTTGTTAAAGTACCAACATCATACTTTCAAGACTTGGAAAAAAGGATTCTACATTTTGTATGGAACTAGAAAAAACTCCAGATAGCTAAGACAGTTCTTAGTAATAAAAATAAAGCCAAGGGCATCGGAATACCAGAATTTAGGCTGTACTACAAGGCTATAGTGGTCAAGACAGCATGTTACTAGCACAAAAATAGAGAGATAGACATTTGGAATAGAATAGAAAACCAGGAAATGAAACTAACAACTTACAACCACCTAATCTTCAGTAAAGCAAACAAGAACATACCTTGGGGGAAAGACTTCCTATTCAATAAATGGTGCTGGGAGAACTGGATATCCACATGCAAAAAACTGAAACTGGACCTGCACCTCTCTCCACTCACAAAAATTGATTCAAGATTGATAAAGAACTTAAATTTAAGGCAGAAAATCCTCAAAGAAAGCATAAGAAAAACACTGGAAGGTATCCAAAATAAACAAATGGGACTTAAACTGAAAAGCTTCTGTACAGCTAAGGAGACCACAACCAAAGCAATAGACAACCTATACAATGGGAAAGGACATATGCATATTTTGAATTAGACAAAAGCTTAATAACTAGGATTTATAGAGAACTTAATCCATATGAAGAAAACCAACAATCCCATACATCAATGTAGAAGAGAGATGAACAGAACCTTCTCTCAAGAAGACCAACGAATGGCTAACAAACATAAGAAAAAATGCTCATCATCCTTAATTATCAGAGAAACGCAAATCAAAACCACCTTGAGATACCATCTAATCCTGGTGAAAATGGCCCTCATCACAAAATCTCAAAACTGCACATGCTGGAGTGGATGTGGAAAGAAAGAAACACTTTTACACTGCTGGTGGGACTGTAAACTAATATAATGTTTATGGAGGGAAGTATGGAGAAACCTCAAAGAACTCAAGCTAGATATCCTGTTTGATCCTGCAGTCCCATTATTGTTATCTATCCAGAAGGAAAAAAAAAAAAACCTTTTATCCTAAGGACACTTGTACTAGACTGTTTATCGCAGCTCAATTTACAATCACCAAAATGTGGAAACAGCCTAAATGGCCCCCAACCCAGGAATGGATTAACAAGCTGTGGTACATGTATACCATGGAATATTAAAAAAAATCATTAATTTTGAATTAAAAAAAATCAAGACTTGTGTGTGCCTGTGGCTCAAAGGAGTAGGGAACTGGCCCCATATGCCAGAGGTGGAAGGTTCAAACCCAGCCCCAGTCAAAAAATGCAAAAAAAAATCGAGACTTCACAGCATTTGTATTACCTGGATGGAATGGACACATTATTCTTAGTAAAGCATTACAAGAATGGAGAAGCATGAATCCTATGTATTCAATCTTGATTTGAGGACAATTAATGATAATTAATGACATGGTGGGGGGTGGGGAAAGGGGAGAGCAGAGAGAGAGAGAAAAGGAGGGAGGGGTGGGGGAAAAGAAGAGCAAAGAGAGGGAAGGAGGGGGGTGGGGTCTCAGTGTGTGACACATCTTGAACCCTTAATGAATCCTCAACAATAAAATAATAAATAGATACATAAAAAGATGACCTTTTTAAAACTGGTTAATGCTCTCTAGGGTAATGAATTCTAATCAACAATCTTTAGCTTGCTATTATCAAAAACTATTATCAAAGACATATTAATAATGTCTTTTCTCAACATTCACAATCCAGCTGTAATGATTTTCTTTGGCCTTTCTTTCATTAGACTCCACAGATCTGTAACCCTTCAAAATAATTCCTTTCCCAAATGGCGCCCAGGTGTCTGATCACTAGTCAAGTGGCATACAGAAGGGTGGAGCTGATGTTACGGTGACCTTAGCCATTGTAAGTTGGATGCCGTTGTTTTGCAGAGGAAGCTGTGCTTGATGAGATGTGAGGAAACTTGGCAGAATTGTTTCTGTGTAGAAGCTGTAACCATAAGCAGTGACCTGGAGAAAAGTCATTGACTGCGGGCTCCCAGGCTGTCATGCTTAGGAGCTTAAAGGGACGTTGGAAGTAACATTTTTAAAGAAAGGGAGAGAAAGTGTTTGTGTGTGTGTGTTTGAGGGAAGGATGAAAGGGTTGCTAAGATCTAGAAAAGCTAAAAACTATATGAATCAATGTTCTGTTCCGCTCCCACGTCCAAACTCTACAGAGAACCTCTAACTTCTTAATCAGCATGAATTGAATGAAATAATGAAAGTGAAATTGGCACATTAACCCATTTTGCATAATTTTGTATTTTAATAAAGAATGCTTTTTAGACATTCAAATCATAGGTGAAAAATTCAGTTTACTGACTTTCATTGGCTAACTGATTTAAAAGCAACTACTACTGTTTTCAAAACACTAAAAATAAGACAGTAAAAAGAGATAAAAATAAGACAATAAATGTTTTTCAAATGCTCAATTCTTAATTCCTAATGATTCCATAATCATAAACTATTTGAATAACAAGTGCATCTTAGGAATATGTCATGACTTTCCTATCACTTTACTCAGTTGGGGGTCACATTTATTCCCCCATCCTACGAGGTATATCTTCTTTTTTTCGTGTGAATATTTCTGAGACAGGACATTCCTGTAGCTGGAACTGGAAACAGGAATAAGCATCTCCCCACATCCCAAATGGAGAAGACACACAGGGGCTAATTGTGGTTGGAGAAACCTAGATGCTATACCTTAGTATGCCACAGGGACCTGAAGCACGGAGGCGCACCTGCAGGGCTGGGTCAGGAGCAGGCTAAAGTGTTCCCACTCACATCTGACGGAGATGTCAGCAACTTGCATTCTCAATGCAGAGACTGTTAGAATTATAAACTTGCTTACCAGCCTATCATCTTCTGTTGAAGATCTTCAAACAACAACATCAATTTTGAGTCTATATCCTAGGCCTATGGATAGAGCTGCACAGGAAATGGAATGTCACTTGTGCTTACAAAGCTCTCCGATGTGTGTGCACGCCGACGTGTGTGTGTTTATTTGCATACTTCTTATATGTTCCCCTTATGAAGACTTTTAGCTAAATAAGGTTGTTTTCCTCATTTGAATTAGGCAGTTAAGTCAAGGGATCAACTTTTGATTCTGCTGTATAAGATAGGATCTGTACACACCCCTTGTCACTGAATTGTGGAAAGGTGAAATCAGGCTCATCAAACATAGAGTACTCAAGACTCCCATGGGTGAACAGACAAAGTGGAAAAATTACCAGCTTGGTCAATGGATATTTCTCTCCCTCAGTCACTCCTCCAACAATTAACATTCAAAATTAAAAACTGTTAATCCATTTATGGGTTGATGGGCTTTTGGGTTGCTTCCCCAACTTGTCAATTATGAATTGAGCTGCAGTAAACATTCTGGTGCAAATGTCTTTGTGGTAAAATGATTTTTGTTCTTCTGGGTAGATACCTAGTGGCATATGTATACCGTGGAATACTATTCGGTCATAAGAAAAGATGGAGACTTTACATCTTTTATGTTTACCTGGGTGAAGCTGAAGCACATTCTTCTTAGTAAAGCATCTCAAGAATGGCAACAAAAATCCAATGTGCTTCATGCTAAGATACAAACCAATGTATAAACAATAACATGCCCACACAAACGATAAAACACAAATAATAGTCTAGCAAGAGGGAGGGAAGAGGACGGGGGAGGGTGATTGGTGGAAGCAGGGAGGGCAATTGGTGGGATCTCACCTAATGTGCACAATGTGACGGTGTTCAACATGGCCTCTGGGAGAAGCACTCTTCTACAACTTGAACTTTACCTTGGAAGTGAGGACGATGTAACCTAAAAATTTGTACCCTTATATTAATTTGAAATTTTAAAAAATTAAAAACGGCTTAAGGCAAGAACAAAACAATTATAAAATAAAAAGATGTTTGACAGAAGTATTGTGGACTAGGAGTATGAATGCATTTGTAAAATCTAATCTTATTTTAGCAGAGATTAAACAGAGAACAGAATTTTCCTATGCTTTTATGAAATCTCTAAACATCATCGGCCATTTGTTTTACAGATTATGGGAGATATATACAGTCACAGTGGAGGGACTCATCAGCAGAGACCATTTTGAAGGTGTCTAACGCCCATGAGGAAGATGATTAACTGATTTTAAATAATGTAGAGCTGCCACCACAGGGGGGCTTTGTGGTCTTAGATGGAATAATGCCTACGTGCTGCTCCTGTTACTGGAAACCCCATGCTATTAAAATACCATTTGCTTCAGTGTCTGACATTATTAGCCTCACCCCCCATTGGTCAACTAATTAGACATAAATCTATTAAACAAAAATAAATTTTTATGTACTCACTATGGTTTATATCAAGATTTTGCATATTTAAATAATCATCTTGTTTAAATTTATGGTGTAAAATACATTCTGAGTCCTGTATAAAGAAAGCAAAGAGTCTTCAATGATAATTTGATTTGATGTATATGGAATCTGAACAAAGGAAGAAAAATGTAAAGCCACAAACACATTTTTACTGTAATTATTTTTAGAAATAAGTGCACACGTGTCTTCTGAGATCCATTTTCTACCGTTCGTCTGGACATGAGCAGAACTGCCTCATACAGCCAACTGTACCAACTCACATCCACTGCCAAGTGGAACAAGCCTGAAGCTGTTGTCAATCCTTTTGCTACTACACCGTTACAAATACAGATTTACGCCATGGAGGCCCCACATCTTACTTCCTTACCCCATTGAAATCATGCCATGTTACATTTTATCAGAGTACGCCCCAAGCCACAGCTCAATTTCTCCTCCTTAATGGTCAAAATTAAATCTACAGAGAAAGAGGCCAGATTGTCCAATCACCATGAGAACATCATACTATTGCTTAAACGATAATAAATTAGGGACTGAATAATAAGGTATATCTGTAGCTGAAATAATTACAATTATAATTCCGTATACTGAGGTATTTTTCAAGTACACTTTCATTGAAATCTAATAAAGCCCTACAAAGTTGACCAAGCTGGCAACAGGATACCTATTTCCATATATAGAATCTATTTTTAAAAAATATTTATTTATTTATTTATTTGTATTTGTTCATGTTGATTGAGGGTACAAAGAATGAGGTTACACTATTTGCATTTGTTAGGTAAAGTCTCTCTTATAATTGTGTCCCTCCACCAAGAGGTGTGCCCTATACAGTAACGCCCGGCCCCCTCCCTCTTCCCCTCTCCTCACTCCCTCGTTTCCCCACCCTCCATCTTGGATTGATTTGAGTTTCTCTCTTACGTGGGTGTGTATTAGATCATCTACTGGCTTCATGTTAGAACTGAGTACATTGGATTCTTGCTTTTCCATTCTGTGATACTTCATATAGAATCTAAACCTCACAGTAAATAAATGGCTAGTTCAAGGTCACATAACTGGTAAGTAGCAAAAACTGAACAAGAACAAGTATTTCTGACTCTTAGAACTGAGCTTTTCTACTACATGAGAATTATGTAAATGGGCAACACGGAGTTCTGTAGGGCTGCAGGAATGTTGCGCTGAGTGTAAACATACCACAGTCAGCACCAGCACTGAACTGACAACTGCTTATTCTCACCTCGTCTAGGATCATGGTACTGGGGACTTGAGAATGCCAGACAGTAGTCAAGCAGTTCTCTCTCTCTTCTTCTTCTTCTTCTTCTCTCAGCAGAATGATTAAAAGTCATGGCTTTAAAGTCAGACAGAGCTGAGTACATATAATGGTTCTACTGTTACCAGCTGCATTACCTTGGGTTAGTTACTGACTTTGTTATGTAAATCTTCCTTTCTTCAACTGAAATTAGCAATATCCATAAAGGGTTTAGCACAACTTGGTCAACATTGGTATTAATATCACTAGCTGCATTTTTTACATATGCAGTCTCATCACAGTTAAATTACAAATTTAAAATGTAAACAAACTTAAGTAAACCTTTTGTTTCATAAGGCCTCTTATACATAGCTACCAACAGTTATAATTCCATCCGAAGGAAAAGTCTATTATTTTTGTTATTATTTTAAAGGGCCAAACAGTTTACCTAACAAACAGTTTGCAAAACCCAATATAGCTCCTACTTTTTTCAATTGTATGAGTGTATACTTTGTTTGAGGTAAAGGTTACCCAATAGCCTGCCAGCTGCGCTTAGCTCTTATGTAAAGCAGTTTTCAAATTACTTTATTGGATTTGAACATTTTTTATGGCTCAGATGCCTATTAATCATCTCTACATGTGGCAATGTCACATAAGTTGGGAAACAAGTCTGGGCTTTTCAGAGAAAGCAGGAGTAAAGATATAAATAAAGATTCATCACACATGAATGATTTTTAAAAACACTGAACTGTGTATAATCCATGAAGGTTGGTAGAGAAAAGGGTCAAAGATGGAGAAGATTGGTGCGGGAGCAATTTGAGTTTAAGAACATTGTGTAAAGATACATGGAGTGACCCACAATGTGAAAGGGATATCGGGACCAAGTAATGTCTACAACAAAGCAGGTGGTGTTTCAAGGGTAAAAATCATGTTCAGTCATTGGCTGGGCACAGTGGCTCACACCTGTAGTTCTAGCGCTCTGGGAAGCAGAAGAGTGAAGATGGTTGAGGTCAGGAGTTTGAGACCATCCTGGACAAGAGTGAAAATATTATTTGGCTGTGGTGGAGCATATCAGTAAGTTCCAGCTAAGGAGATTAAGTTAAGGGAATCACGTCAGTCCAGGAGTTTGAGGCTGCAGTGAGCTATGATCAGGCCACTGTAGTCTCTCTGGGGCAAGAGAGTGGGACTCTGTCTCCAGAACACAAAAAGAAAAGATAAGTTCAGCCATCTCCAGCATTATTGATGAGTCAACAGAGATGAGGACAAAGAGATTTGTGATGTTAGCAAGAATAGTTTTTGTAAAAAGTTGGGGGCAAAAGCCTAATAAAAGTGAACTTTTAAAAATGAGAGGGGACAATTTTTATTTTTCTTTGTTTTAAGACAGGGTCTTCCTGTGTTACCCAGGCTACTGTGCTGTCATGTAATCACAGCTCACTACAACCTCAAATTCCTGGGTTCAAGGGACCCTTCTGTCACAGCCCTCCAAGTACCTAAAACTACCAGCATACACCACCAAACTGGCTTTTCTTTCCTTTCTTTCCTTCTTTCCTTCTCTCTCTCTCTCCTTTTTTTTCTTTCTTTCTTTTTTTTTTCTTTGTAGAGATGGAGTCTCACTATGTTGCCCAGCTGTTCTAGAGGGCCAGAACTCAAGTGATCCTCCTGCCTCAGCCTCCCAGCTGAGATTACAGGGGTGAGCTACCAGGCCCCGCCAACAGAAGGAATTAAAACTATTATAGAAGTACTACAGCATCTTTCCGAGATGTTCGCCACAAAGCTCACAGACAAATAAGAAGATATCTTTAGTAAGATTGAAATGAAAGCACTGTGGATTGCTGTAATTATTATTTTGAAGATGAGAGTTACTTGAAACATATTTGTACTCTGATGAAATTCACCCTTAGAGAAAATTTGAGACAAGAGACTCAAACTATATTCTTATTTAAGTGAGAGAAGAGGAAATATCTTGTATTCACTTAGCACAAGGATGTTCTTCAATAGTAAGCAGAAAGAAAGTTAAACTGGTAAGACAAAATGCAAACACATAGGTATGTGATAATGACCCGTGGAAGTTCTCTGATTGTTTCTGGAGTAGAGAATGCGAGGATTTCAGTTGAACAGAAAGGATTGGGGAAAAAAGTTTAGATGAAAGAAGCAATACTAGATTTGGGTGAAATTCCATGTCTTCTTACGGGGTGTGCACACGTATACTTACACAAATCCTGCAGAGAAAAAAAAAATCAAGTCCAATATTTTGACTGGCAAAAACTCTTTTAAAAAGATAGGGAAGACATCCTTAGTTTTAAGAAAGGGTGATGATTCATTAGGCCAATGAAATTTTGAAAAGGTCCACCATCTGGTTCATTCAAATAAAGTATTAGTTTGAGAATGCAAGGTAAAAATTTAATCTAAATAAAAGCACAGATTTCAAAGAAAAATTGAACATGAAGAACATTTATAAGATGAAATTGTAATTTGAGAATTGGTAGATTAGTCATGCTTCCCAATCTTCCAAAATGTAGAAGGGAAATTGAATTTAAGAAAAAACATTAATGAAGATAATATGAAAGTATTTAATTCAAGATTTGAAACTAATACGAAAGCATCACAGCCTATTAAAATATTTCTCAAAGACTATGTAAACTTCTTTTCTTGACTTCAGTGCTCATTGTTTAAAATAAATTTCCCCAAGATGAAGATATTTTTATAGAAATTTTATAGATCTTGTACAATCTCTATGGCTTTAAAGGAGTAAATTATTCACTAATTATTATGAAATAGTTTTGAGGGAAAAATAAAGAAATACATTGTTCAGTCTGATTATATATTTATCATATCTGTTTTTAATGACTTTGAGACTTCCAAAAATCAAATATACTTTCAAAGAGTAGAGATTTCACATGCTCAAGATAAGAAAATTCATATAATAGAGGTTAAAAAGATAATAATTGAGGAAATAATTTCAACTATTTTTTAATCAATTACAACACTGTTGGAGTATGTATATGCAAGATTCATCTAAGACTATTCTGAAACACTTCTGAAATTTACAAAAAAACATATTTGGCAGTGTGTGGTGGCTCGTACCTGTAATCCTAGCTGTCTGAGAGGCCGAGGTGAGAGCATCCCTTGAGCCCAGGAGTTCAATACCGGCCTGAGCAAGAGTAAGACCCCCATCTCTGCTAAGAATAGAAAAGCCAGCTGGGCACTATGGTGGATGCCTATAGTCCCACCAACTCAGGAGGCTGAGGCAGGAGGATTGCTTGAGCTCAGGAATCTGAGGTTGCTGTGAGCTAGACTGATTCTATGGCATTCTACCCAGAGCAACAGAATGAGACTATGTCTCAAAAATAAATCAATAAATAAAATCAAAAAAATTGTTAAAAACGTATTTTATGCTATTTTTCAGCCATATTTATAACAAAAATCAAAAATAATAAAACATTTCAATTGAAAAACTGACACTTTTGTAGAAAGTACACTGTGTAAATAAATTGCAGTACAAAGCAAATGTCATTAATGTGATATAAAGCCAGAAAAAAAAATGGTTAAATGTTTGGACTTTGAAATTCTGTATTTGAACACCAACTCTCATTTCCTGGATTTGTGATCTTAAAAATGTCTTAATCTTTCAAAGCCTCACTTTTCTCTGTACATAATGACTATGTTGGATACTCAGCTAACACAGACTGATATTTAGCAAACTCTTGTCACTGTCCTCAAATAAATAAACTCCTTTTAAAGCCTGAGAAAGTGCTATGGACGTTACTGCGGCTTTCACAAGAGGGAATGGAGGTGATGTTTCACATCCCAGACCCCACAGCAAGGAAGTCTCAATGATACTTTAGAATGCAGCGTTCCCTCCTCATCAACGTCAAATGATGAAATTGAGAACTCAGATAATGCTAAGTGGCCATCATGGCAAAATAATTTATTTGATTTAATAAGAGTAATTTACATTTAATTTACAAAGAGTAAAAAAAGAATATATATATATATATAAATTATCCTTTGTTTAGTTCTCAAAGTATTACAAGATTACAAACATTTTTGATTACCCAAAAAACTCCAAGGAGTATGAAGTAAGTGAAAGCACTAAACATGAATCAAACTTTCCTAGCATTAAAAAAAGGTTAAAATAATTCCATGGTCTGAATATAAGATTAAAAAAAAATTAGAGGAATCAAAGAGTCTTAGTGATAGGGTCTAATGAAACATGTAAACGTTCTGAGATATTAAGAATTTTTATCATATATTGATGGAATTCTAATGAGTTAATAAGCATCATTTAATGAATGCAAATTTAATGTAAGTTCAATGTAAGATATCTGTACTGTCTTGAAGTTCTTACAAAACGATTTAAAAAACTAAATACAGATAAAAAAAACTCTTAAAGCAATGTTAATTTGGCAACCTTGATAAATTTTCATCATTTTCTTAACATTCTCAATATTCTTTTTCTGTGTACATTGTAAATATTAAAGATATTTTTAAAGCTTTCTGTATATTGTGATCTCTCCTAGATGCTCTGCCACCTGGACAAATCAGGAGACCTTGGCTATGCCGATGCCTTATTTGGTTGTCTCCTTTTTAATAGGAATGATTCAAGCTGGGGTCTGGGGGAAAAAAACACACATTGTATTTTTTAGTTGGGCCAGGTCTTATGAAATCAAATTTCACTGCTGTATCTTTCCAAGTGAACGTATTTTACCTTCTCAATTCTTCTGAGCCTTAGTTTTCCTTCCACCTACTTGCTGGTAACTTTTCCCTCTTCATTATATCACCAGCAGCTGATATAGAATTAGGGAGATTATTTGTAGTAAAATGATACTGTTGAAGTCGTCTTTGAGTGGCATCCGTGAGCGCCACATCTTGGTATTCACATGTGTCTGTGACCCTGCTCCCCACCCACGTCCTGCCAGGAGTGTGGCGGAACTTACAACTTCTTTCTAAGAAATAGAATTTGGCAGAAATGAACAGATTTTTTAGACATACTCATCAGATGACTCTGAATTAATCCAAGGGAAATTATTCTGGGTAAGCCTGACTTAATCAAGCAAACCTATTCATTGAAAATTCAGGCCTTGTGGTGACTTCTTATACAAGAAATAGAAAAGGCATATACTGCATCAAAATGTTAATAAAAAGTAAAGGGAAAAATTCAAGAGTATTTGATGCTAATTTATGTATTTGTAGAGATTCACTCTATTAGTCAAATATTTTTTCATTTGAAACTGTATTTGTTCTGTGTATGCATATATATAATGAAAACATGAAATAAAGAAATCTTGATTAACACCCATTGATTGGTGCTAACAAGACAAGATGTAAAGATTAATCTGTTAATATTTTTACTGACAGCATGTAAAAAAACAGATAATTTTAATATATCTAAAGTGTTTTCAAGTAAAAACAAACCTAAACAAACTTAATAGCATAAAGAAGAAAAGAGTTATACATGCCAGGGAGAGTTTTATAAAAAAAAAATTGAACCGATTTTTTTACAAATTAATTTACCTTTAAAAGAATATCAAAGGATTTGTTAGAAGGAATACACAGAATGCTAGATGGATTCCGTACATTCTGCTTTAATTTTAGCTAACATTGTGTGTGCAAATTTTGCTCTAAGCATTGTTTGCATTCCTTCCTATCTATTGAAAGCTGTATATAAAAATTATATTGTGGTAGTAAGTTTAAGTTTTTAATAACCATACCTCATCTCATACCCAGTTCACTGAAGTAACTCTAAAGGGCCACACGTTTTTGTTCATTCTCCCAAAAACATTAATAAAAATGTATCATCTGATGATAAGTGCTTTGTAGGCCAACTTGGTATCTCTAAAGTTCAGGTTTAAAGGATTTCCCACAGTGGGCATGTAAGTGTCTGTCATGAAACAGAGGAGAAAAGCCTGTTGTAAGCATTTTTAACAATTCTGAATTGCCAATTCAGCAGAGATGTTGCAGGGTCCAACCAGTCAGTAAGAATGAAGAAGGAATAAAGATCCAGAAGGCTGACAGGATGACCTCCCGGGCCTTCCAGGTTCAGAACCCTGATTCTAGACTCTGGTTCACTGTTTCCTCCCAGGAGGGAGGTTAGGACCAGTGTGCAGTCAGATTTATACTGGTCAATCGGTGTTGCTCTGCTCTCCTGCCTTAGTCTCCCTCTGAACGTTTTTTCCTGTTTCATTTGTAGCTGTGAAATCTTTTTGTCTCACCCTCCCTTTATTGTCTTAGCAGTCAAAAGAATTGAAACGAGACTTTTAAGCGTCCAAGGCCAGATTCTTCGCAGAGTAGAGATTCAGAACACCACCCTGGCTCTGCTGGGTGCCAAAGGGCTCCCAAAGCCAGCTTCTCACCAACTGCAGGCACGTTGGACAATCCCCCAGCATTCTAGTTGTGGATCTGTGTACTAGGCAGGTTTTTTTTTTTTTTTTTTTAGTCTCTTTCCTCCTTGCTTGGAAGGGTTGTAACAAATAAAAAAGTAAAAACCAACCGACCATAAAACCTTATTCTCTCATGACACAAGTTGGAGGCCATGCCCTGTGGGTTCCCTGCATGAGCTCATGAAGTCTTTAATGTCCCTTCCATGAGTTTACCCCTTATTATCTGTACCTTGCATTAATATTTCCCCCCCAATCCTCTCAACCCCCCTGTGAGAACACTGTTCTCATCACACTCATTTTTACAGAGGGGAAGCACTGCGCATCCCCCGGCAAGCATTCAATAAATATGTATTCATTTATATTCACACCAATGTGTGACGCCATCGACCAGACACAGCTCCCTGTCCAGCAGCACCGTGAGGTCAGGGGCTGCCTGAGTCTCACTTACTGTTATGGCTCTCCTTCTGTTCTCCTGCCACATTGCTAGTAAACAGTCGAATTTACCATTCACATTTACATAGTGTCTAAAGCCAAATGCCACTTTTTGAGATCATTTTGGTTTATTTTTTGCACCCATTGCATTAGCAGACATTTTCTAATACTGTGGTGGTAGAAACGGTCATGTTCAAAATTGCTTATTTGAAATGCAGTGGAGGCTCAGCGCCTATAGCACAGTGGGTAGGGCGCCGGCCACATACACCGAGGCTGGTGGGTTCAAACGCAGCCCGGGCCAGCTGAACAACAATGACAACTGCAACAGAAAAAGGGCTGGGCGCCTGTAGTCCCAGCTACTTGGGAGGCTGAGGCAAGAGGATCAGGTAAGCCCAAGAGTTTGAGGTTGCTGTGAGCTGTGGCACCACAGTACTCTACCGAGGGTGACATAATGAGACTCTGTGTCAAAAAATAAAATAACATAAAATAAAATGCAGTGGAGTGGGAAAAACAAATAGCTGGTTCTAAGACATCATGGTAGCTTTGTCATCAACAGACAGTGATGGTGGCTTTGGGCATTTCAGACTGCTCCAGTTTTGTGTGGATGTCATTGTGTGTGCATGTGTTTTCTCTCTCTAGCTTAGTAGTTTGTGCTGTAAAGATGTGGAAAAACTCTATCTGCTTTCACCTTTGCTCAAGGAAGTCCTGAAATTGGGAAGAGATGTGAACAACACAATGATCCCCACATTCTTACGAGATGCTGTCAGCCACCCTCCCATAGCTACACTAAAGGACCCTAACAGCCTCCTAAGAACAAACCCTTTGCCCACCTCTCCTTCTCACCGAATCCCTCAAATCCTATAAAATACAGGAGGAAAAAAAATGTAAACTGATGAGAATAAATGGGTGAAAAAATTCTGAATTCATGCTTATACATAAAAAATAATGAGAGTACCGTTATTAAAACACAGTACCTCCTGCCAGCTTATTTAGCAATTGCATATCCCACTTTGGTCAAGTCCCTAATATTCAGCACGATTCCCCCTCTGCTTTCAAAGAATGCATGCCTGCTTCATCTGCACTTAAAGAGCTCAGAGCCTTTGTTAAATTTTAAATCCATTCCAATTAGTAAGTAGTAGTGCTAACCGTAAGAACAGAGAACCAGCTGTTCCTTAACCTTGCATTATAACAATTGATATTATTCTGCAGACTATTCTAGCATCTTTTCAACTTGATTAAAACCAGACATTCACATTTCTAATTATGGGTATTATTTTTGCCCAATTTTTATTAATTTTCTTATGTTTTCTTTAAATGCTCTTAAGGTATATAACTATTGAATTGCATTGTTTAACGGCCAGGCTGAAGAGGACACTCTAGTCAATGCCAGTCCAGTGAAGAGTGTGATGGATTAACAACTACCAGCCTGGCATAAGAGGGTTTCTGTGGAACATCAGGTTAAGATGAGCATGAAGAACTAATTGTATTTCAAGCTTTTTCTTTTTCTTAAATATGTGACCTCTAGCTTTCTAAATTGTCTCTCAGGGTATCATATATTTGTCACAGGAGGAACAACTTGCTTCAGTAAAAATAATACGCTGGAATTTGTACTCTGATCAAGATAATTTAGATTGGTCTCTGGCTGTGCTGATGTGAGGACATTGCAGCCTGAAAGAATTCTCTTCAGAATAGTGAAGAATTACTACAAAGAAAATAGTATTTTGATTTTCAAAGTTAAATAGCAAGAAAATAACTGCTTTTCAAATTTTGTACAAAAGCACCTTCTTTATCACCTTTTCACTTATATATTTAGTCATTTATAGCTTTTTATGATTAGATAAAAGATACATTTACAAAAATGATGCTTTCTAAACTATGGAAAATACAATAAAATTTTTTATTGTCCTTAATTTCAACAGAAAAATTACTTGTACTATTTGTTTTTAAAATTACATATTTTTTTATTTTTAGATTTGTCACTTTTTAAGAGCCTACAGACTAGAGTCTCAATAAGTATTTTAAGGCATTTAGTCCCATTTACCAATTATCTATAGATATGAGTTAAAAACTATCATTGGCCTGAAACCCAACATTTACTTTCTATTTAATATCAAGAATGAGCAATAGTTTAAGGGTCAGCAAATGAACTATCCTATCTACTATATAAACTCATATTTGAATAATTCTAAATTGCCTTTCAAGCAATTTATGATAATTTATTCCTTCTGATTATCCCAATTATATACGTGTTTTAACAGAATAGTTTTAAAAAATACTAGCTTAAATATTTTAAATATTACTGTAAATTCCTTTCATTTCTTTCAAAAAATTGATTATAGTTGATTTCCTTAAAATATTAAATTACATATTGAAGAGATTTTCATGAACAATTCTAATTCATGAGTGTAGTTATTTTTCCTTTATTGAAGGTAATTGTAACAGAGGCTGACTGTACTGGATAAGTCAGCCATCTTGAACAGTCAAGAATTTAAACCTAACAGGCATTACATATACTATGTTCAAGATTTTTCTTTTTACTAAGAAAGAGGAAAAGATTGTGAAGGTACATCACTCATAACTTCACGTCTCGCCTCAGATTTTTAGTCTGGTCAGAGTTGGGTTGTTTGTGAAGTGTGTGCTTTCCAAACAAGAAACTCACTTTATATACCATAACTTTAATCCTCTTGTTCTAATAAAAAATCTTTATAAAATGCATTGCTCATCTTTCAGTATTAAAGTACACAAAATAATCTGTTAGGGAATAAAGTTAACAAGATATATAACCTACTAAAGGACAAAAGGAAAAAAGTTCTTTATCAACAACATAAAATTCGAAAAAAATGGAAAAACAACGTGGGTTTCTAGATCCCAAATGTGGAAAATGCCAATTATTCATGACAGTGGCACAATTTCATTTATTGTGGAGAGGGAAATGGTTGGAAGAGGATTTAGCATGGTAATTCTGAAGCTGAATTTGAAAAATTAGCAAGAAAGAATAGCCAAACAGATTTTACAGCGAAAAGTAATGAATAAATAGTATCTTACCCTAAAATGATAACACGTGCTATAAACATAAACTAATTGAAATGTTGTGGCACTCGCATAAGAATCAACAGACAAAATAGAAAAAAGTAGCTCCAAACCAGAACTTGAGATACTAAGTATTTAACACAAGATTACTCAAGTCTTAAGACGTCATTGTTTGGTAGATTCATTTTAGTTTGTATAACAAGAAAGAAAACATCCAGGTAAATTATACACTTTCTACGATCTAGAATTTGTATGTTACATACATTGCAAGATTGTTACCCTTATTTAATTAGTGGTGGATTGTTTTATCATGTACATACATAAAGCTATTTAAGCAAAGTTAATGAGTGGTTTATAATTTTTTCACATTTGGAACTAAGCTCTTCTAAATTACTTAGGTTTAGAATTCTTGGTGTTTGCATTTTTTCCCAGTAACATTCCCTTGGGCCATCCATAAAGAGCGCTGGTTACGTGATATTTCTGAAGATAAGCTTTTGATGTTGGTATTGGATTTCTGATTCTGAAATTAGGTAGGCCCGCCATCTTTTGATTTCAACTTGTAGGGTATGGGTAAACATGGTGGGGTCCCTGCCTCTTTGAAATAGTGCTCTATTTGGTTCTTAGGGCTTAAAAGGCTACTCCGCTATCATCCCTGGGAAATGACCTCCCACAGGGACACCTTCTGCACGTTGCAATGCTGGAGGCTTTTGTGGTCTGCACATCCACAGATAACGGCAAGATTTAATTCTACTCATGGGATCCTGATTTTTAGAGTCCACCACTGGTGGGGGAAAAATGTGTCTTAGAATCAATAAAATGCAGTGTGTTATGAGCATCAAGAATGATTGCTAAAAATATAAAATACTGAAATTTCAAAAAAATTCAGCCTATATTTGACAAAATGAACAATAATGCCCACAACATCCACCACAAAAGCTGCTTTGAAAACCAAAATATAATCAGGCATGCACATAAAAATTTTAAAATATAAATTACCATATATAAAACTGTGAAGTAGAATATAAATGAACATATTTTAAACAATTTAGCACATAGGATTTTTTTTGTTTGTTTGTTTTTCAAAATTAACACTAGAATTAAATACTAAAGTTGCTTTTCCATATTATTTTTCTATGCTTTTAAAAAGATGACTCTGCTTTTTAAACAAGGAATCTCATTGCCAGAATCCTATTCTTTTCTAGTTATATGTAAACATAATTATTATGCTACCTGTGACCGGATTGTTCTACTATATATCAAAATTCTTATATTTCTACACAAAACTACCTCAACTTTTTTTTTTTTTTACATTTGACATGTTGATAAATGACGAGTTAATATATCTAAAAATCAGTTTTTCCCAAGTCTTCAGTATCATCAAAAGCATTTGCAATCTTTACTAAATCTTTTAACTATAATTAAAATAAATACTAAAACAATTGGATTAAAGATATGGTGAATTTAAGATTTATAATTTCTGTATGGTCTATCACCTTTCTTGTAAAATTCCTTGTGAACAAATCTTACATCCAAAATGTTATTCAAATCAGTCATATTCCATTTATAATTTATAATCTGATTGCTTTGTAAAAATTGATCAAGATTAGAATAATAATATAGATGAAATAGGACAGTTAAAATGAAAATAAATTTTGTACATATCTTAAAATGTTCACACACAAGATAAATAAGTCAATTTCAATCACTACTGAGCATTACTAGTTGAATTAGCCCCTTGTGGAAAGGCAAAAGAGAAAAATGTAGTGAATTTCACTTTTCTTTCTGGTAAAAGAAAGCTCGATAATCTTTTTTTTTTTTTGAACAGAGTCTCACTATGTCACCTCCAGTAGGGTGCTGTGGTGTCACAGCTCACAGCAATCTCAAACTTTTGGGCTTAAGCAATTCTCTGTCCTCAGCCTCCCAAGTAACTAGGACTACAGGCGCCTGCCATGATGCCCAGCTATTTTTTGGTTGTAGTTGTCATTGTTGTTTGGCAGGCCCGAGCTGGGTTCGAACCTGCCAGCTCTGGTGTATGTGGTTGGCGCCCTAGCTGCTGAGCTACAGGTGCCGAGCGGAAAGTTCAATAATCTTTACAGATATATTGTCTTCTTCATGCTAAAATCTAGGCAGATTTTCTGGGAAAATATCAGTCAATGTCTTCAACTGTCTTTTGAGAAAATGAAGTATTCTTTTATTACCACTTTTATTATGTGTTATCATCAATAAACATTAACGCCTAGAATTAAATCTTATCTTAGCAAAGATTTGCCTATCTGAAATTCATAAAATATGATACAGCTCTGAATCCAATACATCAGGTTAATTTGTCAGATAGAAATAAAATAAGAATCTTAGCAGACCGAATTCTACTTCCTTGGGGCATGATCACGACCATTTGATCTCTAAAATGTGTTAGCTAAGGCTTGGTTTTCCAAGGATTGCAAGTTTAGCAAATAAAACATGCAGAATATCCATGTAAATTTGAATTTTAGATAAATAACAAATAATTTCTAGTATAAATCTCATATATTATTTGGTATGTATATGCTAACATATTTTTCAGTGTTTATCTATAAATTAATTAAACTGAATGTCCTGTATTTTACCTGGTAAGGATAAAGTAATGTACTGGAAAATGATCCCCGAACACTTGTAGCCCTACATATATTGAACTTAAAAAAAAAAAAAAAATTAAAGGAATAGGTAATGATATAATTATTCAGAAAACAATATCACTCCATACTTTAACTGAGTTTTCATTAACAGCAAACTGACATGGGACACATTTGGAAAGTCTCAAATATGTCAGAAAAGGCAACTTTGCTTACCTTCCCCACTGTCCAAAAGAAAAAAGAAAAAGAAAACGTAATCTAGATCCCCAGTTAGAAATAATTTTCAGTATGATTCTCTTCCTGAAACCCTAAGTATTTTGGTTTATGCATTTAAAAACATTACTCTGAAGAGGGTTTTTGTTTTATTTTGTTTTGCTTCATTAGAGTAACAGCGTGCACTATTGCACAGAAATATTAAAATCACAACTGTGACTGTTGTAATCAAGCCTTTGTGTGATCACTAGGAGTTCCTTGGCTCCACTCAAATCCACTTTTATTTTTTTCATAATTTTCATAAAGTCTAAAATAACAGCTAATAGTTATACTCGTATATATTAAATGTATACCCTTGAACTAGGTATAACCACAAAACCCTAATTTGTATATATTTCTAGAGACATGTAAGTTCGACATGAAAACCCTCAATATCCATGTAAATATTGCCAAAGATTCTCAAAAACTTGCATCCGGTCTCCTCTGACAATCTGAATATTATTTTAGGAGGTGTCACTATGTAGTAATTGCATGTGCTATACAAAAAAAACTGAGTAAATCAAAGCTTTTGGTTTTGGTGAATTTAAAAGGAATTTCTAAAATATCATTGTTAATAGTAAGCTGAAAAGGGGAGATTCATTCCTCTGAGCCAGCACTTACACACGACATACGTATGATGTGTGCACGGATGTATGTGCATATGTGTGCCGGGTATGGTGCACCCAGCATCATCGCAGCGTCATACTACACTCTAGGGACACACATGCAAATAAAGTAAATTTTCTTTCCTTGTGGAATTTTGTTAGAGGAATGAGGAAGAGAGATTACATGAGAGAGAGAGAGAGAGGGAAAGAGAGAGAGAGAGATTGTTTCTATGGAGTAGTCATTTCCATACAAGGAATGAGAAGGTTTCACAGGTATTGACCTACTGAGCGCAGTCCTGCGTGAGACTGGCACAGGTAGGTTCTCCACTAGGCAGTGAAACCAGAGGTTTCATGACGAGAAAAGCAAACCATTCCTGGCCAAGAAAACTTGAGGCTGCACACCTCACCCCAGAAATATCCCCTACTCTTTTCTAAAATCAGGTGGGCTATACAGAATCATCTGTAGAGTTCTGGGACTCTATGACCTTCCAATAACTTAGATCTTGGGTTGATGTGCGTCAGAATAATCACATGTCTGACAAGACAGAAAATAAGTTTTGATGTGCACAGGTTCCCTTAGTGAAATGCTTACAAGTAAAGAGTCATATTAGCTGTGTGTCCTCAGATCTAGTTGATTTCTCTTTTGTTCATTTTCTCCTATCAAGTAGATGGATAGAAAAAGCAAGAACTATGGAGTTAAAGGTACACTTTGGACAAGTGTCTCTTACAGGTACCTGAGCCTGCCTTGGGAAGTACCATGTCTCTCTCTCTCCCCCTCGTTCATCTCAGTAAATGAGACGACGATGCTGAGAAGATTGAAAAGACAACCTTTGCTTTGTAGGAAAACATATTCTTCTGATTAAAAGTTATCTAAAAATACCTCACTATTTTGCAAAAGCCATTGGCTGTAATCATTTCTGTACAATGATCAAGCATCAGGCACTCCTCTTTGGTTTTCACCGTCTAGAAGTTTGCTGTTCCATTATCTTAAGCTCATTGACATATCAGGTACCTGCCTGCATACATGCACATTCACAAACAAAAAACAAATCCTTCTTTCAAATATCTGTACATAGACGAACAAGTTTCAGAAAGCACTTGTGTGCTTTCTAAAATATAGTAATTAAAGAAGAGTTTTTGCTTTAACTGGTTTTCTCCTTATGATTATGAATTAGTCCTTCTTGAGGCTAATTTTATTTTCTTCTCAATTTTATAAGAGCGTTGTGGGTTTTTTTTCATATTTGAACCAACCTACATAGAAAATTACTGAGAAACTAATAGAACTCAAATTTGTACAGAAATACAAAAGTAAGCCACTTGCATAAGTGGTAATAACCATGCCTTCTATTAAACTTTCATTTTGAGTAATTATGAATTAACAAGAAGTTGCAAAGAGAGTAGAAAAGGTTCTGTATGCCTTTCAGGCAGTTTCTGCAATGATTTCATTTTCTATAACTACAGCACACTGTCTAAACCAGGAAGCTGACATTGGTGCAACGTATGTATATCTGTATATAGCTCTACATAATTTTATCATGTGTGTAATGCATGGGCATAACATGAAATTAAAGCACTGTTCCATCCCATGCCCATGCTCTTTCCTGACCACAGCTGTCTTTAACTCATGACAACTGCTGATATTTTCCTGAGCTCTATGGATTCTGTCATTTCAAGAAGGATATAGAACAGAGTATGTCACCTTTCAAGGCTGGCTTTTTGCATTCAGCTTAATGCCCTTGAGATCCATCCAAGGTGTGGTATCTACAATGGCTTAAATTTTGTTGTTCTTATGTTTTATTCTCTTCTGAGCAGTTATCCATGACACAGGTACCATAATTTGCTTCACTGCTCACCTATTAAAGGGTATTTTGTTTGTGTTCATTTGGGGGACTAGCAAAAACAAAACTGCTACAAATAATCCTGTGCAGATACAAATTTTCAATTCTGTGGATTAAA
Source organism: Nycticebus coucang (assembly GCF_027406575.1). Taxonomy (NCBI): domain Eukaryota; kingdom Metazoa; phylum Chordata; class Mammalia; order Primates; family Lorisidae; genus Nycticebus; species Nycticebus coucang. The sequence goes on along the minus strand of NC_069790.1, from coordinate 116,656,465 downwards.
TATTTTTAGTTTTGATGAAGTCCAATTTATTGATTTTATTTTTCTTTTATAAATTCAGCTTTTGGTATGATATTTAAGAATACTTCACCAAAACTTTGTATCCCCAAATGTTCTTCTATGTTACCATCTAACAGTCTGTACTTTTACATTTTCCATTTACGTTTATGCTCAATTTGAGTTAATTTTTATATAAAGGCCTATAGAAAATTCTAGGGAAAAAGGTAAATCCATGTTTAGGTCAGAAAGTATGTCTACATAATCATTTCTAGTGAATTACTTAGAAGTTGTAGAAGAAAGGTACCTATACCTCCAAGGACCCATGTTTTAATTTTGATTGCCTGTCTCTCTGTAAATAAGTAATTATTTTCATAACAAATTGTATATATACAATTGGGGGGACAGGTTTGTCATAAAGAGTAGAATGTCCTTTCTCTCTATCCCCCCAACCACATTGTATAAGCATCTAAATCTCTAGGTCCCTGTCTAAAGTTAGAAGACTGGATGTGGATGTAGGTGTTAACCAAAAACACAGACGATGCTTATAGGAACAAACTTCTAGAAAGAAGCTACAGAGTTAGAAGAGTGTATTGATAGGGTGACCTCAAAACAAAAAGTCCAGCAGGGTATAAAAGGGTAAATATTTTCTTCTATTTTATCCTCCCCTCAAAGGAAGGCTGACTGAAACAGTCAAAAACAGAATAATAAAGGAGAACGAAGTAGCTCTATAGACAGGACAGCCATGGAAAGGGCTGTTAAAGGGAAAAATCTAATGTTGGGAGGCTCCTTCTGGTGGATACAGAGTAGGGTAATGGTTGTGTAAAAGCCTGATTTTATTCATCAGCTTAACAGCAAGACAAGGGTACCAAGGAAAATTTGCTTTCTTTTGTTTATTATTTCAGTAGCTATTTTGTATTATTTTGTATTTTTTATTATTTTTTAAATATGTATTTATTTATTTGTGAGACAGAGTCTTACTTTGTCGCCCTCAGTAGAGTATTCTGGCATCATAGCTCACAGCAACCTCAAACTCCTGAGCTCAAGAGAGCCTCTTGCCTCCGTCTCCCAAATTGCCAGGACTACGGTGACCACCACAATGCCCGTCTGTTTTAGAGATGGGGGTCTTGCTGTAGTCAGGTTGGTCTCTAACTGGCGAGTTCAAGCGATCCACCCACCTTGGCCTCCCAGTGTGCTAGGATTACAGGTGTGAGCCATCGCATCCAGCCCTTCAGTAATCATTTTCTAAATTAAATTTATTGAGGATGAATTTACATACAATAAAATATTCATGTTCGACATACAGACAGATGAGTTTTAGAAAAATACTACCCTCATAAGCAATACTACATTCAAGTTGCTGAACATAGTACTTTTTTGTCATAATTAAGACTCTCAAAATATGGATTGTGATGTAAATATTAGAACAGGAGAGTCCAGAGCAGTCAGCAACTGCTTCACAGCACTTGACAATACTTTCTGAGCTCCTGTCCTCTACAAGACCTTTTGCTAGGTACTAGGGATGCAAGAATGAAAATGTAGTAACCACTGACTTCACAGTTTAGTGAAAACTCACAGGTTTATGAGTAAAATAAACAGAGATGCTGATTCTTTTTTGCCATGGCGCCGGGCTGGGTTTCTCCCTTTTCTTAGGAGTCAAGGTCTCACTCTCGCTCAGGCAAGTCTCAAACTCCTGAGCTCAAGCAGTTCTCCCTCCTCAGCCTCCCACAGTGCTGGGGTTACAGGCGTGAGCCACCGCGCCCTGCGCGACACTAATTCTCAATCCATGGGCTGAAAGGAAGGCATTTGGGATGTGATCACTGAGGGATGGAAACTATATCACTTTTTGTCTAGATGGAGAAATGAAGAAATAGAAGAGCTAAGTAAGGACATCAGCTTACTCGTGCAGGGAAGAAATGAGGAATAATACTGATACCTGGGGTGTGGGATGGACGGGGCCAGTGACATGTGCAAATGCCTTTCTGCCAAGTCATCATCTGTGAGGGGTCGGGGGAGTGACACTCTGCCTTTGTAGAAGAGCAGTGGAAGTGTGGACATGGTCAGGGGGCTTGAGGATCTCTTAGAGAAGGTATTGATATATCTACTGGTAGCAACAGAAAAACCTTTCATGGTTTCGTACATACAGTAACAGAAGGAAATGACACACACCCCAGTTACGATCTTTTACTTTTCAAACATGAGGCTGGCGGGGTGGGTAGTAATAGACTTTCATTCTATAGTAATTTCACAAATAATTCTTGCATGTCGGATCCTGGTAAGAGGCTTTGAGAGCCTGCTGCAGGACCTGTAACCTTCTCTTGGCTTCCTGCCCACCGACTTCATCTTACTGATCTCCAGATCTTAAATAGAATGGGTTTCTTACTGTGGTGGAAACTAGGTTACGGCTGATCAAACCTATTTTTATCTCCTTCATAGGCATGCTTTGTGATTGCATTTCCTGGATGACTTGGTAAGTTAGGAATGGCCACGAGACTGAGTTTTAAGCAAGTGCATTTCTTCCAGGACTGACCCTCTGTCCAGCACATCTGGACAGAACTCTCTGTATTTCTTCATCTACTACAGGTTTAATAAACTCATCCATGGTGGTCATAGAAACCACAGTTGAAGATGCCATAGACCAGTGGTTCTCAACCTTCCTAAACCCGCAACCCTTTAATACAGTTCCTCATGTTGTGGTGACCCTCAACCATAAAATTATCTTCATTGCTACTTCCTAACTGTAATTTTGCTACTGTTATGAATCGTAATGTAAATATCTGATATGCGGGATGTATTTTCATTGTTACAAAGGGGTTGCGACCCACGGGTTGAGAACCACTACCATAGACATTGGGGAATGAAATCAGAATTTCTGAATTATTGCTCCGAAAAGAGAGGCCAACCAAGAGTACCAGTTTTATAAATGAACAAAAATTTTCTTGATGCATTTATGGTTTTTTTTAAGCTGTTGCCTTAAATAAAATACCTTCTAATTGATGTTAATAATGCAATGTCTTAGAGAAAAATGTGATTTAGATTTTAAAATGGATTTTTTTCCTCCCCTTAGATAGATGGTGGACTATGGAAAAGTAGCACTCAAAGAAGTAAATATGTATTATGTTTTAACAAGTTAAATTATTTATTTATTTTTTTGAGACAGAGTCTCGCTATGCCACCAGGTAGAGTGCTGTGGTGTCACAGCTCACAGCAACCTCAAACTCTTGGGCTTAAGCGATTCTCTTGCTTCAGCTTTCCAAGAAGCTGGGACTACAGGTGCTGCCACAACGCCCAGCTTTTTTTTGTGTTGTTGTTGTTGTTGTCATTGTTGTTTAACAGGCCCAGGCTAGGTTCGAACCCACCAGTCCCAGTGCATGTGGCTGGCATCCTAGCCAATGAGTTACGGGCACCAAGCCATGTTAACACATTTAATCCATACATTTTTTTCAGGTTATAAGAGGAATTTCTGCTCTCATAGAGAGAAGAAAAGGTATTTCTACCCTCATTGGCACATATTTCTATTCTGATACCCAATGCTTAGTAGAAACTGGCTTTTCTGAGCAGTGCCTCTTCACCTAGAGTGTAGATCAATAAACATTCTGAAAATACAAAAATAAATCATAACCATCACTTTGATCACTCAACAACATTGGCAGGATAGCTGCGCCATCTCGCTCTAAAGATGTTTTAGATTGGTGTAAGCTATTCTTTCACTAAAAGGAAGTGACCTTAGTTTCTAATCTCTCTGGGAACGTTTCAGTTTATTTCTTATTTACTCCTTGGAGTATATTCGGATATGCATGCAAATGACACTTTTTGGGTTAAGAATATGTCTCACAGCTACAAACAAAACAAGAATCTAGTATCCAAAAATGTACAACTGAAGGATTGTATTTTCATGTTTAATAACATTTATTGTTTTCTTTGAAAATGAAACACATTAGTGAATAATTATTTCTCAACTAACCATTGTTAACAGACAATAAAAGCCTATCTTTGCAATTTGTGTTTTCATAGATATAGATTTCCATTTGGAAATTTCTCTGCACTTTTTTCATAATACACATATAAAGATAATTGAATATGTGACATGTTTTGAAGGTTAACTGCCGATATTCAATTGACTAGATAAAGAAATAAGAAATTTTTAAATAAAAAGAATAGTTGACTCAAAGTCGGTACAACAAAGGCCGCCCATTTGCAGTTTCATTACTGCTCAGAAAAGGTTGAAGATATCATAATTAATTTAAATTTTCCTTTAGGAAATCGATTTCCCCATGTTTCCCATTTTGCATTTCAGCAGAGATAGTCTGAATTCACACAAATTTTCAGATTGTGTTTCTCTATTTATTTTTTGAGTAAGCAGCTCCAAAGTAAATTAAGTAATCCCAAGATGAAAATACACATTTGATTATAATATTTAACCGTTCGAATCACTTTGGGCCTTTAGTAATGCAAATAACACTAAAAATACCATTTTTAGGAATTTAAATATATTAATACATTTAATAAATAATACAAATACATTTCTTTATCAGTGAGATGTGTGCCAGATGCCTACACTTACATGTACTTACTTCTATACACCTGCATATGATAAGCAATAACTGAGAATTTTTAATAAAAATATTTTTAAAGACATGATAACCCATTTCCTTATTTAGTAAACTGAGTTCTTTGAACATCTTTTAGCTTTTTCTCATAAACATTAAAGGCACCCTCATGTATATTATCACTATATTCTGTAATATTATCATTAAATTCTATATTAGCTGTATGACAGGTTACAGATGATGGCAAGCCCTCTTCTACTCCTTCCATTGACAGGTAGGATTCAATTCCTGATTCGTAAAACATGGTTCCCCAACAGATTGTAGCAGAAATGATGTGGAGCATCTCGCTGGGATCATCAGAGGCCCCACAGATTTTGCGGGGGCCTCTTGGAAAATTGGCTCTGAGGCAAGCAGGGAACTGCCGAGGAACCATGACCCCCTGAGCTCACCGTTCTACATGGAACCCAAGTCATGGGTCAGGACTGGAGGAGAAGACGTCATGTGGAAAGAAAAAACCCAAGAGCAGTGAGTCACCCGACTTCTAAGTGATTCATCCCTTGTCTGTAAAGCAGATCCTCCAGCTCTGATGACCTCCTGATGTTCAAAGGTTTTTCTGCTTGCTCCAAGCTGGGTATGTGTACAGAATAACCAAGACAGCCAGAAATCACAAGGCTGGATGAATTAAATATACTCGATAAAGGCCAGAATAATTTATATGCTATTTTGTTATTCAGTAGCACTCCTGACCATTCTCACATCTTATAAGTAGTTGGATTATAATTCAGACCTTGGAAGCATTACAGCTTAAAATGCATAGCACAATCGTATCTGGGCAAATTGAAAATAAAAGTAGAGGATACACTACTGGCGTGGACACAGAGTGCATTGCAGGCGCACATTTGCTAATTGGTGAATTTAAAAATGTTTCTCCCACTTTTGTTGATGCTGCCATAATCCAAGCCACCATATCTCATCTCTACTCGGCAGTAGCCCAAGATCACCCTGCACAGGGGCTTCGATCTCTCTGATCTCTTTGAATGGAAAGTTTACTACCAGATACTTCACTGAAGTATCAGAGAGGCTTTCCTTGAGCACTCTACAGAAAGTAACGCCCCCCCCATCTCTCCATATTCTCTTTGCGTCATACTTTATTTCCTTTATACAACTTACTACCATCTGAGTTTTTTAGAAAAAAAATTGTGTATATGCCCCCATACCATCACCTTCAAAAAATAATAGAGAAATCTACAATTTTTCCAAAATCTCAAACAGTGCTTGGATTATTCATGGTGATAAGAAAACATTTGTCGAATCAATAAATGAGAAGTTTTAACAGACATATAGTGTTTCGGTATAATAAAGAAATTATCTGGAGAAAAAATTCAGAGGAAAATGTGTCAAACTATAGAAAAAATTTATACCCGATGCAATAAGAAATAGAGAATTATTATATAATGCTCCAGCAGAGGCGGCACTGGGGGTGTTCAGGACCACACCGTAGGTAGGATGGCTTCAAGCAAGAAAGACCCTAGTTTAGGAAGGTCAGCTAGAATGTGCTGGAGTAATAATGGTGTGTTAAAATGAAAGGCTACTTGGTGAGAAGGGAAGTGACATAAAATATCATTAGAATTCTGTACATGGCCACAGAGTGGAGGAAATGACTCATACAATTTGATGGCGAAGCTTTTAAGTGAGAGAGGCTAGCAATACCTTCGGCAGAGACATTAAGTTACATTTGACCCAGGAAGTCTTTATTTAGTACGTGCTATGTACAAGACGTAATCCAAAATATAATTAGACTTAAGACTTGGTCCAAAATATAAAAATGAGTAATACGCGCACTCACACTGGAGGGAGTACTGGACAAAGATGGGAATGTGCCGCTAGCCTCAGTATGTGTCAGAAGAAAGCACAAATAAAAAAAGGAACGGACATAAGGTAAGGATGATTATCATGCTCACCTATGGGTGAGACTATGTCCTTTGGAACATGATGGGTTAAAGTTTTTTAAAAAACTGGTCGGATCTAATTCTGTCAAGGAGAAAACATTTTGTGATCAATCACTAGGAAAATGAAGACGAGAGCAAGAATTTGGTAGCAGCTCACACCTGTTAGGGTGGCTGTTAAGAAAGAATCAAAAAACAGCAAACGTTTCCACAACTTGGCTGTTAGGAATTGGGCTGAAGTAAACATGCTCGTGCAAATGTCTTTGTTGTAAAATCGTTTTTGTTCTTCTGCATAGATACCTAGTAATAGACTTTTAGATCCTCATGAATGCTCCGTACGTCTTTCCAAAAAGGCTGTATTCGTCTGCAGTCCCGCTGGCACAGGAGAAGGGCTCCCTCTGCCCCGATTCCACACCAGCATGTGCAGTCTGGGGATTCTGTGATGTGGGCTGATCTTCCTGGAGTTAGGTGATATCTCAAAGTGGTTTTGATTTGCATTTCCCTGATGATTAAAGATGATGAGTGTTGTTTTCATGTGTTTGCTGGCCATTCACCTGTCATCTTCAGAGAAGTTTCTGTTTAAGTCTCTTGTCCGCAAAGATATGGGGTAGTTTGATCTTTTCTTATTGATTAATTTCAACCCATGAATGGATTAGCAAGCTGTTGTGTATGTATACCATGGAATACTATTCATCCATAAAAGAAGATAGAGACTTTACATCATTTATGTTTACCTGGATGGAAATGAAATATACCCTTCTTAGTAAAGTATCTCAATAATGAAGAAAAAGTATCCAATGTACTCAATATTATTATGAAACCAATATAAAAGTTATTGCTTTCTCTTACAAATAATAAAACACAAATATAGTTTAACAAGGGGAAGAAGTTGGGGGGAAGAGGGAGGTGAAGGGAGAAGGGGGTTGGTAGGAGGAGGGGGCATTTGGTGGGATCTCGACTAATGGGCACAATGCAGGAGTTACATTTCTAAACAACTGAAAGAAAACTGTAAACGTCTTACCACCAAAAATAAGTAAGGGAGGTAATGGTTATAGTAATCAGTTTGATTTAAGCATTCCATACAGTATATCCAATCATCACATTGTATCCCATAAATGTATATGGTTATGATTTCATAAAAAAATTATAAAATTAAAAAAAAAGTAAAAACTATTGACAGAGATGTGGAGAAAAGGGAACCTTGGTCCATTGTTGTGTAATGGCGAGAAGGAAATTTCACCATTTGTGTCTGCGTGATTAAACCTAGAGGACATCATACCAAGTAAAGTAAGCCAGGTGCAAAAAGGCACAGATTACATGAGGTCAATTAGACATGGCATCTAAAATAAATAAATAAATAATTAAATAAATAAGCTGAACTCGTAGTAACGGAAAGTCAAATGTTGGTTACAAGGGGCTGGGAGCTAGGGAGAAAAGGAAGATGAAGAAATGATGGAGACTTACGTGGAGTAAATTGAGTATAGTCAATAAAATATACTGAAGACTTGAAATTTGCTGTGAAAACATCTCTCCAGGGTTCTGACCCTACAGAAAGAGGTAAGTAACTATGTGAGCTGATGGGTATATTAACTAGCTTTTGGTAGTCTTGCCACAATATATACCAAAACATCACATTGTATATCTCAAAAATACAGAATTTCTATTTGTTAATAATACTTCAGTGAAGTTGGAAAAATATTTTGATGTCATGGAAGAGAAGCTTAGAGTAAGACCAAGGCTTCCGTCCTCCACACAGCTTATGGTTACAGCCGGCTAGCGTGAGAGTCTTCTCTTTAACAGACACTCCTCACCCTGTGCTTCTTTCTAGCAATGTTAAATTCCCAGACTTTCTTTATATGACCCTTCCAATATCCCAGACACTAATGCCTTGAATCTTATGTTTTGCCCAATTTCTTTCATGAAATAAAGCTCTTAATACTTTCACTCAAACTAGGACATGCTTAATATTCTTTTTGTTTCTGTTGTATCAAAAGTTCACTTGGGTTAAGAGGCCATTGATTCATTCCCTTTTATTACAAAAGCCACTGAGTATTAAGCTAGTTTAAAACTTTGCAGCCATAAAAATTCACCTTCAAAATGCATTGGGCATTTATCGCCTTCTCCTTTGTTAATAAGCAGTGAAAACATGAGTGGACTTCTTGCTAGATAAAATCCAAGTCATGGACGTGCCTTGGTAAAAATATTAATTTCATTTAAAGTATGTCAGGAGTTACACTGTGTCATCACTGTGAAATTTTGCCAAATGAATAGGAAAGCATTTTTATTTGTCAGACTTTCGTTGGTCTGTACAACCAGATACACAACTGTTTTAATTACTTGAGAGATAAGTTCTGTTTTCTACCTCATGCTTTTTAAATGGTATTTAACCAGCACAACTACATCACTGTGTACAAAAAGCATATAGCATATAGTTTATAATACTCTCTATTATTTAATTCAGATTGGCCTTATATAAAGATTTTACATAGATTCAACTCAAAGAAGAAATAGAACCACGAGTCCTATAAATAAATACATGTCTTTTTTTTTTTTTCTCTAACTACCTTTGATTTAAGTTCAGGGAATAAGTGAAATTTCCTCCTGGGTTCCTCCATCCCGATGAGATTTTCTATCTTTATTATTACCACGTCAAATTTTAGCACTTGCAATATAAAGTAAGTGGAATCGTAGCCTTGGGTATCATCGTATAGGACAGTTGTTCCATCTTATACTAGGGAAACTAGTGGTGGGGGGAGGGCAGGGGTGTTACACAAAACTGCTCATCTGTGTCAGATGGGAAATACTTTATCCTGCATTCTTGATATCTAAATAAAAATACAATTGATGAAATGTGACTTTCCTTCTATTAAAAAAAAACTGGACGGCCAATGGGTAACATGTTAACCAATTGGTACAGATAACGCATTTCAAAACAAGCTGGTTCAAACACAAATGAGCTATAGAAAAACAGGTCTGTGAGTTGGCTGCCAGCACTGCTGTCCTGAGCTGTCATACATTAAATATAAAAAATCATTTCTCTTCTGATCCATGGGGCTTTTATTGTTCTGTAGCCAAGGTTTGATTTGTGTATGTACCTGTCCCCGTGCACTTTATGGTTCCTTGTGGCTATGATGTGTCATCAACATTTACAGAATTGTAAATGGGATATTAAACGCTGAAATCCTTCGATTTATAACACCATATATAGTACCAAGAGGCATATGACAGTCTTGTCCTACATGGATCGAGGATAGTTTGGATTCATTTGCTCACAACTGCCATGAACTGATTTATCACAACTCTGACAAGAATTAAAGATTCAGTAACATGCAGGGAGCAGATAGGGAAGGCTGGCTCCAGAACTTTGAAATGGATCACATTAATTCTCTTTGAGGACTTTGAGAAAACAAACAGAAATAATAGCTTATTGATTTTCTGAGCCAAATCTGTGCAAATGTGTGAAAAATTAATGTGAGTCCTTCCATTAACATCACTACAAATATCTATTATTCCTTCTGCTTTATCAGGGTGTGTGTGTGTCTGAGACCTTTAATAAAGTAGGATTTCAAGAAATAGAACAGGGGAAAATACTTGTGAAATTTTTCCTGTCTGATCATTGTGTGGAGTATTTAATAATTACATACAATTATAGATATAATCGTTAACCTAGATCTTAAAACTATTTAGCCAGAATAAATCTTTCAGAGGTTAATCAATATAAACATAGAAAATAATATCAATTTTTTTTGGTCTGAATGATTCTAAACATCTTAGCAATATATGGCATTCCTTCATAAATATTGCAGTTAAATATTATTATTTGAACCATGATCACATAATGTGCCTTGTTGACCTAATATAAATTTTAGAGATTTTTTTACTAAAAATTGTTCAAGCAGAGAGAGTAGGAAGAAATATGGGAGGAAATACTGAAGGAACTAATTCTCTGAATGCCTACCCTGTGTTAGTCCTGACTTGTATTAACCTCCATCTTCACTTTTAATCTCTCCCCCCCGCCCCCACAGCCCTGCGAGTCTGTCTCTCACTCTCTCAGGTGGAATTCTGAACACAAAATATGCAAAAAACTATATATATATATATATATATGAGAAAAAATAAAAGATAATATTCATTAATCCCTATAGGTCTGACATTCTAAGTTTTCCTTGACCAGAAAAAAATACCTCTGCACAAGATGAGGGAAAGTATAAATTGGGTACATTTGTTTCAATTCACAAAGACAGAAATATGATCCCTTTGATTATTTCTGGAATATTTACATTTTAGTACATTTATCTCTCACTTTGTTTAAAATTGAGTTTTTTCATTGTTTCCAATTATGTTCGATTTTTTGCAAATGTAAATTAAAAGTATATGGCCACGTTTACTATTTTGTTTCAATAAACAGTCCAGGGATGTTGACTTCCTGTTTTGTTATGCTAAAACGGCATGTTAATACCTAATTTTTTTCCAACCTTCTTTTTTGTTTTATTTTGGTTTTCAGACAAGAAAGTATTTTTATATTAGCACAGGTCTACATGTGGCTGCCTTTCCAAATGCTGTTGTGGCGCTCTCTACTGAAATCAGTTAATTTGGGGAAAAACAAAAGAAAGAACCATTTCAAAAGTTCATGTTATCATAAGCAAAGGAAAACGTGTATGGAAAAAAGAAACTACCAAAAGTAGAATAAAATAATAGATGATTTAAAGTAAATTAAAAAATCCTGGTTGAAAGATATCAGGAGTACAATACTGAAAGGAGCTAGACAATGTCCCGCCATCTAAGTATTGCTACTCCATTTATAGAAAAAGTCACTGAAAACTTCTAACTTCATTTAACCAGAGACCTAAGAGGAACTTTTTCTCTAGGTAGGCAGGAGTCACAAAACAAAATTATTAATGATTATATGTCTGGGTGTCAGTGAGCACACTGGTTATAAGACCCAAGAGAAATATCCTTACGTAGTTTTCAGAATATCAGAAATCTTTGGGTTAAGCGTTGCTGTGTTTTTATGGGTATTTTAAATTTGAGTCATCCCTCTAGTGGAAAGGCATCGAGTCACTGTAAGTGTTCTGAGAAATAGTTTACCAATCATATGCCTTATGGGCGGGATTTCTTTAGGCCACATGGTAGGCAATAACCTGAGACAAAAAGAGGCTGGGAGAGCAGAAGCGGATGTGCGTCACAGCCACAATACACCTCATTAACGTCATGGTGCGTCACAGCCACAATACACCTCATTAACGTCATGGTGCGTCACAGCCACAATACACCTCATTAACGTCATGGTGCGTCACAGCCAAAATACACCTCATTAACGTCATGGTGCGTCACAGCCAAAATACACCTCATTAACGTCATGGTGCGTCACAGCCAAAATACACCTCATTAACGTCATGGTGCGTCACAGACACAATACACCTCATTAACGTCATGGTGCGTCACAGACACAATACACCTCATTAACGTCATGGTGCGTCACAGACACAATACACCTCATTAACGTCATGGTGCGTCACAGACACAATACACCTCATTAACGTCATAGTTTTACTTAGGGTCACACAGTATGAGGAATGAAACCATTTTAATAAATTATTTACTACAAAGTAAGGAGTTTTATTCGCTCAAGATTCTAGTTTTCATAACAAGCTTTCAAAGTTAAGAATAGGGGGACTCTATTCCTTCAGCCTTTATATTTAATAAATCTCTAGTGCCTTCCTGGAAACGTGCTTGGCTCACAGTTTCTTTTAAAAGGAGCAATGTCGCCCCTGGTGGACAACGTTATTTATGGATCTACCATAGATCCACATCACACATGGTATTACGGACTTACATCTTTTGTGGATCTATTATTATTAACATGTCTCTTTAAGAAACTTATGGAGGCAAGAATGTTTAGCAGAGAAGCCTCTAACAGTACTTTTTTGTTTGTTTTAATTTTGTCATTTTCATGCATGTATGGCAGGTACCTTCCTTACCTGTTGTTTGGTCTCTGCCAAAATCAGCACTGCAGTCTCTGCTCACCATGATACTCTGTTCTTTGGATCTCAAGAATAAAGATATTGCATAAGGCCAAGAGACAAACATCACAAGATTTTACTTTCCTTTATTCTCTATCAATTACAATTTCAACAACTAGCCAGGGCTTTGACAATGAACCTTTAAACAAAGCATAATTAATGAGAAGGGGAAAAATTATCATCAAAAGACTTTTAGCCATTGCATGATTAGATGCAAGTGGACTCTAGAATATTTTGCTTAAGAAGAGTAATCAGATTTTCATTCCGTCTATTTCCCATAAGAAGAAAAACTTCCTATATGATATTTTAAAGGACCCTCAGGTCACATATACAAAGCCTCCCCATATGTATATGAAATAGGAAGTTTAATAAGATGGTATACAAGACTTCCTTAGTTCGAAATATCCAAAGAATCTGACGATGGTATATGACCTGTAACATTAAAAAGAGTAGATATAGCGTTTTGTAAGAAAATACTAAAATTGACTTACTTCCATTATTTTTTCTAATGTGCAACTCTTCTCTTCCAATGTAATGAAAGTAAATTCATACCCTCCGATTTCCAATTCATACCCTACTATATGTATTACATGGTAAACCATCCACTATAATCACATTTTCTCTTTTGGCTATAAAGTCCTTAGCACCACCTATATTTTTATCTTTGTGTTTTTGGCCTGATTTCTCTCCACTGGGCTCTCAGCAAATGTTGAGTGAAGCCCTACTGAGTGTCAGTTACTGCCACAGCCACTAGAAGCAGAAAAAATGAATACAAGAGTCTCATGTTATTCATAGGGGGGTTGTCCTTGAAAATAAAAGATGATAGAATAGGTTTTCCAGATTCAAATTTGTATATTTCACTCTGAGACTGCACTCGTGAATGAAATCATTCCAGAAAACAGCAATAATGTTTAGGAGAAAAATTTCTCTGAGTATTTGAATAACAGCTATGCTTCCAAGGGAAACGTTATGTGTCTAAAAATCATAAAATGCCTCTAAACGTGCACATTTTTAATAGGCCAGCAAAATCCTACCAAAACTCACACATCAGAGTTAGCTATTTGATGTTCAATAAAAATTGGGAAGGAAAATGTTTTACTGTGAATCTGGCAACGTGACTTATCTGACGGTAGAAACTTGGCCACCAAGCAAGGCGCTCCCTTCACATCAGCCTCTGTGTGCTGGGCTTTAGAAAAGAAATATAATGCAGTGATGAAAACTCATGAAATGTTTCAGGTAGCTACCAGTGACAAGCCCTAAAATGTGCTGTAACCTGGAATGTCACTTGGGTTGTAAGCACCAGTACCGGCCCGAGGCGGAACAAAGATGAAGGTTGCCTAATATTTCCTTTTCTTCCTCCAGATCTTCCTCCATTTCTCTTTATAGTTTTATCCTCCCTGCATAGCATTAGCTTATTTCCACATGGCCTTACCGTCCTGAAGACTTCAAGGTGTATTAATTGCACTTAAACAATGTTGGTTTTGCCAGACATTTTTGCATATTTAAATGGTATTTCTGAAAACTGAAAATGTGTAGATTACAAAGGGAAGGATCTCTAGTAGAAGAGAATCACAAATTTTGAGTAAAATGATTGGGAAAAATAATGAACCCAACTAATCCCAACTGGAGGCTACTGTCCATCCAGATATTTTTAAGCTTTCTCTTTATGGCCAGAGTTGAAAGACATTACCCTTCTTGACATTTTAAATATCCATACTTAGGAGAGCATTTTTGTGTGTAAGCCGTGTATAGAAAAGCCTCTCTATCCATGGCTTTGTCCCTAACTCCCACACACAGGTACTCCAAGGTACATCCAATCGTGGAACCATGTCACTTTATTCTGGGGCCAGGCTAGAGGGTCTGGCTGAATCCCACATTCCGTATTTGCTGGGTTTTAGACTGCTACAGCCACTATTATTGTTGTATTCTTACTCCCAAGAGTCAGTCAGTACTTGAAAAGGGCAATTTAGTAGCCTGCATTTGTTCTCAACATGGAAGAGCTTTCAAGCTCTGTGAAATATCTAGACAAAAATGAAAGGAGACCTGAGTTCTCTCCTCACCCCGGGTTCAGAGGGAAATTCTGTTTTTATAAAGTGAAAACCAGAAAGAATAACAGTTTCCTTCAGGTCACTACAAAGTAAAATGAACTAGAAAATTTCCCCTGTTTTAATTATGTTAAAATTCACATCTGGATCTATCATGATCTAATTATCCCAAAGAAAATAACTTCCCACTTAGTACTTGACAACTTGAGTTCTGTTTTCTGTGGTGTTGTCATCGCTTACGTTTTACCCTGGCCACCCTAATTTCCTTCCCTGTTTTCTTCATGAGTGCATCATCGTCTTTAATGCAAAAATATTAACATTAAATTCTCATTGTGCACATACCTTAATGTCTGTTTTTGAAAATTATTATAAAATTAACCTGCTCATCAGCTTGTAAACACTGAGAAACTTAATAGAGCTTTGAATGAGAGCTACAGACTAAGAGCAAATTTAATAACTTGTTAATATCTGTTCTTAAAAGATAAGAAAATCTTACATTATTGCATTTTTCCCTTTCTCCTAGAATAAAGCTATTAAGAAAACAAGTTTTACTTTCTTTCTTTATTGGTGATCTTTAAACTCTAATGTTTGAACTCAGCAACTCCAAAACTTAATTGAATTGTATGAGTAGGAATATAAAATCTCTTTCATTATTATTGTGTACTTGGATAATCAGATGACAATTCCGCACTAAATTTTGGTCAATTAAATCAGTATGCCACTTTGAAAATCATAGGAACCTTCAGTATACTTAAAGGAAAAGGAAAAAAAAATAGTTCCAACCCCAGCATCACATCCTGGGGGAAAAAGGGAAGGAAGGTCAGTTCCCATTGTTGCCTTACATGAAAATAAATGAAACATTTCAAAAGGCTCTATCTAATCTGGTGTCACTTTATTATTTATTGCATATAACATTCTGCCTCAGTGTTACATTAAATTTATATAACTAGTTCCTGAATGAAATGAAAGTCGGCCATTTATACCTCTTAAGCCATAGGCACTATCTCTTTGCATTAATATCGTCTGATTTGAAGTGTATGTAATCACAACCACTCAAGAATATCACACAAAACAGAAACAAAACCTAATAAAACTGCAAAACTGCTTTCCTACTGGGAAAGCATAGGCTATCATCAGAGAGATTTTAAAGTTGAATATATGGTAATTTATTATTGCCACAATGACAATTTGGAAACATTACATATACTTTGTTATAGAATCCCCTCAATATTTTAAAATGATATATACCCAGGGGATTTTGTTTCTACAGTTACAGAGAAAATATTAATTCAAACATGTATTTCCACGTAAAACTATTAATGGAATTTTAATCATTTATGTATTAAAATTTGAAGGGGGGATTTTACTTCCCTGTGAAATGCATTAGAAAAAATAGACACTTTCACTGTGTAAAATCAAAAGAAGAGTTTTGCCTCTTCCTCCCCTCATGTAGCTGGACCTGTGTTGTCACTCGAGGGAGATGTTTATCAGCAGCTGAGAACGGAGCCATTCCCCAGAAGATGGAAATCCAGACACGATCCAGACATGTCCTGCTCAGAGATTCTGTGCAGAATACTATTTGCACTAACACAGGCTAAAATAAACAAAACCAGACTCAATGCCTAATCAACTTATTTTATGTTGACAGACATGAGGCAGAATAATCAATTCATGTTAGAAGGGAACTGGATCCTGTATTTGCACATATATGTCAAGAATGGCTTCAAAGATGGTAAGAAAACAATACCAAGTGTGTCCAAATTTATGAGCTGTTCGCTTTTCACAAGCTTTATTAAAGAAATGAATTGGGTAGATTTTTGTTCAGTCTTATTTTCTAAAATTTGTTGGTCCAATTGTATCCCAAACTACTAAAATCTTTATAGCTTTATGGGAAAGTCTCACCTAGACACACATGAATTAAGGCTTATTCTAATTTTATACTAATATAATAGCCTAAGACATCTGATGATATAACAACTGAAATTCCTTTATCAGTGTGTAATTGTGAGTAGTCTTTTGAAAGTATTTTTACTGCTGTGGACCTTTACAAGTAACTTTGAGTATGATAGAGTGGCACATTTAAACTCAAATGCAGGCTGAAGGAAAACAGTTAACTATGAGAAAGATGTTAAAATCCTAAAAGTGGAAAAAGTTATCTGATCTAGTATATAAATGAGATTCTGTGAAAACATAGTTTATCCTGGAGATAAGCTATGCTAAGATAAGCAACAGAGTGAGGCATTGAAACCCAGCACCTAGAGAACCAGCTTGCCTGGGTTCCAAATCCCAACTCTACCACGTTAGACTGGTTGACTTTGGCAAGTTACTTTACCTTTTGTGCTTCAGTTTCTTCCACTGTAAAATGGGATAATAGAAGTATCTATGTCCAAGAACTGGTTTAAGATGTAGATCAGTTATACTTACAGAACATTTGTAAGAGTTAAAACAATAAACATATTTTACGCATTATATATCATATTATATAGATTGTATATAATATTTCTATATGTAAATTTTTAAATATACATATAATTTTAGATATATTTTAAAATTTACACATGGAAATATTCAGGCATTCACAAATGTGCTACGAACGTTTTATACATTTCCTCTACCCCTGCCCTACATCACTCCAGTTAAGGCAATTCTATAATTTACAGTTGTAAATGCTTTCTTCATATCTCCCTATCTCTTTATCTCTCGCTGCTTTTAACTTCATTTTTTTTTCAGTCGATAGCTGCCAGTTCCACAGGCCTTAAGGGAAACTTTCCCTGGGTTGGGACCATGGCAAAAACTAAGTATGTTTTTTACCAGGATTTATTTTGCTACGAATGCCATAATCATGATAGTCTTATTTTACATAGACTAATAACATGATGATTATTGTTAATTTTATTTTTTTCTTGGACAAAAACCTCACAAGAGAGTATTGTACTGTTCTGAATGAGTTTGCTGTATATACTTCTCCAGGGAAAGAAAACATGGGCAACGCTAGCTTGAATTTTTGGATATTTTCTCCACCAGTGTGACAGCATCAGTAATTGCCCAGCATGTTTTGATCCAATAAAGAAAAAGTTAAGAAAGAATAGCTTGGTTTTAAATTAGTTGTAGAAAATTAAGACATTTTAAACCTCCTATTTTAGAATTTTAGAGAAAAATGGTTGAACCTGGAAACAGAATAGCTTAATGTAGTTGTGGCAGATTGAGAAGAAATCAGTACCTTCCAGATCATGGGATGAGTGCCTGTTTACTAGAATAAATTGCTACTGAGGAAGGAACTGTGCAAAAAGAGTTAAAAAAGAAAAGGGAAAAAAAAATCCCAGGCAGGAAAAGGAAAAGACGGATTATTTCTCTTCAGACTCGACATTATTGTGAAATTACACAAAGATTTTCAGAAAGATTGAACAAAAATACACATGGCATTTTATTGGAATTACACTGCTTTAAAACTTATAGTAGAGGCTATAATATATAATTACCTTTTCATTTGTGTTTTTGGAATATTTATAAATTTTATTAAGAGATTCATATAAAGTTAACTGATAACATTTAATTTCAATGTATTCCATTTATAAAGAATTCCATTTCATGATATATGAAAGGAACTAAGAAAAATACAACATTGATTGCTCTTCACAACTCTGAGGTAGAAAGGTGTGACATTGCCCACAATGGTAAAAGGTAAAAGGCAAAATTTTTGATTAAGGGATTATAGTTTGAGTGGATTGTAAATAAAGATATATTGAATGAATGAATGGAGCCCCATTCCAACAAGGCCCATGTGCCACTGGTTTCTGTCTTCTGATAGCCTGGTCACCAGAACAAAAGCAGCAGGTCCCCCTTTGATAAAATAGAGTTAAATCTCTTGGAAAGAGCAGAGGAGCTTGGGGGAGCTATCCAGTGGCTGGAGTGAGCAGCTTTTATGAAAAACATTTTCCTGAACACATTTATAATTTCTGTCAGACTGGAGACAGTTACAAATATAAAACATCTTGTTTATACTTTGGCTTTACATAGTTTACTGGTATTACACTGTGGAGTCCAGAAACTTCTCATAACCAAACAAAGCCATGTGAAACTTAACTCCTGTCAGGGGTAAATTGGTGACAGGATTTTGTGTTTTTATTTATATATGTATGTGTGTGTGTGTGCACGCAATTTTCCTTCCACACTACGGTGTTCTTAATTCCCAGCACTACATGTCGGTTTATGACTTTTATCTGAATAACCCACCTTGCTCTTGCCTTGTCTCTGCTTGAAACATCACTATCTTCAACATGGCAATGACAGTTCAGGAGTGCAGGGGTCAACATTTGCATAAAAGGCAGTAATGAGATACTTAATCTGAACTTTCATCAGTTGTTCAACTGTTTTCCTCTGTCCCTTCATTTCTAAAACTGACAAGAAAGTGAAGTATTGGGGTGCTTCACATGAAGATCAAAAAAAAAAAAATGAAATATAGTAAAAAGGTAAGTAACGTGAGGTATGCAGGAACAGAGAAACTGCTTTTGATATGCGTTATCATTATCTACAAATAATTACAGATCCCTCGATGAACAAGAACAATTAATACAGAAGGCAAATGGGCTCTTAAACTAAAAATGAAATCAAGAGATTAAAAGGCATTGTCTAAAATTAAATCATGAGGCAAATGATCATATATCTTCTGACTATAGTTTACTTGATTTGTTTCAAAAGAACTAAAATAAACGGTCTTGTCTTAATTTAGAGGTTGTTTATTATTTCAAATGAGCAGCAATGCCTCAAATTGTAAGTACTTTTTTGTTTTGCTTTTTATGAAAAGAGAGAACAGATGAATTTCTGTCTGGCCCATTTCAATCCATTTTCTTTTGTGACTGGAATTATTACATTCTAAGGCAATTCTAAGCCACAAGAAGCTGTAGCTGTAATAGGAAATTAAATATAGTAATTAACCTAAGGCTACTCATAATTGATAGCACAAAACAGTGTTCATGAATTGTAGCATCACTAATTAAAAAAAACAAATGTAGAAACAAAGTGTAAATAAGCAGAAGTCAAAAATATTCAACACGGGAAGCCAGCAACATGATGAAATAGGGGAGTCTGACTCTCCCTCCCCCCACAGACATGAGTAAATACGTACAATTGGGTCAATTATCTCCCAGAGAAAGCCAAAATCCAGTTGAAAGACTCCAACACTCTGGACAACTAAGAAAATGAACATATGAAAATGGGTAGAAAAAATGGAGACACACTCAGGCCCTAACCCCACCCTGAGCATGTGCCAGAAGGGAACCCCGGGACCAAGATTCTAACTGGGGGGTGGGGGGGGGAGCTTGTACCACACCAGGGCCCAAACCTTACAGCTGCTGCCTCTTAAGTCACTGTGCTTGAGGGATGAGAGGGGCAGGGCACTGGAGGGTTTCCCTCTAGCACGGAGACAAAGGGGGTTTTGAACACGTGAGCACTCCCAGCCCCTGCAGCCCCTGAGGTCAACCCACCTCCCTCCTTCTCCGTGGAAAGGGTGGGCCTGCATGCTTTATAAGCAGCACCCTGAGGTTCTGGCCTCCATCAAGCCAGTCTGTGGAACCAACACACATATAAAGAATAAGCCACCTTGAGCCTAAATGGGGCACACAGCCTTTCCCCTACCCCTTTCCTTGGCTTCCTCCAGAGATCCTTCCAGCCTCACACTCTTCCTGAGGAAAGAGGTTGAAGTCTGCTCCTAGCAAGAACAGGTTGTGCAGGACTCTTGTGCCTTTTCTCAAGCTTGCTCTAGAGAGAAACTCCAGCAATCTCTTATTGGGAAAAGGCAGAGGGACCTCCCCATCCCTTAAAGGGAATGTAGGCGCTCAAGACCAGAAATGTCCCCAGGCCAGGAGCGGGGGGACATCTACATGCTCCAAGATGGGCACGCACTCCCTGTGTCCTCTTCCCTGGCTTGTTCCAGCAACAAGCACGGACCTGCAGACCCTCCCTGAATGCGGTTTCTATGTGGATGGAGCACCTCAGCATGGCGGCTACTCAGCAAACAAACAGACTTGTCATCTCACTCTGAGTACAAACACCAAACATTAAAATCAGTTGTCAAAGAGATATGCAAACTCTTATGTTTATTCCAGCATTGTCCACAATAACCAAGATACAGAAGCAACCTAAGTGTCCATGAATAGAAGAAACTGCCAAATACACACACACACACACAGAGGAATACTATACAGCCTTTAAGAAGAAGGAAAGTCTGTACTTTGCAGCCACGTGTATGAAACTGGAGAACATTATACTGAGTGAAGTAACACAGTCACAGAAAGACAAATACAGCGTTATCTCTCGTATATGCAGAATCCAAAAAAGTCAATTTTATAGAAACAGAACGGAAAGTGGGTTACAGAAGCTACAAGAAAGCAAAAGGAATGGGGTAAAAAGATGATGACCAAAGGGAAGAAAGTATGACTCACACTGGAAAAAACCGTTTTTGTGATGTAATGCATTGTACGGTGTCCATATTAATAATATGTTCTATATTCGAAAATTGCTCAAATAAACTCTAGACAAGTTGGGCTGCAGGGGATTAATAGTCTATTCACTCATTGCAAATCCTTACAAAATCTCAAAACAAGGGCGGCGCCTGTGGCTCAGTGAGTAGGGCGCCAGCCCCATATGCCGAGGGTGGCGGGTTCAAACCCAGCCCAGGCCAAACTGCAACGGAAAAATAGCCAGGCGTTGTGGCGGGCGCCTGTAGGCTGAAGCAAGAGAATCGCGTAAGCCCGAGAGTTGGAGGTTGCTGTGAGCTGTGTGACGCCACGGCACTCTACCTGAGGGGGGTTCAGTGAGACTCTGTCTCTACAAAAAAAAAAAAAAAAAAAAAAAAAAATCTCAAAACAAGTAACAGCAACCAGCCCTTGATCAATATACTGGATAATCTTTCTATATATGTTGCAGACTAATTGTCTTTCTTCATTTCTCCCTGCTTGGTATCCAGTATATATCATCTAGTGGATTTATATTTAATATTATTTGCATGTTTTACTTTTCTTCTTATAAAATTTATTAAAATAAATTAGGTTTATTTGTCATAAGGATCACAGGAATTAATAATTTGATCATTCCTCTCAAAAAAAAATAAAGTGATGCATAATATTTGGTGCCTGGAAAGGAACTAGACAGTTGTTTTTAAGTTAAATGTAACTCTGTGAACCTCACCTGAGTAGTCAAACATGAATCTGAGGCAGGATATGCCTCAATTTGTCCAACTACAAAGATACATGCGTCTTTTAAAAAGGAAAAAGTTTACCCTTGGAACTCCAAAACACCTTTTCTGGAGTTTGAACATTGTGCTATGTCAATGCTTTGTTACCAACACAGCATTATCTGTCCCAAAGAAAAATCGGAAGAGTTAACAATGAATTGGTTTGTTTAACAGTCAGGGCTGATGTAAATCACACTGCTTCCCGTTTGACAGTACTGAGTGCTGTTTCCATAGAACTACAACTTTTACTTCTCCTGCCACAGTGATTTTACAAAGTATTATTGTATACTGTAATAGTCAATAGAAGCAACTGCTAAATGCCAAGAATCTTGAATTTCTGAACTGCATATTAAAGGATCTGTATTGCTATTGGTAAAATAAGAGATTTACAATCTCTAACTCCAATTAACTTCAGTGTAAGTAAATAATGTATGTGGGGAGAAGGGGAAGGGCTGGCTGGCTGGCTCCATGAATGGATAGACCATGAATATCCTGACTACAATTTGCTATTTAGATTGTAGTAAGCAAAAATAATCACAATAGTAATAACATGATGGAAGAATAGAGATATATTAATATTTAAAAAATATAATCACAGTCCTATCTCAGATACTAAATTCTAAATCAACACAAGAGGTGTTAAAAGCATCAGAATAGCCAAAGAAGCCAAAGGGATCAACCAGAAAAATAGTGTACAATTAATTACAGTTACTTCATTTCTAACCTCTAACTCTTCAAAGAAAGGAAACTATGCTTTATCTGTGTGTATTGCAATAGCATCTATGCCTTGGCTTTTTGAAAACCTGAATAATCAGAAATAATTCAATTCATAAAAAACACAGATACAAATTCGATCTTGGCCTAATACGGTGTTAGAATAACATCAACATAAAAAATAGCTTCCATTCTTATCATTGGGTAACAATGATAGGTAATTTTATTTTAATTAAATGTCAGTATGAAAATTCCATTCATGTTTTTCATGCTAACTGTGCCCACTGTGCACCAAAAAGAACCCTAATAGCAGCTTGAATGTGGTTATTTTCATTCAGAGACACTGTACCTGGCCATCTATATTGTACCTGTAGTGGCATCCTGATTAGTATTTACTCCTTTTAGCCTTAAAAACATCCAGTTTATATTTTGACAAGTTGTGTAGTCCTGTCGGTATTATATAAGATGATCATGCAGAAAACAATCTACACAGTCATTACACAAAGGATATGTTCGCACTAGCACGATGTCACGATCACATTTCAATAGCAGCATTAAGAATTTTGTTGAATTTAGTTCAGATTTTTAAATTATATTTCCCCTTTATCAACAGAAGTCTTATTTAGAATTAGTGCGATGTCCAGAAGGCCCATGACGTGCTTTTAAGTTCAAGTTGCTTCTGTCAGGACCACTGGCCTCTGAGATGTCTTCCTGCAAATTGGAAAAATGCTCCTCCCAGCTGCTTTGGGAGTAAGTCCAGCTCAGTTTCAGCTCGCACATTCTCCCAGATCCAAGAGTTTCTTCAGGCCACAACCTACACAAACATAATCACATATTCTGGACACCCAGCAAAATCCATCCCCTATAATGGCTCTCTCCAAAGTTAAAACATTAGGTGTATCTATGATTTCAAAGGTCACTTGAGAGATCTTAAAATTATTTTAACCAGGCCAAGCCTGGGGGCTTATGTCTGTAATCCCAGACATTGGGAGTATGAGGCAGGAGGATCTCTTGAGACCAGAAGTTCAAGACCAGCCTGGGGAACATAGCAAGATGCTGTCTCTATAAAAAATAAGAAAAATGATTTGAGCACGGTGGTGCACACCTGTAGTCCCAGCTACTCAGGAGGCCACAGCACAAAGATCACCAGGAGTTCAAGGTTACCGTAAGATGTGAACATGCCACTGCACTCCAGCCTAGGTGACAGAGCAAGACTCTATTTCAAAAACAAAAACTTATCTTATTATCTTAACCAAAATAATGCCCTCGGTCCTTTCCAATAATGCAAAAGGTGTTTCTTCTAAACTAAGTATAATACTATGAGAGTAAAAAATAGCCTGGTCAATGGATATAAAATTATGCCAACATGAAAAAGTTGGCGATAACATTCCTGTATTGTGCACTTAAAAATGTAAAATGTTCAATCCCATATTGTGTTCTTACAATAAAAAAATGAAATAGACAGATGTTTGTATTTACTTTAAAATAATGTTTAAAACACTAAGGAAGGGTACAGGTTTTGAGAAAGGCAAACTGTTTATAACTCCTTGAGACTGCTGAGAGGTATGTGAAGATTCATTATATTATTATAATATAATAATCTAAAGAGCCACAACAAAAGAATGAAATAATATCTTCTGTAGCAAATTTGATGGAACTGGGGGCCATCAGCCTAAGTGAAATAGTTCAGGAACAGAAAATCAAATACAGCCCGTTTTCTACGTGGGAGCTGAACTGCAGCTGAACTTCGTCATACGGAGTGAGTAACAGGCATTGGAGACTCAGAAGTGGGGAGGGTGGAAAGAGGTGGTGGACGAAAAATTATCTGTTGGGTACAAAGTATACGATTCAAATGATTGGTACATAGAAAGCTCAGACTTAACCACTGTATAAAATACACCCGTGTAACAAACTCCAGGGTATCTTCTAAATCTATGGAGGGAAAGAGAGCTCCACAATCACAGTCTTCAGAGCCCAAACTGCAGACTTTGCCCCACATTTCATTTTCAGCTCATCACTCAGGACTCAACAAGTGGTGTGTCACGCTGTTCAAGAGACCTGCCTCTGATGGCAAACTGCCTTTTCAAGTCCAGGGCCAACACTTTTTAGCTATGCATTATTATGCAAATCATTTCACTTTTTTGTGCTTTATTTTTCTTTCCATAAATCTTAGAAAATAATCTGCTTCCTGGGCTCCTCGTGAGAATTAAACGTGTTAATATATATAAAGTACTTGATACTACGTCTGAAATATAATCGATACAACGTGGGTGAGCTATTAATATTTCTGCCATATAGTAGGCACTCAAGATATCTGAGCAAATGAAGGAACACACACACAAACCATTTTGATTAACTTAGTTGACAATTTATGCTGTTCAATGCTACCTTACCAATTGGAAGGATTCAGGAGCCAAGGCTGACAACATGCTTTAATATGACCCACAGGTAACAACTGAACAAACTTCTTTTATCTGGGACTGAAAAGAGTTGGGCACTGTTTTATTATAAATACTTTTATATTCTTATGTAGCAAACATTTTATATTATGCCTTAAATATTTTCATTTGCAGAAATTGTATCTAGTCATTTTATCATTAATTATATCTTTTGTGGCAGCACCTGTGGCTCAGTGGGTAGAGTGCCAGCCACATACACTGAGGTTGACAGGTTCGAACCCGGCCTGGGCCAGCTAAAGCACAATGACAATAGCAACCAAAAAAAAAAAAAAATTGTATCTTTTTTTATACTCTAAAATATTGTCTGACTACCACAATAACCACTGGCAAACTACACAGAAAAATGTTTTGCTCCCCTTACACAAAACAGTCTCCCCTTAGTTTTTCAGAATGAGTTAAAGAACTGTGCCTTCTCCAAGCACTGAGCGTTTCTTCAGGGAAGAAATTACTATGAATGAAGAGAGATGGCGCTTTCATCCCTGACCATAAGCATTCCTCTTGGTTTAGTTGACAAGAGGTTTACCATCAACCTCCATACACTACACCAACGTGGGGGCTTCTTCCACACCTGCGCACTGGCTGCTCCTTCCTGCGTTTACGTTTGCTCCTTCCAGAAAGTTCTTAGCACTATTTTAAATATACATTTGTTTATTTTGAAATCACTCCAACAATTTTGGACATTATAGGCATTCAATGTTCTTTTAATCATGTCAACACATCTTCTAAAATGGAAAACAAAGATAGTTTTCTGTAAAAGGCATTATGACAGAGACCTTCTATTCTTTTGTCAGTAAATTAATCCTGAGTCAACTGCATAATCTCTCAAATTAAGTTGCCCAAAATCCAATAGGTTTGGGAAATGTTGTTAAAACTTAACACAACTCTAAATGATATTATTATATGAAATATTTACGTTGACTTGTGTTGACCCGGGATGGTGCGTTTTCTCTTGAGGAGATGTCTCCCCTTAAGTATTTGTTGTCTTAAATAGAAGGACTATAAAATTCAAGTTGAAGAGAGTCATTTGTCAGGTTGAATAATAAACCCTTCAGCACTTAGATATCCGCCTTGTAAGTATGCAAGTCTCTCCAGATCAAGGTTCAATTATTTTTATAAACACTAAAAAGCCATACATGTCTTTCCCATCTTTTCTTAGTTGTCAGGATCTCAGAGCATCAGTGAACAACACAACAGTGACAAACGCCTTCCAGGGTCCCCTCCACACACATTTCTTCTGCTGCCTTTCAATGTTGTCCATTTTGATGGTTTCTAAACACTGTCTTGAAGTTGACTCTAATTCTTAAGGGAATTTATTGATTTTTTGATAACTTGAAAACTTGAAACCATGTTGCCAACTGGTCATTCTTCCCTTCAAAAATCAACCAACCTCACCATTTTTAACATTAGAATGATAATATTTTTATACAACATGGTACCCTAAGGTCTGGTCGTTTTTAGCACGCTGTTCTCAAATTTCAATGTAGTAGAACTCTCAAAATTACATCTATTTAGTTTAATGTTCTCTGTCATAACGTTTCAGGTACAGGGCTTATCATTTATCCAACGGTACCAATATCCCTATTGGTTAAATTCACAAAAATTCCTTCCATTTCCACAATGTAAAAAGTGTGCTATATTTAGACCATAATCCTTAGACCCTTTTATACTAAATTAAGGACCCTGGACATAAGTGTACGGCTCAGCCATTACACATTTCTTTTACTACTATTTTACCCGTAGCATTCTGACCGTTTATTCTCTGCATATGGACTCTTAGATATTCTTTCTTCTTTACTTACAGATTTATAGCTTTATGTAATAGTTTAATTTATTTTCAGCCAAAATTACCCCCCAAGTCCTCTTCACCTCATTCCTGATAACTATAGAACAACTTGTCAGTGTTTTCTCAAAAAGAATCTTGAACTCCAGTTCCCCCTCCACAACACATGGATTAAACTTCCTATTTGTGCGTGATTTTCCTTCTTGCTAATTTAAGTAAAGCATCACAAGAATGGAGAAGCAGGAATCTTATGTACTCAATTTTGATATGAGGACAATTAATGACAATTAAGGTTATGTTGCGGGGAGGAAAAGCAGAGAGAGGGAAGGAGGGAGGGGGGTGGGGCCTTGATGCGTGCCACAGCTTCTGGAGGCAAGACATGATCGCAAGAGGGACTTTACCTACCAAATGCAATCAGTGTAACCTGGCTTATTGTACCCTCAATGAATCCCCAACAATAAAAAAAAAAGAAGTACTTAAACAGTATAGTGAAATGAGTAAGATTTAAAAATATATATGAACATGTATGCTTAGGTACACTAGGTTTTTTTGTAACAGATGAGTAGCTGTTAAAATAATTGTTTAATATGATATCCTACATTGCCTCATTGTTAAATCAATGAAATAAAATAAAACAACAAAATACATAAAAAAAAAAGACTCTACTTCTTTCTCCTTGTAGAAAATATATGCATTCCCTAAGGCCTAAGTCTTACTACCTCAATGTTTATGGAATATAGTGGGCTCTAAATTCCCATTGGTTGTGAAACTTTTTACTATTTAACAACAATATCAATGTTAATGACTGCCTTGTAACTGTGCCCACAGACCCTGCTAACACACTGTGCTTATCATTTCTCTGTATACTCACACTAAAATTCTGAAGTAGAGCACAGATTTGTCTATATTCCACAGGGCCTGTGAGGTAAAGAAATCTGAGCTTAAATGGAGGAAGTGAACATGCCCTTGAGAGTTCATGCTCTTCCTCACCTCAAGGTCATCAACACCTCACTCTTCTATAAGTGGTCACATCGCTATCACAGCGTTGGAGCAGAACAGTCCTGGAGATGAACATGTCTGTAAAAACACACTTCAAACACTTCTACTGTGGGGCAACCATGTGGTCAGAGTTTATGAGAAATTAACTGATGAGATGGAGATAAAACAAATCTAAACTCTAAACACCTTGATAATCCTAGATCTGGGAAGAAATCCATGTAATCTTGTGACCCCCCTACCCCATCCCCACACCAGCCCATCAGAAATTCAGACAAAATGAACTTGTCTGAATTAACTGCAGATGGTTGATGTCAAGTCCTCCCCCAACTTTTCTGGATTTTGTGGGGGAAGGGATTGGGGTGATTTGTTTTCTAATCTTGTCTTCTCTTTCTTGAACTGAGCTGCTGCAACTGTCTGACCCAAGCTTTGTGAGCAGCGTGGATTTTTTGAAGATTTCTAAAGCGACACAGAACAGTGGCTCATAATAGCAGGAGAAATGCTTTCGACTTGCAAACAGTAACTCTTCACTCAATCCTGGGCTCTATTTCCTCCTTCTCTTCCATCCATTTTACTCTTCCCTCCCTCCGTCTCCTATTTGCTGCAGGAAAACCCATAACTTCCTTTCCTTCCTGCACGGAAGGAGCCTCTCTCCCTCCCATACGTTCATGGCCATTTTCTTTCATGCCCACAGCATCCCACCTTTTATACCAACTGTCAAAAGGCTCAACCAGGGTATTTCTTGAAACAGAATACAATAATTTCTGCTAGCAGTATCAACTAAAATGTCCATCAGTTCTTTATGTGTATGTTTGCTCACATGAGTGGGCACATTTGCGTTAACAGTTTTGGGGAACAGTCTATAGTATTTAGCCTGGGAAATCAGAGACCAACCATACACAGCTTTCCATATCCTTCTGGCACTGAGAATGTGCTTATTTATGTGCTTATTTATGGTCTGCTTATGAAGTGTAGAACCACAAATAATGGGAATACTAGAATAACCTAAAAGCTGCCACTATGAACTACTGCACATTTCAAAGAGGCACATACACCAGTTACAACTCTCTGCTGGCTACTCCCTAATTGGAATCCTTATAATATTGACTGAACCTTAACTTTTTTTTTTCTAATTTCAGAGGATTACAGGAATACACACGTTTTAGTTCCATAATTGGCTTTTGTATGTTTTAATCAAGTTCTAAGTGTGTCCTTCACCCAGAATGTGCGCATGGCCCCAGCTAGGTGGGCACTGACCCTGCCTCCCCCCCACTTGATTTCTTTTCTTATGTCACCTATTTCCTTTTCTTTGCAGCACTTGTGGTTTTGTAAGCATTCATATACCTTTTTTTCTCTTCTGTGACTGCCTGCCTGTTTTCTTCATCGGCCTACATTTTTCTTCTATCTCTCTTTTATTTCTTGTAGTACTTTGCTGATACGTTTTCTAAAAATAATTAAAAGAAGTTGCTAGTGTTCTAAAGAATTGAATATCAAACTCTCATCTATATGATTTTTGCAACATCAACTGTGTACTTATTTATCTCAGCAAGATCACAGAATTTTAGATTTAAGTGACAGATGACAACTAAGCTGTCATTTGTAGCTTCATTATCCATACTTAAATTTGCACCCAAATTAGTTTATATTGTGTGTTTTCTTACTGGGCACTGGGTTGACCACCAGGGCAAAGCGGCACTGTGTGCTATAATGAGGGGTGCTCCAATACCCATGAGATCAACAAATCCATGAGGCAGCAGATCCCGTCATCATGATCACAGGAGTTAGGAATGCTGCTTCCCCAAGTCTGATTCCCCAAACCAGAACAGCCTGCGTACACCCTAAATACTCCAGAGGACAATTCTGCTTTGCTCTGTCAAACATTTTACAGCAAGCAAAAGTTAAATAAGGTACAGTTAGATAGTTTATATAAGACATCTTTTATCTTTTCAGTAAAAAGTTTGTTTTTGCTTTCAGAACAATTCCAAGCTTTCTGGAAGAGGAATAATTAATTGATCTCTAAGATTCATCTGACAGGGAGGTATGAAAATGAGAGCTCTGAATACTGTGACCAGACATTCCAGTTTCTGTAGAATGCTGTGACACTGAATCATGCTATGTTTTCCTGGGGGAGAAAGGTACAAAGCTTAACCACTCAAAATCAAGTCCCAGAAATCCATGACCATTGATAAGGGAAAGGAAGTGGCTCAGTCTAAGCCACGTTTCTCATCTTCAGTGACTCCAGCCTGAGGCACTAAGGCTGGATTTGATGGACAATGGGAAGAGAATCACATGTGAAATTCCTTGGACAAAAATTTATTAATTTTGCCTAATGCCATAATAATAAACCCAACTCTTTAATAAAGAGCAAGTTTCACCAATATTTTATTATTTTTTAATATTTAAAAATTTGATATTAATACAAGGGTTTTTGTAACCAAATGTTTAGGTTACATTGTTTTCATTTCTAAGGTAAAGTTCAAGGTGTAGTTGACCCTTCACCCAGGAGGCATGCTGAGCACCCTCACGTTGTGCACCCTGGGAGAGACCTGTCCACTGGCCCTCCCCGCTCCCTACTCCCGGGCTCACTGTCTCTACCCGCCCCTCCTCCTTGCTAGATGTGTAGTGGTTTTATATTGGTTTCAAATTAGTATTCAGTACATTGGATACTTTTTTTTTCCCCCATTCTTGAGATACCTTATTAAGAAGAATGTGGTTCAACTCCAGCTCAGGCAATAATGTATTTTAATAAGAAAAAAACAAACAAGCACAATTTTATTATGCTTATTTTTGAGGAGTAGGAAAGTCCATTAAAAACATTATTTTTATTGTATTTGGAGGAAAAACTATTTTCATGCGTGAATGGGGGGGTATATAATACATAGTTAGATCATTTCATCTATTAAAACTGTGAATATGGGCCAGGCGTGGTGGCCCACACCTTTAATCCTAGCACTCTCTCAGGGGTAAGGTAGAAGGGAGGATAAGGCCAGCCTGAGCAAGAGCAAGACCCTGTCTCGACTAAAGATATAAAAATTAGCCAAGAGCATAGTGGCAGGCACCTGCAGGCGCAGCTACTAAGAAGGCTGAAGCAAGAAGATTGCTTGAAGCCAGGAGTCTGAGGTTGCTGTGAGCTCAGCCAATGCCATGGCCTGTAGCCAGGGCAATAGAGTAAAAGGCTATCTCAAAAACAAAGAAAAAAGAAAAAAAAATGGACTACTTCAGGAAGAACAATTTCCAACATAAATTTAAGACACAGTCTTTATTTGAAAACATAAATTTTTATGAACATTATTTTTTTAAAAAATCAAACATCCTAGAAAACCAGAAAGGTAAAACCCTTCTACCCCTAGATATCTGCTTTTATAGGAAAAAAACAAAAAACACTTTTGCAGCCTTTAACCTGGAAACCCATTTTTCTTCCACACTCCCTGAGGCTTGCAGTATAGCCAGCGATAGTAGATTTTTTTTTTTTTTACCAGTTTGTCAAATTCATGTTGCTGTCTTTAGTACAATAGATACTCCATAGTTGTTGGCTGAAACGCAGAGGGACTATAACTATTTAGTTAATTTTTAGATGTGAACACACAACATTGTGTATCTGTCACTTAAACTTGGAATTATTTAACTAAATATGTAATCCATGCCATTATTTTCATCTTGATGACAACTTAATATTTGTAAGCTAAAAGTGGAAAAAATCAAAATTACTATATATTATAAGTTGGATAGTGGCTAAAAGTAGTACATTAAAAAAAACAGTGCCTCATCAAAAATTTGAGTTACAATTTTTTTGTGATAAATAATAATCAAACTACTATTTTAATAAGATAGATGTCCAAAATTGTATTTAGACACAAAATGACTCTATCCCATCTCAAGATGATGGAAAACCTCCTAGGATTAACTGAAAACATGGGGAAATATATAAACTATTAAATGATGACCACTTCAACCTTTAGTGAGTTTAATTCTCCGATTTCATGCTTTGATCTTGGACGCTAATCTAGAAATCAAAGTGTGAAAGAGTAAATCCAAAAGCAAAATCATCTTTATCAATTAGAACTTAAACCTTTGACATTACAAATTAAATTATTATTATATTAAATATCTAAGCAAAGTATTGTGAGAATACTACTATGTAAACAGGACAGACACAAATATGTTAGTCATACATCCTTGCATTAGTTAAGGTAACAACCAGGCAGGGTTTTCATAAGCAAAAACCTTTTCTAAGTTGGGTCAACTCTCACTGGCCTATTAAGGGAAGGGCTCCTTCTCTCTGAAGAAGCAGTCAGGCTTTCAGCATCCTCCAGGCCACATTTCCCTTCATCTCATTAACCTTTTACACAGTTGGGTAAAGGAGCTCTCAGTGAAAGTTACTTGAATTTGTTTTCAAGTGTTAAGGATGTTTAAGATGAATGGCTAAACATTTAATTCAACTTTGCTTAAGGCACTAAATTTACAAAACCATTAACCTGTGTTTAAAAAGCACTTCTCCCCTTTGTGATTTTGTGGAACAGTCAGTCAGCTTTAATCACTGGCCAGAAGGAGAGCCCAGCCCGAGACCAGGGCAGTGAAGACAAACCCCTTCTAGGCATTTTTCTCCTTCTCCAAAGGTGTCTCAGAAATCTTTTCAGAAACTACATCAGCGACCCTTCCTAAAACAACTTTTAAGTTGGTATAGTGAAAATTTTAATAGATAGTCTTTAAAAAAAAAAAAATGAAAGACAAGAATAAGCCTTTTCTAAAAGAACAAATTATACATCTTTAAAAGCTCACTATGCATTTATGATTTAATTAAAAAATGAGGAAAATAAATAAAGCTCACTATGATATTTTTTGCTTCTTAAGTGTTTAAGATATTTTATTCTTTCATTATTCGAAAGTAGACAGTGATTTCTTTTTCTTTTCTTTTTTTTTTTTCAAATTAGAGAATTTAGAGGAATGAAAAATGAAATCTCTAACATTATGTTAGGGGCGTAAACCCTTCCCCCTCCTCACCTCCCAGAACAAAAGGCCTACTTGGCCCTGTCCCAAGAGTTCCACAGAAAGACTCTAGCACACCAGAGCTTTCCAGCAACCTGTGGAATCTTCTTTCCCAGTATAAAAACCAGCCCCCAACCTCCCTTCCTGTAGCCGCCATCTTTGCCCAGGCGGGTCTCAGTCATTAAACTTGGCCTGAACCTCTCCTGGTCTCTCTGGGTACACTGAACCCCTTTCACACTAAGCCAAACCAAATATAAAAGAGCAAGACAAAATAAGATGACAGTGTGGAAAGCCCTTTGTCTGTATTTGTCCAAATTTCAGAGGCTGAATTAAACACAAATGGGATGGATTCAAAGTTATTTCCTCCTAAGGAAAAATTCATTGTGTATAAGTTAAACGTACTAGTGTACTTAGTTACTAAATGTTGACTGATAATTATTCTGTATATTATGTGCAGAAGCATACTTGCATTATGAAGAAGTTTTCCATAAGACATTTCACATTGGTGGTATTTTCATGCTGCTAGCCATCTGTGGGACTGGAACAATCACAGAAGCCAAGGTCAAACTATTAAATACACAGAGCAATTTTTTTCTTTTTGAGACAGAGTCTTACTTGGTTGCCCTCAGTAGAGTGCCACGGTGTCACAGCTCACAGCAACCTCAAACTCTTGGGCACAAGTGATCCTTTAGCCTCGGCCTCCCAAGTAGCTGGGACTACAGGCGCCCGCCACAATGCCTGGCTATTTTTAGAGATGGGGGTTTTGCTCCTGTTCAGGCTGGTCTTGAACTCCTGAACTCAGGCAATCCACCCACTTTGGCCTCCCAGAGTGCTAGGATTACAGGCATGAGCCACCATGCCAGGCCTCACAGAGCAATTTTGTAATCTATTTTTATTAAATGGGATGAAAGTTGAGAGAATTCAGTTAGGTATGAAACAGAACAATTTCAGAGAAAAGAAGAAAAAAAGCCTCAGTAGAGTTTTCATTGCTTATATTCTTAAAACCTAAAGTTTCCTCTTATGAATTCCTATATTCATTATATAAATTTTAAAATACAGTGATTATGTTGGTTCCATATAAATTATTTTCATTTCTTCAATTATCTGCAATTTTGTTTACTTATTGTCACTTTTGTATTTTACTTATAAATTGACAAATTATAATTTCATGTATTTCTGGAATGTGAAGTGATGTTGTAATTTATGAATATAATGGGGGATAATTAAATCAAGCTGATTAACATACCCATCACCTTCAATACTATCATAGTTTGTGATGAGAACCTTTGAAATTTATACTCTTAGTAAAATGTTATTTTGTTAACCATGATGTGCAATAAATATACATATCCAACCACTGTTCCTCTTCTCTCCATGAGGCCTGTGCTCTTCAGCCGTCCTCTCCCCACTGCCCCTCCCCAGCCTTGGCAGCCTCCATTCTTCTCTCCGCCTCTTTGACTGTGGTGTAGTAGATTCCACATACACATCAGAACACGCAACATTTGTCTTTCTATGCTTGGTTTATTTCGCTTAGTACAAGGTTCTCCAATTCCATTTTGTTGTCACAAATGACACAATGTCTTCCTTTTGTAAAAGCAGAGTAGTATTCCCTGTGTATACACACTTATCTGTTCATTGGCTCATGAACATTTAGGTTGATTTCTTATCTTGGCTACTGTGAATGGTGCTGAAATGAACAGGGAAGTACAGATAATCTCTTCATATACTAATTTCAAATCATTTGGTTAAATGCCCAGAAGTAGGAATGCCAGCTAATACAGTGGTTTCTTTTTAATGTTTTGAGGAACCTCTACGGTGTTTTTTTTTTTTTTTTTTTGTAGAGACGAGTCTCACTTTATGGCCCTCGGTAGAGTGCCATGGCCTCACACAGCTCACGGCAACCTCCACTCTTGGGCTTATGCGATTCTCTTGCTCTATGGTGTTTTTTTATCACGGCTGTACTGACATTCCCCCCAGCAGTGTGCAAAACTTCCCTCCTCTCTACATCCTCGCCAATACTTGTCATACGTTTTTCGACATGACGGCCATCGTAACAGGCCAAGAGCGATACTTCATGGTGATTTTAATTTGCATTTCCCTAATGATTAGTGTTGTTGAACATTTCTTCGTGTATCAGCTGGCCATGTGTATGTCTTCTTTTGAGACACGTCTGTTCAAGTCTCCTTTCCATTATGTTTTTCATGAAGAAATATTTTATTTTCAATTTTTTATTTTTTAAATTTTTATTAGGTACTTATCAAAACATGTTTTACAAAACACACATTGTAGAATATTTAAATCTGGCTAATTAACAAATACATTCCTTACATAGTTATCATTTTTAGTGAGATAGCAACACTATCTTTGAATGTTTTTTTAAGAATACAAGATAAGATCATTAACTATCATCACCGTCCCACACATTAGACCTCTTGCACTTATTCTTCCTAAATGGAATTACTACCTATCCTTTTATTAACAGGTCCCCATC
The DNA here is from genome assembly GCF_027406575.1 of Nycticebus coucang. Classification (NCBI taxonomy): domain Eukaryota; kingdom Metazoa; phylum Chordata; class Mammalia; order Primates; family Lorisidae; genus Nycticebus; species Nycticebus coucang. The sequence continues at coordinate 116,621,250 of NC_069790.1, read as the reverse complement.
CCATCCTCCTTACTAGTTATCCCATCTACTGATAATCAGCATTGTGCTCTCTACGGCTATGCGATCAAATTGTTTAGATTTCATGTATGAGAAAGATCACGTAATATTTGTTTCTCTGTGCCTTGCTTATTTCACTCAACATAATACTGTCCAGGTTCACTCGTGTCATAAGAAATGATAGGCTTTCGCTCTTTACCTTACAGCTGAATTGGTATTCCATTCTCTTTATATATATAACCCATTTTCTTATCCATTCATCTGTTAATGGAAACATAGACTGAGTCCATAGCTTGGCTGTTGTGAATAATGCCGGATAAACATGGGAGTGCAGACATCTCGTTGGTACACTGATTTCATTTCTTTTTCTTTTTTCTTTTTTTTGTAGAGACAGAGTCTCACTTTATGGCCCTCGGTAGAGTGCCGTGGCATCACACAGCTCACAGCAACCTCCAACTCCTGGGCTTCAGCGATTCTCCTGCCTCAGCCTCCCGAGTAGCTGGGACTACAGGCACCCGCCACAACGCCCAGCTATTTTTTGGTTGCAATTTGGCCAGGGCCGGGTTTGAACCCGCCACCCTTGGTATATGGGGCCGGCGCCTTACCGACTGAGCCACAGGCGCCGCCCACCGATTTCATTTCTTTGGGATAAATACTCCGTGGTGGGATTGCTGCTGACTCACATGCCAGCCTATTTTTAATATTTTGAAGAATCTCCATAATGTTTTCTATAATGACACGTACAGTGCAGGGATTACGGGCACTAGTTCTCACTCCCGTCCTTTCCCCACTTTCTTACCGTGCTCATTATCACTCATTTCATGAAAACAGCCCTTGTGACAGTCCCGTGGTGCCATCTCATTGTGGTTTTAACTTACATCTTCCTGATGACTGGTGACGCTGAGCACTTTTTCATGCCTATTGGTCATTTCTGTGTATTCTTTTTGAAATGGCTACTCAAATCGCTCGCCCATTTTTAAATCAAATTATTTGTTTCCATTCTATAGATTTGAGTTCCTTATATATTTTGGATATTAACCCCTTATCAGACATATGTGCTGCAAAATTTTCCTCTGATATGTAGGTTATATCTTCATTCTACTTATTATTTCCTTCATCTGTGCAGAAGCTTTTTATTGGTCTATTTTTACTGTTGTTGCCTGCACTTTTGAAGTCAAATATAAAATATTGGCCAGACCCATATCATGTAGATTTTTCCTCTGTTTTCTTCTAATAGTTTTACAGTTTCAGATCTTGTATTTAAATCTATCAAATTTTTAAAAATTATAGATATTTAGTTCTTTATATAATGGGAAAATATTTCAATGTTTTACATATTCTTTCTCTTGTTACTCACTATAAACAGACCTATATGTTAAGCACTTAGCCAGGTACTAAGATTTAATATCACCCCTGTCTTCAGCTATTTATTGAGCATGGGTCAGCAAACTTTTTTGTAAGGGTCCAGTTAGGAAATATTTTAGGTTTCTTGTTAGGTTTCTCGTCTTCCAAGCTCTGAACAACAACAACAAAAAGAAATGAAAACAAACAAACAAACAAAAAACCCCAAATATTTTAGCCTTAACAGACCACAGGTGGTTTCTGTGGCTTCCACTCAAATCTCTCAAGTAGCGACAATACTTAAACAACTGGGTGTGGCCAGATCGTAATAGACTTTATGAACACTGAAACGGAACTTCCTACAGTTTTCCTGCATCAGGAACTATTAGGATCCTTTTATTTCGACAACCATTTAGAAATGTTAAAACCATTTTTAGCTGAAGACCTACTCAAAACAAAACCTAGTTGAATTTGGTTCTTGAGCCATATTTTGTAGCCCCCAGATTGATAATATTAAAGGAAGGAAGATTTTCTTATATGGTTTTTATTTTTTATTATAAAATATTTCCTTATTCTCTGATGTTTCATCAACCTCTCTCCCAGAAACATCTCAAGGATTTACTGTCAAGTTTGTACTTCCCAGAAACATATTAATCATTTGTCATCTTACTATATGGAGCTCTGAATCGACATAACTAATTCTAGGAAACGATAGACAAGCAGAATAAAATGGGACATTTTGTAGTTGGCAGGGGAATTGTACTGCAATTTCTCCCGCCTCCATTTGAAAAGGGAACTATAGTGGTGTAAGAAAAACAGTTTTGAAAGCTAATGTAACTAATATGTAACAATAAAATAAACTTCAGCTATTTTGCTACAATTCTTTGCTATACAGTGACAATATTCCTGGCACTGATTCTGCACTGAAAATATTTGAGTCTATTGGGGGAAATATAAAGATGCTCTATGTTTGAATTTAAACATGCAATTAAACTCTATTAGCCTAAACTTCTTATGTCACAATGAAGAACTTGAGGCTCAGTGTGCTTAAGTAGCTTGCCCAAGGGCACACAAATAGTTCCAAATCTAGTCTTCTCATTACAAAAAATATGCTCTTTTCCCTACAATTGACTCTGAAGATGGAGATACAAATGTATTTTCTCAGAAGGAAGTAAACTAAATATCTTAGGCTTTAGTTCACAAGCAATTAGTGACAAGTTAATTGGAATTTAAAGTGTTTTCACTGCATTAATAAATAATTAACACCAACATAGAAACAACTCTGCTCTCCTAGAGAACTGTGAATTAGCAGATAAGTTTTCTAAAGAACCAGTTGTACAAGTGGTAGGGCCTTGAAGAACCTCCCTAAATTCTGTCCCAGTGGAAGTACTTGAGTTTTATTTGGTCTCCTTAGCCTGGTGTTAGAGAAGCATTGCTTAACTTTAGGATTAAAATAGGATTCATGTTCCAGTTGGAGGATTGAACTAGATGGCATCTAAGCTTCATTGCTGAGTAGCTTCTGTAAAGGCAATCAGAAGGAAACAGGGTCCTTGCACATATACATTAAGTTACATGTGGCATTATTGTTTTAGATTAGTTTAAATATTTTCAATTTCTTATTTAAGCAAAGGATAAAATAAAATTCTTATTTTTCTTTTCTTATTCTGCTAGTTATCGTCCAAATTCTATGCTATAAGAAAGCATTAATTTGTCAAAATAATAAAAATTAAGCACAGGTGCAAAATTATAGTAGCAGGTCCATGATTAATAGACAATCAAAATACATATTAGAAATATTGAAATAATGAAATAGGTAATTGCTGTTTTAGAATATTTGGAATAAAACAATGTCTTGTACTAAGATTCACCTTGCCTCCGTTTCTTTCTGCTCTGGAATACAAAATGAGATAATTTCTTATGATGAAATTTTATTTTTAGTAAAACAGATTGTGAGCGTAAACTGTTCCTCTTCCTAATAAAAGAGTAAGCATAATTGATCTCTTTCTAAAGGCTCAAATCACTCAAACATAATAATGACGACTCACACAGGCAGTAGGGCTTAATTCGATTTGTATTACTTGCTGAGTTTATACCACACTGGTAAATAATGAAAATTGGTAAAGACACATTTATTTATAGTCCTTTTTATAATTTCCTTCAAGATTTTAAAGGAAAATAATTAATCAAGACAAAAAAATTGTATTAAGGACAAGGAAAAATCAAGCACAGTCAATATTTTCATTATCTATTAATGAAAATGGTGACTAGATGTAACTCTCTACATCTTGAATATTGTTTATTTCCTCCAAGTAAATTAGTATTGTACATTGTTTTTTTTTTTTTTTTTTTTTTTGTGGTTTTTTTTTTGGCCGGGGCTGGGTTTGAACCCGCCACCTCCGGCATATGGGACTGGCGCCCTACTCCTTGAGCCACAGGCGCCACCCTGTACATTGTTAATCGATGCTTTAGAAACAAAAACTATGCCTGTCTTGCTTTGTTCATTTGTGTTTGTTCTTTGTGTAAGGGGAGGAAAGAAAATATGTATCAAGGTGAATGGAAATGAACAGACTTTTCTTTTTATACTACATCAATCCTCGTTCGTCTGGATGAGTGGTCAGGACTATGGCACAAGATGTATTAATTTACTGTACTATGGGTCTTTATACCGTGGCAGATTAGAAGACCACGTGGCGGGACCACACCTAAAGTGCATTTTGCAAGGGTACATGGCAAGTCTATTACGTATAGAGTATAAATGTCTTAACGCAATAATTAAGAAAGTGAGGTGAAAGCTGTGTTAACCAGTTTGGTGTCAGCCTTCTAAATTGTATATAAAACCAGCACATGGAACCCCATAAAAGTATTAATCTATACCTCTATGATTTAATACAAAATAAAATAAAGATAATAAAATAAAATAAAAAAGACTAAATGATCCACAGTTCTGTAAAGCATCGTAGTAATTACAATTCCATGATTGTATGGTTTTTAACATCCAGCATTTTAGTGTCTTTAGCTGTTAAGTACTTTTGCTCTTTTCATCAATCCACAAATATTAATTCATAATATTCATTTTAGTTTACAAACACAGTAAGTTCTTACTTATGTCATAGATACGGTTTTGGAAATAAAGACGTTGAGTGCAAACACATATAAATAACCAATTTTTTTCTCATCAACATATAAGGAAATAATGTTGAATCAAACGAAGTTATTTGAGGACTTGCTGTACTTCCTTTCACTAAAATCCTAATTTAAAAGAACGGCAGGTGACGATGTACGGTATATATTCTAAAATTAGTAAAAATAATTAATGTTCCTGTATTTTCCAATGCTTTTTGTGTACCCTAAAGGTAGAACCAAGAATATGTAAATTCCTCATCACTTGATTAAATACAAAGGAATGCATTTTCTAATTCTATGACATAGGAGGAAATTCAGTATGAATTTATTCATTTGGAGACAGATATATTTGTACTTCTACTTGAGCAGAGAAAACCTTTAAACAACACTTACAGGTGTCTTTCCACATAACAGTAAATTTTATACATGGGTATAATTCCTAAGTTCAAATAGGACTGTTTTAGTCCCTTTTTATGTTAATAGAATCTTTTGCTTAAGCAGCAAAATTCTTGTAGATTTAAAAAGAACTTCGTTTGAGATCTCTACTGTATCAACTAGTTGATACTAGTCACATAGTTACACATACAATCTCCTGGCCCCATAGCACCTGTAGGAACTGGTGCTGCTTAGTTGGAATCACATGATCAGAAGTCAATTAATACATCTTGTGCCACAGTCCTGGCCACTCATCCAAAGGAAGACTGATGTAGTGTAAGAAGAAAAGGCTGTTCATTTCCATTCACCTTGGTACATATTTTCTCTCCTCCTGAGGTCAATATGGCAGTAAGAATGATTTGGAAAATAAGCTCATGTCTTTGCAAACAAGGAATGTGGAGAGGAAAAAAAAAAAAAATCAGTCTTTAGAATGCTGGGGTGAAGTTGCCTCTACAGGTAGCCTGTTAAGTTTAGCAGGCTTATCGGCCTCTCAGCACCTGCCTAGGAAGCCTCCATATTTGCCAAGAAGCCTTCTAATGCTGATTTCATGTCCCAGGGGGACATCTACTTTGAAGACATATTCCCGATGTAAATTATTAAGTTGATCTTCCAGCACACAAATTGATCTCATGTGAGTTTCAGCAGTGTGAGTCATCCCGCCCCTCCCAGCCCTCCTGGAAGATCAAATTTTGTGAATTTTTATACAAGTCAGAAAGAATAATTTGAAAAAGGTGGCAACATCAGAAAGGTCCCTTTCTATCCTATTTATTTGCTTTTCCTTCAGTTCACGTTCACGTCACATGTGCTTGGTTGTTTCTCTTAGAAATACTTGCTGTTGCTCTTAAGATTTTTGTATTTCTTTCTGATGGATGTTATAATCGCCTATTTGTTTTTAGTGGAGTCATCTGCCCTATTACTCTGCGTTCTGATTGTTCCATATAGGTTTCAAGAAATGCACTGGGTCAGCGCTGAGGCCAGTCACTCTCCCTCCACACGGGGGAGTAAACAGGACCACCTCTGTGACTCATCACTCTGTTTCTGGAAAGCCGAATGGAGTCAGACCAGGCAGGCCCATGAAGTTGGGTTGAGGATGTGAGCTCTTGTTCCAGGAATGATAGGAAGACATTCAACGGTTTTTAATAAGAAGTGACACATGCACATTTTTGTTTTAAAAATATAATTCCTAGACATGATTGCAAGAGGGACTTTACCTAACAATTGCAATCAGTGTAACCTGGCTTATTGTACCCTCAATCCCCAACAATAAAAAAAAAAAACAATATATATATATATATATATATATATATATATATATATATATATATATATAAATAATTCCTGCTGAGTATGAAGCATGGGAAATATTGAGAAAAGCCAAGTTCATAGTGTTTTGGTAATTGGCCCTAAGAGACAGCAAGAAAGGGTAGGCTGGTTGGTCCCTACAGAAGTTTCTATTGCAAAGACTTCCTGTGACTTAGTGGCATCGGAATCTTATGAGAGAGAGAGAGAATATCAAATAAAAGCATGAAAAACTCTGCATATTTGAAGGATTATTTCTAATGGGCTCATTTTAGATTTTGCTAGAGAGAAATTCCAGTCAACTATTGACCCTACCATGTAAATTTATTTTTAAATTTCAGATTAATATGAGGGTACAAATTCAGATTACATTGTTTTCATTTCTAAGATACAATTCAGATCATAGTTGGGTGAGCCCTCAAATTTTGATGCCATGGCAACCCTCAAAAGAAGAGGTAACATTTTCTAAGCAAACAATCACATTTTGCCTAAAGATGTTTAGTTCTTTATAAAAACTTTAAATAGTTGCACTGTAGTATACAAATTTTACAATTTTCACTAAAATAGAAGATTGATGTTAGCCAAATTCTTGATGTCTGGTGCAGATCTCTCTGTATAATAAGCATTGACTGAGTAGTTTTCCATATCCTGGAATACGGACAAGAGAAATGTGAACATGCTGGTGATAGTCAAGATTGATCAGTTAAGGATTTCTACTATACTTGTTCTCAATGCTGATGTCAGGTCATCGTTTTCATAGTAACATCCAGGTCTATATCAACTCAAATTCTGCAGGGTAAATTTAAAAGTATAGGAGGATAATTCTAAACTTTGCCAATTTTTCTTCCCTTTGTGGGAGTTAACCTCCACTATCTCTTGTAGGGAAATGAGTTAAATGTCTTTCGTATACATTTCCAATGTCTACAGCACTTGAATTGCTGTGGGAATTTAAACATCAGAGGACAATTGGGCGAATATCATTGGGAAATCAAGCGTCAAGTCCTTGGTAACACAACTCAGCACCAGGCCATCAAACTGCAAGAGGTATCTTCATGGCCTATCAGGAGGTGGGGAGCGGAGAAACAGAAGGGAAATCTTTGCTAATCCAGGTGGCACAAATGAGCACCTGCTCAGAAGACAAGCAGTGTCACCCTCACAAGACAAGCAGTGTCACCCTCAGACTACCTGTACCTGTATGAAACTGAGGTCTATGTATATAGGTCTATCACTCATTAAGTGAAAAATGCATAAATCAGGTTAATACTGACGGAGATGCTCACATCTGTGGAGATTCAAACGCCGCCGCCAATGTGAATGTTTCTTCTGAGGTTTTAGAGTGGTTATGTCTCCGTTACTGAGAGGAATGCAAAGCAAATAGGCATATTGTAAGGCACACTCTCTTCCATGACAAAATAGGATGTCCCATTCTTATTAATGCACCAATCACTACATTAAGAAATTTTATGCACACTACTTCATTTCATCCTCACTAGAGCCCCATGATGTATGCATACTTTTGGAGGTAAGGAAACTTGAAAATATTAAGTAATTTAACTGGAGTCATACAGGCAATAAATGAAAAGCTAAGATTGAGTTATGCATCAGAGTCCTTCAATTTCAACATAGCTTTGTTACATGTTCAAAAAACTGTTTCAGTTCATGAAAACTGATTTCAGTAATCCTAAGAATGACCATCTTTGCCTTATCTGCTAGGTGATGCCTGAAATTCTACCAGAAAAGATTTATTCTTTAGTAGGAAGCCACTCAACCTTTATTAAAATAAAAATATCTCTAGTTACAGGATTGTATTAAGCCATATCAATTTTTTACACCTCTGTGTGAAGGAAAGTTGTGTTGGTTGGAATGATCTCACATTAATGGAAAATTAAACTTTAACAAAAAAAATACATAGCCGTTTGGTGTACATAACCTAAAATTTCAGGCCTAGGGCTGTGACCAGGCACAGTTCATACAGAACTTGGGTTCCTTCCCTCTATAGTCTGTAGATCAGCCTTCTTTTCTCAGCAGCCCTCATCCTCAGAGAGGGTGTGGGATGGCCAAACTTTTTAGGAAGAATGAAAACTAGGAAACTTTCAGGAAGATTCCTGGCCCAACTGCCACTCCCCTCAAAGCCCTCAGCCAATCTTATGTGGTGTCTCCTTGGCTCAAAAGATTCCCAAGCCAGCCCTGGCAGCTGGTCTCTCCCTGAATGGGTTGGAGCTCCCGAACTTGGAAGTGAGCACTGAGGCAAAGGGGAAGGGATTATATTGATAAGACCAGGCCAGAGGTTAGTAACACTGCATGGGGCTCCCAACAACTTCAGGAGCTGGGAACGGCTATGCCTGAACAAATGAGATCAGAATCCAGGCATAGGAGTTGGAGAAGAGCATAAAGTGGGTAGCTGAGGGTCATATTTGTAAAACTGTCCTTATGTTAATTTACAGAGTTCAGAATAGGTCTGGCTCAGGCTCTGGAATGAGGGTCAGTCTAGCACCTAATCCATGTGATGACACGATAAGGTGGGAGGGTCAAGTGGCCTGCAGGGAGACATCAACATCACACCTGGCCTGAGCCTCACAGATCAAGTACTGACGATGACAAAAAAAAAAATGACACAGGAAGGTGATCCCTGGACATGCGAAAACAATGATAGACAGAGAGGCAGAGGTACAGAAAAGAAGGTAGAAAAGAAAATAAAACTTTGCCCTATCTACCTCATTAAGGATCATTCTTAATAAAACTAAAGATAATTACAAACCGTATACAAAGTATCAGTTGTGTTCTGCGTATGTCATATTTTAGCTGCATTTGGGAGTCTCGGGATTTCGCCAATTATATATTCTCTGATAAAAGTAAAGGGTTTTATAAAAACAAGAGAGACAGGGACAAATTGATACAGTGCAATCACTGTAAAGTAATATCAAATCACACTAAAGTGTATGCCTGCTGCATTGCCAGTCAAATGCTCAGTATTTTTAAAAATATTTATAGTAATAACACAATTAATCTAAAAATAGCCCCCCAAAACACACAGATGAGTCTACTAACACAATTTTTACACATAAAAATGACAAGGGAGAGGTAGTTCCACATATTATGTATTTCAATGACAGTATTTAACAGTGTGGGTTTGTATAAAACTGTAGTCCCAGCTGCTCGGGAGGCTGAGGCAAGAGAATCGCATAAGCCCAAGAGTTAGAGGTTGCTGTGAGCCGTGTGACGCCACGGCACTCTACCGAGGGCGGTACAGTGAGACTCTGTCTCTACGAAAAAAAAAAAAAAAGAACGGAGAAAAAAAGAATGGACAGGTAAGAGCAAAATGGAATGTAGAGACAAGAAACAGACCTCAAAAATGACCTCAACAAAAAGGAAAAGGAAAGAAAATACAGGAAATCCTGTAACAAAGGTGTATTTTAAACTATTTAGTGTTTTTCCATTGGCAAAAGTGAATAAATACTTCAAATATCAAAGAAGTGTATTTTTAAAAACAAAAAGCCCTCCTACTTCACCCTCTGGAGAGTAGCGTGTTAACATTCCACTTTACATCCTTCCATATTTGTATATTATTTATTGTAAAAATATTATTTCTCTTGTTTTTTCTAATCTATGTTTTTCTTCTTTTTTTCCCAGTCTTTAGAGAAATAGCTCATATTTTCACATAAGTTATTATAAAATATACTTATCTAATCCTGTCTTCATGAACATACGTATTTTTTATAACGTATCACAACTAAAGTCGTGCCATAATCAATCTCTGTGAACAGGGAACTTTGTAGTCTCCTACTTATATCCACATTTAAATAAAATTAATAAAAGTTCATTAGAAATTTCCAAGTCAGCAAATTAACAGTATTCAAATTGATGAGAGAATTTATTTCAGATGTACTCATGGAAAAGACATAAAACAATAAATTTCATAATGAGAAAAAAATACATAAAAACAAAAAATATGCATCAAGCTATTTAAAATGTTCTTGTTAAGGAATCAATAATTACAAATATATAAACAGGACATTAAGCAACTTATAAAATGAATTTATAAAAATAAATAATAAAGCAAATCACTTACTATACTAAATAAAATTATAAACATAAATGTATTACGATATAATCATATTATAAATATAAAAGTTTTAAATAGACTGAAACAGTCATACCAACCTGTTAACAGTGTATAAGTTAGCCGGATGATTTTTTTACTCTGTGTAGGGATGTGTTTCCTTTCTAAATGTATTTCTTTCATGAAGTAACAAAAACTCTTATGACAACGATGAATGATTTCCCCTAATCAGGTTCTACAGATTTTTATTATTATGCTTTTGCTTTCAAATACAATGTGTAACTTTATTTTAATGAGATGCAATTTTCCCTTAATGATGGAGTATAGACAGCATTATGATTTATAGGGTAGCAATTTTTATCATGAATTTTAAAGATAGCAAAAATTTAACAGTTTTCATTATTTAGGGTAAGTATAGAAAGCGGTTTATGACAACTTTCAAAATCCAGTGACAACAGGAGTTTCTCAAAGAGGCTTTCTTTATCCTTTTCACGGTATTCTTTAGCGGATTTAGAACATTACTGTTTTTGAGATGTGTGAAGACATGACTCGGGCTATTTGTTCCCTTTATTAAAAGCCCAGTCAGAACCCTTGAAGATCACTACAGCTTTGAGGCCAGCCGAGTGCAGTGGCTTACCTCTGTAATCCTAGCACTCTGGGAGGTGGAGGCAGAGGATCCCTTGAGTTCAGGAGTTCAAGGCAAGCCTAAGCAAGAGTGAGACCCCCATCTCTACTAAAAATAGAAAAATTAGCCAGGCATCATGGCAGGTGCCTGCAGTCCAGCTATTTGGAAGGCTGAGGCAGGGGGATAGCTTGAGCCCAGGAGTCTGAGGTTGCTGTGAGCCACACTGATGCCACAGCACTCCAGCCTGGGCAACAGAGTGAGAATCTGCATTAAAAGAAAAAGAATAAAGGAAAAAACAAAAAGGAAAAGAAACAACAAAAAAGAAAAGGAGTTTTGAGGTCGTGTAAAATCATCTGCCTTTATTCATCAAATGTGTGAAGGCTACTGACTAGTTAATATTCCTCCCCGTCATATCTGGGCTGACCTGTCTCAGGGCTGGACAGGAGGATGGTATTCATCTATCTTTTTTTATTTCAATGGTTATTCTTAGCACTATAATGAAAGTGGGCAACCACGAGAAACTTGGTTACTTCAATTTTATTATTTTCATTCCATTCCACATTTGGGGCTTATCAGATTTCTGTCCCCACAAAATAAGGTTCATCAATCACTATTTTCTGCTTTTTGCCCATCCTGTCAGACAAGATGATAGCTTCAAAATACACTGAATTATAAATTATATTTTGGAGAAGACACCCTTTTAGGTATCTGTTTATACTTAGGAACTAGCATAAAGTAACGGGTACAGAGTAGACACATGATAAATTTGTGACCAAAGAAATTAAATATCAAATCCATTTTTTTCATTTTCTAATTAGATGAAGTGAACATTTCTATTTCATTTGATTACTTCAACTTTTTTTTTAATTTTCTTTTTGTTTAATAGTCTTCACACTCATATCATGTAAGAGGCATTAATTCAAACTCCAGAGGAAAAGAATAGAGTTTTGTTTCCCTGTATTTGAAGACATATTCAGAATTTCAAATGTATACCTTGTTAGAAAAAAAGTCAAAAGGAGGGCAGTAAATTATTATTATTATATTTGAGACATTCTCACTTTGTCACACTCTGTAGAGAGCAGTAACGTCACAGCTCACAGCAACCTCAAACTTTTGGGCTTAAGTGATTCTCTTGCCTCAGCCTCCCAAGTAGCTGGGACTACAGGTGCCCGCCACAATGCCTGGCTATTTTTCAGAGATGGAGTCTCACTCTGACTCAGGCTGGTCTCGAACCCATGAGCTCAGGCAATCTGTCTCAGCCTTTGAAGTGCTGGGATTACAGGCGTGAGCCACACATCCGTAGAAGGGGTGAGTAATGGAAGAATTTCAAGTCTGTCTTGAGTTAGTAATCTTAGAGGACTAGGATTGCTTTAGCCCATCTAAAACTACAGCCTGTGAATTGTCAAGAAGTTTCTTATTGTGAAGCCTGATGCGCTCTGAGGAAGGCTGGTTACCGTCTTCTGCTGACAGTAATATTTCTGTGCCCTTTGCTCCTACATCCTCCCTGGGTACCCACAGCCTCGGTCATTAGATGGTAAGGTGATAATCCGAATGATTTCGTGTCTCTCTGCTTTATGGTTTTTTATTTCTTTACTTTACTTTTTTTTTCTGTCACATCTTTTCATCTCTTATTAGTCAGTTGAAGAGTACCTACTCAACTTTCAAAATATGAGAGAAGTCATTTAATAATTTTACCTCAGAAACTTTTCCTGAAAATTTTGAGCTGATCCGGGGGTCTCTCTTTGGTATTCCATCTGTTTCCTCTACTTGTTCAGTACTTTCGGGTTTATATTTACATTTCTTTGCAGAATGCTTCAACCTTAGGAAATGACAGAACATTCCCTATAAGGATAAACACACTTAAACCCGTAAGCCATACAATTTCTTAATGGATAAGCAGGGAGGGAAGTTTCTTCCAAAGCAATAGGATTATGAGGATTAGGAATCTGGTTAGCTTTACGCAGAGCCCAGCCCCAGCGATGACAGGGGCTGGAAATTCAGGGTTGGCAGGACCAGACTTCCTTGGCTGGCTCTGGGGCAGGTGCCTTCTCCAGCTTCGGGCTGCCCCCGTCCTTCCTTGGTCTGTGGCTACACAGCTTCCACCTCTGTCACTGTCTTCACTGGAACCTCTTCCATGTATCCTGTATCTGTCTCGTTTATCTCTCTTCTCGGGACACTTGTCAATGGACTTAGGACCTCCCCACTTACTCTAGGACGATCTCCTAAGTCCATCACTTAATGACCTCTTCCAAGACCTTTTCAAATGAGGTCACGTTCACAAGTTCTGGGGGGTTGTCTTTTGGTGGGTGAAGGGGGAACACTTAATACACCACAACATTTTGCAACTTCTCTTTATACACCCAGCTAATTAATTCTCTTATAACTTAATTCTCATTGTGAATTAATATGATGGCATGGTATTGTTTCTTTTTTTTCTTTTTTTTTTTTTTTGGCATGGTATTGTTTCAATACCCATGAATGGGAATCTGATTTGTCATAGTCCCTTGTTTTTTAACTCAAACTCAGATCACAAAATGCTTCCCGTTCTTGATTCAGATTCTCTCTCTCCCCAGTTCTAGGCACAAAGTCACATGATATCTAACTGCTGAGGCACCGTCTTCCCAGGTGCCTGGCAGCAGGGTCATTTCCCTTAAGGGCTATGGCTTCAGCAGCCACACATAACTGATTGAGTGTCCGACTCATCCACCAGTGGTCAGAAGTCTCCTCACAGTAGGGACCATCTTCTCATTCTTTGTAAGCCCAGTACTGAGAACACTGTCTTGATACATTACAGGTCGTTCCTGGGTGCATTACAGGTTGTCTCCCTGTGCATTATACGTTGTCCCTGTGTGCATTATAGGTTGTCTCCCTGTGTATTACAGGTTGTCCCTGTGTGCATTACAGGGTGTCCCCGAGTGCACTACAGGGTGTCCATGTGCGCATTACAGGTTGTCCCTGAGTGCATTACAGGTTGTTCCTGTGTGCATTACAGGTTGTCCCTGTGTGTATTACAGGTTGTCCCTGTGTACATTACAGGTTGTCCCTGAGTGAATTACAGGTTGTCCCTGTGTACATTACAGGTTGTCCCCAAGACAGGTTGTCCCTGTGTACATTACAGGTTGTCCCTGTGTGTATTACAGGTTGTCCCTGTGTACATTACAGGTTGTCCCTGAGTGAATTACAGGTTGTCCCTGTGTACATTACAGGTTGTCCCCAAGTGCACTACAGGGTGTCCATGTGCGCATTACAGGGTGTCCCTGTGTGCATTACAGGTTGTCCCTGTGTACATTACAGGTTGTCCCGAGTGCACTACAGGTTGTCCCTGTGTGTATTACAGGTTGTCCCTGTGTACATTACAGGTTGTCCCTGAGTGAATTACAGGTTGTCCCTGTGTACATTACAGGTTGTTCCCAAGTGCACTACAGGTTGTCCCTGTGTGCATTACAGGTTGTCCCTGTGTACATTACAGGTTGTCCCCAAGTGCACTACAGGTTGTCCCTGTGCGCATTACAGGTTTTCCCTGTGCACATTACAGGCTGCCCCTGTGTACATTACAGGTTGCCCTTGTGTACATGACAGGCTGCCCCTGTGTACATTACAGGTCATCCTTGTATACGTTACAGGTTTAATTCAAGTTTGTCAAACTGAAACATTATTCATTCATTTGTGATTTTAATAAACTTTGTTAGTACATACTATATGTTGGACAGTGTGGTTAGACACTATACCTTGAATATCGGGAATATTCAAATACGTTCCATGCCCTCACAGAGGTTGTAGACTTAAAAGGGAGTGGTAGATACATAATCATATGTATGATCAGGTTTGATTTTGGTAACTTTTTGAGGACAGTTGATCACTTTAGAAATTCTGCTTTGTTTTAGAAGATAAATTTCTGATTCTAATTTGCTTTTTTATATAGCATTCCTAGAGGGAATAAATACATTCCTTAGTGGATGGGATGATCCTGGCCCCCTTGACAGTTGTAGTTATCACTGTAAATTAATAACGTGGCATTTTGGAGCACATATCAGTCTGTGGGAACACAGTTAACATAGTTCCATTCATTGCCACTGATGACATTTACATTTTGACAATATGAATCTTATTTGTGGGGAAAATCTTGAGCAATATGAGATATTAAGTAGCATTGATGCCTTTGACTCACTGGATGCCAGCAGCACACACCCCACCTCTTGTGCCAAACCAAAATATCTCCAGACATTGCCACATTTCCTAGGAAGTGAAATGGCTCCCTGTTGTGAATCACTGCTATGAGAATAATTCACACAACTGAATTTCTGAATTACGTGAAAATGGAAAATGCAACATCTCCAGTTCTATGAACCAAAGTCATGTAATCACATTAGAAAGACCAGCTGTGTGCCCACACTGCGTTCTAGTGGTTGCAAAAGAATAGGAGTATTTAGTGGAGATAGACTTAATTTAAATCAGCTTGTGGTATCTTAAAGTGATTTACTTCTCATACTTATAGCCAATTTGACAGTAAAAGGACACTGGACTTTATTGTGTGTATAATTTGTCTAACAGGAGAATTTGCCTCAATGGATCCTGTTTTTGTGATTGATACGAGAGCCTTCCAGAGAGTACAGGATCTTTCAGGCCTATCTAGAAGGAAGGGGTTTTAAAGACACCATGCTTTAGGCATTTGACTTTATATGTCTGGGTGTGTCTGTGCATGTGTCTGTAAGCACACACGCGTGTGAGTTTACCTTGATCTTCATCTTTAGAAATATTCTGTTAGAGAAATATATATAGGTTGAAGCAAAGTCCTCGCAGAACATATCTCCTTATTCTTTATTTTATATCAATCTTTATATCAACAGCCATCTATTTTTGGTGTTTTTATTTATGTAATAATCTTTCATTCTGAATTTAAAGTAATAGATACCATTAAAAATAAGTTGTGGGCCAGAAACCCTGGCTCATGCCTGTAATCCCAGCACTCTGGGTGGATGGCTTGAGCTCGGGAGTTTGAGACCAGGCTGAGCAAGAGCAAGACCCCGTCTCTACTAAAAAATAGAAAAACTAGCTAGGCGTTGTGGCGGGCATCTGTCGTCCGAGCTACTTGGGATGCTGTGGCAAGAGGATTGCTGGAGCCCCAGAATTAGAGGTTGCTATGAACGATGAGAATTCCAGGGCCCTCTACAGGGCAACACAGTGAGACTCGGATAACAAAAAAAAAAAAGAAAAAAAAAGTTATATGTAGTCAGATCTGGGTTTGAATCCTCCTTGTAGTGGTGTGTGACACTTTGATCTTGTTGCCACTATTTTAGCATCATTTTAAAAAGACCTTTAGTTAAAAGATAAAAATAAAACCTTTAATTAAAAGATTAAAATTAAATGGAAAGTTTCATGAATTTTCAAGATGTTGATTATGAACATGACAAAAGGCAATTGAAAAATAATGTCTATTTGAACATGAAGAGTTTACTTAAAGTGGGCACCTGCTTTGGTGTTTCACACTCATGCTAGCGTGGATAGCCCCCACATTCAAGCTCTATAAATGCACTATGCCAAAAACCAATCTATGTGAAAGCCAAGGATTTAAAACTACAAAGGACAAATGGCTCATTAAATGCCAGAAACCTAGTTATTACGGCTGCAGATAACAGGTGTTCCAGGTGAAGGTCCACGTTTCAAGAGCACCACGTAACATGACGTTAGTGTTAATTCTCCCTGATTTCAATGGGAGAGCTGTCTGTTAAAATAATTAGCAAAATAAAAAAAATTAAAAATGTTTTAACAAGGAAAGAGAGAGAAAATGCTTAAAATGTAGATGAACTCTTGCAGGGAATGTTTTCCTTTCAGATGAATCACACCTGACCACCAAGACTTTCTATATATTTACTAATAAATGAGTTGGAATTCCACCTACACTGCACATTTTCCCCTCATTAAATCCTTCTTCATCCATGGAAAACTGATTGCTGCTGATCCCGCCCCTCCTCCGTGCCTTGAAGAACTTTAATGGGGTGGAATCACATAATAACCAAGCATTCCCTGGTTGGGTGCACAAACTGCACACACTGAACAAACAGGGGCAAATGTTCCTCCAAAGGGCTGATGGGAACATTTGCGGCTTAATTTAGAGCTGCCCCAGGGTAGCTGTGCCATCTTATCTGGCCTTTTATGTTTGTGTTACCATAGAGTCAGACAGATGCTTTCCTTTTTGTGTGGGACTGTGGCTTCCAAATCACAGAAGAATGAAAACTCTCCTGATGTTTATCTGAAAACTTAAAACTCAGCTTCTGAGTCACTAGCTTCCATGACAATTGTCAATATCCATTTCTTACACCATTTGCAAACAGCCCCAGCAGGCTAAACATGAAAACTATCATTTTGTGACCTCCCAGCCTTGTAATTGACTTGGAAAAAGTTGATTTTGTCCCTTTGGGTTCTATGGGTGAAAAGCATTCAAAGACTCTAATAAGCCTTCAAAAATTGACAACATTATCTGTCATTTACTGATCACATACTGTATGTCAGGGACTGCAGCTAAGCTCTTCACAGACATTATCGTTCAACTATTATGAGATGTGTCTATATTAACATATCACATGTATATGTATGTATATTATGTGTGTGTATGTGTGTGTGTATATATATATATAAAACACGCCGCAGTCTTGCATCTGAAGATCGAACTAACTTTTCTAATTTTGTCTCAAATGATAGTAACTTTCTTATGTTTGAATAGTAAAGTTTTTATAGGATTTACATACGGGTATTTTATTCATATTTTAATCTGTGAAGATTAAATATAGAGTTTTCGCCTCATTTTACAAAGAAGGGAACGGAGACTCAGAAGTTTTAAGTAACTGGACAGCATGAATGAAAGCATCTTCTCCAAAATCGAGGTGCTTTCTCCTGTTTCAGTATAAATAGAAGAAAATCACCTTGACTTGCAAAAGACAGAATAACAATTCAAGCATGAGCTAAAATATCCTGAGGGAACAAAGGCTTGAGCTTACCAGTGTCAACATCTTCTCTGGTCTTTATTTTAGACCAGGAGTCCGCATACCTGGCCCACTGCCTATTTTTGTAAAGAACATTTTATTGGAACACAATTACCCCCATTTGTTTATGGACAGTCTAAGGCAGATTTTGTGCTTAAAGTACAATGACAGGGTTGAGTGACTGAGTCACAAACTATCTGGCTTACAAAGCCTCAAGGACTTACTATCTGGCACTTTTAAAATAAAGATCCTCAACTCCTGCTCCAGTTTATAAAGGCCTCCTCTCTTTACATTTGGCTTGGTTATAATTGTGAATAGATTTTTTTAAAGTATTGCTCAGCAACGTTACAATACTGTCAGTCCTCCTTATGCAAATGGAATAAATTCTGACTTTGTTTTGCACATGAAGCATTTATTACTAAAGATTCCTTTCCCAAGGGAGCAGTTTGTGGCTTTGCCTCAGGTGAAATCTCCCATCCCTCGGGACTGTTCTCTCTCCAATCTGTAGCTAACCACCTGTGCTTCAACCACCTGTGAAATGGAGTCTGCTTCAAGCATCTTGGTGAACTCTGCCTTCACCTTCCTCTCTAGTTCCTCTGTTTTTAGCCTATTTCTTCTTTCTCAATATGTTTTAAACAGGTTCAGATCTCTCCTAACATAAATAAGATTCTCCAGGTCTTATCTTGTGTTCTGGGTATCACTTTGTTCTCCCGTTTTTCATAAGCTCCCAGGAAAACTCATCTCTAATCCACGCTTTTGTTACCATTTACTCGTGGGGTCTGACCTTTTGTCCACAGCACCCCGTGCGTGGGCATAAATGTGTAGGCGGCCGTGCATGTGCCTGAACACAGACACACATGAACACTCACAAGCACACACAAAAAGCTTTGTATAATTCCATTATTTCTTTAGGGTTAATGCATAATAATAGAATTTCTGTGTTAAAGGGGAGGTAGTAATTTAAGCCATCCAGAAAAGCTCTGCTTGTATTTCTACAGGCAGTATCAAGAGCGCTTAAATCCTAGGTCATTGCAGACACAGGAATATTACCATTTTTAAAACTTACCAATTGGATAAAGGAGACTAACAATGTTGCAATGTTAGATTAATTTGATTTTTCTTTGATTACTCGTAAAATGTTACATATTTTAATGTATTTGTTGGTAGAGGACAAAGGTCCAGTTTCCAGTACAAAGTAGTTTTGACTACTTTTTAAAATAAACCAATTTTAAAGTAAGCCAGTATTGTAGGTAACTTTGAATTTTTTTTTCATTTTAACAAAATTATAGTAGTTTATCTGAAATAAAGATGGGCGTGAATCTGGATAACAGTGACATATTAACTTAAGAAAATATTAAGAGATAACTCCAAAGAGTTATAAAAGTTTTGACTTTCTAAAACACTATAATTCTAAATTTCAAAATTATAAACACCAATGAGTATTTTATTTGATGCTTCTCCCTGAAAAAGACAAAAATATTAAAAACTCAAACAGAACAATTAAAACTCCCACACTGTGAAGTATTTTTTCTATTCTTTTCACAATGACTTCCTGAATAAAAAACATTATGTATTAGAAACTAACAGCGTATTAAAATACTTTTGTTTATTTTGCACTCTTTCTTAGGGACTGTGAAACCGAGCAATTAATTCAATTTAGATAAGCTTTAAAATACAATAGAAAGTGGCAAAATTCTTTCAATTATCTTGCTAATTAGGCAGTCTAATGTTAGATACATTCAAACAATAATTTTATGGTGTTTCTGTACAAAATTATTGCAACCATATAATGGGCACTTGCCACTACTCAGATGTAAATACAAACTAAGGTATAAATAAAATACACAGAAATTGTTTGGTTTCAGGGTTAAGTTTCGATGATCAATTTGGTCTTGATGAACTAAATATGACTTAAAAAATCTTCCACAGGAAGACACAAGACTCATTTGATGTATCTGTGACGTCTGCTACATTTATTATGGAGCAAATCGCAGCGTGGCTCATTCATTCTGGGAAAGAAAGAATTAGTAAACCAGAGAATGTAAGGAAACTACAGACCTTACTACCATAATATTTTTAATATTACCATTAAATACTTTACCCCAAACCAGTTTATTGATTTCAATGATTTACATATTATTCTTCTCCATTAAACTGAATTCCCATGACTATTTATTTACCTAGGATGGGGACTTACACACGTGATGTAAAGTGTTCAGGAAATGTCTGTTGAATGAATCAATTTCTCTTTTGTGATAATTGACCCTTCAAGAGGTTTTTAAGCTAACAAAGTTACATTTGTGTTATGTGTGACAATTAAACAAAGTATTATGATTTAGTTAGAACATTAACAATCTGGGGCTAAACTGATGTACATTTACAGAACCACTTTGCAATATATGAGAGAGGCTTAAAATGGCTCATCGGTTTTGGCCCTGGAATTCTACTTCAGTGAATATATTCCAAGAACATAATAAAGATTTATGCAAACATTGATTATAAAACAGCATATTTGGAAAATATGAAAAATGTTTTAAAATTATCTTTTTTTATTCTATATGGAAGGAAACAATAGTTATCATTATGGATGATCACGAAGGCAATGAAAATAAATGAAGTGAGCTAATCGTAAGAATTATAAAATTGAAGAGTTTCTAGTTTCAAATTTCAAAACAATTGGCAAACACAAGCAAAATCCAGCTATTTCTGGGCACCAGGGCATCGTTCAGTAGAGGGGCACTCATGTATCTACTGGGAGCTGGATGTGTGTCAGGCACTGTCCTAAATGCTAAGGCGATAAGAAGCCTTAATGTATGAAGATGGTCTTGCGTATTATATAAAAGACTTAGTAGTGTACGCTGTAGCAATGATCACAAGAAGAAGATCACCATTAGATTCCAAATTTTAAGAAGATTACTATGATGATAGCGTAAAGCCTGGAGTAAATAGTGGGTAGGCTAGAGAGGGAAAGACTTGAAATGATCCATGTACGGGTGAAGCCTGGAATGAAACAGTATCCTTGGATCCTGAAACAGGAGACAGAGATGAAGGCCGAATGAGATGACGTGTTTCCAGCCTCCTGTCTTTTATAACATAAAATACGTTATAACTTTTCAAACTAGAAACTGAAAAGAGGCTGAGGTGGACTTCCCAGAGGAAGGTCTCCGTGACACAGAAGCGGCTGTCCTCGTCAGCCAGGCCAGACTGCCCCTCATCCTTCAGGGAGAAGTCCAACAAAGGGCGACTCTCTGAACAAGCTAGTGCAGCACTGGGATGTGCATACGGAGTCCATGGTAATTGATGACGTTTACGTCGATTTAATTGTTTAAATCACATACCCTTTCAACTGTTACTTGAGGAGTCATTTTCTTCTCCTGAATACTTAATCCCAAGACAAAGAATCTCAAAATAAAATACAGTATCACTGTACTTTGATCTTCTTTATTAATTATTGAATATAAAATCTGGATGATTTGTTAAGAGATTGAATTGGGTAACCCTTCCTGGCGCACATCACTTAGCACAATCAGGACCTGGTGGTGACACCTCCTCATGTAAACATCTCTGTGCCCTCTTAGAGGGATGTGATCCCTTTCTAACGTCCCCTCTTCATACTCTACCATGTCACGTTATGACACTCTTACGCCAGCTGCTATCAACAGCCTCTGTTAATGCCCAAAGGCTTTGCCATATATGGAAACACGGCTGCTTTAAATTATGCTTTTCTGTCTCACCACCTGTAGAGCTTCATAGACGTTCCTCCCAGTGTTATTTCTGTTGAATTTTAGCCCAAAACACAGGTGGTTGTTGAACTCTCTCCTTTTTCTGAATCTTTCAACAAATCAAATAAGAATTGATGTAAATAATGAATGCGTCTCCAAATGTAATACAGTGCAATGTTAATTTGAATTTTATTCCTTCTCGAAAGGCTGTAAACTATTTTTATTTTCTTTGATTCTATGGCAAGAGAAGAACCAAATGAGAAGAGAAGCTCTAACTTCCTCTGGTGTCTGTGGCTGCAGGTTCATAAAACAGACCACTGTCCTCAAGAACTGTTTTGGAGGTAGAGATAAAAAAATTGCTCCAGGGAGAGGAAGGCAAGAGAATTCTGAAAGGGGAGAGGTCATGGGATGGGTGGTTATTCAACCTCAGGGAAAAAAGAATCCCTCCTCCCAGGTAGGGCCTCGGCTCACATGTTACTAATTTAATTTCTGTTCAGGGTGCAAATCTATTTGGCCTGCTTGTGGCACTTCCAATTTGTTAGGTAACTGACTATAGCATGACCATTAAAGACAGATATTAAATTTTGTGGTCTTAAATAATTTTGCCTGGAGAATCAGAATTTTCAAAGGTGCTAGAGGACTAGATTCAGCAACATGGCCTGGTAGCAGAAACGGCAGGTTCCATGATACATAGCACAAAAGAAGGGTCAGATCTTTCCTGTTTTCAGAGCAGAAAATAAGCTTTCTGACTATTTATTCAACTATAGGAAGAATTGGAAGTTCTCTCAGGCATGATTGAGTCTGAATTTCTTGCTGTTGTGTTTAACTGTTGCTCTGAACAAGTTATAACATTAACATGATTAAGAACAAAGAAATCGTGGAACGTTTTTCACTGGAGTATTGTGATGTGAATTTATAACCCCTACCGTTTTATAAATTATAACGTCTTATGCTTCGACCATTGCCAATGAGACCAGGGGCTGTCACATCTCCCTGTTCTAATATCTATATCACTGCACATACATTCAATAAACAAATGAATAAATCAAATGATACAAAGCAAACTGAGACTTCTAACATCAGAAGTCTCTTCTATTTTGATATCTACATAATATCTGCTTGAGAGGATTTGTATATACACAGTTTTCCTAGTGCATTTGCGCTGCTATAACAAAGTTAACTAGATAGCTTTGTACAGATGGGAATTTCTTCCTCCAGGTTTGAGAACTAAAAAGCCCAAGGTCACGATACCAGCAGAGCGAGCATCTGGTGAGGGCCTTCTGGTTCACAGACACGTTGTCACTGTTCATAGACACGTTGTCACTGTGTCTCCTCACATGGAGAAAAAGACCAGGTGGGTCTCTGGGGCCTCTTTAATAAGGGGGCCTATCCCAGGACCAGTCACTCCCCAATAGCTCCACCTGCCAATATCGTCACCTTGGGGGCTGGGATTTCTTTCTTTCTTTCATTCTTTCTTTTTTTTTTTTTTTTTATAGAGAGACCAAGTTTCACTTTATCACCTTTGGTAGAGTGCCATGACATCACAGCTCACAGCCACCTCCAACTCCTGGGCTTAGGTGATTCTCTTGCCTCAGCCTCCTGGGTAGCCAGGACTACAGGTGCCCACCACAACCCCCAGCTATTTTTTGGTTGCAGTTCAGCCAGGGCCGGGTTTGAACCCACCACCCTCGGTATATGGGGCCAGCGCCGTACTCACTGAGCCACAGACACTGCCCTGGGGGCTGAGATTTCAACATGTGAATTTTGAGGGACACAAACGCTCAGAGCATAACAAGGGTACTTGTTTTTTATATAATATATAAAGTTCTCTGTCAGCACCACTAGCAATTCTAATCCACAGAGAAAGCCACGTAAACAGGGAACTAACCCGGGGCCAGACGTCAGTGGCCTCTGATCACTTCCCTCTCTCCCCAGCCCTCGCGTGACGCAGAGCATGTTTCAGGACTTCACAGCATCACTCGCTATGCCAATATATCTAACAAACCACTATGACCAGTAGAAATCTGAATATCCCCTTTCTGAGCAAACGAAGGGAGGGTTAATTGAGCCGTACTAAGAATCTCCTTCTGAGAAAATCCTCTCTGGACACGGACATCTTCCGTTACCTCCCGCTCCTCCTCTCCTCTCTCCCTCTCCCTCTGCGATCTCCCTTTAAATTATGCGAAGATATTTACAGCTGCCAGGTTTTCCTCCAATTCTGTTTTGATTTCCAAATACCTGTCACTCCACACTGTGACAATATGTTGTATAGAAGACAACCTTGCACCAACCAGGAAGAAAATCCCACGGATGTGAGCCTTCCTTAAAAGAGTGAGTAAATGTGATTGTTGGAGTGAGAATAAGGAGTTTGTGAGTAAACAGAGTTTTGTGTCTTCCGGTTGAAACATCTTTCCTGCCACATGTGCGATTTAAACCCCGACTATTTTCAGGCGCATCCTGTCAGCGTCTGTCCGGAGCAGCGGCTCCTTCTCACTGTCTTTCCTCTGCTTCGAAGTCCATGCTTGGCACTGCCTCTCACTTCCGCTGCAGAAAGCAATTTCAAATCCTATTTTTCTTTCCACTTTAACACTACAAATCCCCTTTGAATAGTGTTTATGACAAAAACGATTTTTTTTTTTTTTTTGGAGAGAGAACATTGGACTCTTCACAAGTTAAATTTTATTCTAAAAATAAAAAAATCAAATTGTAACCCCAAACTATGCCTTATCTACTGTGCCTGTCAAGGTTTTTAGTTGAGAGCAACAGAAACAGACTCTGGAGGATTTGAACACAGAAGGGAAGTCTTCAGAGCTAATTGTGTTGGCTTTCAGAACCTGCAAGATGCATCATATGTATACAGAAAAGACATGTTTAAAGAAGGACTGGGCTTTATACTTTGAGCTTTCCTATAATCACACTACATTCACTTATAATTACAATTTTATCATCTTTGGTCTTTTCCCCTACCAACCCCTACACATTAAGATAAATAGTCTTGTCTGACCTCATGAATGAACGTGGCTACTCATTGAGACGCCTTTGAAACTCATCAACTGCATGCCTTTAATGTCTTGTGATATGATGGACAGAGTGGCATTTTAAGTAGAAGCCACATGGCAAGTGCATTTGCAGCGTCATACCCTGTAACCCCAGTAACTGCTTTAGATGGACAGCACCACTGTCCTAGGTAGCTCCACAGCCACCTGCTTCTCCCACGCTGACTGTGCACCAGCAACTGACACTCCCCAAGCTCCAACTTCTCTTGTTTCTCCTTCTTGCCTTTCTGGCCTCACATGCACTTCTGCCCCATATGATTTCGGGTCTCCCTCCCCAGCATCAGACAGTCACTTGGGCTGTTTCTTTTGTCCTGTGTCTGTTGTGCCAATGCCAGTGCTTGGACCCCACGGCCATTTTTGCCAAATAATCAGACGATGGGGAAAGTCACGAGAGCACATTCAGCTACCCGATTTCACTGCATCAGTGACTGCTCTGCTTGGAATTCATTTCACTGTCCTCTTGCTGACTCTCAGCCAATTGTTTTACTTGGAGACATTTGAAAGTTTTTGCTGCTTTCTGTTGCTTTGGAAACTCCCAAGGGGAAACTATTTTCTTCCTTAATTTATTCTCAATTCTGACCCTGCCCATTCTCCCCTGGGAGAACAAATTCATTAGGGAGGTCCTAATATCCTAAGGAGGACACAGGGTTTGCGTCCAAGGCGTGTGACAATGTGACCCCACTTCAGCTCTGGGATCACAGAGGATCTCATGTTTATCTCCACACCCCACTTCATCCACCAGCGTGTTGGGGTAATTGCCACCTACTCACGCCACCGTGACGGTTATTTTTCAAGTAATTTCTCTGGTACTTCCCTATCCCTTAAATTGGTGAACACTGAGATTTTTCCTTTTTTCCTTGATGTTTCATCTTAGAGTTCTGTCTTTCACTCTCTTTGTCTACACAAATATTATTTCCTAGATGAGTCCCAATACAACTCAGAATACAGGATCTTATTCCTGATCTTTTCTTCTTTATTTGAGTAACAAAAATGGAGCCATGCCCTGCTCTGTTTAGAACTCCCTGGAAATTACAAGAAAGGCATCTGTATCTAAATTGTTAACCAGACAGGCCTTTACAAATTATAACTTCAATGTTTTCCTTGAAAATACAAGGTTTGCTCTCACTGTGAGGTTAGAAAAGCTGAATTGCTCTGATACTAAAGCCACGGATTACCTTTTTCTATTACCTTTCCTTGATTTTTCTCCTGAGAGGTTAGGGTTGGAGAAGGGAAAAAGGAAAATGGAAATAAGGTTAAAAGTAAAGAGAGAAAGGAAGGTTTACAAGGCAGAAGAGAAAGAAACATCATCTTAAATATAAGGCGTTTAGTCACTATTTAATTTTAATTTTTTTACATAGTTATACACATTTCTTTCTCCTCAACCCTACAATTGTTTTGTATGAGTGACATTTTGTGAAAGTTTATGGGACAAAACTGGCTTGTACACCCAGCTAAATATTGACTACCGAGGTACCCCCCTGGGGAAGCTGTGTACCAACACCAGCACTCAGTCTCCCCTCCAGAGTAAGTATGGAACTCTTTCTGGAATGGCCAGCAGAGCTGTTGTCTTACAAGTCTAACAATTAAGGTTACAAACTCATCCTAGAACAAGTGCTACATTCCTCATTGCCAGATATCACTGCAGTCACCTAATGGCCAAGGGGAAATCTTCAAAGGTGACCGTAGTGATATTCAGCAATGATTACGAAGCACTTTTTCTAGGACAGTTCATAAACTGAACTGTCCACCCTCGTATGAACAAACATACAGGGACTAAAGCGTTGTTTTTTCATTTGAGAGATTACAGAATGAGTTGGGGATTACTAATAAAAGTTACTAAGATCAAACAAGGCCATAGTTAGATATCTATTATTTTTATCACAGGTACTAAAATAATGAAATCATCTTTAACGACCACTTTCCCTCAGTTTCGCACTGTTTGCTTCTAAACTTCTACTAATTATGGTGCTTGTTCAACAGTAGCTTCCACATGGACATCTATTTCCTATTTGGCAAAATGAAGCATAAAAATAATTGCTGGTGAGGCTCTGAGCACGTAGCACAGTGGTTATGGCACCAGCCACAGACACTGAGGGTGGCAGGTTCCAACCCGGCCTGGGCCAGCTAGACAGCTGCAACAACAACAACAACAAAATAGCAAGGTGTTGTGGTGGGCACCCGTAGTCCCAGCTACTTGGTAGGTTGATGCAAGAGAATCGCTTAAGTCCAAGAGTTTGAGGTTGCTGTAAGGTGTGCCTTTGCACTTTACTGAGGCAACATAGTGAGACTCTGTCTCAAAAAAAAAAAAAAAAAGAAAGAAAGAAAGAAAAAATTAAATAAATAATTGCTGGTGTAATGTGTTTCTTGCTTGTTGGCTTGTTTATTATTATCAATAAGAATTTTGATATAGCCTATATTGGAAAATATTACATTCGTGGGAAAGGAAGAAATATCATTTTATTTTCCATAACTTGAAATACATACAAAGCAATTACTTTGTTCAACTGGATTTCCTGGAAACTTCTGGGGCAAGAAAATTATCCAGAATACGAATATAATTTTGGAAATTTTGTGGGAAAACAATAGGTAAGACTCCAAAAGAATGTTCTAACATACAATCAAGCGGTGGGTGGGAGGAGGTGTTTATACACAGATCAAGTAGCAAGGGCAGGATTAGGCAAAGTTCTGATTGTTCTCAGAGTGGCTGGTCCAAATATTGTATGAAGTAGGCTGGACTGGTTCTTGTGGGTTACTAGCTGTTTTATCATGACTAGTTCAAAAGAAAACAGTGGCTAAGATCGTGTGCTAAGGACAGGAAAGGGCCATTGTAGAAAATTCTTACCCTCCCAGATAATTCACATTTTACAAACAGCACAAAAAACAAACAAACAAAAACAACAAAGTCAGCAACGCAGACATCATGAGTCTTTCTAGCCATGGCTAGGTGAACTATTTAAGCTATTTTTGTAGCCTTTCAGAGCTAGTTGCTCATGGTTCAGCCCAATTTCATTTTTTCCTTTCCATAAAATCATTGGTTTAAATGCCTTTCACACATAAAATCCCCCTGAAAAATTTCTAGGAAAAATATGTTGAGGTATCATGGAATTTATTTTCAAACGGAGGCATAAAATTTGTATAATTTGTTAAGAGGATGGATTTAGTTTCTTTCAGCAGAACAGTTTTGAGCTACAGACTGAATTTCTGCTTTTCAAACATGTTTCAGGTAACTGCAAATTTTGCAGAGTACAACATGCAAGTTATCAGGATTTAGAGATTCTGTGTTGAAGTGAGAAAAAAGCAGATTTCCTAAAATGTTTGGAGCACCCAAGAAGAGTGATGTGACACTGGATTTGGAAGGGAAGTTTTGAAAATGATCACATACAGGTGACAGGAAAATCTAAGCAGCGTAAGTGTGTGATTTGTGGCGCACCCTCTCCTGTTCATGCCTTCATAAAAATATAAATTATTCATTATTTATTACAATTGCATTTGTGTTTGAGGTGGAACAGAAGTTGAAAGATTGACCAGTATGAGCAAGAGAGCAGCAGGGGCCAGTGCTGAGTGATGGATATCAAATTGGAGGGATCCTTTAAGGTAATATTGTTATTTTTAGCAACAAACTGATGTTATTAAGGATTTGTTGAATATTAATCTTGGTAACTATTATCAAATAATGAATAAATAAACCTTATCTGTAATTTTCACCACACACTGGTGATAATGATAGAATAGTGTATGCAAGCCATTGAGACCAGGCAACCAGGAAAATTTCACTTCAGAAGGGTACAGCATGATAAACAAAATATTGTCTCTGGTGACTGGCTGTATGTTCACACATCAGGAGATCGTGTTACTGTGGGATTGGAATTTAAAAGAAATGGTTTATCAATATATAATCATGTACACATTCATAGGAGTGGTAAAACATAACTATAGTCCAGAAAGTAGAGGGGAAAAACAGAGAGAGGGGTGGGGAGGAGGGAGGGTATTTGGGGGGACCTCACCTAATATGCATAATGCAATGGTACATTTCATAACTATTAAGAAAAGAGTATAATTATGTTACCACAGCAAATAAGGAAGCAAGGTGATGGATGTGTTAATCATTTCGATGGAAGCATTTCACATTGTATATCAAATCGGTACACTCAAACCCATAAATGTATCATTGTACATAGTTATGATTTAATTAAAAAATAAAGAAAATGTTTTACTTTCATAACTAGAAAAATTATTTAATATAATTCAGTGTATTATCTGTGAAAAAAATAAATGAAAGAAATGGTTTAGAGAGTTTATCCCTCTCAAAACCTTCTGACCCTTAAAATACAGTAAAAAAAGTAAAATTCATGCTTGATCAAAGACCACCTGGATGACAACTTTCCTTCATAAAGAAAAAGTACAGTCAATAAAATCCAAAAACAGGAACACAAACTAATTTAGTTGTTATGTTTCTATTTTCAACACTGTACTTACAGTAAGTATAAATATTTAGAATAATGAATAAAGTATAAAATATATACTGTGGTACCTTCTGAAAATTTTATTATTCTGTATTTATATTAAAGTAGTAAATTATTTCTACATATTTGATTTCTGTGTCTTGAATAATATATGTGAATATGAATAATACACGATGAGGCTTTGTAGAAGGTATGTATGTGGACGACATTTATTAAGAAACTAACTTTGTGTATACAGGTAGGCAAATTTTTATTTGCTTATATAGTAATTTCTCAATAAGGTTTAATAAATTAATGGATAATCAAAGCAGCTTAATTGCAGATAAAAGTGCAGTCAGCACAATGTTGGAGTATTTTGCCCATTTTCCCTTGCCAGGAACAGTTACTGCCCCTTGTATAACTAATGCTTTTTCAAGGATGGTTCCTGCACCTGCTAAGTTCCCACCACCTGAGCACTTGTGAGAAATGTTGTATTAACACAACCTCCAAGGGATGTTGATACAAACTAACACAGGCTGCGCCTCGGGCCCCTGTGGCCTTGCTCTGCCTTAGGACAGGATGAAGCATTGTCCACAGCCAACCTGGGCCAATCACATTTCTCCTTGTAAAATTTAATCTCAGAAACCGCAGCACTATAAAACCATACTTAAGTTGGTGATAGTTTTTGAAGCTGGAGAGTCAAACACAGCCCAGATATAATTAAAACAGACATTTAGAGGCCGTGTGAAAAGCAAAGGGTACGTTTTGACAGGAGTAGGGAAACAGAGCAGCTAGAGAGGGAAGGGGGGGACGTGGAGAGGCGATCACCAGCCACTTTGGGTTCTGCACTGTTCTTGTTCTTGGTTCTGGTCCCTGTAACTTCTTGCATTTTCTACATACTTGTCATAACCCATTATCCTCTCCTTTATTTCCATGAAATTAGATATATTGTTCTCTCTTGCAACAAAATAATTCCAACAAGAAATTTGTGCATAATATCAGTTTCTCAGTTGTTTCAGTAAAGGAAAATAAAAGAGATCAGCTACTGAAAGTGGCTAAATGCATTTGCAGTTAATTGGTGGATACATGATTTAAATGAAATTGAATTCTCAAAGACAAGCAGAATGCTCAAAGCAAACCAAATGCAGCTATATTTTGAAGCACAGTGGATAAATGTTTTCCAGTTATTAATCTATGCTCTGGACGCCATTGCTAGAACACAAGCTACTTTCCTAGTTTCAGTGAATCCCACAATGCCTTACAAACAGGGGAATGTAAAAATGTCAGAATTTTAGATTTCTGTTTATTTCTTATTTAATTGTACACATTGCTTCATTTAAATTGAAGGAAATATCTGCATTGCAGTGCTGGGGTAAGACGTGAGTTTTCCACACAAAAGCTTCTTAAGACACCACTTAACAGATTTTCTTGTGTCATTTTCTATCTTATATTCTCTTTAATTGGTATTTCGTTGATAGTAACACATAGGTCGTGGCTTTGACGGTTGCTGAGTTTGAAATATTCTAAAAAGTATTATTCATTTGTAAATCTACTATTCTTTACATTTTTAGTAAAATTTTTTTTCATAGAAATCCAAAGTACTACCCGCATTTTTGTTTCATATACCAATAACTGCAAATAAAATATATATGGCAAAACCTTTCTTTCCTCTTTTCTAGGAACTTCATGGAGTGGACCTTACATAGACTTAAGAGATAATTATCATATCATAAAATGCCAGGTTGCATTACATTTTATCATATGTCCGATCACTAGGGTCAGTCTCACCACAACCAACCAGGGAACTCTCCTCTTCCCCGTTTAATGAATTAGGAATGTCCTTATATGCAATTTTCAGGACTGAGAATTAGAAAGCAGGGCTGACCCACTGAGGCTGCAAGAATGAAAAGGCCAGGCAGACCTACAACCCAAACAAGCTCCAGTCGGGGTTGGCCCAACACATTTCATGCACGCACCAAATCACTCCCTACTGAATATTTCAAACCACCTCTGCTGCTGATTATGTTCAATAAAATGAACTAGTTTGTCTCCCTTCATTCACAGCTGATACTATTAGTAATGATCTTTTCCTTTGCAACAAGGTTTTATATTCACAGTGAAAACTAAAGAAGAAAAGGAGAGAAAACATAAATTCTCCTGCAGTGGATCCATTCTTCCTTTTTCACTTTTCCTCTTCTCTGTTTCACTCTTTTTCATGATGAATGTGGGATCTTGCCATTACAATGCTCTGCTCCGATGCAAACACCTGGAATTTGGCCCCCACTTTCGAACCTCATCATGTCCCCTGTCCCATGGGCCTTGTCCACATTGCATCACGGTAGTGGCTTGGTCACACCCCCTAATTCATACCACCTCTCCGTGAAGTCAGCCCATAAGCTGTCATACTCACTGTCCAGTTTGCTTTGTGAAACCTGCTTTTAAACTTTCCTTACAAATGCTTCAGATGCCTTCTTTAACTCTCTGCAGGCCTTTTCTATTCATCTTTCATTGTTAACATCTGCTCACCCTAATTCAGATGGTAGGGAGCTCTCATTACTGAGGAAAAACCACAGAAATGCATTTTTGGGCTCCCTAATCACCTTATGCAGCAAGTTAGCTTCTTTATTGCTTACCATTATTATTGACGCCCTGGTATGAAAAATTAATGGATAATCCTAAACTCCAGTATGAAAAATTTAAATTGGTTCAGTTCCTACCAAGCCCCACCAAAGTGGTAGATGCTTCAAATAATCTTCTTTCATTCTTCCCAATTCAGTGAGGACTATTTATAATTCTGTTTTCCAAATGGGCACATTGATACTCGGGGACATTTAACTTGAAAGCACCTGTCCTCTGCCCAGTCTCACCACTGCCCGACGGACCTCCCCTCCAAGTTCACACTCATTTTCTCAACTCTCTGCCAGGAATTCCCACGTGGATATCATGCAATCCTTTCAG
Source organism: Nycticebus coucang (assembly GCF_027406575.1). Taxonomy (NCBI): domain Eukaryota; kingdom Metazoa; phylum Chordata; class Mammalia; order Primates; family Lorisidae; genus Nycticebus; species Nycticebus coucang. The sequence continues at coordinate 116,589,212 of NC_069790.1, read as the reverse complement.
ATTTAATGTACATAAAATTTTGAAAAGTGTTTCCAATTTACTTCCTTTAGTAACACCAGTACTCAGCATATGTTTCTCCGTTTTTTAAACATTACCACCCCCTTCTCAGTCATCTTTTTTTTTTTTATTGTTAAATCATAGCTGTGTACATTAGTGCAATCAAGGAGTACAATGTGCTGGTTTCATATACAATCTGAAATATTCTCACATCAAACTGTTCAACGTAGCCTTCATGGCATTTTCTTAGTTACTGTATGTAGACATTTGTACTCTGCCTTTAGTAAGTTTCGCCTGCACCCATTCTAAGATGCACCATAGGTGTGGCCCCACCCATTACCCTCCCTCCACCTTAACCTCCCCACTCCCTTCCCCTTCCTTGGCCCTTTCCTCATAGTCTTGTGCTATGGTTGGGTTATAGCCTTAATGTGAAAGCTATAATTTAGCTTCATAGTGGGACTGAGTACATTGGATACTTTTTCTTCCATTCCTGAGATACTCTGCTAAGAAGAATATGTTCCAGCTCCATCCATGTAAACATGAAAGAGGTAAAGTCTCCGTCTTTCTTTAAGGCTGCATAGTATTCCATGATATACATGTACCACAATTTGCTAGTCCATTCATGGGTTGATGGGCACTTGGGCTTCTTCCATGACTTAGCAAATATGAATTGGGCTGCAATAAACATTCTGGTACAGATGTCTTTGTTATACTGTGATTTTTGGTCTTCTGGGTATAAACCTAGTAAAGGAATTATAGGATCAAATGGCAGGTCTATTTTTAGGTCTCTAAGTATTCTCCAAACATCCTTCCAGAGGGAACGTATTAGTGTGCATTCCCACCAGGAGTATAGAAGTGTGCCCTTTTCTCCACATCCATGCCAACATCTCTGGTTTGGGGATTTTGTTATGTGGGCTACTCTTACTGGGGTTAGGTGATATCTCAAAGTAGTTTTGATTTGCATTTCTCTGACGATTAAGGATGATGAGCTTTTTTTCATGTGTTTGTAGATCGTGCATCTGTCTTCTTTAGAGAAGTTTCTCTTCAAGTCACTTGCCCACCCTGAGATGGGATCATGTGTTCTTTTCTTGCTAATACGTTTGAGTTATCTGTGGATTCTGGTTATTAGACCTTTATTGAAAGTATAACCTGCAAATATGTTCTCCCAGTCTGAGGGCTGTCTGCTTGCTTTACTCACTATGTTTTGGCTGTGCAGAAGCTTTTTGGTTTGATCAGGTCCCAGTAGTGTGTTTTTGATACTGCTTCAATTGCCTGGGGAGTCCTCCTCATAAAATATTCACCCAGGCTGATTCCTTCAAGAGTTGTCCCTGCACTTTCTTTTCCCTGCACTTTCTTTAAGTATTTTTTATAGTTTCATGTCCTAAGTTTAAATCTTTTATCCAGTGAGAGTCTATCTTAGTTAATGGTGAAAGGTGTGGGTCCAGTTCCAATCTTCTACATGTGGCCAGTTAGTTCACCCAGCACCATTTGTTAAATAGGGAATCTTTTCCCCACTGAACGTTTTTAATTGGCTTGTCAAAGATCAAATAGCGGTAAGTAGCTGGATTCATCTCTTGGTTCTCTATTCTGTTCCAGACATCTACTTCTCTGTTTTTGTGCCAGGACCATGCTGTTTTGATCACTATCAATTTATAGTACAGTCTCAGGTCTGGTAGCATGATTCCTCCTGCTTTGTTTTTATTGCTGAGTAATGTTTTGGTTATTCGAAGTTTTTTCTGATTCTATATAAAACGAAGTATTATTTTTTCAAGATCTTTAAAATATGACAATGGAGCTTTAATAAGAATTGCATTAAAATTATATATTGCTTTGGGTAATATCAACATTTTAACAATGTTGATTCTTCCCCACCATGAGCATGGTATGTTTTTCCATTTGTTAACATCTTTGGCTATTTCTTTTCTTAGAGTTTCATAGCTCTCTTTGTAGAGATCTTTCACGTCCTTTGTTAGGTATACTCCCAAATATTTCATCTTCTTTGGCACTACTGTGAAAGGAATAGAGTCCTTGACTGTTTTTTCAGCTTGGTTATTGTTGGTATATACAAAGGCTATAGATTTATGGGTGTTGATTTTGTAGCCTGAGACATTGCTGTATTCCTTGATCACTTCTAAAAGTTTTGTAGTAGAATCCCTAGTGTTTTCCAGATATACCATCATATCATCTGCAAAGAGTGAAAGTCTGATCTCTTCTGACCCCATGTGGATACCCTTGATTGACTTTTCTTCCCTAACTGCAATGGCTAAAACTTCCATTACAATGTTAAAGAGCAATGGAGACAATGGGCAACCTTGCCTGATTCCTGATCTAAGTGGAAATGATTTCAATTTAACTCCATTCAATACGATATTGGCTGTGGGTTTGCTGTAGATGGTGTCTATTAGTTTAAGAAATGTCCCTTCTAAACCAATTTTCTTAAGTGTTCTGATCATGAAGGGATGCTGGATATTATCAAAAGCTTTTTCTGCATCAATTGAAAGAATCATATGGTCCTTATTTTTTAGTTTGTTTATATGCTGAATTACATTTATAGATTTATGTATATTGAACCAGCCTTGAGAGCCTTGGATAAATCCCACTTGGTCATGGTATATAATTTTTCTCATGTGTTGTTGGATTCTGTTTGTTAGGATCTTACTGAGTATTTTAGCATCAACATTCATTAGTGATATTGCTCTATAATTTTCTTTTCTTGTTGAGTCTTTCCCTTGTTTAGGGATCAAGGTGATGTTTGCTTCATAGAATGTGTTGGGTAATATTCCTTCCTTTTCTATATTTTGGAAGAGATTTAGTAATATAAGTACTAGTTCTTCTTTAAAGGTTTGGTAGAATTCTGACGTAAAGCCATCTGGTCCTGGGTTTTTCTTTTTAGGGAGATTTTGTATAGTTGATGCTATTTCAGAACTTGATATAGGCCTGTTCAAAATTTACACTTCATTCTGGCTAAGTCTTGGTAGGTGGCGTACTTACAGGTATTGCTAGTTTTCGTTCAGATTTTCATATTTCTGAGAGTAGAGTTTCTATAGTATTCATTAAGGATTTTTTGAATTTCTGAGGGGTCTGTTGTTATTTCATCATTACCATTTCAGATTGATGAAATTAGAGATTTTACTCTTTTTTTCCTGGTTAGGTTGGCCAAAGGTTTATCTATTTTATTGATCTTTTCAGAAAACCAACTTTTAGATTTATTGATCTGTTATATAATTCTTTTGTTTTCAATTTCATTTAATTCTGCTTTGATTTTGGTTATTTCTTTTCTTCTGGTAGGTTTGGGGTTGGAGTGTTCTTCCTTCTGCAGTTGCTTGAGATGTCCCATTAAGTTATTGACTTCCTCTCTTTCTGTTTTTTTGAGGAAGGCTTGCAGTGCTATAAATGTCCCTCTGAGGACTGCCTTTGCAGTATCCCAGAGGTGCTGGTAATTCGTGTCTTGATTGTTTTTTAGTTCCAAAAATTTGGTGATTTTCTTCTTAATCTCATCTATAACCCATGTATCCTTCAGCATAAGGTTGTTTAGCTTCCGTGTTTTTGTATGGGTATGCAGGTTCCTGTTATTGAGTTCAACTTTTATTCCATGATGGTCTGAGAAGATGCAAAGAATAATTTCTATTTTTTTAAATTTGCTGAGGTTAGACTTGTGGCCTTGGATGTGGTTGATTTTGAGTATGTTCCATGGGCTGATGAGAAGTATGTGTATTCAGTTTTGTTGGGATGAAATGTTCTGTAGATGTCTGTTAAGTCCAGATGTTGAATGGTTAAATTCAAATCTAAAATTTCTTTGCTTAACTTCTTTTTGGAGGATCTATCCAACACTGGTAAAGGGGTGTTAAAATCTCCAACTACTATGGAACTGGAGGAAATCAAGTTGCTCATGTCTGTTAGAGTTTCTCTTATAAATTGAGGTGCGTTCTGGTTACGTGCATAAATATCAATAATTGAAATCTCATCATATTGAGTATTACCTTTAACAAATATGAAGTGTCCATCCTTATCCTTCCTTATTTCTGTTGGTTTAAAGCCTATTGCGTCTGCATAGGATGGCAATGCCTGCTTTTTTCTTCTTTCCATTTGCCTGGAGTATAGATGACCATCCCTTCACCTTGAGTCTATACTTGTCTTTTAATGTACGATGAGATTCTTGTATGCTGCAGATATCTGGCTTGAGTTTTCGTATCTAGTCAGCCAACCTGTGCTTCTTTAGAGGACAATTTAAACCATTCACATTAATTGAGAATATTGATCAGCCTTTCGAGAGTCTGGTGGACATTTTTAATCCTTTTGTGACTGTGGAAGTTGGAATTTGATCAAAATTTTCTGGTCGGGTTTACTTTTGTGGTGGAGGATTACACTGGTCTTTATGGAGGATAGGTCTGAGAATATCCTGGAGAGCTGGTTTAGTTGTGGCAAATTGCTTCAACATGTGAATGTCATTGAAGTATTTAATTTTTCCATCATAAATGAAACTCATTTTAGCTGGGTACAGGATCCTGGGTTGAAAGTTATTTTGTTTTAGGAGATTAAAAGTCAGTGGACATCCTCTTATAGCTTGAAAGTTTTCAGTAGACAGATCTGCATTTATTCTAATTTTTTTGCCCTTGTAGGTGATGGTTTTCTTTTGTCTGGCTGCTTTCAGAATTTTCTCCTTCATATTGACTTTAGTGAAGTTGATTATGATGTGTCTGGTGGATGTCTTATTTGGATTGAGTTGGAGTTCTGAAACAGTCTGCTATCTCAATTTCAGAATCTCTTGGCATGTCTGGAAAGTTCTCCTTCATAATCTCATGGAGAAGAGACTCTGTGCCTTGTGAAGCCACTTCATCGCTTTCAGGGATCCCTATAAGATGAATATTGGTTTTCTTCGAATTATCCCAGAGCTCTCTGAGAGATTGATCTGTTTTTGCACTCCATTTCTCTTCCTCTTTGAGAGTTTGGGAGCGTTCGAAAGCTTTGTCTTCAATTTCAGAAATCCTTTCTTCTGCTTGCTCCATTCTGTTACTGAGGGATTCTACTGTGTTTCTCAGATCTTTGAGGGCTGCAACTTCTTCTCTCAATGTGTCAAAATCTTTGGTCACTTGGTCTTTGAATTCCTTGAATTCTTGAGATATCTTTTGGGTTACTGCTTGGAATTCTAATTCGATCTTATTTGCTATCCAGATTCTGAATTCAATTTCTGACATCTCAGCTATTTTCTTGTGTATGGGATCTTATGCTGTGTCTTCCCCATTGATCCTTGGCAGAATTGATATACTCTGATTATTCATATTGCCAGAGTTTTTCTGTTGATTTCACCTCATGATTATTTTTCACCATTGCCTCTGGCCGTCCTCAGATTTGGGGAGGTGTCTCTCCAAGATTAGACCCCAGCGGGATCACTCTATGGTTGTTGGATCTTTGTAGGGAATGGCCCTGAGTAGGTCCTCTGGAGCTGCCCCAGCCAGGGAGTTCTGGTTGTGGAAGCAGGTCTGGAGTGTGACATATCCAGATCCAGCAACAGGGCGGGAGATGGTGTGCATGGTTCTGGGAGTGCCTGGAACCGAGTGACTTTAGCACAGACAGCTCAAGGCTCCAGCAGTCTCTGGCCAGGAGAAGGGCTCTGTGCAGAGGCAGGGAGGGCTCCGGAGGGCATGCGGCTACCAATGTCCCTGGCCAGACGAGCAGGCCAGTGTGGAGGCATGCAGGGTACAGGAGGGAGGACGCGGGGTTGCGCCGCTTCCACAGTTCCTGGTCAGGGCATGTGGAGGCCTGGCAGGTGTGGGGCGCGGGTCAGGTGTCACAGCACAGCTCTTATGGAGGTCCGGACAGCGCCAACCCCAGGAGTTTGAGGTTGCTATGAGCTGTGATGCCACAGCACTCTACCCAGGGCAATAGCCCGAGGCTCCAGTTTGCCAAAACCGGTGTCATTTTTCCCCTGAGGGTTAAGGCTGTAAGGCAGCTCAGTCTCCACCTTTAGGCTGCTCAGTCACTAGGTTACTAGCTCCCACCCGATGTTTGCTCTGCTATCCTGAGGGTGGAGCTTGCTGGGGCAGTTCTCTCACAATGGCTTTCTGCGGCCCACAGCCGAACACTATTAGCTCCATCTGGCTCAGCGGCTCAGTCTGGGCCCGTAGAAAATGCCCAAAGCTCTCCGCACACCTGCTCAAGCTCTCCCCAAAGGCAGTTCAACTGAGTGCCAACTCCAAAAACACCGAAACAGTTCGAAAGGTAAGGCCTTTCCTTTTTGCAGTCTCACTGCTGCTTGTACTTATGGCTGCCAGCAGGATTAGGTCGATTGGACACATGGAACCACTTGCCAGTTTTCCACTATTTTTGTCCTCCTCTGGGGGTCCAGAAGTCCCTTGCTGACTCCCTGTATCCTCAAAGGGATGATTATAGGCAGATGCCACTAGCCAGAGATGCCTGGAGTCTTATCTCCCCAGTGGCAGGGAGGCTGTTACTCGGCCGCCATCTTGGATTGTCTCCAGATCCCTTTCTCAGTCATCTTGCAAATGGTTTACTCATTGGTGTCCTATATTTAGTGATTGTAGCCTGAGTACACGCTCAGATAGGTCATCAAAACTCAAAGTTCCGATCACTGCCTTTTCCCTTCACTACTGTTTGCTGGATCCATGTTTGCAAGACTTTTTTTTTTTCCAAAGTGTACCCTAGTTTCTAGTTTTCTGAAGTACTCTTGTGTTGAATTAAACTTCAGACAAAGGGTACAATATATTGTTTTCCCCCAATTGGCGTGCCCTTCCCTGTTTCTTCCCCCTTGTTCTAAGTTGATTTGTCATCTATCTTAGTCCAACAATGTGTCATTTATCTGAAGCCATTTGAAGGGACATCGCCTTGGAGATCCGTCTATCAAACGTAAATGATGTCCTGCTCCTACTGCCTACTTCCTGCTTCCATTCTTACACTTTGCCATCTTTTCTTTGGGTAGGAGCTGTATGAATGGGGGGACAGTGCCAGCACAGAAAGAGAACTTATGTGCCAAAGACAACTGTAAGCACTTTTCATTAAAATGTGTTATCTTATGGAAATAGCCACAACTCCCGTGTTAGGTAATCAGGGCTCACCTCAAAGAAAGATTGAAAGACTGGGAATAAGTAAACCACAGAATAGCAGAATCCTTGTGTATGCACATGTGTGTGGGTGTGCATATATGTGTGTGTGTGAGTGTGTCTATGTGTGTGCATAAGTGTGTGTGCATGTGTGTGCATGCGTGTGAATAAGGCAAGGAGTGCCCCCAACATCCAGATCTTGACTTCTAAGTATCCCTTCCCCATAAAAGTTACCAGGATTCCTTGTACAAATGGCTAACTCTAATGCGGGACACAGAAATTGGGAGTTGGACCTGAAACATTTTTAGTTCCAGAAAGTAAGAAAGACCATTAAAAAAAGACTAGGAATATGTCAAAAAGAACACAAAACTTAGGAAAACAAAACGAAAGCCTGTTAGTCAAACCTGGAATAATTTGAGAGTAAAATAAAAATATCGAATTATTACCCAAAGAATGAAATAAATATTCACGGTCTATACTGACATAAATACATTAATTAATTAATTTACAACTGGGGGAAAAGGCATATATCTTCCTTAATTTTCAAAATAAAAAGTGAGGGAAAAGAACACCACAGTAATTTCTGCAGGCAAAGTCCACGGACAAATTGCATGGGCAGAATTTAAATGATAAAGAGGACACTTCCATGGGCTCCATGTTCCCTGCCCCACGTCTTTATTAACTAGTATTGTAGTTACATGTACATCTACACATTATTTGATACACATCCCTTAAGGAAGGGAAGTGTGACTGCCTTTCTCCCTTGAGTGTGGTCTGGACTGAGTGATTTGTTTTTAACAAATGGTGAATCCAAAAAACAGTACGTTTACAGAGGAGACACCTGGCAGGCATTGTCTTCACCACACCGTCGAGGTTAGCACCCTCAGTAAAATGTATGTTGATGGTCTGTAACTCCTGGGAGGGTACAGGAAATTCGCAAACTCTGGCTAATCATAAAACATCAAGCAGATTCAAATCTCAGGACATGGGACAAGGACAACTGGAGGAGATGAGTAAACATGAAATGTAGATTCTGAACCAAAAAAAGGATGTTAATGGAGCATGTGACATCTGCATAAAGTCTATCGTTTAGCTAATAGTACTGATTTCTTAACTTTGGTAAATACACCATGGTTACGTTCAACATCAACAGTAGTGGAACCCTCATGAAGTGTTACAGGAACTCTCTGCACTATTTTTTCAGACTCTTCAGTAAACCTAAAAGCATTTCAAGATGGGATTAAAATACATGAGGTCTTGGAAGGAGGGAGGGGGGTGGGGTCTTGGTGCGTGCCACACCTTTTGGGGACAAGACACGATTGTAAGAGGGACTTTATCTAACAAATGCAATAAGTGTAACCTGGTTTCTTGTACCCTCAATGAATCCCCAACAATAAAAAAATAAAAATAAATAAAATACATGAAAAAAAAATTAATACACCTCCCCTCGATTATGAAGATGAATCTAATTTTTAAAACCTACTTATTAATCTAAAAATAGTAGTTCAACAATTACAGGCCCACACAAGAGAAAGCACAATTAAATTCAAGAGGTGGATTAGTTCTCACCCATTGGGTACAATGTGGGGTACAGGCACGGCTTCCAGGGTGAAGGACTCAACTACATCTCTGGCTTTGGACTTAACCTTACAAATGCAAATGAGTAACCTAATTCTAAGTACCCTCATATTGACCCACAGTAAAAACAAAACACCTACTTCCAGGGTTCACTGCAACCTCAAATTCCTGTGCTCCAGTGATCCTCCTGCCTCAGTTTCCTGAGTAGCTAGGACTACAGGCAGGCACCCATTAAAATTTCCCAGCCAATTTTTCTATTTTTGGTACAAAAGACGTCTTGTTCTTGCTCAGGCTGGTCTTTAACTACCGAACTCAAGGGATCCTCCCACCTCAATGTCCCAGAGTGATAGGATTACAGGCCTGAGCCACTGGACTAAAGAGCTTTCTTTGCAAATCATCCACCTTATTTAAATGTATGTTTTATTTCTTCTGTTACACTGGAATTCTAGCTTGTGATAAAGCACAGCTCTTAAGAGGTGACTACTCACTGTTAATTGCTAAAAAATATTGGAAGGATTTTTTTAAGTTTATACATTGAACACAAATAAGTCTATCTCTTTCCAAAACTTAGGAAATTAGCAGTTGTTAACTTTTCCCTGAATTACTCCTATTGTCTGTTTTGACAATGTTCAGCCGACAATGACTTAGCTGCTCAGATTTCTTTCCAACTTGGACACCATTTCAGATACACGGCTTACATTCTGTTGGTAACATAATTCTTTAGAAATTCTTAGATTCTTCCTTCCTCAATCACTAATACTCATATAGAAACGACTGCAAATTATGGATTTACTGTAAAATAATACTAGCTATTTCACAAGGCTGACAAATTAAAATCAAAGAACTCTTCCCTCAATACCACAAAATGTCTCTTTCTAAATTATTGAAGCCTGATTTTCATCCCCAAATATTTCAGGAATGGTTTATTGATATAGAAAAGACATGCCGGGGTGGCACCTGTAGTTCAAAGGAGTAGGACGCCGGTCCCATATTCCAGAGGCGGCGGGTTCAAACCCAGTCCTGGCCAAAAACTGAAAAAAAAAAAAAAAAAAAAAAATAGACATGCAAACCTCTTCCCTGTGATACGACCAGGTACAGCATTTAGACTTTAGATGCCTGATTTTAACAGCTATGTGTCTTTATTTAAGCTTTTAACATTTATTTTGACAAGGTAAAAAAAAAATTGTTTTTTTCTTCATTGACCTTAGGAAAAAAATGTCACGAACATGAGATGGAACATTTAAATTTCCAAACCTATACTAAAAAAGTGTTACTTCATTGCTAAATATCATCACAGTCACCTCAAAATACTCCCTTTGGAAAGCTGTGCACTGATGTCACACCTAGTGAGTTTGTGAACTTAATTGTCATGACCTTTGTTCAAAGACAGCTCTGATGGCCTTTCCAGAAAAAAAAGCTCCCAAATTGGCACTTTTTCTAGAATGAATTTGTGAACTGAATTGTCAGACCTCATGTTTATCCACTGACCCTTTGTTACTGACTTTTCAGTTTTTCTCTTTCTTTCTCCTGGCTTTTTCTTCTTAAGAATGTCAGACAACGGATGTAAAAAAATTCAATCAGCCTAATTCTGCATTTGGAAAAAGAATTCATATTTTTGAGAAAGTGTTTTTTTATTCCATTCTTTATCCCATCAGCTGTCCAAGCTGGTCTTAAGACCCTTCTTTGCTTCCCACCCCCAACACGTACTAAGTTTCCTGGTGCCGTCATCTCTGCTACCTCCATTTCCTCTTTATTCCGTTCTACTTTCTCTACTGCCACCCCAGTTATTTCCCCAAAACAGAAGAAGTTTTTAGCATTCAAGTTAAAAGTCCAATGTTAGTTAGGGAAACCCTAAGAAGAGGAGTGACTTTACAGACACAGGGCTCTATCTTCAGTAGGGAACCTCATTGGAAAGTTACTAAATCCACATGGGGCTCTATCTCCAATAGAAAACCTTCCAGAGACACAGGGCTCTATCTTCAGTAGGGAACCTCATTGGAAAGTTACTAAATCCACATGGGGCTCTATCTCCAATAGAAAACCTTCCAGAGACACAGGGCTCTATCTTCAGTAGGGAACCTCATTGGAAAGTTACTAAATCCACATGGGGCTCTATCTCCAATAGAAAACCTTCCAGAGACACAGGGCTCTATCTTCAGTAGGAAACCTCATTGGAAAGTTACTGAATCACAGCTGGACTGTGGTTCAATGATGGTAATTCAGATATGGTATATGGGGTACAGTGGATTACAGCTGCTGTTTCCCCAGTCCTGGCAATACGATTATATAGAATCCCCCACAGGTGTGTGAGAATTCCCGTTCATTCGGTGGGAGGAGTGAGCAGCATCGAATCCCCATTAACCTTCGCTTAGTCCTGATTAATGCTCCGGCCAGTGGGTATGAGCAGCCACGACGCTGGCTAAGATTCAGCAGGAGCTTTAAATATAATTATTTTCTCTGGTCAGCTCTCTTTCTCTCCTGTTACGTCCTCTGTGTTTATAACTACATAGCCCAGAGATGGTTACTTCCTCACCCAGGTATAACTGAGCCCAGCCCACCCAAATTCACCTGCAGTCTCCCTGTGAGCAAAATCCCAATGTTCTTGTAAGCCTCTGAGAATCAGGGGCTTGTGTATCATTGAAACACAAAACCTGGCTGATAAAGAAAGCCTAGTTCCCTCTAACAGATATGAAAAGTCTTAAATCACTCTATAAAATCTTGGGCATTTCTGTAGTAAGGCCAGAATATTCATTTTCTCTAAAAGTTAAGATCCCTGTGAAAATGTATGATGCGAAGTCTAAAGCCAAGTCACACGCTGGATTAAAAAATTCCTTTGGAAATCACGATGGAATATTCAGTTATAAAGGTGTCCCCACTAGCTTAAATTTCCATGGTACTTCATTCTCTGGTTTACACTCACCTACCATCCCATTTTGCAGAACTACCATCCCATTTTTTGCAGAAATAACAAAGTTAACAATCAACATCTATGTTACATTAGGCATGCCTAGAGAGGAAAAGTGATATAACGTTTGCTATATGCCGTTAACTTGGAATATCAATCTTCACGGTAAAATTCTTAACTATTTTTAGAATTCTTAATTAATTTATAATAAAATTATATAAGGAAAAGAGACACATTTTAAAATTTCAGGTGACACCACATCTAGGCCCCATATCTACTTTTGGTTTATAACTAAGCATATATGGTGATGTTCCTACATTCTGTTATAATATCGACAGTCATGAAAACTCGATATAATATTCTGATTTATAGTACCTTCTTATTTCACATTTATGGGTAAGAAAGACTATTAGCCAAGAAGGTCTTGGTAGGTAACAAAGATCATCACCAATGCAAACAATAAAATAAATGACTTTTACTATAAGGAAATAATAGCTATTTTGGCACATCAAGTTCACTAAACTATGACCTTGTTATGTTATTGAAAGACTGTATGCATGGTAATTTTATGTATTTTTATATACCGACAAGGAATAATTACGTTCCAGTTAAATCCTCTCCTCCTTAACTCAGTATGAACACAACATCTCCAAGTTTACGAATCTGAGGGCATCAAAGATGGTTACCATCAGCCAACCACCAACATAGTAACAGACACGTATCCACAGACACACTCTCTGTGGCACTGCTTCTCCTGGACAGCAGGCCGTGTGAGGTACCTGACCAGCAGGTCACACACCTGAGGCCCACACACCAGAAGGAAATGAGCCCAGTGATGCCGTCAGTAGAAGCCGTGGGCAGGGGTGAGGAGAAATCAGAGACAGTGGAGTGAGCACCCGTGACAGGGTGAAAGTCAGAGACAGTGGAGTGAGCACCCGTCACAGGGTGAAAGTCAGAGACAGTGGAGTGAGCACCCGTCACAGGGTGAAAGTCAGAGACAGTGGAGTGAGCACCCGTGACAGGGTGAAAGTCAGAGACAGTGGAGTGAGCACCCGTCACAGGGTGAAAGTCAGAGACAGTGGAGTGAGCACCCGTCCCAGGGTGAAAGTCAGAGACAGTGGAGTGGGCACCCGTCCCAGGGTGAAAGTCAGAGACAGTGGAGTGAGCACCCGTCCCAGGGTGAAAGTCAGAGACAGTGGAGTGGGCACCCGTGACAGGGTGAAAGTCAGAGACAGTGGAGTGAGCACCCGTCCCAGGGTGAAAGTCAGAGACAGTGGAATGAGCACCCGTCACAGGGTGAAAGTCAGAGACAGTGGAGTGAGCACCCGTCACAGGGTGAAAGTCAGAGACAGTGGAGTGAGCACCCGTCCCAGGGTGAAAGTCAGAGACAGTGGAGTGGGCACCCGTCCCAGGGTGAAAGTCAGAGACAGTGGAGTGAGCACCCGTCCCAGGGTGAAAGTCAGAGACAGTGGAGTGAGCACCCGTCACAGGGTGAAAGTCAGAGACAGTGGAGTGGGCACCCGTGACAGGGTGAAAGTCAGAGACAGTGGAGTGAGCACCCGTGACAGGGTGAAAGTCAGAGACAGTGGAGTGAGCACCCGTCACAGGGTGAAAGTCAGAGACAGTGGAGTGAGCACCCGTCACAGGGTGAAAGTCAGAGACAGTGGAGTGAGCACCCGTCCCAGGGTGAAAGTCAGAGACAGTGGAGTGGGCACCCGTCACAGGGTGAAAGTCAGAGACAGTGGAGTGGGCACCCGTGACAGGGTGAAAGTCAGAGACAGTGGAGTGGGCACCCGTCACAGGGTGAAAGTCAGCGACAGTGGAGTGAGCACCCGTGACAGGGTGAAAGTCAGAGACAGTGGAGTGGGCACCCGTGACAGGGTGAAAGTCAGAGACAGTGGAGTGGGCACCCGTGACAGGGTGAAAGTCAGAGACAGTGGAGTGGGCACCCGTGACAGGGTGAAAGTCAGAGACAGTGGAGTGGGCACCCGTCACAGGGTGAAAGTCAGCGACAGTGGAGTGAGCACCCGTGACAGGGTGAAAGTCAGAGACAGTGGAGTGGGCACCCGTGACAGGGTGAAAGTCAGAGACAGTGGAGTGGGCACCCGTGACAGGGTGAAAGTCAGAGACAGTGGAGTGGGCACCCGTGACAGGGTGAAAGTCAGAGACAGTGGAGTGGGCACCCGTCACAGGGTGAAAGTCAGAGACAGTGGAGTGAGCACCCGTGACAGGGTGAAAGTCAGAGACAGTGGAGTGAGCACCCGTCACAGGGTGAAAGTCAGAGACAGTGGAGTGGGCACCCGTCCCAGGGTGAAAGTCAGAGACAGTGGAGTGGGCACCCGTGACAGGGTGAAAGTCAGAGACAGTGGAGTGAGCACCCGTCACAGGGTGAAAGTCAGAGACAGTGGAGTGGGCACCCGTGACAGGGTGAAAGTCAGAGACAGTGGAGTGGGCACCCGTGACAGGGTGAAAGTCAGAGACAGTGGAGTGAGCACCCGTCCCAGGGTGAAAGTCAGAGACAGTGGAGTGAGCACCCGTGACAGGGTGAAAGTCAGAGACAGTGGAGTGAGCACCCGTCCCAGGGTGAAAGTCAGAGACAGTGGAGTGGGCACCCGTGACAGGGTGAAAGTCAGAGACAGTGGAGTGGGCACCCGTCACAGGGTGAAAGTCAGAGACAGTGGAGTGGGCACCCGTGACATGGTGAAAGTCAGAGACAGTGGAGTGGGCACCCGTCCCAGGGTGAAAGTCAGAGACAGTGGAGTGAGCACCCGTCACAGGGTGAAAGTCAGAGACAGTGGAGTGGGCACCCGTCACAGGGTGAAAGTCAGAGACAGTGGAGTGAGCACCCGTGACAGGGTGAAAGTCAGAGACAGTGGAGTGGGCACCCGTCACAGGGTGAAAGTCAGAGACAGTGGAGTGGGCACCCGTGACAGGGTGAAAGTCAGAGACAGTGGAGTGAGCACCCGTGACAGGGTGAAAGTCAGAGACAGTGGAGTGGGCACCCGTCACAGGGTGAAAGTCAGAGACAGTGGAGTGGGCACCCGTCACAGGGTGAAAGTCAGAGACAGTGGAGTGAGCACCCGTGACAGGGTGAAAGTCAGAGACAGTGGAGTGGGCACCCGTCACAGGGTGAAAGTCAGAGACAGTGGAGTGAGCACCCATGACAGGGTGAAAGTCAGAGACAGTGGAGTGAGCACCTGTCACAGGGTGAAAACCACGTGCCCACGGAGGCACCATGACCTCAGGATGGGCGAGAGGGAGGTTTATCATAGCAGGTCTGTCTCGCCCTTTCTCCATGAGAATTTTACATTGTAATGGGTACATTCAGCCTAGTCATAGCTGACGGTCAGTTCTGTGGTTGTGTGAAATGCACAATTATTGAGGAACACATGGACTGAACCACGTGAAATGTTGTTCCCGTAAGCCTTTAAGGCTTTCACATCAGTAATGTTCCAGAGTCCGTCCTCTGTGACCTGTGAGATGGCCTCCATAGTTTGACTCAGCTAATTGTCATAACCAGTCTCAAAGGTATTATTATCATCTCTCTTTCAATAGCTATTAAAATTTATCATCTCAAATATTATCTACAACTTGTAATCCAAGATGTCATAGTGATGATAGTATATGAGGTTTACTTTGGGGTAGTTTTGGGCACCTAATAGGTCTCACTTATGTAGCTGGCATTGCAAAATCACTATGATATTTTATATATTCAAAAGAATACGATAGCCAGGAGTTTGAAAATAGAATATTAAGTCTTTCTAAGTGATGAAGAGAAAGCTTTCATCCAAGAGAACCTTCACATGTGGACTTCAGTAGCATTCCAAATTATAAATTTCTTATTTTTTTCTTTTTTGCCAGGAAAGATCTATTATTCCTTTTAGTAAAAATAAATACAATCTAAATCTTCCTGACATTTCTAATCTAATGAATGAACGTGGAAATAAAATGCTATGTTTCTTGTCATTTTTGCCAAAAGGCTTTTAAATAAACTTGTTCAGTGATGACAGTGTAATTATGAAAAGTGTCTAATGAAAACATTATTCTGACAGGTTTTAAAATACACCTGTGAAAGTAAGAAAAGCAGCTCACGCCATGAAAGGACTGAATAGACCAACTCCAAGTTTAGATATAAAGAAAATAACTTGAAGCAGCACATAGTGAGTGATATTTATATTAAAAGTGTCATGGGAGTAATTAGCGAAGACTTATAGGCATTTACTCAGAGCCAAGGTGCACACCCCTGGGGAGATGTGACTGAGGTGGAGGAGCCCTTTTTCAGATTAGAAAATGTAAAAATCTCCAGAATACTTGAAAGGGATGAAAGTAATGAATATTTCTAATAATTATGCCAATTTACTGAGCACTTACTATCCTATACTCTATCACAAATATGCTCTACGTATTTCTCACTTGGGACTCTAAATGAATGAAATTGGTATGTATAATCTTATTTTAAAAGGAGGGAGTGTGAGAGAGTGTAAGTGATTTTACATAAAATTAAATAGCCATTAACTTACAAAGTTCAAATTCAAACCCACATTCTACTCCAAGACCCATGGTTGTTACCATTAAATATATTCCTCTGAATAGTAACAACTAGTATCTAAGATGAATAAACACAACACAACAAACTCCAATAATTTCGAACCACGTGACTGATCAAGTTACATAGCACATGTTCCTCTTCCCTGTTTTTATAAAACTTTGTCAGTACTTCCTTTCAGATCAGTAAACATCATCCAAAAGAGATAATCTAGAAATATGAAAATAAATTATTAAGAAGTCCAGAATCAATCTAAGAATAAAGTGATCAGTTAATCATAAAAAATAATACAGGAATATAACCTATTACATATGTAGAAGTAGTTATATCACAAAGGGTTAAAATAAATAAAGGATGAATAATAAATTAATGAATGGATGTAAAGATTAGACCATAATTGGTACTAGCGCAACTGAGATATTTATTTGAGATTTTTACCTTGCACAACTGAAGACAGTAATTTTTGATAGATTAATAATCAAATATACTAATCAAATAATGAAACACAAAAAAATAAAAGTAGATTACCAAATGATCTTGGTGGAGAAGACTAACATTAAAAATGAAAGAAATAATAACAAAAGGGGAAGAATTTAATGATGTATCATTGAAACATGTCTGCTTAAAAGTAGCAAAAATAAAATTAACACAAACAGAATACTGTTACGTAGATATACTATATACTTAAACATAATTATGTAACTTTTCAGCTCATTTAACTTCTTGAAATTATTCCCTTTCTCTAAAAGGCATACTTATATTTATTAATCTAAATATAAAATCCTTTAAATATGTCAGTGTTGTATAATATACTAAAAAAATGAAAGGAAGGCCATATGTACTGGTGAATTAATTTTTTTGTGGAATAACATTTTAATAGGTTAATCCATCAATATGTGTTTGATTTATTCCAAAAATAAGGTCATTATCAAAGTCCTGAATCTAGAAACGAAAGTTTGTGCAAAGCTGCTGAGTTTTTCAGTTCTTAATAAGTCCCCACATTCCTGATTCACTATTTGACTTTCCATGTTTCAGATATTTTGCTGTTTATTTATTTGCTTTCCCTGTTCTTTTATGCTTCCCTGAGTGTGTTTAGACAAAACTCAATTTTGCTAGAATTTCAGTTTTGTTCCCTGTTATCTTTAGAGTCCTGGTCAGAAGAGAGTTTTTCTCCTACAAATGCAAAACCAAAGGTTCACCATTGTATTTCACACAGTTAAAATCTTTTTGGTATTTGAATTAAAAATTTTAATTTGCCTTCTTTCACTAGAGTTATTGTATTGCCAATATTATTTTTAAATTATCTTCATTATATTATGTGCGTTTCTATTTTGCAATGGTGAATTTTTATTCACCAATCACTAGATTTTTCTCCTCTCTAGTTTATATATTTTCTAAATTTTCTAAAAGTATTTTTTAATATTTCTATAAATAATTTTATCTTCTTGATATTCTGAGTGCTGGATATTCAGATATTCTGAATCCTTATCATAAAGACACTTACATTTCCCAGAGTAAATTTTAAAATACACAATTAATTATCAAAAAAGTTGGTTTGTAAGTCTCAGAGTCTTTGGTGGTTGTGATAATTCTGAATTGATCATAACAGTCCAAACTGTAAACAAGTATCAGTCACCATGTCTTTGGGAAGCACTTAACATTTATTTCTATCATTTGAGTGAAATAACATCTATTACACATCATCCTTGGGGAGTAGATTTCACATCATAGTCTAAATAACCTAGGAGTTATTAAGAAATTTTTAGAGTCTTAGGAATATTGTTATTTGATTTAGTTTATGGATGGAAATGCAGTTCTACAAAGAATATATTTATTTCATGTTTAACATTTTTTTTTACTTTGAATCCTTTCTTTGCTATCTTATTAATCCCTGATAACAGCAATGTAGCACAGTCTATGTAAGTTTTTCATTGGCTAAAAAGTATTTCATCTTTGTGAAACTATCATATCACCAGGTATTATCATCATCAATCATCATCCTCATCACCATGTGCCTCGATTTCAGTAGTAAAGGAAATACCACACAGGAGGGGGTGAACTAGTCGGTTAAGACATCCCTGTGGTCTAGGGAAAGTGTGTGCGCCTACATTAGTTTCTCCACCCTTAATTCAGACACACTTTAAATACTAACTGGATAAATGGAATTTCTCATGTATTTTATGTTTGATTAATCAAAAGAATTATAATCTTCTTTCCTAAGCTGACAAGATCCTTATATTCAAAGAGAAAATGACAACAGACAATATGAAAATAAAGTAAGGATTGGGTGAAAAGGGTCAACAGGATCACACACATCAAAATTGGTGTCATAGTACCACTGAGCAAGGCCTTTAGATTTTTTAAATGTCAGAATATTTATTCAAACTATAAAACAAAGCATTAGAAAACACTTCTTGATATGTTTTCATTGCAATGAAGTTTCTATTACACTAAAGAGGAATTAAGAAAATTTCCCTTAATCTTCTCATAATAAAAGAGCACACTGAATATGAACACAGAAAATGTGTTACAATATGTCAATATGATTAGTTATCATTTACCACATGCAAAAGATAAAGGGTTAGCCACTGACTGGTCGAAAGTGATAAATACATATTTAGTTACTGATCTGATGGATTGAGCTTCTTAGAAAAGGACAATTTCATAGAGCAACATAACAAATATTGAGTTGCTTACCAATCAATAAAGTTGCCTCATCATAATTTTTGAATATAGCCAAAACATACTGTCAATGTAAACTAAATTACAATCTAATATTATCTGTGCTTCTTTAGTTCTAGCCTTAAAAGCCTTTATTCCTAATGATTTATAGAATCAAGTTTTTAATTTTTAAATAACAATATTAAATACATTGCTATAGAAAATGATTTTCATCCTGTACTTTACACTTATGAATTCTTAAATCAATTCAGCAAACTTTTTAACACACACAGTTTCTTCATTGCAACTTTCACTGAGTGACTGCCCAAACCCTTCGTGAAGTATTGTACACGTCTTATCACCATGAATCCTCACAGCAGGTTAAGGATTGGGAGATACATTCTATTACGGTCCTCATTTTTAGTTCAAGAAACTGACATTTGCAGAGTGTATATAATACTTTTCAAAATCACATATTTTTTAAATGGTGGATTCAAATTTCAATCTCGTTTCATTTGAATTCAGTGCAAGCAAACTTATGGTGCTGCCCATCAGGCTCCTAGGAAGCATGGCTCTCTGGTTTAAGGCTTTTCATTTATATACTTACAGTTTCAGATTTTAGAGAGGGCAGAGGATTCTTCTTAGAGTTATGGACTGATTTTAGATTCAGATTGCTTAAAAATATGTTACACGTCTCATTACACAAGGAAAAAATTATGGGCTATGATTCTCTACCATATATCAACCATATTTCACTATTTCTTCTGAGATCTAGAAATAGATTTGTAGAAGGCTGTCTTTCTAAAAAATGTCACGTTAATGTCTAGGCATCTTTATGAAGTGAGTTATCGTATCTCCTTCACTGTCTTTTTAAGTTAGTATAATGAAGAGTTAAGACAGTTTGCGAGATAGTTTTGTGGCTGAAGGAAAATTTTACTGTTGAGCAAACCGTCATGCTTGTGTGAGTGAGTGAGTGTGTGTGTGTGTGTGTGTGTGTGTTTTCCTGAATGCAGTAATTACTGTTGTCTAGATAAAAGAACTTATTTTTATGAGATGGCCTAAGTGAACTAATTTAATCTTTATTAATATAACTCGTTATCTGCACAAAGGAAGAGGCCTATATAAAACTTGTTTCTTTAGACACATCTCATTTCAGTGCCCTGAACAGAGTGCAATAAGGTTTTGAAGTCCATTTCTACATCTTTAAATGCCTCACTTCCCAACGTTCTTTTCAAATCCTAGCCATATATGGAAATAGCAGCATTAGATATACAGAGTGGACGTAAAGTTGGTGTGCAATTCAGAAGAGTTTAACATAGTGAATTGCACATGAACAGCCTGTATGTAATGTACTTAAATATAAGGCATTATTAACTAATCACTGATGTGTACATGTGGTTATAAATCATATTTCTCATTACAGAAATGAACGGTTTTTCCCTGAAAAATGACTCATTAATACTTTATGCCAAGGTACTGATTTTTCTGTATTCTACCTCGCTTCTATGCATATGTGTACCTTACAATGTAAAATGTATACAAAGTAGAACAGGAAATAATATGTACATAAAATTCTACTAGAAGCAAAATAAAGAGAGATGCGCTGTCATTGGTTGTATGAGAAATTCATTTCTGTAACCGAATCATGAATTTAGGCCAAAGCTTCCAAAAGCCAAGGGAAAAATTTAGAACCCAATAGTTAATAGAATTTCCAGTGTATAAAAGGAAATAAAACTAGCGAGAGTTATCTATAGTAGGTTCTTAATAAATATTTATTGAAAAGGGATAAATGCTTGGATGAACTAACCTGGAATGATGTTGTATCCCATCTCTAGACTTTCACCATCATGTATTAGGCAAAGCATATCATGTGGGTCTTTATAGAAGGACCTTGGGTGATGTAACCGTATGAACTATTAGGTCATTAAATATGAACTATCCTGATTTTGCATAGAAAGTTAAGTTTATTATCTTAACTTCTCTTAAACAAGAAGTATCACAATTACTCAAAGTAAGCATCTAAGCTATCCACAGAGCTTTGCCATCTTAACAGCAGCTTCTTTATGCCAGCAGCAAAGAAGCCTGGACAGTGAATGGCAAAGAAATTGAGAAAGGTGTTATCTTCAGCTTGTTGAGCATTGAATATTTTTCCTTGAAAGGAGTGGTCCAAAGCCTGGAAGAAGTGGTAGCTGGTTGGTGCAGGGCCCTTTGAAGATGGTGGATGACAGAGTTTCAAGTTCAGCTTCTATAGTTTCAGCAGAGATGTCTGTTCAACATGTGGTTCAGCATTGCTGCTCCTTGATCGCAAGCATCCTCATAATTTTGTCCAAGTGGTTGCAGTAGACATCCGCTATAATTGACTAAGTTTCATGAAGCTGTACTGGATAACACCAGCGCTGGTCCACCAAGCTAACACCATTAGCTTTTTTTGGTGAATATCCCACTTTGACTGTGTTTCAGCATATTGTCTTCATCCTACCCTTGCAGCAAACACTTGCAATTGTCAAAAGCAACCCATTTTACATCACATGTAACAAAACAGTGTATAAATGATTGGCCCTCTTGTCATGATCACAGAGCACGGCAGGCTTTGAGACAATTTCTCTTCTGATGCTCAATTAGTTCCTGCTGAACCCATCTGTCCAGCTTCTTTACCTTGCCAATTTGTTCAAACCGCCCAGTATTATTGGAATAATAGTGGAAAAACTTGCTGCTAATTCATGTGTATGTTAAGAGGGATTTGCTTCCATGACACCATGATCCACTGTGGTCTCAGGTTGTCAAGATGGAACTCATGTTCAAAAATAACACATATTTTTGACTTATCCATGGTTTCACAAAAATTACTCTTAAAATTTTGAAAGATAACATAAGCCAACACGTACATTTGAAAGAATGAGGATTTACCTTCACAATGAAAATAAAACAAGAAGTATCAAAGCAAAATTTCAGAGATATGAACAAAGTTAGTACTTAAAGAAATTGCACATTTCATACTTAATAACCTAAGTCTTTCTGATATGTTTTTGCATTTCCTCTTTGTAAATATATACATTTAAATTAGATAACCAAATGAAGATATGAGGATTCATAATATCTTAGATTTACAAATTTTATTTATTTTTATTTTAATTAGCCCAATTTAGAGAACTTATAAGAAATATACACTAATGTTCTAAGCACGTCTACCCTTAATCTCGAACATCATCCTCCAGGTATTATTTGCCAGCGTTAGCAACAGACTCTCGCATTTCTTCCCAGTGCTGAGATCGCATTTCTTCCATAGCAGGTTACAGCCATGCTCCACTTCTCACTAACAGAAGATAACTTTTAATGCCAATCGGCTAATATCCTTCCTGTCATCATAGAATGTTTTTGTGCCTTTCCACGATTTTCTCTTCAATTCTGTAATATTTCCAACTTCTCTATTTCCTACTTTCCGATCTTCTGACACTTCTGCTCATTCCATCCTCCGGATCTTCACCATCATGTTTAAGTTTTTGATTGCCCGAGTAGAACAGGCTACTTAGCGATTGTAAAACTGTGTCTAAAAATCTAGTATCTCCTTACTCATGAATGTAACTGTTGTGTTCACCCACCCACATGTTTGTATTATACTTTAAAGCTACCACCAGCCATCCACTCACTCATTCCTGATTCTGATTTCCTAAACATGGTCACTTGTATTCTATTTTTCACAAAAGAGCTTTCTAAAAACGTCTATAGCAGAAGATACACCTTTACCGTATTGTAAGGATGACCTCTGTGCACACCAGCTAGCATCTTTATTGTGCCAGAGTAGGATCTAGAGTTCAATTTTATGATTCTCTCCGTTAGAGAATCAACTTGGGGAATAAGAACAATGAGATACACAATCTTGCTTTGGGGGCAAAGATGGAAATTTAGATTTGAAACCTCAATAAACTGTTATTACTTTTTAGATCACCTATTTACTTTTTCTTAAGTACTAATATCACAAAAGATTTGTTTCTCAGACGTATCAATACATTTTTATGGTCAAATACGTTTGGGCAACTCTAAAGAAAGTTAGAAAAACGCAGGGGTTCACTGCTAGCCTTTGATATGCTTATGTTTTACGAATCACCAAAGGATTTTCCATTATTCTAATACTGGAATTTCTGAAGTTATTTAACCTCAAAATTTCATGGCTCTGATTCTCTCTGGAGGGTGCACATGGTTTGGAAAATACCGTGGCAGACACCTGCTAGAAAGAGTGAGTGTTCTTTGATTTCTGCGTTGTGAATGACCTTCCTTTGTAGGATAAGATCGTGTATCTTATGAATTGCTCCAAAACACTCAAGGTACAATGCGTGGCATGCCAGATTTTATTATTTTTTTCTAAATCAAATTACTTGGTCCAAACTACCCACTCAGTGAAATTAGCAGCAATCTTAATATTTCCTATATAGCTATCCTTACCTTTTATGAGCGAACCTGAACAGGATACCGTGGTTCTCTGCACGTGAAGTAATGTCTCCTCTGACAACCTGAATTTTCCCTGTATTGATCCTGCCTGTGGATCCTTTGCTGAGATTCTAGGGGAGTCACAGAGGGCCACAGAGCCTCCCCTACTGGAGCCTTTCCTCTTGGTAATTATGTCTATGGGTGCCATGTTAGAACAAGCTCAGTCTCGTCACCGTATTCTAAGGGCATCAATAACCTTTCTTCCTATTGTTTCTTTTTCTCAAAATACCAGCCTTTAAGAAACAAAGCCCCTCAAATGCTATCTTGAGTCTTGCTTACACTAATTGTTGAACCCTGGAACATGAAAAATCTATTAACTCCCCACAGAAGCAAAGGAACTCAGAACTTCCCCCTAGGAAGTGAAAACAAAAGACTACACAGTCAAATGTCCAGGGGTCCAATTAACTAATTAGTCACTTACAGTCACATTGACAAAGCCATCTGTCCTGGGGGGAAATTGATGTGGAAGTTTGAACATCACGTCATAATATCAAGGACACAGAAACTTTTCCCAGTCCCCAGAGAAGAAAATACTTGATTAGTTAAATTAATTCGCTGTTATCATTTGTTTGGCAAGAGATCGATATTTGCCTTACACTGATAATCCCATGAAGTAAAATCTTAACATCAGAAGTCAGAGGTATATTTTCCAGGATTTTAATAGTAGTCAGCATAGCCTATGTTATGTTGATATTTACTTTTTTTAAAAGAAAAAAAAGACAAAATCAATAAAATATGACTACCTATATAGAATTCCTATTTTGGGCTGGTAAAACTAAGGGCTTTTTTTATTAAATAAAAATCCAATTCATATAAGATAACTTTTCCATAAATTAGAATTCATATGGTATTTACTTATATATTTTAAAACTATAACATTTTATTATACTTATTTGATATAATTTTTTGTAGAAACATGTTCCAGAAATATTTTCTAGAAATTAATTTGCAGAATGAATCAGTAGTACATACTATAACATGCAGATTAACTCCTATGACATATAACCACCCCAACGGATTACATTTTAATCATTATGTAACAGAATGAGAGATAAAGTAATTAATTGGCCTATTGTTCATCTGCCTTCACTGGACTCTGAGGACCATATTAGCAAAAACTATACTTTTACTATTCTTTGTTACATCCCCAAAGTCTATAGCGTCAAGCACATAATAAATGCAGAATACATCAGTTTTGAAGGAATTAATTATCAAGCATAATACATAGTCATTAGAGAAAGGAAATAGTTTTCAAACAAGTTTATGCCTTGACATTCCTACAATAATATAACAAAATGTATCAACAAGAGGAGAGGCATTCAACCTCAGCAGCCCGGAAACAGTCAGGGGTCCCCAAACTGAGGCCCGCGGGCCACATGAGGCGGTATGATTGTATTTGTTCCTGTTTTTTTTTTTTTTTTAACTTCAAAATAAGGTATGTGCAGTGTGCATAGGAATTTGTTCATAGTTTTTTTTTTTTTTAAACTATAGTTCGGCCCTCTAACAGTCTGAGGGACAGTGAATTGGCCCCCTGTTTAAAAAGTTTGAGGACATCTGTGTAGTTCCTTGCTGATAAGTATGATGATAATTAATATCACTCCAAAAGAGGAGGGATTCCAGTCCAAATATTCTAAGTTTTTTTATCAGGTGTATCCCCATAGGTAGATGGATACAATAGTTGAATTACACATATTTCTCAATCTCAAATTCATAAAGCAATAGATAGCTTCCTAAAAAAAAAATTAGTTTTATAATTACCTTTTTATAGGAAAAATGTATAAGTCACATATAGGCTAATAAATAGATACAATTTTATTTCAATCTAAACGTAATATATATATAGGCTGAGGGCGTATTTTTTAATTTGAAAATTGATAATTTGTCTATTTTCATTCACATAATAAACTTCTTTTGAACTTGGTCCCTGTGAATCTTTTCATGAGGGAAATAATCTTCTTAGTAAGCACAGATTTAAATCTTTGTAGCTGAAGTCCAAAGCCAAGGCTGTCGAAAACACCTCTTGGGAAGCCCCTTGAGAGCTGGTCAGCCAGCCTCTTCTACAGTCACTTGAACCTCAGCCTGGACATAAAAACCACAGCAGGACAACCACTATTCAGCTTTAAGGATAGAGGGCAGAGCAAAAAGGATTAGAAAATAAATGCGTGCATGGTTAGTTCTAACTTTAAACTAGCTGTTTCTGAATTAGTTGTTATCCATTCAACATGAATGGAAAAGAAAACTCTACCGTCACGAAAGCTAAGTGTGTGCCTCACGTACAGCCCCTTCCCAGAACGTTCCTCCAGCAGAAACAGCCGAGCACTGCCCCACATGGCTCCAGCCCTCACCCGACCCCCAGATGCACACCATCCAGGCTGGGGTCTATTTCAGCAGAACAGCTTTGCTCAAAACGAATCCAAATTATTGGATAAACCAATTAGATGTTTTCTTTATGAGTCTCCAAAGAATGCAAAGAAAGAAATCCGGTAATAAAAATTTCTAGAGAAAGGGACAGATTCTCTGTTGATAAACCATTAATTATTTTTTGTCTACATTTTTACATTCAAGTGCCTTGTCTAGTCAGCAAACGCATGAGTAACTGGATGGTAGGAGGAAGAAGACGTTAAATGCTGAAAAGCATTAAAGGGGAGGTGGGAAGAACTGTGGGAGACCAGGCTGGTGGATGCACAAGTTGAAGAGAAATAGTCACACCACCAGTGGAAAACAGCTTCACACCTGTGTCTCACTGAGATTTGGTGACTAGCACTACTCTAACTTTATCTAATTTCCAAACTGAGACCTACTTGTGCCTTATTTCTGTATTTCCATAAAAAAGTTGCAGTGCCAGAATTTTAAACCTACATGTTCCATATGTATTTTCGAAACCACTTCCCTGTTACTTGATGTAACTCCAGTAAATAGACATTTCTCACAAACATAAGAGCTCCAAGGAGGCCAGACAGGGGGCTCACACTTGTAATCCTGCACTCTGGGAGGCCGAGGCTGGTGGGTTGCTTGAGCTCAGGACTTCAAGACCAGCCTGAGCAAGAGTGAGACCCAGTCTCTATCAAAAAGGAAAAAAAAGATCAGCTGATCATGGTGGCACACTCCTGTAACACCTGTATTCCCCGTTACTCAGGAGGCTGAGGAAAGAGAACCACTGGAACCCAGGAGTTTAAGGTTGCCGTGAGCTATGATGGCACCAGGGCACTCTACCAAGTAAGACACAAACCCTTAAGCCCCCAAAAGAGCTTCAGAACCCACTGGTTGCCATCTATTAGATTCTTCTAGGATCTTTAAACTATATTAAATACATTAACTTACTAAACATAAGAAGCCTATGTACTCAATTCTGATATGAGGACAATTAAGGTCCTAGTACACGATTGGGGGGGGGGTGGACAGGGAGAGCCAAGAAAGGGGAGGACAGAGGGATGGGGGAGTCAAAGGATGGGGTTCACCTTTTGGGGGTAGGACACAAAAATAATAGGGTCCTCATCTCACAAAAGCAACCAATGTAACCTGCTTCTGCGTACCCCCGATGAATCCCCAATAATAAAATAAATAAATAAAAATCAATTTAATCTTTACAACTACATTGCTAGATGGTAATTAATTTATATTACTTGTTTATATGAATATATAGATGACAGTCGAAGCAGCATTCAAAGCAAAGGCTATAAAACTCCCAAGCCAAACTATACTCAGCAATTACAGCCAAATACTACAACTGTTTTTAACATTTTTCATTTCCGCTTACCAACATTTTTGTTCGTTTGTTTTCACTGACTAGCATTTTTTATTCTTTATCCATCCCAAGAAAGACAATGTTAATTCATTTTTACTGTCTAGAAATGGCAACATAAAGTGCTGGCTAACAAGGAGAAATGAAGTAAGATATTTTCTAGCATTTCGTATCAAGGTATAATAAAAATTCTAGACAGAGGCCAGATGACTCTTGAGTTAAGGAAATTCTTGCCTCCAAGGCTGTTCAGGGATATTTACGCCTTCCTGCTCCAGCCAGGAACTGCTCTGAAGTGAAGCCGAGTCCAGTGACACTTCTCCATAAGAACAAAATCTCTGGTGCCAAGTGGATTTATAGCCTCACCTCCATCAATTCTGGGACCTCGGCTGTCTCTGTCTGTACTTAGGGCAACTCTGGGTTTAAAGTATAGACTGGTTCTAATACGGCAAATTTAATCCAAGTTTTTATTAGATCAAAATTCAATAAGATGTTTCATATGCTTCAAGAAAGGTGCATTTGATCTCTTTAAAATCACATGAAATGGTTCAGTGATCTAATAGAGAGCTTTACTGTAGTGATGCATATGTGATTCAAAAGATAATTACATAAGATTAAACTTCTTTTCTCAGCCAATCAGAAAAAAGATTCCATTCATTTTTACTACCCCTAATAAACTTTGTGGATGAAAAATTATGCCATTAATCTCAAGTACAATGAAAGAAATAAAATATTATGAATAAATTTTTTTCTTGTGCTTCATGGGCAAAAAAAATATGGTCTCTATTTACAAGAATCATTAAAATGCTATATTCATTATTTATAGGATAGGGCAATAAGAAAATGATAAAACAATAAGGAAATTGCATAAAGAGATGAAACCAGAATCACATTTATCTAAGAGAAGAATTAATGTTGGCAATAATTCTATGAGGAAAGAAATGCTATAGTTCTCAGACTGAACAGATTTGGACTTTCTCAAGATTTCTGGTTCTACGCTGATGCAGGAAGAGCCTGCTTTGTAGAAATAAAAGTAGAGTGAAAATAAAATATCATCCATAATTCATCTACTGCCAAAGTGCTGCTCCAAGTTCTTGTCATTTACTGTGTTAATTCACCAGACTTTTGCTATAACTCTACAGATTCCATCCTATTTGTCATCTCCATGTAACAGATGAGAAAATTAAGGACCTTGCTCCAGTTACAGGGCTGGGAAGCTAAGACGGTAGGAGTTTCATTTTGGCCACGCACGCTTCTAAACAACGCTTAAAACCGCTGCCTCCAAACTCTACTCATCAGCGTCACACACGTATCGTCCATTATCTTTGCTACTTCCAGCTAGACCACTATGAGCACTTTACACTCTATCTCACAAAATGAACCCTGTCGGATATCTGCTTTTGGTCATGACCACGGTCTAGAATAGGGCTGGGAACAGTCGTCTTCTAGTGCACAGATGGAGTGTTTGACTTGCAGGAAATGTAAATAATAATAATGATAATGATAAATACCAAATAAAGTCAGTTTGCTTTTTATTGTCACCATTCACAAGACGCAGGCAATTCTAAACTATGTTAGTCTTTAAATACCCCTCTCCTCTGAGAGTTAATGCTTTCACTGCCAATCTCCCCTTCACTTGCAAAAGTTCTAACCTCGCCTTGGTTCTGTGCCCCTTCTGTGTTGCTGGTTTCATGAACGGCTGTGCCACTTCACTCAGGCAACAACTTGAGTCATAATCGATGCCCCTCCCGCTCCCTGTCACACTTCATCCATCTTTTATCAGTTTGATCCTTTTGGTATTTGCAAGACATGTTCTCTGCCCTCTTTTAGTTTTTCTTATTGATACTTAGTTTAAGTACTCATCAGCTAACATGCCTTTTTATATTTATTTACTTATTTATTTTTTAGAGATGTGGTCTTGCTCTGTCAGGCTACAGGGTAGTGGAGCAATCATAACAACTAATCCCATACATACATACACCAGGCTTCCTCAAAAATGACATCCCCCACTTCCCCTAACTCACTTTATTTCTCAGCTGACTAGACATGGAAGTAAATGGTGTCCTAGGTAAGTTAGTAACCTCAACAGGGCTAAGGCAGAATCTGGGTGCTGAAAGATGGGGTCCCCACAGCATGAAGGAGTGAACTGTCTACCTGTGTCCTGCGTTGGATCAAGATTCATTCTGAGAAATGAGGCTTAAATCAAGCTCTTTAAAATCTAGTTCCATCCTTTGTAGCCAATCTTCCTTTCTGCTAGCTCCCAAATCCGAGATGTTCCTACCATTCAATACTTATTTTTTCTAATATAATAATTTAAAAAACACTAATGGGGTTTCTTATTTTTTTTCTTCCAGAATTCAATTGAATATCCAATCACTAGTACACACAGTGTCATCACAGCCAGGGGCATTTGTATTATAAAACAGCACAGTTTGAAGCCAAACTTGGTAAATTATTTTCCACATCTGTTGATGAGAAAACGCTATAGAGACCAAAATAAAAGACACATGAATCATCCAAGTCTTAGTTAAAGAAAAAATAAACATGTTCCTTGGTAAACAATAGTTCTTTTTTACAACACAATAAAATTAGGGTTGAGGTTATCATGTGATATCTCTATTGTACTATAATAAAACTGTTACTCATAATATCACACAAGGACCATACCCAACACATTCATTCTACTCCTGTTACAAAATTCTGTTCATTTCCTGACAAGCACGTGTTATCTCCAAATTTTACATTGTGCTGTAGATGCAGGCAATTTTCTAAAAGTTGTAATTAAAAAAAAAATAGCAACTTATTGGCATCTGCCTGGCAATGAGGTGAAAGCTTCTGGTTACAAATACCTTTTCTTAAAAAAATCAGGACCCCAAACAAAATGATGAGCACAATGCCATTGGTCCCAAAGTATATTTCTGAAAGGGCAATTTGTTCCAAAATCAGTCATTTTCCAGCTACTGACGGTAAGGGAAGAGAAATGTGTTTAAAATACTTAGTCGGTGTTTACTGGTTTTATCATGATCATTGCCCACAGAGTTATGTCAAACTATGTAGATCTGTCTTGGAATTTAAGACTTGCATCTGCTTATTATACTTTGCAACTATTTATCTCCATTTGGTGATAACCTCTTTAGGATAAGAGCTAGGTGTTTACTTTTTATTAGTAAGACTATTTTGTGTAAAGGTTACTTTATTTTCCCTCTTTGCATGTCTTTCATAGAAGACTAAAACAGAGTGGGAAAGTGGGAATTCCTGGCAGTGGTCTTTGTCCTCTGTTTCTGCCTCCACCTCTTAAGAAGATAGTCTTAATATCTTCTTTTTTAATTTTTTTTATTTGGCATTTTCTACCTAACTTGCAGTGTTTATTTTTCACGTCACGAGGGTATATCCAGCGTGCCATAACTGCATAGACAGCATGTTTTAAGGGCGTGGTTTCTGAGTGAAAATAGCAACTGTTTATACTCAATAAAACTATGTGCTTTTAAATGAAGCGTCTTATTCCTACATGTTCACAGATTCAGAAATAGTTGTTTTCCTCTGTGAAAAGCAATTTTATCAGGCTTTCTAGAGCACCTTCAATTCCAAGCACTTCTAGCGGGGTTTGGAAGCTGAGAGGAGCAGCTTCTATCACTGTTCTTGTCCAGTTTTAGGGCTCGTTGTGATAATTTGGTGAGAAGATCTAGCTTTGCTGAAACCTTCCTTTCTTCATCTATTGTATTTTGAAATAATTAATATTTCAAACCCCAGCTGGCTGGCATTCCAGACTGCCACGTCATGGGAGGAGGCCCCCTCTGAGAGGTGCACGGTATCTGGATACT
This sequence comes from Nycticebus coucang, assembly GCF_027406575.1. NCBI lineage: Eukaryota > Metazoa > Chordata > Mammalia > Primates > Lorisidae > Nycticebus > Nycticebus coucang. Next base: position 116,558,422 of record NC_069790.1, on the reverse strand, counting down.
TTTCCTTGAAATGTTTCAATGTGCACTTACCGATATTCAAACTACTCCACAAGAGAACGCAGGCTTCGGAAAAATGTGAACAGATCTCTTTTTTTCTTCTGCTCTAGACACAAATTCTCGAGAATATTCCCTGCTTGTCTGCAGTTAAGGTTGCCCAAGATGCCTGGCTGTGTACCCTCCCCTTGTACGAGGCATTTCTTCTGGAGATCTAGTAAGATAGACTCCTCGTCCTCACTCAGTCCCTCAGACTGGACGCAGGAATGATCCCGACTCCGCCCAGTTCCCTTCTCACCAGAGTTAGTGACCGGGTCCTTATGTTCCAGCACTTCACGTGCCTATTCACCGACCTCTTCCCTGCTGTCTCTTTCCAGGAAAAACTGATGCTCCCATTTTCCTGCTTTCTTCCTTCTAATTAAACTGCTACAAATTGGGTCAGAATTTGAGGATATTGATCACATTACTAGTGTGAGTCAGTTCCTTTCTAGTCCAAACTCCTTGGCATGAAATACCAGTTGTGGCAAAAATATGTACATGCATTTGAAGGGAAGTTATGCATTACTTTTGAAAGTTGAATTGAATTATGGAAACGAAGACGTTTGCTTAAAAGATGGTGTTCATCAAATGAATGCCAATGTCACCATTCCTCAGGCAGGACAGTTAAGGAAAACAGTGGAAGCACAGTTGTGCCAGGAGCCCAAGACCAGGTTGAAGGGTTATTTGAGATTCGAGAATGTTGCGAAAGTAGCACATTGGAGGCGTGAGTCTGCACCTGAACCTGCCACACGCCTAACAATTGCATGCAGTCGTGATAAATGTGAGATGCACAGTACTGGGGTGATGTGAGCAAGGCATTATCCTGGAAATCTCGCACAACCACCAAGTCCTGCTGCTTCTGCTATGGTCCTGGAACCGTGCACACGCATGCCACAGAAGTCTACCCGACAGTGTGCACGTTACACAGGAGTTAGCAGAACAAGTATACAACATTCTTAAAACAGCAGAATGGAAAGTTTTTATCCCAAGATTATTCTATGCACAGATATGTGAGAGCTACCACACAGAGGTGAGGTTGAGCTTCCCCCACATTCTCCTGACTTAACACCCCTTGACTCCTACCTATGGGGGACCTTCAGGAACATGGTACACTGTAGAAAGCCTGCCAAACTGGGGGTTCTTGGGGAAGAAACTGAAACGGCACCCACAGTGATACGACTGGGCACATGGTCAGCGTTGCTCAGGCAGGACTGTAATCAGAAGGGTCTGGAGCCGACAGTGACCACTCTGAGCTCCTCTTCCCACCACAGAAGCCAATATGACTTGTTTTCTCATTCTGTTATCAGTATATGTTGAGTATTACAGTTTTAATACAGTTTTTTCCTTTCTTAAAATGTATGTACGTGTCTGGCACCCTCTGCAGACGACTCTCCACAAACTGGCTGCTTTAAACTCTCCCTCTGCTGCCTGCCGTGTGCTGGTGTGAGGAGGACGTAACACTTCCCTCCTCTGGGCCTCAGAATGGTCACCGTGGCATATGTCTCAAAGGTGTGTGCTTGTTTCTGTCTATGTTTCCATGAATGAGTTAGTGTAAGTAAAATGTTTACACCAAAGCCTGGCACGTAATGAGCACGGTGTAGACATTGTACATAGCCCCTGATGTCACTGCTGCTATGATCAGCTGATCACACACATGCAATCTGTGCTTTATTCATGCCAAACTAACTAAATGCCCAAGGAGTTTCATTATAGAGTTTGGGCCCAAAGCTTTCATCTGCTATTCTCTCCCCCTGAAATGCCATCCTTTTAATTTATTTAGCTATGTGATTTCTCTTCAATATTCCAAGTTAAGCTCAAGCAATCTTCCTCTAAGTTTAGTTTTCTCCATTTCCATTTCCTGGCTTCCTTCCTTCATCTGCCGAGGACATTTCCTATGGTCCTCAGAGCAGTTTATAGGAATATGGGGAGTACTCTTCCTTATCAGCCTGCGGACATCCAAGATCTGTGACTAGTGTTTTATTTGTGTTATATCCCCAAAGTGTCTGCACTCAGTAGCAGCTTGGATATTTCTTTCAGAATAAATGACTCGCTATTTACCACTTTTAGATAAATTTAGCATTAAAAAACGAGTAACAAAAGCCAAAATTCAGGAGTTTTAAAATCAATTTCTACCTCCGCCTCTTCTGTGATTAACGTATAATAAATGTTCTACCTTCCTTTTTCTTAAAAAAAAAATTCTGTTACCATCCTTCCATTTTCCTTTTAATAAACATTTGCTGAAATGCAACACTGTCCCTGATACCTCGTGAGACACTGAGGGTAAAGTCTTCACTGTCCTTTCCTTGTGAAAATTTAATTTTAAAATCTTTTGTATTAACTTAAGGACAATCCTTGTCCATCTAGCAAAATATAGTTTGTCTTTGATATATCAAGAAAAGACAATCCTGGATAGATTTTAAGTTTTCTGGATTCTAATGAAATTTGCAGCTATAAAATGAATATTATGTTAAATATTCTCTCACAACATTACCCTCAGTCACACACCGAGCTGCTATATACTGAGGACTTTCAATGAACTGACACTTCATTCGATATTAGTGTCTTTATATCATTGCTAACAACATTGGGAGGAGAAATATAGAAAGACAATTATCAGTTTACAGCTTCAGATTAAAGATTTTCAGTAATTCTAATAACCATCAAGTTGGAGGGTTAGATGAGGATCTGAAACAGGACTAATTATATTCCTCTCGATTTCAATTATTTTGGTTATAGAATCACACCTGAGCATTATTAACAACATAAAGGGAGGAAATTGTGATGATTTTGGAAACACAAAAATTACAAAGGTCACAATATCTCAAAGATATCCATGGTTGTGAGAATAAGACGTCGAGTTGCTGTGCAGAAATGGAATGATCTGATCCACAGAGGTTTAGTCTCATACCAATTAATCGGCCTTTAAGGGCCAAGTTTGTTATATCTATGGAATAATCTAATACAAACCACAATAATTCACCTCATAAAAATTCTTTAAAAATACTTCTCTAATGATATATAAAACCAAACGTGTTCTAATAACAATGTCTAATCAAAGATGCTTCAAACTAAGAAATTATTAAATAAGTACGTTATTTCTAAATAACAAAATTATGTACTAAGTAGATAATGACATTAATATTGATAACAATATTGATAATATTGAATATAAATTCAAATGCGAAAACAGTATGTAAAACTATTTATTAAATTTGAGCATATGTTGATTTGCTCTTTGTGACAAGATTTCTCCTAGATACTTTCTATATCCAGAACTTTATAACACCTTCATAGCAAGAACAAACCAAGGCTTGAGCATTTAGAAAATGCTTTGGCTGGTGGCGCCTGTGGCTCAGTGAGTAGGGCACCAGCCCCATATGCCGAGGGTGGCAGGTTCAAACCCAGCCCCGGCCAAATTGCAACAACAAAAAAAAATAGCCGGGCGTTGTGGCAGGCAACTGTAGTCCCAGCTGCTCGGGAGGCTGAGGCAAGAGAATCGCGTAAGCCCAAGAGCTGGAGGTTGCTGTGAGCCCTGTGACGCCACAGCACTCTACACGAGGGCGGTACAGTGAGACTCTGTCTCTACAAAAAAAAAAAAAAAGAAAAAGAAAATGCTTTGGCTGACACTTTAGTCTGGACTTAACCAAATCTAAGCTTATGTCCTTCCTACAATTATTATACTTTAAGAAATAACAGACATGGCAAATGAAAACAATTTCCAGATGATTTTTCATTAATTGATCTTACCACAAAATTTCACCAGTAATTAGTATGTTTTATGGTTGAATCTCTAATTTTTTCAGATTTTTATCCAGGATAAAAACAGTATATAAGTGTTGCTTGATACCTAAGTCACAAGGTGAATATTAGATTACATGAAGTTTTGGCTTAACAAAGTTGTCAATTCTTATAAAATTATAAAATGTATAAATGACTATAAGATACTATTTAAAGAAGTAAAAGCTTGGGCGGTGCCTGTGGCTCAGTGAGTAGGGCTCTGGCCCCAAATGCCGAGGGTGGTGGGTTCAAACCCGGCCCCAGCCAGACTGCAACCAGAAATAGCCGGGCATTGTGGTGGGCGCCTGTAGTCCCAGCTACTCTGGAGGCTGAGGCAAGAGAATCGCCTAGACCCAAGAGCTGGAAGTTGCTGTGAGCTGTGTGAGGCCACGGCACTCTACCAAGGGCGATAAAGTGAGACACTGTCTCTTAAAAAAAAAAAGCAGCAGCCAGAATCGTAGAATGCACTGGTGTTAGGTCCTGACAGCAGGCTCTGGAGATTAGGAGACTGGAGTCTAGTGTCAGTCTGGCCACTGACACTTTGAGCAAATCAATTTGTGTCTTTTGGGCTCATATTTCTTCATCTGAAAAATTCAGGGGCTACACTACATGTTCTTTAAGATTCTTTGCATCTCTAAAATTTTATGACCAATAATTTTTAGAGTGTACAGATCTTAGTATAACTTCTATTTTAAAAATAATAGGCCAATCTGTAAGGCTGATGCTATCTGCCAGCATTGGGAAGTACATTAGCAAATACCACGTCATTGGCTGTGACATTATTGGTCACAGTATGTTAAAACATTCTTTGAAAAGCTCCTTTAAGTAACTCAAGAGTGCAAAAAGAAAAAGAAAAATCACTTCATAAATTATGTACCATTATGACGCCAGTCTCTGTTCATTCACCTGAGACCACTGAAAGTTAACACGCACCATCCTAGGAAAACGTGTGAAGAATCTTCTTCCAAATCCTCAGCCTCCTCTTGCCTGGTGCCCTGAAGTTGCCCCACTGCTACGTTTGTGCATTTCCGCCACCTTTCACTCTCACAGAGGTGGAAAGGTGTATAAGCGTTAGCCATTTGTGTCTATTTACTAATTACTCGTTTCTTAGAGAAATGAAACCTTGGTAACAGTAAAGTGTTCCCCCGACCCACACATCTCCTTTGAATGTTTCTTTTCATGAATAGTGCATAAAGGTCGTTTTACTTTACTTACAGTCAGGAGAATCACCTGCAGAGGTGCGGAATGTGTGATTTGTTAGCTTCCATCTCCAAATCCCAAGCAGGCGGGGTGGAGATGGCCTTCAGGAGTGCTCTGCTGCCACCAGGCCTGTCCTTCCCGTTTTTCACTACCTTCGTAGGTATCCGACGCCTTCTCCTAAACCTGTGTTGTCTCGTGTGTTAGCCACTACTGTGCCTGGCTACTTAAATATCAATTAATTAAAATTAAATACAGGTGATGTTATTTGGCTCCTTAGTCACATTAACCACATTGTAAGAGTTACACGACCTTCTTCAAAAGTAAAGGACTTTGCTGTCAGCAAGGAGGATCCACGCCCTGACAGACTTATCAACAAAGGGGAACAAAATTATCTATGTATTTTAATCTCCTAGTCTATCTTTTAAGGAAAGGACAAATTCTTATTGGCTGGACTGGATCATGTGCACAACCCTTGCACGCTCAGGTGGATGGGGAGACAGGCTAAGGGGAGGCCTGGCTGCCTCTATCCAGGTGCCGTGGCTTAACGGGAGGCATGGAGACGGCAGAGGGTGAGCTTGTGTAGCTGGCTTCCTGTTCGTGTCACTGATCTTGAATGCTACCACTGGATGAGTTCTGACCTATTTGCATACCTGTGTAACCTATACAACTATGTGCCTATTAAGATATAATACTTTAGTGGCTCACGCATCTACAGCAGTGATTTTCAACCAGTGTGCCGTGAGAGGATCTTAGGTGAGCTGCAAAGATTTTTAAAGATCATTAATTAAATTATTTTCAAAATAAGTGCAAAGCACAGTAAGTATATTCTTTTTTGACTCTTTTTTTTCTTGGTCAGCATAATTTAAGTGTGCCGAGGAAGTTTAACGATAGGTTCAAGTGTGCTTGCTGTAAGATAAAAAAGGTTGACAAACACTGGTCTAGAGACATGACTCTTGTTTATGTTAAAAAGGTCTTGGGCTTACAGCCCAGGTCATTTCCTCCCTTTTCACAAGATGTAACATCTTAACCACCACAGGACATTTCCACATACCTCTTGCTAATCTTACTTTCGACCTAGAGGCAACCATTACTCTGATTATTCTGGCCCCCCAGATTAATTTTGTCTATACATATTTTTTCTCATGGACACATGCTATTTCATGAGATAGTAGAGTGCTTAAAAGCATAATTTCTGTGTAGCAACTTGGGCTTGACTCTTGATTCTCAATGAGTTATTTAATTTCCCTGAGACTCAATTTTCCCTAAGTAAATGTGGATGAACATAGTAACTATTTCACAGGATTGTCGCCAAGTCAACAGACGTAATGACTGCAAATAACAAAGTCATAAGTAAATATAACTTTGAAATTGTACTTATATTCAGCCATTGCTACCTTTTATTTGATATAATTGCAAAATGTGTCAAGGTTCTTTTTTTTTTTTTTATGTGTCAAGGTTCTTATTCTAAAACTAACCTTTAACCTCCCTCCTGTCTATGATCGTGGAAGATTTAATTGTCATTCTTCTGATTCAACAGGGAGAGGAACAACAGGTCAAGTTTTCCCATATTTTAGACCACAGGGCAAGGAAAGAAAGTTAAAATTAAAGTCCTTAAAAACTGAATTAAAATGTGGCATTGATGATGATTCAAGTTCTTGTGATAAAAGGTTTGAGCAATATCAAAACCATTGAAGTGCACAGCCTGGTTTTATGAGCCTTGGAGGAACTTTACAACAGCCACTCCCGAAGTTTTATTCTGCCAGTTTTATAGATGACTCATCACAGCCCAGATTTTCAATGAAACAGTTGAAGGTATAAACCAGCCTCCTATAAAACAACTGTAGTACAAAACCCACTTTTACATAATGCAATTTAATAGAACTGCTATTTTACAGAACGACAGTGACGGGGTAGCTCATGATTTCATGTGCTTGCTGCAGAGTGGGAGGCAGCCCCTGCGTTTGTACTTTACTTTGAGCAAATAAAAAACAGGTTTTTCTCAGAAGTCAATAAGCATGGGGTTCGGGGAGAAGCAAAAGAAGAGTGGGGTTCTTGGATCGGAGCCTGCCTGGGCTCGGAGAGCAGTCTGGGGTGAGCCCTGTGGGAGAAACACATGAGCCATATTGATCTGCACGATTTCCTTTGGCTTCAGGAGTACAAAGGGGAAAAAAAATTGTGTTCTGAAGGAGATTTTTGGAGTAACTATTAGTTAACTGCAGCATGAAGAAAATGGTTCCATCAAAACGTAAGAACATTTAAAAACCCCTCTCTAGTCAATATAAGAGAAATATTTTGATATACATATTTTAGGATATATATTTAATATTTTAAAAATATGTATTTCAGCAATGGATGCCATTCTGGCAGACGCTAGTTGATATGACCACCTCAGCACCACCGCCTAACTGCTGAGAGGCAGCTGACACCTGCCCTTCTCCTCCTGAGGGATCTCTGGTCGCTGAAGGTCACTTTGATACTTTCATGACAGTCTGGAAAGCCAGACAATTATGCCCATGTAGGAGCAGCCCTCATTTGAAACATCTGAAGGCCAACAGGAGCATAGATGTCCCAACTGCACTGCTCTCCAGTGGGGTGGCTCTAAGGCACCTGTTTCAATCTGGTTCAAGAGTGGGATTAAGCCCCAGGGGCCCTTGATACCTGCCGCTTTGATAATGCACCTTTCCTTGGGTACTGACCAGTAGCCCTGTGGTATTTCTTTCAACTCGCAAATGAACAACTTGTGTTTGCATCTCCATCTAAAGATTGGCTTTTAGGGGAACCCAAGCTAAGGCAATTGTTATCCAAATGGTAAAATAAAATATCCTTCATCAAACTAAATGTGATACTGGCTGAAGGCAAAATGAAGGAAAAGAATTTGAAGCCACTCTCTCACAAACTCCCTCTGTCTGAATTGAGTAAGTTAAATATTTATAAAGTGTCTCCTACATGTAACATATTTTCCCTAGATATTTAGAAAGATTAGAAATGCATAATGTAATTTACTTCATACTGGAACGTTAATAAATTTTGGAAAATTCGTTCCAAAGGTTTTTTTTTTTTTTTTTTTTTCACAAGGAGAACCTTCTTTCTTAAATGACATTGGTCCTGATCAATCCCATAAAATGACAGTTTTTTCAGAATCACTTATCTGGTGTTGAGGTTCAATTGTGTAATGATTTTCAGCTTATGATGGTTTAGAATTACCTTGAACTAACCCTGAGAACATGGATGGGTTAGTTTTATTTTGGAAGAAATGTTAAGATAGTAGGATGTGTGTAGATCTCAGCATGTCTTTTCTATAGAAATGATATTTATGTTTTGTGGGAAGACTGCATTTTTCTTAAACAAATTACTTTTAAAAAAGGGCATTTTTGAATACAAGAAAGTTATACAAATTATTTCCAAGTCAGTTGGCTAATAGATTATTTGAGAGCTATGTTTTATTTTTACATTGATTTCTTCATTCCTTCAAAATTTAAGAATACAGTTTAAGGTTACGAAACAGAAGATTCTGTGCATTATGGCTAGAAATCTGCTCCCCACATATATAATATTTGTGCATCTGTGACATGCTTCATTTGATTTGATGTGTGCTTACCTAAATGTGATGGGCTGACAGTATCAAATTCAGCAGATTTTCTGAAACTTTAAGCTGGATGTTCTTACGTTTGTAAGAACGGAATGGCAAATGTGAACTGTCTAAAAGCAGCAGATGCTGTCATATAGTCCAATATTGTCATTAAAATCCGCTTACATAGTGCAGATAAGTCAATTCAAAGACAGTAATTACTTACTGAAGTATTTATTTCTATTACTATTTTTCTGGGGTTACCGGGGCAATGAAATATAGCCTGATTCTTGAAGGAATAACTGTGAACTTTAAAAAAATCCATGGAAATGAAGGCATAAGTTTTAAAAAAATAATTATGTATTGAAAGAGATTATGAAAAAGGAATGACCCATTTAGTGATTAATTGCACAATTAAAGGAGCATTACAATCTTTTAATCTTTTAAATAACAATATTATTTTTCTTATTTTATTTCATAATCTGAATATTATTCTGAAGTACTAAATTATATTGAATCTGATTAACTTAATGCGATAAATATTTACTGAGGGTCTTCAGTAAGCTATGTATCATGCTAATGGGTGGGGCTGAAAGGCAAATGAGATAACGTGGGCTTTCCCTTCCGTACATAGCAAAGCCAGGCACATAAATGCAAACAATGCTGGCTGGGAAATGCAATGACAATTTACAGTCACTGTATCAAACAGTATTTTGCCCTATAAAGTGCACAGAAGGCTGCATTCAATGACAATAGCTTATATTTAAGCACAGACTGTGCACAGCCTTGGACACAGAGCTTTACATGATCTCATCTGATCCTCACAGCATCCTTAAGCAATATACGCAAAAGTAGATCTGGATTTTTGTGTTGCCTGAGTTTTATAGAATATGAGAGTCCTCTTTAAGAAAAAAAGGGCATTCATATTTTATTCAAAAAATGTTACCACTTCACACGTGGCAATGGGAATATACTGGGTGGGTTCTTACAAGTGGAGATTTGACGTTTAATCTTTGTTGGTTTCACAATAAATCTTCGTTCTAGAACTATTATTCTACCAGCTTTTCAAGCAAGAAAACTGAGGCTTAAAGAGCCAAAGTAAATTTAAAAAGAAATTTTAATTTGCGTGAAAATCAACAGAGCACAAGGGCTGTTGTATGGAAGAATTAATACCATCGGTCTCAAAAGCCGAACCTCTGAATTCCATGAGAGATCAATAAAGATTTCTCATCAGCCAATTTAGTTGATTCAGGCACTGTTGACAGGTAGAATTAAGTTCTTTCTACAGAAGAAGATGCAAAAATCAGCGGTGTTCTTTTTTGTTGCTAATATTTACTTCTGAATTAGAGAACATGCCTTGGGAACTGGGATATTGGAATCTAGTTGTTATTGGATGAATTAAAGTAATTCAACTTACAACTTCATTATGATGCAAATGTTCTACAGACCAGAATAGTCCTATTAGTCACATTATTTAATTTTCAGCTTTAGTGTTTAAATAAATTAATTCATGGACTGTTCAACATGCAACGATGTCATATATCCCATTAAAGTAGCTAAACTAATCTGACAGCTGATTGATTTCAAATCCCATTATGTAAACAAAGGAAAAATACTAGTATCACTGAGTTAAGTAAAGTAGGTTTTACAATTTCATCTATTTAGTTTCCAGCTCTAATTTACCCATGATTTTTAACTCATCTGCAGATGACCAAAAGCCAAGATGATCAATGGCCAAGGCTGATGCCCAGAAAAGTGCACTGAGATTTATAGCTACCATGGAAGCATAATTTAAAAATATAAAGGAAGTTTCTTTTTAATTTTGAGGTTTGCCAACAGAGTTGGACATGTATTAGAATTTCATTTCTAAAAAATGATACCTTTATATGCACATAAACAACTCTGCTAAAATGAAATTAGTCTGGGAATGGCAATTTAGATTTATAGATGCAGGTACGTTAAAAATTAATCAATCATCCCCAGTCCTTGATAAAAGTCATCATTTTACAAGGGCAATTCTACAGTAGCTTGTAAGGTGCTATGCTGGCTAAGAGTGCTCCAGAGTTTTATGTTGAATAAGAAAACAACAGGGAACTCAGGGAAGCTCTGATGATCACAGCAACTAGTGCTGCGGGTAAGCACAGTTAAGAGGGAGATTTAGCAGACATCATCCAAGAATTGACTGTAATTGCTTGAAAGAAAATACAAGGTAGCCATACAAGATAGGTATAAAGTTGGTGTGCAATTGCACACTAACTATAATCCAAAATACAAGTGGGCCACTCTGTATACTGGACAGAACCCAAGAATACTTTATTTATTTACTTTTTCTTTGAAAGGAACATTTTATTTTGTTAAATTTTTACTTTTTTATTCATTTTTAATTAAAATCATAATGGTATACATTTATCGGGTACGAAGCGATAACTTGATATACAATATGGAATGATTAAATCAAACTGATTAACATCGCCATCACCTCATTTACTTATTTTTTGTGGTAAGACATTAAAATTTACCATTAGTTATTTTGAAATACATCCTTGCATTGTGCCATTAGGTGAGATCCCACCAATCGCCGGCCCCTACTCACCCTCTCCTACCTCACTCCTCCTCCTCGCTAGACTATATTTGTGTTTTATCGTTCGTATGAGTGGGTGTTTATATATCGGTTTCCTAACAGTATTGAGTACATTGGATATCATCCTGATCCCAAAACCAGGAAAAGACCTGACAAAGAAAGAAAACTATAGACCAATATCATTAGTGAATATCGATGTAAAAATATTCAATAAGATCAATCAATTCAATGATACATCAAAAAAGTGAGATACCATGATCAAGTTGATTTTATACCAGGGTTACAAGGTTGATTCAACATACATAAATCTATAAATATAATACACCACATAAAGAACACTTTATGAAGGATGCTTTGTTGGTGTCTATAAAGGTCCCAGGCCCTGGACAGGAGGGGAGGGATACGTGTTATCTAACTACACTTTGCTCTTATCTCATGACCATTTTATCTGTCCTTCCACCACCCCAATGTAGTTGAAATCTTCTCATTATTCAATATTAAACTAAAAAAGTCTATTGCTGTGTTTTTTTTCTTTTTATTCAACGTTAAACTAAAAAAGTATACTGCTGTTTTTTTTTTTTTTATTATTTCAAAGTATTAAAAAGGTACAAATGTTTTTGTTCCTGGACACACTGTACGTTGCTGAGGTCAGAGCGTTCAGTGGACCCTCAGCAGGACAATGTGCTGTACGTGTCAAAGTCACACTTTTTTTTACATGAGAAAACATAAGAAAGTCGGTTCCTCATAAAGGAACTTGATCATATTATGACAAAGGACTCTAGTCAATTTTTGAACTTCTTTGTTAATCTTTCACCTGGATTTATGACACTAAGCATGTAAAGCTCAAACTCCTCAAAGTCCTAAATTGTCAAAGCAATTGCCTATTATGGCCTTGTGATTTTAAGGTTGCACATTTATAGATTCCATTGAAATATTCTTTAGATTTCATGAAACTTTTAGATCACTAGACGATTATTTATACCCCAAGGAAGAATGCTTATAGATGATTTCATTTTATTGTTTCAGAGAGAAAAAAATCAAGAATTTTTACAAAAGTCAAATTTAAAGTATAGTCCCTAGAGTTTTTGTGCTGACACCTAAATTAAAGGCAGTTTTCCAAATTGGGGAAATACAATATATCCAAAATCTAATTAAGTGACTAATTCAAACTTATTTTTATAAAATTTCTGTCTATATTAGAAGTTTCTTCTAATGAATACAGTCATTAAGGAAGGCATTTTTCTATACATAGTATATGTATGTAAATAGTCTGATGAAAAGACAGAATTTGAATACAATTCCTGAACGGTTGGAGTGAGGAATAAAGCATCTTGGACAACAGGTTGAGCAAAAAGAAGAAAGCTTATTGTACACGGCCTGGCTGGGATGTGTTCCTCAAATTGCCTGAAGGTTCTGTTCTTAGATATTCTGTTCCCACTTCCTCCTCTCCCCTAGAACAAATCTGTTAGTGTTTTGAAATACCCAAACTTTATAACTTTTTGATAGATGTTAAATAAGTCTTGTCAAAAGGGCACTGTGGGTTGATGAACATTTGCATTCTGCAGCTCCAATATCTGAACCGTAAAGCTGCCTGCAGCGTACTCGACGTGGGACTCTGGGCTGGTGGCCTGAACTCTTCACATCTCAGTGTTGCCATTCGTAAAATAAAGACGACTGTCTTCCTCATAAGATCGCATACCACTTGAGTGACACAAAAGCATTTGACACATAAGGATGATTTGAGGGTGATATTACAAGGAGGCATTTTTATTTTTCCATAAAATGGTCTCCCCTCCAAGCCTTCCTTCTTCAAGGGGCAGCCAGGACACATATTGTCGCAGGAAGGAAAGGATTTACTTTGCCTAGAATAAGGGGAGAGTTGATGATCCTGGGGCCTCAAACCTGATGCCTGGCAGCAGTGGCAAAGTTTTGGAAGCCAAGCCTTACTTGTGGAAAATTATTTTCTAACTTTCTTTAATTCAGCAGAACATGCCAGATGCTTAAATGTGCCTGATCAGAGTATATAGGTCAGGGTAGAGGAAAACTAAACAAACACACAAGAATTCCATCGCTTTCACCCTGGTAGGTCTCAGGAGAAGGAAAGCAGAGATCAGGAGATCGAGAGGTGAGACTCCTGTATTTTGCCTTTGCTGGGGGAATTAGTCATAATTGAGTGAACCCCTAACATAGAGGGTATTTCCTTTTGTTTCCTCTTTACGAAGAGAATAATCCCACAGACTGTCTTCCACACCTACTTAAAGTAGCTACAAGACCATAAAGGGCAATAAAGTAAAAGTAGTTAACAAGAAAGAGGGCCTGCAAAGGGATCCTAGAGGGGCCCAGGAGCTCTGATAAGGTGAGGGGGCCAGCAACCCCTTTATGTCCTTGGGAATGCAGTGGGGCGGGGGGGGCGGGGAGTCATGTTCAAGAGCTGCTGCAAGTCTGCTCAAGAGCTGATGAATGGAGAAATTGCAGAAAGGGTTTCCAAGGAAGGGGAGACGCACAGCATTAAAAACCATCCATGCTAACACTAAATGACGCCTCGACCACAGTCCACCAGAGTGGTGTGCGGTGGACTGAAAGTCCAGGGGAGGCCCAGGTGTCAAAGGGATATACTCTCATCTGTAATCTGACAATTCCAAGAAGCATTGCCAATTCCCAGAAAATAAAATAACTAGAGTACCATAGTCACAAATGCTGGTAAAAACAACACAGAATAGCCTACATCAACCACACCTCCATCCATGGCTGCTGTGCCCACCTGCAAAGTGGACCAGCCACTCCCAGCGTCAGAGGCCGGCCTCTGCGTCCCCCCTGTGACCGGATCACATACAGCCTTTGGATGTCTCACTAGAGACAAGAGGGAGCAGAGGGTTAAATGCTGGGAAACGTCTTCCAGTGCTAATTACCTGATCAGATTGGAGTTAAGCATTTGCACTTGCGGTCAGTAGGACAGGCAGAGGAGCTTGCAGGTGAGATTAAATCATTTAAGAAAAATCTGAGTATACTGCAATGTAGTTTTCCCCCACTGATTATCAGGCTACGCCTATAACAATAACTCAAACAAATTTTGCAATAATGTTATCAGCAAAATATGGCTGTTATCCCCACAACCACTGTGGACTGACAGAAGTCTAATGTTCATCAGAGTACTTTGTTTTAAGATTAGGGGAGTCACCTTGATTGTCGTAGCCTTGTAGGGTGAGATAGGAAAACAGATCCATTGTTGTTTTCATTCTTGTTTCTCTTGGTCACACATCATTTGTCTAACCCCAGATGGTCATCTCACTCCTATGTGATTTTGTTCAAAGTCAAGAAAACTGAAGAGTTAAGAAGCGATCGACAATCACAACAGGAAACCATGCTCTCCTTATTTGCCTCAGAGGATATGGAAGGAAACCAAATGGAGTTGAATGTCATTTGGGGAGAAAAGAAGGAAAAACAAAAGCAAAATTTTATGTGTAGATTTAGATGTAGGTCTTGCTAACATCTACACATTTTACCCAGTAAACAATTCTAGGATGCTTTCCACCAAACAGTGCAAAATAAAAATGTATGTATTAATTTCACCATAAATGCAGCATGCACCCGCTTTATGTAAATTGTCTAAAATTAAGAACAAGTCAATTACTCTGCATAATGTTGACCTTCATTTCAGACATCTGAAAAAAATAAAAGTTTCAGTTAAGATCATAATAATTTTCCTTAATTTTGAAAGAATAATTTTGTAGCTAAAGTAGAAACCTTAAAAAAGTAGACTCTATCTTTCAAATATCAATTTTTAAATCAATCATTCACTTGATATAAAATCAATAACCATCACCAGGCAAAACTAGCAAGTCCTTACTTTTTTCTCTTTTTTTGTGAAGGTGACATTGGTCTTTTAATGTTGTGTTTTAATGTTTTCCTTTTTGCTTTATAAAGTTTTGAGTTAGGTAAATTTTGGTAACAGTTTTGTGCCCAGGCTCATGTCTTGATGAGTCTGTAATAACAGTAATTCTCAAAGAATTGTCAAGGAGATATTACCCTAAAATATTAAGTGTTCCATAGAAGTTCTTTGCCTACACACGAGCAGAAATCTGAAGGGCTACACTGTAGGAGCCTGTCCCCTTCAGGGTAAGTGTGCAAAACATAAAGAAATACCGTAAATTAGAGGGAAAAAAACCCTAGAGTTTATATATCTCTCACTCAAAATTGCTAGCTTTAATTATTGGTAAATATTGTAATAAAACCGTTATTAAAGAAAGAATTTTCAAGATTTTTACATGCAAGTACACATTATATACATTAATAAATTATATGTATGTAACTGTTAAATTGTAGAATATATAAAGACAGATTCTAGATATTTTGCAAGTTTATAACGAAGTATATTAAACTACTAATCATAAAATGACTATGAATAACAATGATTTGTTGCTGTATAAGTGTGTGTGTTTGTATTTATATAAGGCTTTTCTTGGTTGTGGGAACTGCTAAGATTATATTAGACTCATAGAATGCAATTTGATAATGTGCCAAATACATTAAGAATCTGATAAATATGTTCTAAAAGAAAAATAATGTCTAATTTAGGATATTATGATTCAATATGCAGAAATTTAAAAATATACCCAGATAGAAGAGTAAATTCAATGGACAGACTACATAGTAATGCTCAAAGTCAGAAGATCTGGTGATTTAAAATCTGTCATCAACTAATAGTGTGAATTATGTGAAATATATGATCATTGGGGGTCAATCTTCTCATGTGAAATTAGATGGTACTGCTAAAAGTTCATGATTCTGAAGCCCCTATTAAGATTTTATGAACTATTTCATTCACCAAATAGATGTGAGTGGAAGATTTAGCATTCATCAAAGGGCCAGTGGGTGCTAACAGCTGCAGATCATTAGACAAGTTGGGCTAATTAGGAGTCTGATGCTTCATGCTTGAAAATGGTGAATTATCCAATGGGTATAGAATATTCAGCCTGGATTTGTACCTCGCTTTTAGGTAATGAGCTGGTTGGGAAAAAGTGGTAATTATGTTGAGTAAAAAAGAACAGAGTGCTTCAGGAGGGCTGAACTCAAGGAGCGATCCCGTGTGAAGGAAATGTTTTGAGGGTCCCCTAAGAGACCAGGAAACTCCTGCACAGATGAAGGTGGTGCAGGTGCACGGCTGCAGCCAGGACAGCCCGTATATCTCTCAGACTAGCTCTGACTGTGACATCCCAAGGGTCACGGAAGGCAGGAGGCTTTTCTGCTTTTCTGCTCCTATTCTAAGGAAACCTTCACACTTTCCTCATCTGGCTCATTTCCAGGTATTTAAATGGTAATAATGTCACTTACAGAAAGAGGCACCAATGGACCCTAAGTTTTAGGGATTCACTGCAAAGCCCCAATTCTTCAATTTGGAGCTGATACCCTGTTTCCCTGAAAATAAGACAGTGTCTTATTTTAAGGTGTGCTCCCAAAGATGCGCTAGGTCTTATTTTCAGGGGACGTCTTATCTTTCCTGTAAGTAGGTCTTATTTTCGGAGGATGTCTTATTTTCGGGAAAACAGGGTATATCCAAGCAGCATAAAGGACTCAGTGTGACTAACGCCTCCCCATATCACAGGTCAAATCTTTCCCATGGCTATGGAATGTCTTGGGAAATTCTTAGACAGGGTGACACCAAAAATCTCAGCAGTATATTTAATATTAGCCATGTCATGAACATGTCCCCAAGACTGAGCTCCCGACTAAAGAACTGAACCTGTAAATAACTACCCTGAAGCTGGAAATCTCTGTTTATTAAGAAACGAAACTCATGGCAGGAAGGATGATGACAAACTGCAACCCTAATGGCCGTGTCCCAATGTTGTCCTGGAGTTTCATGTTCCAGGGGTGAATGAATAATTTAATCTTCATGAGCCATCAATTCTAGTCCTCCTTCAGAGGTTTGGCAATGGTCCCAGCTAATTTCATTTATGATGTGGATTTTTTTTTGAGACCATGAGTATTCAGAAAGTGAAAAAGGGCAACCATCATCTCATTATATGAGCATGTTTCTGGTTTTCTTTTTTCCTTCCAGTAATACTTTATTGATTTATTAATCAGCAACAAATCAAAGGGTAAGGACATGCCATTTCCTCATTAATTAGTCATAGGAACAAGCAATGCTAATCAGTCTTACTTCAATCTTAAATAATTAGTCTTTTAAAAAAATCTCTCTTGAGGGAAGAGAGTGAAATATAGATACTTTATAATGCTTTATAATATTTTTTACAGAATGAAAACTTACATCTTGAATATTAAATCAAAGATTCAATATATAATCATGAAATAACTTTGCATGCCCAGCAGTTTTGATCCATAACTTGAAAGAGTTGCTTTGTCATTAGCTAACGGATTTCTTTTTTACATACACTCAAATGCCACCTCCCTTTATCTCCTCCCCCACAAGAAAATGAGTCTGCTAAAGTGAGAAATAGTAAGAACATATTTTAGAAACTAAAAAAATAAAGTCCTAATCAGGTATTTACTGAGTTGTGACAATACTTTCTACATTAAAACAGATTTTCATTTCTATTATTTATGCAAACATTCAGTCACTTACTCACTGGTCATTCATTAAAATTTCTCTTGGCAATGACTATGTGCCCAGCATTGTGCTAGTTGCTATATTTACTTTATAATGTTGTAAAAAATATACACAGTTCCAGAAATCATAGTCCACGCTCAAAAGGGACAAGGCAAACAAACAGTAAACAAGTAAACATAAAAATACATGCAATAGTACACACTGAGATAATTTACAAGATAAAAATAATTATATTTCTTTTTTATTTTTTCTTTTTTAAAACAGAATCTCACTTTGTCACCCTTGGTAGAGTGCTGTAGCATCATAGCTCACAGCAACCTCCAACTCCTGGGCTTAAGCAATTCTCTTGTCTCAGCCTCCCACGTAGCTGGGACTACAGGCGCCTGCCCCAGTGCCCGGCTATTTTTTAGAGAAGAGGTCTTGCTCTGGCTCAGGATGGTCTCGAACCTGTGAGCTCAGGCAATCCACCCACCTCAGTCTCCCAAGTGCTAGGCATACAGGCGTGAGCCACTGCACCTGGCCTGCAATTACTTATATTTCTTAATACTGAATAGTTTTAAAGGCTTCAATTATCCTTTTACGTATGATTTCTCTGCAAAGGAAATTGACCATTAAGCACAGATATTTCTTCTCACTAAAATATATCTTTCTTTGTTAACTAATCTCCTGATGATCTTTTAACTTTTTATTTAGAAGAACAAATCATTTCTCTAGTTGATTTTCCACTTTTATTTATTTTGAGACAGTCTCATTCTGTTCCCTGGAGTAGAGTGTAGTGTTCCCTGGGTGTGATCATTTCTCACTGCAGCCTCAACGTCTTATACTCAAGTGACCCTCCTGCCTAAGCCTCCAGAGTAGCTAGGACCCTAGGAGGGATGGGGGTGGGCATCTTGCTATGTCACTCAGACTGGCCTGAAGCATTACCCCACTTTGACCTTCCAAAGTTCTGGGATTATGGGCATGAGCTACAGTGCCTGATGGGCTTTCTGATTTTAAATTCTCATTTTGTTCATCTTAGGGAAGCTCTGTTTTTTCTATAGCCTGTGCCTGATCCAGATGACTATATTATTGTTCACACTGTCATTGACCTAGTTTAAGTTTTATTAAAATCATTCCCTTTTCCAAGTTCACTAAAATCACCACTTAGACATCCATAGTGCAAATGATCATGACCTATTATTACCTGGTGAATGTGACAGACATTCAGATCAGCATTTTTATTTGAACTAATTTCTTAATGGTATCCCTAAGATTAAAAATATGCTGGTAGGGAATGTACTGGAACATGGGGTGTCATTTTTGCTTAAAGTTTCAAAAATATTTTCTCAACTCTCAAGTTACTTGTTCACATGCTATGAGATCCATCAGAGATTTTAAAGTAATTTAAACTGTATAATTCAGATTTTCATTCCAATCACTATTATTAAAACATCTCTTAAACTGTTACCATGGCAACTCCATAGTTGACCACCTTCATAAGTTGATCTAATTTTCAAAGACCAGCCATGCACCACATTACATAACAGTACATTAGGTGTTGACCACCCTGACATGTTGACCAGTCCCTTGGGTGCTCAACTTACAGAAGTTCTACTATATGTTGAGTAAAACAAGCAACCAAAAGCAAGTTCACTATCACTATCTATTGATCAACCTATCTATGGTTTTATTTATTCTGTTTTGCTGGTAACCATGCTTCAAAAAATGTTTATTGGATGAATGAGTTAAAAACACTTTCTTGTTAATGTATTTGACTAAAGCATTTTGTAAACTAAAAAGTTTTGTTCTCTTTCGCGTTTGTATCATTAATAAACAAAAGGAAGGAGACTGAGGGAGGGCGACTGAAAGTGATGGGTAACTAATAACCAAGAATGTTATTTGTATAATATTATTTGAAGGAAGCTAACGAAGATTTATGAAGCCTACCATGAACTAGGATTACTGTTTGTGTGGTTACTCCTCATTCTTAATGCAGGATTTTATTTGAAACGATAGAATCCTTAAATGCAAAACATTTCAATGCCCATTTAAAGTAAACCAAATGTCCAAGAGTTTAAATGACTGAGGATGTAAAAGTATGACTTAATTTCAAATCCTATTCTTGCTCCACTGTATTCCATGATACTTTCCCCTATGGTACTAGGTGTAATATGCTACAAAAACTTCAAAAACTCAATTACACCTGTAGATATATGTGGTCACAACACATTAGAATGAAGGGTGTCATTCCCTTTAAACCCTCCACTAGGAAGGTGAGGGAAAGTTGACATTTTTGAGATTGACTTTGTCAATGATACTTGGTAAAGAAGAGATCACACAGTCAACTTTTAGGAGAATATTTGATTAATTTAGATCTGTAAGTTTTGTTGCTAAGGTCTAGCATAGGAGGGACACATATATAGCATGATAAACTTTATTTTAATACGTTATATATAATGTATTTCAGTGCATTTCATCATTTTCACCTTGCAGCACAAAATAATGTTGACCAGAAACACCTCTGTAAAGTACTTCTTATAAAAAGAAAAATGGTGCATTAGAATCCTGACGTTTAAGGTCAAGTTCTGAAGATGCATTGTATATTAATGTATCCAATATATCAAACCAGAAGTTAATGTCTATCCTCCCTTTTGGGTCGAGACTATTTAATAAACCTATTTTTACCTTCTCCAGCTTGATTAATAGTATCCCAGAAATACTTTGTTCTGACAGCTCAAAAAAGACAGCTTTAATAGTATATAGGGATCATGAAGGAAATAATTCTCATTATATTTGAAATAATACATTTCAGAAATTAAAAATAATTTTATGTATAGGTTTCATTAAACACAATATAATGCATTGCTTTCCTCGGGGAATTTATTCAAGGCTGAAGATTAATTGTTGCAAGTTTTGCTGAATCATGTAATGGATTCTCCCAGTAGAAACTTTGCTAAAATGGTTCGGCTCTTTCCTTCACAACACATATGAGTTTTTATAGATACAAGTGACATTCATATTTTACAATTTTCTTCATCAGCATCAATTATTTTAATTTGTGATATGTCCTTGAAAACATAGTGTTTTTAAATAATAAAGAATATAATGACCTCTATGCTAAAACAGAACTTAGCTAAAACCACACACCAAATACGTACACATAGAGGTCATTAGATTCTTTATTGGCGGATTCTGCACGACAGCCTACTTTTTCTGGATTTGCTACATTGGCGGCCTCATGAACAGTCATTACTTCTGTGTTCTCCTGAGCCACACAGAGAATTAAACTGCTGTCTATGACTGCTCATAAAAATCCTAATCTTAAAGCAACAAAAAGGTATTTCTTAAGCATATTTTATTCACCTTATATATTTAAAAATAAAGTCTCTTGAAAGATGCAAGTTGCTGTGTTAGACATTTATTCATTATAGAATATATAGTTGTAATTTACTCTAAATTTCACTTGTAATACAAAGTGCATGGTCTGAAGTGGAGGAATTTATTTTTTCCCTAGAAACCAATACTTCTTTATTGGATTATTTTTAATATCTTAATTTCTCATAGCATTTTTTTCTAAGTGATTTTACTTTCAAAATTTTATAATAATGCATTAAAGGTTCCCGAATGCAAAAAAGTCAGCAATGGAGGACTATTAGTAGTGTCTACTCCCCTAAATATTGCCATATTTATGCATTTTTTGAAAATCTACTGAATGAAGATTCAAATATTCTACAGTTCTATAAAAGTCTTTCACTCCGAATACATAACTATATTTATCTGAAGTGGTTCTGATCAGCAATGTAATGAATTGTGCAGTCCACAGAGAAGAGAACACCATTAATTATGTAAAGACTGATGGGGATTCACTTACTTGGTTTCTTTCTGAACCACTTGACTTGTCTCTGTTTAATTAAACAATAATAAATGTGATGGCAGGGAGAAATTTATGCTGTTACTGAACAATACTGAATATATCCCTGGAATAGAGAATGGGATTTTAGATGTCTTCATATTTAGAGAGAAAATCAGAGGAAGATAATTAAAGCACGTGCTTACATGCCTGCCTCTTACTGACATACATCTTCAATCATATCTATTCTCTAGCTTCCTATTAGGAAGAACACTGTAAAGGCAAATAGCTATTAGTACATCTGTACAGGTCTTCATTTCATCTCTTAGAGAGTCCATTTTCTCTTGGAGAAGTAGGCTGCATGCATTTCACATAATGCTCACATGTCCTCCATCAGGCATTCTTCACATTCTCTGCTCCATTACATGGTGAAAATGAAAATATCAAAATATTAAAGATGTGTTGCTGAAGGGTAGGACAATAATCAGCTGTAAAAAATTAAACTCGTTTCATTGTGAGCTGATAGTTTAATATGAATTACGAATGCAGCTCAAAGATCTAAAATATTTTAACTCTGTTATTGAAATATTTGAAATGTTTTAACTGCATAATCCGTGACCATACACATATTAAACCACCAACACCAAAGAGTTGGTGGGAGAGGGTGCATACGGAGACAACCTGTCAATTTTCTGGTTTTAGAAATTTGGGTAGTTTTTATAACCTTTCTACTATTTCTATCTTTATGAGTTGATCATATGAATATCTACGTACCTATTCATACTCAGGACATATGCAAAGCATCCATACCAGTGCATATGACGAAATAGCATTAAAAAGTATATGTTTTATATTATGAGAGGCATTATGAGCTTCTCTCCAATTATAGGTTTTAAAAACAAATTTCATCCTGAAGAGCTGGCAACAAACATTTTTGTCATATTGAAATAGTATTAGTACACTTGCTAATTTATTAGTAGATTCATATTTAAGTTTTAATTTATCTTTTTTTTTCTCCTAGGGTATTATTAGACATACGAATCATAGACTTTAGCCCCCCCCAAGATGTGAATGATGTACTGCATAAAACAAAATTTTACAAGATTCTTTCCCCATAGATAGAATTTTTAATCTTAAAGAATGTCCTTGAATTGATAAGTCAGCACAAATGTATTAAAATTAATGCTATGATGCCCCCAAATAATTACATAATTGAAAATCTGTATACAAACTAAAAGTACAGTATTTATGTTTTAAATTAAAATAAAAATCCCCCAAATCACAATTACGCTTTAGTAAGTAGGGTTCTTGCTTTTTAATGAGAGAATTTGGCATGTGATATTATGAAATATGTATTTCTTCTTTTTTTTATTAAATCATAGCTGTGTACATTAATGCAATCATGGGATATAATGTGCTGGTTTTATATACAATTTGAAATATTTTCATCAAACTGGTTAACATAGCCTTCCTGGCATTTTCATAGTTATTGTGTTAAGACATTTATATTCTACATTTAGTAAATCTCACATGTACCCTTGTAAGATGCACTGTAGGTGTGGTCCCACCAACATACAAGTGATAGAATCAGGTACATCTGCCCAAATAGACCTGCCCCACCCAGGTGGGTCTGACCGGCCCAGGCAGGGTCAGGTTCATGACCCACCCAGGAAGGGTCAGACTCATGTCCCTCCCAGGAAATAGGAGTGCTGCCAATTGCTGCCCTCGTGACCCTTTAAATCCCTATCTGCCATAAGCCACGTGTGGAATTCCTTTCCTGATTTCATCCTACCTGCATCCAGGTGGAATAAAAGCCGTATTGACCACAAACACTGGGCCTTCATTTCCTTTTGTTTCATGCTTTGCCATAAGCGTTAATCTTTGGGTCTATAACCTCTCCACAAGTCCTAAAATCCTTGGGATTTTCAAGGCATTGTCTCTTTGTATGCTAATGAGTTCCTGGTGGCTGGCAGCCTTTAGGTCGGTGGTCCCCAAACATTTTGGCATCAGAAACTGGATTCAGGCAAGATGATTTTTCCATAGACCTGGGTGGGAGGTGGAAGGTCTTTCTGGATGATTCAAGTGCTTTCCATTTATGGTGCACTTTATTTTTATTATTACGACATTGTGATATATAACGAAGAATTATACAGCTTGCCATGATGCAGAATCAGTAGGAGACATGAGCTTGTTTTCCTGCAACTAGAGCATCCCATCGCGGGGTGATGGGAGACCGGGACAGATGAAGTTTTCCTTGCTTGCCTCGGGGCAACTCAACTCCTGCTGTGTGGCCCCTGCCTGGCTCCTAACAAGCCAGGGGACCAGTTCACAGCCTGGGGGCGGGAACTGCAGCTTTAGGCAGGTTCAGAATGAGTCTGATCGCCAAAAAGATGAAGGTAAGTTAAGAAAGTTGGGACTTTACCTCTATTTGTCCATCCTCCAGGGAGGGAGAGGGGTGAAGGTTAAGTTGATCACCAATGGCCAAAGAATCAATTAATCATACATTTGTAATGAAGCCTCCATAGAAACCCAAAAGCACTGCATTCAGTGAGCTTCTGGACAGTGGACAGGCAGAGGTCCCAGAGGGCTCTGAAGAGGACATGGAAGCTGCCTGCGTTTTTCTCCAAAGGGTGCCCTGTTAACCTCTTCATCCGGACTTCAGGAGTACTTTTTGTAATATCTTTGTAAAAAAGAATCAGTAGATACGCGTCCCGGAGTTCTGTGAGCTGCTCTTGCCAATTAATTGAACCTGAGGGAGGAGGGCTACAGGAACTTGACTCATAGCAGGTTCATCAGAAGTACAGACAAAGCAACCTGGTGTTCGTCCTGTGCTGCTGAAGTGGCGGCGAGGGCAGCCTGGGGACTGCGGCTTTCCCCAGAGCCATCAGATCTTACCACCTGGTGGTATCAGGACTGAACTGAATTAGAGGATCCCAGGATACCCCAGGCAGAACTGCTTGCTGCCTGCTGTGTGGGGAACCCTCCCCCATACTTAGAAGTCTTCCGTGTCGATTGTTACGGTGTGACAGGAAAGGAAAAGTTGTGTGTGTGTGTGGGGGGGGGGGGGGGCGCGGGAGGTTCGTTCTTCATAACAGAGAGGAAAAAAAGAAAAAAAAATCATTTTCCTAAACCAACCAATGGCTTATATCCACAAAGCATATCGAAGAATGGTATTTTCAAAATAGTTGAGAGATTTATTTCTTTGTCACACCACAGTAGGGCCATTGTATAAAGTACCCCCCCCAAAAAAAAATAGGAAAACAGATTCAAAAATCCCACTACCAGAGACAATTGCATTCAATATTTTGATTGAATTTTTTTTTTTGGTTCCCATAATGTACATTTTCTGTAATCATAGTTGAGTTCATTATTTTCATGTAATTTTATATAAACTAGTATTGAACATTACAGCCAATTTTACATATTAGTATAAACATTTTATAAATATAATTTTAATAGCTATATAAATTACATCTAGTAGCATTACAACTATGAAGACTTTTTATAATTTTCACAGTTCTCTGTTTTAAAATATGTTTGCTAATTTAAATAAGTATGTATCATAAATATGTAACAATAAATTTTGGAGAGGGGAGGTTTCTTTATATTTTGCATTGTCAGAATTGGTCTAAGTTGAGATTTTTTCTCATGCCCTCAATACGTGGGCTTTGAGTTTTTAACATTAAAATTGCAGCGAGATAAATATGATATTTTCTGTAACTAAATCTGAGGACTTCACTCAAGGGATTAATCTAGTTTCATCATTGATAGGAAATGTAATTCTCAATAATATTAAACCACCAGTTAAAAAATAAAAATACCTTAGCTGAAACCAGAAAGATTTGGTTTCCAGAATGGTGACCAGAAAGATTCTTTTACACCATTATTGGCATCTTTTTATGGAACTACCAGTGGCAGCTCAGGAAGGTGGCTTGGAGTGATATGGGCCCCACATCAATCTTATCAGCAGCCCCTCCTTATCTCCAGAGAACCACAGATAAGAAGATAGTCTTATAAAAGTGTAACCCCGTTCACCAGGATTGCTATCCCTACCCCTTTCTATGAAGAAAATCTGAAAGCCACAAGTCAGCTTTGTTGTTTGTTTGTTGTTTAATGTTTATTTGTGATAGCACCATCACTACAATTGCCCTGTCAAAAGAATAATTTGGCTGAGTGTGGAGGATCATGCCTGTAATCTCAGCACCTTGGGAGGCTGAGTTAGGAGGATCACTTAAGGCCAGGAGTTGGAGACCAGCCTAGGCAACATAGCAAGACTCCATCTCTAAAAAAATATTAAAAAAAAAAAAAATTAGCGGGGTCTGGTGGTGTCTGCCTACAATCCCAGCTACTCAAGAGGCTGAGGCTGTAGTGTCACTTATGTCTGAGTGACAGCAGCGCTGGGGCACCAGGCAGGACAGAGAGGCTGCCTTTTTCTTTTTTGTTATGTCAGTTTATTATGTGTTTCTCTACCTTGGCACTTTATGAAGCTGGCAAAATGGTTTGTGACCAAAAACAAATTGAGGAATATGATTAAATTAAATGTGTTTTAGAAAGCATTAACTAAAGCGTAACTACATATAATTCCAAACACAATTGAGGTGAGGTCAGATGTCAGTTCTTAGTTCTTCCTTAATAAATATTTATGTGATTAACACACACACACACACACATTCAGAGAATAGTGTGCATGTTTCTTCTTCCAGGAGCTGTTCGTCCTCCTCTGCCTTGTTTCCCACCTCTGCTACACACTGGGAAAACCAATAAGCAGTGGATTTGCGGAAGCTGAAACACAGGCATTCACGCGTGTTGAACATTCCCAGCAGGCTGAGTGCCACTTTCCTGCTCCTGGGAAGCATCCACTGAATGGATGAGTTATTTGGATGTGATATTTCTTCTTTTCTAGGATACTAAAGCTATTTTCAGAAACTTTGACATGTCTCATCTAGTTGCTCAGAGTTCTCATTAAGTGCCGTTCTTGCGAGTGTTTTTCTACGACTCTACGCTTCCCCTAGAAGCTCAGATAAATGTTGCCTGGGTGCTTCCCCTCTACACTGGACTTTTTTCCTTTTCTTTAACACTAATGTTCTGTGCATTTGCATTTTCTGACTCATTGACCAAATGAAAAAAGTTACATTCCCATCTTTAAGCCACACAAGTTTTGGCTGGAATGCAATTAAAAAACGGGAAACCCCATTTTTGCAGAAATACGAATTTGGTGGCGACTCCTCCGAAGTCACGTCATTCAGAGTCTTTTCTTTGAAATTGTTTTGAAACCAAAATTGTCCAGGCTACAAAAAACATCTTCATTAATTGCTTCTGTTCCTAAGCAAGCTCCCTTTTAGCTCTATGTGGAGGCCACAGTCACTATGTGAGTATGTGCTGCTCCAGAAGCAGGAGAGTTGGAGTGCAGAAGCCGCGTGCATCACCAGACCATGAAGATACATTCTGCGACACTCCCATGTGTGTGAGGTCACCTCCGTGCTGCAGTGAACATTGTGCAGTGTACTCATACAAACCTAGATGGTGTAGCCCTCCACACACCCGGGCTCTCTGCTATGGCCTGTCACTCCTAGGTAACAGATCTGGACAGCACGCTACTGTACTGAGTCCTGCAGGCAACTGAAACACAACAGTGAGTATCTGTCTATCTAAACACAGAGAAACACAGGAAAGAACAGGACATGTGCCGCCTAGTTGACTGAAACATCATCCATGGTTGACTGTACATACACTGGGTTTCAGGTAATAATAGCTTCGTTCTTAGAAAAAAGAACAGCACAGTTGCTGTGTATATTTTGGAAAGATTCTATTTCTCAATGCTACCAACAGTTGCCACTCATAAATTGAGTTATCTTTAGAACTAACTTTCAGACTTCATTGAATAAGACTTTTGGAGGAATTAACTCTAAAACATTTTTGACTAGCTTATTTGGCTAGCCAGCACTTACGGCAGAGGTGAGAAAGAGAAAAAATCCCCCCCCCGCCCAGCATAAGAATGGAAATACTGAAATCTCAAGTCACTACCTTCTAGGGGAGAAAAAAAGCAATGAGGAATTTTTCATAATTGATGGTACACCATATGATGACTTACACGGTCACATGTGTGCTCTATCAGCTTTCACATCTTCATCAATTTCTTCCTTTTCTCTCCCATTCTCTCCCCCCCCCCCCATTCCTCCATTGTCCTAAAAAGGAGGTGGAAAGTGTTTCCAAAATAGAAAATTTATTCTTAGGGCAACCGTAAAATATTCAAACTGAAACATTCATACACAAATAAAAAGGGAGAATGCAGGATATGTTTTCTTCTAGTCTTACTCAACTGTAAACCTGATTATTTAATTCAATTGGTAATTTACCTTATTTTCCAATCTTGGTAACTTACACTCATTACACTCACCTTTGAGCTCTATCATTTCTTTTTATTTTCTCATTTCTTGTTTATTCTCCTGCCCTAGTCTGGGAAATTTTGCTTCTAATATACTCTGTCCCACCCCAGCCTTGAAGACCATTCTTAGGAGTCCACCCATTATTCTGACTCACAGTGCCTAGTCTTTGACATGTTGGCTTAGTGTATTACATTGATTTTGGGCAATCAATTGTTATCTAAAATTTACCCACTGAAATTCGGGTTGACATAGCAAGGCATAATCAGATCCTGCCTGGTTGCTAGATTCCACCTCTGATAGGCATGTGTGCCCAACAAGTAGCAGAGAAAGCACAACTTTTGGACAGGTTTTAAAAAGAGAAATAACAGACATACTTTCTTATTAGGTGGCTCTAAATTAGAACTTATAGTCATGATCATCATTTGGAGAACAAGGTGGTGGAAAATAAAGTGGTCGTTGGTAGAAATTGACAAACACATCTGTAAAGAAGGTGATATATTTGGCTGTGTTCACTCAATGAATATAGGGTAGAGATTAGGGAAAGTTAGTTTATTTTGACTCATACAAACCTAGATGAAGGTTGGAAAGAGTAATGATTCTGAAACTTCAATATGTACTCCTAAAAAATGCCAATAAACCAATGAAATTATTGTCATTGAACACGTTTCTCACCAAACTACTGCAACAAAATTCACACATAGCACCAGAAAAGATTCATCTGAGCAAATAATAAGTGCAGCATATAGTTTAAGTAAAAACAAAATACTGTTCTATTCCAGGCTCACTTTTCTTCTTATTCCCTCTCATGAAAATTCAGACCTGGAATATTAGAAGAAAGGATTATCAATTGGGCAATGCTGGGAAATTTTCTTCTAGAATGAAGACAGGCTAAGACAGGCTAAGATCTTACACACTTCATACAAAGTTGAAGCAGATGACAAAAGAGGAAATTAACGTAGATGGTGGAACTAACCGCGTGAATCTGGGATAACATAAATTTAAGTATGTTAAAACTAATAAGACTGCTGTTTCATTAGCAACACACAGTTAAACAAAAAGGCAGCATAAATCCTGCAGGAAATATAAACTTTAGATGGCAACTTTTATTTGGGGACAAAGGCTTTCCATTTTCCAATATCGTCATTAAGTGATTTACTTTTAAAGTATTCAATCTTCAAGTCATATACATATATGCATCCATTTGTCATAAATATTATTATTATTATTATTTTTGCAGTTTTTTGGCCAGGGCTGGGTTTGAACCCGCCACCTCCAGTATATGGGGCCAGCACCCTACCCCTTTGAGCCACAGGCCCTGTCCCCATTTGCCATAAAATTTTAAGGCATTGCCATTTTCCGAATCTTCAATTTATAATTGACATTTTATGATACACCGTCCTCAGGGATTTCGTTACTCTTCCTATATTTCCAAATTGGACCTAAGTAGGAATATTTTCTGAATTGTAAGCTGATATATTGGGGATACCAGAAAACGTCAAGAAAACCCTTTTTAACTAGAAACATATTTTTAAAGCTTGAAAAACTGGTTTATGTGCAATGTAAAGCTAGAGAAAGCTATGAAGACAACATATTGTCAGACTAGATTAGTCATTTTTCCTTCAAAAATATAAAGCAGATGCATATTTTAAAGAACAAGTCAAGGATTAAATATTGGATTAATGTTAATGCTTAACGTTTTAGTCTAATATATCTGGAAACAAATTAGTGAGCCTGTAATTAAACCTGTAATCTCTGAGCACATTTTAAAATGGCACCATGAAACAAAAAAATCTGCAGGTACTTTTAAAGATACAGCTCCTCCGTTAACTCCCCAAATTTAAATTCCAAACACATTGTCACAACTTAATTAAAAAAAAAAAAGAAGGTCAGCAATTACATACCTGCCTTCTAAGGTCAGTTTAACTTCCTATCAATCTTTACAGGAAGCTGTTTAAATTTATTTGGAGAAAAGATTTGGAAAATGTTAACAAACAGATGTGGTACAGTAAATTCCTATACATAATTTCTTTGGTTTATCTTTTGTGATATTACTCACTATAAGAAATAAAATATTGGGGTTCAAGTAGGCTATTTTTTTCTGGTTTTTATGCCATTCTGGCCTGCATACTATTTTTTAAAATAGTTTATTCTTGAGGGAAGGAAAGAAATTCATTGGTGAACAAAAAATTCATATAATGATATTTCTCAGTATCTCAGAGATGAGAAAGTGAGCTGCCAGTTGGTGGAGTAAGAGGAAGCCTCCCAGAGTGAAAGCGCATTGCCGGGGAAGAAGCCGGATCCCGTCAGGCGAGGGCAGCCATGAGGCGGCTGGTCTGGTCACTTTAGGTCCTGCCTGATCTTAAACCCTGTCTCCCATTCTTACTGTTTTGTAAATGTAGCTCCCACCCTAACAATGCCTATCTTGAGTAGTTTAGGTGGATGGATTTGGGAGATTCACTTTTGAATTGGAATGTTATTTTGGATCATGAGTTATACTGATTATTGTTTACTATGGGTCATGGGTTTGGCTGAATATTATTTAAGATAAGGGTTAATGCAGTCTTCACTTTGAACTCAAATGTATAAACTATAATGCTGGAAGTGGAAGATCAGAACAGTCTTGGAGTGGCTTCTCTCACTCTTCTCCAGAATCGCCTCCTTCTGACAATGTTTGGTGGACCTACGCCTTTCTCTCCACATTGGCTGACAGTGACAGGCAGCCAGACCTTCTTCATCTGCTAACAAGAACACTAGTAGAGGACAAAATAAAGAAACTGAGAAATTTTCAATAGTAGTGCAACAACACAAAGATGTTATCCTTTGGTATATGCCTCTCTATGTGAATATATTTTATATTTGACATTAAATGAAAATAGACAAATCTTATCTAGACTCCTGAACTATTTGTAATTTACTACATGCCATATGCAATCTTCCCTTCTACTGATACTTTCTTAAGTAGCTTTCCTTTAATTATAAATATATACACACACATATATAATATTTACTTGTGTATATATATTTCTGAATTGTAAATTGTACTGTATCTGTAGTTAATGCATACTTATGTTGGATTCCAAAACAACTATCTTTGTCCTCTGTTATTGGGGTGCTCTTGGCCAAAGAATGACCAGATATCCCAAGGTAAGGCAAGTGTGAGACAAAGTTTATTGAGAAGGAAAAAAATAGGTTTCCAAAGTAAGAGCAGGGTATAGATTTACAGAGAAAGATATACTCACCAAAGACAAAGAACAGGCCTCCCTTATCTGGATAAGAAAGGTCTTGGTTATGGTTGGGGGTTCTGTTTTCCTCCACCTGCGTTGGATCTACCCTGTGGTTCAAAGTTCACCTTGGAACCAGAGTCTTACTGAGCATGTGGACTTCCCATGAGCTTCTCTGAAAGCCCATTGAGGGGTCATGGGCCCCACTGTAGACTTAAGCTGAAGTTTAAAGACTTTTCTAGGTGCCCATGCGGTTTGGCCTGTAGATTAGAGTCTTTAACATCC
This sequence comes from Nycticebus coucang, assembly GCF_027406575.1. Taxonomy (NCBI): domain Eukaryota; kingdom Metazoa; phylum Chordata; class Mammalia; order Primates; family Lorisidae; genus Nycticebus; species Nycticebus coucang. The sequence continues at coordinate 116,526,974 of NC_069790.1, read as the reverse complement.
TTCTGCAGTTGGCACACTAAGTTCTGATTGGTAGACTGGTAGGATGGTCCCTCCTCCCCAGGTGTGAGCAATCACACACTAAGTTCTGATTGGTAGGATGGTCCCTCTTCCCAGGTGTGAACACTCACACTAAGTTCTGATTGGTAGATTGGCAGGATGGTCCCTCCTTTCCAGTGAGCAATCACTGGAAATAGGATTAAAGTGAGTTTATATAGTTTATATGATTATAAACTACATTTTATATCTATACCTACAATTGCATCTGTCTATATACATAAAATGTAGTTTTCCCTATAAGTTTAATCTTATCTTAAGCAATGACCCTCATTGAAGCATTCTGGGATTTTCTACGTGGTGAGTAATCTCTCTACTCAGACCTCCCCTGTGCAGGCTGCTCTTCCTTTCCTTCCACCTCTCATCTAGCTGTTGTGTACATGTGCCACAGGGTGTGTTGTTATTATGACAAACACAGACTGGTATGTCTCAATGTCTGGATTTATTTCATTATGCTCCTGAAATTAATAGAGTAATGCCAGGGAAATATTAGTTCTAAATGTCCGTTTTAATTTGACCATTAGTGTGGGTGATTCTCTGTCAAATGGTTTCCAAGGTTAAGTATTGTTAGTTAATATACTGCGTTACTGTGCATTCAAACTTAATGGTGTGTAGGCTTTCTATATTCACAGGCAAACTTCTTGTCCTTCCAGCATTCTATGGGTTGAAAAAGCAGAGTCACAGTTCATGAAAACATGGAAACCATGAGATACACATGGAAGATTCGTTCTAGTCTAGAGGCACAGTAGCACCTGATGGCCACCCATGATGGATCTCTAGGTAAGAGGTATGGGAATTACCTAATCCCAGGGAAGTGGTCACGAAGATGGTTTGATGTATATGTTTCCAGAGGATATGTAACAAAGTTCAAATATAATGAGGCATGAAGGGGTAAACACAAATCTTAAGACAATTTGGGGTCCCTTATTGTAGGCAAAAAGCCTAGGCTTCAAGACAATGGACTTGGATGGTGGGATGACAGGTCACCTCCAACAGAGATTAGTGTCGTGGATTTGAAGAATCATGACACCATATTGTTTTTAGTTCAGGGTATCCTGTGCCCTTAAAAATTTTAAAGCAGTCCAGAGATAGCAAAACCAATAAGAGTCTTATCAAAACATGTCTGAATCTATAATTTAGTGTATCTTTTAAATATCATTGGCAATAAAAAAGAGAAATTGCAGGCAGAAGGAGTGGGTTAATTGAAAGTTATAAAGAAGCCATTGAGTGAAAAGTGTTAAGCCGGAATGAAAGCAATTTTAGACTGTGTCAGTCACTATTTAGTTTATGCCCTCCGTGGTAGTTCAATACTTGCGCAGTTTCTTCTCTCCTCATTTTCTTTTTGAGTGTTTGAGTGTGCAGTATTCTCTGCTTTATTTACTGTCTGGTGTTCCTTGGTTCGTTGGCACATAAACTGCACCTGATTTAATGCTTTTACTGCAAACTTTTTTTTGCAAAAGAAAATCAAGCCATCCTTAAAAATGCATCCCTTGTTTCGAGAATCAATTGCATACATAAATACTGTGGCAAGCAGAGGAACTTTTATCTCTCCTAGACCGGATGGAAATGCTTGCAGCATCTGTTTAAGAGAAGAAAGAATAAAATGAGAAAGCGAGAGAATTTCTCTTGCTGCATGCCTCACTGTAGAATAATTATATAACTTGGTTTTCAAGTGACAAAGGGAGGCTCAGAAGCAAACAAATTAGTATTTAAAATGTTCAATATCTGTGAAATATAATTTTACAAATGGAAAAACTAGGATGGCAAAGTGCCGGCAGCACGTTTGGGACCAGCACTGAGGTTTTCTTATCTCAGGTCAGGTTTTTTGCTGCCTCTTATACTATATAATAAACATGGACTCCAAACAGACAATATTATGTGATGTTTGCATGAATAATTTTAGTACCATTAAAAGAAGAGGTATCATGAAATTCACATAAAAACTATTTTAGGGGCATACAATCATTTTTGTTCTTAATTTAAGGTAGGTAAAGCTCTTTAGTCTATGGATAAAAAGCAAAGATTGGATTTACTTTAAAAGTTTTCAAGTTTAGGATTATAATTGAGATACAGCAGGGTTTCTGACTTAGCACTGTCTTGTGAAAAGGACCTAGAAAGCCTTTGGGGGGCAGGCTAAAAATTTCATGTCGTAAGTAGCTACAGACCCTTTTGAACACTGGAATAAGGACATAAATCTGTATTTCAAATAACTAAGTGAAGTTACTGGTGACCAAAAAGAGTGAAATATACACTTGGTTCATACGTGATGACCTTGACTGAACCTTTGCAGCTGAGTAATAAATGCATCAGATTAAAGTCTCTCAGAATTTGTCATGTTATTGTTGGTTATTGTGGATGCATATACATACATATTTCTTTTTTTCTTTTTTTTTTTTGGTAGAGACAGAGTCTCACTTTATGGCCCTCAGTAGAGTGCCGTGGCCTCACACAGCTCACAGCAACCTCCAACTCCTGGGCTTAAGCAATTCTCTTGCCTCGGCCTCCTGAGCAGCTGGGACTACAGGCACCCACCACAACGCCCGGCTATTTTTTGGTTGCAGTTTGAACCCGCCACCCTCGGTATATGGGGCCCGCGCCTTACCAACTGAGCCATAGGCACCGCCCATATACATACATATTTCTATCTGTGACATTTCACTTGACCTTTTTCTCTTTGACCACAAAATTTTAGAAAAAAAAAAATTTCTTAAAGGAAACATAAATAACATTTTGCATGCTCTTCATGATTGGATGTCTGTTTAGAAATGGAGAATGGGATCTATCATGTTCTGTCAGTAAAAAGAATTAAATCTTTGAAAGTGGTATCACGGTCAGTGTCACCACCAATGCTATTAGCAGCAGAATTTTGCCACTTCGTCATTCATGCACGATATATCTTTTAAACTTCAGAGTGAATGTTCAATGTTCTGCTTTGCTTTTTATTATTATTTATAATAAACGGTTCCATGATGATCCTTCTGTTGTTTATTTACCAGCTGTAAACGGATGACGTCTTGCTTGTAAGGTGGGAGCAAGACTCTTACACTACTGAAAACACACGACATCTCTTCCTGCTAACGGGCTTGGATACCACGGGGATGTTGCATCTGTTTTAGCAAAGGGCCAGGACACGGGTAAAAAGTGCCTGCTTTTACTAACATGGTAGAGCATGCTATTGCTACAATTAGCACAGGCACTGAAAAATGGGTTTTACTAAAGTAAAATGGCTTTGTGCATCCTTTATCTTATTTCAACAGTCTTTCCAAGATGATAAAGCACAATTTGAGAGCTTTGATATTTGCTCTTGCATCAAGGAATAAAGCCCACACTTGTAAAGGAGCTCAGCTGCAGGACACGGCTTATCTTTCCAGTTTGTAGGACCGCTGTAGCCAGGACTCCACCTCTGCATATAAAAGGCAGCAGCGATGAACTTTCAGTCTCTTAATTAACAAACTAATTCACGAGGTGTGCCTCATTTTCCTGAGTTCTTACCCAGGGTCAGGAAGGAAATCTCTCCTTTGAAGTGTATGTCTGTTATTACCCTACTCTGTGAGTCAGAGTGCTATCTTTAGCATCTGTGAACATATGTTCCGGGAAGATTAGCTACAGAATCACAAACTTATGTGAGAAAATTACTGCTCCATTAGAGTAATTTATGGGATCACGTGCAGGAGAACTATTAGATATGGCAACCATAGTGACTGGACAGTATTCATATTGTTAAAAGAGTGTTGTACATGATAAATTTTGAACAGAAACAGCTGTAAATTAAGCTGGAATGCTCACATTAGCATATGTAAGCCATGTCGTGCAATGGAAGGGTGATAAGGCTTCAGATGATTACATTACAGAAGAACAAACGGTAAAGAATTGTATCTGAACGTTGAAATTCAAATGATTTACCTTTCATTTCAAGGACCCTCATTCGGTCACACCTGGAAAATGTCACCACCAAGGTCCTATCCCTTCTCTTTTTCATGCTCCCTCACTAAAAGGTCACACCTGACAATCCACTCTTCTAACTTTCTCTCTGACAACGTCTAGATCTTAAACCCATTTGATGTTAAACTGCTTGGTCGTGTGCACAGACGTCATTTCACCTTCTGGGTTTCTCTAAGACAGCCCTTTAGCCTTCAACAAGTTTTAGTTTTCTATTAAATAAGCTGTAACAAGTCCTAAGAATTTTAAACTGAGATGTGTATATTGCAAGCTGGAATTCACACTCAATCCTTGACTGGGTTTATGGCTTTCTTGAGGCTAAGGTATTGTTATGGAATATCATCACCATCATTGTCATCACAGATAAAAATTCCGCACTTGCTTTAAGCATAAGGTAAGGCACAGTACCATGGGACTACTTAACTTCGGATTTATTTTATGACATAAGCATAGTATGTCTTTCACAGTATTTAACGGACTATGAGTCAAAGAAGAGAGTCCAAATTCCATTACATGACAGAATTGGAAAATATGTGAAATTGGCACATTTCTCTCTGTCTGTCTTACACACACACACACGTGTGCACACATTCACATTCTATGATTACAAACAGATTTAACAGTGATCTGCACTTCAGAGTTTTGCGACTGAATATGTATTTTGTGCTAAATAAGTTAAATTAATTTAGGGCAGTTTCAACGTATAGCCACGGTCAAAAAACTTTGATCTAACACAGTTATGATGTTACTCAGATGGCCTAGAAATAGCCAAATTGATATATCAAACTGATTTTTTCATAAGCTTAACAACTTAGAGCTTTCATGAGTTCTTTATCTACTCATGTGATATTATAAGATGCAAAATAAATGAACTTCAGTTACTTGGTTGGCGGTGGGTATCCTGATTGCATAATTTTCAACCATTTCAACTTCTATGCTGAGAATAATTTCATATGTTTTAGATTAGAGAATCAGCAGAAATGGCATATTACTTTGACATAATACTCCAGAATCTCATGAGTTCGAGGAATATCCAAGTTTCTCTAGGACACATTAACATATCTAAGCCACATCTTGCAGGACACAGAAGGAAACTTGATAAAGTGGGTAAACTTGGCATTGAGATTCTTTAAATTTGGCTTTTAGTTCAGATTGTACTACTAACTAGTTAAATGGTTAAGGTAATATAATTGCCTTCTCTCAGCCTCAGTTTCTCCACTTGAAATGTAAAAGAAGTAGATTAAATGAGCACAAAGGTCTCCTGTAGCCTTACTACACTTTGAGTTCTGGGTTAGATGATATATACGAAAATTAACATTCTAAAAAGGCTGCGTGGGAAAATTTCACTGTACTTCTTTAAATCTCACTCATATACTGATGGGCAGAATTAACAGTGTTAATCAATTAAATGTTGATCAGATTCCCAGTGGAGTCATTTTTTCTTTCTGAGTCTACTTCAATGTAGACATTTTCCTTTATGGAAAATTTCCCTTCACCATTAGTGATACATAAACTCATATAATGTTTTCTTTACCTATTCCAGTGTAAGATATTTTAATTTATCCATACCGTAATGTCTACTCTAAAACATTCAGATTATAGGAATTGGCAGAACATTATATGATATTTAAAACTATCAAAAACTCAGAGGCTCTCTTTTGCTCATAGTGGTTAAGAATAAGTGCAAAAAATCCTTGGAATAGGCAAATGAGGGATGAAAAAATATGAACATGTTATGGAAAAACAACCTTGCATTTGTTATCACACCTTTCAGACTAGAGGCTTTTATGCTTCACAATAGTCCATGCTTTGTTCTGGGAAGGACAGAAATAGTGTCCATGGCAAACCAAAATCAGAGAGAGCTCTGTTTTGTTCAATGAATTCCTTATCACAAAGATGGGTCTTAAGAGGTTTTCAGAGAAGAAGAGGGAGAGAGTGGGGAACGGGGGTGGGGTGGGGAGAGACTATGACTGAAAGAACATTAAGAGAAAGAAGAAAAGAATATATTCTATATAAGCCAGGTCACATCAAACCGGGGGAGAAGTCGTCACAGGGTCACAAAGAACCACAAAACAGTATTACAGGATCACATTTGTAATAATGTGTAGTGTTGTGAAGTCTGCGGAGCTGTCCCACCCACAGGCGGTGGAGCAGGATTACTGTAGCTACTTTGTGACAGCTGTCATGTCCTCCTTTTCTGCTCTAAGTTGGGGAATGAAACTGGCTCCCGCTGGGGCTCAAAGCAGCAGCCAGGCCCGCGGTGGTGCCGCTTCCCTGCACGGGGAGCACCGCTGTTGTGACCATTTCCCAGTACAGCAGAGGCTCTCCCAGCCAATGGTGCTGCTGCCTTAGGATTCTTTATGTTCTACTGACGGGTGGGAGGTGTTCTGAATGATGGATAACTCTGCTTTCTCAGAATCACTCTTCTCTTATGGAAAGACACTTCCTGGGCTTCCCTCAACCATGTTTGCAGCCCATAGGTCCCATGCAGATTATGAGGACTTTTTTTGCACACCTGTGGTGGCAGAAATGATGAATATTATGCATGAATTTTTTTTTTTTTGCTCATCAGCTAGCTTGCCTTCCTTCCATTCCCCTCCCTTCTCCTTCTCTCTCTCTCTCCCCCCCTTCCTCCCTCCCTCTCTCTCTTTCCTTTTTTCTCTCTCTCTCTCTTTCTTTTTTTTTTCTCTCTCTTTCTAACTCTCTCTCTTGATTTCCCTGGGTAGGGTGCCATTTTGTCATAGCTCACAGCAACCTCAAACTATTGCCTCAGCCTCCCAAGCAGCTGGGACTATAAGTGCCAGACATAATACCCTGATAGGTTTTTTTTTTCCTTTTCTTTTCTTTTTTTTTTTGGGGGGGGGAAGATGGGGTCTCACTCTCGCTCAGGCTGGTCTCGAACACTTGAGCTCAAACAGTCCATCTGCTTCAGCCTCCCAAAGTGCTAGAATTACAGGCATGACCCACCACACCCAGCCTGTTCATCAGCTTTCATTAGTGCTTATGTATTTATGTGGCCCAAGGCAGCTCTTCTTCTCCCTGGGTGGCACAGAGAAGCCAAAAGATTGGACACTCCTGGGAGATGTTTTCTATAGAACAATTACAGTTATTTTGTAGTTAAAGTTTTAACATGCAGGGCCAGTGAAATAACAGGGGGAAAAAGAATATAGAGGCTGATTTCACAGCCTAGATTTGATATTTTTTAGGTTCCTAAATATAGTAGTCATCTGAATCCCTTGTGCACTCTTAAAAGGCAGATGATATAAAATTAACGAAAATGAACCACGTGGAAGCATTTTCTAGAGAGGTTATTGGATTTCAGCACTAAAGAATGCTATAAACTTCCAGGTAGGAGAAATATGTCTCCTGTAATCCAAAAGGAAATCAAGTTATTTTAAATTTCTCTTCTGTAATATTAGATGCTGGAAGATAACAATGTTTTGGCAGGGAAAAGAGTGTGACCAAAGATCCCTACCCAAATTGTTTTATACATGAAGGCAAAAGAAAGTCAATTTTTTTTTCCAGATTAATATGGGGAAACATACGATTAGGTTACGTAGTGGATTTTGTAAGGCCGAAGTCCGGGTTGTAGTTGCAGTGAAGTATCCTCTGCAATGTCTCTTGTGGGTGGGAATTTATCCAACCCCTCTTAGCCCCCCCATATTTGAATTTAATTGAGTTTTTATCTCATGTGAGTGTGTAATTAATCTGTTGGTTCTAATTAAGCACTGAGTATCTGTGGTGCTTGTTTTTACCATTCTGGTAATACTTAGCAGAATATTTTCCATATCTATTCAGGTTGTTCTGTGGCTCAGTGAGTAGGGCGCCGGCCCCATATGCCGAGGGTGGCGGGTGCAAACCCAGCCCCAGCCAAACTGCAACAAAAGAAATTGTTGCCCGTTGTGGCGGGCGCCTGTAGTCCCAGCTGCTTGGGAGGCTGAGGCAAGAGAATCACGTAAGCCCAAGAGCTGGAGGTTGCTGTGAGCCGTGTGACGCCACGGCACTCTACCCGAGGGCGGTACAGTGAGACTCTGTCTCTACAAAAAAAAAAGTTATAAAATTTTCATCTTTTTATGGCTGAATAGTATTCCCATCTAGGCGCCCTTCACCACATGATGGAATAATAAACCCATATCACAGCTCATTAACCCATTCGTGGTGAAGGGCGCCTAGGTTGTTTCCATATCCTTGAAATTATGAATTTTGCTGCCGTAAATACTCGAGTGCAAATGTGCCTGTGATAAAATGACTTTTTTACTATTAGGTAAATACCGAGTAATGGGACTGCGGAATGAAATGGCAGGTCTACTTTTAGTTTTTTAAGGAATCTCCGTCCTTCTTTCCACAGAAGCTGTACCAGGGATAGTTTGAAGTCCCAGCCACAGTGCGGGGAAGTCAATTATAAATGCACAACACGTCAGAGAAATAAATATCAACGGCAAGACCTACAAGGAGGTTCCCTGCTTTTCTTTCAACAATGAACTGGTAACTCTTGATATGAAACTGGAAGGAAAAGCACACATTTAATTACACCCAGAACCTAGATCTCAGGAACTGTCATCAAGATTATTGATCAATTGACACATCTAATTCAATAAGCATAATTCACATCAAATTTAAAATGTGTAATTCTTAAAGGCACAGAATGTACAATGGAAAAGACACAAAAATGCTAGAATCAATTTTCCTTTCATTTATTATTGTTGTTGTTGTTGTTGGGGGGAATGAAAGGGAAAGTTAGCTAGGAATGAGACACAATTCTTTCTTCCCCTCTGGCGGCATCAGTAAATACCAAATAAAATTAAGACCATAAAAATAAGCAAGCTTTAATGCAAAATAAGAATGTAAGTAGTATGCCAAATAGAACCCAATCTGTGTTTGTTATATGGGATCTATAATCTCTTCTGATAGAGATTATCATCCTACACAGAAAGCTAGCTGTGTGCACTGATACTTCTATTAAGCAATATTTGTCAGTAATGCCAGACAAGCTTAGAAAAGCAAAAGTTTAACCCCATGCCTGTTGGTCTGACACAATATGAAAATAAAAATATCCGAAGAAAAGATATGATTGAATAATACTAAGTTTTATCTGAAAAAATACTTATATCTAAGCACATATTCCCGAATTAACTCCAGGTACCCACAGAAAGTTTACGAAAGTCAACCCTGTACTAGGACATTCTATCCCCCCAAAGAAGAAATAATGCTAACTGTGTCCTCTGAGAGTGACATTTAATTATAGCTGTCATTTTTCTAGTTGAAAATGACATGAGAAAGACCCAAAGGCATTGATCAGTCAAGCCCCTGACAGTTTACCAACACAGTATCCAGCACCCAGCAGATGCTAAGCCTGCATCTTGTCTCTGAAGATAGAATGCCCAAGGAACCACAGCACTACTTTTTTGGAACACACAGGACAGATGTCATCACTAGAATTTACAGAGGTTTCCAACTAGCTTCTGCCCCTCCTCCAGTTCAGGACTTTGTTTTGTTTTGTCTGAAAAGGGCCAAATAGTAATTCCTTTTGGCTTTGAGCACCATATGACCACTGTCACAACTACTCAACTCTGCCACGGTAGGGAGAAAGAGCCACAGAAAAAAATGCAAACAGATGTGTCCAGATTCAGTGTGCAGTTTCATTTGCCAACGCCTACACTGATTAAACTACTTTGTTCCCAGCCAGGAGAGTAAAACTGGACCTTTTTCAATTATGTTTTTTGACTTTGTTTCTTACAATCTCAACAAGATCGCTTACTTTATATATTTTTATGCAGATATATTTAGGCTAGCTTTAAGCTAGATCATGGAGTTAGAAAGATATTTAGGGACTCATCTGGGAAACCGGCCACTCTAGATCATTTTAATTTAATGACAACCTGTGTTCTGAATTCAAAACGTGCTTCATGTTCAAGCATGAATTTGGAATATGGCCTGTTAGTGAAGCAATTCTTACATCTTTACTTCTTTAACTTTTAGCAGAATTGACATAGTGAAACTGTTCCTGAATGTGGGGGGCAAGAGATAATGACACTTGCAAAATAAAAAAAAAAAAGTAGTTATTTCTGATGTTTATCTCACTCAATTTAGAGATTTCTATGAACCACTTTCTTGCAATTATGAAGTATTTACATAAATGCTCACTAACTCTCCTGTTTTCCTTTGAAGCCTGTCTTCTTTCAACTATAAAGGAGAAATTCATCAAGATACCTAGATTATAAGCTGAGCAACACGTTTCCTTTGTAAAATATTTAGTAACTCCAGAATTCTTCATGAGGTACCAATATCCACTTGGGAGGCTAATTCTAGCTTTCAGCAAGCTAGGGACGAACCTTTTCTGTATTTAGCCAAGCCTGGGACTGAGAAAAGAGACAAGAACACAAAAATCAAAATAAATTTCATTAACTAACATGCCTTGTCTTAACTCTCATTAATTATTTAGTCCCTAATGTACGTGTCCACATTAGCATCATTCAATGTTTTAATTCCTTAGAGGAGGCTTCAGCGTTTATACATCTTTTGTTTTTTGTAATCTATTTAGTCTCCATTTATTTCCAAATATCCTGTATCCTGCCTGCTTTGTAAATTACTTTTGAAACCTATACTTAATTTTTGTGACCCTATTTGGATTCGTATTGATTTATCATTAAGGCATGTCATCAATTGATAAATTAGTACTTAATGTGTAACTTCATTATTTTAGATATCCTGAGAGTTGCAAAGCAAGTACAGTACACAAATTCTTCAAATTCATGACTGTTATTTTATTTTATTATTATTATTTTTTTAGGCATACTGAGTGCTTGGTTTGGGGGTGAAGCTGGAGCTTTTCTGTTTCTTGGATTTTGTAGTTAAGGACGGGCGTGTGGAGAAAAGGGTAAATAAAATCAGCTGCCACCAAGGAGATTTTGGAAACACTGGAAAATGCAAAGGTCAATCTTGTAATTCCAGGCACAGATCAACGCCGTGTCCAAAGTAAAGAGCCAGCTACTGTAGATAGGTTGAAGCAAAAGACTTGGAGTGTGAGCCTTGAGAGATTGCTCAGAGTCATGGCAATGGGAGGATGTTTCAGAGACAGCCTAAAACAGAGAAATGTGGGGGAGAAGAGTGTATCTGAGGGCTCTCAGCTGGGTTAGGCAAAGTGACATCACTCCAGCCCACACATGCTTTGATGTCATGGAAGTGACTCATTTGTTCCCACACAAATCAAGGATTTGGTGCACTCAGACAGCACAAATCTGCAGGGGAAGTGGCATTGCGTTTCTCTGGACAGTGGTGGGAACAGCCTGTAGCAGTCTGGCTGACCCGGCCTCCTGTTTCTGAGTCTGGCTCCCTGAGGCACAGCTGAAGGGCTTTTCACTGCAGAGTATCAGTTTTCACTGGCCAAGGGGTTCACCAGGGGAGCAAGCCTCAAACTCATTCCCAAAGGCTGGTGAAACCAGAAGGAAAGAGCTGGAGAGTCACAAAATCTCCTTGCATCTTCTCAGTTGTGTGCAGAGAGTAGAGTTTAGGCAATTAAAGGTCAATTGCTGCTCATGGACCCTGGAATGGTGGAACCCGTGGAGGATCTGCAGTGCTAGAATCCCAGATGACATCTGTGGGTCTCCTCCCCATGGTGTGGGCTGGAGGCAGAGTTCTGGAAGGCCTGGCCTCCCATCTGTGTGTCTCTTCCCCATGGTGTGGGGTGGAGGCAGAGTTCTGGAAGGCCTGGCCTCCCATCTGTGTGTCTCTTCCCCATGGTGTGGGGTGGAGGCAGAGTTCAGGGAGGCCTGGCCTCCCATCTATGGGTCTCCTCCCCGTGTGGTGGGCTGGGGGCAGAGTTCAGGAAGGCCTGGCCTCCCATCTATGGGTCTCCTCCCCGTGTGGTGGGCTGGGGGCAGAGTTCAGGAAGGCCTGGCCTCCCATCTATGGGTCTCTTCCCCGTGGTGTGGGGTGGAGGCTGAGTTCAGGAAGGCCTGGCCTCCCATCTATGGGTGTCTTCCCCGCGGTGTGGGGTGGAGGCAGAGTTCTGGAAGGTCTGGCCTCCCATCTATGGGTCTCTTCCCCATGGTGTGGGGTGGAGGCAGAGTTCTGGAAGGCCTGGCCTCCCATCTATGGGTGTCCTCCCCACGGTGTGGGGTGGAGGCAGAGTTCTGGAAGGCCTGGCCTCCCATCTATGGGTGTCCTCCCCGTGGTGTGGGGTGGAGGCAGAGTTCTGGAAGGCCTGGCCTCCCATCTCTGGGTGTCCTCCCCATGGTTTGGGGTGGAGGCAGAGTTGAGGAAGGCCTGGCCTCCCATCTATGGGTGTCCTCCCTGCGGTGTGGGGTGGAGGCAGAGTTTTGGAAGGCCTGGCCTCCCATCTATGGGTCTCCTCCCCGTGGTGTGGGCTGGGGGCAGAGTTCTGGAAGGCCTGGCCTCCTGAAGTGGGAGGTAAAAATGGAGGAGTTGAACATGTAAGTGGCACACGCTTATGAAGTGAAACAGAACCAAGTTTGAATCTTGAAAAAAGAAGGCTTTGCAAATCATAAAATATCCAAAAATACCATTCACAGGACAGAATAATTGCAGGACATCTGTGGTTTTATTTGTTGGCTAAAAGGAATTTTTTAGGGGCGATGTGCATGTTTCAGCACAGTAAAACTAATGTCCAAAAGAGAAGAAAATATTAAATGTTGATAACATATAAAAGAAAGGAAGAAGAGGTAAGAACTATGGCAGCAGCAGGTGTCACATACAGACAGTGTCTAGACGGGACCTAGAAGGATGAGTTTGATCTAAAGAGAAACTGTAGGAAGGACACGACATTTCAGAAGGAAGTTAAATTTGATCTTACGAGAGAGGTGAGTAAGTGAGACGTGAGTTAGCATTCTAGAACCGAGATGGAGAAAGTTCAGTGTGGGAGGCTGGATCAGGCATGCGGGCTAGTGAAATCAAATAGAAGCAAGTTAGATTTAGGAAGAAAAAACTGTTTAAGTCAATAATTTAAAGGGTAAAAGTAATGTTTAAAAGGATCAGTCTACTGTGCCAGATGGAAAAAAGAGCCCGTGCAGTGATTCAAAGTGGAGCACTGGAAATGGGTCAGAAAAGATGTAAAACAGGAACCTGTGGCTATGACAAGTTGTGCAAAACTCAACCCCGGAGGGGATTCCTCTTGTTGTTTTACGAGAATACATCCTGTGTGTTCTTGGGGACATACGATGTACCAGAAAGGAAGGGATTCTCTCTCTTATTTGCCATTGAGATAGTCTTGCCATTTTCCTGAGAATAGAAATATGCACGAATATTAGGTATATGTCTCCTAATATTTGTAAGCCTCTCAATTGCAGCCATGTTCAGGAAGGAGTCTTGTGGGGATGCTGTGAAACATTCGAGGGAAGATCATTAGAGCGATAGGGTAGCTTAAATATGCAAAAATCAAACAAAGAAATATGGTTCAGTGACTCTGACTGTCCGCCCCTGGAAATCTTTTCCTCACACAAATACACAGTTATCTTCACTCATATTCCCTCTTCAGTGCACTCTCAGGGGAAAAGAGACTAAATGTGTTAGATTTAATTTTTTTTTTTTTTTAACCAAATCCCTTTTTTATTTTTTTCTGCTGCATTCCGCTGAGCACTGGCTGTTATACATTGCAGCCATTCTGATTGTTAGAATAACTTTCAATATAACACAGACATTAAAATATGTTCAAGAAATAATAAGCTCTAAATTAGCCTATGAGACAAATGAACCTGATGTGTCAGAAAAGATACAATGTTGTGAGCACTATGACGTCTACTTGTGTGAGTACTTGGATGATCGAGAATTTCTCTTTAGAGCCCATTTCTTATTTTCTTTGTTTATGGGACAAGACTTATAAAATGGTCTATTGTAAAATGTATGATTCATTCCTGGTTAAACCCTTGAGTTTCAGAAACAAGGCCAGGCTTATTTTGCCAGGTAAGCATGAAATTCCATCAAAATTCAATATAATATTCATTTTGAATATTCATCTGAGCAGGGAAAAAACAAAATATTTATAGTTATAATCCCATTTCTACCCTGATCCTCTTTTCAGGGCAAAAAGGTCTTGGAAGGCGTGAGATCCCCTGTGGCAGGGTTATACAAAGATTTGTAAAACCTCATTAATTAGATGCCTACGATTGGATATTGACCTGGGTGATATTGTTTAACTTCTCTGAACTTCATTTTTATTTGAATACATATAATAAGGATTATGAAACATAGCTTCAAAGAACTATGATTATATATTACATTATAATAAATGCAACATAAACACTTTACTGGTTGGCATGAACCAATGGAGGCCACAACTGTTGTGATTCCCTCCACCTGTACCTAACACACAAGGAAGTGGATGGAGAAAGCACAGAGGTAGGGGAGAGATTTTCCTTGGCAGCTTTCTGTTGAAGACACACATTTTAATTTACCAAGTCAAGAAGCAGATAACGCAAACAAAATAATCACAAAAATACTGGAAAATTTTCACAAGTTATTAATTTTTAAATGAAACATATCTACAAATAAAAACAAATATGTTTTGATAGAGAATGGATATAAGCCTAAACTCTAACACCTTTTAAAAATAAATGGAAAGGAAGGAATGGAAAGGTAGGTAAAAAAATGGAAAGAAGGAAAGGATATAAAGGAGAAAGGAAGGAAGGAAAAGAGAAAATGAGATTGAAAAAAAAAAGGAAAGAAAGGGAACATGTGATAAATATTCAAAAGGACTTACAGTAGCTAAAGGCAGCATTTGTTTTTTAAGTGCTCGGCTACTTAAAACCTAAGTGTGTCCTCAGAGTCAGTGAATTAGCACTGTTGTAATTATTACAGTGAAAAGCTACACAAAGTCTCTGAACTTTCCCTGAGGATGTTTCTTCTGTTGCGTATTCTTTGTGCTGAGATGTCCAACAACAAGCAGTATTTAGTGCTGAGATGTCCTCATGGTCACTCTGTTTTAGTAAAATCATCTTCAACTGTGAATGGTTTGAAAGTGGTGCAAAAAGAATAACACACACACACAATTTGTTGTTTTTCTTACTAAAAATTATTTGACATTGTCTTAAAGGAGAATGAACGACTTAGCCAGTGTGGTGTTGTAAAAACACGTTATGCTTTTTCTTTTTTGAGCATTAGTCAAAATAATAAAATAATAAAGTTTATGGTCTCAGTTCATTTTATTTTCATTTTAATCACTCTTGTCACTCTTTTTTTTTTCTTTCTTCTCTCTCTCTTTTTTTTTTTTTTTAAGACAGAATCTCACTTTGTTGTTCTAGGTAGAGTCCATAGCTCACAGCACCCTGTAACCACTGGGCTCAAGCAATGCTTTTGCCTCAGCCTCCTGAGTAGCTGGAAATACAGGGGCCTGCCCCAATGCCCAGCTAAACACTCACCTCTATTCCATGATAATTAATTGTAGAAAGGTTTGATCCACTTATCCTTTAGTCTTAAAAATACCACTTCAGACTGTAAAACTGCATGCAGACGGGCGGCGTGATCTGGTCAATTCACTTAATCTTCTGGGGTTTATCTCATTTACAAAGTGAAGAGGCTCAACCTTAGGGTCTCCAGTGCATCTTCAGGATCCCGATATTTAACAATTCTCTAAATATGTGCTATTTCCTATTTTTATGTTTTTCCAGGAAGGGTACATGAAACTAACAGAAAACTGTGCTTGAGGTAGATGTATCAATTACTGTGTGGATCAGGATTTCATTTAGTGAGCTAAATGATGAAGTTTTGTTTCTGACTTTCTAGGTTGCATCTCTTTGATACTGAAAAATATTAGAAAGTGCTGAGTTTCACAATTATTTTAAGGTATTACATCCCTCCATAATTCCTCAGAGTTCTATATTTATTTACCCTCTGTGCCCAAAGTTACTGGTAAAGTTAGGTAGTAGTTAGGAAACTGGCTCTCTTGGAAGAAAAAGATTAAGCTGGAGCCTTTATATCACCTTAATCCTGTTTCCAGTAATTACTCACAAACAGGGAGGTGGGAATCCCCTACCAATCTACCAATCAGAATTCAGCAAGCCCACCGCAAAAGGATGTTGGAGACTCTAGTCCTTGGACCAAACCACACGGATACAATGGAGTCTGCAAAGGAACCTAGAACAGCCTTAAATCTACATTGATATCTGCACCCTCCCTCCCCATCGAGTTTTCAGAGAGGTTCACGGGAGGTCCACACGTGCAGTAAGACTCTGGTTTCAAGGTCACCTCTGAACCCCGAGGCAGGCTCAATCCAGGCAGAATGAAACAGGACCTCCAGACATCACCAAGGCCTTTTTTTTTGTCACACCAAAGGAGGCACCATTCCTTGTCTATGGAAAAGTATTTTGCTCTATAATCTGCCTTACTCTGTAAACCTAATGTTTCTTTTCCACAATAAACTTTGTTTCACACTTGCCTTACTTTGGGGTGTCAGGTCATTGTTCAGCCAAAAGCACCCCAAGAACCAAGAACGCAGATGGCTACCTGAAACCCTGACATTTTAGAATGCCGGCAGCTGCCTTGAAACACAACACTATTATAAAGACTTTCATTATGATACCCTGACCGGAATAGCCCTGACCCCATCTCTAAGGCTTTCTTCTAATTATTGCTTTAATTATCTCCTCCATAATCATTCATCTCTTCTAATTATCTCATTTTTCTTTCTCTTAACACCTATATTTCCCCTGCATAGTGTATGTTAGCTACATGATCAGAGAGGAGCCAACATATTAAGCTAATTTAAAATGTAAATGAATGACACATCACTTTATGGCAGCCAGAAACATTTGCATTTTGTAAAATCTTTGTTTCCTTTACTGCTAGATTAATTTGTGAATTTACAGCCAGTATTTGGGGGATTAGTATTCCCTGAAATCATACCAACTAACAGACTTTCTGGATGGCGTTAGTACCAAATCTAGGCTTACCCAGACAGGAAACTGGACAAATTATCTCAGCACTCTGTTCTCAACTTAGTTCTCTGGACTGTAAGCAGAACTGGCCATGGGACTGAAGGAACCGAACTCAAAGAAGAATCTTGCAGGTTTGTTTCTCTGTACCGTAATAGATGAACCGTCCAATGTCTAATAAAATGTTTACTACTCTGAAAAATAACTAAGTAATTTTTCCACATTAAAGTGTGATACCTGAAGATTACAAAACCCAGAATTATTTTTCATGTAGGATTGTGCACTGGAGGAAGTTAAACGGAGGATATGTGTAGGTTGCCACTTCCACAGGTAGAAAAGATTCTCATGTGTCCGAAGTTAACGCTTTGTTTTATATGGACTCATTCCCAGTGAGGAAATAGCAAAAGATGGTTACTTTTGTGGGCATGTTTCACAAATCTGTTACATCAAAATTTACAGTGTCTAAGTGATGAAATCACAAACTGAAATAACATGAGAAAGACAAAGGCATTCAATACTACGACACTATATTCGATGAATGAAGTCCAGTCTCACAGGTAAAACAGAAGGATCAAACTTGATCTCTAAATACTTGTACTGTGGTTCTTTGAGTCCTAAAATTGCAGACTTTTGAAATTGATAAAATGATAGAAATAATTAGAACTCTCTACGGAGGCGGAAGTAAATCCAACAAACGGGAAAGAAAGAACATGAAGACGCGGTCAATATTGGGAACACTAACGGGGAGGTCCCAGGAATTTCTTCCATGTAAATACGTAGCCTTGTTTTACAGATTGAAAAAGTTCAAAACTAAATTTTAATGGGAGACACTGGGAGCTCAACCTTTCAGTTTATCAACTCATTTTCATTATCTTGGTATTAACATACGAAGAAAAATGCAGTACGGACGATACTAGAAAGAAATACCAAGATTTCAGGCATACTTTAGAAGTTAACCGTGTAACAGCTGCTTTGCTTCAGTTTAGCTTTTACTAATTTTTTTTCCCTCTGGTATAGAAGCAAATGCGTTGAGCACCCGAAAAAGAAAACAACGTACCAAGATTGGAACCAATCCTAAGAAAATGCCAATCTGTAGGGATTCGTGTGTTTGAATAATTTAACAATAGTTTCTGTTTTTTGTTTTAATATCATGTATCTTGCCTGGAATATAAAGCCCTGTTGATGCCTAAGATTTTTAAGAACTATGAAGAAATTGAATGTTACTCACAAATTTCTTATATTCAATCAATACAGCCGAGGAAGTTAGTCAGGCAAAACTGGCTCTTAGGGAGGCCCTGCTGCCCTTCGATGCTGTTCAGATGTACAATTCAGGAAATTCTGTAGACATTAGAGCTATTCAAAACTTACAATCCCTGAATAAACAGCATGAAAGGACTGCAGAGTGGAAACAAAGGCTCGGGCATGTTGAGCAGAGGAGGCTGGAGTGAAAGGCAACAGAATTCACAGCAAGAACGCGGGAGCAAAAAGGAGCCCAGCGCTCTCTGCGGCAAAAGCAGATTAAACGTGTCTCTATCCAGAACGGCCCCTCCTTGCAGGCCGCTGTCTGGTTCCTTGTCTTCCCTGAACCCTACCGAAGGCACGAGGACCCTTGTGGCTATAGCTGGAGGCCCAAAGCCCTCTTTACAGTCTTTCTGGATGTTTTAAGTCTAATTTACTTAATTTAGGACACAAATGCCGAATGTGCTTATGAATTACCTAATACTAAAACAGTCACAGGAGAATTTAGGCTTCCTTGAAGACTAGTCACTTAACGGTATCAATTCTTTTAGTTTTCATTTTTAAATTTTTAATTTTGTATCATTTCTATGTGAATCTCTAGAAGCTAAAGTGGTGCTTGGCACATAGGCATAGAAAGTATCTCAAATATTTGAATGACAAAATTATTCACAGATACACTTACGCAGAGTTCAGCTTTATGGAGAATTTCTACTGATTCAGAGGGCACCAGAAGTCCTCGTTTTCTTTCTTTCTTTTTTTTGAGATAGAGCCTCAAGCTGTGGCCCTGGGTAGAGTGCTGTGGCATCACAGCTCACAGCAACCTCCAACTCCTGGGCTCAAGCGATTCTCCTGCCTCTGCCTCTCAAGTAGCTGGGACTACAGGCACCTGCCACAACACCCGCTATCTTTTGGTTGCAGCTGTCATTGTTGTTTGGTGGGCCCCAGGCTGGATTCGAACCCGCCAGCTCAGGTGTGTGTGGCTGGCGCCTTGGCCATTAGAGCCACAGGTGCCAAGTTGGAAGTTCTTATTTTCATCCTATTTACAATAAGCATAAGTTACATTTGCTTGGCTTTCCCAGAGATGTCCAAATTCTCCACTGCCTTATATTTTAATCAAAACTGACCACCAAATTCCAACCCATAGTATCCCTAATCTTCTGAAGCAAAACTATTTTGCTTATTTTCACCCTCTTTCTCTATACTGTGACTCCCTAAGCTTGATTCCCTTGTTATTTTTTCTAAAGAAACTCTTAAGTAGTGTGATCCATGTACAAAGCAGGGGATCATTTACTCTCCTTCGCCCAATTATCAAGCATATGAGAATCTTTAACACTTAAAATTAGGAAATTAGACTTGTAATTACTGTTCCCCCATATGCCATACTGACAGGATATTATGAGGTCACATTCATGATATGATTCATAAATAATTTTTAACTAGTATTTTGTTTTATTCTGAACATGTGAAGGAGGAAGTTTAAATATGTTTTTCTAAAGCATATATTTGCATATACAGCATGCAATTTCCTCTAGGGTAGCAATAACTGTAGATGTGGAAAGTGAAAGCTTGTACTAGAACTGTGAGTCCTTTTAAGTCTTCTGTACATTTTCCATCGCTCCCACTAGGGTTATAGCCGATGCTGCTGAATATCTCACATCCGTAATCCTACCGTAGGGTTACTGCCAGTGACGCAGTAATATTGAAGGAATAAAGAGAGAAAGAGAGTGAGAAATATTGGGAAGAATGTAGCAAGGGGAGACAGCAACCATAATAATATGGGGGGAAGTTCAAACTTAGAACTAAATGAAAGTTGTGCATCTTTAAAAGAAAATATAAAGCACATAGAGACCAAGATATACCTAGTCATATACATCTAATAACAGCTCACCCAGGAGAAACTGCATTTTATTCACAAGTCTCTAAGTATTCTTAATATTTTTCAGTCACTCACAATCACTGAGATTCACTTTTTTTTTTATTTTTGCAGAATCTCAAATTAAGTGTAACCATGTCATCATACATGAAAACTATAAGAATCATACTTTCCTGACTTCAGGCTCATATAGTATATTCCTGCCTGTTATATTGAGATGGATCATTAAAAGTTGATTTTGGAGAGGAAGCTGAGCAAAATGGCAAAAAAGAAACCTCTGTGGATCATCTCTTTGTAGGGGCACCAAATTCAACAACTCTCCAAGCAAATATGCACCTTCAGAAAACCTGAAATCAGGCGAGTGATCATACTAACTGGTTTTGACACTCTGTCAAAGGCAGAAGCACTGATGAAGGTAGAAAGAGAATCTTGCATTGCCCAGGTCACCCTTCCCGCCCTGTCCATTGGGGGAGAGAGAGGAGAGAGAATGTCTGCGTCCAGAAAAGGGACAGTGAATTATTGTGAGACTTTTCACTGAAATTCATGTTGCATGCTAAAGGGGTCACAGACTATGGCAGAATTCTGCCAGTGCCCATGGAGGGGACCGGCCGAGCCAGAGAGAAATACTGTGCTCCCAAACCCAAGTGCCTGCTAGCTCTACCTACAGCTGAAAAAAGCAGCCTGGTCCTGGACTAAGTTCACAAGACAGTCAGGGCACACAGGCTGCTACGTTGGGCAATTCCTGCAACCGTGCTGACTCACAGCCAGTGTGTGTGGAGTACACACATGTCCCAGGGAGATAACTGCAGTGGTGGCCAAGCCAGTTCCAGTGTCACACCCTCCCACCAGGAAGTCTTTTTCCAAAGTGGAGAAAGGAAAAGGAGACCTTAGAAGTCTTAGTTTTGTGATCTGAGTTATCAGCTCAGCCACAGAGAAATAAAGTATCAAGCAGAATCCCAAAGACCCTGAGCCCAGGCTTTGGTTCCAGGAAGGCGTTTCTGGACCCGCCCTGGGCTAGAAGTAAAGATGTTGTCCTGAGGGGAAGGGTCCAGTCCTGGAGGGACTCACCACTTGCTCACTAAGGAGCCCTTAGGCTTTGAATAAACAGGGGAGGCAGCCAGGTTAACAGACCCCAAAGGCTTTGAGTAAGACTAGACTGGCTTAAGGCATGAAATGGTGCTGGTGGCCCTTGGAGTGCCCACATCACTCGTCCCCCAACTCCAGCAGTCTGGCACAGATGGTAAGAGACACTGCCTGGCAATCCTGGGCATTCTCTCCTACCTTACCCGAGTCCACCAAGGCAGTGACACCAGGAGGCTGTAAGATTTGCTGCTGGGCAGGGGGGAACCCAGAGGGCTGATACAGCTGCAGTGACCAAAGACTTAGATCACAACACTCAATTCCCTTTGAATACCGGGGAAGACTTCTCAAGAATGACAAATTCAAATAAGCTCATTTGTGAAGATTGACATAAATGCCTAACTCTTAGTGCATCAAGAACACCCAGGAAAATATGACCTTACCAAACAAAATAGAAAAGGTATAAGTGACCATTCTTGGAGCAATGCAGATATGTGACTTTTCAGACAAAGAATTCCAAATAGTGTCCCCAAGAATCTCACTGACTTTCAAGACAACACAGAGAAGGAATCGGAGGCCTATCGGAGAAATTTAACAAATACATTTAAATAATAAAAAAAATCAAGCAGAAATTCTGGAGCGTAAGAATTCAATTGACAAACTGAGAAGTGTGTCCGAATCTTTCAATGGTACAGTTTAAAAAGCAGAAGAATGAATTAGTGAGCTTGAAGATAGGCTAATGGAAAATTAACAGCCAGAAGAGAAAAAAAAAAAAAGAAGAAGAATGAGTGAAACTTACAAGATCAAGAAAATAGTATGGAAGGACGAATATAAGTGTTATTGGCCTTACAGATGAGGTGCAGAGAGAGATTGGGCTAGAAAGTTTAATTAAAGAGATAATGACAGAGAACTTTCCAACCTGGAGAAAGATATTATGGTAATATTCATGACAAGGTCATAGGTCATCAAGAAGATTGAACCTAAACAAGATTACCCCAAGGCATTTAATAATTAAGCTCCAAAAGGTCCCAAAGAAAAAGTCCTAAGGGAAGCAAGAAAAAAGGAAAAAAAAAAAACATATAAAGGAGTTTTAATAACTCTGACAGTAGACTTTCATGGCCAGGAGACAATGGCATGATCTATTCAAAATGCTTAAGGAAAAAAAATCTTATCCTTAGAATATTATATCTAATTAGTGTACAGTGGGGAAAAGATAGTCTTGTTAATAAATGAGGCTGGGAAAACTGACTATCTTTATGCCAAAAAATAAAACTAGACTTTGATCTCTCTTCATATATAAAAATCACATCAAATGGATTAAAGACTTAAATCTAAGACCTGAAACTATGAAACTACTAAAAGAAAACTTTGGTGAACTGCTTTAGAACATTGGTCTGGGCAGGGAATTGTTGAGAAATACACCCACAATACAGACACCCAAAGCAAAATTGGACAAAAAGGATCACATCAAGCTTAAAAGCGTGAAGAAACAATTGAAAAAGAGCAGAGACAACCCAAAGAAGGGGAGAAGATATTTTCAAACTACTCCTCTGACAAGGGACTGGCAACTATAATCCACAAAGAACTCCAATAACTCAATAGAAACGAATTAATCAAAAATGGGCAAAGTTGCTGAATAGCATTTCTCAAAAGAAGACATGTAAATGGCCAGTAGCTACATGAAAAAAAATGTTTGATGTCAAATGCCACCAAGGAAATCCAAATGAAAACTACGATGAGACATCATTTCACCCCTGTTAAAGTGATTGCTGGGTATGTATCCAAAGGAGAAGAAATGAGTATACAGAAAATATGTCTGTTCTTCCGTGTTTACTGCAGCACGACTCTCAACTGTCAAGATTTGCCAAGTGTCTGTCAATGGATGAGTGAATAAAGAAATTGTGTTATGTGTACAGAATGGAGTATTACATAGCCACGGCAAAAATGAAATCCCTCCATTTGCCACAACATGGATGGAACTGGAAAACATGATATTAAGTGAAATAAGACAAAACAAATCTTGCCTGTTCTCACAATATGTGGGAGGTAATTATTGAAAACAATTGGTCTTGTGGAGACAGAGAGCAACAGAATGGTGGTTACCAGAGGCTGAGAGGGTAGTGGGGGAGAGGTGGTAAAGTGGCCTTAAAACTGCACCCCAACTTGTCACCCAATCTCTATGTGCTTCCGTCACCTCTTTCTACTTTACACTTTCTCCTTTGTAACTCACAATAGCAGGCTTCATTTTAATTCAGATTTCACGTTCCCAGAGGTGATTTGGCTTCTGGGCATCCACTATCTGTATTGCTATTGACCAGATGATCTGCGCAGTTTCTTTAACAGTCTAGATAACTCTCTAGAGTTATATTCAAACAACTTTTATTCTCAAAATGAATTAATGAAAGAGTTACACAACATCTATGAAAACTAAACTCCACATTATCCTGAATTTATAATTTTAGGGCAAAATTTAGCAATTAATGGGAAAATTGGGAGTACCTATGAAGTAGTGTCTTCCTTGTCTAAGAAATGCATAATTTGAGATTATTCTCTGACTGGACTCTTTCTATAGTTATGAATGAATTACAATGATAAGAATCAGGTTACTAAGCCCGAGGAAGTGGAACTAGTGGATGGGGAACCTAACAGTTCTAACTGTGGGTATTCTTGATTGGCATATTCAATTGTTCAGAGCTACATGTTGGTAATTAACTACTTCTCAGTCAAATATCTATCCACAAGTGGACTACATGTTCCTACAAGTCAGCAGTAATATGACCTGTTTTCAACTAACATACGTTGACCGTACTTATACGTCAGGCCTCCTTTAAGCTCTCTCCACGCTACTGAGCAAGTCTTAAGGTCCCGGTTTCCATGGAACTTACTGTTTGGTAAAGGAAAGAACCACCATAATCTAATGTTATAAAATAAAGAAAAAAATTACGGAAGTTACAAACTTCAAAAGGGAAATTAAATTCATCAAGAAGGTCAGGAAACATATGGTAGCTGGCATAACAGATTTGAATTTGAACTTATGTCTCAAAATGTGCAGATAGATTATCAGGCAGTATGTTAGATGGCCAAGACGCATGTGTATGTGTGTGTGTATTTGAAAAACCAGGATCACATCAGTTTTTCCCAAATGTCAATGTTTATAGGAAATACATGAGAAAAATTCAATGATAAAAACACTTAAACAGTATTATATATATATGTATATATATACGTAGATACACAAACACACATATGTATAGATACACATACATATATTGGCATATATAGCCATTATAAACTGCAACTGAACTCCCCAGCTGTGGAGAGGCTGAGGCTGGAGGATTATTTGAGCCCAGGAGTTTGAGATTGCTGTCAGCTGGGAAGATGCCCCAGCCGGGCAGCCGAATAAGATTCTACTTCAAAATAAATACATAGATACATATGTACATACCTCCATACATCATTCAATCCTTAACATGAGATTGAATAATTGCCCCTTTATAATAATATAGTCTCTCCAATTTTAATATCAGGTGCACCCAGATCAAGTAGCATGATTTTGAAGTATTCCTTCTTTTTCTATTGTCTATAAGATTTGGCATGATATGTTTTTTAAAATTATCTTTGACTTTTATTTATAAATATTAGTTGTCTATTTTTTGAGACTTAAAAAAAAAGAAGAAGAAGAAGTTAACTGATGACTCCATACTGAATCTCAGAGTCAAAGCATTCCATAATAGACATACTCTTATTTGACAATGTGAATGTTACTTTCTTTGCATTATTATTAATTATTGCTTAATATTTCTATGTAGCAATTCTCTGATTTCTTTTCTGAATGCATTTATGTTCGTTCATTCTTTACGAGGTTTCTGTTTCTAGTCCTTATATTAAATATTGCCTCCAATTATTTCCAGATGTTCCCTGGGAGGCAAACTACCCCAATTTAGAGCCGCTTGTTTAAATATAAAAAAAATTATATTTTCAGAAAAAAATCTAAAAAAAATCTAAAGATGGTAAGTAAAAACAACAAACAGCGTGAGTAGATAAGAAAATAAAAAGAAGTGAAAACTTAGGAGTGGATTCACAAAAAAGGGGAAATATGTAAATGTTCTCTTAAATATTAAGTACATATTGTTTCTGTTTTTTTTATTTAAAAGTACACGCAAACACACACAAGTAATTACTATGATACTGCAAGGAAGAGGAAGGTTAAATAATTTGTTGGTTTTCAACTACAATACATGTCAGGAACTATCATGACTTGCTATAACTTCTGACGCTGTGCATTTTGCAAAGCATGCTGCTGAGCCCAAAAGGAAAATATGTTAGTTTTGCTTAGTCTGGCCTGTTAACTTTTGTTTTATATTTATCTCACATAAAATATGTATTTAATAACATATATTTCCAGCATAAATTATTTTCATGGTATAATGAAAAATACATATTTTTAAACATGGAAAAAATATACATTATTGTTCTTGCTCAGGCTGGTCTGGAACTCGTGAGCTCACGCAATCCACCCACCTCAGCCTCCCAAAGTGCCGGGATGACAGGCACGAGCCATCACACACAGCCATCTAAAAATAAGTGGGTGTGGTCGTGGGCGCTTGTAGTCCCAGGTACTCAGGAGGCTGAGACAAGATGATCACTTGAGCCCAAGAGTTTGAGGTTGCTGTGAGCTATGACACTACAACCCTCTACCGAGGGTGACAAAGTGAGACTCTGTATTTAAAAAATTAAAAAAATATATATATGAAAGAAGCAGCATCCAAAGTCATGGAAAAAGTTGCCCAAATGTTCATTCTTAGGCAATAAAGCAGGGGATGGACCTGCTCTTAAGTACAATGAGAAGGAGACTGAGAATTTCTCTACCGATGGTTTTCAAGTGTAAGAAAAGTTGTTGTTCGGTTGTGGCTCAGGAAATAGAAATCCGCCCTTCTAATTATGCCATGGAATTTGCTGCAAAAAAAGTGACAGAATAAATTCTACAATTTAACTTTATTAGTCGAGGGCAGGTACATAATACAGCAACAAATAAGCACAAAACCACATATATTCATACAGACCTATGCACCTACATACATTCTGGCTTCCCTGTATAACTTTAAAAAGAAAAAAAAAAAGTGACATCTCATCAGGAACAACTTCTCTTGGAGTAAGTATGCAGGTGAAATACCAGAAAATAAATACATACGGGTTGAGATTCTGTATTTACTGTGTGTTTAATGAAGTATTAGAACACATTCAATACGGCAAATATTGGTACATTTGTTTTATACTTAGAAAGAACAAACTTTGAGTTCTCTATAGATCCTAGTCATCAAGCTTTTGGCTGATTCAAAATATGCAAATATCCTTTCCCATTGTGTAGGTTGTCTATTTGCTTTGGTTGTTGTCTCCTTAGCTGTACAGAAGCTTTTCAGTTTAATGAAGTCCCATTTGTTTATTTTTGTTGTTGTTGCAATTGCCATGGCAGTCTTCTTCATGAAGTCTTTCCCCAGGCCAATATCTTCCTATGCTTTCTTTGAGGATTTTTATTGTTTCATTCCTTAAATTTAAGTCCTTTATCCATCTTGAATCAATTTTTGTGAGTGGGGAAAGGTGTGGGTCTAGTTTCAGTCTTTTACATGTGGATATCCAGTTCTCCCAACACCATTTATTAAATAGGAAGTATTTCCCCCAAGGTATGTTCTTGTTTGGTTTATCAAATATTAGGTGGTTGTAAGATGTTAGTTTCATTTCCTGGTTTTCTATTCCATTCCAAGTGTCTATATCTCTATTTTTGTGCCAGTCCCATGCTGTCTTGACCACTGTGGCTTTGTAGTACAGCCTAAAATCTGGTATGGTGATATCTCTAGTTTTATTTTTATTACGAAGAACTGCCTTAGCTATATGGGGTTTATTCTGGTTCCATACAAAACACAGAATCATTTTTTCCAAATTTTGAAAGTACGATGTTGGTATTTTAACAGGAATGGCATTGAATAGGTAGATTGCTTTGGGAGTATAGACATTTTAACAATGTTGATTCTTCCCATCCATGAGCATGGTGTGTTCTTCCATTTTTTAATATTCTCTGCTATTTCCTTTCTGAGGATTTCATAATTTTCTTTATAGAGGTCCTGCACCTCCTTCCTCAGGTATATTCCCAGGTATTTCATTTTCTTTGAAACTATGGTGAAGGGACATGTGTCCTTAATTAGCTTTTCATCTTTACTGTTATTGGCATATACAAAGGCTACTGAATTAATTCACATGAAAAAAGCCAACAATCCCATATATCAATGGGCAAGAGACATGAATAGAACCTTCTCCAAAGAAGACAGACGAATAGCTAACAAACATATGAAAAAATGTTCATCATCCCTATCTATTAGAGAAATGCAAATCAAAACCACCCTGAGATACCATCTAACCCCACTGAGAATGGCCCACATCATAAAATCCCAAAACTGCAGATGCTGGCGTGGATGTGGAGAGAAGGGAACACTTTTACACTGCTGGTGGGACTGCAAACTAGTACAACCTTTCTGGAAGGAAGTATGGAGAAACCTCAAAGCACTCAAGCTAGACCTCCCATTCGATCCTGCAATCCCATTACTGGGCATCTACCCAGAAGAAAAAAAATCCTTTTATCATAAGGACACTTGTACTAGACTGTTTACTGCAGCTCAATTTATAATCGCCAAAATGTGGAAACAGCCTAAATGCCCACCAACCCAGGAATGGATTAACAAGCTGTGGTACACGTACACCATAGAATACTATTCATCCATTAAAAAAATGGAGACTTTACATCCTTCGTATTAACCTGGATGGAAGTGAAAGACATTATTCTTAGTAAAGCATCACAAGAATGGAGAAGCATGAATCCTACGTACTCAATTTTGATATGAGGACAATTAATGACAATTAAGGTCACAGTGGGGGTGGGGGAAGGGGAAAGCAGAGAAAGAAAGAAGGAGGGAGGGGTGGGGAAAGGAAGAGCAGAGAGAGGGAAGGAGGGTGGGAGATGGGACCTTGGTGTGTGACACACCTTTTTGGGGCAAGACACAATTGCAAGAGGGACTTTACCTAACAAATGCAATCAGTGTAACCTGGCTTATTGTACTCTCAAGGAATCTCCAAAAATAAAAAAATAATAATAATAATTTAAAAAATACCTCATCTATTAAAGTAAAAAAAGAAAAAGCAAACTTTACAAAAAAGAAATTATTCAAGGTATACGGCTATAAAATGTTTAAAGTCCAGCTAAAAGTTTACTCATCAATTTTAAAGAGGAATTTTCTAAACATTGATAAAACTTTGAAAACTTACCACTAATTCTACCACATTTTAATACACTTGAAAGTGGAAAAGAGGTATCAACAGAAGTGTATACAGATTTTCAATTTCAGGAAAGAGCACTTCTCGTCACAGGAAAGTGACATGCCCCTTCTGAACAATCTTTTGGAGCAGAGATGGGTCTGGTGATGTTACCCTTGATCAATTCTACTGAACACCAATTATAAACCTTAGAAAGAAAGGCATTCCTAGATTAAAAAAAAAAACAAAACCTCATGTAAATCTGGGAATGATTTTCTTTCTTCTGTCTGCCTGCTTTCTTACAAATACACTTAAGACAGCCATTCCTTTTCAATAATACTTTTAAGAGTTGCGGAAGAGTGTAAAAACTGACAGAAACTCTACCCTATAAAGCTCTTTGCCACTGATAATTATGTAAACTCAAGGGCTTGAATGTTATTATTAAAGAAAAAGAGAGAAATGCAGATACACGGATATTACTGAAATTTCTAAGACAAATAAAACCCCAGGATGCAAATGTTCGCAAATTCCATTTTTACCACTTTGTTTCGTTTTTTTGGTTACTATTTTACCCAATGTTATTTTTGATTATTTTACCCTACATTAGATTGAGGAAGCACACTTTTGAGATATGCATTGCATTTTGAACCCGAATGCTCTGATTCGCTTTCCAGTTTCCCCTTTTGTTATCAATGAGCCCCAAGTGGCTGAATTTTCTCACCGGATTTGATCTCTACCCAGCTGAACTCAATGAATGCTTGGCAGGTTCAAAGATGAGCTTCTACAAAAAGGCTATAAAGTTGTTATTACTTTAAAACAATAAGTGAAGGAGAACTTTGTAAATAAATAAAAATAATTTAAAAGCCATGATCTCTATCTTATACAAATTGATTTTCACATATAGAAAAATTTTTTTTCAGGAAGTTTTCTTTATTTTTTTTTTCCAAAAAGTAATGGAACATAATGTCATCACATTTGGGTTTGCCTTTCACCTGTTACATGGATATCACCAGTTTCCAAAGGATGGATTAAATATCCGATCCACATTATTTTATAATATATTGGTATACTCTGATATAGATAAAATAGAACAAGGGAAAAAAATTTTTAAAATAGAACAAGAATTCTCCATTTTCTCCATCCTTTCTCTTATACTCAGCATAGTTACACTAACACAGAAACAGCATAGCAGCCCTGAAATGTGCCATTTTTGTTTTGCGAGACTTGGCACCTCTGCTCATTTAAGACTAGCGCATTATCATCAGGGATGATTTCTGTTTTAATTAAATATAGTTCCATCCCAGGGATGATTTCGATTTTAATTATAGCTCCATCCCAGATTATGTGAGAGGAGTTATCTGTAGGAGCCGATCGCTTCTACAGATAACATGGAAGCCAGAAATTCTGTGCTGGAATATTACTGTGTAGTGTAATTACTTAACCACATTTCCTTTCTCCTTTACTGCTATTCTTTATTGCAAAGTTGCCAAGAGCAAGTTCTGCAACTATACCCAAGCCTCATCACTAAGTGAATTCAATTCGGTTTGTTTCAATTTAACTTTCTTTTTTTTTTTTTAATCCAAGACCAGCAAGGACACCTCGCTATAAGAACGAAACGGTACGGAAGACAAAACATTCTCTGGTCCCTAGATTTGCTGCTCAGTTGAATTAAATTAGCTCTGTTTTCCCTGAAACATCACTTTAATTTGGGATCACATCTGTGCAGTGCTTTGAAGGAGTCAATTTAGATTAGATGCCTTCGGGGATAAGGTTATTTTAAAATAAACATATTTGTGCTACCTTTGCCCAGCTCTGAGGAAAGCACAGTCTATCGGAGTCCAGCTTCAGGGTTAGACGCACGTGGAGAAAATCCCTGCCTCCCTACCTAGGAGCTCTGCTTCGTTTAAAAATTATTCAACCTTTCAAAGTCTCAATTTTCTCATCCGTAAAATGGAAATACTAAACATTATTTGCCATAAAACTCGGCAGATGAGATTAAAGGAGTTTATATGTGGTCGCTGGAACGTAATAGTATATATTGTTGTTCTTACAAACAATCTGAGTGATAGAAGGGGGCAAAGCCACAATATACAGTTTCAATACCTTAATCTGTGGATCTCAGAGTTATGAAGGAAACTCTTTGAAGAGTATGAAATGTTTTCTGCTCTGTCTCTGAGTGAAGGGGGGTGCCAACCTCCCAGGTTCTTTTGGTCCACAGGTGCTTTTTACTAAGTGTACGGTAACAGGCAGAGAGGTTTCAGATATTCCTGGGAATACCCTGAGCAGGGCTGCGTGAACTGATAAGGTGGGTCCAGGAGCGACTCTGAGCCTTCAGCTGCAAGCTCACCTTCTCTGCCCGTCAGAGAATGTGAGTTTCGTCTACAGTTCCGTGGAACTCTTTACACGTTCAGTAAGATTCTGAGGGCAGAAAGCGTGCACAAATGGAAGCATGGATCCGATTAATTTATCTAATGAGCAATTTGTCAAAATTCCAGTTGTTATCTGGAGCTCAATACCGACTTCTTTGTCAATGTTTTTTGTTTTTCCTTTACAGATGTGTTCTCACTCTGCCATCAAGACTGCAGTGTGGTGGTGGCCGTGCTCATAGATCACTGCAGACTCAAACCCTCGGGCTCAAGGGATCCTCCTGCCTCAGCCTCCAATTAGCTGGAGCTAAAGGCACATGCCACTATTCTTTACAAATTTTTTTTGGTGGGGGGGCATATGAGGGTCTCACTATGTTGCCCAGGCTGGTCTCAACTCCTGTCTTCACACAGTCCCACAGCCTCAGCTTCCCCAGGTGCTGAGATTACAAGCATGAGCCACTCCTGATACTCTCTGTCAATGTTTTAAGAATACTTAAGAGCCTAAGTGGAGATAGAGGTACCTGAGTCATCTCATTTTTGTCTGGGCTGTTGCAGAAAAGTAAGTTTTACTCTTGTTCAAGTCTTTATTCTGGTGCATATTATAAAACAAATCCTCAAATCAGTAAAAAGAAATACTATAACTAAATATGTAGCTTATAGAATTAAGTATAGAAAGCTTTGTGTAAGTGTAAAAAACAACCAAAAATTAGATGTAAAGTCAGAGAGGAGAGAAATCAACCCTTTCACTCACTTTACATTGTTCTATGACATCACAAAAAAGACTATTATTTCATTATTTTGGGAGTTCAGGCATCAGCACTCTCCTCCTGCAAACCTTCCATTGTAAAACGCAGAGCAAAGCAATCTGCAGAAGACTGTAAGCCCCTTCTCAATAGTCATTGGTACAAACTGAAGTACTGTGCTCAAAACATGAAGGGAAGCAAAAAGGCAAAATGGAAATGAGCAATCAGTGTTTTCCAAATTGCTTCTTTGATAACAATGTCGTATCAATGTAATTCTTTTTTGAAAAAAAAAAATGAAAGGTGGAATGAATTGAAGAGGCAGAGTAGACCATAAAATAAGACACGAAGTTTAATAATCTGGTGCTCTTCCTTCAGACAGAATTTTTTGAATACTGAAAAACATTATGATAATAGATTATTGCTGTATGTATTATTCATATGACAATGAATTTACACATTGTGTCCACATCAAGTAAAAGAGACTAACCACAAGGAACTAACTTCAAAGTACATTATCTTTTAGGTCTTTGAAGTAATAAAGATCCAGACACTTCCCTTTCAAGGTATTTGTTCTGCACAATTTGGGATGTAGTTTCTTTCCTTCGTTAGGCTCTCTGCATCGACAGAGCAGATCAGAGGCTGCCAGAGCAGACGGCTTCATGGCACTGGCAGCCTCAGGTGTTGCGCGCGGCCTGAGTGCACACGAGTGGCTCTGTAAACCTCATGCTACCCAACCCACCCACTTCTTAACAGCTGTGCTACCGATCTCCTCCTTTTGTCACCATTTGATTATAATTTCCAAAGAAACAACACCACCGTCGGACATTCTAAAACAAAAACATCGCTATATAGTAATCTGATCACACTACCTGAAAATAGAAGCAACTCTTGCTTGTGTGTTTCAGTCTATACCCAAAAGGCCCCCTTTATACTCCAGTTCAAGGTAGCTCTGGTAGGAACATGAAGCTGTATTTAACTATTTTTTCTTGAAGGTCAGGAGAATACTGTAGAAATTTTAAGATTGTAGATTTTTTTAATTTTATTATTTTTAGTTATCGTTTTCAATTTTTTCTAAGGAAACATTGTAATACGTAGCAAAATAAAATTAGTAGCATTAAATATTTCCATAATTTATGAAATGGGAATAGGGAGATTACACAGCTCTATGTTTCTGTGATAAAACTAGATATGAAATATACATAAAAGCATAGGAAGAAAAAAGTCCGAGATGAATTACACCAAACGAAGACTTCAATTAAGGTATTTATGTCTTGGTAAGATTTGTTGTGGATGAAGTTGTGCCAATGAAAAACTCAGGTAGTAAAACATAAAATGTATAATTTTTTATGTTGAAATGCTGCTGAGTAGAGATCTCATACGACAAATTCTTTTTTTTTTTTTTCAGTTTTTGGCCAGGGCTGGGTTTGAACCCGCCACCTCTGGCATAAGGGCCTAGCACCCTACTCCTTTGAGCTACAGGCGCCACCCACACGATTTCTTGTTGAATGAGCAGTAGGTGGGTAGGAGATTCTCAGTAGTAACAGACTGACCCACATACAGCCAGATCAGGGAAAGATTTCCATACGTTAGTTGATTTGTATTCGTCCCAAAGTCCTACCGAGCAGCGGTTTTCTGTAGATGGCCTGTGTGGTAGCTCCTTCAAAGACTTTAAGTTAATATTTTATCTTATTTTAAATTGACAGATAAAATTTTATGTATGTACCATGTATAGAACAACATGGTATTTTGGATTTTGAAATATACATACTTTGTGGAATGAGCAAATCTAAACAATTAACATACACATTACTTTCCACAGCTATCCTTTTGGGGGGAGAGAGAAAATATCCACCCTTTAAATAGTTTTCATGAATAAAATCTATTCTGACCATAGTCACCATGTTGCACAATAGATCTCTGGAACGTATCCCTCCTAACTGAGATTCTGAATTTTTGGATGAACATCTGCCCCACCTGTCCACCCTGGCCACCTCGGCCCCTAGGGAACATCTTTTAACTCTTTACTTCTGTGACAGCGACTTCCTCAGAGTGTACCTGAGTGACAGAACTCAGCATTTGTCTCTCTGTGCTTGACTGATTTCACGTCACGTAATAACCTCCAGGTTTTTGCACGTTGTCACAAGTGGCAGGATTATGTTCTTTTCATGGCTGAATGGAATTCCTTCCTGTGCAGACGCCACACTGTCTGTGGTGATTAAGCTGATTCCATATCTTGGCTATCGGGAATAATGCTAAAATAAATACGGAGATGCAGGTACATCTTTGACATGCTGTCTTTATTTTCTTTGGCTATATATCCAATATTGAGATTTCTAGATCATGTGGTAGTTCTATTTTTAATTTTTTGAGGAACCTCCATTCTGTGTTGTGCTGATAGTTGTACTAAGGTGCATTATTACCAGGAGCGTGCAAGGGTCTCTTTATGCCACATCCTTGCCAAGACTTGTCTTTTGTCTTTTTAGGGATAACTATTTTAGCTAATAATTGAAATAGATAAGAATGGTAAAATAAATATGTAGATGACTATCCTCAAATGCAGCAGAATTTCCTTTTTTTATTGTTTGGGATTCATTGAGGGTACAAAGAATTAGGTTATACTGATGGCAGCTATTAGGTGAAATCCCTCTTATAACTGTGTCCCGCCCTCAAGAGGTGTGTCACACACCGTGACCCCCAACCCCTGATCCCTCATTCCCCTACCCCGGCCCTTGCATTAGCTCATTTACTGCCTTCATGTCAGAGTTGAGTACCTTGGATTCTTCCTTCTCCATTCTTATGATGCTTTACTAAGAAAAATGTGTTCCACCTCCATCCAGGTTAATACAAAAGATGTAAAGTCTCCATCATTTTCAGGGGCTGAATAGTATTCCATGGTATACAGACACCACAGCTTGTTAATCCATTACTAGGTATCTACCCAGAAAAAAAACATCATTTTAATCAGAATTTTTTTAAGGTTGAATATTATTCCATTGTGTGTGTACCACATTTTCTTTATCAATTCATTATTGACAGACACATTGATTCTGTATCTCGGCCACTGTGAATAAGGCTGTGATGAACACGTGGGCACCTGGAGGGCGTTATGCTCAGGGAAACAGGTCAAGCCCAGAAAGAGGAATACCGCACCATCTCGTCTATACATGGAATCTAAAATAAAATTGAATTCACAAGCCGGGCGTAGAATGGTGATTAGCAGGGATAAGGAAGGGGGCCTGCAATGGGAGATGTTGGTGAAAGGGTGCAAAGTTTTAGTTAGACAGGAATAAGTGGTGGAGATCTGTTACACAGCATGGTGACCAAAGGGAATAAAAATATATTGTCTATGTGAACGTTGTAATCAGTATTCTCACTACAATGAGAATGATAAATGAGATGATATAACACAACAGGTATCTTAGTTAGCTGGAGTTATTCCAAAATGTACACATATATCAAAAATAATATTGTGTAGCATAAATATATACAATTTTCCATTTATGAATATAAAAAATGTAACAGAGTTTTCTATCTCATGTCAAGCCATAATTAACATTATCATTTTATATTAATAAAAGAGTTATAGAAGAAAAACCAGAAATATAAAAATTGGGAAGAAGAGTTAAATTGCCTCTCTGTAGACAATATAGTAATAGAGCTAAAATTTCAAAAACTAAAAGTAAAACCCTACAAATATACACATTACATACAAAAATCTATAACCTTTGTAGAACAAGCTAGGAGATACATTCGAGAGAACTTCTTGGAGGGTGAAAATACACTCTACAAATATAAACAACA
The DNA here is from genome assembly GCF_027406575.1 of Nycticebus coucang. Lineage (NCBI taxonomy): Eukaryota > Metazoa > Chordata > Mammalia > Primates > Lorisidae > Nycticebus > Nycticebus coucang. Next base: position 116,491,693 of record NC_069790.1, on the reverse strand, counting down.
TGTAACGTATAGAATGGAAAGAGGTACAAATCTCCATATGCAAAATTTTCAATTTAAATTACAAAACCAATATGCAGAAAAGAGTATATAATATCCTATATTTTGTGTTAGAGATATACACAGACATACACATTAATTTTATAAAAAGTAATACCGGAAAGACATCAAAAACTAATATCATGATTATTCATGTGGGTAAGGTAAAAAGCTGAGTGAGTATGGATAGAGTGAATTTTCTCTGAGAGTTCCTTTTATATAGTTTTGCTGTTTTTGCTGGTTAAAGAAAACAAAAATCAATGTATCAGAAAAGCCCTTTATCATTTCCTATTCTTAAAAAAATTGTAAAGATGATTGGCTGACGGGTTCCTAATTACCCACTTAAATCAAGAGGCTGACCTTTCAAGGGACGGAAGTAGGAGAGTCAGTTTTTAAACAGACGGGTTTGACAGCAGTAATCTAAGACCCCGTGTGGCAATTTGACACTTGATCTCAGCCAAAAAGCTGAGAAGCGGCTACATGTGGCAACTTGAAAGCCAGGAAGGGAAATTCTGTAGCAACAGTGAAACGCCAAGAAAGGGTGTCGCGGGTAAACTGTCCATTCACTCAATATGCACAAAACGTTCTAAGACTGAAGCTACACGTCGCCTTCTTCACAGTTTGATCTTCCACGTCTTTGTTGATGGGGAACGGAAACAGGTTAATGAGAAAGAATTCACACTAAAAAAAGTAAACGAAGAAGTGTGGTAGACACGTGAACTATCATAAAACAATCCCCATCCAGAGGAATTTTCCCTAGAAAATTTTCACCTGCGGAGACTCCATATTATTTAAATTAATGTCACTCCTGAAAGTGTCTTCAACCAGTAGATATTTTCCTGTGACAAATACATTTTTATTATTGAATTAATATATTAGTGTTTCCTCTTTTTGATCGTCACATAAATGTGCATTTTTATTTTGTATCTGGCTACATTTGGCTGACATAGTGAAACTGAGACCCTCCTATATTGCACACATTACCATTGTTATTGTTCTGCTGAGCATTGTATTAATTCCTTTGTATTAATCAGCATTACATATTGGGTTATCCATTCTTGTGTTGATGGGATTTGGGCTTGTGTACAATTTCTGCATCTTTGAAAATAATGGTTATAAACATATTTTAACAGTCCTTTTGTGAACATAGGTTTTTATTTCTACCGTATGAATACTTAGAAGTGAAATTGATGGGTCATAGGGTGATTGTACACTTAACTTCATCAAGAAAACCCCAAGAGATTCCCAAAGAGCTGCTCATCTTTCCCTCCCACGAGCAAAGGATGTGAGTTTAGTTACTTCACATCCCACCAACACGTGGCATCGTTAGTCTCCTTTAGTTTTAGCAATTCTGAGGGGTGTGTAGGGGTATTTAATCTTGTTTTCAATTTATGCTAATTAAGAATGATATTAAACTTTTTTTACGTATCAGCATGTGTTTATTTTTGTCAATTGTACAAGTCTTTCCCCCATTTTTACTGTATTGTCTTTTTAGTATTGATTTGTAGGAATTCTTTACACACACACATATAGTGAGAATATTTTCTTCTACAGATTAGCCTTTTTATTCTTTAATGCTTTTTTTTCCTTTGAAATGCAGAATATATATGTGTGTGTGTGTATGTGTGTGTTTGGTTTTTAATGATGGCTGATTTATCGTCTTTTTCTTTTGTGTATAATGTCATTGGGGTGTTTCTATGAAATCTCTGCTTGGATCAGGTCCAGAAAATATTCTCTTATATTTTCTTCTAGAAACATTTGAGTTTCAGGTTTTGTATTTGGGCCTATGTGTCATCTAGAATTACTTTAATTATGTATGTTATGATACAAGAATCGAGATTTCTTTTTTCCATGTTATCCAGTTTTCTCTGTCTAGTTGTTGAAACAATTTTCCTTTCCCCATTCAATTACATTGGCACCTTTGTTGAAAATCAATTGGCCATATCAGTGGAGATCTGGTTCTGAATTCTATTCTTTTGCTGTGGTCTATTTGTTTAACTTCACATTATCCTAATCAATGTAAATTTAATGTTAAACCTTAACCACTGTCCACCCATGATGATGGGCCAATGTAACACAGTGACTGCTGCACACACAATAAAGAATTTATTTTTCCTTTGGGGTCACAGTTCTTTATTATGAAAATAGCATAAAACTTCAAACACAAAGCAATCTTAGGCTGGGTGCAGTGGCTCACATCAGTAATCCTAGCATTCTGAGGCTGAGGCGGGCGGATCATCTGAGCTCACAGGTTCAAGACAAGCTTGAACCAGAGCAAGACCCTGTCTCTAAAAACAGCCAGGCACTATAGTGGGCACCTGTAAGTCCCAGTTACTTGGGAAGGCTGAGGCAAGAGATTCACTTGAGCCCAAGAGTTTGAAGTTGTTATGAGCTATGATACCATGGCACTCTACCAAGAGTGACAAATTGAGACTTTGTCTCAAAAAAAATAAAAAAATCTTAAAACATACATCAATAAAAAATAATATAAAAACTTGAAAACTAGTAATGTAAAAAGTAATGTGAAAATCTGAAGAACAGTTACATTAACTATATGGCACTTAATAGTAAATGTTTCTTTCTATGAAATTCCAATATAGGAAATTGTCCATATCCTTTTGATATATGCTTCAACGTACACAAGTTGACTTCAATGACAGGATAATGAATGAAAAAAAGCCTTTGGAGAGAAATGCATCAGAATTTGATTCTTATCACACAGGAAAAAATTTTACTGCCTTTGAACCTCAGTTCTCACATCTAATAAAATAGGGATCTAACCCAGTGGAGTATTTTGACATATGTGGAGCAAACCTACAAAACATAGCTAGCAATAAACTAACACTATATTCAGAGGCAGTAAGGTTGAGGGATTATTTGTAGAAATTCAAAACATGGAGGCAGCTTTGAGTGACTGCCCTATTATTTTTTGTTCAGACTAGCAATTTCTCTCTTCATACTATATTATCAATTATTTTTAATTTACCATTTCCGCTTGTTTTAATAGGATGCCATATTCGTATGCATTACCAATTAGTAATGATGGTTTGGGTAATATAATAATTACACATGTTCATCATTTTCTCATCATGTTGACAGAAGATAAAAACTTCACCATTTGTGCACACACCTTTTAAATGTTTTCTCTTATTTCCGAATTTCCCAGCATAAAAAAAAAAGAATGAGACAAGCAATGCAATCTTTATCGGAAGGAAACAGAGCAACATTACTCAGAGCATTTTCCCAACAGGTTTACTCTTTCATTGCTATGTAATTAACCCCACATTGAGAATCCTGTTGAGCGTTCTTTTGCAGCAGCAAATTAAACATTTGACTTGCAGAGTATTACATTTCTGTGAAAGTGACAAGATCATGTCATTGGAAAATAGGTGAGCAATATTGTGCGTAATGAAGAGTTTTCAGTAAAGTTTTCAACAAAGCCAGATGATTTGGCCTGGGAGAAAATACGTCATATGTTTCAAGGGTCTCGTCACAGTCTCTGGCCCAAAATGAATCAAAATCTAATATAGTAGTTTCATTAGCATGATCATCACCTTTTTAATAATTTACTGGTTGGCAAAGGTACGGATGGGATTATAATGCATCATTTTAAATATAAAAGAACATTACAGGGTTGCTCATCAGCGTGAGCACTACAGAAGTCAGCACTGTGGTGAGCATTTGAAATTCTTAAAAAGACCATTTGATTTCCTCATAAAGCATATTTTTCCTAGGAATTATGCAATTCTTGTCTGCAAATGACTTCAAGGCAACCATTTTGACATCTAAAAAAAATTAAATATTTAAGAATTTTTCATAAAATGACCTATGTTAGCAGAAAATCCAAAAATTAGCAGAGATGGGTGTCAAGTGTGTGATATTAAAATCCTCAGTCGTGGAAAACGAGATTCCAGCTGACATTAGAATAGCTGTGACGTCATGACCGTTTCCTACTTCATTGTGTAGATAGTATGAAGATAGAATGACTGGTCAATCATTGATGCTACCGGGCTGAATGAATTGATAGAAGAATACAGAGCCTGCAGTTCTTAGGGCATTAATTAAAATTTGATCCTGGTATATGCCTAGGGAAAAATCAAAGTGGGTAGGCTTCCCACTTAACTAATCTGCATCACAAAAGCAATTATTTTATGGCTATGAGTGTCCTTCACTTTCTAACATAAGGCTGCTGCTTCATGAAAAGACAGGCAAAACCTTGCTGTCCTCCCGTGATAGCCGCTCGCCGGACGTGGATTTTGAAATCCAGTGGACAGGATTTCTCTCCACTGAACAGGCTGTAGTACAACTTGGCTCCAACTGGGCTGGGCTGCCTACTAATTGGCAGTTTCACTTTATGAACTAAACGCAAGAAGAGAGTGTGTTTCCTTCCCAATTAAACATAATTCAATCCCTGGAGACATTGCTCCATTATTGTTCCAATGTTTAACTACAGCATTTTAAAAAGGAAGAAGAAAAATCAGATTCAAGCAAAGGAGAATTCCTGGCAATTTGAATCCTGGGAACTCCAGCAGTATTTTGATGAGAAACTAGTCATTTAGGGCTTGTCATATGTCTGAAATGAAAGTCTGTATACAATGGTTCTAGTTTTTGTTTCATTGTTTAGAAAAAAAACTAAAGTACTTGAAGCCTAACGAAGGAAATGGTGTTAGTGTGAGATAAAAATTGCATATTTTTCATGAGCCATTCACTAACGCAACTGGCCGTCCTAAAAATGGAAATACAGATTCTGATCCTTTTGTAACTATAGAAGACTCCAGTGAACATAGCAAGCTCTGGATTATATTTTATTACCTAGAAATTACTTAGGAAGAAACTTTTCCCTCCTCAAGAAAGTTGCACATATTGTTTAAATATTAGTTAATATTAAGGCATTTGCCTCCAAAGTTTAATGACCCATTTTCATCTGAGTCAGCGTTCTTGTTGTTTGGTCATTTGCTTTGTTTTTGACAGAAGATCTTACTCTGTCGCCCCGGCTAGAGGGCATTAGTACCAGCATAGTTCACTGGCAACCTCAACCTCCTGGGCTCAAGCTGTCTTCCTGCCTTAGCCTCCCCAGTGGCTGGGACCCAGGTGCACGCTCACTCTGCACCTGGTTAATTCATCACATTTTGTAGAGACCAGGTCCTGCCCTTTCTCAGGCTGGTTCTGGAACTTCTGACCTAAAACAATTCCCTTGCCTGGGCCACCCAAAACACTAGGAGTGCAGGTGAGCCACTGCACCCAGCCAAGGCACCTTTACAAACTTTCTAACTTGCTACTTTTTCAATATTACTTGTCCGGTTAATCATATAATATCTTACCATGGTAGTCTTGGGGTTCCGCAAACAAAAGACATATTTTAAAATGCAGAGATATCCACTAAAAATAAGGAATCCTTTTGCAATAAATAACTTCAAGGCAAATCACTTGTCAAGTGTTAACAAGAACAAAGCGTATCAATAATGATTAGTGCTAAATTATTGAATTAATGGAATGGGTCACGGGAAGATCAAAGACAAATCGAGTTACATGTGTGTTTGTCACCTTCAATAAATGGTGAACTTCCCATGTAGGGGACATAAATATTTCATGGCCTTTGTCTATCCCCCTTTAAAATAGTAGGCCCCAGATGAGCTAATACAATGCGGGGGTGTGGGAATGAGAAAGTGGGGAGAGGGGAGGAGAGAGAGGGTGGGAGGTCACGGTGCAGGGCACAGCTCTTGGGGGCAGGACACAATTATAAGAGGAACTTTATTGCTCGGTGCCCATAGCACAGTGGTTATAGCATTGGCTGCATACACCGTGGCTGGTGAGTTCAAACCCAGCCAGGGCCTGCTAAACATCAATGGCAACTACAACAAAAAAATAGCCAGGCATTGTGGCAGGTGATTATAGTCCCAAGCTACTTGGGAGGCTGAGGCAAGAGAATTGCTTAAGCTCGAGAGTTTGAGGTTGCTGTGAGCTGTGATGCCACAGCACTCTATGGAAGGTGACATAGTGAGACTTTGTCTCAAAAAAAAAAAAAAACAAGAAGAAAGAAAAAAAAAAGAGGAACTTTATCTAACAAATGCAATCAGTGTAACCTAATTCTTTGTACCCTCAATGAATCCCCAAAAAATAAAAAATAAAAAAATTAAAAAAATAGTAGGCCCTTACTAAATGTTTGCTCTTGAAATAAACATTTTTCAGGTTCAAATCAGTCTTTAATTAGATGTGATATTTGCATAATTAAAAGAATTTGAACTTCTTTTCAAGCATAAAAGCCATTGTTATAATTATTTAAAATCCATAGTATGCTCAAATGTGTTGAAAATAAATAAATAAAACTACAAGAATAGTTGATGATGATATAAGTAACACGCATCCTTCAACTCATTAAAATTCAGTTGTGTTCACTCTTAATTTACTAATACTTGAGCTGGACAGTATTCTCAAAAGAACATGTATCACTTAGAAGTTAGCAGTTTTAAGTTACATTTTCATTTCTATTTAGTTTTGCAAAACAACAAATTGCATTATCAGGATCATATAGTAAGCACGAATTTTTTGTGCTACATACTGAAAGTGCAAGGCTGTAAACAAACGTTCATGGCCTCTCTGGAAGGTGAAAACTTGCCTCTTTTTCCCCATGTTGGGTTGCTGGACTTACATTCATTTGACTTTAAGAGATGGTATACCAGAGCACTATTTTTGTAGAGCAGTGAGATATTTCTACTTCATATATAGATTTTTAGAAGTGTAAAATCTGTGTGCGAGTCTCTCTTCTCTGGGGTTTTCCCGCAGCCCCTTCTGATAGAACCGCATTGCTGTGGGACCACAGTTAGTGACTAGGAGGGGACAACTGAACAATACACAGGAAAACTGCTGACCACGCGGAGGGGAACAGTTCTTTTTTTTTTTTTTTTTTTTTATTTTTATTTTTTTTTATTAAATCATAACTGTATACAATGATATGATTATGGGGCATCATACACTCACTTCATAAACCATTTGACACATTTTTATCACAGTGGTTAACATAGCCTTTCCGGTGTTATCTCAGTTACTGTGCCAAAACATTTACATTCTACATTTACCAAGTTTCGCAAATACCCGTGTAATATGCACCACAGGTGTGATCCCACCGATTCCCCTCCCTCTACCCACCCCCCCCTTTCCCACTTCTCCCTATTGTTAAGTTGTAGCTGGGTTATAGCTTTCATGTGAGAGTCCCAAATTAGTTTCATAGTAGGGCTGTGTACATTGGATATTTTTTCTTCCATTCTTGGGATACTTTACTAAGAAGAATATGTTCCAGCTCCATCCATGTAAACATGAAAGAGGTAAAGTCTCCATCTTTCTTTAAGGCTGCATAATATTCCATGGTGTACATATACCACAATTTATTAATCCATTCGTGGATCGATGGGCACTTGGGCTTTTTCCATGACTTAGCTATTATGAATTGGGCTGCAATAAACATTCTGGTACAAATATCTTTGTTATGTTGTGATTTTTGGTCTTCTGGGTATATGCCCAGTAGAGGAATTACAGGATTGAATGGCAGATCTATTTTTAGATCTCTGAGTGTTCTCCATATATCTTTCCAAAAGGAATGAATTAATTTGCATTCCCACCAGCAGTGCAGAAGTGTTCCCTTTTCTCCGCATCCACGCCAACATCTCTGGTCTTGAGATTTTGTGATATAGGCTAGTCTCATTGGAGTTAGATGATATCTCAAAGTAGTTTTGATTTGCATTTCTCTGATGATTAAAGATGATGAGCATTTTTTCATATGTCTGAAGGCCGTGCGCCTGTCTTCTTCAGAGAAGTTTCTCTTCAAATCCCTTGCCCAGCCTGCGATGGGATCCCTTGTTTTTTTCTTGCTGATGCGTTTGAGTTCTCTGTGGATTCTGGTTATTAAACCTTTGTCAGAGATATACCCTGCAAATATCTTCTCCCATTCTGAGGGCTGTCTGCTTGCTCTGCTTACTGTGTTCTTAGCTGTGCAGAAGCTTTTTAGTTTGATCAAGTCCCAGTAGTGTATTTTTGAAGCTGCTTCAATTGCCCGGGGGGTTCTCCTCATGAAATACTCACCCAGACCAATTTCTTCAAGGGTTTTCCCTGCATTCTCCTCTAGTATTTTTATAGTTTCATGTCTTAAGTTTAAATCTTTAATCCAATGAGAGTCTATCTTCGTTAATGGTGAAAGGTGTGGGTCCAATTTCAGTCTTCTGCAGGTTGCCAGCCAGTTCACCCAGCACCATTTGTTAAATAGGGAATCTTTTCCCCACTGAATGTTTTTAATTGGCTTGTCAAAAATCAAATAGCGGTAAGTACCTGGATTCATCTCTTGGTTCTCTATTCTGTTCCAGATATCTACTTCTCTGTTTTTGTGCCAATACCATGCTGTTTTGATCACTATCGATTTGTAGTAAAGTCTGAGGTCTGGTAGTGTGATTCCTCCTGTTTTGTTTTTATTTCTGAGTAATGTCTTGGCTATTCGAGGTTTTTTCTGATTCCATATAAAACGAAGTAATGTTTTTTCAAGATCTTTAAAATATGACAGTGGAGCTTTAATAGGGAGTGCGTTGAAATTATATATTGCTTTGGGTAGTATGGACATTTTGATAATGTTGATTCTTCCTAGCCATGAGCATGGTATGTTTTTCCATTTGTTAACATTTTCAGCTATTTCTTTTCTTAGAGTTTCATAGTTCTCTTTATAGAGATCTTTCACGTCTTTTGTTAGGTAAATTCCCAAATATTTCATCTTCTTTGGCGCTACTGTGAATGGGATAGAGTCCTTAACTGCTTTTTCAATTTGACTGTTGTTGGTGTATATAAAGGCTACCGATTTATGAATGTTGATTTTGTAACCTGAGACATTGCTGTATTCCTTGATCACTTCTAGGAGTTTTGTAGTAGAGTCCCTAGTGTTTTCCAGATACACAATCATATCATCTGCGAAGAGCGAGAGTTTGATCTCTTCTGACCCTATATGGATACCCTTGATCGCCTTTTCTTCCCTAATTGCGGTGGCTAAAACTTCCATTACAATGTTGAAAAGCAATGGAGACAATGGGCAGCCTTGTCTGGTTCCTGATCTGAGTGGAAATGATTCCAATTTAACTCCTTTCAATATGATATTGGCTGTGGGTTTGCTGTAGATAGCCTCTATCAGTTTAAGAAAAGTCCCTTCTAGACCAATTTTCTTGAGTGTTCTGATCATGAAGGGATGCTGGATATTATCAAAAGCTTTTTCTGCATCAATTGAGAGAATCATATGGTCTTTGTTTTTTAATTTGTTTATGTGCTGAATTACATTTATAGATTTACGTATATTGAACCAGCCTTGAGACCCTGGGATAAAACCAACTTGGTCATGATGTATAATTTGTTTGATGTGTTGCTGGATTCTGTTTGTTAGGATCTTGTTGAATATTTTTGCATCTATATTCATTAGTGATATTGGTCTATAATTTTCTTTTCTTGTTGGGTCTTTTCCTGGTTTGGGGATCAGGGTGATGTTTGCTTCATAGAACGTGTTGGGTAGTCTTCCTTCTTTTTCTACATTTTGGAACAGGTTGAGTAATATAGGTACTAATTCCTCTTTAAAGGTTTGGTAGAATTCTGACGTGAAACCATCTGGTCCCGGGCTTTTCTTTTTAGGGAGGTTTTGTATAGTTGATGCTATTTCTGAACTTGATATGGGTCTGTTCAACATTTCCACTTGATTCTGGTTAAGTCTTGGAAGGTGGCGTGCTTCCAAGTATCGGTCTATTTCCTTCAGATTTTCATATTTCTGAGAATAAAGTTTCTTGTAATATTCATTAAGGATTTTTTGGATTTCTGATGAGTCTGTGGTTATTTCGTCTTTGTTGTTTCTGATTGATGATATTAGGGATTTTACTCTTTTTTTCCTGATTAGGTTGGCCAGAGGTTTATCTATTTTATTGACCTTTTCAAAAAACCAGCTTTTTGATTTATTGATCTGTTGTATTATTCTTTTGTTTTCAATTTCATTTAATTCTGCTCTAATTTTGGTTATTTCTTTTCTTCTACTGGGTTTGGGGTTGGAATGTTCTTCCTTTTCCAGTTGCGTGAGATGTCCCATTAAGTTGTTAACTTCCTCTCTTTCCGTTCTCTTGAGGAAGTCTTGCAGTGCTATAAATTTCCCTCTTAGAACTGCCTTTGCAGTGTCCCAGAGGTTCTGATAGTTTGTGTCTTCATTGTCATTTTGTTCCAAAAAATTGGTGATTTCTTTCTTAATCTCATCTCTGACCCAGCTATCATTCAGCATAAGGTTATTTAACTTCCATGTTTTTGTATGGGTATGCAGATTCCTGTTGTTACTCAATTCAAGTTTTATTCCATGATGGTCTGAGAAGATGCATGGAATAATTTCTATTCCTTTAAATTTACTGAGGTTAGACTTGTGACCTAAAATGTGATCAATTTTGGAGTAAGTTCCGTGGGCTGATGAGAAGTATGTGTATTCAGTTTTGTTGGGATGAAATGTTCTGTAGATGTCTGCTAAATCTAAATATTGGATGGTTAGATTTAAATCTAAGATTTCTTTGCTCAGCTTCTTTCTGGAGGATCGATCCAACACTGCCAAAGGAGTGTTGAAATCTCCAATGATTATGGAGCTGGAGGAAATCAAGTTACTCATGTGTGTTAGAGTTTCTCTTATAAATTGAGGTGCATTCTGGTTGGGTGCATAGATATTAATAATTGAGATCTCGTCATATTGAGTATTACCCTTAACAAATATGAAGTGACCATTCTTGTCCTTCCTTACTTTTGATGGTTTAAAGCCTACTGTATCTGCAAATAAAATTGCAACACCTGCTTTTTTCTGATTACCATTTGCCTGAAATATGGATGACCATCTTTTCACCCTGAGTCTGTATTTGTCTTTTAAGTTGAGATGTGACTCTTGTATGCAACAAATATCTGGCTTGAGTTTTTGTAGCCAGTCAGCTAACCTATGCCTCTTTAGAGGACAGTTTAAGCCATTCACATTGATGGAGAGTATTGATAAGTCTGGTGGAATTTTGGGTGTCGAGTTTTTCAAAGGTCCAGTGGACATTTTTAATCCTTTCGCCAGTGTGGAAGTTGGAGTTTGATCCGAAGTTTCTGGGTGATTTTACTTTTGTGGTATAGGATTGGGTTGGTCATTGTGGAGGATAGGTCTGAGAACATCCTGAAGAGCTGGTTTACTTATGGCAAATTTTTTCAATATGAATGTCATTGAAGTATTTAATTTCTCCATCATAGATGAAACTCAATTTAGCTGGATACAAGATCCTGGGTTGAAAGTTTTTTTGCTTTAGGAGATTAAAAGTTGATGACCACCCTCTTCTGGCTTGAAAAGTTTCAGCAGAGAGATCTGCAGTTATTCTAATATTCTTACCTTTGTACGTTACAGTTTTCTTTCGCCGGGTTGCTTTGAGAATCTTCTCTTTCATGTTAACTTTAGTGAAGCTAATTATGATATGTCTGGGAGATGGCTTATTGGGGTTGAATCGTGCTGGGGTTCTGAAGCTGTCTGCTATCTGAATTTCAGATTCTCTGGGCATGTCTGGAAAATTTTCTTTCATAAGTTCATGTAGAAGGGCCTCTGTGCCCTTGGCAGCCACTTCATCATTCTCCGGAATTCCTATAACCCTTACATTGTTTTTTTTCGAATTATCTGAGAGCTCTCTGAGTGAGTGATCCGTTTTTGCTCTTCATTTCTCTTCCTCTTTGAGAGATTGGGAGCGTTCGAAGACTTTATCTTCAATGTCAGAAATCCTTTCTTCTGCTTGCTCCATTCTGTTACTGAGGGATTTAACTGTATTTTTCATATCTTTGAGGGCTATAAGTTCTTGTTTCAGTGTGTCTAAGTCTTTGGTGGTTTTGTCTTTAAATTCGTTAAATTCTTGAGACAATTTTTGAATTTCTCCTCGAATTCCTAATTCCATTTTATTGATCTTGTCTGCAAACCAAATTCTGAATTCGACTTCTGACATCTCAGCCAGCTGTTTATGAATGGGATCTTCAATCACATCTGCCGTAACTTTTCTTGGGGGGGTTGATCTATTCTGGTTATTCATGTTACCAGAGTTTTTCCGCTGATTCCGCCCCATGGTTTACTCCCTTTGGTTTTTCCCCTGGGGTTTTATCGAGGGCCCGTACAGTGTTGTGGCCTGAGAAACTGGGGCCCTGTCTGGTGTGGTGGAGCAAAGTGGTTCTGTCTTGTTTTCAGCTGGTTTCTGTTCGATCCTATTGCAACTTCTACTCTGGCTTGAAGTCTCAGCTGTGTGGAAAAATCAGCAATTAAGTCACCCCGCCTGCCCACCTCTGGCCCCAGTTGGAAAAGGAGAATCAAACCTTCCTACAGTCGCACACCCAGGGCACCGCCTGAAGAGTCCTCAGTCTATTAGCCCAGTTCAAAAGGTCCGAATCAACTGTCTCAATCGGCACTTGTCTCGGGTGGAAGGGTTCAAGAGGTCTCTGGGAACTGGATCACAGAGGCCTGGTAACTCCTCTGACACAGTTCACCCCAGTGCAGCGTGGAGTCAGGAGGAGCCACCCAGCAAACAGAGCAGTCTAGGAAGGTTGACGTCTCCTTCCCCACTTTGCCCCTCCGTCGGACCCAGTCACTGGTATCTCTGCAGATGGCTAACCCAGTTGCCTGCAGTGAACAGACACTCCAGGGATTTGCACCTGCCTGAATCGCAAGGAAGTCTGCCAGGCCCCCGCAGACTGCCGCTATCTAGCAGGAGGAGATGGGGCCTGACATCTTTGAGTGTTTGATGCAGGTGATGGGAAGGAGGTGTTCACTCAGGCTTAGCCCCGTCCCTGATGCATGCTGCTAACAGAACAGAACAGAACAGACAACTTTGTGAGGTTCTGTCTCTGTTCCTGTCGTCGCCTACAGGAGACGGGCTGTTTTGAGTTCAAACGTCTTTGCTGCTGGAGAATTGCGTCTGAACACCTCTCTGGATCGGCCCCGCCCTGGAGGCTTCTGGGTTTGTGAGCCGTGTCACCGGTGGCCTCCTCTGGTTGCCCAGGGAGACAGGGGGTGTGGCCTCAGAATATCCAGAAGTGAGCGTTCTGCCGTTAAAGAAAAAACGGCTGTTGATCTACCTCCAGGGAACTGCTGCTCTGGTGTGGGCACTCAGGCGACCCTTTTCTCCTCTGTCCTGCGCCCCAGAGTCAGCACTGAGCAGCCGCAGTTTGTGCTGGGTTCACACCCCTTAAGAGATCCCCCAAGAATCAGAACTCTTGGGGGATGGGCCCCCAGACCCCGATTGGGAGTGGGGCGGGGGGAAGCTAGAGTTTCATTCAGTTTTACGCAATACTACGGTCCGGGGAGGGCTCCTGCACTGCACCGCAGGGAAGTGCCGCCAAGGCTTGATTTCCCCTCAGCAGAGTGCCCTCTCCTCGCTCACGTATCCCAGAGTCAGCGCTGACCTGACGCAGCTCAGGCACTGTGCTCTCCCCTCGAGAAATCACCCAAGGAGCCGAACTCCTGGGGGACAGGCCCTCAGACCCCGAGTGAGAGTAGGGGTTCTCAGCTCTCAGCGGGGAGGCCAGAGTCTTTTTCAGTCTTGGGCCCGTATGCCCGGGGAGGGTTGGTGCACTACACCGCAGGGAAGTGCCGCGAGGCGTGACTCCCCCTCAGCCCGGTGCCCTCTCCTCACTCGCGCGCCTCAGAGTCAATGCTGACCAGTCGCAACTCGGGGACTGTCCACTCCCCTTGAGAAATCACCCAAGGATTCGAACTCCTGGGGGATAGTCCCTCAGACCCCGAGTGAGAGTAGGGGCTCTCAGCTCTCAGCGGGGAGGCTAGAGTCTTATTCAGTCTTGTGCCCGGGGAGGGTTGCTGCACTGCACCGCAGGGAAGTGCCGAGGTGTGACTCCCCCTCAGCCCGTTGCCCTCTCCTCACTCGCGCGCCTCAGAGTCAATGCTGACCAGTCGCAACTCGGGGACTGTCCACTCCCCTTGAGAAATCACCCAAGGATCCGAAGTCCTAGGGGACAGGCCTCCAGACCTCAGTGGGCGGGAGGGGAGCGCCGGGGATTCAGGGTTGCCGGCAAAGGATTCCCAAAGTTTTATTCAGCCCTATGTCCGGCAGGAGAACGCCACGGCACCCCAGTAGGGGAGGTAGGTCCAGTTTTTAGAAGGTCTCTCCCGTGGAGTGTAGTGGGAGGGCCTTTAATTTCTGCCCGCTTGTTCAATTTTGGGGCTCTTGAGCTGGTCTCATGGGGGAGGGGGACTCCCGTCCGCTTGGTGGTGGATTTTGTACCTTTTGTTTGCCTCAGCGGTGTTGATGTGCGTTCTTCAGCCTTCTCTCTTGGTGAGGCTCAAGTCCACCAGGATACTTACTAAATTCCTGTCCCTTAACTCTCCTTCTGGACGGGAGCCTTTGTTGAAAGCTGGCTTCAGTCCGCCATCTTGTCTCCCCCGGGAACAGTTCTTACTTCTCCCCGTAACTCCACTGGGGAACCACCACACAGGCAATATTTCTCACTGTACTCATTTTCTATCAAGGACATAAAGGACTTCTACATTTTTCTAGATATAAAATGTCCCCTCTCTGAAAGGTGTTACTATAAAGACTTCTAATTGCCACCCTGTATCTATCCTCTTTTTCTTCCTTACTAATGTAGCACCCCAATTTGCATTGGGCTGAAAATGCAATATAGTCTAGTCTCATTTGGAAATGATAGAGCTCAGGTGCAACGTTCTGGCTACAGATATGTAAATCGAAGTCACTGGTGCGTCTTTTGGAGTGCTCCAAAGCTGACTCAGCTTGTCACTAGATTTGCCCTGGATTTTTTATTCTTTCCGTTGCTCCTATCACGGATATAGAGGGAACTAGAGAAATCATGAAAAATGACCACCAGCATTCAGAGTTTGAGTTTCCAAAACAATGACACCACCACGTATCACAGATTTATTTTGCAGGGTCACTGATTTGGGGTTTTCTGTTATATCTGCCCAAGTTCTAACTTATATGAACTAAATTCATCAAATCCATCAATGGCATTATTCCTCTCTCAACCCTAACCTGTGCTGAACCCTGAAGCTTTAAAAAGTCATCTGGGGACTTTCATTAGGCCATTTTTTTTTCATTCCTTCCTAAGGTCTTTCAAGTACTTTTTTTCACTCTTTATGGTCACCAGTAACTTAGTTTTTAATCATTCATGCAGCTGCAGTTATAAAGTCAAGAGTTCTTAGTGAGAAAGATGATTTAAGTAAAATAATTAACAGAAAAAATTTGATTTATGAGATTCAGGAAATAATAAAAGAAAAAATAACACAGAGGTAAATACTTTACCTTCACTCTATTCCCCTTATGATGAATTAATGTGGGAGTATGACTCTAAGTTCAAGAAGGAGATAACCCAAGGAGTTAAATATCAGCAACTAATAATGGCTGTCACAAGAGCCCGCTCAGGAGTAGCAAATAAACTGGAGTTTTACAATATTCACACATACTCATCCACTAACTTAAAAAACAACAATAACAACAACCACCTAAGCCCGGGACCAGGAGAAATGTAAATCAATTATTTTTTAATATATTAAAAATTATTACAATTTTTATATGGAAATAAACTGAAACACAGAAAGTAACTTTGCTTATTCAAAATACATTAGGATGTAGGTTGATTATCTTTTAAAATAAGACTGCAAACGTAGAACTAAGTTCTCATTCACTAAACAGATTATTTCGGGAAATACATGCAATTAACTAACTTCTCTAGGAGCCTACACATTTGTATACGTTGGAGGATGAAACTAATCAACTTTTCTTTTTCTTTTAGGAGGGGAAAAAAACAAGGAAGGAAAATGCAAGTCGTTCTGAAAAGAGTTTCAAAACTATACATCTCTGGAGGTGATGTCATTTGAACAGAAATAAGTTTATTGGAGTAACAATCATATGACTGGACTTAATCCACGGGGAACTTAATCGAGACAGCATAAAATAAATGTGATGTGTCTTTAGAAATGAGGGTTTTGTCCTCATTCATGAAAAACTAAAATTTTAATACCTCAATATCTAATTTTAGGCACATCACTAACAAAGTCTAATCTATTATATATGTGATTCTCACTTGTGACGTCAGGAAAAAGTGAATTTAAATTCTTTATATCCAAAGACTTTTAAACTGGTGTAATAAAAAGAAAGTAAAATTTGAAGAAAAATTTCTTGACTTCTCAATTCCTAAAGACATTTGAAAGAATCTGTGCAGCAGTGAAGTCACTCTCTAGGTGATGTTGACGGAGTCACTGCAGAGAGCCACTATGGGCGCCATTTATGCAGAAAACAACGGAAACCCTGTGATCCTCCAACCTGCACCAACTTGATGCTTCTGGGTTTGGAAAATCATTCAAATGACCAGGTTTTATTTATCTCCTAAAAAGAAAACCAGCTAACTATGTGGAGTTTTCAGAAACTAACTATACGTCAGTGACACTACCTTTCTTCACCCTTCCAGACGTTGGTCTTTATGAAGTAGATTTTTAAAAGTAATTTTCCCATATTCAAACTTCTCTCAAAATAGCTATGAATATATATTTTAAATTTTAATAAGACAAAAAGTAAATACATTCCTTCCTTTCTCCCAATATAAAAATAACAAAAATTTAATAGTCCCGTTATGATGGTTCTCTGTTAACACAAACCAAAAGATTATTTCACACAGCATTACAAAAGAAAACACAATTAGAACAATGTAAGGTGAAATTTTACATCCATCATAATCATGCAGTTTATGGTATAATGTCTGCCACGGACGTAGCCCTTCAACTCAACACCTTTGTGCAATGTACAAACTTTATGCACATGCATGATGATCCCAGAATCATTTTGGCTAGGAAAGAAAAAGGAAAAACAGGAAAAAAAATCTGTTGTCCTGTGAAATAGCAATTACAAGGGAATCAAAGAAGCTGGATAGGAAAATAAGAAGGAAACATCTGAGAGGGAGAAGTTCAAGATAGAAAAGTCTCCCAGAGCCAGTCTCATGCCTGTTTTTTGTTTAACTGAGGGACACCCACTGGACAACTTAAGTACAGAGGTTGGTGCCCTCAAAGCTGAAAAGCAGTAACTCTGAAGAGGATGGGAAAGAGGAATAAAGAAAGGAACTCTCCGCTCACCAACCTCTGAACTTCGGGGCTCCGTCTGCACAGGGCACGGTGGAGCGGCACTGTCTAATTCACAAGACTTCGCAGAGTCTAGCCGCAGTCTGTTCTTATGAAGAATTTCTTCCATTCCCGAGATACTTTGCTAAGAAGAATATGTTCTAGCTCCATCCATGTAAACATGAAAGAGGTAAAGTCTCCATCTTTCTTTAAGGCTGCATAATATTCCATGGCGTACATGTACCACAATTTGCTAGTCCATTCGTGGGTCAATGGGCACTTGAAGCTAATTCATAGCTTTCACATGAAGGCTATAACCCAACTAGAGCACAAGACTATGGGGAAAGGGCCAAGGAAGGGGAAGGGAGGGGGGAGGTGAGGGGAGAGGGAGGGTAATGGGTGGGGCCACACCTACGGTGCATCTTAGAATGGGTACAGGTGAAACTTACTAAAGGCAGAGCACAAATGTCTACATACAATAACTAAGAAAATGCCATGAAGGCTACGTTGAACAGTCTGATGAGAATATTTCAGATTGTATATGAAACCCGCACATTGTACCCCTTGATTGCACTAATGTACACAGCTATGATTTAACAATAAAAATAAAGAAATTAATTAATTTTAAAAAAAGAATTTCTACTCATATTGCAAATATTGTTTAATGGAGTGTCTATTCTCAAAGTTAATTGCAACATTGTAAGGTGTGAGGAATAATGAGGAAATACAAGGCAAATTTAGCACATGCAGAGATAAGAAAAAAAACAGCAAAAGTCATAGCAGGAGTTCGTATCTCCAAAATATCAACAAGGAAACCAATACTGAGACCTGGCAGGGATAATTTTCCTTGGTGAAGCATAGTATTCAAGAATAGTAACCTAACGTCCCTAAGCCTTTCATCATGCTTACTAAAGTTTTTTGTAACTCCACTCATTGTTGCACACTATTTTAACTTCCAGTTTTCTGGTATACAAGGGTACGCATGTCTTACAGGATTTTGTAAGATGCTTTAGTAAAATTTTAATAATGCATAATGAATTAAATAATGAAGGGACCATAAGATTATTTAAATTCACTAATAGAATTCAGGAACACCTTTTTAATGCTTGAAAAGAAAACCATGTAATATGAGAAAAATGTAAAGTCCTCTTGAAAGGGACTATCTTACAATGAAGAAGAATTTATAAATGAATTCGAAACTTTTAATGAAATCGTTGTTATTTAAATACAGACCACCTACACAAACAGCATAGCTTCCTCTGGCCAACCAAAAGGCAGATGAGTATCAGAACGGTCTGTCCCTCAGACTGCAGTAAATCCATGCAAAACACCATCTATCTACACACAAAATTTAAACATCAATCATTTCAATGCAATGAAAGGGAAGTGATATGCACTGGCAATATATGTAATTGTTCAAGCACTACCACCTTAGAAGATATAATAAACTACAGATGTTTTAATGTGTCTAGAATCGGCCTGAATATAACAGCTACAAATACACACTAACACAAATATATTGTATTTGCCACCCAAACACCAGTAATATTGTGACTTTCTGAAATGGTAAAATCTCAGAGTAATACTATGAGCAAAGTACAAAGATTCCTCCATTACACAGTAATTGTTTCTAGACAAGTTTCCCTTGCTAAAACTATGTAATATACTTTGTTTGTATCTGAGGTTGTTAATTTATATTCAGATATTTCTAAATGAATTGTTCAACTGCACAAAGCGCCTAAGTGTTGGGGGTGGAGGAAGCTCTCTGGAGGGGTAGGCCTGGCATGTTCTAGCAGTTCTGATTTTTACCCTCTAAATGAAAAAGCCACCCCACCCACCCCCTTCACTATGACCGAGAAAAACACCACAGAAAATTTCCAGGGCTCCCCCGGTTCTGCTTTCCTTGAGAATACATTTCTTTGAAAGAGGAAAGAGAACACCTATTTTCTTTCCTTCTCCTCAAAGTCATGGTTGATGTAGAGACCAAGTTTTATAGCAGGATTTAAATGAAGATCTACTCTCAACAAAATATCATTTGCCCTTACCAAGATCTGAAATCCCAGCATTGATTAACTACCCCCCAAAACAGTGGGAAAGGCTGTGGGTCCTTCAGTTTTCAAATTCAAGCCAAACACCCGAGGGAATGAGGGTTTTAATGTGCAAGAATGAGGAGAACTGAAAAATGAGGACATACTTTAAATGTTCTGTCCTCCTGTCTACCTGATTTTTTGCCCAGCCGCAGCTCTTGATGCCATGGTTCTGAGACTCGAGTTGCCACAGGCACCAGATGCTTCAGAACACACTCAGATAGCAACAGAGGGATGTGGGGGCACAATAGAGAGTGGTGTTAATTGTGGATGAATAGGAGCCTGAGGAGGGCTCTGGGGCACTTTTTAGAAATGAATTTTATTTTATTTTATTTTATTTATTTATTTATGACAGAGTCTCACTTTGTCATCCTCAGTAGAGTGCTGTGGCCTCACACAGCTCACAGCAACCTCCAACTCCTGGGCTTAAGCAATTCTCTTACCTCAGCCTCCCGAGTAGCTAGGACTACAGGTGCCTGCCTCAATGCCCGGCTATTTTTTGGTTGCAATTCTCATTGCTGTTTTAGCTGGCCAGGACCAGGTTCAAACCCACCAGCCTTGGTATATGGGGCCGGGACCCTACCCACTGAGCCACAGGGGCTGCCCTAGAAGTGAATTTTAAAAGAACTCAAAGAACAATGAAGGAAGAGCAGAGTTGAGTCAGAAGTAATTTGGTCTGTCTTGTCAGGGAGCCAGCAATTTGGTATCTGGATAAGGCTGAGAGGGCTGGCCAAGAACCTAAAAAAACGCGACTCTCTCAAGCGCCTTCACCCTCTTCCAAGTTCAGAGAAGGAGCAAACAAGAATGTTATTAAAGTTTGCAGGAGGCCTCCCCTACCACAGAACCAAACCAAACCAAATCACACCAAACTAAGCAACACACCAGCAACTCTGAATTTCTGTAGGATCATGAACTTTCTTTTTATTTTCTTTGTATGTTTATACGTAAAAATATGGAACGCTTCGCAAATCTGCGTGTCATCCTTGTGCAGGGGCCGTGCTAATCTTCTCTGCATCATTCCAATTTTAGTATATGTGCTACCAAAGCAAGCGCAAGATCATGAACTTTGTTGCTGGCGCTCTTGGAGCCCCAGTGAACGACGTCAAGTTCCCATAAGGAAGAAACGCCCGAGATCGAGCTCCACGTGTGTCCTCCGGCCCCCTCTGTCCTCACCTCCCCACCTCCGTTAGCTCCTGATCTTTAAAGCATCTTGAGGATAACTTAAGATATAAAAGATGTTAGTAGGAAAGTTTTTTTGTGAATCCATTTTAATAGGAAAGACCGACCGTGACTGTCCTTTTCAAATGAAGATCATCATATTGGCATAAATGCCAGGGAATTGATGCAAAGATAACAAAACTATTGGCAGCCATCTGTCGTGTCCTATGCAGTAATTTCTGGTTGTATACAATGTACTAATCACATTCTATTAAGCAGAGTATGGAGTATGCTGATCAATTCATTCACCCTATTAGATTTATTTTGCATATACTTACATATATCCATAAGTACATTTATTATTTATAAGTACCAATAGTAGAGATAATGATGTACAATTTTATGTTAGCAAATGAGTTTTTTACAAACATGACACTATAGAATATAACTTGAAAATATATTAATATCAATAAACCTAGTATTTTCATAATTACATCAGAATTGTATTTATTTATTTATTTATTAAATATAAAGAAAGAGTATTTTGGTATTGGAAGTGAGGTTGACTTTGGGGAAATTCAACCAGTTTTAACACAGAGAGGCAAGCAATGTTTGTTCCTTTGTATTTATGATATTTTATCATAGCAGCTGTTTTTTCTTAAAGGAATATTTCTGGTATACTATCAACTCCATAGCTACTTTGTTACTACAGAGTTATTTAGCCTCTGCCTAGGAAGCTGTGTGTCCCGGAACAAGTTACTTCATGTTCTCAGGTGTAATTTTTCTGAATTGTATACTGCTAATAAGTATCATTAATTGACCACTTGTTACTCGTTAAGCAATTTATTAGTACTTTATTTTTTTAATTAAATCATAGCTGTGTACATCACTTTGATCATGGGGCACCATACACCTGTTTCATGGAATATTTGACACATTTTCATCTCATTAGTTGACATAGCCCTCCTGGCATTTTCCTAGTTACTTTGCCAAGACATTCACATTCCACATTTGCCAAGGCTCACAGGTACCCTTGTAAGATGCACCACAGGTGTGATCCTTTCAATCCCCCTCCTTCTACCCACCTCCCCCCTCCCTCCCCACGCTTTCCCCCTTCCCCCTGTTCTTAGGTTGTAACTTGGTTATAGCTTTCATGTGAAGGTCCTAAGTTAGTTTCATAGTAGGGGTGAATACACTGGATATTTTTTCTTCCATTCTTGAGACACTTTACTGAGAAGAATATGTTCCAGCTCCATCCATGTAAACATGAAGGAGGTAAAGTCTCCATCTTTCTTCAAGGCTGCATAGTATTCCATGGTGTACATATACCACAATTTGTTAATCCATTTCTGGATCGACAGCCACTTGGGTTTCTTCCATGACTTAGCAATTATGAATAGGGCTGCAATAAAGATTCTGGTACAAATATCTTTGTTATGATGTGGTTTTTGGTCTTCTGGGTATATGCCCAGCAGAGGGACTTTACATGCAGTAAACTTTAGAATTAACCTTGAAACTTTATACCAAAGCTATACTTAGATTTAAAAGCAAGACTGAGGTTTACAGGAGGCTCTTGTTGAATCTGTGCTAAGACTTGAAAGCCCAGGAGACCAGAAGAAATAGATTTTTAAAACCGGAATGCATTTTAGAGATAATCTAGTAGTCCAGTTTTCTAATGTTATAACTGCTGAAACTGACACTTACAGAGAGGAGGTAAGTTTCCGGGAGCAGCCTCTAGGTTTGGTAATCTCCATCTCCACTGAGTGTGTTTCCTTCTCCCTGACCATGTCACAGGACACACCATTATGTGTTCTATTTACACTTCAAATATTTAAATCTGGCACTGTGATTACAGCTTTTCAATGTTTCTTTTTTTTTTTAATTGTGTTGTTGTATTTAGAATAAGTGAAAAATGTGTAATAGCACCTTTCATTTTCAATCCTGTGTTTAAAATCTTGCTACTCAATGTGTGGTTCATAGGTCAATTAACATCATGTGGCAACGTGTTAGGAAGGTCACATTACAGGTTCCATTCCGGATTTACTGAATCAGAATCCATCAGGCAGTTCACGGCATATTAACAGTAAGAAGCGATGCCCATAAACTTCCTACTCCTTAGATGCTAGCTTCCCGTGCCGTTACTCAGTAACACAGACATCCGCATATGACCTCTTCTTGATCTACATACTAAGTAAATGGTCACCTACAAAAAAGAAAAAATGGCATTTTACCACAGACTATTATCTCAGATAGAGATTGTAATCTGAGATCTGCATATAGATATCACCTAAGGTATTTGTTGATAACATAAGAATTCTGCACTAGTAGGTCATTACCTGATGTCAAGTTTGACGAAGACTAGGCCTTGGATTAATGTTGCAAATCAATCTGAAAAAAAGCCTGAAATGCAAAAACTAGACAGGGTGTCCATAAAGTTTGTGTGCAATTGCACGTGTGTAAATCCTATATTATTCTCTGTTTGAAGGGCTATGTTCAAGTTCCGAAATAATCTTGATACAACACAATTTCATAAAAATGAACAAGTGGCATAGAACCAAGGTTGTCTCGTAATAAGAATGTAAGGCATCCTTTACAACAGGCTTTGGATTTTCTAACATTCTATAAATGCTCTAATGAAACTGTAGGGGATGATGGATATGTTAATTTGCTTGATTATAGCAATCACGTCACGATGTATGTGTGTATCAAAGCATCATGTTGTACACTTTAAAGCTGTATAATTAAAAAGATGTTAAACGCTTCCACTTGATGGGAACAGTGTTAGGGTACATGGCAAACCTTTGGGGTATGAAATACAACTACAAAGGGACCCTACCTAACAAATGAAACTATTGTAACCTAGTCGTTTGTACCCTCATATTAATCTGAAATAAGAAAAAAGAAGTTAAATGAGACTAAAACATAAACCTCAGTCATGATTCCAATGTGTGTAGCAATCCAAATAATTGAAATCTTACCAGAATAGAAAGTTTCTGAAAGAAAAGAATATAGTAATATAAAGTGAAATGGTTGGGGGGCGGGGCCTTGGTGCTTGTCACACCTTCTGGGGGCAAGACATGATTGCAAGAGGGACTTTACCTAACAAATGCAATCAGGGTAACCTGGCTTATTGTACCCTCAATTGAATCCCCAACAATAAAAAAAAATAATAAAATAAAATTTAAAAAAAGAATATGAGGCTTATTACCTTTGCTCACATTAGAGAAAAACTACTAATATTTTATAATTATTCATTTATAATAATACTAGGAAAATGCTATATGAAAGTATCTTAAATTTATATACAACACTATTTACTTTAGAGTCAATACACTCTAAAGAAAAGGTTATTTGAAAAATTGCCTCAAAAATTGTTTGCTGTTTCAAAAATATATGTAAATGTTAAGTGATCAAAGTTCTCTCCTTAGCAAAATTCTCTAAGCTGAGTGTATGAATAATTTCAAATATTAGTTCTGATATTTCTAAGTGAACCTGGAACTATGTCTTATGTTGGCAAACTATCCACAAACAAAATAATCGTTTTAAAAACCAACAAATGTTTCTTCCTGATATTAAATTTATTTACACAATTATATTGACTATGATACAATTAATATGACCATTTGTAGATCACATAACTGCAAATATAACTACAAACTAAAGCTTAAAAGTTCATTGAACAGTACCTGTCCTTTCTCAATAATGATAAATTAGATAACACTGCAAGATGTTTTGGAATTATTATTGCTTAATTGTATTGAATTTATTTTGGATTTAAACGCGTTTTGTGTAAATGTGTCAAACAATATATTCAGAAATGAGAAAGTAGCATTGATATTCCTTATGCCCAGTATGCAAAGGTTTTGTGGGAAAGAACAGATCACTCCATATAAAACAGCTTTGGTATTTTTTCTTATTGCTGATGGTTAGCGTGTGAAGATACCTGGACCAGGGCTTTGCTCTCACTCCTGCAAACACTTTCTTCTCCACCTTGACTGTTTTCTGGTTGATGGGAACAGTTAAGAAGAGGCGGACGCAAGGAACGAATGAGAAAACTGGAGCAGAGCGAACTGCAGGAGGTATTGGGAGTCATTTTTAATTTCCCAGAGGAAAAGCAGGAGGGCTAAACTTCTTCATTCACTCTTCTTCCAGAAATGAAAATTTGGTTTCTCCATTCTATACTGAAGAGATTGTTGAGAAATCAAGGAGGGGGGAAAACAAAAGTTGTTTCAAGTTGGTTAGTTACACCCTAACTCTGTTTCTAGGTATTTTGAAATTGTGAAAATAAAGACTTGATACATATAATTTGTCAGTCTCAGACAGAAGATGATCAAGTCATCTGGACCAACTGCGGCCAGCTGGCAAGGCGGGGTCTGTTCAGGGGTCTGGTTGATGGGCCTCGGAGTTCTGCCCGTGCTCTAGGAAACAGAATGACAAGAATTCACTGTGACCTATTAATAGGACCTCAGAACAGGTCTCAGAATGTAATTTTCCAGTGACCAACTTTCATCAGCATTTTTTATGATCCTATCATTTCTAATTCATGCCTTCATTATCTATGTAGCGAAAGGTAATTGTTAATTTTGCCTGGGCCTTTGGAAAAAATATATAGCTTTTATTACTTATAAAAGTTGCTTATTATAAACGTTTAATTATAAATATTCTCTGCCTTCCTAGAGAATATAAGTATTCAGGATACAGACCCTGTCTCCAGGGATTTTGTAAACTCCAGACTTTGCCACAGTGATCTATTTTTATAGACACTCAAATGTTTTCTTTCACAATGAAAATAATGCTCATAAATTATTTTAGTCAAACTTTCATAAATCCTGGATATTGATTTTCCAGGGCTTAAGTTACTGACCACTGTGTGACTTCCCAGCTTTCTAATTATTTGGAGAGTTAAATTCATAAATGAAAAACAAACACCAAATGTCTTTTTATATTTTCCATCACACTTCAGGAAACAAGCTTTACTTCCTACACATACGGCTGCCAAGTTAAGGTAAAAGTATTTACGTTTTTTAATATGTTCCTCATGCCCACAAGCTCTCTTAATTTGCCAATGTTGACATTTTTCAGAAACATCCAGGAATAAGGTAATCGAATACCTGTTACACTCTAAAATAGCCTCTATGAAGCAGATTTGCTGTTTTGCCCTGTCTTAAATATCTTACTCCACTTTATAACCTGTGAGTATCTTTTGTATTAAGTGACGTGAATCAACTAACATCTTTTCATACAGAGTGGAGCAACATCACCTATCTTGTTGCATATTATGTCCAAATTGTAAATTCTATTACCATAGAGTTTATACACCTTCCCTCCTCTATTAAAGGGTTTGAACTACATTATCTCACTTTTTTGGCCATTTATGTGTGTTGTTTTGTGGACTTTACATAACATACTGGTTAAATCTTTATTGTTCTAATTAATTTTATGTCCTAACTTCTCAAATAAATTTAATAAAAAATATAAGAGGGAATTAAACACGAGTTTTCAAGATTTCCAGACTTTAGTATTACACCCATAGAAACCATACAATAAATGTTTAATGTCCTTAAACATCGTAGAAAATAAAAATCACCAAAACTGATCTACTATCATGTTTTAGGGTCTACACACTCTGCATTTGATCCTTACAGCAAGCCTTTTACACACATGCTGTTCCTTTTGCCACATTGCATATTAGAAATCTGGGGCTCAAACGTTTAGATAATTCATCTAGGGTCACCCAGGAATAGAGCTAACAGTAGAAACCCAGCCTTTCTTATGCAAACATCAGTGCTAATATCTACTACAAGATATTTTTCCCAAAGAATCTGTAGATTCTTTTCAAACATTAATACTTTTTACAGTATAGATGTCAAGACATCTCAGTAAGTGATCACCATAAAAAATGATTTTTAGCAATGGCTACAGTGATCTTTATTTTAGGAGCTCCTAACAGAGGATACCCATTCATAGTAAAAGACCATTTACTTCTTACAATCATGGAGATTCACTTGGACAATAGCGATATCTTGCCAGAGACAATGAACACAGGTGAGCACTCTGAAGATGCCTACTATTTAAAACTCCAGACAGTGTGTAAATAACTACAGGTATGCATTTGTAAAACATTCACATATAGAATTCCAGTTTTTGTTTACTTCAGTGAAGTTTGTCAAATCATAGCTTGCATTTTAAGTTGAATCAAAGTGGACTTGAAGTACTTTTCACTTATAGCCAAAGATACACACAAAGGTAAAATAGAAACAGATAATTTTGTTCAAAATCTTTTAAAGACTGAATATAGTTTTAAATGGTAGTAGGAAAAACAATTAATAGCTCTCCCCCAAATCTATGTTGTGTATTCTATGGGTGTCAACTTATTGCTTTTTATTCTAGATAGCAAATTGGGCAAATAGTTAAGCTCATCCAACTATAAAGCTTTCTTAATGCTTATGTATAATAAATCTGGAAATAACAGTTACTATGCTTTCTTCTTCTTTTTTTTTTTTTTTCTTGAGACAGAGTTTCACTATGTTGCCCTTGGTACAGTGCCGGGGCATCACAGCTCACAGCAACCTCCAATTCTTGGGCTTAACCGATTTTCTTGCCTCAGCCTCCCAAGTAGCAGGGACTACAGGTACCCACCACAATGCCCGGCTATTTTTTGTTTCAGTTGTTATTGTTGGTTAGCTGGCCTGGGCTGGGTTTGAACCTGCCACCTTTGGTGTATGTGGCTGGTGCTATAACCACTGTGCTACGGGCACTGAGCCAATTAATAATATCTATCTTAGTAAAGATAAGAATGCTTACTACCTGTATTTCTAACCAATAAAGATTTGCTCTCTATTCAATGATAAACCATTAAGCAATGTAATTTACTCATTCAAAATTTTATTTTCATTACATATTTTACAAAAGACTTATTCCAAACCCACTAGATCCTTCCTCGTCAAAATGGTGCCCAGACGTGGTTAACGCTGGAATTGCTCAGTGTTCCGCCTTTTCTGGGGAGCCTTCTTCCCTGATGGTTCCCTACCTCATTCCTTCCTTGTCTGTAGGTTCCAGCAACAATGTCATAATAGGATTCCTTTAATCATCCGCTGATAAACTTATCTCTGGACTGGTTAAGATGATTTAATAATTTCAATTTCCATTTTATCATACCTAATCAATAAAAAGGAACTTTAAGGTCACTTAAAGATCAACTCGAAGATCAACTATTTACAAATGGGCTGTTAAAATAATTTTGAGATTTAAAAGAAACCACAAATAGATTTTGAGACTTAATAGAAAGTTATCATTAGATAATTATTTTGTATAAACATAATGAAAACTAAGTGTGTTAACGTGTACGCAGAACCTGGAAATGTGGATAGTAAAGTACATAACAGGAAAATACTTTCAGCTTCCGACCTAGATCCCGAATCTTCCCACACCATGCTGCTCCTGAGTACCTGCTCCCACGGAGTTTCTCTTGAACTATTTTCTTAGGCCATTGTTGTCACAGGACGACTCCAGGGAGCCAGTTCTCCAGTTGCTGGCCTGGCTTATCTTTGGCTCTACCAAGTGTGGCCTTGCCATTTGAAAATTCAATATGTGGAAACAAACACAGTATGAGAGAGATGCTCTAAATACCGTAATTACACATGTATAGAGAACAAAAGCACATCTAAAAGCCTCTTTTAAAAAATCCCTACTGATGCCAAATTAAAAGAAGAAACAATGTCATTTTTATTTGCCATGTTCTCAAGCCCCTCTTTGGAAGCTTTTCTATTACTCTCATTTTGCCAGCTCTATCAGAAAAATGTGCAGTAATAACACCTTTTAAATTCCAAAAGTTTATATTTGGGGTGATTCTGTAGTTTTTGTTTAACTAAAATGCTTCATAGTGTTGTATACAATGATCATGTAACATTATTCATCTTCTCAGGATATGGAGACTACTCAAATCGAAATAATATTTTCATCATATACTTGGAGCAAAGAGCAGATAATAAATTCCTGACTAAATTTTATATTGAGAAAATAGGTCTATCCTTTAATATATCTGTAATACCCCCATTACGTTGGAAAGAGAGTCCTCTGAAATACTTCTATATTCCATTTTTAGTTTTAACTCACGTAGACATGTCAGTTTTAAGTAAGTTTTGTAACATGAGGCTTAGTGACAGACAAACTATGTTGGAACTAACATACTAAAATTATGATACTTTTGATTATGATATTTAGAGCTATAAAAACAGAACTAAAACATTTTACTTGTTACTATAAGCAAGCTATATGTACCTAGAGGTACACCTTATGTACAGAATTAACCCATTTTGAATCAATTCAATTTAATTTCCAAGTGTATTTTTTTAACAGAGCTTGTGTACCTAGAAATGTTATAGGTAATTGGGAGGATATAAGTAAAGATAAATCAGTCTTTTCTTTTTTTCGAGTCAGAGTCTCACTTGGTCACCCTAGTAGAGTGCTGTGGCATCGCAGCTCACAGCAACCTCCAGCTCTTGGGCTTAGGTGATTCTCCTGCCTCAGCCTCCCAAGTAGCTGAGACTACAGGCGCCCGCCACAATACCCTGCTATTTGTTGTTATTGTTGTTGCAGTTTGGCCGAGGGCTGGGTTTGAACCTGCCACCCTCAGTATATGGGGCCGGCGCCCTACTCACTGAGCCACAGGGGCCACCCAAATCACAGTCTTTTATCTTAGGAATGTGTTAATCTTGAGACATTAGTCAGCTATCTATAAGAATAGTAACTAAGTATTAAAGGCACATTTATTTAATTACAGCCTGTTTATGAATAATGACGGTAGAATATTGGGTAAATATTAAGTTTTTATTACCTTAGAACCCCATCAAAAATACTGGCTGGTATTTGTGGGAATGCAAATTTTGTATCAGTGTGCGGGAGAACTTTACAAAAGTATAAACTGTATAAAAATGAGCTTTAGAATTTGGGGGCATCCTTCTGCTTTGAGTCTTCCAGCAGAGAGGTAATTGACTAATTTTATGTGATGAATGCAGTGCACCTAGTCCTGTGCCTAGTGTGTTAAAAGATGTTTACTGAAGTCTAGTTCCTTTGATAACCATGCCCTTACATCTATTAATCTAAGAAAAAAATGGAGGCTCTGCCCAGGCAAACTGAGGACTTACAGAAAAGGCAGTAATTCACGGTTTTAATAGACATTCCTGTGGGACTCAGTGTGAACAATATAAAATTTGAAACCGGCTTTGCTAGGCTGGCAAGCTTTGACGTGATGGAGAGGTTGCATGTCTAAAGTGGCACACGTAAGGATGAAGAGAGTTAGTTTAAAATGTAAATAAGTTGAATGTAAGTACCTATTCTTTGTACTTATCAAATTATATTTTTATTATCTTACAAAATGGAACTGAAATTCAATGACATTTCATAACAACTTCCACAGCACTGACGCATCTGCTGGCTTATTGCACACTGGATATATATGTAATTATTAAGTTTCTCTGCAACTACCTCTGTCATTTACAAGATTCGCTGGCATCTTAAGCACTCTGTTTACTTAGACATAATAATGACTTTGTTGACACCTGTCTTTAATTTGCATGATGACAGATAATTCTTAGAGACAACATGTTCTGCAAAGGGCAGTCATCCTTGAATTTTAAGATGTGTGAACAACCATTTGGCTAAGAGAAAACACAGGAAAAGGTTCCAAATCGAGGCCTGTAGGAAAAGGGTTGGGAAAGTTGTAACCTTTAAAGCATGGTTTTCCCTGAAATGGCAGGTTCATCTTTATAAACCAAGACAAATATCTGTGTTTTATCCTTTCAACCTGTGTTTCCTGTCTTCTTTCTATCATCAACACTTTGGGGCTATACCTCACTCTAACATCAGAAAATAGGAAGTGACTTATATGATTTATCCTCACCCCATTCTTTTAAGTCCAGAGAGCAAAGAATTCATTTCTTGTGTCTTAATATTTCGCCTGTGATTAGATCAAACTGTCCCAAGGAGATGGTGGTCCTGCAATCTGCTCCAAAATTCTGAACCTTGGAACATAAATGAGTTTCCCCCAAATCAGCACAGACAAAATGGAAAAAAGCATTTGAAATGGAGCAGCAAAATGTAAGTGAGCTTAAGAGAAGTAGGATGTGCTCGCATGTTATACTGAAGAAATGGGAAGGATTTCAGTGTGGGCGGATGGATTATAAACAGCAAATGTTGGATTAGGGAGAGTAAATAAAGGGACGAGAAAGAACCGGAGAAGTACTGTAACACGATTTGTGTTCTTGAAAAGTATTTTTGGCATAGATATCGATGATAAGCTACAGGGGAAAGATTTAAAAACAGCAAGTATGCCGGGAGGCTACTAAGTGAATGCCTGGAGGGAGATGCTGAACGTCTGAACTACAGCAGTGGTCATGGGAGTGAAGAGCCACAGGGTAGACTCAAGAAATGTTTCACTACTAGGACTGGCAAATATTTTAAAGACATTTATTTTTCCACTGCCATTAAAGCAAAATAAGAGATTTTCCTCTCAACAAGATTCTCAAGAACAGCTTTCTGGATTAGATATTACAGGAAATGAACACTCAAAAAAGTGTCTGTAGATTAAACGATTACCATGTTTTAATTTAAGTAATGGCAACAATATTTACAGTTTTGGATACCGACTGTAAAATTTCCTGAGAACTGATATTAAACCAGCTTTTATCCAATACCATACAAAGCATTTTAACAAACGCTTTAAATAGCGTGAAGTTAACTTTTCACCACTTGACTGTTAAATTTACTCTAATAGTACTTAAATGATAGGATTACATACTAAAGGTACGTTAATGTGAAGAGGAGGAATTCAAGTGGCATCTTAAGTATTCAATGCTCTTACGGTTCAAAGAACTGTATGCCTCTGTTTATGTCCAGCATGTTTTTTCCTGTTTACCAATATAATGTTTAAAGCCACCCAAACATGTAACAAGGTGATTAAAAAATAAGCAAATGAAAAATAGAAACATTATGCCAATAACTTTTTTACCTGCTTTATACAAGCAGTCAAGGATTAAAATGGTCCCCAGATGGAACCTGAAACTTGATGTTACTTAGAGGACTTGTACAAGGAGACAGCACTTCACCGTCCGCCAATGGCACATGAGGAGGAGCTCAGGCTTTCTGAAGAGCCCATCCTGGGGGTCTGGGCAAGCTAGCAAAGTTCTCTGTGTGACTCAGCTCTCTCTTTGTAAACTGAAGCACTGTAGTAAGAATTAAATAATTTAGTACACATAAAGAGTAGAGCCTGAACTGAATTCAGCACCTAAAAATATTAGGCATTTATACAATGGTGGCAAAAAAAAGCGTTAAAAGTTTTATATTATCTACCTTGAGCTCTAAAAAAGGATACTTACGGATGCTAAAACTGTAAATTGTTGCAAATCTGTGGAATTCAATCAGGCAGCATTTATTAAAGAAAAAATATGCATCCTTTTAGATCAATCATCCTGTTTTTGGAATTGATTCCACAAAAATAAGCCCTTCAGTATCTAGAACATGTGAAAAAAGCTGTTTAATTTTGCATTCTCAATAGGAGAAGCAATGGAAATACTCACTGGAGCACATTAATATTTTTGGCAAAGTACTATCCTCATCAACTGACACAGTGAAATAATTATTAATTCCATGCCTTGGACAGTCAAAACCCACCATGAACTATGGTAGTATATAGGAGCTTAAACCAGTCATAACTAATAACTTAAATACTTATGTTAAAGTGTTTGAATATAACCCACTTCCACTGTAGAAGTGCATGAGGCAGGAGGAAATTTTATTCTTAGAAATTTCATTACTACTATGAAAAATATCATCAATTTTATGGTAGGCATATTTTTTTAACATTTTCTCTCTCTCTCTCTCTTTCTTTTTTTTGAGACGGAGTCTCAAGCTGTCACCCTGGGTTGAGTGCTATAGCATCACAGCTCACAGCAACCTCCAACTCTTGGGCTCAAGTGATTCTCTTGCCTCTATTTTTTGATATTTAGTAGAGACGTGGGTGCTCAGGCTAGTCTCAAACTCCTGAGCTCAAGCAATCCACCCGCCTCGGCCTCCCAGTTTGCTAGGATTATAGGCGTGAGCCAATGCACTCGGCTACGTTTTCTTTTTGTATGAGAACATTAATCAGTTGGTTTAAATAATGAGTATATTTTCACTTATTTGATAAATAGCTGGTGATGGTACAATATGGAATACAAATAACAAAGTGAAAATTTCCTTGACAGACCAAATCTGACGCTATCATATGTGGTATGTGCTTGTTTAGCAATTTGTGTAGAGGAGGATTCTGTGGCCATGTTTGGATTCACTGAGAGATACTATGATGAATTAGCCACATTTGCATTGCTGGTGGCAGTATTATACCATTGACATATTATTACTATTTGTATGGGAGGATAAGGAGAAAAATAGTAGAAAAATAGTATTTGACTCGTGTTATTCAGTAAGTTTACATTAAAAATATTAACCTAGTATATTCATTTAATCATCTAAAATTGATATTCATATTTTATTTTACAAATGTGTGATTTTTATTCAAACCAAACATGTTCAAATACATTACGTAAAAATTCAAACTTTAAATTAGAATTTTTAACAGGTAATTTAATGCATCAAAGGTTGTCTCATGAGTAATTGATAAGTTAAACAAGTAAGACTCCTAAAATATGGTATCATTTCGCCATGTGACACAACTAGGCTGAAATTTTTTCACATAGTTCTATGAGTTTTTGTGCAATATCTGAAAATGTTATATCAAATATATAAAAGGAAAAAATCTATACTCACAGTGCTACTAAAAATTTGGTTCCGATTATGTAAAATGTGACTGCCTAGTAAAATGAGTTAACAGAGTGATACAATTTAACCTGCGTTATGTTCAAAATAAACACAAGTTAATGTGATACACAAAGGGACAGTAAGCACCTTTAATTTTAAGAGACTATTCTTGGAGGTATTATTTTATTTGGTAACTCATGCATTTCACCACTCCGTAGGCTTTTCATTAATTCAGCGGGTACGTGTTTACTTTTTCCACATGTTCCTTTCAAATAGTACTGTAATGAATGGCCCGGCTCACATCAAAACAATATTTCACAGAAAACAGTGAGTCAGGCAGAAACGTCCCTTTCTACATACTATTTCAACACGGTACCTAATGCATAGAGTTGATCAATTCTTTGCCAAATTTAACTAAACTTTATATGCCTGGCTTCCATCTCAGCGGCACCACACAGGCAGATTTAGTGAATCAGACAGTATGTATGTAGGTCACACTCTGTTGCCTGCTGTTTTCTCTGATTCACATTCCCAGACCACCATCCTCGTGCAGATGAAGAACGGGGTGAATGTATTAGAAAAGGCAAGAAAAAACTTACATATGTTTGGGGATATTCTTGGTAAAGTATTCTCAGGAACTAATTTTACCTCTTCCATAAACATGGAAACATTAAATCATATATCACTGTTTATGTACATGAGGGTATTTTGAGCAAACTTAAATCATGAGGAAATGTAGAATATGGTCCCCAAGAGCTCCTCTGTATCTTTTTTTTACACTTTTACAGTATATCAAAAATATGTTATCTTCAGCAAGCAGAGTCAGAGCCAACAACTACATCTCTATTTCCAGACTTCCTACTACCAAGGGAGGTTTTAAAATCTACAGTGTTATAAAAAAATCAGTTACTTCAAGCTGTTATGAATAGTCTATCCCCAATATGAACTAAA
This sequence comes from Nycticebus coucang, assembly GCF_027406575.1. Taxonomy (NCBI): domain Eukaryota; kingdom Metazoa; phylum Chordata; class Mammalia; order Primates; family Lorisidae; genus Nycticebus; species Nycticebus coucang. The sequence goes on along the minus strand of NC_069790.1, from coordinate 116,457,544 downwards.
TAAGAGTTTAACAAGATCTTTTTTCAAAATTTACAACGGAGGAAACAATCAACTTTGGTTTCTAAGTTCAGATGACTTTTTAAAAAAAAATTTTGTTTAGAATTAACTGACCTGAAACATCTAACTCTTCATGATTATACAGAAAGAGCATAAAAGAACAATTATCTAACGATATGTGAAATTTACCAGGTGCTTATATTCACCAGGAGAGGATGAAAGGAAGGGGTCCTGACTGAAGTTTGTTTAAAAGATACATTTAATGCATTAAATGTATTAGCCACAAAGAAATGGCGTTCTAAGCATCCCTTTGAAATAAATACCACTAATAGGGCCTTGCAGAAATAAGAATAAGTTAGTAAGTGGCCAATTCTCTATGTTGATGGCAGAAGACAAACAAACAAAAAATATGTCTTGCTTATCACTGGTTTCTAAATCATTCAAATTTCTTTCATTTCAGCTCAATATCAAATATTATTATTGACAATTTCAACATATTTGTGGATTTAAGAGGAAACAATAAGTGGTACTCCCTTCTCTGAGTTCTAGATCAGAAAAAACTCATAGATAGATGGCAAATATCACCCTTTAAACATTAGAACCTCCATAGTTGACTGCCTCCCGCCATTAACCACCTCCTTAAATTGACCAAATTATTTTTCTAAGAGCTATTTAGCTTAAAATATGCATCTCTCTAGAAACACTAATAACGTCTAATATCAGGTACTGATACAGATATAAATACAGTGGAATCTCTGTGAGTTGACCACTCAAGGGACTGTAACAAACTGATCAACACTCAGAGGTGGTCACCATAAGGAGCTCGGCCTACTCTACTGACGCAGACGCATGGTGCATGTCTGGTCTACGAAAATTAGGTCAATTTAAGGAGGGAGTCAACTATGGAGGTTCTACTCTATAGGATTTACATTATTTTACATGAGACTAGTTTTGAGGTTTAAATTGATATATGCGCTGTTGTATAACTTTGAAAGCAGCTAAAGTGACAAAATAAAACACTTTTCAAAATTAACCAGGTATGAAAAAATCTTGAAAATACCTATGTATTTCCATCCTTCACCCCATTGACATCAACAGTATCCGGATAACTACTACGAGTTGGATCTCCATAGATTTAATACTTTTGAGAAAATCATCAACTACATTTGAGTTCTTAACCATTGACAACGGGTTAAAAATATCTATTTTTTAAAAGAGAAGTAAGATGAGGATAGCCACATCACATTTCTTGTATCTTTCAGTCATGAAAAAGACGCACGAGATGAGAAGGCCGATTTCATTTTTAAAGGTTTACAATGTTTTTCTCAAGAAGAATTTACTAATCAAGACAAGTGAATTAAAATCTCAGAGAAATTATAGAACTTGAAAATTCTTGCCTCTTAGAATCTTAGAAAGAAAGTCTATGATCATGCATTGCTTAACAATGGGAGTGCGTTCTGAGAAACTCCTTGGTAGGCACCTTTGTCACTCAGGGGACATCACAGAGGCACTTACACAAACCCCAGTGGTGTAGCCTACTACACACCAAGGCTAGATGGTAAGGCCTATGTCTTCTAGGCTTAAAACTGTACAGTATGTTTCTGTATTGAATATTGTTAACAACCATAACACAATGGCACTTGTGTATCTAAACATATCTAGACATAGAAAAGAAACAGTGGAGATACAGAATAGAAGATGAAAAATGGTATACCTGCGTATGACAGCTCTAGTAATAATCTTATGGATTACTTTCATTTGTGCAGTCCATTTTTGATCAAAAGATCATTGTGCGATGCGTGACTATGTTAGAAATGTAAGTTTTAGGCTGGGCGAGGTGGCCCATGCCTGTAATCCTAGCACTCTGAGAGACTGAGGCAGGTGGATTGTTTGAGCTCATGAGTTCGAGATCAGCCTGAGCAAGAGCAAGGCCTCATGTCTACTAAAAATTGAAAAATTAGCTGGGTGTAGTGGCAGGTGTCTATAGTCCCAGCTACTTAGGAGGTTGAGGCAAGAGGATGGCTGAGCCCAAGAGTTTGAAGTTGCTGTGAGCTATGATGACACTGTACTCTACCTAGAGCAACAGAGTGGGACTCTGTCTCAAAAAGAAAGGAAGGAAGGAAGGAAGGAAGGAAGGAAGGAAGGAAGGAAGGAAGGAAGTTAGTTTAAAATATGATGTACATCAAAAAACTCTGATGTTTCCTAAAAATAACATGTTGTATGATTATAAATGTGCAAAGGTTAATAAAAAACCTAAATTAAATTTGTGGATTCATTCTTTCACTCAATTTTACCATAATTCATGATGAAAAAGTAAAACTTGAACAATGATTCTTACTTCCTGAATATCAGTATCCATAAGAAAATCAGGATTATATATATTTGTCTCCAAGAAGTTAATAGCAATTTTATTATTAGTTTGAATTAAGTAAATAATGTACTAGTTCTTATCAACCAATAAATTTTGTTGGCCTAAAGCTCTTTTAAAATTTAACTTCTTTTTATTGAGATAAACTCATTACTATGTTCAAGGTCAACATAAACAAGGAGAATTTTCTTTCATATTTACTTACATACTTAACATTTAAAAGACACTATGTTGAAGGAAATATATGAATTGAAGAGAGAGAAAATAAATCAATATACTATTTTTGGATATTGTTTCATTTGCTACGTGTAATAATTGCACAGGAAAAACCTATCTATAAGCTTATAAAGAAGTTAAAATCTTTGAATGACATACTAGAAAGTATACAAATATATTATACATCGTTTTACACATAATAAATATGTAGTACATATCCTTCCTTAACTCTTATGTGTCATATATATATTTTATAACATGTATTTAAAGGATTTTAGCAAATATTTATGTTGTGAGTGTGTGCGTGCGTGTGTGTGTATACCATATATACACTGTATACGATACACAGGGTGGACATAAAGCATAAAGTTCATGTGCAATTTAAAATAGTTTAACATAGTAAATTCCACACAAACTTTGTGTCCATCCTGTAAATACAAACACATATACACTATATACACATATGTATGTGTATATATACACATATGTAAGTGTATACATGTTACATATATGTATACCTACATGTGTATATGTGTAAAATTATATTTGTTAGAAAGTATTTGAATCTATTGAAAACACATTTCCCTTATGTAACTCAGTGAATTTATACATTAATTGCTATAGGAAACAAGTAAACTGGCCTCTTATTTAAGCCAAAATTCAGTAAACTGAATTGACTAAATGCTAGCTCAAACTTTTTATCATATAGATATGCACCATCAGGGTGTTTCTAACATGTTTGAACAAATCCAGGTTCTTAAGCATAAAAGATTCCCTTTAAACTTCCCACGTGTGTCCTGTGCACATTTACAAGAGGAAAAGTTACATGATTCCGTCAGCTCAGTAGCAGCTCATGTTCACCCTCTGCAAAGAAATTAGATTATATTACTTAATCATAAATATCTGCTTCCTTATATTTTATTCTATGCCACTGGTACAAAACAGAATATTAACAGTGTTGCGTACATTTCAACAGAGAAAAAGTAATCGGCCACAAAAATACAAATTTAAAATGGAGTTGTTAGGAAATGAAAGTATTAACAGTATCTTCTAAAAATGTTCATCATATTAAAAAAGTTATTTGGGAATAGAAAGTTTTAGCTTACTCATCACATTTTAAAAATGTTTACTAAATAAAAACGTTATTTTAGATTTTCATGCTACTTTTTGTCTCGTGATGACCTCTTCTGGTTGAGTTGTTCATTATCTTAAATTCATGTCGTTTTCATTTTTTCCCCTTTGGACTCTTTTAGTGTTAAGAATATAACTATCATACTCTTCTCTAGAGCTATATACACAAATTAGGTTATAAAATTTTCATTAAATATAATAAAGACTATAGAAATGTAAAGTACTGAATCTTTGAAGCTCATTCTCATCAGTAAAGGGCAATATTATTATTTAATTCATATTCAGAATGTAGGATAATTTTGGACTTTGTTCACACAATTTAAATTCAAATGAAATAAAAAGCCATCTTAATTAAGCCATTATGCACTTTTTTAAATAATGGAGAATATGAGCTAAATAAATAAATACTAATAATCAAACATAACTATTAACTATTTTTAAAAGTAATGATTTCTATATTTTTCTATATCACCAAGTTCTAAATAAGTAGTAAAAACTCAGAAAATATTTCTGAAATAACTTTTCCATTCTTTAAGAAGACGTGGATTAACCCAATGACTGCTCGTGTACCATTCTTGACAGATGGTGAATACTTGAGATTGACCCGTTACAATTAAAGAATAAAGAAAGATGAAATACAGAACTCAGGGGGAACTCTGGATGCTAGGACCTTCAATCAGTGAATAGAATAAATTTAACTTATAATCAGTAAGCTTCCAGGAAAATTGGCAGCAAGTTCTATACAGCTAGAACTTGAAATGGAAACTGATCATTTCATAAGAATAGTTACCCAAAGATATAGTTACATTTTTGTCTAAACATCAAGCTTTATTTTTCATAATTGTTTAAGTTTATACAATTGATATAAAATATTGACAATACATAACTTTTTTAATGATTTGATCTGTTGTAAGAAACTATCAATTTTTTTCAAATTCATTACAAACATGGACTTCCACTTAGGTATATCTTTATCTTGGAACGTTTGCAAGAAAAGAAAAGCTGATACTGTACTTGAGAAAATTTGTCAAATCAATACTGGTTCATCATATGATATCGTTATGTGGTAGGTTCTTGGCCACAACTTGAGTCCTTTTTCAATGCAATTCCTATCGATAGTCACACACCCCAATGAACACACAGGCAAAGATGAGTTAATACATCCCCAAATCCTATAAACAAAGCAAGGAATACTTCATAAATAGTGCATTCTGGAGAATAGTAAACTTTCTTTTTTCTAAATGGAAACCACTTCTTTCTAAACTCTGAAATCTCCATGACAATTCCGTACCAACTTACTTCCTGATTCTCAGACACAAAATTGTGTTTATGAATATAATCCTAAGATTCTCACAGGCGATCTCCTTCGTGCTTTAACTCTTTCTGAGCCAAAGGAGCAATCCTGACTGTCCTGTCTACGCACCGTATATACTTCTAAAGCAATGCAGAAAATGAGCCAGAATCTTCCATTTCTTTCTAAAGCTCATAAAAACATGAGCAGTCTTCAAAAAAGAAAAGAGAGCTGAATAAAACACACAGAGATGGGCGTATTGAACGCATCGTTTTCCGGAAAAGTCTGTGAAGAAATCTGCTCACTGTAAATAACATTAATGATGCTTTTCACGAACTGTCCCAAACCCTGACCTGGGTGAGTCATATCCATGACAGCAAACTACCAAGATTTAAAGCAATGTCGGTTACAGTCCTGCACTCACCGTCTTCCATTTTAATAAGCAAATACTAAAAGGACATTCACTTTTTTAAGGGGATGGGGAAGGTTGAAAGAGAATCTCTAAGTGCCCCAACTGTTTAAAATGTGTTCCTCTTTTACCCTCCAACCTATGCTCACTAAATTAAAACCATAAATAAAAACAAGAAACTTATTCTTTCCACGCTCTTCACTTTTTGGTACTGACCTACCTAAGAAAATGCAAAGAACTCTCTCTGCACAAATAACTCCTAAGAAGCTGCCACCTCCACCGACCGCTCTAACCACGCTGTTGCCAACGTCCAAGACCAGAGCAACTTTCCAGAAGCATCAGCCCCGCCAAAGCCCAGTCTCCCCAACCGGAGGCGCTGGGTTTGGAGTTTCTCTGCTGCAGTGGCTGCAAGTGTGTGACCACGGAGACAAACACCCACATCAGGGGCGAGCACAGCGAGGGCACCGCGGAGTTGCTGCCCGGGCTGCGAACACCAGTGCCGCACTGACCCTGCTCCAGCGCGGAGCCAGCCGGGGAGAGGCTACTTACGGGACGCGGGGGGAGCCGTCCGGGCTCTGCAGACCAGGCTGCCGACCATCCAGAGCCAGAGCGCTGCCCCGCAGCCGGCCCGCGCGGCCGCCACCATCCTGCGCCTCCGGCCGGCGGTGCTCCGGGCGCTCGCGGAGGAGATGCGGTCCGTCTCTCCGTGGGGTTCTCGCAGGGAAATCGGCTGTCCTCAGATGCGCGAGGAAGCCCAGCCCCGCCCGCCTCCTCTGCTCCCTTCACCCCTCCGGGCGTCAGTTGTCGCGGGCTGGAGCAGCCGAGGACTCGCCGCCTCCCGGTCCCTGCGCGCGGGTCTCGCCTCCCGCTCGGCCAGCCCGTGTACTGCCGAGTGCGGGGGCGGGGGCGGCGGGGCGGGCAGGAATTCAAACCCAGAAGGAACGGGGGCCGGGAGGAGGGGACGGATTCCTACCCCGCCCTCTCCTTCTCGGGGAAAAAAAATCACGAAATGACAGGGAGGGGGGATCGGGAGAGCCACGAGGACAGCGGAGCTGCTGTCGCCACTGCGGGCGAGCGCTCCCTCGCCACTGGGCAGCGCGACTCCGAGGGGTTTCCAGGCGGAGACTGTGTGTGTGCGGAGCGCGGCGGGGGCGCACGCACGGCCTCAGCGCGGCGCGGCGCCGGGAGCCTCTCCGGGCGGCGGAGCGCGAGAGGCGGCTGCAGCCGCGCCCGGGAGCCGGAGAGGACGCAGCCACCGCCGCCAGCAGCGCCTGCAGACCGGCGGCCAGCCCGGCGGAGGGAAGCCCTCCCTCTGCTGCCTTCCGTCCCCTCCTCAGCTCCTCCTCCTCGTCTTCCTCCTCCTCCTCCTTACCGTACCCCTCCGGCTGTCAGGACCCTCCCGTCCTTCCCTCGCCTCGCTGGGAAGCGGAAGGGAGAAGCAACCGACGGGCTCGGGCCCATCAGCCGGGCGGGGGCAGAGGCAGGAGGCGCGCGCCGCTCCCGAGGCGGCAGCTGCTGCTGTCCGCGGTGCTGAAGTTGGGGATGCGCCGTGGAAGCTCCGAACCCTGCTCCACCCCGGCTGCCCCCCACCCAGCTGCAGGCAGGAGAAGCCCCCGCTAGGACGCTTTCTCTTTGCCTTCTCTCCTCCCCTCCAAATAGAGATGGTACAGGCTCCCGGAGCTCCGGCCCCCCGGGAACCACAATCAGGCGTCCACAGGCAGGTCTTCCGAGGGGTCCTAACACCAAGTGACGGAGCTCAACAGCCCGACTGGCTGGAGCGGCCGAGGCGGACTGCAGACGCCGCTAATGCAGATGTTTTCAATATGTAATTAATTCATACTCATAAATATGCACACGTACACCATCCACACGCCGCCGCCAGGAAAACTACGTTCAGGCAAACAGGCACAGCTCAAAACTGAAATAAATACGCAGCATATGGGCAACTACTCAAGGTACCTGAGGCGTTGCAAGTACTGAGAATTAGGACGATCTAGAGAGATCTAGATTTTCTTTTCACATTCACATAATTTCAATAATAAATCTCAAGCTCTTCTCCTCATTCACATCTCCTCACATGCTCCCCTCCTGACAGACTCCTCCCATCTAGTCTAGTATTTAGATTCTTGGGTCTCTGCAAAAGCAATTCTGTCATGAGCTTTATGGACGCAGTTAAGAATTATTGGGAGTCTAAATAGCTAGTGATGTTTAGGGAGGACTCAGTAGGAGCAACCATGTCTTTCAATATTATGCAATGAATAAGCATTTACCTTTCAAGATAAATAAATTTTTTATGGAGACTTGCCCACTCCTGGAATAGGCTCTGAGTGCTTCGTGTTACAGTTACATCTCTGAAAGGTCTAGTGCAAACAACCCTGTGTGTTCACTGCAGAATTAGTATGGTGGTAATGGGCCTGATTCAGCATTCTTTATGGGAGCTTTGCTTCTTATTGATTTAAAAGGAAGCTTTGTCCTAGTAAGAACTGCAGATTGGGTACAATCTGGAAAATAAAGAAACACACAGATGACTAACAGGGGAAGAACTACGTCTTCAGGCCATGAAGTGCTCCTATAAAACAATGCAGCAAATACATTCTTATTATGAAAGGCCCCTTTTCTATTTGAATTTTCACAGACTGTCTAAAATCATTGAACTCTTGCCAGAACACTCTGGTAAAGAACTGCCGCCATTCATTTGTAAGAGCTCAAAGAAACAGATCAGAGGGAAAAATATTGACAGAAAGAGTAACTTTTGAAAATATTCTATTGTTTAACTATGTCTCTCTAGTTTAACTATTGCACGAAACTCCACGAACATTATGTTGAAGTATTCTTAATAGAATAAAAAAGGCAACAGTTGAGTTGAAATTCTTACCATTTAAGTACTTCAACGGCTGCCATTCAAGGAGTATCTCAGTCAGACTTGAAACAGTTCTTTCTTGGGTACTGAAGTAAAAGAGGTCCAATAGATATCTCTGTAATTGTTTTATAAAACAAAATCACATACTGTAGGGTATATTATTTTTCCAAGGATAATTCTGATCAGTTTGAAATAGTTTCTCTTAATGAGTTAAAACAAAATACAATTAAAAAAAAAACTAATTTTAATGACATATGTGTAAACCCCTTGCATGGTCTCTGTGCTGTGTAGCTTAGTTCTCTGCCATGCCAGTGTGAATTAAGAACCTGCCTTCATTTATTTTGATGGCATTTCATAAGCTTCAAAAGTTATGTCACATTGATTTTAATAAATCTGCATTCGTGTTCAATTTCTGTTAGATATGGACGTCTGGAATCACAATATACTTAAAGAATTTGGACTTAAAGAGTGGCACAATCAGAGATTCTGTAGAAGCCAATTCTATATTCTTCCTATACAACTTACCCTTTCCACCATTAGAAATTTAAGGTAGGAAGCTTCTTTTTCCTTCAGTTATAACTATGGCTTTTAGGGAGAATCAAAAAGCCTCCTTAGCATCGTCAAACTATAAGGTCCAGCAAAACTGATAAGCCACTGAATGGACTTATAATTGTCCCATAAAATGTCTATAGCTATGATAAACCCAGAGTATCTTGTTTTAAATAGTATTGATATCTGTATTACATTAGTGTTCACAAGTAATGGAAGTAGTAGTGTAATGATTTGTAGTATATGTCTTTAGTTGAACATAAGGTCTATCAAAGCTTGAGAGTAGAAAACACAGAGGACCACAGGGAAACAATCAACAGAGAAAACTGTGAGTGGAAAAGCAGGTGGGTGAGGTGCTTTATTTTGGAAATAGAGCAATAAAACGTAGGCAAGGATATGCATTCCCCGTTTCCCACTGCTTGCATCCTCTTTTCTTCTTCAATATAAATTTTTAGAATCTTTTTTTATGTTAACATAACACCATAATTAATAAAAAGTAGTTGTTATAGTAGCAATATACTCACTGTTAATTTATAGCTCCAATATTTGTTGAATATTTACTATTATCAAGCTTGCCATTGTGCTAGATACCAAGGTCATGCCTATAACTAAGACAATTACCACTTTTGCCCCTAGAATTAGGGGTGAACGGTTGAATAAAAAGATCAGAATAAGCCTATATCATTTTTATACTAACATATATTCAAGTGATATTAGCTGTGTTTTTCTAGTATCTTCACATAGTCTTAAAAATGAATGTCTTCAACATAGAAAATGCATTGTTAGGGCAGCACCTGTGGCTCAAACGAGTAGGGCGCTGGCCCCATATACCGGAGGTGGCGGGTTCAAACCCAGCCCTGGGCAAAAACTGCAAAAAAGAAAATGCATTGTTTTGGTAGCCATCTTTATCTTTCCAGAGATCTGTACATAATTTGTCACGTGGTAAATCATCTCAAAAGTCCTCCAAAATTTTGAAAATTAAATGGTAAAAAAGGTCAAAATATTTTGGTCTTAACTCTTTGAAGTGACTAATTCTATTTAATCAAGAATTGAAAAAATTCAGGACTTCTTAATAGGCAGAGAAACATTGGTGTATCTCTAGGTGACGTCCTTACAGCAGAATTTCCTCCTAGAAATGTCCATGTCCAGCTATGTCCACAGATTAGTGAATTCCCTCAGACAAAAAGGTGTCCAGTTGGAATAGAAACCTTTGCCAGTTTGATTGCACACTTCAAGAGGAATTTAGCACCTGTCTGTCTGAATGTATGTAATGCACTACTCTGTGAGAAACAACAGAATGAGCTCAAGTTCTATAGTAAATAAAGCCTCTGTCATTCAGAAAATCAACCTGGAATCTGGGTCTTTGGCAATACCAATGGATCTTGGACATAGTGAATTACTTCATATCATAAGCAAATATTAATTTTTAGAAAGCCTGATTGAGAAAGGTGCATAACGTTTACATGACTTCTAAATTTTAAAGTTTTCAGAGAAGTGCATGAAGATATTTGTCTGGAAAAAAATTCTTGTTTAGGCTGTTTAATAGTAGGGAGAAAGGTAAAGCCAGAATATGGTGCTGTGAATGAACATTTTCGATGAATAATCATGTTTAAGAAACTAGGAGGAATATGGCTAAGCTGATTTGTAGTATTGAGTATGTAAAACCTGACCTAATCATTATTTCATTTTCACTTTTGGAACACTCAAATTTCTTTTTCCTATAGTCGAATATGCATAGAGGTGAATCACATAATTCAGAATCATTATTCTTTCAGAATTATAGATAAAAACGGCTTTTTCTTTGGCATTTTAAAGCTTTAGGTCTGATGAATATAATCTACAAATTATGTAATGGTTGTTATCAGAAAACTCCCAATGTTCCATTATATCACAGATTAAGAAAAATGTAATTTCAAGAGAGTGTCTCCAAAGAATGCTATAACTGCAAATGGGAAAATATATGTTTTATATTTTTGAAAAAAAATGTTGAGTATATTAACAACCTTCACAATGGGAAAGGATATTTGCATATTTTCAATCAGACAAAAGCTTGATAACTAGGATCTATAGAGAACTCAAATTAATCCACATGAAAAAAGCCAACAATCCTATATATCAATGGGCAAGAGACATGAATAGAACCTTCTCTAAAGATGACAGACGAATGGTTAATAAACATATGAAAAAAATGTTCATCATCCCTATATATTAGAGAAATTCAAATCAAAACCACCCTGAGATATCATCTAACCCCAGTGAGAATGGCCCACATCACAAAATCTCAAAACTGCAGATGCTGGCATGCATGTGGAGAGAAGGGAACACTTTTACACTGCTGGTGGGACTGCAAACTAGTACAACCTTTCTGGAAGGAAGTATGGAGAAACCTCAAAGCACTCAAGCTAAACTTCCCATTTGATCCTGCAATCCCATTACTGGGCATCTACCCAGAAGGAAAAAAATCCTTTTATCATAAGGACACTTGTACTAGACTGTTTACTGCAGCTCAATTTACAATCGCCAAAATGTGGAAACAGCCTAAATGCCCACCAACCCAGGAATGGATTAACAAGCTGTGGTATATGTATACCATGGAATACTATTCAGCTATTAAAAAAAAATGGAGACTTTACATCCTTTGTATTAACCTGGATGGAAGTGGAAGACATTATTCTTAGTAAAGCATCACAAGAATGGAGAAGCATGAATCCTATGTACTCAATTTTGATATGAGGACAATTAATGACAATTAAGGTTATGGGGGGGGAAGCAGAAAGAGGGACGGAGGGAGGGGGGTGAGGCCTTGGTGTGTGTCACACTTTATGGGGGCAAGACATGATTGCAAGAGGGACTTTGCCTAACAATTGCAAACAGTGTAACCTGGCTTATTGTACCCTCAATGAATCCCCAACAATAAAAAAAGAAAAATATATAAGTTTTGAATATTAAAGCATATGATAATTTTCTTTCAATATTTATTAATTTAAAGAACGAGAGAACTGTTAGAATTAACTTTTACTTTTACTGGTTTATCATTTCTCTTTAAGTGTTTCTACTCTTATTTTGAATCAAATCAGAATTATCAGGAAAATAAGCAAATGAACAAAAGAGAAAGAGGGAAGAAATTGTAAAGGACATACCTGTAAATTCCTAAATTCATGTACACTTTTAAGAAAATGCCTCATTAGATAAAAGAAAAATGGATGAATTGTACTTATTTAATAATGAGTGTACTTTTCAGGTTTTGAAAAATTCAAACAATTTTTTAGCAAGTTTAAATTTGTAAAATTTCAATTTGATCTTAATAAAATTTTATTTCTATTAGAGTTTAAAAATAGAGTTAAAATAGAGTTTATTTCTAGTAGAGTTTAGCTACAAATGTGTTATTAAAAAGAACCCCCCCATAATAAAAGTTACTCAAAGTTATACTCAAGGAACATTAAAGTTATGAAAATAAATAGTAAGTGGATTGCTTTTTAATGTAATCACATAGAATTTAGGAAGAACCATAGGATTGCAAAAAGAAATTTCGGGTGGGAATAGCATCTGTGTAACATTAAATACTCACCGTATGCCTTAATTTCCTCATCTATAAGATCAGAGTACTATTTACACCCCTGGCATTGAATTATTTTGAGAATTAAAAATAACTGATATACTAGCACAGTAAAGGTGCTCTCTAACAGATGAACTATTCCCCTTATCCATGAAAAATGAATTTACTGAAATTCTAATGTCCTAGAATCCCAAGTTTATCTTTTGGGACACATATATTCATATTGCAAAATCATGTGGCTTTTTAATATAAAAATAAGCCTTTCATAGAGAAGAAATTATTCCAAAGAAAATAGCCTTTTACAGAATAAGAAGAGTAATTTGTGAATTGATGATAATGAAGTGGAACAAATAAAATGCGTCATGAAAAGGGGTTGTAGAAATTTGGAACTCAGGATGGCAGTGAGAACGTACAACCTATGAAAGTATAAGGCAGAGTTGGGGCATGTGCACTGAAGGACATCGTGCCAACATCACATCTTCTTTAAGATTTTAAACATTATCCTTATTTCAACTGAAAAAAGAAAGTTGTTTTCAATTATTCTAAGCTTTATGACATATTATTCCGTGGAGACCAGGGCATAAGTACTCATACAGAGATTGTCCTCAGCAACAAGGGGACTTATTTTCTAAAGCAATATTTAAGGAAAATGGAGGAAAACAAAACAAAAAGAAGACAGAGAGAACATTCAGAGTTTCACATGCAAACTGGTCATGGAGGAGTAGTAAGGCTGTCGGAATTCTAATTCCAGACGTGGGTACTGTTGAGACATTCAAGATCATGACTGGAGTCTCTCCTGAAAAATCCAGAGCAAGCTGGAAGGTAGTTAGCCTAATTAATATGTCTCCTCAAAGTAGCATGCTTCCAGCAAGCTTCACGGAGTAGGAATTGCTACAGAATAACCAGCCAATAGTGTAAAATTTGTCATCAAAGGCATGATTTTGACAAATACTATGAACCATAATAGAAAAGCTATTAAAAGCATTTATAAAGGAAATTCTCATGTGAAAGGCTTCAAATAACGTCAGATTTTATAACACAGGTCAATTAATTTAATAGAATTTAACAGTTAATCTACATTCTGTAGACTAAACCATATTTTGGTGAATTATCTGTGAAATTCGTGATTTGAGTAGCTAGGCTATGGAAAGTGTCTTAAGTTAGATTTAGAGATGTATTCTGTTACTGCTTTTAAAGCAGATTATATGAAGTTTTACATGGACTTACTCATCAGGCATGTAAAATAACTTCTATACTTCTAGTGATGTCACGATTATAATTTTTTTAATTAAGTCATATACACATAGATCATGAATACATTTATGCATATGTGGGGTACAATGGGTTGGGTTGTTTTTTATATAATCTGGACGTGGTTACATCAAGTCCATCAACATAGCTTTCACCTCATTTACTTGATTACTGTGTGAAGACGTTTATGTTCTACATTTGACGAATTTAACTTGTACCCTTGCAAATTTTGTACCACAAGGAGAGAAGTAGAAGTTTATCAGTGAATCCACAGAAAGTTTTATAATAAAAGTCAGGTATTCGAGACATAATTTTATCTCAGGGGAAAGAAGGGAGAGAGAGGGTCGACGAAGAGATAAATAGAATTCTGTGAAGGATATGTGGGCAGAACCAAGGTGCGGAAGTGAAGTAGGAGTCCTTAAATTCTGAATACAATTTATTTGATTTGGATTAACCATAGAAGTCACTTGGATTTGAAGGCTATGTTCATGTCAGAAACTTTCTCTTAGAACAGGGCCTGTCAAATCATTGTAGTAGCAAGTGAATATGAAGGTATATATTGAAGTAGAAAGTAAAAACAGCAGTCATAACCACTGGATTTTAGCCCTAGCAGAACACCTTGTTCTAAATAACAATGCATTAGAGGTATAGTCATAGTTTGTTGAGGTTCTGTAGAAGACATGAGCTTGTGTGTAAAGAGCAGCAGTGACTAAAATTATAATTAACTTATGAGGGCTGTAGGAAGGGACAAAAAGTCAGTAGCTATTACAAAACAAACATCTTTGGTCTAAATGAACCTGGAGAAACATTGCGGGGCTGCTCCAAATTTATTTAATGTTGACACAGATTATTTTATATGGTACTTCACTCAGTTCCTGAGGGCCCGTAAATACATCAAACCTTCAGAACGGTGTGAGACTAACGGTGATGAACTGCAAGTGGACCACCATGGGCAAGGGTGATGCAATTTTCTTTGGGAAAAACCATGGGTTTAGACGATCATCAAGTCGATTTGCCTAACTTGTCACATCCTGAACAAAATTTGGCAACAGGGACAATTCCATTAGTGTGTAGATGGGCAAAGGAAATTTGGAAGAAATTGGAAATTGGTTCATCTAGGTGAATTTATGTATTTTTTCCCCCCTTGGGTTAATTGAAGTTTATCAGTCTGCCACATGCTCAAAATCATATTTCTGGACCAAGGTCTACTACACTATCTCCAGTTGACTGGAGAGAAAACCCTTCCATGCAGAAGTTTTTAGTATGAATGAAGGAAGAATTACACACTGTAGACCTGCTGAATGTGAAAGCTAGTGCCTCGTGCTCTGACTCATCGCCAAGGCACAGAGGCCTTAGGCTGGTCTTAGATGGCCCCATGTTCTTTATGTTCATGCTCTGGACAAATAGCAGACTGCTGAGTACGCAGTTATAATGGGGATCATACAAAATCAAAAAATCAGATTTTCAGCAGCACCAACAATATCAATGACAATAAGCAGAGGTTGAGAAAACTCACTCTCTGGTATACACATTATAAACACAATCCGGTTTAGGAGATGGTTTATAAATCTGTTTGGGCTGCTATAGCAAAATAACCATAAAGTGGGTGGCTCAGAAACACAAATATTTCTTACAGTTTGGAGGCAAGAAGTCCAAGGTGCTGGCAGATTTGGTGTGTGGTGAGGACATCTTCCTCATAAACAGTACTTTCTAGCTGTGCACTGTTTGGGTGGGTGAGTAAATGAGCTTCCTCGGGCCTTACCCATAAAGACGCTCATCGCAATCACAAGAGTTCTGCCCTAGTGATGCAATTGCCCCACAAATACCCCACCTCCAAACACTTCTACCTGGGGATTAGGATTTCATCATGTAAGCTGGGGGATACACAAACATTCAGACCAGATCCATTCCCATCTTAAATATGTCTTTGAATGTCACATGATATAATGCCTACTTATTGAACACCCCAAATTTCAAGGTCTTCAATGTTTTCCTTGAATATGTCCTGGACATTCATCTTATATTTTTTCCTCTATTGTTTTTGAGAATGCTAAGTCTATTGACAAAGTTGAATGGTATCAGATAGCATCTAAAACCTTACCCAGGAACTAGATCAAACTCAGGAGTTGGGTTAGATCAGGAAACATAATATAGCAAACAGGGAATATTATTCTGGAGAACAGGGATATTTTAAGGAAAAAAAAATTATTGAATTTATTGTTCACATTCCAGAACTTGACTGTTACTGAATTAAAATTAAAGAATATTAAAATATACTTCCTCCATCTAGGAAGATAAATTGTTTTAAATCTTCCTACACATTTATTTACTAGGCTCTCAATTTGCAGTGGTGAATGCACGTAGTAGAACAGACTCGCAGGTGATAATTACTGCCTCGGAGTTTGTAGCTAGTTTGCACAGTTTCTGCCAAAATATTATGCTCTCATAGTTCACAGTGTTTCTAATTTCATGTAAGGATGCACTGTCTTATCCTACACTAGGAAAAGAAAGGGAGGAGTCTTTTATTATGCAGAGTTGAGCACAATTATGGAACCTATAGTCATCTTTCACATCAACCACAAAAAACTAATAATAAATTATACTTTGGTTTGAACTATGTGACGATTGCAAAATGAATTTCATAGATGGCTTTAACTATATGTTTCACTATAAATATGTTAATTTTTCTTTTCACAAATGTTTTTCCCTGGGTGGCGCCTGTGGCTCAGTCGGTAAGGCGCCAGCCCCATATACCGAGGGTGGCGGGTTCAAACCCGGCCCCGGCCAAACTGCAACCAAAAAATAGCCGGGCGTTGTAGCGGGCGCCTGTAGTCCCAGCTGCTGGGGAGGCTGAGGCAAGAGAATCGCTTAAGCCCAGGAGTTGGAGGTTGCTGTGAGCTGTGTGAGGCCACGGCACTCTACCGAGGGCCATAAAGTGAGACTCTGTCTCTACAAAAAAAAAAAAAAAAAAATGTTTTTCCCTTTACTAAATAAAAAAGTTCCCTCATGATGGCAATTTTACTAACATATAAATATCTGTGTTACTACAATTGAATGATAATCAAGGTAGCTTATGTGATAATGTAATAATTAATGATATGTTAGTTTATTGATATGCCTCTTGATTACCATTTATCCATGGATGCAGAGGTGAGAGGGAGAATGATTTTTTTCATACTAATTCACATACCTTCTTTGATATGTTGAATAGACAATGTAAGTTCAGCTTTCTTTTATAATTCATTAATTTAATAATGCAATCCTTCATTTCAACTTCACATACTATAATTGAGGATGTTAGGCTGAAAGTGTTCTGTTTCAAGAGTTAGGATGATTTTATTTTAAATTTGCTTTTTTTGATATTCTGTTCATCTCCTCAAATCCGTAAGCAAGTTGAGTCTAGGTTGTTTACCATTTGAATGGTAGCTCTCCACTCCCCTAGAAGACCTAGTAAGAGCTTAGTTGTGGCAGAGACAAGAAAGGTGAATGAGATTTCATACAATTGAATTCAAATTTCAGAACCAAATCAAATTTCCTTGTCTTCAGTGGTGGAAATAAGTAATGCAGGTGTATTCCCCTAATGCTCCGGTGAGGACCTTTTACAATAAACACAGTGTTTCATTAGATGATAGGATTGTTCTTTATGGAGCCAAACGGTATAGCCTGCACCACATCATTTTGGGATTGTCTACTTGGAGCAATCTCAAGTCATTCATTTCTCAAATTTTAAAATATCAACTGAATCCTCTTCCTTTCAGCATTATATTTTAAGATAACTCATAACTTGACAAAATTGCTTTATGTTAATGAACAAGTTAATTTTCTACTCCAGGCTTCTCTGCAAAGAATTGTATGTCAAGAAGCTGAGCAACTTTTCCTTCTTACTATACTTCAAAGATCAGATGGTGTGTGGTTTTGTTTTCAGGAGAGACTAAGAGAGAAAGAGAAAGGAAACAAACACAAGGCTATTTTAGTCACTCTAAGCAAGGTACAGGGGAAAGGGGAAAGGGGAAATTCACCCAGATAATTACGGACATCATGCACGTCTGCTTACCTCTCTCTGTTTATCTACTGAGCAGTTACCCTTGGCCTGTTTCCATTGTGCCAGAAGTATTTACAGAAGGAAGACATTCTAAAGAAGATGCCAATTTTCCATTTTAGAATAAACGACTCTAATAAAAAAAAAAAAAAAAAGCAAAACATCACCAGAGCATGAAACTGTTTTGGAAAATCTAAGCCCTAAAACATTTATCCCTGAAGTCAAACCATTGGCTCACATTCCACAGTGTCTGTAACATGAAGTCCATTAAACCAATGGGCTAGAACCAGGTGAAGAACTAAGTACTCCACAACTTGGTTACTTTAGATTCCCAAGAACAAGAATATCAATTTTAACATAACCGAAAGTATATCAAATCAAACTATCATGTCCACTTTTGGACTATTTTCTTTTTTCACATAGTTCTGTGAATGCAGAAAGTGATCGGTTAGTTTTAATGTAACATTGATTATCACATTAGAGGAATGGTTTCAAAAACATTAATATTTAAATTAATTCTTAGGTTATAGTCTTGAATAGAACATATTATTTAAAAAATCCTTCGAGAAGGAATCAAAGGAAGAAGATAAGAGACATTAAAACTAAAATAGTTTTTCAAAAAGGGTAATTTATGGTCCATAGTCTTATCACAGGTAAAGCATGAGGTCAAGAACGAAGTGAAAAGGTCGTATTTAGGGACAAAATGAGAATGATTTCCTTTGCTCTAACAGTAAAGACTGGTAGAGAATATGAGTGTTTTGAAATAGCCAGGAAGAAAAAAAAATGCCTGGTGCATCCAAAATGCATCCATGAACCACTTTCCAGTCAATTTCTCTTTTCTGTCTTCGAGCAATCTGCACTACAACTAGCTTACGCAGCAGGAAACACTGTCTACACCAGCACCTCCTTTACATTCAAAATTAAAATAAATTTAATTAATATCATAAAATAATGTTATTATTTAGTGACCAGGGTTTATTGAGAAGAACATCATTTTAAAAACTGGCACATCTTTTTAACCACTAGTGTTAATATCTGGACATTTTAAGACCCAATAACACGGAGGCTGTTTCATGATTTCTCAAAAACTATACTTTGAATAGCATTGCAGAGTCCCTGAAATGCATTTAAATAACTCTCATTTTATTCTTAAAGTACTGTTTCCATTTTTATTGGGAGGTAAAGAAAGTCAAATGAAATAGTGATACGTGCTTTACTCATCCCTTCACTCATTTTGTTTGAATGACTATTTCATGCCTTCCACAGGTAAGGCATCATTCTAGGTCTTGGGTACAGAGAAATGGGATGGGGTGCTTGTCTCCTAGGGCTTGCAGCGTAATGGGGCGGGATGGAATATTATGCAGTAATTCAGGATGTGTTACAAGTAAAATGACGTGATTGAGAGCTTGATGGGTTACCCTACATTAATATAGATTTGCAGAGGTGATTTTCAAGTTGAAACTCAAAGATCAAGACAGGATCAACTCTATGAAAATATGAAGGGAAAATGGCTTTGTTTTGTTTTGGTTGTTTCTTTGGAAAGGGAGTAGCTTCCGTAAGGCTCCAAAATGGGCGTGGGAGAGACTTCAGTGTAACTGTGGTCCAATAGTTCAATTTGGGTAGGAGCCAAGTATTAAGAAGAAAGGTAGTAGATCTTGAGCCTCTTTTAATAGGAGTCAAATAGGGTGCCAGGATTGGAAGGAAATAAATCAATTAGAAAACTACTATATAGCCAGGGGAGACATAACAGTCTCTTGGACTACTATACTTTTAATGAAGGCAGAGAGAAATGGATATCTTGGGTCAAATTTTGAAACTAGAGTCAATAGGATATGCTAAAGTATTATACATGAATAGAAAAAGGAATCAAGGATGACTGTCATTTTTATGCACTGATATATTGATTTTTATTTTTCTAAGTAACTGATTGTGTACTAGTAATACTAACTGAAGTGAAGAAAACCGGGACGGAAGAAAATTTGAAGTGAAAATGATTATACTGTTTTGACAATTTAAAATGTGTGATAGTTGTAAAAATTTCAGTTTGGATCTATTTAATTTACGTAGACATCTCTAGGGTCTGGAGATTAAGATAGAGAGTGGGGATAGAAAAAAATTACATAAAATTGCCTGAGAAAAATGGGAAGTTTGAAAGCCAAAAGGAGGTAAGAACAGATTCTTAGAAGAAAGAAAAATTTAGAAGTTCGACCAGGCAGGACGAGGCAGCAAGCGTGATGAGGACAGAGTGGCTAGCGGCTAGGAAGGAAACCAGAAGATTGTAAAAATGTTATACAGTGAAGAAAATAAAACATTTTTTGAAGTTGAGAAAGAATGAAGTCGATTTATATCCATGTCACATTTTTCAGCCCATGTTTTATTAACATTACTTCCCTCCTCTTTCTAGAAGTGCCCCCCAACCATTTCTAAACTTGCCCATATGCCGGGCAGGAGTCTCTAGCCTGTTGGCTTCTCTGCCCTACATTGGAGAGTTGCCTTGAGCCGTACATTAGATACACAACACTAATGAAAGCCGATGAAACACCCACAGAAAGTCTATGCATAATATACATATTATTATTATTTTTTTGCAGTTTCTGGCCAGGCTGGGTTTGAACCCACCACCTCCGGCATATGAGGCTGGCGCCCTACTCCTTTGAGCCACAGGTGCTGCCCTCTATCCATAATTTTGATGATATCTGCCACACAGGCAAAAAAGTTCTCACATAATCTGCATGTGTCCCTCAGGCCACAGGTTGGACACACCTGTGAAGTGAGGCATTTAGGGAAACATCTCCCCTTCAGTCCTAAGTGTGTACATGGAGGGCGTAGACATTTTTTAAAGGAATCTCCCAGGAAAAGAAACCATAGAAATGTAAAGGGAGGATGTATTTATAAAAGATACATATAATAAGGGGTTAATATTCCAATATGCAAGGAATTCAACGCAACAGCAAGTAAATATATAACCCAGTTTAAAAGACCTGGACAGATGCTTTTCAAAAGAAGACATACAAATGGCCAACAGGTTCATAAAAAAATACTCAATGTCATCAATCACTAGGGAAATGCAAATTAAAATCACAGTGACATACCGCTTCATACCTGTTAGAATGGTTATTATCAAAAAGCTGAAAGGTAATAAATGTTCAAGATGCAGAAAAACAGAGGTTTTGTACTCTGTTGGCGGAAATATAAATTAGTGTAGCCATTATGGAAAATGATACAGAGTTTCTCCAAAAATTAAAATTAAGTAGCCAGGCGTTGTGGTGGGCACCAGTAGTCCCAACTACTCAGGAGGCTGAGGCAAGAGAATTGCTGAAGCTCAAGAGTTTGAGGTTGCTGTGAGCTGTGACTCCACAGCACTCGACCCAGGGCAACATAGTGAGACTCTGTCTCAGCAACAACAACAACAAAAAATTAAAATTAGGTTAAGTGGAATAAGCCAGGCATAGGGAACCCAATACAACGTGAAATCATTCATATGTGGAATCTAAAAATGTGATCTCATCATAGAGGGGAGTAGAATAGTGGTTATCAGGGGCTAGAGAGGGAGTGGAGTGGTTGGGGAGATGTTGATCAAAGGAATAAAATTTTGGTTAGATAGAAAAAATGAATTTAAGATCTCTACTGTACAACATGGTGACTTTAGTTAACAACATATTATATCTGGAAAAATGCTAAGAAGAGTGAATGTAAAGTGTTATCACCACAAAAAAATGATAACAATATGAGGGAATGCATTTATTAATTAGCTACATTTGGTCACTCCATGATTTGGATATAACTTCCAAACATCATGTTGTACATGGTAAATACGTATAATTTTATCTATCATTTTACAAAAAATTAAAAAAAAAGAACTGTTGTATGATCCAGTAATCCTACTTCTGGGCATAGATCCAAAAAAATTGAAATCAACATGTCCACAGGATATCTGAATTCCAGCATTCATTGGAGCATTATTCATAGTATTAGCCAAAATATGGAAGATATGTAAGTTTCCAACAATGGATGAATGGGAAAATAAAGTGTGGCATACATACACAATGAAATATCATCCAGCCTTAATAACAAAAGGAAACTCTGTCATTTATGATAATGGATCAACCTGGAAGATATTATGCTAAGGGGAATAAGCCAGGCCCAGAAGGACAAATGCTATGCGTCCTCATTTATATGTGAAATCTAAAGAAAGGGCGGAGCCTGTGGCTCAGTCGCTAAGGCGCCGGCCCCATATGCCGAGGGTGGCGAGTTCAAACCCAGCCCCGGCCAAACTGCAACAACAAAAAAATAGCCGGGCATTGTGGCGGGCGCCTGTAGTCCCAGCTGCTTGGGAGGCTGAGGCAAGAGAATCGCGTAAGCCCAAGAGTTAGAGATTGCTGTGAGCCGTGTGACGCCACGGCACTCTACAGAGGGCCATAAAGTGAGACTCTGTCTCTACAAAAAAAAAAAAAAAGAAAGTTGTACTCACACACGTGAAGAGTAGGATGGGTGGTTACTGGGGGGTGGGAGGTGGTGAGGGAAGGGGGAGCTGTTGGTCAAAGGGTACAAAGTTTCAGCTACATAGGAGGAATCAGTTTTGAGATTTGTTTGCACAGGAGGGAGACTGTAGTGAGTGGTAATGTACACTGCAAAGTAACTCAGAGAGCACATTTCAAATGTCTCACCCCACAAAAAGAGGCAGATGAGGTGATACATGTGTTCATTCGTTTGATTTAATCATTCCACAGTATATACGTATATCAAAACATCACATTACACTCCATGAATATAATGTGATATAATGTGATCTTTTTGATAAAATATTTTAATAAAAAAAGAATAAGGAAGCTTCCTTGTTTGTTACTGCACAGCATGTGGTCATCAGCACAAGTTAAACAATGGTGAGGGGAGAGGGGGGATAGCCCACTAAATCCCCAGAATTCACACATATTCCTTCATACGAACTCTGTTTCTGACTACAGAGGAAAACAATCCGTTGGTTATAGCAGCTAGCATTCAGGTTGCCCAGCAGGAAGCAGCAGGAAATCCCATCCTTCTGAGTACAGTATATACAGCAAGGGTCTCTGTGAGTTGTCCACCCAGCAGGGACTGTAACAAACTGGTCAGCATATGGAGGTCGTCATCATAAAGAAGTAGGCCTGCTGTCCTGATATGTACATGTGGTGGGTGTCTGGTTTTGAAGATTAAGGAGATGGTCAGGGTAGGGAGGTAGTCAGCTATAGAGGTTCTGCTGTATTAACTTTTCTCTGTCCCATAGTAGTGATTTGGGAGACTTCTGTTTTAAGTTAGAATCTTAGACAGGTTCCATCATGTTCCTGAATGGTGTCCTGGCAATGATTAGCATGGAGAGTTATGGCTGAATTGTGCCCCCTCCAAATGCACTATGGTGAAATTCTAGCCCTCAGTGCCTGAAAATGTGACTGTATTTGGAGTTAGGACTATTAAAGTCATAATTAACTTCGAAGTAATTAGGGTAAGCCTTAATTCAGTATGACATGTGTCTTTAAAAGAGGAGGAAATTTGGGTATTGACAGATCCCCAGGGAAGCCCAGTGAAGACTTGGGAAATCCAGCCGACCGCAAGCTAAGAAGAGAGAACTCAGAAAAAACTCACTCTATACCACATTGATCTTGGTCTTCCAGCTTTTGGGACTGGGAAAAAATAAATTTCTGTTTTTTAAACTCAGCATGTAAGGTACATGGTAGTTTTTTATGCTATCCCTAGCAAATGGATATAGGGAAAATGAGTTTTCTACACGGATGTGATTAAGATAAAGATTTAAACAAGTTTAACCCTAAGTCCTAAAGACAGTTTCTTTGAATTCTCTCTCCCACTTTTTATGTTTCTCTTGATGTATAAGAATGAGAATCAGATCAACAAGAACTAAGCCATGTCACTTGTTCGAGTAGTCAGGCAGAGCATCTCCGGTCAGGAGCGCGATTGCCTTTCCTGCAGGAGGTCATGTTTGGTTAAGTGTTCAATGAAGCTGCCCTTTATTATAGATGGCAGCAGATTGCCAGTATATGGAAATGAGGTTAGCCCATTTGCAGTCTCTAGAGTCTATTCTAGAACCCTAGTTATGAAAAGGATCTCTATTGCATGGTAACCATCTGATAAGACAGGTTAATATCAAGTGTCTTCCTTCAAAAAGTTTAATCATTCTCAAAAATTCAACAAGCACTTATTTCCTTTTTAAACTTACTTAGCTCCGACTTGCAGGGTACATGTGTGCCATAAAAATTCATCAAGGCATAAAACTGTATTTATTTTTGCTTTTAGAAGATATATTATATACTTTAGTAAAAAGGTTACAGATAAGGGCGGTGCTATCTCTTGAAAGAACTTTTAAAAACTGAAGTGATATTTGTCACAATATTATAAATTTTGCAATATTCTGCATTACTGGGAGAGGGATGCGAAGCACTATGCATTGTGCATTGCACAGTGGAACATCAGTTTAATAACATTGATTCTAGAGCCCAGACTATTAGTTTTACAATAAATTCAATGTATTTTCTGCACAGTTTTAAAGTATACTGAATTTCCCAGGAATGCAGCAATGGTATAATTTGAGAAAAAAAATTTCCCTACAGAACTTTACTTAACATTATTTTCCATTTCACAGAATTATGTCATCAATGACAACATCTATTGTGAGATTAAAAGAATACCCTAATAATATCCTAACCCCAGATGCCTGCGTGGTCATGTCACCTTGGGGACTCTGCACAGCTGTTTGGCTCAGCAAATTTCAGTATGCTTTCTAATCTCTTTGTGTGTGCACAAATCGAGAGAAATGCATAATATTTTAATAATATGCATATATTTTATTATTTATAAAAATATATAATGCATATATTTTATTATACATAATATTTTCTCATGTATGTTATACATATTAGACTTAAAACGTTGTATTGGGTTTTTTAAAGTAAGGGTTTAGTGGGTTATATCATCTATGAATTTTGTTTCAGAAAGTGTAACAAAATATTTCTTTAAAGTGGTATGGTGCCTCTGGGGTTGACTGCTTTAACACCACCATGATGTTGGGGTTTTCATTTAATTCTCTGTCCTTGGAGTTATGCACCTCCAAAATGTTAGAACCCAAAGACGAATTTTCTTGCTATGTTTGGAAAGGAAGAAAAAATATATTAAATGATGCAAGAGTGACTATTTTTATTCAGACAGGCAACCACTTCAAGAGCTTCTGAAGAATAAAATGAAGGCCATCAATCCAGGGATGTAATTCTCAAGATACTTTCATTAGCAAGCACATTTTTTTCATTGTTTCAATCTTTGACCTGAGATTCAGAATAATTAGTGGTATCCGTTTTGGCCTCAGAATAGCTGGTTTTACTATCTGAGTTCCACAAAGCAAAGGGTTTTGATTTATTATAAAGCAGATACACGTGGCACTTTCAGCACCCATTCTAAAGCTTTACAAAGCTTTATCTTCACAGTCATTACCTTTTTCCTATCACACAAAATGGGAAACTGAGGAACTGACATATTAACTTGCCAACTTGCCGAAAGTCAGTAGTAGCCAGTAAATTGCAGAGCCCGGTTACAAATCTTCCCTGTTATTCTGCTTTGAATCTGACAGGCATTAAGTTTTGCTTTGTCCCTCTGAGCCCTTAGATTATTTTCTTTTCTGCAATGCTAGATGCCATGGGTAGGGCTATCGTGCTACATTGCGTTCAAAGTTGTGATACAGCAAGTGAGAAATAAGATTGCATTACAAAGACTCGTGGGAAAATATAGTTAGGCTGTATTGCTTTTTTCATAACGAGACCCTTACATTTTATTTTATGTTAACTTGATCGTCCTGTATCAGGTATGAATAATCAAGTGAAGGTCACACCCAAATAGGATTCATTTCATTGCCTATAACGAAAAGTCATATAAAAATTTAAATGATCATTTCCTTTTAAATGAAGATAAGAGATTAAAGAACACAGTAGGTATTATTAGACATTATGACAATTTGAAGAAAAGAACAAAGGAAGGACAGAAGAAGGGGGAAGGAAGAGAGAGAAACAATTTAAGGGGAAACTGTCCCAGCAAGCGGAGAGGAAATGTGGGAAGAGAGCAACGATTAGTGACGTGTGATGGGAAATCTCACCTTTGCTTCACTACCTGCTCTGGACAAATCTCCAAAGTTTGATGCTATTTTCTTTTTGCATTCAAAAATGTGTTTACAGTGATATTCTGTTTTGGACCAGCTCCTTTACAGCCCTTTCCTATGTGTAGAAGCCCAAAGCTGAAACAATGGCGATATTCTTCCTTTCCAGAATCATGCACCTTCTTTTTTTTTTTTTTAACATGCAATCACGTATTTTCTTTCTGTGGCAACTTCTATTTACTTGATCATGTAATACAATTTGAGTTTTGTCACTTTGTATTAATCTGTGGAAGTGATGAGAACACTGCATAACATTAATAAAACTAATCAGGATCTGTATCAATGGCTGTTTACGGATGGAAATTTTTACAGGGGTATTTCTACTTGTAGATATAAATTAATCAATTAATTAAATTCAAATTATTGCAGGAAAGTTCTGATGTATCTATAATAAAAGCCAAAGAATAAAAATTTTGAAGTTTATGCTAAATAAAATTATTCATTAATATTACTGCTATTAATTGTTTTGATTTTAAATTTCCTCTATTTGTTATTATTTTTAAAACATTGCCAATTTCTCAGTGTTAAATTAGTACATTATCCTTTATTGATTTCTATATATCACCCTTTGGTCAATATTTACATTTTGCTATTTTTCTTTCCCTGTTATTCTGCTTTGAATATGACAGGCATTGAGTTTTGTTTTGTCCCTCTGAGCCCTTAGAATGGGGAGTCCATGCTTCATATTTTTCCAGTGTTTTTATAGCATTGATATTTTTTGTTGATTATTTTCTTTTCTTCAATGCTAAATAAGGTTGACATTAGTTCTAGGCTGAAATAGTCATATGTCCTACCTATCAAGAGATTAGGAAATAATATATTACCTACTTTCTTAGGAAAGTCAAACCAATGTTTCTTATATTTATGATGCTGAAATTCAGAAAAAGTTTACATTAAAGAAAGTGATCCTTGGAGAATAAATTGCTGTCTATATTTGTTCTCTGAGATTTATGCAACGAAAATCTCCAGATACATGTAAGACGACTTATTTCCTTGTAGAGAATATAGTTTTTCCATACTTAATCACTGAGTATCCTTCTAAGTGTGGTCATGGTTTTCAGTTAAAAATAACTGTAATATATTTTTAGTTGAGATTCAGACCAATAGATTAGAAAGGCAGTGCATGCAAAAATCAGATGCTGCAGGCCCAGATGTAAAAGAATGATGAGTCATCACAAGCCTAAATTATATGATGTCCATTTGTCTTCATGAATCTTATTTGACAATAGTCAGTAATACATTTTTTCTGGGCTCAACCAACAATACAACTGGAATTATTGGTCAAATATTTTCCTACCAAATGATCTGGACTGAGAAGAAATCCATACTCCAGTTAAAAAAATATGTATTCAGTGTTCATAAAATCACAACATCAAATTCACTTCAATAAAAATACCTTACTTCCGCTCTGCTCCATGATTCTAAATGAACTTGAAATGGAACAGGTAACACTTAAGATTATTTAGGGAATAGTGTCACTCTCTTATTAGTTCATTCTACTTTCAATCTAGCCTAAGTTCTTAATTTTTTGTATTTCAAATCAATTTTATTTTGATATTATTATTAATATAAATATGCAATTATATACCAATATTGACACATACATGCACCTGTTTGTAATTTTCTCGTTTTAACTTAATATGCTATGCAAATGTATATTTTAATAAATATTCTGTTACACCAGTGGTTCTCAACCTTCCTAATACCACCATGTAGTTTTCATTGTTAAAAAGGGGTTGTGGCCCCTATATGAGAACCGTTATAGACCATGCTATTTTAATTGTTCCATGATGTTCAACTGAGAAAATACGGGTCACTTCTGAACTTTAGTTCTGCAATACCTTATTTTTGATTAATAAGATATTATTCCCACTATCTTACATTTTATAAATAATATTGGAATTAACATTTTGTACATACATTTTTGAACCCATCTCAGCTACTTTTTTAGGAGAGAAGAAATAAGCTGAGTTTAGTTAGTTGAGGGTGCTGGATAATTTCCATTTTCTGTATCTTATAAGATCGATTTGTTTTTCATGCCTGGTGCCCAAGGAGGGTCACCCTCATGAATGTCATCACAGAGGACTCTGGTTTTCCCTTTTTTCTTTTTCTCCAATGGCCCAGGTGAGATGGTAGTTGAGTTCTGAGGCATAATTTCTTCTTCCTCTCCCTTTCTCTTGGGTTTCGCCACTCCCTCAACTCACCTCTTTTCTCTTAGAGGTAGGAATGGCTTCCCACGTCCCACATCTCTTATGGATTCCAGGCTGTGGTTCTCTTACCCCCCTGCTGCACTGCTGTAAATAGCACCTAATTACTTCTCTCATTTACATCCTTTTAGTGAGTTTATCTATTTTCTGCCTGAACACAAGAAGGGGATAAAATATAGTAAATTATCAGGCATTTGGAATGTATTGCCACATTTTTCTTCACAATTGAAATGTACCACTAACAATTTAAAGAATTCTAATATCCTGTAGCTTTCTAAGACTAAGTTTGCTATTTTTCATTATTGTCAAGATGACAGTAAAAATAGAATGCAACACAGTATTTCTTCATTGCTACCTAGGATAAATTATAATGTGTGGGGGAATTAAATTACTATATAGCAAAGTGTCCAAAAAGCACTAGCTACGAGTTAGTGTTCACAATTTAACTCAGGCAAAAACCAGCCATGTGAATTGAAGCAACAATCCCCCCCTTTTTTCTTACTTTTTTTTTTTTTTTTACAAAAGTCTTTAGTCTTTACTTTCTTATCATCTGTGAGCTAGAGATAATGATAATGTTTGAATAAAGTGATAGGATTAGACCTCCATGGTCCCTTCTGATTTTAAGTCTGCAATCTTCCATCTCCACCAGTCACAACGGGACGGAAGGAGACTCTGCAATCTCTGATGAAGCGCGATGAAAAGAGAAAAATCCACTTCACGTGTTGAGTTACCTCATTTGTACAGAAACTTTTTTATTCCTTTTCTTCTCTTCAAAGAATGATAAATGTTATGAGGTATATTATTTCCCTCATTTTTCATCAGAGAATTATCTTTACAATGCCCAATGAAGTAGATTTCACCTTTTACTGTGGTTAAGAGCCGAAGTCTGTTAACCAAAACCAGCTGTGCTAGTAAGAGAAATGGGGTTCCACACTTTTATCAATTCAGCTTTATGTACTGCTTTTCTGAGCTCTTGGGTTAGCAAATCTCATTTTGATATCCTTAAGTTATCCAGAAAGACCTAGAAACCCCACCTGAAATTAAATACTTTCGCTTTGCCTAATGCTACAGATCACATTATTTTTCTTAGCCGAGGGAGCTTCCTCGGAGTATGAAGAGGATGGGGTCTTGTGGCGTAGAGAGGAAATGGGACATGTCTTGGAAGGTGGGGAGCGTGCACCTCTGAGGCAGCTCATTTGTGCTGGAGGTAACGGTGTGAGAGTGGTAATGCTCGGCCTCTGAGAGGCTCGATGAAGTGGAAAGGCAGATAGGGAGCTTACACATTTTCTGCAAATGTGTAAAATTTGCAATATGAGGGCGAAACCTGGGAAGAGCATACAGTGGATAATGTGCTTGCTTTGCACGTGGATGGTGTTACTGACTCACCTTCAACAGGTCCTGTGCTCCGCGTGGTTGGGGTGATGGATTTCCCCTGCTCAGTCTGCCAGTCCTCGGTAAGCAGGAACGTGGGCTGGGAGACATCTGCGTGGGGTTAGCAGGGCAGCTGAAAGCTGCTGAGCAGAAGGGAACTCACAGGCTTGTGCACAAACCACACTTGGAAGTGTGCTTCCCTTAGTGCTCGTGGGAACGTGAGCACCAGAGCTGGAGAAGAAAGGGAAAGACTTTAGAAAGATGGATTTTTTGGAGAATGAATATGTGAAAGAATGAGAAATTCACTAATGATATTTCTATTCATTATTTGCAAGAAAAATAATGCACAGAAACATCATATAATGCATTCAGAAAGGACATATAGGTGTAGATTTTTAAACGTGCATCTGGGGATCTACGTTTAGGTAACTGGATTTTAAAATGTTTTTTTTAACACTTAACAGGGAAGCTGTCATGGAAGCAAATTATCATCAAAACAACAACAAAAGCCAAAAATAAAATGAAAGAAAACAAAAGGAAATAGGAACAGGGTAAGGGCTCTCCCGCAGAAGCCTCAGGTGAGCGGCAGAGGAGGGTGGGCAGCAGGCCATCGTTCTGTGGCAGCCGGCCAGCCTGGCCAGAACTGGCTGGACATCCATGACCCTTTGGCTCTCGTGGGAGAATGTAAAGTTCTGTCAGCTCATCCATTCGAATAATTAGCAAAAGATATTATTTCCCTGCTCCATCTGCTTGCATTTCTCCTAATAATTGGAACACTGAATAATGTTCCCTAGTCCTTCAGCTCTCTGTCACCACAACTGAGCACATCTCTGGGGGAGGCCAAGGACCGAGAGTACTCAATAACCTTGGTCTTCCTGCGTGAGGAGCACCCATGAAAATACGAGGCCACTGTCCCGATCTGGAGGCACATCAGGGCTCAGGGGTCATGAGGCAACTGGGTCCAAGGTGGCAGAGGCCATTTTACTTTGACATCCACACCCTACAGCCTTCACCACAAACAGCTGCCTTGCAAATGTGGGGCTTAGTAACCATACAAACTGATAAAAAGGGAATGTGTAAAACCATGTACTCAATCAGAAATCAGCTTTAAGAAATTGCCTTATTTACTGGTGGGTTGAGAGTGTAAAGTATGTTTAAAAATTATAATGTAATGTTTAAAAATCCTATAGCAGCACCCTTTTAAGATACTAGATAGTGAGCGTCTTTGGACAGGGACTGTGCCGCCCCATGGTACCTCGTGCGGAGCAATGACACGGCATGCTCGATTAGGTCCAGCTGGCCTCTGACTGAAGTGCTCCAAACCAGTAGTGAAGAGAGTAAACCAAAGTAGACAGAATGTGCATTTCCATTTTGAAATGAATATTAAATTACTTTTACTGTTTGTGCCTGTGAGCTAAATCACAATTAAAGAAATATTTAAAACCCACCTAAACATTCAATAATTCAGTGCATCTTACTGAGTATTTACTATGTCCCAGAGCTGGAGGGGGCGCTGGGCTCCATCTTTGCTCATCAGCCCCTGCATTTTTGAGGAGTCCAGTGCTCTAATGCATCATTAATAGAGATACAATCAAAAGAACATTAGCAGTTAATATTTGCTACCACTTTCTAAAGCATTTAGAACATTTTATTATTAATAAATTATAAGAGGAAGTGGCCATTAAGAAACTCAATTCACTTTCCCGAAGGTACATTTTTACTAAAAATTCATTCTACTCAAAGGGT
Source organism: Nycticebus coucang (assembly GCF_027406575.1). NCBI lineage: Eukaryota > Metazoa > Chordata > Mammalia > Primates > Lorisidae > Nycticebus > Nycticebus coucang. The sequence continues at coordinate 116,426,368 of NC_069790.1, read as the reverse complement.
TAATAAGTGGGAATAGAACTTAGGTTTTCAGGTATGTTGTCAAATGTTTTTTCTACTATTTTTTCTACTCCCTGCCACATAAGAATGAGGCTATGATTTATTTTTAAAAGGAACAATTTTACATTATAGCAAAGATTCTGTTAAACATTGACTTAATATTGCCATTAAGATGTGAAAATTTTTAAAATAGAAACACCTCTGTATTGCAAAACAAAGTTTCATTGTGCCTATAACAAAGACCAATAAAATCAAACATGATAAATACATGTTAATGATCAGTTTCAATACTACATTTATATAATGTTTAACGCATTTAACCACTAGATATCATTTACGGATTAGTATTTTATTTGAGTTTCAGCACCTTCAAAAAGTAAAATGACAAAGAATAAGTCAATTTCAATATAGGATAAAAGTAATCAAAGGGACAAAGCTAAATTTTTATGTATTTTATAAAATATCATCTATCTGCTCCATAGTTATATTTTCCTGAACATCTCTTTCATATAAAACTCTTGATGATAAACTTGATGCATTATTGAGGTATATCATATGTTATTTTAACATAAACAGTCTTTTTAGATTTGACGTCACTGCTTTATGTTATCTTTATATCCATTAGGCAACACGGGTGAATGACATTTTAAAATTAATTATTTTTTTACAAAAATCAATATTTTGTAATTTCATTTCATTTCATTCTGTAGATGAGTTAATGGGGCTGTCAAAGTTTGGGAAACGTACTGGTCTCATGGAGTTAGGTCTGGAACGTGGGTCTGTGGACCCTCATTATGGTATCATCCCCTGATTGCTTGTAGATATTGGACAGCTGGGATAAGAAGCCTTGAATAGTAGCATACAGTGATTCCCATGAGGTAAATGCTCCCACCAAGGCTGATTTCAAGGAACTATCATGACATTACAGTGTGAGAAGTGGCAAGAGATGTGAGTAGTTCGTTATCTTACCTTATTTTCACCATACCAATAAAATAGTCATAAATAATTCCAAGGGCATAGGTAATAGCCATGTTCATATTAACATGAAGAATTGATGACCTTTGTTTTTAAAGCAGTGTATTTAATTATAATTGTAAATTCACATAACTTGATATTAGTAATGACTGAGTTTAACCAGGAGCTCACTGATTCCAGAACAGAGCATTTGACTCTTGCGTGGCGATAGAAGCAGGTTCCAGCACACTAATGGATCACGAAAAGCACGATGAATCATTTTGGTTGGTTAAAAATGTTTCCAGCATGACTTTTCTCAGTTTGTTTTTTATGTCAGGAGAGAAAGAGAGAGAAAGAAAGAGAGAGAGAGAGGGGCCAGGAGACAGTTTAATACCTCTATCAAAGCTGGTACTAGTTGTATCATAAACTACAGAACTAAAAATGTTTAAATCACTGCATGCACTCAATGTTTATATCACTCCATAAAGTTTCTGAGTAATACTCACTTCTTAATATTTTTGACCTATGTATGTATGTATATGTATATATATATATATATATATATATCCATTTTATGCTCCTTGGTCTAGAGATTCCCAAACCCTGTTTATTTCATATAAACATTTGCTAGGATCCACTCCCAGATTCTTCATGTAACATTTTTTTTTTAACCAATTAAGCATAACACTTATACTACAGAATCATTGCCACTAGTATGTCTAGAGAACCTGAGTGTGGTAAACTAATCTGTAACCAGCTTGTCATTAACATCATAAACTATATATTAACATCATCTCATTTTATGAACTACATGCTATCTTAATATTGTATTTTGTTGTGATTGTTTTGCACGGAGTAAAAGCATTCATTCTATTGGTTGATGTTTGATGGATGTGGTTAATAGTTGATATGAGGTAAACTGAGACTAGTGTAAGGCACTGTTCATAGGTCACTAGTATCTAGGTAGAGAAGGAATTTGGAGCGATGAAAAATGTCCTCAGAAGAATGAATTCTGGCAGCGTGAGAAGCCATTGATTAATTTCAAGCTTCTAACAACCTGCACAGAGAAAGACATTTTCTTCAGGGGCAGAGAAGTAGCGTGAGCGTGTTGATGGTCCTAGGAAACCCACTTTCTGCATGGTGTGGAACCATTGAGGAGACTGACAGGATCTGAAGTGAGCAGCACTGCGGCCAAAGGCTTAGTCAGTCATCAGACCCGGGGGTATGAAGTAGAAAACAACCGAACAGTCTTAAAAACTCTGGAAGCACACAAAACAAACCTTTAAAAATCCTCAATACTTGCAAATCTAATTTTAATATATTGTTTTGGGATGATCACTATTATCTCAGGATGCCGTCTTGATATGGTAAAAGAAATTCCAAAGTCACGGCTAATCTTACAAAAAAGCAGATGGGAAGATCTCCTGGGATCTGATAGGTGTCGGGAAAGCCTGCAAATCCTAAAACAGCTTCTCTTTGGTCTATCATTAAGCTCAAATTGCCAACATGAGAGATTTATTTCTTGGGGCCTTGAAAGAGTACTGTGATGAAGAGATAATATGATAGGGGGAAAGATAGGAAAGAAAGAAAACGCTGCGTTATTCATTCTCAGCTCCTGGCAGAATTGAACTTTGTCTTCAAAATAGAGAATTAGAGAGGGAGCACCCCCCGCCCCCAACCTCATGGGGTATGCTCCATAGAAACCCGACAGATGACCCAGCAGGAACAATGCATTTTAAGGGGCCTCAGGATTTTAACTTTAACAAGGGCCAATCCTCTTTACAGGGCAAGGTTTGATTAATTTGACGTAGCCAAAGAAATCTTAAATTCTTCTGCTTAAGAGCTCTTTATTTCCACATTTCCAAAATTAGTCATATTGTATTATTATGTTAGAAACATCTTGAGCACAGGATCAAGTAACATACAGGCAGACACACGCATACTTTTACTTCATGTTACCTGCTGTGCTGTGCGGTTTGTATTTACTCTAGAACGGATTGATTAAAAAAAAAAAAGGACAAAGATTTACAGCGACTGTCCACTAGGTGGCAAGTGTGCTATGCAGAGCCCCGCGTACCTAGTGCAGGTGGAGCTGTTTTCCTGTTCATCAAGATCTGTAGCTTTGTGGCCACACAGATGTCTGAATTTAGAAGCCAGGTAAGAGTTTCCAATTATTAGAAGTAACTCACCTTGTGAATTAGCTGCTTTCCTCAACCACTAAGCAGTTTGAAGGGCTACTTTTCGGGTCATTATGGTTTTTAATACTGCTGGTCCCTGCTACCTGGCTTTTCATCTGAATTCTGTTCAGCTCCTCTCCCCCTGCAACCTGAAGTGAAGAGCTTTGTCCTGGGCTGCAGTTTCTTTCCTGTAATTTTCCTCTTTACTAAGGGCGGTTAATCAACCGAATAGACCTGAAACCCTCTTCCCTTGACACGTTACAAGTCTTTGTTCTCTGTTTATAGTCCTCTTATGTGAAGCACCACATTTTAAGCGCTGCACTCAGAGGACTAATGAGGGCTGGTGGGTAAGGGTGGGTGATGCGGGCAGGTGCAGAGCCCAGTCAACTCTGTCTCCTGTCTCAGGAAACCTCTCATTTAGGAACCCTTTTGGGGGAGGAGTAATTTCCATTAAGGTACCAATGAGACATTTTCTTAAGTACATTTTCTTCCAGTTTGACTTAGTTAACAAGAATTGTTTTCTTTCCAGCTTAAAATGAACTCTTACTATTAATCTCGTGTTCTTCATTTTTCTTCACTTCTTTGAATGTTGTCACCCAATAACAGACAAATTGCCGATGTCACATGATCCATATTTAGTAATCTCGAAACTCCTTTTCAGATGCTGTAAATTATAATATTAATCTTTTGAAAACAATCGTTCACTGTTTCTTTTATTTAAGATTTTGCCCATTGTAATTTCTGATTGACTTTAACTTGTGCAAAACGTTATAAAGAAGTAAACACATAAAGAATATCATTTAGCAAATCAAAGAAGAAGAATCTCCATGTAAATCAATGGTCTTATGTAAATCAATGGTCAAAATGTGTCCATGTACATTTCATGAATAATGAATAGACATAAAAGAACATCTTTAATCTTAAATCGGATACCCCAAATGCCAGTTCTTCCCATGAGCGCTCTGGAGTATCTGCCTTCCCTCCTTGGCAAGGTTTTCATTTTCTCCAGGCTCTTGATTCTGTCCAACTGGAAAGTAATGCGATAACCCACATTAATGTATTAATAACTCATGGTAACTCCCACTTTCCTTGATAGGATTTACTAAGGAATAAAGAAAAGCCCTACAAGCAATCTACAATTCTAGAATCTTGGGTAATAATCAGAGTAATCCCTGCAAGCTGGTACACAGTACCCTTATCAGCATGCCAGCCCCGTAACACAAGCTTTCCTGGAGAAGCCCCATATTTGGAGGTGTGCCTGGTGTGGTAAAGAGAACAGTTTGCTAGTTAGATAACTGGCTCCACCACTTACTGGCAAAAACAAAACAAACAAACAAACAAAAAAAAAACTGTGCAAAACAAAAACTATTTGGCAAAATTAGTGGTTTTGCCCAAAGTCCTAATATTTTTGAACCTCTGCTTCCTACTCTGTTAATAGGCAGGAATATGGGTGTGTAGGGGGAAGGGTAATAATACCTAATAGACGCAGTTAATAAAAATTTAAATGAAATGGCATAGCAATAGTTACATGATCAGATTTTAATGTAATGGAAGTTTGATCAGCTAGATTACTAAGAAGCAGGGTACGTCACCATTTTCAGTTTAACAAATCAAATTAAAAATCAATGTTTATGCTATTGCTAATAAAAGTCAAAATATTTTAAAAACTATATTTCTTAACTTATTCATATGAAATATACATTATTTTTGTGATTTTTTTTTTTAATCCAGAGGAAGAAAAAAGAAGGTAATCAAACTACTCAATATTTGAAAATTGTTCTTAGGACTAGAGTTAGACAAAATAATTTTAAATAAAAATGTTCATTTTATTATTAATTAATTATTATTTAGGCAAAATGCCGTTTCCCCCACTTCAATCATTTAGGCTTCTGTAAATATATCTAACCATATGAAGAACATATAATTGAAAAACTAATTGCATATTTTGAAGAATATGTAAGATAGAGTGTAGCATTATCTTTAAAAAACATAGAAAATGTTTTGTTTTCTGTGGTTTTTTTATTATTATTAAATCGTAGCTGTGTACATTAATACAATCATGGGGCACCATACACTGGTTTTATGTGAAACTTAGTAAATGTAGAATATAAATGTCTAACACAATAACTAAGAAAATGCCAGGAAGGCTATGTTAACCAGTATGATGAAAATGTGTTAGACGGTCTATAAAACCAGTGTGTGTGTGTTTTGTTTTGTTTTTTAATTTTAGAATATTACATGGATACACACATTTCAATCACATTGTTTGCTTTGTATATTTTAAGTCTTTTGTATATTTTTAATGTGCGGATCAACTAGTTTCAATTTAGTATTGAGTGCATGTGGTGTTTGTTTTTCCATTTTTGTGATACTTCACTTAGGAAAACAGTCTTCATCGGCATACAAATTGTTACAAAAGATACTAGATTATCATCTTTTTTCTTTCCTTTTTTAAAAATTAAATCATAGCTGTGTACAATAATGCATTTATGGGGTTTTACATGCAATTTGAAATATAACAAGCTGGTTGACATAGCCTTCACTGCACTTTCTTCACTTTCTTAATTATTCTGTTAAGACATTTATACTCTACACTTAATAGATTTGACACGCACCCTTGTAAAATGCACCATAGGTGTGGCCCAAGCAATTACCCTCCCACCATCAATTCTCCCCTTGTTCCTTCTTTCCCCTCTCCCTCCTCTTTCCCCTTCATCTTGGGCTGTAGTTGGGTTATATCTTTCATATGGAAGTGCGGGTGATTATATATTGGTTTCATAGTAGAGCTGAGTACATTGGATACTTTTTCTTCTGTTCTTGAGATACTTTACTAGGAAGAATATGTTCCAGCTCCATCCATGTAAACATGAAAGAGGTAAAGTCTCCATCTTTTTTAAGGCTGCATAATATTCCATGGTATACATGTACCACAATTTATTAATCCATTCATGCGTTGATGGGGACTTGGGCTTCTTCCATGACTTAGAAAATATGAATTGGGCTGCAATAAACATTCTGGTGCCAATATCTTTGTTATAAAATGATTTTTGGTCTTCCTCCTAGTAGAGGAATTGCAAGATCAAACAGCAGGTCTATTTTTAATCTCTAAGTGATCTCTAAACATCTTTCCAAAAGGAATGTATAAATGCTCGTCATCTCTAATCATCAGAGAAATGCTAATCTAAACCACCTTGAGAGATCATCTAACTCTAGTAAGATTAGCCTGCATCACAAAATCCCAAAACTATAGATGTTGGCATGGATGTGGTGAAAAAAATAGATTGTCATCTTTTAATGGCTGAGTAATATTCCATGATATACATATGTGAGGTCTGACAATTAAGTTTGAAAACTCATCCTGGAAAAAGTGCTATATAGCTTATTGCTGAATATCACTACAGTAACCCTTGAAGGAAGCTGTGTGCTGATGCCAACACCTAGTCCATCCTTTAAAGCAATTGTGGAACTCTTTTTTTTATTTCACATTAATATGAGGGTACATTGTTTGTATTTGTTAGGTAAAGTCTGAATAACATTTGAGTCCTTCACCCAGGAAGTGTGCCATATACCCTCTTCTCCTCCTCTTGAATTTAATTGTGTTTTTCTCTTGTGTGGGAACTCTTTGTCGAAGCTGTCATTGTATTACCCTTGCTGTCCTGAAGGCCATTGAAATGTCTCCCTTCCAATATTTCCTTTATATTCACATAAAGGAAAAAGTCACTGGGGGCCAGATCAGGTGTGTAGGGAGGGTGTTCCAATACAGTTACATGTGTGTCAGCTGAAAACTGTCTCACAGTTGGTGCGTGTGAGCTGGTGTGTCGTCATGATGCAAGAACCATGAGTTGTTTGCCAATATTTTCAGCTGAGATTTCTCTATGTTTACTTGGTCTGCTATGCTTCTCGCAGTTGGCCAATGATTTTGATATACAATTTAATGAAACTTTGCAATGTTTTCATCATTTCCGCTCGTTACCAGCAGCCCTGACCTCTCTTCATCAATGATGCTCTCTCTTCCCTCAGAGAAAAGTTTAATTCTCTATACACTGCCATTTTCTTTATGACATTATTCCCACAAACATGCACTAACAGATCCCTAATTTCACTTCCTCTCTTGCCAAGTTTAAGAAGAAATTTACTAATATTTGTTTGTTGCTCTGATTTAAACTGTGACATTCTTGTGATGACACACAAAAACATACGATATGAATGCCACTCTGTAAGACACTGCCACACATTGCTATAAACACAGCTGTGAGACACTGATATACCAAGGTTATGAAACCTTACTAAGTTGTGTATGCAATAATCATACAATAGCAAGTTTGCAGAATTAGTTGTCAGACCTTATATCTGTCTCTCTCTCTTTTTTCAGATTAATAGGTAGGTACATATATCACAAAGTCTCAAAGTTGGAGATGCTGGCATGGTTGTGGAGAGAAGGGAACACTTTTACACTGCTGGTGGGACTGCAAACTCATACAGCTTTTTTGGAAGGAAGTTTGGAGAATCCTCAAAGAACTCAAATTAGACCTCTCATTTGATCCTGCAATCCCATTACTAGGCATCTACCCAGAAGAAAAAATAAACTTTTATCATAAGGACACTTGCACTAGTCTGTTTATTGCAGCTCAATTTACAATCGCCAAAATGTGGAAACAGCCTAAATGCCCACCAACCCAGGAATGGATTAACAAACTGCGGTATATGTACACCATGGAATACTATTCAGCCACTAAAAAAAGATGGAGACATTCCATCTTTTGTATTAGCCTGGATGGAGGTGGAACACATTCTTCTTAGTAAAGAATCACAAGAATGGATAAGCATCAATCCAATTTACTCTATTCTAATATGAAGGCAGTAGATGAGCTAATACAAGAATGAGCTTGTAGGGAGAGGGGAGGAGGAAGGGTGACGGGGGCCATGTTGTACGGCACACCTCTTGGGGATGGAACACAATTATAAGAGGGACTTTATCTAACAAATGCAATCAGTGTAACATATTTCTTTGTACCTTCCATGAATCCCAAACAAAAATAGATTAATTAATTAAAATCTAATTAAAAAAAGAAAAAAGTTATGTAGTTTGCTTTTGTAGGGTTAAAGATTGAGGCATAGGTGTGTCCTTCACCCAGAAAGCTTGCAATACACAGAAAATGTGTCTATTGCTGTGTAAGATTAACTCTCCAAAGTTTTTAAAGAATTTATAACTAAATTAAATAATAGGAAAAATAGACTTTATGTTTTCATAATAGATAATATTTTAGCAGAAACTTTATAATTTTATAAATATGGTGTGTTAAAACATATACCTCAGTAACATTCTGGAGACAAATACAAATTCCTACTTAGCCAATAAAGTCTCCACTAATTATTTATTTTGCATAAGCACATCTAAGTGCTTTAAATTGTATAGGGCTTTAGATTTATCCAGATTTGCTCCCCAGGACCTTGCAACTTAATGAGTATTACTTACATTGAAAAAATATAATATGATGCATCATTTAGAAATGAAATACTGTTTTTTGTTTTTAAATAAATATTTTTTGCTCTGATTTTTATATTTTAGTAGTATTCCACTTTAAAATCACAAATTATAATGAAAACATGCTTAAAACATTTAATTCAAATATTCATTAACACTTTAACTTGGCTTATTGAATTTTTTAATGAAAAATTTGTGATCGTTACAAAGAAATGGGATCCACAGATTTTTTAAAAAGTACCAATTTACATACCTGGTACATTGACTTCTGTGTCTACTCTATTTTCTAGGCTCTATATAAACATTTTCTTATCTCTCTGTTTCTCACTAGTGATATAAATATCATCTGATCCATGATCTTCTTAATAAATTATGTGCAGCACTGTAATTTAGGTATATATCCATCTGACCAGGACAAAAGATACACCAAATGTCATCCTAATATATGTGATAAAAACTTAACATGGATAGAAATATCCCTAAGGACACATGGATCAGTACAAGGTGACTTTACATAGAATGATTCTTGAACAGTGATATTTGTCACATAAGCAGGAAAAAGTACAAAAAGCCAGTGTGGTCAGAGAAAAGATTGCAGGGGAGACAATAGGCCCAGAAAGAAAGTTTCTATTCCTGATAGCTTTCAAAGTCTTACTTCCAGTCTTTCTGAAGTTAACTAAACTTCCCTTTCCCTGAGGTCCCATAAATTCTCAATATATCCCAACATTCTTCTCTCCTATTTTTGCCTTGGTTAACTTAAGCTGTTTTCTGCTCAGATAGTGAATTTTATATATGTATATATAAGCATGTAATATTCTTAGAAATATATTATAGCAGGGAGGCACATAGTATGCCTAAAATAAAGCATTTTAACAGCATCTGTCAACAGGCTCATGATATGTCAAATTCCTTTAAACATCATGCTATAATATGACTGAAGTATTGAAATCAAGTTTCCTTAGAGATTAAAATTATATAGACACACCCAACCCCTTTTGACCATCTAATTTTGCACTACAAAAAGTACAGGACAAGTCATTCCTGCCCAAAGAATCATTTAATAAAAAAAAAAATTAACGAAAGATATCAGTTTTTTTCAGGTCTTGGTGTGGAATTATCTACTTTTTAAAATAATAAATATATATTAGCTTATATTGAATCTATACCAGAATAAAATAAATAAAAATTTATGAACGGCTAGTGTTTAATTTAACATTTTAAATGAAAGACAATATATTTCTGATCACACTGGATATTAACATTAGCATTCAAAATCATAGCTTAGAGATAAAAATCAGAATTAGCATTGAGTAATGATTTTGACATGGTTCTTGGATGAGAGAGAAAATTTTATTTTCACTTAGTAGGTATAACCAATACTTTTGGAATCAATGTGAAGTAACTATTAAAAATGATGTAAGGAAAACTGAGCATCAAACAAAACTTGGCGGTCGGTTATTGCAGATAGGGACAATTTGTAGACTGTGAGGACATAAAATGTGTATAAATTCAGTAATAATACAATTTTTTTGGTAGATTCTCATATTTTCCCAAAGTAGGTTTAAAATTATGAAAGTTGACTTTATCTTTTAAGACTCTTGGGGTAAACATTCTAGCATTTACTTCCCAAATTAACTTACAAAGACAATTTTCTTCAATGTGACTGGAAAAATATTCTGCTACGCAGTGAAATCAAAAGCAAATAAGAAAATATGTTAATGTGAAGTGGTGGAAACGGTGGCTAAACCTATATAAAATGTCATTTTTTTAGGTAAGAATTGGCAAGGTTGAATGGTTCAATGTCATGTTAAAAACACTTCTTTAAGATACATTTTAACTTTACAGATATATATTTTTAAAAGTGTAATTTAGTTGATACTATTGATGACTGGTTTTGATCAGTTATTACACTAATTGCTCAGCTATTATACTCAATAATCTTATTATTTGATAATCTGCTATGGGTAAAAACACTAAAAGTCCTTCCGTCAGAATAGGCAACTTTCTATACTCCTATAGCATTTTTATATATATTCTAAAATATTTTATAAAATAATAAAATTGCAGGTAGGTGATTTAGGGATAAGTCGTTCATCCATATTTATTTGAATAGCTCCTAATTTGTTTTTAAGTTCTGGCACACAAACTACTGTAGAGGCTTAAAATACTTCAGCAGTTTATTATTGCAGAGAAGTTACATCTGGTTTAAAACGATTATTAGTGGTTGGCAGAAATGCATTATTAATTCAGTGGATCGTACTTTTCGATATTAATTATCCATGGCATGGTTTTTCAGATCCAGTCTCATTAATCACAGGCCCTAGGCCAGTATGCTAATTTGAAGTCTATGTAAGAATTAGTAAATATTTGTTCCTTGGTAATGCAGTGACAAAGCTCTGAACTGGAGTGTATCATGACTGAGGACCATTGCGAAAGAGAAGGTCAAACACTAGATAGCACGAGCCAGCTGGAAAAGTCTTTATTTCTCCATAGAATACATGGTATCCTGATGGTTTGGCCTAAATAAGTGAGATTATTCATGTAAGGCACAAAGTAATCTCCTGGGTTGTTTGCTTGTTCTCACGTTCTCTTTCTTGCTTGCTTATCTGTTTTTAAAGTCCAATAGTGTCATTCAATTAATTCCCAAAGCATCAGCAATTTGAAATATGAAGCATAATGAACAATGTACGAGCCAGGATCTTGGTTCAGGAAGAATGTCTGTCTTAATTAGAGGGAAACACGCAGGGACAATTTCCAGCACTATGCAGTTGACTCTCATGTCTTATAAATTAACTGACACACTAGGAATTATTGCGATTATATCTGAGGAACTGATTCTTGGGACATAGGCTTAAAGGACAGTCAAGTCATCATTCTTTGTGAATTTCTGTCCCATATAAATTTGAAAAACTATCTCTCAAAAAGGGTTTGTCATTTCTACCTCATCCTGTACCCTTCCCTCCAAAACCGGAGTTCTGTCCTGGTTATATCACAACCTTCCTGTTTGACAGACTGAACTGCGCTAGTCAATAGGAGCAGCTAATGTGCTATCCCTCTAAGATGATATATTATCAAATTATCCATGCTATAACTCAAAGGAGCGATTCTGGTAGGGAAGAATTTAAGCTGGTAATTGAGGTATCTTGGGGTGAATGAGCCTGTTCATGTCCTACAAAGCTTTTGTATCACATAGATCCTGTGTTGCTACTTCGGGTTTGAAGTTTTTTGGCTATAAATTTAATTTCTCAAATTATTGAATCTGAACCTTCTTATTTTTTATGCACCCATACCTATCCTTTTGCTCGTGACTTTTTCTCCACATCTTGGAGTTCCGTGTTTATTATTTTGTTTCTATAATTGATGATTTCCCGTCTTTCTTCTTTTGTTTTTATACACACCTCATAGTGACCACAAGGCCCAAGACAGTGATTACTTGGATGGCTTCCCAGTGCTCAGATTTTAATCCGTTGAGCATTCCTCCTTGAAAATTTATGTTCAGATAAGGATTTTGACATTGAGATCTCCCTCTTTGACTTCTACATCTTTATTCCAACTAAAGATAATTCAGAATGAATCTATTTGCCAAGTCTTCTTGATCACAGTCACATTTTAATTCTTTTTACTTTCTTACCTTTTTTCTCTCTCTCCCCTATTATGTTTCTGATTTAATTTGGGGGTTTGGAACCAAATAAACCTTTGTTACATCCAAGCCCTTGATGACTTTGAAAAAATTATTTAACCATCATAAGCTTCAATTTCTTCATTTGAAAATATAAGATATAATCTCAATTCCACAGGCATTTTGTCCAAAGTATTCTCGTCACAAGGTCACTCAGGAAAGTTTATCTCCTTGTTCCTTACAAAGTCTATCAACATTATCAGCATTTGACAAATACACCCATTAAACGACAGGATACTGGTTGTTATTAATGTGATTTATCAACATAGCATGGGTTTAGGAAAGATTCTAATTTTAGTTTAACTATTATCCTTAACAATTCCAGTTCTTCCTGTTAAAGATGATTCTTCTCATTAATCTAAATATGACCATAACCAATTCCTTTTAGTCTTTCTACTTTTTTTTTTTTTTTTTTTTTAGACAGAGTCTCACTCTGTCACCCTGAGTAGAGTCATAGCTCACAGCAACCTCAAACTCCTGGGCTCAAGCGATCCTCTTACCTTAGCCTCCCAAGTAGCTGGGACTACCAGCATACCCAGATAATTTTTATGTTTTTAGCAGAGACAGGTCTCACTCTTGCTCAGGTTGGTCTCAAAATCTTGGTCTCAAACTCTTAAGCAATCCACCAACCTCGGCCACCCAGAGTGCTAGGATTACAGGCATGAGCCACCACACATGGCCCATCTTTGTACATTTGATTTTTTTCTCCCTTCCACTTATTTTATGACATGGTAGCTTGAGTGATTCTTTATACAAATACATATGTGCATTTTTATCACTCATATATATCATACTGTGTGGGTATAATAAAAGTTTATGAAGACACAGATGTACCTGTGTAAATATAAGATTCCACCCAGCAGGTTTTTAGCGATCAACAAAGGAAAGAAGTGAGTGAAATAAACCTCCTAAGAAAAATTGATATTCATCATCTCCATATTTTTTTAAATATCAATGAGCAGAAGATGAACAATGCAATAGCTAAATGTACAAAGGACTTGAACAAGCAGTTTATGGCCAGAGACATGTAATACCCCGATAGACTTATTACATAAAGCTGATTCTATTCACAATTCACAATAAAAAAGAGACTTTTCATTTTACCTAAGAATTTAGAAAAGATTAAAAGGAACTAATCAATCAACATTTAAATGCAGAGATGGAAGAAAATCTCTATGAAAGTAATACAGGGTGGGGGGACGGATGGGTAAATTTATACCCGTTGGGTACCATGCACATGATCTGGGTGAAGGAACTCTTATAACTTTGATGGGTAAATTTACACCCGTTGGGTACCATGCACATGATCTGGGTGAAGGAACTCTTATAACTTTAATGGGTAAATTTACACCCGTTGGGTACCATGCACATGATCTGGGTGAAGGAACTCTTATAACTTTGATTCAGTCTGTACAAAAATAAAGTATATAAACAAAACATGTGTACCCCCTAATATTCTGAGATAAAACAAAATAATAGGGCGGGATTAGAATAGTAGTTGCCAAGGCCTGGGTGAGCAGCAGTGAGGCATGGTTGCTTACTGGGGGCAGAGTTTCAGTTTTGCCATGTGAGAAGAGTTTTGGTGCTGGACGGTGGCGATGGCCGTACAGCCGCAGGAATGTTTTCATACTTAGTATAACTGAACCGTTCACTTAAAAATGGTTAAGATGGTAAACTCTGTGTGTATTTTACCACAATAAAAATTGAAGGAAAAACGTTTATAGCAATGCTTAGTCAGCTGAGGGCACGGAGGAAAAAAGCAGAACCCATGAAAGTCACCTTCTTCATCCTGCATTATAAGTCCTGCCCACGGGGACCTGCTGTCCCTCCCGGGTCCACCCACCATCCTCCCGTCCTTCAACCACAATGACCTTTTCTGAATTCATATAATAAGATATGTTATCACCAGTCCTCACATGTTTTGGTTTATTCCTCCTGGCAAAAACATCTTCTCTTTTTAAAGTCAAATTGTTAACAAATGCATTCTTTATTGTCCGTTTATTTTAAGCATTTCACCTAGAAGAGTCCATTGTCTTCCATGGAGGCTGTTTGTTCTCTGGTCCTGTCACAGAGGTGCCCACATGGCAGCCCTCACTCCATCCCACTCTCCCTCTCCCCCACATCCGCTCTACAGTCACTGTTTCTTCTAGCTTAACAACCGCGCTAGGCTACAGGAGAGATCTATTCTTCGCTCTCGTATCCCTACCACCAAAAATTAATTAATAAATTAATTAAATAAGTAAATATAACTGGAACTTAGTAGGTCTTCAATAAATAGGTAGTTAATAAATAGTAAGAAGATAGTTAATTAGTTAACGGTTCATACTTGAATATTATCACAATTGCTATCTCATTTTTCTTTTTTTTTTATTTTTTTGCAGTTTTTGGCCAGGGCTGGGTTTGAATGCGCCACCTCCAGCATATGGGGCTGGCGCCCTATTCCTTTGAGCCACAGGCACTATCTCATTTTTCATAAACCAGTAGACTTTTCACAAAGACCTCAGTATTCGCTCCTTCAGCACACTATCCAGTTCATAGACTTTTTTTTCTGTAACTATACAATTCTTTATTAAAATAATATAGATTAGTATAATCATAGTATTCAAATTCCCAAAATAAAGATACAAGCAAACTTTTATCTTTATTATAAGAAGTAACAAAGTTCTTAAAGTATCATTCAGGAGCCAGTGAAGTTCTGATTTTCCAAGCCTGTGAATTGGGTTTGCTGTGGGCCTTGAGTGTAGGATGACTGTATTAAATAAGATTTTAATGTTTCCGAGTAACAGTAGAGGATAAGAAGGAGGGAGAGAGAGAGAGAGAGAGACAATTGAGATATATTTGGTGTGTTGTAAATGAGGGAGAAAGATTCGGGTGACCTTACACAATAGTCTGGAACTAGTAAGTGACAAGTCTACTAGAAGACACATTCTCTAGCATTAAAAAAAGAACAAGTGCTCTTTAATCATTAGAATTATCCCACAAAGTAATGCAATCCCTTGGCACTTGGTGATTTTCCTGACATAAACTGTTAAATCAAACTGGAAGCTGAGTGACAGTGGTTTGATTTGCTACAGAAGGGATTCTCACACAGACAAGATGTAAGACTATAGTTCTTTGAACATCTCAAATTCTGAGATTCATGAGTCCAGAGATACGTGGAGACTCTGTAATCAGTTTGCAGTCATCACAAATGTTATCAAGCAGAATTCCATCTCAGGCTCATAAAAGTTTTACATTCTTTGTAATGAAGATCTAGTTGATGGGATTAGCTCTTTTCTTTGCCAGAAGAAAAGGACAACTAACCAGAGGCTATTACAGACCAAAGCATCCTGCATTTCCTGTGAGACACAAATTGAAATAGAGAAACCAAAATATATGCTTATAAACAACAGAAGATGTTCTATATTAGTATGAACCTATTTTCTGTGTAACTTAACATTGTTTTAAAACTTACTGACAAATCCATGTTTTAAAAAGTTCTGTAGGAAGAAGTTAAAATTCTATGAAACAAGCATCTGTCATATACGTTTAAAAGAATCAATGGAGTTGAAATTATTGTAGGACAGGCTTAAAATATTTCATTCTGAGTTTTATTGCAATCATGCCAAATCTATGGGTAGATTTTCCACCAGATTTAAAGGAATCATTTAAGATAATCTTCTGTAAAATACAGTCTATGTTACACTCACCAAATTCACTCCAGGGAACCTGGAGTCATCGTCCATAGCAGTTAGGGTAGAGATACAAAAAATATGGTCCATTTTCCTGTCCGTCAGGACAGATATTTGAAATATATTAAGTTTCTGTACAAAGTAACAGGTTTTTTTGAGTAAGAGTCCCAACTTATAAACTACTAAGGCAAATTCTGTAAATTGCAAACAATGCTTTGCCATCGAGACATTTAACAGATGACACGCATACATCATGCTCAGCTGAGGAATGGTAGGGAGGGAAGGAACAGCTCTACACAGTTTAAAAGTTAAAATTGATTAATGATGTAAACAATGATAAGGGAACTAATTAGAACTGTGCAAACTGAATTCATTTTCTTACAAACCAATTAAGGTCAAGAATTGCTTTGCTATGGCTAGAATTTGGTAAGGTCCCTGATATTTATATGCTTTCTTCTTTATTATGTAGGCTGTGTGGAAGTATGACTGTTTCACACTGCCAGAATAATGCTGTTCTTATAGAAGGTTAGTTCTTTAATCACTAAAATGATTATGAAGTCTGCAACAATTCTATACACAAAGTCTTCATGTATTAGAAAAATTGGACTTATACTATGCATAAAGATATATTTTTCCCAAAGACCATTTCCAGTGCCAGAGGTGCAAATTGAGAGCAAGTGAGTTATTTTCAGAACTCACTGGAAGGCTTTTTGTATGTAGATTCAACATTTAATTTGAATATAACCATTTTTTAATCCAATCAGTTATGCCTATTTTAGAGGGTCACACTTATGGAGGTTAATATTGCTAAGAAGGAGACTCCTGATGTACTAAAATATAGGAAGGAATAGTCAGCCTGATGAATTGCTTTTACATCTTTATTGAACATTTGGGGGTGCTTCACCTGGGTTTACCTAGCTGCAGAAAGCAGGAGGTTAGCATAGTTCTCGTTCCATCTTCTGTCTTGTCAATATTCTCCCTCCACTGGTCTTGAGTTCTTTAAGTTGAAATCGTCCAAGTGGATTCACAGTAATCTCGGATACGACCAAGCACCAATTTTTACTTAGAATTCAGGTGATACCAGTAGACATCAAGTGCAGATAAATCATCTTCTCCTGGAATAGACGGAAACCAGCCGACAGCACCCAGAAGTGTCCCTTTTCACTTTTCTTAGCACATCTGTTCTTTCCCAAGTAACATAAAAGTTTTTTGGATCAAGATATGTGCAAACATTGTTCAAAAACAGGTTCCACTTTACTTTGGAGGGAAACAGCTTTCATACCCTGTTAATTCTGTAACTTACTAACCCCTGTTCTCCAGGAAGCCCTGCAGTATGAATCAACAATGCCGGGTATATTTGTGATATTGCAACCTAGACTATTCACATAGTTCCTGATACACCAGTTTAATAGACAGGAGTCCTCTTTTCTATGTAAGCAATGCATTGCATTAAGAGGTTAAGTAAGAGAGGTTAGCTTAAGGTCAACAGTGTATTTACAGGTGAAGATCTGGT
Organism: Nycticebus coucang; assembly: GCF_027406575.1. Taxonomy (NCBI): domain Eukaryota; kingdom Metazoa; phylum Chordata; class Mammalia; order Primates; family Lorisidae; genus Nycticebus; species Nycticebus coucang. The sequence continues at coordinate 116,408,892 of NC_069790.1, read as the reverse complement.
TAAAGTTGTTCATTCACTGAGCTTTTCCAAGAGGACAGAAATGAATCACAGGCCCTTTCCTTTCCAAGTTCCCATGCCCTGTGCTGATGGTGCGTTTTCCAGTGAATTCGTATTAGTACAGCAGCAGTACATACTTTTATGGAAATGCTGCTCTTAAGGAGTTGATAAGGACTTTATTTTTTTTTTTTGAAAAATTATCAAACAGTAAAATATTTAAAAAGAGAAAACATGTATGATAGAACAAGGATAATATTGAGCTCCAGTTGTACCTAATTTTGACTCTAAATTTCATAGTCTACTTACTTTAGAGTAGCTTCTCATAAATTTACTCATACATATGGTATTTATAAACAATTATAATCTTTCCTTTATCTTCTAAAGGAAGAAAAAAGTTCTCAATCCTCTAATAACTTCCATTAGACCTTACAAGCAACAAGTAAAGTTAAGCCTTGATGAAATTCACTGCTCTGCATGTTTGGTACTGTGGACACAGTGTGCTTCTCTGCTCACGGCATTGCCTCTGCCTGGAAAGACTTTCAGCCTTGTTTCTATGCATCTAAATCAGTAATTCTCAATTTTATTTACAATAAGCTTTTAAATAATGATATTGTTGGTCGGCAGACCTGAAAAGGATTTAGAAACTTTTTTACAGTCATTAACAAGGCAGCTGTGATAACAGCTGGATCACTGGCAGAGTGGACCAATGTCTCCATGTCTGTAAATCTGTCCACAGCGCCTCCCTTTCTCGAGTTCCTCGTGGTGCTCCTGGAGAAATGCCCCAGCTCTATTGCTAGTGTTTGTCCTGAGACAAAGTCCTGGATATTCCAGGAGTCAAGGATTTTACCTATGGGGGAGAATCCTAGGAATTAACTACCATTTTATTCTTGTGGGAACAATATTTGTAACCTTCTCTGTATACTTAACAAGCGCCCAACTTAATATTACACTGTACCTTCTTCTTCTTACCCTCAATAATATATGCCTTCTGTCCTTTGTCACACAATCCATTCTAGTTGGTCCAAATGTATTATGTGCCCCCCCTGACATGAATAAAGCAACGTATCTCTTCAGTTATTGAAAAAACAATTTTTTCTTATTGATCAAAACAAGATAATAAGGATGGTCTCACAGCTTGACAACAACTAGTCCAAGTTTATGCTCTCGTTCAGGGTTCAGCTTATATTACAGACTATCCCGATTCCTGATTCTCTTCTCTCAATTCCAATAATTCTTTCTTTTTACACCATTCATGTTCTCTTTGGCCTAGATTGTACTGTATGGATATCTTTCTTCAAATCAGGGAATATTTCTTGTACTTTTGAACACTCCCTTGCTTTAGAGGGGGTCAAGCTTTTGATAAAAATCAAATTACTTAACCTAATCATTGCTTTATATTCACTTTTCTCTTACTCCATGAACATGTAAAGGGTGGTTGACATTTTCTTCTCTTGATTATTTCTTCATAGTTATATTGCAGATAACATAATCTATAAGAATAAAAAAAAATCCCTTTCACGTACATGAAGTACAAAGAAAGATATTTGTGGGATTCATTCTTTCTCATTCTTCAAATATTATGTTTTTCTCATATTTACAAACATTGTACACAGCTTGATTTGGTTCTAAAAAATACAACCGAGCCCCTTAACACTTTCTGACCATTCCATCATATTGATAGAATCTTACATATTCAATAATTAACTAAAATGTGTTTAGAGTCTGTTAACTGCAAGGCCATGAATTTTAGGCCATGGAAAGCATGAGAATTGTTCTTATCCCAGAACAGAGTAACAACTGGGGAGAAACAAGATAGAAAGATAAAAATGTATATATATATATATATATATATATATATATATATATATATATATATACATAAAAACAAAAAGACAGACCACAGAAGAGATTTAAACTCATAGAATCAATTTCTAAAACATAAATATTATAAAACAAGAAAACATTAAAAACGGAGCATTTCATACAACGAAAAACTAACAAAATCAACTTAAGAAATTGAATATTTTAATACACCAATTATTTTAGAGAATTAAAATATTATTTATGAATTATTTCAGAAAAAACTTTTCAAGAACAAAAAATTTGTAGCTCAGATTATATAAGCTAGATTGTGCACATATTTTCAATTTTAATATTTGCATGATATACCTATGATGAAGGACTTGTTACAGTACTCTACAAATAATTCAAGGGAATTAACAAGAAAAAATAAAACAAAAGTGGGAAAACTCATGAACAGAAACTTTTCAAAGGAAGTTAGTCTAATGGCCAAAAAACACATGAAAAAATGCTCAACATCTCTAATCAGCAGGGAAATGCAAACCAAAGCCACAATGAGACATCACGCAACTCCAGTGAGAATAGCTCATATCAAAAGTCCCCAAACAGTAGACGCTGGCATGAATGTGGAGAAAAAGGAATTCTCATTTACTGTTGGTGGAAATGCAGACTAGTACAAATTCTATGGAAAGTAGTAAGACATAAAATTAGACCTACTTTGTGATCCAGAAATCCCACTTTTAAGCATTTAACCCAAAGGGAAAAAAGACATTTTATCGAAAAGACATTAGCACTCAAATGTTTACAGCAGCACAATTCACAATTGCAAAGATGTGGTTACAGTCCTGTGACTATCAACAAATGAATAAATTAATAAAATGTGATACACACACACCATGAGTTACTACTCAGTCGTTAAAATAATGGCAATCTAGTATCTTTTATAGCAACTTGAATGGAAATGGAAACCATTCTTCTAAGTGAAGTAAAGCGAGAATGGAAAAACAAACACCACGTGTACTCAATACTCAAAGGGAACTAGTCAATTAACACTTAGGCTCACATGAGGAAGTAGAACTCAATGGAAACCTGGTAGGGTTGGGGGAATGAAGGGGACGGTAAACAGTTTCAATTTCAATAAATTCCAGAAAAGGAAGAATCACAATGAGTGGCAAATGTCTGTAAAATTTCAAGGAAAAGGCAGCTTCTGGAAAGGCTTATCAAAAGAAAGACAAGAACACTGAAAAGTCCAAGTTGATAATAGCGCAGGCGAGGTGTGTTCATGGAACAAGCCAAGAACGTTTGGGAGATGACCTCTAAGGCAGCACAAAGGTCAGAGAGATTATTTTGACATCAAAATGTGAAACTAAGGAATTTGAATTTATCTTTGGCCATGTTTAAGGAAAAAAAACGAACTTTCTCTCTTTTGCTATTGTCTGATTTTTTTAAAATCAGAAGTTTCATATTTTCTTTTTTTATTTTTATTTTTTTATTATTAAATCATAGCTGTGTACATCAATGAGATCATGGGGGCACCATACACTGGTTTTATAAACAGTTTGACACATTTTCATCACACTAGTTAACATAGCCTTCCTGGCATTTTCTTAGTTATTGCGTTAAGACATTTATATTCTACATTTACTAAGTTTCACATGTACCCTTGTAAGATGCACCACAGGTGTCATCCCACCAATCACCCTCCCTCTGCCCATTTTCCCCCCTCCCTCCCCTCCATCTTCCCATATTCTTAGGTTATAACTGGGTTGTAGCTTTCATATGAAAGCCATAAATTAGTTTCATAGTAGGGCTGAGTACATTGAATACTTTTTCTTCCATTCTTGAGATACTTTATACTAAGAAGAGTATGTTCCATTCTTTTGGAAAGATGTTTGGAGAACACTTAGAGATCTAAAAATAGATCTGTCATTCAATCCTATAATTCCTCTACTAGGAATGCTTTATTTACAGCATTAGTTAATTTAATAAACACTCTATAAGCTCTTAACACATCTGTATAATTCTCTGCATGTCCTTTTTTGAGATTTTTTTTTGAAATATCAATTTTATAACAGTCTTGTATTTTTCAGTTTTAACAATATTACTTAATATTCCTCTTTTACAATTTATCTTATTTTACTTTATTTCAGATTAATAGGAGGATACAAATGTTTAGGTTGCATTGTCCCTATTTCTAAGGTAAAGTTCAAGTTATAGTTGAGCCTTTCACCAGAGTACGTGCTGAACACCCTTACATTGTGCACATTAGGTGAGATTTCGCCTCCCCCCTCCCTCCAGTTTCTTTGTCCTCCTTCCCCCTCCCTCTTTCTAGACTGTCCTTGTGTTTTTTTCTTTTGTATGGTCATGTGGTTTGTTTATATATTGTTTTCTTATTAGTACTGTGATACCAAAATATCACGTTGGATACTTTTTCCCTCCATTGTTGGGATATTTTACTAAGAAGGATGTGTTTGGACTCCATCTAGGTCAACACAAAAGATGTACAATGTCTCTATCTTTTCTTACGGCTGAATACTACTTCATGGTATACATATGCCACCATTTGTTAATCCACTCAGGGGTTGATGGGCACTTGGGTTGCTTCCATGTCCTGGCAATTATGAGTTGAGCTGCAATAAACATTCTAGTGCAAATGTCCTTGTGGTAAAGGGTTTTTGTTCTTCTGTGTAGATACCTAAGTTACGGGAGTGTGGGATCAAATAGAAGGTCAACTTTAAATTCCTTGAGAATTCACCATTCTTCTTTGCATAGAGGCTGTATTAGTTTGCAATCTCATCAGCAATGCAAAAGTTCTCCCTTCTCTCCACATGCAAGCCATCATCTGCAGATTCTGGACTTTGTGATGTGGGTTAATCTCACTGAATTAGGTGGCATCTCAGGGTGGTTTTGATTTGCATTTCTCTGGTGATTAGGGACAATGAGCATTTTTGCATGTGTTGGGTGGCCACTTGTCTGTTATCTTCAAAGAAGTTTCTGTTCAAGTCTCTTGCCCACTTATAAATGGTTTGCTCTTTTCTTGTTGACTAATTTGAATTCTCTATAGATTCTAGTTATCAGCCCTTTGTCCAATTTGTAGCATGCAAATATTCTGAAGGCTGTCTGTTGGCTTTAGTTGTGGTACCCTCAGCCGTGCAAAAGCTTTTTAGCTTGATCAGATCCCAAAAGCTTTTTAGCTTGATCAAATCCCATTTATTCATTTTTGGTGTTGCTACAATTGCTGATTTGCTACAATTACAAGATTTTCTTCATAAAATCTTTTCCCAGGCTGATTTTGTCAAGAGTTTTTCCCACACTTTCTTCTAGAATTTTTATTGTTTCACATCTCAAATGTGAATCTTTTATCCAGGGAGATAATATTTTATTAATGTCCCCTGATAGAAAGAATATACCAGCCAGATTCTGGTATTGTGTAATTTCCAGGTTTTTAAAAGTTAGGTCTTTAATGATAAACGAATTGTTTTACAATAAGAGTATTGTTATTGTGTGTATTTATGTACCTGTTTGTCAAAGTAAAGATAAGGACTTTTAATAAGTGACAACTATCAAGAGTATGATTCCTTCTACACACATTAGCTTGGATAATTTTTGAATTCCATATGATAGGTACTATAAGTCCCACTTCATAGATGTGAAAAAGAAAGACTAAGTAAGGGATGAAACACTGTTTCATCCTAGGAAGGGTCAGGTATCAAATTTGCACTTAAATCTTTTTCCTCTTCCTGTCCTCTCTCCTTTACTCCGTGCTGGCTCCTCAGGCATGCCTCTGCCGGAGCGTGGTCTGTATTATTACCACTGAGGCTTTTCGACCAGGAGTGGGTGGTTATTGTTAGTCTCTGAACGCACTGTCTTGGCTGCCCATTCCCTTCTGTCCTACTAATTAAAATCCTTAATCTTTTGTTATTTGCTCGGCCTGCATTCATTCCATTTGTAACAGCATGATGGTTTCAAGTGTATATAACCTTCCTCTGTATTATCAGGTTTAAGAAAGAATTATTGTGTCTGTCAAATGTATGACTATTGGAGTGGATGGTGCACTATTGTTTACCATCCGGTCTCTTATTTACTCTTTATTAGCAAAAAGCACTCAAAACATAATGTCTCTGACTACTCTAACAATGGGGTGGGAAGAGGTGCCTCTCCCTGAAGTAGGCTTCTGAATGCTGGCAGGGATTGTCTATTCTCCTGTCGCGAGGTGAGAAATACTTACTCAGAGAACAACTCAGATTTTCTCCTTACCCTTATTCTTTTTTTACAGATCTTTCTGCTTTTCATTTTAGAAGGTGTTTATTATTTATTACACTTAAAATGGAGAGTCAAAAAATCAGTATATTCTGCATCTGCAATTTTCAATATTATTAAATTATGTTGTTTCTGGAAACTATAAGGATTTTATATGCACAATTCCAAGACTGTGAAAGAAGGGTAGGGTGGGGACGGTAAGACCGAGCACTTTCTTTGCCCCTGAGAGCCTTATCATGTAATTTAGGGGAAAAGACAGCAAAGAACCAATCACAAGTGAAAGCCGGACTCTAATGCTCAGGGTATCACGAAATGTTTTAGAATTGAGAGGAATCGACTATATGTGTACACATACATATATATGTAATTCAAATGTGTATGTGTGTGTGTGTGTGTGTGTGTGTTGTAGGATTAGTAAGGATACACATGTTAAACTAAGTCATTCTTGAATTTCGGGGTTTAGGTTCATGTGTGGACCAAGCGCTGATGGCTCCAGTTTATGGTGGAGGAAACAGGAGGGCATGTTTTCCTTTTTTTCAATTCTCTCACTGCCTTTTAAAACTGCTCTATTATTTTTCTCACAAAGATTGAAACATTTATTGCCTAGTTTATGTCTATGTATTTTACTTTACTGTTTCTGTATAATTATTAAGGGTACATGGAGCCACCAGGGTCCTGCCAGAGGAGACTGGGAGGCCAGTCTCCTCTAATTCTGCATTGCAGGGGCAGCTTTGAAGCTGGCTTTGGTGAGGATGCCTATGGCTATTTTTGTTTAATTTGCTCTTTCAGTTACTTACTTTATTTTTAATGAGGAAATTTATATAGGGTCAAAACTTTGCTAGTATCATGGTGTTGGACTGACCAGAAATCCACTATTTGAATGTTATTGGCAATTTCCTTTCTTTTGGAAGAGTTGCATTGGCTTCAAATAAAAGAAATAAAAATAACTTTGGCTTTACAGTAATTGATAAGAAATTCATTCAACCTTTTTTATTGTTGTTGTTTACTGTAAAATGTCAATTATTAATTTATTAATTGAAAAATGAAACAGCTATTGTGACTACCATACAACACATATTTATTTGTAGTAAAAATGAAAAGATATATGGTTGTAAGTATCAATGCCTCAAATTGATCATATCGTCAGGTCTAAGAAACTTACTTCCAGGAATTCATTCTGAAAAAAATCATTAAGAGTGTTGAGGGTAATATATGTACAAGATTATTTCTTACAGCATTATTTATAAAAATGAATAATCAGAAACAAAGCGAAAGTCCAAATATAGAGAAATGGTTAAATAAAGAGTAATAAATTGTGGAATAGAAACAGAGTCTCCTTTTGGCTAAAGCTGGGTTTCATGCAAGGCTGATGTAGTTCTTGGGGAGAAAACTTGGTGATATTTATAATTATACTTGTGTTCTATTTATAAATAGTTTTGAAACATATGGAGAAGTGCCCAGTATACAAGGTAGAGCCATTGGGTCAAATGAAGCCCAGAGCAGCGATGATTTGCTAAAAAGCAAAGAAAATCATCCTGATAAGGGAAGGATCTTGCTATTACAAATCACACTGCAGAGCAAGGCTTGTGAGTCAAATGGGGTTTGTGTTTCCAAACATAGTGCAGTGGCTCTTGAACTCGTCAGGTACAGACACCCTGGCGACAAGCTGCTCTCCTGGGGAAGTGCAGGAGGATCATTTCCCAGCCCGTTATATGAATGGAAATAGCTCATCCTGGCTAACCTGAATGTACACACTTTTTTTTTTAAACCTGCTTAAACAGCCACATGTGTCCCTATTAACTTAAATTTAGTCACATACGTATTGAAAATATTACATTAAGTATTACTTAATGTATTACTGTAAAAAGGCTGTTTTCTCCTGCTACGTGTGTAGTTAATTTTATTCAAACTCTTCTCTTTAAATTTTGACTTCAGTATTTTTTTCGTTATCGCAGCCAATTTTTGAGTCATCTATCACACTTTTCAATAGCTCAATTATCTCCAATTCTCATCCAAGTTAATTTGAAGTACTGAACTTTTTCAATATGTGTATCATAGTGCTTCTGCACATTTTATCCTAATTGCCTAAACTACAGGCAATCATTTGCATAACCTAATGTTATTTTATTTTTTCAAGAATCTTGATATGTATTCCCAGTTTGTAAAACCATCATGTGTATAGTGGTATACAACTCTGGTAAGCAAAAGTTTCAACAACCAAAATAAGTAAAGAAAAAAAAAATCAAATATCCGTTAAATGTCTTTTTCACATTTTTACCTATATTGTGATAAGCTTGGGGAAGTTAACATAACTCTGAGAAAGAAAGTGGATATATCTGTATTTCTATCAGTTCAAAGATGAATAGGCTCAAAAATGACTTCAAAAGTCAATTCTAAGGTTTTCTAATCCTATTCTTTGGACGGTCATTGAAACTAATTCCTTTGCCAGATCAGTAGCTAAACATCAAGTGTATAAGTATGTGTTGAGTTGTTCTGGTGAAGGCACCACACCAAGCCAAGTAGCTGTGACTGGGGCCGCCACTTTGAAAACTGCACTAATACTGGTCACCTGACCTGAGACTTAGTATTGATTCCAACTTAATATGCTTCCCTGTACCATTGCTCTCGATCGTCCTGCACAGGCCAGAAAATCAATGGGAGGATCTTGTCACATCTGTGTGGAACTGACCTTCCCTAGCTCCACAGTCTGACAAGAGGGCCATGATCTCCTGGGTTCGTGTCTGGCGATAACACCTTGTACCAACTGTCAAAATTTGGGTTGTCCCAGAAGCAAACCTGGAGATGAAGATTCAGGGCAAATGTTCATTTCAGAACTGAAGGTACCACCGGGAGAAGAGTGGAAAGTGAGAACAGCAGGATAACTCAGCCAACAAAAGGTGGCTGTTCCCTGGGGCCAGCTGGAGGTTGAACTCACCTAGCGGGCTTTGGGACGTGAGGGAAGTGAAGGATTTCCACATCAACCCCTGAGAGTCACTGTGCGGTGCTCCGTGGGGGTGAAGATGTGATGTTGCCTTTCCCACACTTCTTTTCTGTTCCTTCCCCCAAAGGGAAATAAAGCTGCAGCAGCATGAGAAATCTCTCTGTCACGGCACCAAATGCAGGTGCTCACAATTGGTAGGCTGCTGTGTACTCAAAGTGTGAGTGAGGAGACATGGGCGTTCCAAAAACAGAGTCTCTTTCACACGCTGCCCTACATAAGCAATGTCTCATGCCATGATCTCGGCCATCACCTTGTAGTGCTGCCGTTAGGCGTAGAGCATGCCCTCAACGTTTCTCCTCACCCCTGTAGTTCTGGTTGTTATATCAGACAGCAGATATATCCAGAAAAAGTAGATGCTGAAATGGCTCTCTCTTTTTGTATTTTTCTCAGAGAAGCAAGGTGTATCAAGAATGGGAATATTAAACATGTTTTGTTAGCCTAAGACTTTTATTTTTGCTATTCTAAACTTGATGTTTACGAAGAAAAATATAAAACCTGCTCTTTGCTTATCTTTAAAGGTAGATAGGATGATAATATTCTATGAAAAGTTGACTTTTCATTTACTTAATCCTGTAAATATTGTAAGTAGAAAGAAACTTTGGGAGATGTGGCATATGACTTGAGGCTCTGATAATGTGCCTTGATGACTCCCACAATGAGTGGAGAGAGGCCTCGAGATCTTCCATCCATAGCCCCAGTCTTTTGGAGTTCATTTGAAACGTGCACATCAGTCCCAATCAGTGAATGTAGCAGTCCGTCTTATGTGGTATAATGGATGAATATGAGGCTATTAAAGCCTAAATAAGTTTATTAATCAAGTCTGAGACAGTGGATTTTAAGTACAAAGCAGTACATTGATACATGACTTAATTTAGAATAGGAGACTTAGGGAAAAAAATCTGTTGTTATAGTTATACCAAAGGATATATGTGTTAAGTTTAATCAAAGTGAATAGAATATTTACAAAGAAAAAAGGTTTTCGCTGGGTAACCAACCAAGCTGTTACCCACACTGTGATGGCTGTGGGTGATGTGCTATTGTAAAACATCATTTTGCTAATAATGCTGAAATAACAGTGCTAAAAGAAAAGATCGTGATTGATACTTAGATCAGGTTATCGGTCGGAATGCAACTGGGAAATGAAACCTCTTTAATTGTAACAGAGAAACTTTACTATAAGGGATTGTTTTACAGGTGATGGACGTGTGGGAAATCCAAACAGCAGATGGTGAGACAGCCTGGAACTTAACAGTGACAGGAAGCTGCAAATTTCCTAAACTGGCAGAAACCAGAGAAGTAGTAAAACTGGAGCAGCCGGTCAGCAACAGCTCTGGAGCTACGTTGGGCTAGTCTGGCAGGAACATTTAAGATGTCATATAAACTACATTCTTTCAGGCAATCTTTTTTGATGCCCCCTCCACCAGATTATGCTGGCTTTATTTGTTAACCAACTCCCAAATATATATACATGCAAATGCCAAAAATATGATATATTTAAAACAGCTGTCATTTTGTTGGGAATTTTCATCCATTGATATGGTTATTGCTTTTAACTTTAAAATATTGGATCCACATGTGGTTTGCTTAACACTGTGAACCTAAAATCTAACACCTAAGAGATCCACAGTAAAAATGTTACTGAATGTTGAATAAACAAATGCATTCTTGCTTTTTTTTTTTTTTTTTTCGATTAACAATAATCCCGCCTTGGATAAACCTCATTGGCTACGATACTGCCACTGTGCCAAGCTAAAACACATTATTTCTACAGCGTTTAGTGTAGAAGTTCTTCTCAAAGCCTATTAGATGTCTTAGTTCACGCCAAGGGTCATTACACTATTCCTGAACAACTGCATTTCGAGGCAGCGTGTCATCACAGTTATGGAACATTCGCCAAGTCCGCCACCTCCAATCCCCTTGTTATGGGCTCCCACTGTAAGTGTGCTTCTATTTTAACAGTTAAGTACCTAAGATGCCGTGCTTTACTTCTCCTGCACACAGCTGTTAAATCATCCATGCGATCTTTTACACATCTTTTAATATACATGTAGTTTTGCTTATGTTTTTAACATTTTCCTTTCTTAAATCTTCATTTTAAAATTCATAAAGATGTTTTTGCCAATATAAATATCTTGCAACAAATTAGAATGGTTGCATTTGCTGTTGATACTACAAACAAATCTAGAACTCTTATTTCTGAAAATGCAAGATTCTGCCTCAACCACAGCCGTGATGTAAATGAATGTTGCAGAATGTTTGCTGTGCAGTATTTCCTTTGAGCTGCACTAAAGGACCCAGAGTGTCACTTATTGATTTAATTTAGAAAGTGCCAGGTGTCTGGAGGACTCTAAATTCATTTCATGCCAGTCTTTTGCCATTTTACCTTTATTGCTGCCTCCAATTTTCATTTCTTAGGGACCATCTATATCACAGACTGCTAAACTTACATTCAGAAGAATTACTAGTTCGTGTTAAAGAAATCCTATTCAATCATAAGTTGAATGACATTAAAATAAAATCAAAATAGTTTATGGCCTGACATGCTTCAAGTGTGTATAAATATCGTATTTTTTGGAATTTACATGATGGTGGAGAAATTCGACATTTTTTTTTTGGTTTTCTTTCTCATCTGGAGGGAATTAGGGTGGAGAAGTAGAAAGGGTACTATGAAAATCTCAACTTTAGGTAGCAATTTATTAAAAACTTAATAGTACTTTTTCACAAAAGTATTTGTCTCCACTGTCTTTCTTCATTAACACTAACACTTTCAACTATCTCCATTATATGAAGATTAATTATACATCAAAATAAAAAGTTTTTATCTAACCGACAAAAAGGGAAATGAAAAGGAACAAAATGCAAACTATTTTACTGTACTTCTTTATATGGTATAGGAGATGGTATGAATTAAATCTAAACTGAGATGTGACCGTCCTTATAGGTTAAAACTGATATTTCAATATATACTTTAAAAGTATATGATTAAAAATTTAAAAGGGTAAGACCATTTTTATTAACACCAAAATGATATTATATATATATCTATTTTATAAACTATGTTGCAAAATCCAAGGTTCTGAAAATCAGCAAATACTGAAATTAATAGAGAAATATACCTTATTCATAGATAGAAAGACTCCCTATCGCTATGATACCTACTCCCTCTAATTTGATCCACAGATTCAATGCAAATCAAAAACAAATTCTCAGCAGCTGTATTTGCAGGTATGCTGATTATAAATTAATCCTATACAGCCCGTTCAGTCCTTCACTACTAATTATTTTCCTATCTCTATGTAGTCTAAGTTAAGGAAATAATATCAGTGCTATTCGATGAAATGTCACTGGCTGGGATGTCACTGTCAACCTCCCTGCAAGTCCCAGAGTCTGACACGATCTAAGGGAGCAGAGGATGTTCTGGCTCCAGTTTCATTGACCATCATGAGAGTATTTTCTTATTTCTGGATGATCTATTAGATATTTAGAAAAACTATGTTGGAAGAAATTGAAAGAAATGAAACAAAAGGTTAAAAAAAGACACTGGATAATTCCAAAGTTAGTGTTAAAAGGAAATTCAAGTATATTGTAAGGGCTATGAAAAGAAAATTAGATCATACTATACAGTTTTATTTTATAGAAATAAACTCAATGTCCTCAGGGAAGGAAAGTTAGTAAGAACATGAGTTTCTAGTCATCAGGTTTGGAATGTGAGCATTTCTGGTGAGTTATTTGTCAGTAAAACATAATAACTAAAAGTTTTTGCATATATGACTGTCTTTTTTAAGGAAAATGCGTATGTGACAAAAGTTAAAGCAATTTACATAAATACTTTGAGTCACTTCTAAATGAGAAAGCAAAAATATTAAATTTATTTCTTTTGTATGTTATGAGTTTAGTGTGTACATTATTAATAGCACAAAAATAACCTAAGTGCATATATTTTTCTTTAACTACAAACCTTAAACATGAACAAAGCAGAGGGTTTTGTCATTGTCATCACTAAGAAAGTAGTTCATACGTTAACACCTATGTTTTAGTAATTTTGAATCAGGTATTGAAAGGATAGCAGCAAAAGCAGTGAGAATCAAGGTGCTTTCTCCATCTCTCTCCCGGTGGCAAGACATTGATTTCTTGATCCCTCAGCAGCACTTTAATTTCAAATCTTGAATTCTTTGTAATACCAGAATTTGGATAGTCATTTCTAGGTAAACTTAGCCTTGTAGGTTCAAACTCACAGTCTGTGTAGAATCCCCCGATGCTGCCCCACTCCTGCTCACCCCATCCCTCCCAGCGTGGCCCTGGCGCATCAGGCTAGAGCCCTGCTGCTGAGTTGGGGTGGTTGGAACAGCGTTGATCCGGGGTCCCTCCCTGTCTGACTGTCTGCGTGTGTGTGCTCTGCCCACTGCAGTGCTCAGGCACGGCTTTCTTCAAACCTGGTTGTCTGTGCAGATGCTCAGCTTTTACTAAGCCTCTGTTTGTGTTGTTCAGACAGCACCTGCGGCTTCCTTTCTTTTGCACATTAAATACCTCCTGACGTCTGGTAGTTCTCTCTGAGAGAACTTTCAGCTTCTTCCCATGGGCGACGAAGCCTTGGCTATGCTCTCCTCCTTCCCAGCGGTCGTGTTTCACCCAATGTCCACTTACCGAGCAGATCCCAATAGCCTCACTTGTCACCTCCATGATGCTGCTATTCTACCCTGATGATTCCTTCCAGGAAGCTGCTGCCCAAGTTCTTTTCATTAAAATTTTTTTAAATTATATTTTTAAAAATGTTCTTTCCAAAGGTAGCCTAAGTTGCTATTTTAAAATGTTTAATTTTCCAACATTTAAGTATTTTGTGTATTATTTTTTGTGAATTGAGAAGGTGAATCAAGAAAACTCCTTCCTCCGCAAAATCCCCTTTCCAAGTCACCGCTTTTTTCCCTACTCCATCTTTGTCACCTGCAGCAGGCTTCCATCTGGTCAGCTTCAGAGATGCTGAAGTAAACTTCCACTTGCGGTGACCACAGCAGTAATCTTGAATGACACTAGGAAAGTGAAACTATCTTTTTGAAGTTCAGAATGAGGGGCATACCTACCAAATATCACCAAAGGCACACGATGGAACCCAATTGAGACTGTTGAGACAATACCATTATTTTACGTTGTCTAATAGAAATTTCTTGAAAATATATAAGCTAGTCTATTAGATAGACAAAGAAATCTGGAAAAGAATTGTTTGTTTTGAAACAAAGCAAAAAAATGGAAGGAAAGAGTTATATTACAATTACATTATCAAGCTAGCATAATTATTAGCATAACTCAATGGTCTATAAATATTTTCTATAATGGGTCAGCTAGTAAATAGTTTTGGCTTTGCAGACAAGGTCTCTGTCATAACTACAGAACTCTGTTGTAGTGTGAAGTAACCACAGGCAGTATATTAATAAATGGATGTGGCCTAGTTCCAGTGAAATTTTTATTACAAAAAACACATAGTGGCCCAAATTTGGCCCATGCATGACAGTTTGCCCATGTGAAATTCATATGCTTAGTAACATTATTTATTTAAGCAAAGAAATCCCAGTCCACTGTCTGGCTATAATGTACACCGAGGCAGAATATGCTTTATCAGAAGCTTTGTTCCAAATAGAAACATTTTATTTGTTATTTATTTATTTATTTTATTATTAAATCATAGCTGTGTACATTAATGCGATCATGGGGCACCATACGCTGGTTTTATAGACCGTTTGACACATTTTCATCACACTGGTTTACATAGCCTTCTGGCATTTTCTTAGTTATTGTGTTAAGACATTTACATTCTACATTTACTAAGTTTCACATATACCCTTGTAAGATGCACCACAGATGTAATCCTTCCAATCACCCACCCTCTGCCCACCTCCCTCCTCTCTCCCCTCCCTTTTCCCCTTCCCCCTATTCTTAGGTTATACTGGGTTATAGCTTTCATGTGAAAGCCATAAATTAGTTTCATAGTAGGGCTGAGTACATTGGATACTTTTTCTTCCATTCTTGAGATATTTTACTAAGAAGAATATGTTCCAGCTCCATCCATGTAAACATGAAAGAGGTAAAGTCTCCATTTTTCTTTAAGGCGGCATAATATTCCATGGTGTACATATACCACAATTTATTAATCCATTCGTGGATTGATGGGCACTTGGGCTTTTTCCATGACTTAGCAATTATGAATTGGGCTGCAATAAACATTCTGGTACAAATATGTTTGCTATGATGTGATTTTGGGTCTTCCGGATATATGCCTAGTAGAGGAATTGTAGGATTGAATGGCAGATCTATTTTTAGATCTCTAAGTGTTCTCCAAACATCTTTCTAAGAGGAATGTGTTAATTTGCATTCCCACAAGCAGTGTAGAAGTGTTCCCTTTTTTCCACATCCATGCCAACATCTCTGGGCTTGGGATTTTGTGATATGGGCTAATCTTACTGGAGTTAGATGATATCTCAAAGTAGTTTTGATTTGCATTTCTCTGATGATTAAAGATGATGAGCATTTTTTCACACTTGATCTTAGCCAAAAGGCCAAGAAGCGATGAGCATTTTTTCATATGTCTGTAGGCCATGCGCCTGTCTTCTTCAGAGAAGTTTCTCTTCAAGTCCCTTGCCCAGCCTGTGATGGGATCACTTGTTCTTTTCTTGCTTATATGTTTGAGTTCTCTGTGGATTCTGGTTATTAAACCTTTGTCGGAGACATAACCTGCAAATATCTTCTCCCATTCTGATGGCTATTGCTTGTCAAAGATCAAATAATGGTAAGTAGCTGGGTTCATCTTGTGGTTCTCTATTCTGTTCCAGACATCTACTTCTCTGTTTTTGTGCCAGTACCATGCTGTTTTGATCACTATCGATTTATAGCATAGTCTGAGCTCTGGTAGCGTGATTCATCCTGCTTTGTTTTTATTTCTGAGTAATGTCTTGACCATTCGAGGTTTTTTCTGATTCCATATAAAACGAAGTATAGCTTTTTTCAAGATCTTTAAAGTATGACAGTGGAGTTTTAATAGGGATTGCTTTGAAATTATATATTGCTTTGGGTAGTATGGACATTTTAACAATGTCGATTCTTCCCAGCCATGAGCATGGTATGTTTTTCCATTTGTTAACATTTTCAGCTATTTCTTTTCTTAGAGTTTCATAGTTCTCTTTATAGAGATCTTTCACGTCCTTTGTTAGATAAATTCCCAAATATTTCATCTTCTCTGGCACTACTGTGAATGGAATAGAGTCCTTAACTGTTCTTTCAACTTGACTATTGTTGGTATATATAAAGGCTACCGATTTATGGATGTTGATTTTGTAACCTGAGATGCTGCTGTATTCCTTGATCACTTCTAAGAGTTTTGTAGTAGAATCCCTGTTGTTTTCCAGATATACAATCATATCATCTGCGAAGAGTGAAAGTTTGATCTCTTCTGACCCTATATGGATACCCTTGATCGCCTTTTCTTCCCTAATTGCAGTGGCTAAAACTTCCATTACAATGTTAAAGAGCAGTGGAGACAATGGGCAGCCTTGTCTGGTTCCTGATCTGAGTGGAAATTATTTCAATTTAACTCCATTCAATACGATATTGGCTGTGAGTTTGCTGTAGATGGCCTCTATCAATTTAAGAAATGTCTCTTCTATACCAATTTTCTTAAGTGTTCTGATCATATAGGGATGCTGTATATTATCAAAAGCTTTTTCTGCATCAATTGAGAGAATCATATGGTCTTTGTTTTTTAATTTGTTTATGTGCTGAATTATACTTACAGATTTACGGATGTTGAACCAGACTTGAGACCTGGGGATAAAACCGACTTGGTCATGATGTATAATTTATTTGATGTGTTGCTGGATTCTGTTTGTTAGGATTTTGTTGAATATTTTTGCACCTATACTCATTAGTGATATTGGTCTATAATTTTCTCTTCTTGTTGGGTCTTTTCCTGGTTTGGGGATCAGGGTGATGTTTGCTTCATAGAACGTGTTGGGTAGTCTTCCTTCTTTTTTCTACATTTTGGAACAGGTTGAGTAATATAGGTATGAGTTCCTCTTTAAAGGTTTGGTAGAATTCTGACTTTAAGCCATCTGGTCCCGGGCTTTTCTTTTTAGGGAGATTTTGTATGGTTGATGCTATTTCAGAACTTGATATTGGCCTGTTCAACATTTCCACCTGATTCTGGCTAAGTCTTGGAAGGTGATGTGCTTCCAAGTATTGGTCAATTTCCTTCAGATTTTCATATTTCTGACAATAAAGTTTCTTGTAACATTCATTAAGGATTTTTTGAATTTCTGAGGAATCTGTTGTTATTTCATCTTTGTCATTTCTGATTGATGAGATTAGAGATTTTACTCTTTTTTTTTCCTGGTTAGGTTAGCCAAAGGTTTATCTATTTTATTGACCTTTTCAAAAAACCAACTTTTTGATTTATTGATCTGTTGTATAATTCTTTTGTTTTCAATTTCATTTTATTCTGCTCTAATTTTGGTTATTTCTTTACTTCTATTGGATTTGGGGTTGTAATGTTCTTCCTTTTCCAGTTGCTTGAGATGTCCCATTAAGTTGTTAACTTCCTCTCTTTCCGTTCTCTTGAGGAAGGTTTGCAGTGCTATAAATTTCCCTCTTTGGACTGCCTTTGTGGTATCCCAGAGGTTCTGATAATTCATGTCTTCATTGTCTTTTTGTTCCAAAAATTTGGCAGTTTCCTTCTTAATCTCATCTCTGACTCAGCTTTCATTCAGCATAAGGTTATTTAACTTCCATGTTTTTTTTATGAGTATGCAGATTCCTGTTGTTATGAGTTCAACTTTTATTTCATGATCGTCTGAGATGATGCAGGGAATAATTTCTATTCCTTTAAATTTACTGAGGTTAAACTTGTGACCTAAGTTGTGATCGATTTTGGAGTATTTTCCGTGGGCTGATGAGAAGTATGCGTATTTAGTTTTGTTGGGATGAAATGTTCTGTAGATGTCTGCTAAATTCAAATGTTGGATGGTTAGGTTTAAATCTAAAATTTCTTTGCTCAGCTTCCTATTTGAAGATCGATCCAACACTGCCAAAGGAGTGTTGAAATCTCTGACTATTATGGAGCTGGAGGAAATCAAGTTGCTCATATCTGTTAGAGTTTCTCTTATAAATTGAGGTGTATTCTGGTTGGGTGCATAGATATTAATAATTGAAATCTCATCATATTGAGTATTACCCTTAACAAATATGAAATGACCATTCTTATCCTTCCTTACTTTTGTTGGTTTAAAGCCTATTGTATCTTCAAATAGAATTGCAACACCTGTTTTTCCTTATTACCATTTGCCTGAAATATGGATGACCATCCTTTCACCCTGAGTCTATATTTGTCGTTTAAGGTAAGATGTGACTCTTGTATGCAGCAAATAACTGGCCTGAGTTTTTGTATCCAGTCAGCTAACCTGTGCCTCTTTAGAGGACAGTTTAAGCCGTTCACATTAATGGAGAATATTGATAAGTCTGGTAAAATTTTGGGTATCGAGTTTTTCAGAAGTCCAGTGGACATTTTTAATCCTTTCGCCACTGTGGAAGTTGGAGTTTGATCAAAAGTTTCTGAGTGAGTTTACTTTTGTGGTAAATGATTGGGCTGGTCATTATGGAGGATAGGTCTGAGAATATCCTGAAGAGCTTGTTTGGTTATGGCAAAATTCTTCAACATATGAATGTCATTAAAGTATTTAATTTCTGCATCATAAATGAAATTCAGTTTAGCCAGATACGGGATCTGGGGTTGAAAGTTATTTTGCTTTATGAGATTCAAAGTCAATGATCACCCTCTTCTGGCTTGAAAAGTTTCAGCAGAGAGATCTGCAGTCATTCTAATATTCTTCCCTTTGTAGGTAATGATTACATCTGGCTGCTTTCAGAATTTTCTCCTTCATATTAACTTTAGTGAAGTTAATTATGATATGCCTGGGGGATGTCTTATTCATATTGAGTCGTGGTGGGGTTCTGAAACTGTCTGCTATCTGAATTTCAGAATCTCTTGTCATGTCTGAAAATTCTCTTTCATAATTTCATGGAGAAGGGCCTCTGTATCTTGCAAGGTCACTTTATCACTTTCAGGGACTCCAAAGAGGTGGATATTAGCCTTCTTCGAATGATTCCAGAGCTCTCTGAGAGAATGATCTGTTTTTGTTCTTCATTTCTCTTCCTCTTTGAAAATTTGGGAGCGTTCAAAGGCTTTGTGTTCACTGTCAGCAATCCTTTCTTCTGCTTGCTCCACTCTGTTACTGAGGGATTCTACTGTATTTTTCAGATCTTTGAGGGCTGCAAATTCTTGCTTCAGTGCATCAAAATCTTTGGTGGCTTTGTCTTTAAATTCGTTAAATTCTTGAGACAACTTTTGAATTTCTCCTTGAATTTCTAACTCCGACTTTTGAATTGCTGCTCAAATTTCTATTTCCAAATTTTCCTCCATTCTATTAATCTTGTTTGCAATCCAAATTCTGAATTCGATTTCTGACATCTCGGCCAGCTGTTTATGAATGGGATCTTCAGTTACATCTGCCATATCTTTCCTTGTGGGGTTTGATCTATTCTGGTTATTCATGTTACCAGAGTTTTTCCTGATTCTGCCCCATGATTGTTTTACAGCATTTGATTTTTCCCCTGGAGCTTTGTTGATGACCCAAACAGTGCTATGGCCTGAGAAACTGGGGACCTGTTTGGTGTGGTGGGACTAAGTGGTTCTGTCTTGTTTTCAGCTTGTCTCTGTTCGACCCTAGTGAAATAGTTACTTTGGGTTGAAGTCTCAGCTGTGGAGAAATACCAGCAATTAAGTCACCCCGCCCCCCACAGGAAACAACTGGAAAAGGAAAATCAAACTGTCCTACAACCACACACTCAGGGCACCACTTGAATAGTCCTCGGGTGATTGGCTCTGTTCAAAAGGTCCAAATCAATTGTCTCAGTCAGCACCTGTCTCAGGTGGGAGAGTTTAAAAGGTCTCTGGCAACTGGATCGCAGGGGTCTGGTGACTACTCTGATGGGGCTTGCTCCAGTGCTCCATGGAGTCAGGAGGACCCACCCAGAAAATAGATCAGTCTGGGAAGGTTGATGCCTCCTTCCCCACCATGCACCTCTGTCACACCCAGTCACTGATAGTGTCGCATGGCTTTGACCCAGTTGCCTGTAGTGAACAGATACTCCAGGGCTTTGCACCTGCCTGAATCACAAGGAAATCTATTTCTGCTCAGCCAGGCCGCTGCGCTCTGCCTCTATCTAACAGGGGGAGGTGAGGCCTGACAATCTCGTGTGCTTGATGGAGGCTGGGGGGTGTTCACTCAGTTCTAGCACTGCCCCTGATTAATGTTACTGACAGAATAGAAAAGAACAACTTTGTGGGAATTTGTTTCTGTCCCTGCTAAATTCCCCCGCAGAAGAGAAGCTGTTTTGAATTCCCAGAGCCTGCGCCTCAGGCCCTGTCTTTTCTCCTGCAGGTTTGTATTCGGTTACCTGTCAGTTCTAGCCTCCTGTCTCCCTTTGTCTATAGGCTGATGATCCCCTGAGGGCCGGGTGCATCTTAGGCTTAGTAAAGTGGTCCTCTTGGTCAGCCCCATCCTGGGAACTTCCCAGCTCTGCACGTGAGTGTCTAGTCCCATGCTCCACCCAGTCTGCTACCTCCACAGGCAAATCCTTTACTTACAGGACCTGCGTTTCCATCCCAAATCTGTTCCGTGGTAGTTGCCACCTGAGTAGATGCCCGGCCTCCTCTGGTTGCCCAGAGAGACAGGGGGTGTGGCTTCAGAATATCCATGAGTGAGCCCTATTGCTGCCAAAAGAAAGCTGCTGCTCTGTGCCTTGGGGCACCGCCACTCTGGTGTGGTTCCCTCTCAGCCATCTGTCCTTTCCTCACTCCCGTGCCCAAGAGTCAGCACTGACCAGCTGCAGTTTAGGCCCTGTCCACACCCCTCAAGAAATCACCCAAGAATCTGGACTCCTGGGGGACAGGCCTTCAGATCTCTGAGCGAGAGTGGAGGAGAGTGCTGGGAGCTCAGAGTTGCAGGTATAACAGTTTTATACAGTTTTATACCTGGCAGGAGATTGCCGTGGCACCCTAGTACGGGATGTAGGTCCAGTTTTTAGAGGGTCTCTCATGTGGAGTGTAGTGGGAGGACCTTTGAACTCTGCTCGTTTGTTCGAACACTCCTAGCTGTTCTCATGGGGGAGGGGACTTCCATCCGCTTGGTGATTGATTTTGTACCTTTTGTTTGTATCCTTGGGGTCACAGCTCACCTCTGCAGGGTTGATGTGCGTTCTTCAACCTTTTCTCTTTGTGTAGCTCTAATCCACGAGGTTACTTGATAATTGTCTGTCCTTTAACTTTCCTTCTGGATGGGAGCCTCTGTGGAAAGCTGGCTTCGGTCAGCCATCTTGTCGCCGCCCCTCTCCAAATAGAAACATTTTAAATTAATATACTTGGATTAATAAAGGATGATATTTAGGCTATTGTAGTCAATTATGGCTCCAAATATGTGGAGTAACAATGGTTTTAAAAGATTGCTTAACTTAGTTCTTTTCATTTTATCAACTTTTAAATTATAATTCTTAATTTATTTCAAGTAATTATATACTGAAAATTATTTTCTCTCTATACTTATGAATCTAAACTGTGGTTTTTAAATTCAGAATTCTTTAGTGTATTTTTGTTTCCTATTTTGCTCTTTGAAGTAAGTCTTTCATCTCAGTTTATTATCTTGTTTTATCTATGCACAAGTCAGAAACCATGAAATGTATGCTTTAATTGAAATTCCTTATAACCCAGGAATCCCAAACAGACAAATAAAATGATTTAGTTTTTTATATTGATATGTGGCTTATAATGAAATATGTTTCTCCTAAAATATACTAAAATACAGTATGTACCCATTTATTTTAGATAATAAAATTGTCATAGTATGAAGAAAATTTCCATGCCATTTTAGTCTTCTTTAATAATAATAAAGGCAATTATAAATCAAAGTTTTCAAATGTGAAAAATCTACTTAGCAGTGGGAAAAATACAAATTTAACATTTTTATAAAAATTAAAGCTACAATTTCACTCTTCTAGACCCATCTAAACTGTTCTTCACAAGAATCAATAATGGAAATTAAGGGTGATGTGGATATAATTAAGGGGCATGCTAGAAGATCATCAAACTCTTTTTAAGTTTCATACTTAAAAAAATAGGTTACATACTTAATCTTGTCAATGATTGAGTCTCAATAAATAATCCCATATATACATATATTTTTCCTTTTATTTAGTTCAAAATCACAGAACTGAACCAAATTCTTTAATGAATTTTCTTAAACAAGATTATTTATGTAAAATTTTCTTTATGTTTCTCTTCATTTCTCTGCTCATTTCCTTTTTATTCACTAGAGTTATTATGGTCTTTTAACAATGTTTTAGAAATAGCTAATGCAGTACATTTTAGTCCCAGATTTACTTCTGACACTGCATCTAAAATTTAAACCATAAGCCTGAAGCAATTCCATTGCTTTTGGACACTTGAAATATCTTTTTAGAGAGAGTAGAACAGAGAGATTCAAATAGATTTTTCTTCAGTATTTTAGCTACGGATATTTTAGATACGTGAATTTTTAGGTGTCAATGTTATAAATCTACTTGCACCTCAAAAATGTCCATTATAGGTTAATGAAGATGTAATTATTAAGACTAAGCCATCAAATGAAATATTTTATTTACCTGCTTGATATTCTACTTGTATGTTCTAATATTGGTAGACGTTTAATCTACTTATTCTCATGAATTGTGAGTTTTATGAGATAGTAATTATCATTTGATTTATAATTGCCACTTGTTCAAGTTACTATCAATTCTTTGATTTTTGTCTTATAAATTTCCAATTAAAAAATAAAAGCATAAATTATGAAAATATCAACATGGGATTTAGTGATTATTATATACAAAAAAACTTCATAAATACAAAAATAGCTCAGAGGAACTTCAAATTTTTTCAGAATGGATGTTGGGTGCAGTGGCTCACACCTGTATTCCTACCTCTCTGTGAGGCCAAGATGGGTGGATTGCCTGAGCTCAGAAATTCGAGACCAACCTGAGCAAAAGCAAGACCCTATGAGTACTAAAAATATAAAAAACTAATTGGGGATTGTGGTGGGTATCTGTAGTCCTAGCTTCTTGGGAGGCTGAGGCAAAAGGTTCACTGGATCCCAAGATTTTGAGGTTGCTGTGATCTATGATGCCACAGCATTGTGCCCAGGATGACAAAAACAAACAAACAAACAAAAAAAAACCTTTCAGAATGGGTACATTTCTAAATGAAAGTTCTTAAAGTTCTTAAAGGTTTGAGGATATATTTTTAATTTATTTTTTATTAAATCATAACCGTATACATTTATGGAGTACAATGTGATGATTTGATATACAATGTGGATTGCTTAAATCAACCTGATTAACGTAACCATCACCTCACATTTAAAAAGATGGAGACTTTGCATCTTCTATGTTTACCTGGAGGTTTGAGGATTTTTTTAACTTCCTACATTGTAACAAATCCCAATAAATATTAAAATATGTCAAATCATTACTTCTCACAGATTCTACATTATATGATGTGTTAGTCCCACAACAACCACATGAGTAGTAAAAAGAGGACAAGGAGGCAGTGTACGTTGTTTTCAAGCAATAAATTTCTTAGAACAGTAAATTAAGAAAAAACTCAATAAAAGTATTCAGAAAGTTTGTAAAATGTGATTCCTTCTTATAGCTACTTCTCTTCCATAAAAAATGAAAGTATAACTCACATGCATTTTATTGTTCATAAAAACTAGACATTGCTGAATGGTTTGCAAACAGAACTATCACAGAAATTGGAAATTACTGTAAGAAAGTCAAGAAAGCTGATTACAAACTGACCAGAGAAACTTTTCCCCTCACTTCCATGATTTCAAATAATTGTTTCCACTGGAGAATAAGGTGAGCATCTGTAGGCCATTCACAAAAAACAGCAGTGAAACCAGCAAATCCACAAACTCTTCAGTTAAGACTTTCACTATATGTACTTTATTTTGACTAAAATAATGTGTTGGTGTGTGAGGATGTGTTTTTGTATCTTTAACTCTCTGGAAATAATTTTAAACTCTCAGAAAAGTTGCAAACATAAAATTAGTACAAAGAACATCTTCACCTAGATGAGCCTATTGCTGACATTTTAAGTTCATTTGTTTTATTGTTCTTTCCCTCTGTTCACACATGCACAGTCCTTTTTCCCTAAATCATTTAAGGATAAGTTGTATCCATCCTGGCTTCTTACTCCTAAATATCTCAGTATGTATTTTCTATAATAGCAAAGTCCTTCTATATAATCACAGTACAGAAGGCCCCCCTTATTTGTGTTTTCACATTCTGAGGTTTCAGTTACCTACAGGCAACCATGGTCTGAAAATATTAAATGGAAGATTCCAAAAATAAACAGACCATAATTTTACATTGCACACTCTTGCAGGTAGCCCAGTGGAATTGTGTGCTGCCCTTGTGGGCTTTGTCCAGCCTCCTCCATGCAGTGTGCATGCTACCTGCCTTTACTCAACATTGCTGCCTACTCCTAACATATCCACCAACACAGCCAGTGCTGAATCATCCACGATCACCTAAAGCTGACAACCGTCCTTCTGAAGTATTGTTAGAAGCTCAGTAGCAGCAAGACTTTACAACACAGAATCTATGCCACTCATCTCACTTCATCACTTAGACATTGTATTATCCTGCCTCACCACAAGATGAAGGGTGAGTATAGTATAGGGACACACCTTCAGAAAGAGAGGGAGATAGATCACATTTGTGGAGAGTGGCCGTTGAGGCAGCAGGGCCCCCACAGACTGGGAGACATTCAGGGAACAATCTTCAGTTGCTTTCCTCCTGCTGAATCAACATGTTTTTCCTCCTCCTAAAACATGTTTTTCTCCTTCTTAGATGTTTTGCCATACATCTCTTTCTTTACTAGTTTGTTTTGCCATGTATCTCTGTCTTTACTAGTTAATCTTTACAAACTATGCAGAAAACTATGCACCTTTCCCTTTTATTTCTTATCTGTAACATATGTTAATGAAGCAATTCAGTAGAAACTATTACCGGAATGAATTGTTCTTGATAAAGTTACTTACATTTTCCAGTAATATTGTAAGACCAAAAATATGTTTTTTGTCCTCATAAACAACCCTGCTGAGATACTATAAAATAAGGCTGATTTTGTATTTTGGCACTGGTTGCACTTGTGACTGCTCCAGACCTCCCGATCCCATCCTACTCTTGTATCTTTTCTCTCATTCCCCACCATTCCCATGTGGGTTCGTTCTCTTTCACACTGGTACCCCACACACATTTACACAATTTTTAAATAGTACATTGTTATAAATATTCTATATTCATATTGATTATTGGTGTTAATCTTTTACTGTGCATAACTTACAAATTAAAGGTGCGCATGTATAGAAAAAATCATAATACTATAGAGTTTGGTATTATCTGTGATGTCAGCTATTCACTGGGGGTCTTGAAACAGAACTCTCATGGATACGAGGGACTACTGTATAATTAACAACCTCAGAAAATTTAACATTAGTGCTATATTAACACAATATATATACATTACGATATTTTAATCCAATTTACCATTCATGTTCTAATTTTGTCAGCTGCCCCAATAATGTCATCTCGACATTTTTTTAATTAAAGTTTTTTTTTTCCTTCCAGTAGAAAATTCTGCCTAAGGTTAGAAATTATTTAACTGTCATTTATATTTGATCTTCTTTAATCTAGAATATTTGCACATCTTACCTCTGTTTTGTGTGACATTGGCTTTTTAAAGAAAATTGCCACCCCTCATATCTAGTTTCGTGTAAAACTTTTAAATTTTCTGTTTAGCTGGTATTTACTCCTTTTTTATCTGGTAATTATTTCTTTTTTCTTCCCTCTAAATAATAAGCAATCAGTGGAAAAAAATTTAAGACCACACAAACATCCTACTTTTCATCAAATTTTCCTCCAGATACAGTACTCACTGATGATTTCTACCGACCCAATTGCTACTCTGAGTATAACAATGATGACTGTTCCAGTCCACCTGTGCCTAGACATTTACCAGTGAGTCATCTGCATTCTACGTTAGCAAAGGACCTCTTTTCTCTCCTACTTATGTATATTTATTTATGTGCATATATATTAATTTATTTACTTATTATCTATTTCTTTTCATAATTTTCAATGCATTACTGTACCTAATGCATTATAGATATCCCAGATTTGACAAGTGGCAATGCTTCTGTGTTCATGAGTAATATATCCTCCCCCTCTTTGTTATTTTAGCATTCATTATTTTCTGGCATAGCAAGATACTCCCAACTGACTTTCTAACTACTCTGCTTCAATTCTGGAACCAATTAATTTCTGAGGAGCCCTGGCTCAAAGATCTACCTTTGAGATCAATTTGGTCAACTAGACAAACTCTCAAGGCATTTCTGACTTTTTCCCCCCTCCATTCAAAATGAATGCAAGTGTCGGTAGAAAAAGCAATTATTAATAGAACGTTTATTCACTAAGTGGTTGGCACTGCTACTGATTTTACATAAATTAATTCAAATACATAACATTAATTGGCATGGTAACTACTGCTATCACTATTTGACAAATGACAAAATGAGATGCTAAACAACTAAATAATCTGTCCAACTTTATTTAAAAATAACTACAAGAGCCAGTTGTGAACACATTTGGTTCATTAGCAAATTACTTTCTTATCCTATTGTGTTCTGTAACAATAGTGACAAATCGGGGCTTAGTATAATATAAAGCAAAATTTAACAGATAAGTCTTACCAGTTGCTCAGGATTATTTATGGGGTGTCCAACCATTGGTTCCTCTGAGTCACCTTGGAAGAAATGGAGTTGTTTTGGGCCACACAGTAAATACACAAACACTAACAAAAGCTGATGACCAAAAAAGAGTGGTCTGTGCATAGTTTTTGTGATATCTATAACCACAGACAAGCAAAAAAGTCCTTACCTAAATAATCATAATTATGCAGTGGCCCCTTTCAGAGATTCTTCGAAATCATCAAGGAGGTTTCAAGTTTGTGATCACTAATATAGAAAATGGGCGTACTTTTTCATATTTTTTATTATAAAAATGAAAGTGGGCAACAAAACTAGTAACATATCTGACATTGTATTTGTGAAATTAATGCATCAATGTTTGGTTCAAGAGAAGTAGTTGCTATTCTCAGTGATTTCTCTAAGGGCTGAGCAGATATTTTGGTTCTAATTTTACTGTTAATGTGCTTCTTTCTTGAAAACAGTCGCTTGCAAATGTAAATGCTGCCAAAAAGTGATGACACAAATAAGGCGTGATTATGAAGCAAGAGATATTTTTCTCTGGGAAGATAGAAAACTTCAGTAAAGAGACATGATCAATTTTTTTCTTAAAGTTAACTGTCAGATGGAAGCTCTATGTGTTCCATTTGAAAATTGGCAGGTAACAGATTATGTCAACTGAAAATGGAGTCACAAGTGCACCAAATATCAGTTATTTTCCTGGAAATCTTGAAATCTATTTTCTAATTCTTTTATCAAATAAAATAGCAAGGCTGTATAAATTTTTGCTGTTCACAGGACTGTGTTTAGCCTGTTGAAATGCATAAATTTGTTTGCCTTAATTTGAGTTTGCCATAATTTCAGTTTCCTTTGGAAGGTTGTTATGGTTTGAAACATTGTATTGATCAGTTGGTATTCACCTTGAAGATACGTATTTATTTAACTCATGTAAATAAGCAGTTAAATCACTAAAAAAATGCTAAATTTGTAAGCCAGTTTTTATCATCAAGTTCTGGTACAAATTTGGTTTTTGATACCATCAATGACTTGACAACATGTCACAAATTATAAAATCTTTTCAACATTTGGCCTGGACTTAGTCATCGTATTCTCAATAAGTAAATGACATCATAGTCAGCATCAGTACTTCTAAGCAATTCCTAGAATTGGTGTTGATTCGATCCTTGGCCCCTTATGAAATGCACATTCTTAATGACAATTTGGATGATGTTATTTATTGTTAAAGCTTTTGCACATAAATTTTCTCAATGTCCTATGCAATGACACTCCATCACATGTGGTTTGGGCAGCAATTCCATCATCTATTAATTTTATAAGTCATTCTCTTATACCTACCATCACCAGGGCACCATCAGTGACTACACCAGACATGTTGACCAAGGACAAAAAAAAGTGTTTTAACATTTTTTACTGTTTCATATAAATCTCCTCATTTATTTTTGTCTTTTAATGATACTAAAGAAGCCATTTCTTCAGTGACATGGTCTTCATCATCAACACCTCTAACAACAGTGGCAAGTTGAGCTGTATTTGTGGCATCCATGCTGTCATCCAGTGCCAAAGCATGAAATTTTAGATGAGCAGCTTTACTCTCCAAACTTCTTCCATAGGTTTTTCAGTTTCTTCAATCGCCTCTCTGAGGAGATAAACCAAGTTTAATTTCTCCTTTTTTTCAGGGCAAATTATACCTGCCAAGCTTTTCTTTTTTTTTTCTTTTTTTTTTTTTTTTGTAGAGACAGAGTCTCACTGTACCGCCCTTGGGTAGAGTGCCGTGGCGTCACGCGGCTCACAGCAACCTCTAACTCCTGGGCTTACGTGATTCTCTTGCCTCAGCCTCCCGAGCAGCTGGGACTACAGGCGCCCGCCACAACGCCCGGCTATTTTTTTGTTGCAGTTTGGCCGGGGCTGGGTTTGAACCCGCCACCCTTGGCATATGGGGCTGGCGCCCTACTCACTGAGCCACAGGCGCCGCACGCTTTTCATACACCGCTTAATAAATGCGGCCATTGGTAAATGGTTTTGATTTTTTTTTTTTTGCTATTAAATATTCCACCACATAACTAGTTTTTACAATGGAATCGACAGTTATAACCTAAAAAACATAAAATCTTAGATTAATATGAGGGTCCAAAGGATCAGGTTACGTTGTTTACATTTGTTAGGTAGAGTGCAGTGAGTTGCATATATTTAAAACAATTTTGTTGAGAAGACAGACTTCCTTTCAGTTCTTCTATTTTTACAACGCAATCCCTTATGCACATTGGATTTGGCAGCATGTTTTTGCGATAATG
This sequence comes from Nycticebus coucang, assembly GCF_027406575.1. Taxonomy (NCBI): domain Eukaryota; kingdom Metazoa; phylum Chordata; class Mammalia; order Primates; family Lorisidae; genus Nycticebus; species Nycticebus coucang. Next base: position 116,379,646 of record NC_069790.1, on the reverse strand, counting down.
CCTTTTAAATTATAGCCTTTGAAAACTTGCACAAATCCCTATGTATTAAAGTGAGAAAAAAGTGGTCATCTGTTTACTTTTAAATGAATGATCTTCCTTAATCTGTAATTTTTCTATTTTAGGTTTCTGTTTCTTTTAAAACATGGTAGAAGCTATGCTGAGATTAAAAAGTAATAACAGATAAAGGACTATGTTTACTTTTATTATGAAGATTAACTGACAAGACGATAGGAAGCAAGGTTTGGGCCCTTCCACATCTTAACTATTGATGCAGGGCTAGGTGGAGGCTGATTGTGGAGAGCAGTACAAGGTTTGAGGTGCTGCTGAGCTGCGGAAGTGCCCTTCATAACTACACAGGAATGCTTATTTGACAGCTAAAGAACATTAAATGCCTACGGTTGCAATGGTAGGCTGAAATATTATTGATAATCACTGCCTCACCAAGTTACCATGAGCATGTGTAATATTTGATGGTGTCAATTCGACTGTCTGTACTTGGAAGCCAATTCATTGGAAGCCACACACCACCCAATCCAAAGCCATGCATGTGTGCAAATAACCAGATAACCAGAGTTTATTGATGTTCATTTCACATAACGTTGTGACGTGACGTCAGCAACCAAGTTCAAGCTTGAGAACGGAGCCATCCAGTTCCACCAAAAGATTAAAAAATGTTTTATGTAAGTTCGTAATTTTGTGTTGGGCTGCACTCATAGACATCCTGGGTTACAAGCAGCCCACAGGCAATGGTTGGACACCCCTGATTTACTATGTTAGGTATTTTCCTAAGTAGTCTGCCAGGGGTTGTTTAATGGTTATATGCAGTTGATTTTCATTTATAACAGCAGATGTTTTTCTAACCCCAATGAATAGAAGGAACATTTTACTAAGAAGCACTTTATAAATGATTATTATTGAAAGGAAAATATGATGTTAAGGGTAAAAATCCAAATCCTTAGTTAGGCAAAATTTGTCTAGCTACCCAATCTACCACAAACATAGTTCGTACAAACACACTGGGCATTTTTAATAAGTTTTCCTGGTCTTACACTTTGTCTCCCTTATTGAGGATGGATAGCTACTGACGCTTGCACCTACACCCCACAAACTCTCCTTTACACCAGTATCTTACCCTACACTAGAATAATGGTTTTTGTTGTCATTGCTTTTAATGTGCAATGAAAGCCTTCAAAGTGTATCTGTGAAAAACAAGAAGGCTAAGCCAACAAATTTATGCCCTTTTTCTTATTGGTTCAACTAGCTAACTCCCATTTTTAACTGATTCATGTACTGGGATTAAAAGTAATATTTTTGATGAAATAAGAAAACATTCATTCTAGTTCATTACTGATTATTGTGAGATGAGCCATACACCACCATTGACTTTTGCAGCTGGGATGTACAATGGGTACACTAAATTTATCCTGCCTACGTCACAGAGCCTTTTCTGTGATAAAATGAAACAATCCATGTGAGGAAGTTTTGGAAATTGTAAATTTTTATGCAAAAGTAAAGTATGATTTTTATGGTGGAATTATCAGAGTTCCCAACCAGAGCTGGAGAAAAGACCCTCCTTGCATTAATGCCCATCAGAGTGATTGCAGGACACTTGCCAGTGTTGAATCTGGATGTGACCACTTTCTCACACTACTACTGAAACCCTATTGTAAATACCTTCAAAGTCTACTAATCATAAATTGGCAAAAATAAACTCACTAAGTAATTCAGTAAATATTAGAAAACAATGATATGTTGTTCTTAGGCCCCAAAACAAATTGTCTCACATGACAGTTCTCGGCAATGACCACCAGAAACTGGTTTCAAACTCATTTTGTTTCTGAAGGGCCTCCCAGCAACATTTAATGATGATAAATTGCTCCCAAGTGGGCAAAAAATAAATTGTGATTGTGGATAATTTGATGTATAGAACTTTTTGATAATCTGATGAACTGCTAGCTGCTGCTGCTAAAGTTACCTTTCACAGACTAACGAGAAATCTGCCTTTGTCACCAGACCAAATACGTGTCTGAAAAAGAAGCCCTGACATAGAAAAGGCTTGAGGAAGGAGCAGCTGGCCTGTCTGCTGAAGGAGCTGGAGGCTGAGATGTCAGATGAAAGCTGCAGGTAGCAAGGTTAGGCAGGGTGATGTAGGCAGGGCAGGGGGTCCAGGGCAAGTGTTTGCCAGGAAGGGAGCTAGTGAAGGGTGCTGGGATTGATTTACGGATCAATCAAATAAGACAAAATGCATGGTACTGCCCTTTAACAAGACTTAAGTATTAGGTCAGGCGGCTCAAGAACTGAGAAAATAAGATGAGGAGAATCTACAATATAGGCACCGAGTCTGGGATTCTGAAACCAAAAAACAGGGTCACATTGTCTAAATGACAAGAAATCAGAACCCAGCTGGGATTTTGTATTAGATCACAGCCCACTCACACCAATCATGTACTTTGACTAAAATAAGCATATTCCGAAGCATCTTTTTTTTTTAAATCACTCATTCCCAAGATAATATTTTTGTTCAAATATTCGTGCAGTTCAATACTCAAAGACTTCTGTAAAATCAAGATAAATTATATGTACTGCAGTCATTCATCAGAATCAATTTTCAGATACTTTTAATAAACCGAGTACCACCTACTCCCCAGGAGTTTAGTTATAATAACTAAATACTTAGCAGAGCTTGATGAAATTGCACAGTAGCAAGGATGATTTTTATTTTTGCTCTAATTGCTCTGAGAAACTTAGATATGTGTAATTCCTTCAATTTTTATGACCAGGCTGTGAAACCTCTTCCTGCTCATTTGAAAAAAAGAATTAAGATAATTAGACTTACCTGTGTTGATGACATTTGCCACAGGTTGCACCTAAAAAGGATAAAGCCAAGTTTTTCTACCATTGTTCACCACAGTAGTTATATTTTTCACATTTATTCTCCAGTGTAACAAACAAAATGAGTATCTCTGGTGTTAGTGAATGTTCAATTGCTGTGGTGGCTTTTTCTGATATTTTTAACCAGGTTTTGAAAGAAAGTTTGGAAATGTTGAGGTCGTATTTTAAGTTATACTATATAATAGAAATTAGTTGAATTTTAATTTTAGCAAGGTGGATATACATTTTATATTCTATATACTCTGAATATGTGTTAATATCATGCTTTACTTAAAATTAATTTTTCTTAAGGTAAAATAAAAATTCTAAATTGTAAAAAATGCGTAGTTGCAATAAGCTATTGACCTACACATTATAGAGGCCCAATCTTCTCTCCAGAACTCTAGGACTGCAAGTGAATTTCTGACCAAAGTCTTTAAGCGATGAAGAACATTTTGTCTCCCACTTAATGACACATATTCCCTCGTGCTTGTGTGATGCTACTCTCTCCCTCCATGATAAAGAGATGATAAAATGGACACTTCAACATCAGGTATAGTACATAATTATTTACACCGTTCAATTAGTGTACTTTACATGTAATATCTAAAGCAAGTGATTTTTGTGTTTTTTTTTAATTTAAATACAATATTATATGTGACCATTTCTAATGATGTGTATGAGGAAATGGATATTTGACAAAAGTAATTTAGGAAGAGTAATGCAACATATTAAATCTTCTAGGAAAAATTATTCCCAAAATTAAGGGCATGAAAATAGACTTGGGAAGCTAATGAAAATGTAAATTACCAGAGACTGGTCTCTCTATCTCTCTCTTTCTCTGTCTGTCTATCTATCTATGCAGACTAAGAAAAATAATCTATGGTGATGGATCCCAGATGCCTTCAATTTTCAGGACCTCTGCCGGTGGTGCTCAGGAACCCTAAGTTTGCTCATGAACCCTAAGTTTGAGAACCACCTGCTCACTTAGATCATATGGCAGCACAGTGTCAAATACAATATGCTAAATAAATGAGTGAAAAAGTTTAAAATCACAAAGGGCTGGAAGAGTTTGTTTTATTAAACAAAGGAAAGGAATAAATATTAAAAATTAAAATTACCAGCAGGTTTGGATATTAAATATGAAGTCAGAATGGTGGATGGAGACGGTGTTAATTGAAAAGGGAGAATATATTGGTGATCATTCCTAGGTCTGGTCTGAGATCTGTATGGTGATTTAAGAGAACACAGGAACAAAGGCAAGTTTGAGGAGATGGGACAGAAGAGGCTCGCCCAGGGGAAAAATAAAGCTTTGGCTCCCACCCGCTTTCAAATTCTATGTGTTCACCTGGACACTGTTCTCACAATTATTCCAAAAGTAAAATTTATTTTCTGCTTTTCAAAGAGGATATTAAAATTTCCATAAGCCTTATGCCACTCAAACCAATATTGAGCTTAGAATTGGAAAATAATACTATCAGATTCATACCTGAGGAACTTCCAGCCTGGGCTGTCTCGCAGGAAATTTGGACAGCCTGCTCTGGATTTTAGAGGTGATATTTTCTTACAGCCTGGCCATTCAGAAATAAGCCATATAGAAACATGAGAACACAATTGTATGTCACTCAAAGATATTGCCAGACATATAAATAACATGGCTTATGTGGATATCCAGCAGATAAATTCTTCATAGAATTATCTATCAAGAAAGTGATATTTTCAGAAAAACTCCTTTATTTCATGCATTGGTGAATGAGTATTAGCTAAGCTAAGGTTTCTTTTTGTTTGGTTTTGTCTGTTCCTGAGCATAAAGACAAAAAAGAAATCTAAATTGCCATGATTATTCAATTTATTATAGTTGGTACAGCTATCTCTACCCAGATTTTAGTTTATTTTTGATCCTTTTATTATGTACCTCTTACTTTTCTGCTGAAGCACATTTTAGAATTGGAGTGGAAAGATCATTACATTATGATCATAATGTAATATGAAGATCATTACATTATGATCCATTGGAGTGGAAAGATCATTATGTGCATGATACATAATGATCCTCATTTTAAATATTAAAATATTTAAAGACGTATGCCCAGGGTGTTGGACTAAAAGTTGTGTGCCCCCGTTCATTACATTTCACTTTCTATTTCACTGAAAAGTTTCTTTAATTTGACCACTTTAGAGTGCACATTTAAAAACGTTTGCTATAGGGCACACCTAAAAAGGATAACGCCGAGCTTTTCTACCATTGTTCACCACAGTAGTTATATTTTTCACATTTTTCTCCCGCGTAACAAACAAACCAAGTATCTCCGGTATTAGTGAATGTTCAATTGCTGTGGTGGCTTCTATGGTATTTTTAACCAGATTTTGAAAGAATTATGGTATTTTTAACCAGGTTTGAAAAAAGAAAGAAAAAAAAATCATATAATTTTGGGAATAAGCAAGTTCCATGTATGCTATCTAGTTCGAAATATAATAAACAAAATTCATATTGCAAGTATAAGTATCTTGAAAATTAGAAAGATTTATAGACATACATAGATTTTTCCCCCTCAGAAATATTAATAACATTATTATTCACCTTGTCAGTCAGTTTTAAGAAAAATAGTTGGTCTTTGCTAACTGAATGTATTGTAGAAATAGACATCAACTACCAGACCAAAGGTCAATTCTGTTGCCATATAAGTAGATGTCTAACAGGTCATCTTGTTAACTAATTATGTTTAATGTCCATGTCGATACATATTCAAGGACTATGCCATTGAGTCATTTATGAATATTATACAACTCACACCTTAACTTTTTAATTTTTAATGTCAGAAGTCTTTACTCTTAGGCAAGTTTCAAGGCGAGGGTTTCTCTGTGTCATAATCGTGCAACGTACACAAAGTTCACATGAGCCCCATATGAAAATAAGTCTTAAGATAGTCAGCAGACAGAAGTTAGGGTGTCCCATTCAATTTACAGACTCAGCACAGCAAAGCTTAAAATAGATGTTTTGGGGAGAATATATTTGATGTAACATATACTACAGGTATCATTGTCCATAGCATCAGAACAACGGTGTGAGGCATTTTTTTTCCAGATTTGATCTTGTAACACTGCAACATGCATTGATCTCTCCATTTGATTTAAAGAGCAAAGGGAATCCCAGTGTAGTGTTGACCCTTCACCCAGAAATTTCAAATCAGGAGATGCCATGGATATTCTGGTGTGCACTGAGGGGTGTGTGTGTGTGTATTTTTAAGATGCCATCTAAGAGTACAGAATTGGTCTTTCATTGTTTTTCTTAGACATTCCATTTAACATTTTTTCTAGCCAAATAACTCTCTAAAATCCTAGTTTAATTTCTCTCTGCCAAACAAGGATGGTTTACTACAAAGAGAGACTAAGCCTACCAAATATTTAACATAAACTCTGAAAATAACCTAGTGTAGAGAGCAAAGGGTAAATAGAAAATTACACTAAAATGTGCTAGAGATCTGTGGACACCACACTGTACCTGGGCAGCACAAAAGATCCATAGAATCATTAATCTTCAGAGAAATGCAAATCAAAACCACTTTGAAATGACATTGATGTAATCCAGTAAGATTAGCCCACATCACAAAATCCCAAATTACAGATGTTGGCATGGATGCAGAGAGAAGGGAACACTTCTATACTGCTGGTGGGCATGCAAGCTAATATGGCCTTTTTGGAAAGAAGTTTGGAGAATACTCAAGAAACTAAAAGTTGACCTGCTGTTCAATCCTGCAATTCCTCTACTAGGTCAGACTTCAGCTGATCACAAATCATTTTACAACAAAGACATTTGCACCAGAATGTTTATTGCAGCCCAATTCATAATAGCCAAAACCTGGAAACAGCCCAAGTGCCCATCTACCCATGAATGGATTAACAAATTGTGGTATATGTACACCATGGAATACTATGCAACCATAAAAAGATGGAGACTTCACATCTTTTATGTTTACCTGGATGGAGCTAGAACATATTATCCTTAGTAAAGTATCTCAAGAATGGGAAAAAATAAAGTATCCAATGTACTTAATACTACTATGAAATCAATATATAATCACCTACACATTCATAGGAATGGTAAAACATAATTATAGTTAAGAAAGAAGGAAGGAAGAGGGGAGAGGTGGGGAGTGGCCGGGAGGACGGAGGGCATTTGGGGGGACCTCACTTAATGTGCATAATGCAATGATACTTTTCAAAACTATTAGAATAGAGTATAAATGTCTTACCACAACAAATAAGTAAGAGAGAAGATGGTTATGTTAATCTGTTAGATGTCAACATTACGCATTGTATATCAAATCAGAACATTGTACCCCATAAATTCATCGATGTACACAGTTATGATTTAATAAAGAATAAAAAAGTTCTACTATTTAATTGAATGTTATTAATATGTAATTAATTTTAAAAATTAAATAACTTGGAGATTGCTAAAAGCACAAACTTATAGTTTGCATTAATTGTAGCATAAAGTCATGAAATTAAAAGCAACTTATTTTTAGTTATAAAATTTCTTTATTGTTTTGAATTCTACACATACTTATATTTTTAAATTTTAATAAAGACTATCTGGGGGCAGCACCTGTGACTCAGCGGGTAGGACGCCAGCCCCATATACTGAGGGTGGTGGGTTTGAACCCGCCCCCGGCCAAACTGCAACAAAAAATAGCCGTGCGTTGTGGTGGGCACCTGTAGTCCCAGCTACTCGGAGGCTGAGGCAAAAGAATTGCCTAAGCCCAGGAGTTGGAGGTTGCTGTGAGCTGTGACATCATTGCACTTTACTGAGGGTGATAAAGTGAGACTCTGTCTCTAAAAACAAAATAAAACAACAAACAAAAGAAACTATCTGAACAGTAAGAAAGAAAAAACTTTTAAGGGTGGATAGAATGAGCTTGGCTGAGTTAATGGATTCTGGAGTGGACTATATGGTAAAGCAACAGAGTATCATCCCAATAAGGTTCGTTTATGAAAATAATCTGAGATTCTAATTGGATGTTCACATGTTAGTGTAGCAACCAGACATGAGTAAATACAATATAAAGCAGAAATTTCAAGTCAGCACTAAACTCAAAGCACAGCTATGACTTCACTAACTTTGGGAATACAGTCAAATTATATAAACACCGTGACCTTTAATTTTCCAATAAACGAAATTGGATAATGTTACCTTCATCACTAATTTGGTGTGAGAGTACATGTAAAATCAAGTGTAATATGATCATGTGAGGAGAGCTCCATAAATATACTCCCTTTAATTCATTACTAAATAATTGTAGCAGACTTCATACAGCAGAGCAATATCAGTCTGGTAAAAACTAAGGTATTGTCTGAATAAGATAATACGAATGAATCATATACATGTGTTTATGCTGCTGATATAAATTAGGTTTAAGCTTACTTTTTATATTTCTTCCTAATTTAGTAGAATCTATTCTCATCTTTTTAAAAATCATCTCCTTCCTCCACCTATGTGTTCCTATGCCAAGTGATTTTAAAATATTTAGACAGGTGTATACAAATATTTTTGTGATAATTTTAAAGTTGCGTGGCCAAAGTGGTCCTTCTGTTCATACTGACATCTCCTGGTTTATACTTAGCGGCTACTACATAAAACGTAAGTAATTTAACCCTGGAAAGCATGCTATGATGAGCGCCAATGAGAAAGGATACGTCATACGTGATAGCTATTTCCACATGAGAGCACTAGTCTATAAAAGAATGCATTTATTTATTTATTTTTTCCCTTGCCACATAACAAAATGATATCTAGATGTTCTGTGCAGAAGTGGATGCCATGATTTTTAGGTTCAGCAATCTCATCTTACCACTCTAAACAGACCTGGAGCGTTTGCCGCGGCTTGTTAAGATACAGTCATGTCATTGGTCCTTCCAGGCACGGGTGTTTTAATTACAGCTCACTTCCAAGTTCCTGATAAGGGTCTCTCATTGGATGGTTTTTGTTTCTATTATTCAGTCCCCTTATTATAGTTGATTCTCACCTTTTTTTTGTTGTCACACTTATTTTATGAAAAAAAAGAGGCGACATTTCTAATGAATAATGCAATGTTTTATAGTAAACATAGTACTTTAGCATGTATGTTTGTACCTATATATGGAGGAATAAACATCCTGCTTACAAGGCCAGTCACCAGTTCTTACAAGGCCAGTCACCAGTCACGCTGAGAGCAAGACATTCTCCTGGCAAGCCTGGAGAAATCTTATAACTTGGAGGCAAGTCCCAAGTAATTCAGTATTCTGGAATGAGATAAGATGGGTTACTCGATAGCAAGCAACCTCAAACATCTTATGGTACTTCATTGTGGGAGTTGTGGAGAAAGCCTGTAGTTTCCTTTTTGTGGTCTTCAAGCATGTAGCTCCTGTACGTCATTACTCAGCACTCTTCACACCTGTTATCCCCTCAATAAATAGCCGCTGCAAGGGTTGTTCGAGGCTCTCCTGCACCTCTGGAGAGCCTCACCTCTGGTAAGCTTGTACTTTCAATCAACATCCTGGCTGTTTCCTTCGAGCAGCTCTGACACCTATATGTAAACTTGTGAAATATTTTTAAGCATTAGAAAATACTGCAAGATTCTTGTTGCATTATACAAGCAGACATTTGATTGTGTACTGCCATTCACCCAAAACCAACAGTTCAGGAGTAAGCTGATCTCTAAGCTGTTTTTATGATTTCCTTTTTCACTAAAGAATGCATTGTTCTTAATGGCTAAATTTGGAGCTACGATAGTCAATTTGGAAATAACTTTAAGACAGTGATGAAAAATTTAATGCCCAAATAAACAATCTTGCCTTTTTAACTTTTATTACTTTAAAACTATTATTACTTTTTAAAGAGTAAAAAAGTAATAATAAGAAAAACACATGAAATTATTACATTGATCTTTAGATTGATAAACTAGTATAAACATATGTAATTTCTCAAATAAAATATTATCATTTGCACTGATCATTCATATATAATATACTGAGTATTATATGCTACATAGGAAAGAAATTTCACAGGCTTAGTTTGAAATACTGGTAAAAATCATAGAAGTATTAATAACAACATAGGTACAATGTATTGAGTTCTTGCTCTACTCCAAACACTGTACGTTAAATGATTTATAATTTAGGCCTTAAAATAAACTTATTTAATTATTTTTACAGATAAGGCATGTGAGCCATAGGATTAAATAATTTTCCTAATTTCACATTGCTTATTATTATACTAATTGTTAAGGATAGAATTCACAATCAAAAAGTCAATGTCCAGGATAGGGAGTAAGAAGGCAGCTGAGTAACAGCTTCCCTGCAACTGGGCACAGTGAGTCTGGGGAGATAAGACTCCAGGCATCTGTGGCTGGCGAGATCTGCCTATAATCATTCCTTTGAGGATACAGGGAGTCAGCGAGAGACCTCTGGACCCCAAGAGGAGGACAAAAACAGTGGAAAACTGGCAAGTAGTTGCATGTGTTCAATTGGTCTAATCCCACCAGCAGCTGTAAGTATAGCAGCAGTGAAACTGCAAACCGGAAAGGCCTTACCTATGAACTGTTTTGGTGTTTTTGGACTTGGCATCAGTTGAACTGCCTTGGGGAGAGCTTGAGCAGGAAGGCAGAGAACTTTGGGCATTGTCTAGGGCCCCAGACTGAGGCGCTGAGCCGGATGGAGCGAAAAATGTTCAGCTGTGGGCTGCAGGGAGCCATTGTGAGAGAACTGCCCCAGCAAGCTCTGCCCTCAGGGTCACAGAGCAAGGATCTGGCAGGAGCTAGTAACTTAGTGACTGAGAAGCCTAAAGGCGGGGAATGAGCTGCCTCATAGCCTTAACCCTCAGGGGCAGAGTGAGACCGGTTTTGGCACACTGGGTAAGTGGATAGCCACTTCAGCAGTGATCCCAGTGACAAGCACTTTCCTGGGAAAGCTTCTGCTTAGCCAAGTTTAGAAGTTTAAAGCCTTTTAAGAGACCTGAAGAGAGATTTAGGGTCTCCACCCTGAAGGGTTTGAGAAGTCAGTGGAGGCTGCCAGTTGTATCAGCATAGTGATTGACATCTCATACCCCAGAAGATGACCTGCTGCCCAGACAATATTCAACAAGATTTATATAGGGCTTTGTTTTTGGTTGGTTGTTGTTTTGTTTATTTTGTTGTTGTTGTTTTGTTTTTTAATTTCAACTTTTTCCATACAGATTTTTTCTTTTCTTTCTCCATTTTTTCAAGTATAAATACAATTTCCCATTGCTGCCTTTTTCAATAATTAGAACTTCATTTTTGCTAGTGTTTCTACCCCTATTATTTGGTATTTCACCCAATGTTATCCCATAAAGTTTTCTGTTTGCTTGTTTTAGTTTATTTGTAGCATTTTTGTCTTTCTTCTCTACTTGGTGGAGATGGGGTACTGAGTCTGATCAGGTTAGCAAAGAGCTGCTGACCTCAAGGGAACCACCCAACCGGGTACCTCCAGAGGTTGGGGTTTTTTTCAAGGTTGTGTCAAAGTACCCTACTGTACACCTATATTGATCTGTCTCCCTCTTTCTGTGCCTCTCTTCTTTTTGTCAATATTCCCTTTTACCCACCCCCTCTCCTTTCTCTATTTTCTTTTCTTTCTTTCTTTTATCCCTTCTTGCTCTTCAACCTTCTCATCTTTCTTATCCTGTACCAAAAGGACTCATCAAAACCTTAGTCCACAGGCAAGAGGAAGTGAAAGGAAAATTAGGGCAAGGAAACAGATAAAAGAAATAACTCATGAGGAACAATCAGCAGAAAACTCCTGGCAACATGAAGAACCAGTCCAGAGCAACCCCTCCAAGGGACCATGAGGTAGCTACTGCAGAGGATTCCACCTATAAAGAAATGTTAGGAATGACAGAAAGGGAATTTAGAATACACATGATGAAAACAATGAAGGAAATGATGGAAACAATGAAGGAAACTGCAAATAAAGTGGAAAATAACCAAAAGGAAATCTGAAAACAGAATCAAACAAGAGATGAATGATATGAAGAATATAGAAAGGATATAGTGGAGCTGAAGGAACTGAAGCAGTCAATTAGGGAACTTAAAGATGCAATGGAAAGTATCAGCAACAGGTTAGACCATGCAGAATGAAGAATTTTGGAGGTAGAGGACAAAGTTCTTAAGATAACTCAGATAGTTAAAGAGGCAGAAAAGAAGAGAGAGAAAGCAGAACATTCACTGTCAGAATTATGGGACTTTATGAAGTGTTCCAACATATGAGTTATAGGAATCCCAGAAGGGGATAAAGAAAGCCCAAGAAGAATGGAAGCCATACTAGAGAATATTATAAATGAAAATTTCCCAAATATCATCAAAGATTCTAACACACTGCTTTCAGAGGGATATCGGACCCCAGGTCGCCTCAACTCTAACCGAGCTTCTCCAAGACACATTGTGATGAACCTGTCCAAAGTCAAGACAAAAGAAAAGATTCTGCAAGCTGCCAGGAGTAAGCGCCAGTTGACCTACAGGGGCAAATCCATCAGAGTGACCGCAGACTTCTCTAATGAAACTTTCCAAGCAAGAAGACAATGGTCACCTAACTTTAATCTACTGAAACAGAACAAAATCCAGCCCAGAATTCTATACCCTGCTAAGCTAAGCTTTAAAATTGATGGAGAAATCAAATCATTCATGGATATACAAACATTGAGGAAATTCACCAGAACAAGATCAGCTCTACAGGAAATACTTCAACCTGTTCTACACACTGACCATCACAATGGATCAGCAGCAAAGTAAGAACTCAGAAATTAAAGGACAGAAACTAACTTCCACACTGATGCAAAAGATAAAACTATGCAATGGACTCTGACAAAATAAGATGAATAGAATACTACCACACATCAATTATCTCGATAAATGTTAATGGCTTGAATTCCCCACTGAAGAGACACAGATTGGCTGACTGGATTAAAAAACACAAGCCATCCATTTGCTGTCTTTAAGAAACACACCTGGCTTCAAAAGACAAATTAAAACTCTGAGTAAAGGGTTGGAGGACAATTTTTCAGGCAAATGGAATTCAGAAGAAAAGAGGAGTTGCAACCTTAATATATATGGATTTAACGCAACTAAAGTCAAAAAAGACAAAGATGGTCACTTTATATTGGTCAAGGGAAAAACACAACAAGAAGACGTTTCAATTCTAAATATTTATGCACCCAGTTTAAATGCTCCCAGATTCTTGAAACAGACCTTACTCAGTCTGAGTAATATGATATCTGATAATACCATAATAACAGAGAACTTTAACACTCCTCTTACAGAGCTGGACAGATCCTCTAAACAGAAATTAAACAAAGATATAAGAGATTCAAATGACACCCTAGAAAAACCGTGCTTGATAGACACATATAGAATACTCCATTCCAAAGATAAAGAATATACATTTTTCTCATCACCCCATGGAATGTTCTCCAAAATTGATCATATCCTGGGACACAAAACAAATATCAACAGAATAAAAAGAATTGAAATTTTATCTTGTATCTTCTCAGACTGTAAGGCACTAAAGGTGAAACTCAACTCTAACAAAAATGTTCGACCCCACACAAAGGCATGGAAATTAAACAGCCTTCTGTTGAATGACAGATGGGTGCATGAAGAAATAAAACAGGAAATCATCAACTTACTTGAGCATAACAACAATGAAGACACAAGCTACCAAAACCTGTGGGATACTGCAAAAGCAGTTTTGACAGAAAAAATTATCGCTTTAGATGCCTACATTTGAAAAACAGAAAGAGAGCACATCAACAAACTCACAAGCCATCTTAGGGGGGAATTGGAAAAAGAAGAGCAAACTAAGCCTAAACCCAGTAGAAGAAAAGAAATATCCAAAATCAAATCAGAGATCAATGAAATTGATAACAGATGAATCATTCAGAAAATTAATGAATCAAGGAGTTGGTTTTTTGAAAAAACAAATAAAATAGATAAACTATTGGTCAGAATAACTAGAAATAGAAAAGTAGAATCTCTAGTAACGTCAACCAGAAATGATAAAGGGGAAATAACAACTGATCCCACAGAGATACAAGAGATCATCTCTGAATACTACCACAAACTCTATGCCCAGAAATTTGACAATGTGAAGGAAATGGATCAATATTTGGAATCACACCCTCTCCCTAGACTTAGCCAAAAAGACACAGAGCTTCTGAACAGACCAATTTCAAGTACTGAGATTAAAGAAACAATAAAAAAGCTTCCAACCAAAAAATGCCCTGGTCCAAATGGCTTCACACCAGAATTCTATCAAACCTTCAAGGAAGAGCTTATTCCTGTACTGCAGAAATTATTCCAAAAAATTGAGGAATAAGGAATCTTCCTCAACACGTTCCATGAAGCAAACATCACTCTGATACCAAAACCAGGAAAAGACCCAACCAAAAAGGAAAACTTCAGACCAATCTCACTCATGAATATAGATGCAAAAATTCTCAACAAAATCCTAGCCAATAGATTATAGCTTATCATCAAAAAAGTCATACATCATGATCAAGTTGGTTTCCTCCCAGGGATGCAAGGCTGGTTTAACATACGCAAGTCTATAAACATTATCCACCATATTAACAGAGGCAAAAATAAAGATCATATGATCCTCTCCATAGATGCCAAAAAAGCATTTGATAAAATCCAGCATCCTTTTCTAATTAGAACACTGAAGAGTATAGGCATAGGTGGCACATTTCTAAAACTGATTGAAGCTATCTATGACAAAACCACAACTAATATTTTACTGAATGGAGTAAAAATGAAAGCTTTTCCTCTTAGAACTGGAACCAGACAAGGTTGTCCTCTGTCACTTTTACTATTCAAAATAGTGCTGGAAGTTCCAGCCAATACAATTAGGCAAGACAAGGAAATCAAGGGAATCCAAATGGGAGCAGAGGAGGTCAAACTCTCCCTCTTTGCTGATGACATGATTTTATACTTAGAGAATCCCAAAGACTCAACCACAAAACTCCTAGAAGTCGTCAAAAAATACAGTAATATTTCAGGACATAAAATCAATGTCCACAAGTCAGTAGCCTTTGTATTCGCCAATAACAGTCAAGATAAGAAGCTAATTAAGGACACAACTCCCTTCACCATAGTTTCAAAGAAAATGAAATACCTAGAAATATACCTAATGAAGGAGGTGAAGGACCTCTATAAAGAAAATTAAGAAATTCTCAGAAAGGAAATATCAAAGGATGTCAACGAATGGAAGAACATACCATGCTCGTGGCTGGGAAAAATCAACATTGTTAAAATGTCTATACTTCCCAAAGCAATCTACCTATTCAATGCCATTCCTATTAAAATACCAACATCATACTTTCAAAATTTGGAAAAAATGATTCTGCGTTTTGTATGGAACCAGAAAAAAACCCGTATAGTTAAGACAGTTCTTAGTAATAAAAATAAAGCTGGGGGCATCACCATACCAGATTTTAGGCTGTACTACAAAGCTATAGTGGTCAAGACAGCATGGTACTGGCACAAAAATAGAGACATATGACACTTGGAATCAAATAGAAAACCAATAAATGAAACTAACATCTTACAACCACTTAATCTTCAATAAACCAAGCAAGAACATACACTGGGGGAAAGACTCCCTATTCAATAAATGGTGTTGGGAGAACTGGATGTCTACATGTAAAAGACTGAACTGGACCCACACCTTTCCCCACTCACAAAAATTGATTCGAGATGAATAAAGGACTTAAATTTAAGGCATGAAACAATAAAAATCCTCAAAGAAAGCATAGGAAAAACACTGGAAGATATTGGCCTGGGGAAAGACTTCATGAAGAAGACTGCCATGGCAATTGCAGCAACAACAAAAATAAACAAGTGGGACTTCATTAAACTGAAAAGCTTCTGTACAGCTAAGGAGACAATAACCAAAGCAAAGAGACAACCTACACAATGGGAAAGGATATTTACATATTTTGAATCAGACAAAAGCTTGATAACTAGGATCTATAGAGAACTCAAATTAATCCACATGAAAAAAGCCAACAATCCCATATATCAATGGGCAAGAGACATGAATAGAGCCTTCTCTAAAGAAGACAGACAAATGGTTAACAAACATGTGAAAAAATGTTCATCATCCCTATCTATTAGAGAAATGCAAATGAAAACCACTCTGAGATACCATCTAAGCCCAGTGAGAATGGCCCACATCACAAAATCTCAAAACTGCAGATGCTGGCATGGAGGTGGAGAGAAGGGAACACTTTTACACTGCTGGTGGGACTGCAAACTAGTTCAACCTTTTTGGAAGGAAGTATTGAGAAACCTCAAAGCACTCAAGCTAGACCTCCCATTTGATCCTGCAATCCTATTACTGGGCATCTACCCAGAAGGAAAAAAATCCTTTTATTGTAAGGACACTTGCACTAGACTGTTTATTGCAGCTCAATTTACAATCGCCAAAATGTGGAAACAGTCTAAATGCCCACCAACCCAGGAATGGATTAACAAGCTGTGGAATATGTATATCATGGAATACTATTCAACCATTAAAAAAATGGAGACTTTATATCTTTCGTATTAACCTGGATGGAAGTGGAAGACATTATTCTTAGTAAAGCATCACAAGAATGAAGAAGCATTAATCCTATGTACTCAATTTTGATATGAGGACAATTAATGACAATTAAGGTCATGGTGGGGATGGAGGAATGGGAGAGCAGAGAGAGAAAGAAGGAGGGAGGGGTGGGGAAAGGAAGAGCAGAGAGAGGGAAGGAAGGAGGGGGGTGGGGCCTTGGTGTGTGCCACACCTTTTGGGGGCAAGACACGATTGCAAGAGGGACTTTACCTAACAAATGCAATCAGTGTAACCTGGCTTATTGTACCCTCAATGAATCCCCAACAATAAAAAAAAAAAATCAATGTTCAATACCCATGTTCTTTCTGCTGCCAGAATACCATAAATTACATTACATTAACAATTTCTAATTATTAAATATTTAAAATTCTAAAATTTATGAAAATAAAATTTCGTTCTGATGTCAATTTAATTATTCAGGCAATAGGGATAATATGCCAACATTATTAATTTCAGATTAATATGAGAGTACTCGTGACTAGGTTACAATGTTTGCATTTGGTAGGTAAGGTCTCTGTTGTAGTTGTGTTCTGCACCAGGAGGTGTGCCATATACCCTTACATTCTGCCCACTAGGTGGGAGCACACAGATGGCTCTCTCTCCTACATCTGCCTCCCAGTTTAAATTGAATGGAGTTTTTCTCTTGTGTGAGTATGTGGGCACATATTAAAGAAATGTTTTTATTTACATATTGATTCAAACAAGAACAAAATATATTAATGATGTGATTTATATACTTTGATTATTTTTTATTACTTTTTAATTTTTCTGCCTCTTATGAGGAACATTTTCTAATAATATAGTCTATATAAGTTGAACTTTCTTTGATTGTTCCTGACTAAAGATAAATTTCTTTATCCTTAAAACCAGTTTCTTTCCAGAAATTTTCTTTTTATCAATATTATTAGTCTTCATGAAACCCAAGTTTGAAATATTGCAGGGAGGGCTCAGGGCTAGAACACAAGAGAAAGATAGGCCTTTAGTGAAAGAAGATGTGACTCTCTGAAGAGACTGAAAGGAGATAAACATTAGCATATATAGAGAACGTTTAGGAATAGCAACGCAAGTTTGAGACAATAACATCGATTGTATTGGTTTTTCTTAGAATGTTTGGCTTTATATTGATGAGGGGAAGTATAGATTGAATTAGGAACATAGCAGGTAGGATAGGGTAAGGCCAGGATCATGTAAAAAGAAATCATAAGAGTACTGGGAGTTCTCACGAGCTCAGAGACCAAAGCTTGATAATGGGAATAATTCTTCCATTCAGCATGGCAAATCACCTCCTTATTAGAAGTAGAAATGGAGTTGAGGTGGACTAGCCCAACACTGAGCATTCATTAGCTGAGAAAAGCAGAGGAACAGAGAATTGAAGGTGCTAGCAATGAGCCATAAGTCTTATGTACCCTGGGTTCTAGGCTGTGCAAAAGAATAAAATTATAAGGAAAAGTAGGATTTGGTAGAAAAGATTCTGGGTTTTTAAATGGGCTGAGACAAGACTAAGAGCATGAGATTTGCTGTAATGGAAATAGAGATTAGAATGGAGAAGCAAGAATCCCATGTACTCAACTCTGAAATGAGGATAGTTAATGACCTAGTACATGGTGGAGGGGGGGGATGGGAGAGCAGAGAGGGGGAAGGAGTGGGGGAGTGAGGGGTCACTGTGTGATACACCTTTTGGATGTGGGACACAATTATAAGAGGGACTTTAGCTAACAAATTCAATCAATGTAATCAATGAGGGTTCTTTGTACCCTCAATGAATTCCCAATAATAACAAAAAGAAAAGAAGAAAGAAAAAAAGAAAAAATTCTTTAAAACTTGAAAAAAAAAGAAAAAGAAAGTAGATATTCAAAGTAGCTGCAGTTCCCGGAAATAGTGAGATCTGAGGTATGGTTGCGAGTGTTAGATGGATGAACTGAGTATTATATTTGTCAAAAAAGTCACAAAGAGTTTTTCATATTTCCTTGTAGGATTGATCATTTGCATGTTGGTTTTGCTCAAGGTGAGATCAGAACTTCCAATGGAGAGAACTTCCGATGAAGGAGATGATGGGAGTGACTGAAAGGCAGTGGCCAGAATGTCATCTGATTATTACAAGTGAGACCTTTATCTGCATGGCAGAACACTCAGAGGAGAAAGTTTGGGGCATAAAAGTGGAGTAGGAAAAGTCTAGGTTTAAAAAGAATATCAATGCTGTCCTCTTGTTCTAATATCCTAAGAAATAGAAGCAAATGGTTTCATTCAGAAAGGTGTGTTTTGGGGGAAAGAATCTGTCTGATTTCAGTTGGGAACCGAGGTTAAAGGAACATTCTGTTAAAAAGCTACCATTGTGGAATTTTCCCTCATGCCTACTGCAACAGTGATTTTAGAAAGTGCTTTAGAGAATTTTGTGAAATAATTTTGGGAAGGAAACATGAAAATAAGCGAGGATGAATAGTTGTGTAAATATGTATTCCCCTACATGGTCTTACATTTTAGGTAGCGGCAAAAAACTGTGGGAGGTGAACTTTCCATCTCCAACTCTATAATAAACTCTTACTTGACTCTTCAATTCATTGAAGGCTTAAGGAGTTATACATTTATACTCCTTAATGTCTGTTTCTCTCATTTGCCTCTTAATTACTGAATTACAATAATTTAGAAACTATAAATTTGTACATATACGTTTTCCAGCATGTAAATGGAGATTGTTCATGATGAATTATGTCCAGTTCGATATTACGTACTGGTTGATAATTTCATTCCAATTTTAATAAAAATACACAAATTTCTGCTATATTTGAAGTTCCTTTCAGAAAGGAGAAACTTTGCCCTTCGCTTAACTATGATAATTTCCATGTTTATTTTTATTAAAAGTATTTAAGATCTCATTCAAAAACAAGTATCATAATAAATGCAGGTATATCTTTATCATATTCTCCCAAAACTAAATCACCAAAAATACTAAAATTTACCTTAAATTTGTGTCACTTAAAATGTTATCAGTCTCTCCTGTTAGGTTCTATCACAAGATATATATATAAAATATATATACATATATATGTATTTATATATATAAGAAAAATATATATGTATTTATATATTTATTTGTACATATATAATTATATATGTATTTATATATATAAGAAAAATAACACAGAAATTTGATTTCACTACCTACTTTCTCTGAATCTGAGCCTTGTTATAACTTTAATTTTATTAGGGTCTGAAGAAAATATTTTTAACACACCTGGAGTGACCTAATGTCATTTTTTTTGTATCACAGAAGTGAACTACTATGAAAATGGATTTATGGAGAATTGGCACCTCATGAAAAAATATATTCTTTCCAACATTTTATTATAAAAACTTTTCAAACATATAGCAATGTTTAATGAATGTTACAGTGAACAGTCATTTCCTAGATTCCAAAATTAACATTTTATATAAATGCTTTGAGAAATAGTTATCCTTTCATCTATCCAATTATGAACACACCTTATTTTTGGTTCACTTCAAAGTAAATTGCAGACATCACTAAACTTCTCCCTAAATCTCTCAGCATGTGTGTAATTAACTAAAGCTCTTAACTCAAGTGTTTCTTGGCCCACATTAAAAAACCAAATTTGCTATTTGTGAGGCAAAGGGGTGTATGTGTTCCAAAAGTGCTCATACATAACACTGTGCTGGCACACTACCTAACATGTTATGTAGACCAACTACCAACGACTTCAACTACCAACCCGAAAATTGTGAACAGAATATTGGTTGCTAAGTTTCCACAAAACCTTTTTTATTTCATTGTACTTATTTTTATTGCCTTGCATAGGGTTCATATTTAATATAATTTTGTAATTAAATAACCCCCGCTTTAAACAGGACTTTCTCATTTGTTTTGTTTCCGATGGTGTATTTCACTCTGGATTATTTCATTGCCCCCTAAATTGCAGACGCCTTCAGGCAGTGGACTTGTGGTGGCGTATGAAGACAAAGGGTGATTACAGCAATCCTTACTAAGCTTGGCCTAATATGATGTCGATGAAGACAAAGGGTGATTACAGCAATCCTTACTATGCTTGGCCTAATATGATGTCGATGCAGTTCCTCCTCTTGTGGCAGAAAATGGTTTATTTTTGCCAGTCAACATTGTATTTAATTTCAAAATCCATTAATGATCTTATTAATCAAAATGTTACTATTTTGAATAATTTAGCTAATATTACAATGGCATGAGGAGAATAAAATATTAAACTCATGTTTTTTCAAGTATGCCTAAGTTGCTGAGAGGCCAGATTTCATGAGCTGAATTACATTCAAATTATTTGACAGCCAGTTATAAAGTCAATGACTAATTGGAATAAGCAACAGTTTGTAAAACTCATGCAGAGTCTGATGCATCCTCTAAAATTTTGTTACTGGATAATAGAAAAATCTGGGATATACTGGGGCACGGCAGGGCTGCAAGGGTGGCGGGAGATGCTCAGAAGGGTTGGAACAGACCATGTGCACGTATCAACAAGTCTGGAAGTATTTTAACATTTAAACAACTGGTCCAGCTTCCATGCTGTGTATTGCCTGAATGTCAGCCCTGATGTGCAGGTGAAAATCAAAATAGTATTCTCAATACTGAAAACATACTTTCTTTAGAGTTGAGGAGTATCGCCAAAGAAAAAGTTTTCTTTCCACTATATTTAATTATTGGCTGTATTTTGTGCTTTTAAAATGTCATTGCACATTCTGCTTTAAGGGACAGTGCTCTCTCCTCCAGAGCAGGAAATGTGAAATAAGAAGTTAGTTACTCAAATTACCACAGAGCACATTTTGAAATGAAGATAGATCTGTGAGGAGGCGCAAAGTAATTAGAGGATGAAAGGAAAATAAATGGAGAAAGGTCAGTAAATCTCATCACTTGCTGGAACCTATAGGATTTCCTATTGCTATCAATTAAAAATAAGCAGCAGTTCATTAACGCAAACAGAAGGTTCTACAGAGATCGCCACAACAAAGTGCAAGTTTATGAAACAGTGTTTTTTGGTCAGGGGACTTTTCAAATCTTCTCCTGCCATGCTTACTCACAAGCATCTTTCTCTCAGAACCTGTCTAGCTAACACCACCAACCGAACTCTGTTCTTTTCCTCTGCTCTTGGGAAGGCAAATCCAGCATTCATATATATAATCCATAAGGGTGTCCATACAGTTCGTGTGCAATTTACAATGCCATTCTGTATATGTTACCCCAGAATTAGACACACACACAGACACACTAACACAGAATTAATTATCTTACTGTTAGTTGAAGAATTAACTTTTAAATGTCTTTAAATTTTTAGAGTTTAGTTGGGTTCTGAAATGCTGAAAACCAAACAAATAAGCAATAAAAAAATATACCAGTCAAAAATAATGTAATAACAAACAAGTAATGAAAGTTATCACTCAATAATTTGAAATTGAAGTATATATATTTTAGGGAATCAAATATAAAATCATTTTCCCATAAAGACCTTTGTCAAATTATTTGACAGCCAGTTATAAAATCATTGACTAATTGGAATAGTCAATGACTTTCCATTGCCAAGATGTGGAAATAACCCAAGTGCCCATCAACCCATGAATGGATAAATAAATTATGAGATATGTTTATCATGGAGTACTATTCAGCCATAAGAATGATGGAGGTTTTACAACTTTTGTATTGGCCTGGATGGATTTGGAGAACATTCTCCTGAGTATTACAGGAATGGAAAGCAAGTATCCAATGTACTCAATACTAATGTGAAACCAGTAGATGAACACTGCAGGAGAGAAAAACAAAACTAAAATCAAGTGGGGCGGAGGGAGAGAGAAGAAGGGTGGGGATTTTGTGTGCTCTCACCTAACAGACACAATGTAGGGGTACATGGCACCCCTCCTGGGTGAAGGGCTCAACTACAACTTGGAATTTACCTAGCAAATGCAAACAATAGAACCTAATTGTTTATGCCCTTATGTCAATGTGGGAAATTTTTAAAAAAAATAAAATAATCTTGAAGAATAAATTTCAGATGTTAAGTTATAAAATGGTGGAGACAGAACATCATGAACTTGAGCTTCAAATATAAAAATGTTAAGACTTTCATTACTATGTTGAATAGTAGTGGAGACAGTGGGAATCCTTGCCTCATTCCTGATCTGAGTGGAAATGTTTTCAATTTTATACCATTCAATATTATATTGGCTGTGGGTTTGCTGTAGATGGCCTCTGTTAGTTTAAGAAATGTCCCCTCTATGCCTATTTTCTTAAGAATTCTGATCATGAAAGGATACTCGATATTATCAAAGGCTTTTACTTTTGCATAAATTGAGAGAATCATATGGTCTTTGTTTTTTATTTTATTGATGTGATGTATTATATTTATAGATTTGAGTATGTTAAACCAACCCTGTAACCCTGGAATTAAAGCAACTTGATCATGGTGTATAATTTTTTTGATGTGTTGTTGAATTCTATTTGCTAAGATCTTATTGAATATTTTTGCATTGATATTCATTAATAATATAGGTCTATAATTTTCGTTCTTTCTCGGATCCTTCCCTGGTTTGAGGATCAGGGTGATATTTGCTTCATAGAATGTGTTGGGAAGTCGTCCTTCTTTTTCTATGCTTTGGAAAAGGTTGTAAAATATAGGTACTAGTTCCTCCATTCTATTTCCCCAAATCTAAGACTCAACCACACAGGATGAAAATACAAATATTACTAGTTGTCTCTATTTTAGAGGTGGGGATGGGAATGACCACGGAATTGAAGGAAAAGGTACAAAGATATACATGAAGTGTTCCGTGGCAACCACGGCTGCCTAAATTCTGCTTTCCAGCAGCTGGAATTGGCAAGAGGTACAAGTGTTAGAAAACTAAAACATTCAAATAAAAAGTGCAGATAGAAGGTTGGTGTCATAAGACAAAGAAAAACATTGAACAAAGAATGTGAACGCATAGGAGATAGCATGAAGTCTAACATAAATTTAGCTGAAATCTCAGAAAGAAAAGAAAGAGACGCAGAAGCTGCTAGGACCAAAAGAAGCTGGAACTCCAAATGAACAACAGCACGCTTAACAGCTAACACCCCAACCCCCAGAAAGGAAGCTAGGAGACAAGTAACCGTCTTTTCAAAATGCTCATCCACCAACATAGAATTTTGGACCCCAATACACCAGAAGAATAAAGAGGGAAAGAAATAATTTAGGATGAAAATAAGGCTTAGAAAATCTGTCACCAGCAGAAATATCCCAAGGAAAACCCTGAGCCATGCTCTTCCCGAAGAATGGCATGACCTTGTAGCTGTCTGGAGATTCTTTCAGCAGCACTAATTTTCATTATTTTGTTATTTACCTATTCATGTTTTTAATTTTTAACCCATAATAATTAAAAATAAATTCCAAAAATATTAGGAGGCAGAGAAGATGACCAGCTATTCTCCAGAACACTGGATATGTGATTTGTGGTGATATGGTAGTTGCGCATAGAGGTGGGGTGCTTGTAATATTGTGTTACAAGCACACAATGTTTGGCGTAAAACCTGGGGAACCGGGATATCCACCACCACAAACATTGATCATTTCTTTATTTGGGGAGCATTGCAAATCGACTCTTCCAGCTATTTTGAAATATGTTTTGGCTTACAGGTCTTATTCCTGCTCACAGTATTTTTGAACCCTTTACCAACTCGTCTTCCCCTGCCCCCACCACTAGGTTTCCCAGCCGTTAGCAATTACCCTTTTTTTTTTTTTTATCTCTATCTCCATGTTATTTGTGGGATAAGTGGGAGGTTTTCAGCTCTCATATCTAAGTGAGAACAGGTGAACTTTCTCTTTCTGTCCCTGGCTTTTTTCACTTTGTAACTCCCTCTAGTTCTAAACATGTTGTTGCAAGTGACAGGATGTCATTGTTTTTTTAAGGTAGAATAATACTCCATTGTGTACATACACACCACATTTTCTTTGTTTTTTAGCTGTTCAGCCTGAAATTAGAGGGTTTTAATGACAGGATGGCCCCTCCTCAAGGATTAGGGAAATGAGTTCCGTTAAAGCATTTAGGCAACTAAAACTATTCCTATATGAACAGATATTAAATTACTTAACAGGTGTTATTGACTACCACCTATGAGATTGTTTTAGACAATGTAGATACATTTATAAATAAGCAGAAAATACTCCCTACCTTCGTGGAGCTTGAAGTCTCTTCATAAACGCATATAAAGTTACAATACGACTAACCAGTAAGTTGTATGTTGGTAAGGCAGAGAGCTAAATGCTATAAGTCACAGGGGTCCTCAAACTGTGGCCCGCAGGCCACATGAGGCGGTGTGATTGTATTTGTTCCCGTTTTGTTTTTTTACTTCAAAATAAGACATGTGCAGTGTGCCTAGGAATTTGTTCATAGTTGTTTTTTTTAAACTATAGTCGGGCCCTCCAACGGTCTGAGGGACAGTGAACTGGCCCCCTGTTTAAAAAGTTTGAGGACGCCTGTAAGAGATGCAGGAGGCAAGGGAATTGGGAGTTGTGGGCACCTTGTAGAGTTGTGGTTTAGGGCAGATATGTAAATGACCTGCCTGAGAACATGACAGGCAGCAGAAATTTCAGGGAAAAGAGAGAGCACACCATGACAATGTAAGGGGTTGGGTGCCAGGCGATAGGGGTCTGGGCTGGGGGGATGCAAGCACAAAGGCGACAGTGTGCATGCCACATGCGTGTGACGGAGGTCAGTGAGCTAGGGGAAGTGACCCAGGGAGGCTGCGTTCTGAGAAGTAGTGTGGCATTGGGGATATGCATCGGGCCTCGAAACCCAATATAAGATTTGGCTTTTACTCCGAGGAAAGTGGGAAACCATCATGAAGTTTTGAACCAAGGACTAGCAATATGACTTTTAATTTAAAATGATCCCTCTGTCCACTGTGTTGAAAATAGATTGAAGAAATGAAGACTAAAGAAGAATCAGTGCTGGTGGTTGGAAAACAGTGGCAAAGTTCTATGTGAGACCTGATGGCATCTGACACCAGGCGGGCAAAGTGGGGATGAACAACAAGACTTTGGATATATCTTGAAGGCAGAGTGGTGGGATTTGCTGGTGTATTGGAATCAAAGATGTCTTCCAAGTTTTTGTTTTATCTGAGCCACTGAAAGGATGATTAGAGGGATGTTTGCAATATATTTTCATTGTTATTCCAGATAAAAATGAAATTTTCTTTGAAGAATTTGCTGTGGAAAATTTTAAGTGTATTTTGCAAATGATCATTTGGATTACTTACAAGAAGAGCTTTATAATTCTCATTCCTGCAAATTACTTTAAATGGAATGTAATGGGCAATTAATCTCTTGAGTTTTTTTTTTTTACAGTATTCTCATCTGTAAAATAAAACTTTCCAGCCCTGTTTACAAAGAGGAAAACTTAAAAATATGCAAGAATAAAGAAAAGAAACATGATGTGTAGATATAGTCTGAATTTTGCAATGTGTTCCAAAGCCAGGTTTTTTTTTATTATTATAAATTATAGGGGAATACGCTTCCATAACTTGGACTGTACTGTATACAACGAGTGAAAAATAGATTTTCAAATAAGATTTTGACAAACATTCAGTCAGTGTAGTATAATTATATTACAAACTGTTGGTTGTGACATGCTTAATAGGCCCTAAGCTTTGTGCTAAGCACTTTTAAAGGTTCTTTTCATTTATTCTCTTTAGCATACCTGAGAAATACAATGTCTTCCATTTTTATACATTAAAAAAAAACTGAGAAAAGTGATAAACTCTATAATGCAGCCAACAAGTGAAAGAGAAGGGATTTAAAGCTATCTTGAGTCTATTAAATAGCCTATTAAAATATAGTGCATTAAAAACTAGAAAATGTCCTAAACGAACATTCAGAGTGCAGAATTTTAACAGTGATGATGAATACAACCACTGCAGGAGACTTTCATTTTTTAAAAAAACTTTGAGGGCGGTGCTTGTGGCTCAAAGGAGTAGGGCGCCGGCCCCATATACCTGAGGTGGAGGGTTCAAACCTGGCCCCGACCAAAAAACAAACCAAAAAAACTTTGACAGTGCTTTAAAATATCTTCAACAATGAGCACTTTTTATTCTAATGACCACACAAAAGTATAACAACAAAGTCTGATGACCACATATTATCATTAACTATCTAGTCTTCTAGTAAATTTCCTGATGGCTTTGAGGAATTGCAGCATGATTATTTGGGCATGCTCTCAACATAAGGACCAGAAACCAGGGGTCCTCAAATGGTGGCCCGCAGGCCACATGAGGTGGTGTGATTGCATTTGTTCCCATTTTTTTTTTTTATTTCCAAATAAGATATGTGCAGTGTGCATAGGAATTTGTTCATAGTTTTTTTTCATTTAAACTATAGTCCAGCCCGCTAATGGTCTGAGGGACAGTGAACTGGCCCCCTGTTTAAAAAGTTTGAGGACCCCTGAATTTCTTCTAATCGTTCCCTCTGTTTCTCAGCTGTTCAAATATCCTTTGACCCTAGTCTTCCCTGCTTCCATCTGCACCGGCCCTGAAACAGCCTCTTTGACTGAGGCTTCCTTTAGAGTATTTAGAAGACGTTTCTTTTTCTCCTTTAAAATGCTTTTCACTGTCCCTGCTCGATCATTTCCTTCAGGACTGTTATTCTCTTCCAGGACTTTCAGGGCATATTGAACCCAGTGGTCTCCCATGCCCCTGGTCTTCTATCTGAGTGTGAATAAGTTCTTTTCTTCATAGTTCTATTTTCTAGCTTTTTATTTACCCACTAAAGCATTTTCCTGAATTCTAGAAAGTCTACACAACCTGCTAAATAAAATAAACTTTAATAAAGCATTTTCTGCCCCCTGGCTTTAAAAGCATTTAGTCTGACTCATCCCGTGAACAAAACAAACCCTTTTACAGGGTAATCTCTCAGACTGAGTGGTTTCAAACTGAAATATAACTCTAGGTTATTTTATTGTGTCAACTATTTCTCTGACTATACATTTAGACATATGGACACACCTCTTATCTATAAAATATGCACCTATGTCATAAAATCTCGGTGTTGGACAAAGCCCAAAATATCATCGAATTGAAGTCTAGTCACCAAATAGTATTGGAACATTTCGGTACTTTCCTCAGTGAGCAAACATTTTATTTTTCCAACAGGTGGAAAAGTCTTATGAGCACCAAGCAGGAAGGCAGAGGTTTTCTGAGTTGGCAACAGATTTTGTTTCTAGAGACTGTTGTGAGATAGTTCTTACCTATGCCCATAGCAAAACCTGTTTCCCCACAGATTCCCCAGAGATTTTAGCTATTTGTTCTTAGTTCTCCCTAAATTTCTACATGATGCATCTAATTCCTCTGTTGTGTAAAAGCACTTTATGTACAATTAAGGACAGCTGTTACATTGGGCTTCCTCACCAGTACCTGCTCCTGTTTCTTCTACCTTAAAGTCATCTTTAAAATCAGCAAAAGGAGTACATATACCACAATTTATTAATCCATTCGTGGATCGATGGGGACTTGGGCTTTTCCCATGACTGGAGGGAGGGGGAAGGAGGGGGATTAATGGGATTACACCTGTGGTGCATCTTACAAGGGTATATGTGAATCCTAGTAAATGTGGAATGTAAAGGTCTTAGCAAAATAACTAAGAAAATGATGCAAAAGCTATGTTAACTAATGTGATGAAAATGTGTCAAACGATCTATGAACTAAGTGTATGGTGCCCCACGATCATACTAATGTACACAGCTATGGTTTAATAAAAATAAAAAATAAATAAATAAATAATAAAAAAAAATCAGCAAAAGGAAACCTTTATTTAAAACAACAAATACCTTCCACCGGATTGTGATTTTGAGTCTATTGTAAGGACTCAAATAAGAGGCTTAGTTCTTTCAGTTGAGAATCAGGAGATTTCCCCTTTCTGTTTTTCCTAGAAGTACTGTAAGAACTTTCTCTGCTTCTTTGAAATGCATGTGCATCTTTTTAAAGGCTAAGGGTAGATTCCCCTCCGGGAATGTTTTCTGCAGGATCGGGGAGTCATCTCTTTGAAATGTTATCAACAAGGAAGGAAAAAATCTCATAACTCCCGGTTTCTTAGGACAACAGAGATTAACTTCAGCTGGTTCTGAATTGTCAAGCTTGCCTTAGCTCAAGAAGGAAGGAGAAATTTATTGTTTTCACTTAAAGGCAATTAGCAAACACAGGTGGCTACCCTAAATACAACTTGAATTTAGCACAAACTGGGTGTAACGGTGCACTCAAGCCTCCGTTACCTGAGGACTAGTTACTGTTTCTCTTGAGAACTGGATGGGTTGTGTTTGCTTGGCTCTATACACGGTAAGATTTCCTTCTGTCTTCACAATCTTTTTAGCAAACTGACAATGGTGTCCATCACATTCCTGTTTAAGGCTTATTAAGACACAAAACTTTTATTTTTCTTCTACTTTTACGGAGAGGTTTTCTGAGGTTCCTAGATATATTTTTCCAACACTCCTGTATGGAATCTCTCATATATGTTTATTTAATTGAAAGGATATAGAATTTTACTTACAAATGTGATGACATAATCAGAGTCCATTATTCGTGATGGGAGGAAAAAGAAGGAAAGTGTTTTTGAATACTTTTAAATTTACTTTTAAAATCTGCTGGATGTTATGTATTGAAAGGATGTAAGAATTAGCTGGTTTTATTATGGAGCCATTAGTTATGACTTGTGTCACAGAAAACATAACAAATGGTCTGAAAATTAAAGATAAATTGTGTAAATAAATACACATATATTCATACATATAAAAATAGTTTTAAAATGAGTTTTAGAAGTAATATAAATGTACACTAATAAACTTTTTGATACTATAGAATAAGACGACAATCATTTAATTTTCAAAGAATTTATAAAGAATATGTTTTGAAGGCAACTTTATCAGACCAATAAAATGCAAATCTACGAGGTAAGGATAAAAGTAATATCCAGGGGAGTTAAGTGTCTACCTTGACATCCCTTTTAGCTCAGTTAAGAACAGATTAAGACTGATCTTTATAGCTCATCCATCTAACGAGCATAATGTTTTAAGGTTATGGAGTATCATTTAGTATTTCAGTGAGCTACAAGTTTGGGTCTGTTTGCTCATTTTTCTGTTGCACAGAAAAAAAGAATAAAATGGTAGAAGTTGTTAATTCATCCAATACCTCTTTATTTGTCATGATCCCTATGCTGAGCACTGTAATAGATACCAGAAATGAAGTAAGGCGAGAAAATTTATCAGGAAAATGTAATCAGATAAAATGCTTAATAAGAATTGTAATAAATAACAAAGAAGAATGGGTATTCTTGGTGCTTGTAAAGAGGAGGAAATACTCTGGTGAGTGGGGAGAGCTTCTCCTGGAAAATAACATGTGAAGGAAGGGATTAGGAGAACAGTGGTGGGCCAGTTAAGGTGGAGGCAATAGGATCAATTAAGAACGCAGAGATGATTTCAAGTGCCTAGGGCCAGGGGTCCTCAAACTGCGGCCTGCGGGCCACATGAGGCGGTGTGATTGTTTTTGTTCCCGTTTTGTCCTTTTACTTCAAAATAAGATATGTGCAATGTGCATAGGAATTTGTTCATAGTTTTTTTTTTTTTTTTAAACTATAGTCCGGCCCTCCAACGGTCTGAGGGACAGTGAATTGGCCCCCTGTTTAACGTTTGAGGACACCTGGTAGGCCCTGATGCAGAATGAAGTCAGTACATTTAAGGAAGTGAAAGAAGGTTTGAATGGAAGCTAATGAGTGAGGTACATCCTTTTTGGTGAAAAGAACAGGTTTCCTTGTTTAACATTTACATTTAAGGCCATTTTTCTTTTCTTTTCTTTCTTTTTTTTTTTTTTTAGACAGAGTCGCAAGCTGTTAACCTGGATAGAGTGCTATGGCATCATAGCTCACAGCAACCTCCAACTCTTGGGCTCAAGCGAGCTTCTTGCCTCAGTTTTTCTATTTGGTAGAGACAGTCTCGCTTTTGCTCACACTGGTCTTCAACTTGTGAGGTCCAGCAATCCGCCTGCCTCTGCCTCCCAGGGTGCTAGGATTACAGGTGTGAGCCTCCGGGCCCGGCCTTAGGCTATTTTTCAATTCAAAATTTTTATTCTATAGACAATTTTCATGCTTTATATATTTCCAGAATTTTATATATTTCATCTGTTTTCTGATTATTTCATATTGTTTATATTTTTAGTGATGAACAGCTATTGAAAGTAATTTTCTTTTTTCATTTTGAATTTTATTTCAGCCTTTCCTCTAAGTTTTTGGTGATTAATTGTTCCAGATGTTTGTCCATTTAAATTTTCTAAAGGGACTGGATTTTAATGATCTCTATTTTTGTTTTTTATTACATAGGAATAGATTCTTGTTTTTTTTTTTTTTACGGTTTCCTTTTTTTGTCTGTTTGCTTTCTTGTCTTTTTCCTGAGTTCTCAAATAAAAATTAGCTTGCCTAATTTATTTTGAATAATTCCTGCTCTTGATAATTACATAAAAATTTCAATTTATATATTCCACAAACTGTTCTATATTTCATGCTTTGTCAGTTTTAAATATTTCAAAAAATTTTACTTATAACTTCACTTTTCTAAAACTTACAGTTAGTTCCAGATTTAAGAAAAATTTGAAAAGCTATTCTTTTTCTTTTTCATAGTTTCTGAAAATACTGTTTCCTGATGAGAACTCATAGTATGTATAAGGTGAATGTTCTAAATCCATCGAGGTTTGTTCTGTGGCTTACCATAGGTTAAATTTGCATTAATGCCATTTGTGTGCGCACATAGACTATCTACTTGATCTTGCTGAAAATCTATATTTTATAGTCATATTGGCTTATATTTAAATTGTTTCATAACTTTTGTCTTTGGCCACTTTTGTCAGTAAGAAATGCCCAGACGAGCCTGGGCATGGTGCCTTACACCTGTAATCCCAGCATTCTGGGAGGCTAAGGCATGTGAATGGCTTGAGCTCAGAAGTTTGAGACTAGCCTGAGCAAGAACAAGACCCCATCCCTACTAAAAACAGAAAAAAGACCCCATCTCTACTAAAACCTAGCCGGGCATAGTGATGCATGCCTGTAGTCCCAGGTACTCAGGAGGGTGAGGCAAGAATATTGCTCAAGCCCAAGAGTTTGAGGTTGCTGTGAGTTTGTTGACACAACAGTCTTCCCAGGGCAATAAGGAGAGAGTCTATAAAAAAAAAAAAATGCCCAATTTGTCGTTGATTACTTAGGAAATAATACATAGATAACTGGATTCTTCCAAGCGGTGCCAGGAATGCACCATGGACTTTCACACATTTCTCATGGGAGTCTAGTATGACGTGGCCAACTCAGAGAGCAATCTGGTGACATAAGTATGTCTGTGTCACTTGCCTCAGCAAATACACTCCACCTACATCCCCTACCTGGTGCAATTCGTGAATGCCTGCTAAATGAATGAGTGAACCAAGGAGGAAGGAAGGACTGGAGTGTGGTATTTATACACAATATTACATTCTGTAGACATCATAAGCTTCAGACCAATCACATTCATGGTGATGTGGATAGATATTAAAAACATAGGGCTGAATAACAACAGTAAGAAAGAACAATTCTAACCATTCCATAACACATTGTTATTTAATCAAAGTAGAAAAATATAGACTTATAACAACATATTAAATAGGTCAATAATACTTAAAAATTCAGGGATATAACTCAGAAACATTATATTGTTTTTCTGGGAAAACGGTGGAATGGAAGTGAAGAAATAAGTAAAAAATGCATTTACATAAAAAGTGAGAGAAAGTCCTTGAACTGACTAATGTTTTTTTGTGAGGAACTCAGCCTTCTCTGCACTTCGGTTCAAATGCGATCCGATCCCATCAAATGAATGCAGAATAAAATGGCATATGGTGAAGTTGAAGAGATAGGAATTACCTGATTATTAAGAACCAAAAAGGGTAATGAATTTCTATTTTACTTCAGATATGAAGCAGCCATTGATCTTCCCTAAACTATTACACCGTGTGTCTACAAGATGAGAAAGGGCAGATGAAGGACAGAGACGCGATCCTGGTTGAGATGATGGCTGCTCGATTCAGGTATTTATAGAGATTTTGGGAAGAAATCAGATTTTAACTATCGTTCAGATTTAAATCTAGTGAAGACACCATTAATTTTGTTTGAATTGTTCACAAGGAGAATATTAGATAGAGGTTTCTGCAGTTTTTTAGCTAATAAAAAGTCAGAAATCCTGATGTTGCATAATTAGGACCAGATGAACACATTTTTAGTGGACAATTTCAACAATAAAAAAAATCCTCAAATGAATGTTATTCTGTAAAATAACTTGAATTTACATTTAAGCGTAAATTTGATATTTTTAAAATCATTTGATCATTTAATTTTTGTGCTATTAATGTTGGTAGAATATAAACGTATTTCTAGTATTCCCTTCTCCAGCTTATTGGAGAGGATATTAATTGGCCCAATGAAATTCAAAGTACTGACATAGGCTTCTTCTAATATTTATCATTGTGACATATAACTTTTAAAAATTTTAATCAATTGTGAATCTATGTTTTTGGCATAAGAAAATATATGGCTTTTGGTGGCGTTGACTGAGATGAGGAGAAAGTATTATTTTGGACATTTTTACCAGTGGTATGAACGAGAAGAAATGCAAAGGCAAAACTCTGAAGAAACTAAGGTACAGCTCAGGTTGAAGAATTTGCTCGTCCACAGGAGATAGTGACTAGAAAAATAGTAGTCATGAGTATGGACTTAGCAAGAAAAGA
Organism: Nycticebus coucang; assembly: GCF_027406575.1. Taxonomy (NCBI): domain Eukaryota; kingdom Metazoa; phylum Chordata; class Mammalia; order Primates; family Lorisidae; genus Nycticebus; species Nycticebus coucang. The sequence continues at coordinate 116,346,339 of NC_069790.1, read as the reverse complement.
GGCTGTTTTAGGAGAGGATAGTCACAGAGTTTAAAGAAGTGAAAGTTCTAGTGAAACCAAGATGGGCAAGCTTCCACTGGCTTCAGTGACTTGGCAATCATTATAGAGGCAAAATTCAGGTCACAGTATAGTGGAGACTGATGGGCACGAGCAGGTGTAGAGTATATTTATATGCAAATGGATTTTGATTTTATTCACAATTTTCCTGTAAATAGAAGAGATTTGAGGGTGATATAATAGTGATGATGTGAGGGGAAACAGATCAGTAGAGAATACACTTAGAGATCTAAAAATAGATCTGCCATTCAATCCCTATAATCCCTCTACTGGGCATATACCCAGAAGACCAAAAATCACATCAAAACAAAGATATTTGTACCAGAATGTTTATTGCAGCTCAATTCATAATTGCTAAGTCATGGAAGAAGCCCAAGTGCCCATCAATCCACGAATGGATTAATAAATTGTGGTATATGTACACCATGGAAGATTATGCAGCCTTAAAGAAAGATGGAGACTTTACCTCTTTCATGTTTACATGGATGGAGCTGGAACATATTCTTCTTAGTAAAGTATCTCAAGAATGGAAGAAAAAGTACCCAATGTACTCAGCCCTACTATGAGACTAATTTAGGGTTTTCACATGAAAGCTATAACCCAGTTACAACCTAAGAATAGGGGGAAAGGGGAAAGGGAGGGTAGGGAGGGGGGAGGTGGGTAGAGGGAAGGGGATTGGTGGGATTACACCAGCGGTGCATCTTACAAGGGTGTATGTGAAACTTGGTAAACGGTCTGTGAAGCTAGGGAATGATGCCCCATGATTATATCAACGTACACAGCTATGATTTAATAAAATAAAAAAAAGAGAATGAAAGCTTGAAGAAAGGGGAGAAAGGTCATCTCTGAAAGGGAAAGAGACACTGGTTCTCCTGCAATAGGAAAGGTGGAGGAGAAGGTGAGGGCAAGTGGGTTTGTAGATGTCCCAATCAGTTAGGGAAGTTAGATGATAGCTTTTATGCACTCTGGGTTACAGACACCAGTTGGTGTAAGGGCCACACATTTTGAGACACTTCAGGAACAATTAACACAAACCCTTATTAGATTTTCAGTTTACACAGTATTTAAGTGTTCTTGTTTGGATAAAGTAGCATCAGTCATAGTTTCTGAAACAGGTCAGACTAAGCAGTCATGTTCTCAGTTGCTCTAGTTTTCTTGTTGAGCGAACTGGGCTCTCTGTCGCCTTAGTGCTTGGCTTGTTTTGTGCTCACACAAGGTTCCAGCCCAGTCACTGAAATATATGTATTCTCAGAAAGTATGTCTGTCTCAGGTCAACACTGAATTATCCACAGCACGAACCCATCTCAATTTTGGCTGATAAAGACTCCTAAGAATGCATAAAAGTTCAGTATTTCTCCTACTCCCATAGAAATTCAGGGTGTTCTAGTAATCTGAGGATGATGATGATGAGATCTTTTACTATCATTAGATCCTTTGATTGGATAGTACTCTGATGAAGAGTTTCTTAGAGTCACTGAGGAATGCAAATGGACTTCAGGATTTCACAGAATCTCAGAATTCCATGAAAATTGTATATAATCCACTTATTTTAGGAAAAGTACCATAGGCATAGTTGTATTCTCAAAGGATGATGACCCCCAAATCATGTAGGACCAAACACTCTTTATTCTGATTATTTTTCCTAGTGAGCATAAAAATGGAAATTAATGTAAAATTATTCTTGAAATTTACATTCTTCTCAGGCATAAAAACCTAGATATAAATTAATGATCTGGAATCAGCCTAGACTTATTTTAAATTTTCAGCAAAAGTTATCTCTTTCGTGATTGCCTGACACGTTGTTCATACTGATGAACATGCCTTCATAGGTTTTATTGAAGTTCAACATTCATTCAAGAACTATTTCAGAGCACCTCCTCTTCTAGGAATCAGATCTTAGGGTTAGAACAACAAAGAAGGCAAAAATATCTGCCTTTGAAAAACCATCTTCATCTTCCTAGAGTATTAAAAAAGATTACATTTAAATATCATATATTCGAATATTCATACCTTAACAGGGTGTCTGGGAGATCAGTAATTATTGAACTCAACTGAATTATTGAAACCATAACCACAATTTTCTCTTTAAATCACAAAATGTGCAATATAAGCCATTGTGAATAGGGTAAAATATCACATTTTAGTGCTCAAAAATGCCAAAGATTGGCTTTAAAATCCCAAATAAATACGTATCATGCTCAAAAAACACAAAATTATTATTCCACATGAACATTAAAAAAAAATACTGTTTATGCTTAAATGCTTTAAAAGTATTCACCACTTTCTTCTTTACCAAATTGTCTTGGGAATCATTGCAAATCCTCACATTAATGTTGCATTTTAACAACATTGGAAGAGCACTCCCTGAGACAATTACTGTGTTGAATGCTGTAGTAATGTTACATCAACAATGCACAGCAAAACAATGAAATTGGAAGATAAGATAGAGCATTCTCTTGTACATTTAAGCTCAAATTCTTATGCCTTACTCCACTAGGAAGGATAAAGAGTTCACAATTACACTTCATAGTAGGACACTGGAATTCTAAAAGAAATGTTTTCTCTAGAACTTGATAGTAACAATTATAACGTTAAGACCTCTGCTTTATGCCTTTTTTCTTTCTCACATGTTGAATGCAGCTATGGTGGTACATCTTAGTTTAGCATTTTATATACTGAGACTGCCTTAATTTCTCCTTAACCGAGAGAAACTAGAATTCCAAAGTTGTTATGGAGAAAATAAAGTGTTAAAATGTAGTTTAGGCCCATGAAGTCGATTGAACATGGTCCAGGAAGATGATATCCTTCCACCGCTACAAGTTCACTCTAACCTGCAGAGTGTATACTCTAATCTGCTTGCTGGACTTGGGCACACTCGACCCAACAGACCCTGGAAATGTGCCCAGACTTTGGGATCCTGCATCTCTGTTATTGCCAGGAGAACTTACTTTGGGCTAATTCACTTCTCTCAGGAAGAATATAAGAAACACGAGTGGCACAGCCAGATTACTCAGCTATACCCAAATCTATACGTTAAACAAAAGTCTATTGTCATATGTTGGTAAGATTTTGTTGTTGCTTGTTGTGTGTCATTACTTGGCATAACCAATAAAGGGAGGCATTTGGGGGTTAGTGATATCCAGAAATGGAGCTCAGGGAGGTCGAAGAAGACCAACGTCATATATGTATTTTTTCTAAGCAAACAAAAATGTTCACTGGAGCCAAATGGTGGTTCTGCCAAGTTCAATAAATAGAAGATGAGAGATTATATTTTCAAACTTTAATGGAAATAAAGTTTAATCATTGTTTACAGCCCAACAACTCTGGTGTTTAGATTTTTATTTAGTAAATGTGCAATGGAGCTCTGAATCTGATTTTTTTCTTATTTTGGATAAATATAAGGGTACATACAATTAGGTTACATTATTTGCTACTGTTAGGCAGTGTCCAAGTTGTAGTTAAGTCCCTTACCAGGATTGGGCCATATACCCCTTCACTGTACTTGTTAGGTGGGAGCTTAGCCACTGTCTTCCTTCCCTTCCTCTCTCCTCCCGTTTCCCCTATCACTCTTCTTGAATTTAATTTTCTCTCATGTGGGCCCACAGTTGTTCATTTACTAACTTCCAATTGGTGTTTAGTACATGAGGTGCTTGATTTTTCCATTCTTGATACATTATACTAAGAATGTTCTTCAGCTCCATACAGGTAGATACAAAATTTTTAAATTCTATCTTTTTTATGGCCAAATAATAATATTCCATTCTATACATATACCACAGTTTATTAATCCACACATGTGTTGAAGGGCACTTGATTTTTTTTGCATGTTTGTGATTGTGAAGTGAGCTGCAATGAACATTTGTGTGCAAATGTCCTTATGGTAAATAATTTTTTTTTTCTTTTGGGTAGATACCTAGTAATGGTATCACTAGGGTCAAATGGAAGGTTTACATCTAGCTCTTTGAGGATTTCCCATACTTCTTTCCAAAAAAGCTGTATGAGTTTGAGATATGATTTTTAACAATAAGTCCTAGTGAAACTGAGGCAAGTAGCACAGAAATCACCAAGAAACATAGATGTCAAGATTCAAGTCCTAAGTCATTTTAAGAGAAATGTGACTTTATTTGAAATTTCTCCCTAGGAACTTGACACAAATGAGATATTCTGTTCCAGGGATCTATAATCCTGGTTCTAGTCACACTTAGTATGATGGGCAAGCCACTAGTATATCAAGTTCTGGGTTATCTTCCAAGGGAGACAGAAGTGGAAAAAAAAAAAAAAAACAACCATAACATAAACATATGCCTCTTCAAAGAAGTGAACATTCTAGGATGTGAGTGAGAGTGAATGACAAATGTAATTAGAACTGGGCATGTTAAATTAGGAGGATGATGCTACAAATGAACAGACAGTCCTATTTGAAGAGTGAAAGAACCCATAAAACTCTCCATAAATATAAAGACATTCCAATTTCTAAGAGTCATGTCTGTCTCAGAGATGTTACTAAGAATTCAGTTATATAGCTATCCACAAAAAAGTAAGCATCTTAACATAGCTATGCTTTACCTATAATAAGCAATTGTTTATTTTAGAATTTCCACACTTAGAACCTTTCAAAACCTATATTAAAAATGGTTTAGAAAACAAGCACAATTTATATTTTAAGTTTTTCCATTAAAACTGTCAATGGATGAGTTGCTTTTTAGTCCCCTGTGGTGGAAGGTGCCATCTCCTGTCACAGCATGATTGGCTGAGGTGTCACAGCTGACCTGTTTGACCAAATCCTTATGGATAGATCAAAGTTGATTCTGTTTGAGATTTTTTTTTTTTTGTAGTGAAAATCTCATAAATTTCATGAAACAAAGACAATTTACTACCAAACAAGAGAGTCACCAGATAGAGGTTCTGAAAATAAAAAAATCTGAAAAGGTAATGAAGGGCCCGGCCGTGAATCCTAACCCTGCGGTGGGGCGGAGGAGGGGAGGAAAAGTGGCTACAGTTTAAAAAGACCATTTTTTTTCTCTAGTTCTAAATAAGTAATTGACCTTGGGCCTTCTGCGGAATGCCAGCACCTTATCTCAAGACTACTTATAACATAGCAACCACAGTTTTTTGTTTGTTTGTTTGTTTTTTTGCAGCCAGAAAAAATAGTTTTTAACAAACTTTGTAGTAACTCTTTAATTGCTGGAAAGAAAGGGTTTTGACTGCAACACTACAATGTTAACTAACTCCCACCCACAGATGTTAAGGGCAGTGGGAGATATAGGGGATATAAGAGAGAGAGAAGGTAAAAAGGCTAGTTAGCAGGGTGAGGAAGGGGTGGGCAGAGTCGTGCTTTCACCAGGGGCTGAGACATTCTCAGCAGCCGCTCCCTGGGTGAAAGTTGGCCCCGGGTGCCCCAGCCATAACCAGGGAGGCCCACCCTACCTAGTCTCACAGCCTCCTGGCGGGGTCAGTTCCAGATAGAGCCAGCCAATCCAACATGCACACCTTTGTTCTCACAGCCTCCAGGTAGGGCCAGTCCCAGATAGAGCCAGCCAATCCTAAACCTCCTAAGTTACCTCAGTCCCTGCACCGACCAACCCCCCAACTTGGTCCCGATTTCCCCCCCATATTGTTGCAACCCAAAATGCATCATGACAAAGAGTATAAAACCCACCATCATTTCTACCTTGGGGTCATTCATCCCCTCTGAGCAAAGTTCTGCCAGAGGTACGGCCGGAGCATGCTTGAATAAAGTCACACCTTTGTTTTTTGCATGTGTGTCTGGTGATCTCTCAGTGGCGGAATTTGGTCTTAACATTTGGAGGGGGTACCCAGATCCCACTCCTGAGACATCACTGCACATGGAGTGCTTCAGGAACCAGCCGGTGAACTGTGAGTCTTGGGTGAATGGAATGAATGTTTAGTGTCTGGTAACTGGTAACTGTCTTGTCGGGACACAGGCCGATGCGCTGCAGAAGGGTTCCCACTGTGAGCCTGGAGAGATCTCTCCAGTTCACCTGGTTTCAGGATCGCTCTGGTGGATTTCATATTCACTGAGCCTGGTTTCACGAGTGGGAGAGGACGGCTCCGTCTGGTTGTTTGGTTAAAAGCACCTGAGTGAGTGAGTGATTAGTGTCTGTGTTTGTGTGATTAATTAGTGTTTGTGTTTGTCCTGGATGGAATTAAGTGTTCATGTGTCACTTTAGTGATTATTTTCAGCTCTTTGTTGGTGCTTTATTGGAGGATTGGTCGAGCACCCCTGCACTCAACCTGGGTAGTATGTGTGAGTGGGTAGCAGACCTCTATCATCAGGGGACCTTGGGAGATTTCTCCCCTGTAGAAACTGGGTTATTAATTTTCTTTCTACTATGTATCTTGAACCCTCACCCGCGTGGGGCATTTTTGGCCTGGCAACCTTTGTGCTCTTTGTCTTTGTTATCCGTGTTGGGCTTGGTGGCGCTGCCCCTTCGGATTGGTCAGTCAGGGAGCGCGTGGCTTTAGCCTGCCTGTATTACCTTTTGGCAGTTTTGTTTGCATTTCTAACCCTGTCTAAAGAATTTTTTTCCATGGATAGGTCTAATTACTCTGCTTTTCCTTAAAATCTCCTTTAATACCTCTCTGCTCTGTTTCCTTGACTAGCCATGGGCCAAACACGGACCACCCCCTTAACCCTCTTTCTCGCCCATTTCCGAGACATGCAGGCCCAGGCCAGTGATTTAGGCCTAGTGATAAAAAGAGGCAAACTTGTCATTTTCTGCCACAATCAGTGGCCCACCTATGGTGTTGGGTGGCCGGAGAAGGGAACTTTTAATCTCCCCACTATATACCAAGTGAAAGACATAGTTTGCGGGAGGCCAGGCCACCCTGACCAGGTGGCTTATATTACCACCTGGCAGGTTATGGTGGAACAGCTCCCCCCCAACCCCCTGCCCCTGCCCTTGGCTGAAGCCCTTCCTCTCTCCAAGCCCCACAGTCCTCACTCTGAAGGAGAAACCAGGGAAGCACCCATCCAAGCCTTCAGCCCCACTTTATCCAGTTCTCCCACAAGCCTCTGAGCCTCAGGAGGAAATGCTTCTGTTGAACCCTCCCCCATACCAAACCATGGGGAGTGGAGAGGCCGAGGCAGTAGGTGCCAGAGGGGGAGGGGAGGGCCCTAACACAAGGGGAAGAACTCAAAGAGAGAGTGCCCAATGGGCCGGCTCTGAGCCAGACTGCATAGTCCTTCCTCTTCGAGCCATAGGGCCCCCTGATGCACAAGGATGCCAAAATGTTATCTATTGGCCGTTCTTGACAAGCGACCTTTATAACTGGAAAATGCAGACATCATCATTCTCAGAAAAGCCTAGTGGTTTAGTCAATTTGTTAGATTCCATCCTATTCACACATCAACCCACTTGGGTCATTGTAGTCAACTCCTCCAGATCCTCTTTACCACCGAAGAAAGGGAGAGGATCCTGGCAGAGGCTCGGAAGCTAGTCCCCTGGGAGGATGAGACCCCGACCTTGAACCCTGCATGTGTCGCTGAGGGATTCCCTTCATCATGTCCTGATTAGAATTATAACACCTCTGAAGGTAAGGGGAGGATCAAAGTCTACCGCCAGGTTCTCACGAAGGGGCTCTGGGCAGCGGCCCAGAAGCCTACAAATTTGGCTAAAGTTAGTCAGATTAAGCAAGGTCAGGAAGAGGCACCTGGGGCATTCCTGGAATGCCTCTTAGAGGTGTACCGGACTTACATCCCCATGAACCCAGATGACCCTGTTAACCTCTCTGCTGGAATCATGGCCTTTGTTAATCAAGCAGCACCTGACATTCGTCAGCAGCTACAACAACTAGAACACCTGGGGGATTAAACTGTCTCCGAACTTCTGGCAGTAGCAGAGAAGGTGTACAACAACCGGGAGGCACCAGAGGACAGACAGACCAGGACGTTGATTGCTGCTAACAAGAGACACACCCAGAAACTAGCTAAAGTTCTTCTAGCCACCATGGCTGGAGTGAATAACAGGACACAGAGGCAGGCTCAACAAGCTGAAGGTAAGCCGGAGGACAGGGAGGAAGGGAGAGCCCCCCTTGGGAGGGACCAGTGTTCCTATTGCAAGAAAAAGGGCACTAGAAAAATGAGTGCCCCGAGTGGTCAGGAAGGCCACGACAGGGCCAGGCCCGAATCCCGAAACTAGAGGAACTGAGGTATTAGACTTAATGCAGGCACTCTGGTCTCCAGAAGAACTGGCTATCATACATTATTCAAGGCACCAGAAACCTCTAACCCCGGTCGCAAGGAGAAATTGTTATGCAGAGGCCACAGCAGGAGAAATAGCTTTGGCAACGGACACCCCAACCATCCCAGTCCTGACGGCACAACTACCCCCCGTACATGTACCTACTCTGCCTGAGCCTGAATATACCAAAAAAGACCTGACCCAAATACACAGCAAAGTGCCATTGTGCTACCAGGAAAACAGATGGAACTATACTCCAACTAAAAGACTGATTCTCCCTGACAAACTTGGCCTAAACCTGATTTACCAGATCCATAGCAGCACTCACAATGGGCCACAGAAAACAGAGGACTTGTTGTGCAGAGGCCCCCTGTGTACATCCACCACACCCATGTTCGACCTGCGAACCCTCACCCAGAAAAAGACAGTACCGCTGGACCCATGATTGGGCCCAGTCACTCACAAACTCAAGGGGAAATGAAGGGCCTGGCAGCGAATCCTAACCCTGCAGTGGGGTGGGGGGTGGGGGGTGGCTACAGTTTAAAAAGACCATTTTTTCCCTCTAGTTCTAAATAAGTAATTGACTTTGGGTCATCTGTGGGATGCCAGCACCTTATCTCAAGACTACTTGTAACATAGCAACCACAGTTTTCTTTTTTTTTGCAGCCAGGAAAAAAATAGTTTTTGACAAACTTTGTAGTAACCCTTTAATTGCTGGAAAGAGAGGGTTTTGACTGCAACACTACAGTGTTAACTAACTCCCTCCCAGAGATGTTAAGGGCAATGGGAGACATAGGGGATATAAGAGAGAGAGAAGATAAAAAGGCTAGTTAGCAGGGTGAGGAAGAGGGGGTCAGAGTCGGTCTTTCACCAGGGGCTGAGAGATTCTCAGCAGCCACCCCCTGGGTGAAAGTTGGCCCCGGTGCCTCAGCCACCCTGAGTCTCACAGCCTCTGGGCAGGGTCAGTTCCAGATAGAGCCAGCCAATCCAACATGCACGCCTTTGTTCTCCAGGTAGAGCCAGTCCCAGATAGAGCCAGTCAATCCTAAACCTCCTAAGTTACCTCAGTCCCTGCGCTGATCAACCCCCCACCTTGGTCCCGATTTCCCCTGGGAAATTTCCCCTGCATTTTCTTGCAACCCAAAATGCATCACGCCAAACGGTATAAAACCTGCCATCATTTCTACCTCGGGGTTGTCCCCTCTGAGCAAAGTTCTGCCAGTAGTATGGTCCAAGCATGCTTGAATAAAGTCACTCCTTTGTTTTTTGCATGTGTGTCTGGTGATCTCTCAGTGGTGGAATTTGGTCTTAACAGTAAGTTGTAACATGAGCAAGCAGATGATAATAGTAGACAATTTTCTAAAGAATTACTGTATCTGCCTCTCAGTGTCTTCAGATTTAGTTGCTACAAATCCTGTTGGTAAATAATTTTACAACAGTCCTTAAAACAGCACAGAATATCCAGGTATATAAGAAAATTTTGCTGCATTTGATTGTTGTATGGTGCCTTGTAATATATTTCGAAGAAAAATGTGCTGTAAATTTTGAAATTTGGTTGGCTAACTTCTTTCCTCATGTCACTAAATACTTAGTGTTATTAGTAGTAGTTAATATTAGTAAGTCTTATAAGTGTTATTTCCCCTCAATTAGAAGACATACCCAGAAATGTTTAATGTATGTAGAATGGCAGATACACTTACATGTATCTATGAAATAATATTGTATATTCCTGACACTCTTAGAATAAGAAAATTATTTTATGACATAAACTATCTAAAATGCACTTCCTCTGAGCTATACTTTAGTCTGATGTACCTTGCATGCTAAGTGTATTTTTTCAATCTTTGTGCTATTTGGAATCAAGAACCTACTTGGAGGCGTGCTGGTAAATGTTTGAATAATGGCTCTGTTTGGGGTGTGATTTGTAGCACTTAGCAATTTCTGTGGTGTAAATACTCCCACCATGGTGGTGATTTTAAACTACGGATGCTGCCAACTTGCTTGAAAAATTCCTGAATTTTTAGCAATTGGCTCTCATGGCAGTAGCCAATTGATTCCAGTATCCTACTGTGAAATACCAGAACTGTCATTAATCTCTAAAATGCTGCTCCTTGGATTTAAACATAAAGGACCATCTATGGTAGTAACATTTCATTCTTCAAATGTTCATGTTAAAAGGAAAATACAACAAATTCTCATGTTATCTTTGGACCATTTACAGAGTCAATGGTAAAGCTGCTTGTATATTATGCAAGTTCAACACTGAATGAATCTTAATAGATTAATAATATGCAGAGTCCATGAGAAATATTTTCATTTAATAAAGGTCATATTCATCAAATAGTAAGAAGAAAACAGATCAAAATTAATCCATGAGGTGAAAGGTTTTATATTGTTGGGTACGAAGTTACTAATTAGTTGTGTAGAGATACCTAGTTTATAGCTAATGAATGTGCATTGTTTATTTTGGGTTGTTACCACAGTAAAGTAATACTTCAATAAACGTCTTGGAAAAACTTACTTATAACCTTGTGATAACATCTACTTGTTTCCATATGATAAATTCCTTAAATGGAATTACTATGCCAGAAGAAGTTGTACTTTTATCCTTTACATCTAGAATCTGATCAATTCATTCTATTCATTCTCCTAAGAGCCTGGACCATAGTGCCATCATTTTCCACAGGAACTGTGCAATAGTCTCTAACATGTGCTAAATTTGCTTATTTAAAGTGATCTTTTAAGTGCAAAATTTTGATCATAATACTCCTGTGTTTTTAAGGGTTTTGACCCTCCAATTCATTCTCATTTCATATGTATTGAAACCAAACTTCTCCCACTCAATGGACATGATATGGGGGGATACGGCAAACCTCCTGGGAGTGGGAAACAGCTAGAACAGGGACTATACCTAACAAATGCAAACATTGTAACCTATTTTTTGTACTTTCAAAGTAAACTGATATAAAAACAACAAAAAATAAAATTTTTACATATTTTAGTATTTTAATGTCTTATGCATTGCTTATAATCACTACCTAACTTTATTTCTTAAAACTAGTCCCTCCACCCCATTTCCCTCATGATAGACTAAAACCTTACACCTTGCTATTGATTTCCTCACCAGGTCATATGCCCAATATAGGTCCTTTGCACTGTTTTGTTTTCTTGCTCAACTTAAAATATTATGTACTCAGTTTTATATAAGATTCAGCCCCTTACCTCCCTCATTTTGCTCGAAATCACCTTCTTAGTGATTCAAAGTTGCAAGTATTCATCCTCACACACCTTACCCTCTTTCATTGTTTTATTATCCTCCTCATACTTAGCCTAATTTTACATACTCTGTTTTATTTTTTCATTTGGTTATTATTTATCTCTCACTAGAAAGCAGATAAAAGAAGGGATTGTTTTCATTAATTTATTTCCAGAAGTAAATAGGTGATAAACAAATATTTGGAGAACAAAAGCATAAATTATTTATAAAATTTATCTCAAGAAAATGTTCTCATTGTCTAATTGAGTAAATTATTTTTAAAGTGAAATACTGAAACTTACCCTGGTCTAAGTCCTTAGCTAAAATAATTAAAGTAAGTTCCTAAAGGAAGATTTGGTTACACATATAGCAAGGAAAAAAAAAGGAACAGTATTTTTATAACTCTTTAATCTCTCTCCACTTTCCATCCCAAACTCTTGTGTGGGGAGAGCGTCCTGTAAATAGTGAAAGAGTCAAAGAAGGCCATTATACAGATGGTGCCAAAAAGTATCTACACATTTTAAGAAGAAGTATCTATATTAAAATTGGAATACTAAATATATACCAATAACAAAAGATGAATATAAGTTATGTTGAGCACTTCCTGTAATTGCAGAAGTCAAATGTATCTTGAGCATTACAAATTAATATAGTTTATTTTTCTTTCTTAAAATGTGTACACATTTTGGGTGGTGCCTGTGGCTCAAAGGAGTAGGGTGCCGGCCCCATATACTGGAAGTGGCTCAGGCCAAAAAAAAAAAAAAGTGTATACATTTTTGACACCCATAATATACTGATAAAAGGCTCAACTCATCACGAAGGTATAATAATTATAAATATATGGACATCTAACAATAGGGTCTCACAATATGTGAATCAAACATTGACAAAATTTACTTGAGAAATAACAGTCCTATAATAATAGTTGGAGACTTTAAGAACAACATTCAATACTGCATAGAAGAGCCAGAAAGAAGATCAATAAGGAAATAGAGGGCTTGAAAGTTGTTATAAGCCAACTAGACCAAACAGATATGTACAGAACATTCACACAACAACATCAAAATGTGTATCTTTCTCATGTTCACATCTAACACTCAACTATATGTTAGATCATAGGCACACTAAATTCTAAAATAATTGAAATCATAAAAAATAGTTTCTACAACCACAAGGAAATTAAGCTAAAAACAAATAAAACTAAAAAAAAAAAAACTTAAATTTGCACATTTCTATGTTTATTCAATAAAGAGTAGTCCCTTCAACAAATAGTACTGCACTACTGTGTTGTGTTGTTGTTGTTGTTGTTTTGCAGAGACAGAGTCTCACTTTATTGCCCTCAGTAGAGTGTCGTGGCATCACACTGCTCACAGCAACCTCCAACTCCTGGGCTTAGGTGATTCTTTTGCCTCAGCCTCCCAAGTAACTGGGACTATAGGCACCCACCACAACACCCGGCTACTTTTTTTTGTTGTAGTTTGGCTAGGGCCGGGTTTGAACCCAGAACCCTCTGTATATGGGGCCTGCACCCTACCCACTGGGCCACAGGCACCACCCATTACTATTGTGTTCTTTTTTTTAATGCAAAATAATAAAGTTGGTTCCCTATCTCATACCACATGGAAACATTAGATCAAATTGATTCAAAAACTTATACGAAAAAGGAAAAGTATACAATTCTTGCAAGAAATAATAGAGATGAATCTTCTTGACTTAGATTTGGTAATGGATTCTTAGATAGGATGCCAAACGTACAGCAATAAAGGAGAACATAACATAAATACACTGGGTTTTATCAAACTTAAAAACTTTCAGCATCAAGGGACAGTATATAAAAGTGACAACACAACCTGCAAAATGGGAGAAAATATTTACAAACCACATATATAATAAAACACTAAATACCCAAAACATATGTTGAATACATACAACTCAAAAACAACCAGATTAAAAAATGAGCAAAGTACCTGAATAGACACTTCTCTGAAGAAAATATACAAATAGGCAAAAAAGCATATGACAGAATGTACAGCAGCATTAGTCAGGAAATTAAAAATCAAAACCACAATGAAAAACTACTTTAGACCCATCAAGATGCTCATAATTTTTAAAAATGCACATAACAAGTGTTGAGGATTTAGAAAGTTTACAACCTTAGTATATTGCTATTGGGAATGTAAAATGGTACAGTTATTGTGGAAACAGTTCCTCAAAAAGTTAAACATAGAATTACCATATGATTCAGCAATTTCATTTTATGTCATATGAATTCCAACTCATTTAAAAAAATGTTAAGAATTATTTGTTTGGTAAGTTAATCAACACCTTACCCGGGAAGTGAAATAAAATAATCTCTTACAAACATATTTTATATATAAACATACAGTCCTCGAGTTACAAACATCAGACTGCTGTACAACTCATAGTTACAGGTCGAGGCTATTACAAGTAATAGGTAAATGTACCTGTTCTAACTTACATACCAATTCAGCTTAAGAACAGATCTCTAGAACCTACCTCATTTGTAGCCTGGGGACTACCTGTGTTTCTTTATATATGTAATGATGCTTCAAGGAAATAACTACGTCAAATAATGTAGTTATAGTGACTGAAACGTAGTAACAATGCATATTATTCAAATTCAATAGCTTTTAATTTTCTGATATATGTAAGTGACCTTTTTAAAACTGTTGCTTTACTATGATTTTTTTATACCAATACCAATACAGGAGATATTTGTAAAACTTTTAGAGAATAATCTTCATGTGCTTTAATTCATGCAGAGAAAGTTATTTGGAAGGAGAAATTTTTAATATATTTTTTCTTTTTATTTAATTTGTAATTAAAATTGTGACTGCATACATTCATGGGGTACAATGTGATGACTTGATATACCATGTGAAATGCTTAAATCAAACTGATTAACATAACCATTACGTCTTTTAAAGTGCTCCACCATGGTCAAAACCAAAGAAAGGACCAAAGAGGAATCTATATAGAATTAATCTAAATGGAAGAGTCTCTTTCATGTTCCCTCCCTTTCCATTCTACCTAATCAGAAGTAATTAGTTTTAATGACCAGGCTTTGGTGCCACCAGTATTTATCTTTATAAATTTAAATAATATCATTATGTGACAATGTATTGATTTCTCTACTTAGATGAAATTTGATTGACTTCTCATTTTAAAGAATAGGAATGAACTGAGATATTATCTTTAAATTCAGTTCAATTTATTATCATTAAATTTTCGAATTTATTTTATTCAATTTCTATATTTTGTGATTTTTACGTTTTATGATTTGTCACCTTCAGATATTATATTTTGAATTCTCAAGTTGAGAAGATGAAGAAATGACTTTCTAACACCTTTTCTCAAAGATTGGCAATGTTATGGTTTCTAAATGTTAAAGCTATTGGTTCTAAATGTTAAAGCTATTGGTTCTCACACTTTATTTTGTGACTACAATTAGATCTTCTTTGCTTTCTCTGGATAAGTCTAAAAAATATAAACTTAGACAAAAAGGTACTATGGTTTTATTTATGATAAAATCAATCACTTAATTAACATATAGATGAGACATTGTGATTCTCCTTCACTGCAAGGATGGGATAAAATACTCTCTCACACACTTCTGAATTTATATTATCTAAACTATTAAATTAAAAAAATTAATTTTAGTCTTAGAATTCATTTTATTTCATTATTGGGATTGTTTTGATAACCAATACATATGTGAAATAATGATAGATCTACTTAAAGCAAAGGATGTCTGGACGTCTCTGTTCGACGCAGTGAACTCTATTTGGGTGATGGGCACACTTATAACCATGAATCAATCATTATAAAAGTGATCCATGCAACCAGATATATTTGTATTCCCATAATACTTTAAAATAAAAATACAAAATATGAATTTATTGTAAAAAGTGTTTAGTATATGAGTTGCCTTTATTTAAGCACTATTCATTTTTTTTTTTTTTTTTGCAGTTTTTGGCCGGGGCTGGGTTTGAACCCACCACCTCCGGCATATGGGCCACAGGCGCCGCCCAGCACTATTCCTTTTTTATTATAAAATAATTATAACTCTTTGAAAAGTTTTGCTGTTTAATGTTCCTATATAAAAAGTACTTAAAAACAAATGCTTGGAGATAATAGAATGGTAAGCAGAGTTCATGGTTAATCAATGCAGAATTAATTGCTTACTAGGACAGAAAACTAATGTTACAATGATAGTATATCACAGAGTACTTAGTACAAATGTGAATATAATATGGCAAATGGCATAAAATTATGCACTTTATTAAGTGATGGCATTTTATGAATGTATAAGAAAATGATTGATACAATTTTGAGGAAAAACATTAGAAAAGGTTTTGAGTTCCAATTCCCAAAATAATAGCAGAGTAATAGGAAATAAAGGGCGAGGGATGTACGAATTCATTCATCTACATACAATATAGGTGTTTAGTCACTAAGAATGATGCTTATTATACCTTGGATTAATGAGCTGTATACTTAATAAGCTGTTATGTCCATAGAACTGCTCAATTGGTTTTATATGAATCATTTATCTTATTATTATTTTTTTTTTTCAGTTTTTGGCCGGGGCTGGGTAAGAACCTACCACCTCTGGCATAAGGGGCCAATGCCCTCCTCCTTTGATTCACAGGCATCACCCTCATTCATCTTTTTTATTAGAAAATATTAAGGTGCAGCAGATGGAAGTAAAAATCATTGTATTATAATCTAGATGCTTCAGGTTTTTCCTGAGAATACTAGTAACCCTCCTTCAATCCTCAGGTTCCTCATCTTTATTAAGGTAACCATTAGAATCAATAATTTTAATGAGTTGATGCTAAGGTTAAAGATAATCTAGCTCAGTTGGTAATAATTATTATTAATGTTTCTCATTGAATTTGCTTATTGTGGACAAGCAACGGCAAATAGGAAAGACGTTTTTGATAATACTTTCAAGTTAGAGCATGCTGTGGTCTCAGATTTCTCTTTTGTAATATACAGTTATAGTAACATCTATCCCCCAGAGTGATGATCAGCCTCACACTAAGAAGAGCATAAAATATGTGAAATGATGTGTAAATTGTGATGGGTTTACCAATCTTACATTTTGACATGGGTTATTAGGACAAGGAAAAGTACCTCAAAAATTCAAAGCAAGTATTTGCAAATTTTGTAACTGATAAACCCTAAAACATTATACATTGTTAAAAAAAAACATGTAGAGGTCCAGGATGTGTCTCTTTTATGTGTATTAATAGAATATTTTAGCATTTTAGACAAAACTCTATGAGAGAACTAATATCTACAAATTAGGAAAGGAAGGTATTTACACTGCAGGGTAAATCATGCACCAATAGTTACATGGTTAACGAGCACTGGGAAGGGATTCAGCACAAGGCTATGTAATTCTAGAATAAGCTTTATTTGAAAGATGTATTAGAGTCCCTATTCGATGTGGAAGAAGTAAGAAAATAATTAACTTAATGGGCACACATTTGTGGTTCTTCCAGAGAGCTCCATTTTATTGTTTACAAAGCAGTCTGAAAGACACATTTCATATTTCATTTTTAAAATCTTTTATTAACCTGTTTGCTTCTCTGATTTATATCCCAGAGTATAAAATGTAAAAGTGAAGGACAGGATTGCAGAATTCTTTTAAAGAATAACCATTCCTCTTCAACCATAATCGAAAGAAAGAGAGAGAGAGAGAGAGAAGACAAAGGAGGAGACCAGAAAGGGAGAAAGAAAGAAAGTTATCATGTTGAGTACACTTTCATTTTGAAATGGAGTTTCCTGGGGCGGCGCCTGTGGCTCAAGGAGTAGGGCGCCGGTCCCATATGTTGGAGGTGGCGGGTTCAAACCCAGCCCCGGCCAAAAACCAAAAAAAAAAAAAAAAACCTTGAAATGGAGTTTCCTGGGAACTGACCTTGAAGGAGTTAACACAGATCGCAAAGCACAGGGCCAAGTCCAGACAGGTAATACAGGCACTTGGAATAAATCGCAACTGGAGACCTGTCAGGACTATGTCGTAAGGAATGGAATTCATTTGTTTTAGTATTTTTAATGCAGTAGTAAACTGCCATTTTCCTCACAGTTTAAAGCAGCGTGTTTTTTTTGTTGGTTACTTTTGATGATACAGCTATAAATGTGAAAACCAAATTAACTTGTCACATTTGACTGGCTAAAGTATTTCCCAATTCCATTTTTACTGTATTGATAAAACCTCAATAACCAAGAGGAAGAATAACATTTTACAGTATCACACAAATGTCCCAAAGATGAAAGATATGAATAAAGAGGTTAATAAATGGTTATTTATGGAGTACAAAATATTTTTTTTTATTTTTTATTTTTTTTAAATCATAGCTGTGTACATTAGTATGATCGTGGGGCACCATACACTTGGTTCATAGACCGTTTGACACATTTTCATCACACTAGTTAACATAGCTTTCATGGCATTTTCTTAGTTATTTTGCTAAGACCTTTACATTCCACATTTACTAGGATTCACATATACCCTTGTAAGATGCACCACAGGTGTAATCCCATTAGTCACCCTCCCTCCACTTCCCTCCCCCCTCCCTCCCCTCCCTTTCCCCCTTCTCCCTATTCTTAGGTTGTAACTGGGTTATAGCTTTCATGTGAAGGTCCTACATTAGTTTCATAATAAGGGTGAGTACATTGGGTACTTTTTCTTCCATTCTTGAGACACTTTACTAAGAAGAATATGTTCCAGCTCCATCCATGTAAACATGAAAGAGGTAAAGTCTCACAAAATCTTATGCTAAACAAAGAACACACAATTCTGTGGTTAATATCAGTGAGTCAGTACCCACTGTCTGAAAAAGCACCATCATGCAATATTGACTGGCACTTATTTTATTCCTTTATTTAATTAGCCCTAATGTTTCCAAAGAAATTCTCTATCTTTGAATGACAAAGTTATTTTCCTCATTTTAACTCAGTTGTTATGGAAGGTAAGTTTTCTTTTTCTAAGTACTGGTAAACTTAAATTCATTGATCTACAAAGAATAATACATAAACGATGAAAAAAATCATTAATTTTAAGAAAAGGAGGAACGTTCTGTGTGGGAATGTATATTTTCAAATGAACCCTCCTGGTCTAAACGTTACTCCCACCAGCCATATTCATGGATAACATACATAACCTATTCTGGGGAGTTTTTATGAAAAAAAAGCATCTCCAGTATTCCATCAAGTAAAAATGCTTCCATCCTAAACACCCCCACCTCAAATGCACACTTTTATATCCTCACTATCTTTCTGCTTGTAGAGTAAGTGCTATCAGGATAGATAAGAGAGAGATAGCAGAGGGACTATAGGAATTCATTAAATTTTAGCAGTGCCATGCAGACTATATTTTCATAAAACTCTCACTTATCAAAAACAGCTCTGAATCAAAATGAAACAACCTCCATGTAATAGGGGACATTGCAGTCTAGAGCTCCTATAATCTTGTGTCTTTGAGTTAAGACATGAGGGTGTGCAGCAGAACAGGTGTAAAATGCTGACACTTGTTTACCATTCTGTCATAAAGAAGATTACTTTTGGCATATTTTGAACACTAGATATAATTATAAGTACCAATATCACATTTCTATTCTTGAATGATTTATAAATTATAATCATATAATTATTTTATATAATATCATGACATAAATTATAAACTGTATTTACCTACTTTCATATCTTACATTTCAAAGGTAGGAAAAATCAACATTATGTGATACCTTTGAAGTTATAGCCAAAGTTCCCTACATTAATCAGAGCTATTTTGTTTTACACTCTAAAACAGATTACATACTGCATGTCATTGCAACTTTTGAGTATTTTTCCATTCATATTAAATGGAATCATGTATAAAAAAGAATAGAGACATAGTGATCTAATGCTTTACACAACCTCTCAATAGCTTTTAAGTCAATTACACAATTAAAAAATTAAAGGGTAAGGTCTGTTCCTGTTATCCTGAAGCCTTGTTTCCACCTGTCATCCTCAGAGGCCGAAATCCCTTGACTATCCTTGATTTATAACTTTAACTCAATTATTCACTGCTTGAAGATTGATTTTGTCAAGAATTTGATTATATGACACAAATTTGTTAAATAAAATTAAATGCAAACCATAGTGGCTCATCCTGTAGTCCTAGGATTGTGGGAGAATTAGGCAGAAGGATCACTTGAGGCCAAAAGTTTGAAATCAGCCTGAACAACATAGGGAGATCACATCTTTACGAAATTTTTTTTTAAAAGAAGTAGAGCATGGTGGCGCATGCCTGTACTCCTAGTTACTCAGGGGGCTAAGGCGGGAGGATCACTTGAGCCCAGGAACTTGAGGTTGCACTGAGCTACAATGATACTACTGCCCTGTAGCCGGGCAACAGAATGAGAATTTGTTTCAAAAAATACAGTGCTGATCAGTCATTAAGTTAGGGTTTATATTAAAACAATTAAAAGAATGGAACTGAAATGTTCCTAACACAATAAATGATAAATGACTAAGGTGATAGATGCCCCAATATCTTCTTTGATTAATGTACACTGTGTGCCTGTATCAAAATATATTCATATATATATGCTGTATTATCATAAAATTAAATATTAAAAAGCTCATTCACTATTGCTACAAGTAAAACATTTGTATACCTGTATAGAAATAGGATGCTGTGTTTTTATTCTATTTCCAAGAATATCTTGAGAAAGAGTATGATCTCTGCAATAAACATCATTATATAAAATGCAGTTTGCAAAAGTTCATTAGGAGCAAATTTAATCCCTGTTGTCAATTTTTAGAGAATCTCAATCAGTTCAGCTAGCAGCTGTAGATACTTAATGAAAAAAGTAGGAATCCTATATATTGACTTTATAAATCATAACAACTTCAGGAAAATGTAAAAATTTAGATATCTCTGTCCTTGCTATTTCTGTATTTATGGGATTGTGTCCAAGGCCCAAGAAACTGGAAAGGAGTTGCTGTTTTTCTTTTAACCTATGGTGCTTTCATTGTATGATAAGTAAGAAAGAGAGCAATCTCACTGTAGTAGATGTGGCCACAAGCATCACAGGATTTTATTGTGGAATGTTGCAAAGAATATTTGGAGAGAAAATCATGGGTAATGATGGAAAAAAAAATCAGATAACTGAAAGCATGTATATTAAGATTTACCCAAGGCCACTGTTCTAATAAAACTTCTATTAACAAGAACAACAAGAAGTATAACAAAAAAGCTGCGACAATTTTTGGAAAAAAGATTGATTGAACAAGTTAGAGACATAAAAATCCAAGGAAAGAAGGGGAGGGGGGAGAGAGAAAAAAAAAAGAAACAGAAAGAAAAAAGGAGAGAAACAGAAAGAATGAAATAAAGCAGATACTCTGGAAATTAGAAATAGGGGCTGAAAAATTCCCCAAATTTGCTTTAAAAATTAACATACACATTCAAAGGTTGCAACAAAAGCTAAGTAGAGTGAACTTATAGGGATCTATATTTAGACATACCACAGTAAGCTTTTTAAAACCCCCTCCAAAAAAAAAGGAGAATGCTTATTGTAGCACAATTCACAATTGTGAAGTTGTGGCATCACCCCAAATGTCCATCAGTTCATGAGAGAGTAAAGAAAATGTGGTAAATATATATATTCCATGGAGTACTACTCAGCCATAAAAAGAAGAAAATAATGTCTTTGCAGCAACTTGGATGAAACTGGAGACCATTAGCCTAAGTGAAGTATCTCAGGAATGAAAAAACAAATATTGTATGTCCTCTCTAATAATTGAGAGCTGAAAAATAAACACAAATGGGAACAAAGAAATGTAAAGAACCTTGAAAACAAAGGAGAGGGGAGAGGGGGAGAGGATGAGGGGTAAAAACTTACTTATTGCTTATAATAAGCACAAGAATAGATGGTTGGCACACTAACAGCCACAACTTAAACATTATACAGGTAGCCATGTAACAAAAACATTTCTACCCTTCTAGTATTTTGAAATTAGATAAAAACCTCTGAAATGACAACATAGGCATAAATTTTACTGACCTGCGTTAGGTAATGTTTTTTAGAGAAGCTACCCAAAGCACAGGCAGCCATAGAGGGAAAAGAAGATGATGAATTGAGCTATCTATACATTTAAAAAAAAATTCTCCTGAAAAAGATAACATTGAGAACGTACATAGGTCACTGAGAAAGTTTTGAGACAGACTGTGTTATGATCCATTATTTTCCCTCCAAGAACCACAGTCGACAGCATCCTTTCTGATTCAGCCGTGCAAGTTTCACCTTGCTGGGAGGATTTACACGTGTCTGTCTGCATGGATCACATGTTTCTTGATATGTGTGTGTCTCAAAATTTTTGTAATGACTCATGTAAAATGAAAACTCAGAAACTTGCAATAGCTACTTTTATAGAGAATATGTAAATAACACTGTGATTCACTAATAAAGTGAGAAGTAGCCCAGCTAAAAATGAGGGGTCATTTCTCCAGAGATATGCACGTGATCAGTGAGCACCTGAAATAATGTTCACCGTCACTGGTTACAAGGAAGGGAACATGCAAATCCATCCCACTTCCCACACAGTATCATGTCGGTAACCAAAAAGAAAACTGCTGAACAAAATGTGGTGAAATTGGATCCCTCATACGCTGCTGGTGAGAAGGCAAAGAGGGGTATCCACTTTGGGGTATCCACAGTCTTGCAGGTCCCTAAAATGTTAAACCTAGAGTTAACATAGGACGGAACAATTCCAGCCCCTAAAACATGCTCAAGAGAATTATAAGTGTCCACTATGTGAACATGATATTTACACCACCCTTCTTTGTAATAGTCACAAAGTTAAAACAACTCAAAAGCCCATCTGTGATACATGGACAAGTGAAATATGTATATCCATAGGACAGAATATTATTTGGGAATGAAACAGAGTGCTGACCTACCAATAAGTGGTAAGGAGATCTCAGAGCAACAAGAGCTCGGATTCATATTCATTCATGCTGAGGATGCAAGCCATCCTTGTCACTCTGGAAGAGAATTTGGCAGATTCTTCATAAAAGAAACATCCTCTTTCTATACAACTCGGAACTGTGCTCATTGATACTTACACAAATGAATAGAGAGACACTGTGTACACAGCCTGCATGAATGTTCCGACTAGCTTTTTTTGTAATTGGCAACAAGTGGAAGCAACCAAGCTACCCTTTAGTAAATAAGTGGATAAATAAAATAGGTACTACTATTATACATAACAGTAACAATAGTCTCTGTTAATAACGCTAACAAAAAATGAGGTAACAAGCCATAAAAATACGTAGGGAAACTAAAATGCATGCTGTTATTCTCAAGTGAAAAAACCCAATTTAAAAAGGCTACTCCAGGATTCCAACTATACAACATTCCGGAAAAGACAAAACTATGAAAATAAGAAGATCAGTGTTTGCCAGGGTTCAAGGGGAAGGGAAGGATGAAGAGGCAGACTATAGATTTTTAGTCAGTGAAACTATTCTGTATGATACTATTCAAACGAAGGTAGACACATGCCATTATACCTGTGCCCAAACTCATAGGATGTACAAAACGAAAAATGAGTCTTAATGCAAATTGTAAAGTACACGGAGTTGAGTAGTAATGATCTGTCCGTGTAAGTTCATTGTAACAAGTGTTCCACCGTGGGGGAGGTGGCATGAGTCGGGCACAGAGGCATTAGGTCTAATGGAACTCTGTATAATTTCTGCTCAATTTTTCTGTAAACCTAGTCTTAGGAAAGAATACTGTCAATATTTTTACTACCTAAATAAGTGTCAATATCAAGAGTTTAGAAAAAGTACTGATGCACACTTCAACACAGGAGGACCATGAAAATGTTATCTGAAATAAAAGAAGCCAGTCACAAAAGACCTTACATCATACAATTCCACTCATGTGAAATTTCCAGACTAGGTAAGTTGTAGAGACAGAAAGTAAATTAGTTGTTGACCATGGGTAATGCTGATGTGGAGGTGAGGTCATAGAAAAGCGGGTACTACCTCTTTTCCAGTGAGAGTGGAGAACTTTTCGTGGGATAATAAAAGTGTTTTAAAATTATTGTGGGGATGAGCGCACATCTTTGTGGCTATATGAAAAGTCATTGACTTGCACACTTTAAATCAGAGAATTGAGTGCTCTGTAAATTATAACTTAATAAAAATGTTAAACCTATAAATGTAATAATTTTAAAATTTGTTTGATATGGCCCTTTTATGACAAATCATACAGTAATATAAAATTAGACAATATTTTTGAGAGGTATCATGTTTTTACAAATACTTGCAACTCCTGTCTTTTATATACAATGAAATATACTGGAAGAATTTACTTCTTAAAATTGTATGTCTGTGACATGGCATAGCTGAATAATTATTTTAAGAAGCACCATATTTGTGATGTTACCTACTTATCCTTACACCCGGTGCATGAATCTTGAGTTTAAATATGTATTAGCTTCTGCTGATCCAAATATATGTAATAATTTCCTATGGCAGTTATTGGATTAATTATTTACCTCACAGATTTATAAATATTGAACAGATTTGAAAATACATCCTGTCTATCATACTAAAATGCTAAAAATAAAATAGCGTGTTTTGACGTTAATTTGCGATTTTTTGCCTGTGTGAGCTGACTCCTGTCTCGGTTAGGCATCTTCTCTCTAAAATCATGTGTGCAAGTTCAGTCTGGATTCTCCTTCTCTTAATAGTTATTTTCTGATGGCATTACCTGCCATATCCTGTAATAATCTCTGACAGCTCTAAGGAGAAAAGGAAAGCACAGGCATTATCCCTTCACGGAAAGCCCTCTAGAAACATACCCCTTCAGTCAATTTGATGCACTTAAGGTCTCTATATTATAGAAATTCTGGAAATCCCACTGTCTATAATAATCACTTCTTTATATCAGAGTATTTACTACTAATTTCAAAGTAATTTCGGTTTTAGTGAGTGATTTCTCCAACTTTAGATTTTTAGTGCCTTGAATATGGCAAAACAAAACAGAACTGGCTTAGTTTTAACTATGTAGTAGAAATTCCACCAATGCCTCCTGACTCCCACTAAATATTTCCCTGCTTTATTTATCTATGTTTTCAATTTGCCCAAAACTAATCTGGTGGGAGGTTTTTTTCAGCCTTCAATATATTCTGCAAATTTTAAATTCGACTTTTGAACATGGTGACTTGTTTATGCTAAGCTGGGTCTGTCTGTGTCTCCCTGATTTGCCTGACACCACCACTCTGTGATGAGTATGTAATATTTCAGCTTTTAATGAGAATAGACTTAATAATTACGACAATATTTTCTCTGAGATACTAACTCATTTGCTGGCTACAACCTTCCAGAGATTTATCATTTCATTTACTTTGCACTGTTTTACTCCTAATATCATCAAGGTATCTGAGCTTCTAATTCAAAGGTTATATTGTGAGTCTCCTATTTTTATAGATTATGTCACTGTATTAAAAGATATAAAAACTAGATAATAAAACACAAATATTTTAATAATTTATTTAAGTATGTTCTAGCTAAAAACATAAGTTAACGAAAAAAGGCTAACGGAGTGTAATTATGTTAGGTAAAAACCAACATCTATTTTACCTTTGGTTAAGTATAACTTAGTAGATAAACATGGTTTAAAATATTATCAAGTAAACAAGGATGGGTGAATTAAACAATGCAAAGTGACTCACTCCAGGAAATAAGCTAAAATCAAGTAGTTTAAAGTACACATTTTAATCTTCTGTGGAAATTATACAGGTGTATATTCAGATATTATTCATGATTAAAGAAACTAGATATTAAATAATTTGATCTTCAAGAGTATATAAAAAAATGACTTACAACATACAGAGCCTTTTTAATCCTTGATCTGGAATTCTGAGACAATATAATATTTTCTTCTTTATTTTTTCCTCTTGCCCTCTTGGCTGATATGTTGTTGTTTTATCTGCATCCTCCTCCCCTGCTGAATTAGTACATTTTGGTATATTCTAAAGCTCAGTCCTCAGAGGTTTTCTTTGTTCTATCCACATTCACTCCTTGGGGATTGCATGTCCCATATGTGTGTAGTAAGTCTTAAATATGACTCTCGAGGTCAGATAGATGTATAGTGTCTAAATCATCTTTGAGCCTGAGGCAAGAGGAAAAATCAGTAATGCTGATTCTGCCTGTTTTAGTTTTCTATTGCTGCTTTAACAAATTACGAGCTTAGTACCTTAAAACAAAATAAAATCAGAGATTTATCATTTCACAGTTCTCTAGGTCAGAAGGCCGGTAGGCTCACGTGGTTTTTCAGTTCCAGGTCCCACAGGCTGAAATTAAGATGGTGGCTGGGCTTTTACCTGGAGGCTGTCGGGGAGAAGCCACTTCCGTCTTCCTCAGGTTGTTGTTGGAAGAATCCAACTCCTTGTGAGTTGTGGGGCTGAGGTCTCTGGCTCCTTGCTGCTTCCCAGGGGTTGTTCCTATCTTTTAGAGGCCACCCTTTGTCATTCTCTGGATTGTGACTTATCCTTGCTCATTTTTAAAGCCAAGAAATGGCTAATTGTATCTTTCTTAGTGTTCAAAGTTCTTCTGCCTATCCCTCCACCATATTCTCAGCATGACCCTTTTGGCTTCTTCTTCTGCTTTTAAGGCTCGTGATAGAACTGAAGGTCCATTTAACAATTACAGATGATCTCTCTATGTCAAGAACAACTGGATAGCAAATCATACCACCTCTAAAGTCCCTTTCATCATGTAACATAATACATCCATAGCTGGAAAGATATTAACTTTATTCTCTGAGAGGCCACCATTCTGCCTACCAAACAACTTGTATTTTAAAATTTTGATACTTTTTTCATCATGGATTTTTTTTTTTGGCATTAAGTTTGACTTTTCAAATATAATACTTTCAACCATATTTTATCCTCCTTAGTGAGTGTTTTGGGCATCCCTTATACTTTGCATCCATGGCAACAGCCTTACTCACTTCACCATATTTCTGACCTTACAATCCCATCATTATCTGCTCACTGAGATCAACACTTGGAGTTCCAATGGGGATCCCAAATGCCTCGTATCTTAACAAAACTCTAGATTTCCCTCCAAACCCTGCTCTTCCTCTAGTATTCCTTATCTCTACAAATACCACCTCTGTTGACCCAGGTGTTAAAACCAAAATACTTGGAAGTCATCCTTGATTTCT
This sequence comes from Nycticebus coucang, assembly GCF_027406575.1. Lineage (NCBI taxonomy): Eukaryota > Metazoa > Chordata > Mammalia > Primates > Lorisidae > Nycticebus > Nycticebus coucang. Next base: position 116,319,571 of record NC_069790.1, on the reverse strand, counting down.
TATTTCCAGTTACACTTGGAATGATCCGAACTTCCATCAATGGTCTACACAAGCCCTATGATTTAGCCTCGCCATTTAATATTCTCTTACTTACTCACTCCGTTCCAACTACAACCATATGATTCTCCTGTTGTTTTATCCATATTCCAAATAAGGACTCAGCTGGAGCTTTATTATTTCTTTTGCTGGAAAGTTCTCCTTCTAAATTCCACTAAGCTTACTCCCTCAATTTGTTTACGTCTCGACTCAAATGATCTATCCCCAAGTTATTGTCCCTTTACCTTTCTTTATTTTGTTCATGAAGTTTATCATTCCCTAAAAATTTATCATAATATGTTAAATTTATTATTTAACTTTCCCTGCATTAAAGTCCCATAGGAACAGAAATTTCTTTTCATCACAGATATATCCCCAATACTTAAAGCAGACCTTGATGCATAGTAGGTAGTTTATATACTAAAATAATATTATGCTTGATTAATTGATTGATACATGCATTCCACAGACTAAAACATAATGTAAAGTAGGGGGTGGGGATTTTGAAACACAAAGTGGGATTCATGAACTCTAAAGTCTCTATGATATTTGTGAAAAATTGGGAGTTCTATAAAATCATTAACCAATTTATATTAAATAGTCACAGAACACTCACATGATGAGCAGACCTCTCTTCAATCAGAAAACTGATGGTTCCAGGGATCATGGATTTATGGATATTCATAATAGGAAACTCTGCACATCAGATCAATGGCATTATAAACAATTTACAAGCAGAAACGCGATGGACAAGTGCTAATACTTTATTTGATAGTCTTATGTAGACGGGTCACACAGGATCCCAGAGTAAATAAGCTCATAAAATAGTTGCATGGTCCTCATCAGATTATTAGTTTCACAGAGTGCTGGTGTGATAGCAATTCATGGTTCATGTTACATTGGAGAAAACTAATGGAAAGATATACTTTGCTTAGTATTACTGTATCCTTAAAAAGTACATTCAGGACACTTATTCTCTCACTAGAGGTTTATGACATTATGTATGCATTATTAAGTTGGGCACTGTGGTGGTGGCCAAAAAAATATGTAACACATATGTCTCTGGCCCTAAAATAAAAAGAAGTCTAGTTGTGACATATGATATACATGCACCAGAAATTACCTGCATATACAGGAATAAAAATTACAGAAAATTATTAAATAAGTAAGCAATTTTTGAGCACTCTTTATGTTCAAACTGATTTTCCTGAAGCAATGGATATATTTTAAATACAATTATCATTCTTAATGATATGGTTCATTCTTAATGATATGGTATCTTTCTTAATGGTTGATTAAACCATTGTATTTCAGTGAAAATATCTCAGGAAAAATTCCAAAAGGATTATTTAACAAATAAGAGTATGATCAGATCAAATTATGTGGCTGAGGAAATTTTCATAACAGAGTATGTATTTGAACAGAGAACCCTCTAAAAGAGGTAAAAAACAAGGTACACAAAAATATAAAGCCACTGATAAATATTGTTAATAATGTTAGCCAATGTATATGCAGTATTTTTTATTTTATAGTATGAAAAGAATTCTTGATTTAAAAAGAAAGAATTTCTGAGTATTAGTTAAAATTATGTATATAGTACTACTCAGCCATAAAAAAAAAAAAAGGTCCCCACCTGTTGTGAGGACCTGGAGGGAACTGGAAATTATTCTTCTAAGTGAAACATCACAAGAATGGAGAGACACACATGTGCACTTAATACCAAATTGGAATTAGTCCCTTAACATTTAAGCGCACCTAGGAGTGAATCTCAGTGAAAGGCAATCTGGGAGGAGGTGAAAGTGGGGATGAGAAGCTCGTACCTTTGGGGTACAGTGCTCAGTCTCTGGGGAAAGGGCACACTTACAACTGAATCAATTTGTACAAAAATAAGAATACAAAAACTGTGTACTCATTAATCTTCTCCGAAAAAGGGGAAAGAATTTCTATACATTGGCCATATTTATTTTCCCCCTAGATGCAGAGAACAAATTAAATTTTATAGCACTTTTGACTTCCATAGAAACTCTCACAACAAATACTCGTTTCTGAAAATTTCCATGTTGAAAATCAGTCCCTTGTTCAGGAGTGCTCTATAAGATTGAAACTCTCTGAAAGGGTTAGTCCCTTTAACTAATAATGGATTATTGGACATTCTGCTGAGAGCAAACTAGGTTTCTTAAGAGAGGGAAGCCTGGTGAGCACAGTATGGGGTACTTCAAATTTCTTCCTTTCCTGTTCCTATAAGATCCTGCAAGGGCAGGTGTGAAAGAAGAAACAGGCTTGTTTTCCTGTAGAATTTTTTCTGGGAGACCAGCTTTTCATGTGTGTTGTGCTAAGTGACCCTGTGAAGAACGGTTCAAAATTTAAGATCCATAGTCATAATATGGTCCTCAAATCACACTGAGGATTAATAGGGTCAGAATCTAATTAGTTTGTCTCTAATTTAAATGATTTCATCGAGATTTACACCTTTGAAATGTTAATAGACTAGTTGAGGGATGGCCAAAATATTTTCAGTTTCCCCATCTATGTATTTTTTTAATTGAAAGAGTTTTTTTAAGTTAACATTTATTCATTTTAAATGAAAATAATAACTATATATTTTATGGGGTACAATGTGATGATTTGATATACAATGTGGAATGCTTAAATCAAACTGATAGACATATCTCACTTATTTTTTGTGATAAGATACTTAAAATTTACTCTTAATTTGAAATATACCTTGCATTGTGCACATTAGGTGAGATCCCACCAAATGCCTTCCCTCCTCCAACCAATTGCCCAATATGGGGTACTTCCCCTCCTCTCCCTTCTCTCTCCTCTCCCCTCCCCCTTGCTAGAATATATTTGTGCTTTTTCATATCAGTATGCATTTATGTATTGGTTTTATAATAGTGTTGAGTACATTGGACACTTCCACACCCCCCCCCCCCATTCTTTAGATACTTTACTAAGAAGAACATGTTCCAACTCCATCCAGGTAAAAATAAAAGATGTAAAGTCTCCACCTTTTTATGGCTGAATAGTATTCCATGGTATACATATACCACAATTAGTTAATCCATTCATGGGTTGATGGGCATTTGTTTGGGTTGCTTCCACAACTTGAGAATTATGAATTGAGCTGCAATAAACATTCTGGTGCAAATGTCTTTGTGATAAAATGATTTTTGTTCTTCTGGGTAGATCCCTAGTAATGGGATTGTGGGATCAAATGGAAGGTCCACTTTTAGTTCTTTGAGAATTCTCCATGTGTATTTTAAGTTCTATCCATATGTCACTGCTGGCTTGGAGTTTGAGACCAGCCTTGAGCAAGAGTGAAACCTTCCATCTCTACTAAAAATAAAAAAATTAGCCAGGCATCATGGTGGATACCTGTAGTCCCAGTTACTCAGGAGGCTGAGACAAGAGGATCGCTTGAATCCTGGAGTCTGAGGTTGCTGTGAGCTAGATTGATGCTACAGCACTTTAGCCTGGGCAACAGAGGTGAGACTGTGTTTAAGGATAAAAAAAAAAAAAAACCTGCCAAAGGGATAAAGAGCCACAAAGACAAAAAGAGAAAATTAAGGAAGTCTAAGAGAAAAGCTACACTTACGTTAAAATTGTCCATCTATTATACTCAACAGTGATCACTCCTTAGTAGCCATTACACATCCGAGAGCTCTCTGCTGTACTGTGATATATTAAGAGAACTCAAGGCAATGCGTACTGTACAGGGTTTTAGAGAATCTGATGCAGATCTGAAAGCAGGTCCTTAAACATGAAGAGGAAGATAATGGGATTATAAGGATGAGTTTGGAGTGCCCTGCTGAGCTTACAGAGCCCGTCCGGAGCCCGTGGAAGAGGACGTCTGCACTGAGTTCTAAGTGAGAGGCCATTTTGAGCCTCAAGTGGTCTGAAATTAGGAAAGCAGAACACTATTGAGGTCTCCTTTCGGCCCTCGCAGACTGGAGAGCTACAAAGGACAGTCTTGACTTACAAGGGCGTGAACTTGACAGACAACACAAAGGTTCTATGATGATCTGAACAGATGAGCCGTTTTAGTCTGAAGGTGATTGGCAGGATTTCGAGGGTTGAGTAAATTGTAGGCCAAAGCAAAATTCTATGTTCCAAAATATCATTTGTCCTCTAAAAGAGACAAGCTGAGGATTTCAATGTGGTAAAAGGATGAGGACGGCTGTGATTTACTCAGCACCAAAGGGATGCAGAGCAAAAAGACCACACGTGGGCACCAAGGTGGGTTTTCACCACTGAAAATGAGTATCGAGAACATCATTTCTTCAGCTCAGCACCTGTGGCTCAGAGTGGCAAGGGCGCCAGCCACATACACCAGAGCTGGCGGGTTCAAATCCAGCCCAGGCCTCGCAAACAACGACAACTACAACCAGAATATAGCCCAGTGTTGTGGCAGGAGCCTGTAGTCCCAGCTACTTGGGAGGCTGAGGCAAGAGAATCGCTTAAGCCCAATTTGCTGTGAGCTGTGACACCAGAGCACTCTACCAAGGGCGACATAGTGAGACTCTGTCTCATAAAAATAAAAAAGAATATAACTTCTTTGTCCATGTACTGTTACTGGAAGGATTGCAAGGAGAATCTGGAGAAAATAAATGATAGACCTTGTAGAAGCCTGTGTGTGGAAAAAAGTAAGTGACCAATAAATGTTTGGGGAATGAAAAAAATGAAAGATTTTACTTTAATCTCAGACATCAGACCTTAGTTTGATTTTTAACACACTTTTCATAAACAGTAGAAAATGAGAAAAAAATTCTCAAATTTGAAGATCAAAGAGCCTATGAGAAAGTGCTACTGAGCTACAATTTGATGCCACATAAAATACCAAAGAATGTCTAAGGTTTTGAGTGGTGATATTTACACAAAAACTGACCACAATTGAAGGATTAAATTACCTTATGACGTTGAGAACTCAGATTTAATATATGGCAGGTCTGACATTTGTCCCCAAGTGTGACAAACAGCACTGCAGTCACCTTCCCTGTGCTCCACTGGGCCGTCTGGTGATTCAACAACGAGGTATGTAGCACTTTTTCTCAGATGAGTTTGCAAACTAAACTGCCAGACCTTTATTGGTGTGGATTTGTGCTAACCCCTTGCAGTGGCGCTTAAGGAACAGACCTGGCATGACCCTGTTTTAGATTATTTTTATTTTCTATCAACCGAGGTGAGATGAGGTATAGAGGCTTGACAACAAGATTTTGACAGGTAATAGATGAGATAATAGAGTGATAACAATGTATAGACAACACCAATATCTGCATGTCTTTGTCGATTGTGTGGTTTGTCTATTTTCTGTTTTGTTTTTTTTTTCCCGAGAGAGAAAGGCATTTCAACTCTTCTCCTGACTCTTATCTTTGACATGTCCTTAATCAACCATGTATAAAAATTCAATAACCTCTCTGGGTACTTGATTGGGAAAACACACCCAGCCTAACCAAAGAAAATAGTTACTTAATTAGGGATAATTGACCTTTTTATATACATTTTAGAGGATAAGTGAAACACGCTGAAGACTTATTTATTGACACCATATGGCACTTTCTCACAGTGATACCCAAATTATGTAGAACAAGGCTAATCAAAACTAAATAGCTCATCAAATGGTCCTCCAGTCTAAGATGCTGATATTTTAATTCTGAAAGCTTTTAGATACCTCGTTGGACTCCAAATTACTTTATACGTTCTTTTACTCAAAGCATGCCAAGTATATAGTAAAGTAGCCTGGGAAAATTATCCATAATTTCTAAAATATAAATGTCATTTTAGTGTTTATGTTTCATTCATTAATTTATGACATATACATTTTCAGTAACATTTGCACAACTACTGCCAGATTTTATGTAAAGATTGTAAAGGTAAAAGCCACCATCACCCCGATGTCGAGTAATTGGCACACCTTGCATTAGAGAGCTTTGCAAGCAATAAAATGTGTCTATGCGGGATATATGCAGGAAATAAATGGTGAGTAGCTGGCAGAATTGCTGAAAGCTTGAAAGAACCAGGCAAAGAGAGTGGGGAAAAGGAAGCTGTCAAATTAGATCTGCAGTCACAGATTGTAGTGCAGGGACCAGTCCAGTGAGAACACCTATGGGGACCCCGTTAGGGACAACACACCTTCAGATCACACAATCGAAAAATAACAGCAACAATGAAACCCACTCTGTCCCTGCTTTCTGGTGTGGTTTAGTGCCTGGCTCTAGACACGATATTCTAGGCAGGGACTGAGCTTACATACCTATTGATCTGTCAGAAGTATCTTTGCTAGTGAGTGGCCAAGTCAAAATTTGTAAGATACATAATTTCCCAAACATCAGTAGAAAGTGCACATAATGTGGGGCGAGAAAACAGATAAACATATACTACGTATACAGCAGATATTGTATACTATGTCAGTAGATACTGTATGCTATATAGGTATCTATGGCTATCAGACAGATAATTAATGTATATTTTTAGTGGTACAAAGTTATATTATTTTGTTTTATCTCCATGCAATAAACTGATACATGCTGTTCACACCATGCATTTTCTTTTCTTTTCTTTTTCTTTTTTTTTTTTTTTCTTTTGTAGAGACAGAGTCTCACTGTACTGCCCTTGGGTAAAGTGCCATGACATCACAGGGCTCACAGCAACCTCTAACTCTTGGGCTTACGTGATTCTCCTGCCTCAGCCTCCCAAGCAGCTGGGACTACAGGCACCCGCCACAACGCCCGGCTATTTTTTTGTTTTTGTTAACAATTATATATAGAATATTGAATCCATAAAATATTACAATGTGATATATTAGTATTATACCACATAACATTCAATATTTATAATATATACTATATGTACTATATATTATGTTATATATTACATATGCATATTTTATTAGGAATATAATATTTTATATATCATATTTTTATAAGATTATCAGAATGTTTGCCTGCTTCTGAATTGCTTAAGTATAAAATTTAAATGGCACTCAAGTCTTTTGTAATCTGTTCTCCGTGTATCTTTTTGGTATCAGATTCTGTCAGACTCATTCATAAAATGTTCGTTCTAACTTACCCTCTGTCTTGCTGTTTTCTAAATACGGAGTGTATTTATAATTCTGTCTTTGCTCGTGGTTTTTCCTTGACTAAGAAGGTTCTCCCCCAACCTTCTGAGAAGGAGAATTATGAGAAAACATACATGACATGTTAAAACCCAGCAGAAATGCCACTTGCCCTCTGAGCCTGTTGTCTACTTTTCCAAAAAAGGAAATAGGCACTGTTTGGTTTTGGAACTAGAAATACATTTGACAATAGTTTCACGGGTGAGTCTCACTGGAAGAATATGAGGGCTTTAGATCTGGAATTATAGCTTAACGTGCCTCTGGGTGTGTTTATCGGGGTGTGTAGATATTTGCTAAATATTTGTCAAATTGAATATTATTTTAAAAGTGGCTAATGTTTAGAATGTATTATCTCATTTACTGTTACTATGAATCTCAGCAAAATTCGAATGTCAATATTTTTATAATTATTCCAACAATATGAGATATATAATTTTCATAACCACAATATAATCTTGTAATTCTTAAGATGTGCAATGTGCAGAAACATCAAATTACACCAATGCAAAGTAGAAGATTTGATAAAAATTAAAACTGAAAAAATGCAAAATTACTCATTTACCCGCTCTGCGTATGTTCATACAGATATTACACATATTCAGTATGTCCAGTGCCTTTTGGAGTACTCACTCAACGTCGACAAGATGCCCAAACATGTACGGAGTAATGAGAGTTGATGTTATCATAGAACAATAGATCCCAGTTTGCTGATCTTTTCGAATTATACCAGAGTTTTGGGGAGACCAAAGGCGAATTTGAATTTTGTTCTTTCTTTCCCCTTCCCATCTCCTGCCGCATCATGTGCTAGGTTTTTTCGACTGTCAGTGTCCTAACACATCATTAAGCTGTCAGGCCACTGGTCATGCCATTCTAGGAGGTAAAAGCATTTGATGATATCTAGTACCCAACCAAAGACAGTTACATTCACCTTCTGCTGTAATAATAAGAACTGCTGTGTATTAAATAGAACACAGGAGGCTGACACTTTGACAAACGAATTATATAAATTAACTGTTTCAATTCTTGAAAAAATGTATTAAAAAAGGTATTGCTGTCAGATTTTTTTAACTCATCAGAAAAGGAGTGATCTTTTCATTGAATCGTCTTCCTGGAAAACCTGTTATTCAAAAAGTGGCTCTTGTAAGTTTCCTTAGGTTTTGCTCTCTGCCTAAGACCTCTCTGGCCCCTGCAATGAAGGTATGACATGGGGGGCGGGTGCCTCTGCCACATAGACTAAGTATTGCTATTTCACACATGTTCCTAGGCTGTCTCCTGTCAACAACTTCTATGGTCATGTGTCTGGGTAATAATCACCCATTTCTGGTCCTACAGAATACCAAACAACCTTCCCTATGGTTGCTATTCACTCTAGGAGAAAGATTGAAGTTAGCAAACAGATTTTGTATTATTAAGTTGTGGGAATAGAATAATGGGTTAACCAAAGCAACAGAAGGGTGACCCCCATCCTGATGTGATGGAGAAGCTGGTTTCAGATGTACCTCCCATGGCACACAATTACACTACTGGAAAAATATAGAAAGAAACTGTTATTATACCACAAATAGTGTAGGACTGCAAGCCTTAAGAGAAATGATGTAAGTTGCACATTTACTGCAGCTTTTTGCCTGGGAGCTTTTTCTAAACAATGATACAGAGAAATAAAGTACAAGAAAGAAAACCAATCTCATTAGATGAAGAAAACGGGCTGGAATGTGGAACTGCTAAGGCAGCTAGAATTTGCAGGACATTGTGCTGGAGAGGATTTTAAGATTTACTGTAAAGTTGCAGTAATATAGTAGAAGGTTACAGTAATTAAGATGGTGTGGTTATTGGCAAAAGATAGAAAAAATAGCCCAGAGAAATAGATCAGAGGCTCTGGAAATGGACTTACAAATATATGGCCAATTTGAATTTTAGACAATAACATCATAAACATGGTTAATTAATTTTAATTTTAGACCAGAACATCAGAAGAAATCAGTGGGGAAAGAAAATTATTTTCAATAAATAGTGTTGTAACAAGTGGGAAGCTTACAAGGAGGGAAATACCCACAAAGTTTAATTTCTAACTGATGCCAAACAAAAAATAAAGTTACTGGAGAGATATCTTTGATCTAAATATAAAAGCTATAATCTGAAGCTCATGGAAGCAAGCGTGGGAGAATTTCATAGAACTATTACAAGCAAAGATTTGTCATACCATACAAGGCACATATATGGACTGAACTGCGTCCCCTCAACCCTCAAATCATACGTTGAAGCCTAACCCCAGCATGACCTTATTTGTAAATAAGGTAGTTGCAGATGTAATTAGTTAAAGTATAATGAGGTCATAGGGGAGACTAGTTCAATATCACCGGTGTCCTTCAAAGAAGGGGAAAGTCAGGAACAGAGAGTTACAGGGTAAGAAGATGTGAGGACAGATTGTGGGGACAGTCATCTCCAAGCCACGGAGAGGGGCCTGGAACAGATTCTTTCACAGCCCTCAGAAAGAATCATTCCTGCTGTTATCCGGATTTTGGACTTCCAGCCTCCAGAACTGTTAGACAATAAATTTTCCTTACTTAAATCACCCAGTTTGTATTAATAGTACTTTGTATGGCAGCCCAAGCACTCTGATCCAGACACCAACCACAACACACACACGGACACGCACATGAACACTTCACATCAAAACCAAAAACAAATATTTATCCAGCAAAGTCACTATTAAAAAATGAAAATTAAAGCAACAGACTGCCATCAAGCATCTATGGCATATGGTCAGTTAAGTTCATGAACTCATCCAAGGAAAAAGTGCTGCATACCTCGTCGCTGACTATCACGGTGACAACCTCGGAAGTGCTGACCTTGGGAAGCTGTGCACCAACCCCAGTGCCTACTCACCCTTCAAAGCATTGTTTCTAGATGAATTCTTGGACTCCATGGTCCATCTTCAGATGATGTCAACTCTGATGACCATGGCAAAAAAACAGTTCCAAACTTGCTTTACAGGGTGGACTAGGTGTTGACGTCAGTGAATGGCTTCCCCAGGGGAGCGCTTTGAAGGCGACTGTAGTGACATTCACCAGTGAGGCGTGCAGCACTTTCTCTAGGATGAGTTTTGAATTGAATTGTCCAACCCCATACATACTGCACAAAGGACTTGTGTGCAAAATGGACACATCATAAAAATCAAAATAGACTAGTTTTAAAAATAGCCAAAAGCCTTCAAACAATGTTAAAAAAAGATATAAAAATGCCAGAAACAGAAATAAATACATGCTCAGCATCATTAATTGTCATGAAAATATAAACTAAAACTACAATGAGATGCTACCACACACTCTTTAGAACTGCTAAAGTTAAGGACATTGCAAACACACACACACACACACACACACACACACACACACACACACACACACGTCGTATCTGTTCCTGGGTAGAATGAAGTGCAGGTGTAGATCTAACAACGAGTGCATATTTAAAATAGTGGTTTAAAATAGTATAACTTCTTTTACGGTGGAACACTATTTAGCAGTCCCAAAGATGAACTACTGACATATGCAAAGGCATTAGATGGATCTCAAAACCCTTATAAATGGTGAAAGAAGCAAGACATGAAAGAGTGAACGTCATGTCTCTACACACGTGAAGCTCAAGAACAGGAAAGTATTTCCTAATGCGAACAAAAATTTGAAGGTCATGCTTATAGTGTTGGAGTTACCCCCAGGAAGGAAGCACAGAGGTGTATTCAAATGTATCAGTGAAACATAGAAATATCCAAGGTTAAAATAAGATGAAATAAATGAATACAATTAAATGAATAAATGAAATGAACAAGTTAAAAAAATAAGTAAATTATCAATGACCTGAGGTTGGGTATGTAGAGTTTAAAACTTCAAATTAGATGACTTCTCTACTTACCCCTAGGGAGCACTTTATGGCAGAATGACTTTGACTTCATACGACTACAAACGGACTTGTATATATTCTCACTGAGACTAAAACACTTGTTTATAAGCACAAGTAACAGGCAATGCTGGATTATTTACAGAGTATGGTAAAGCAGACTGAGAAAGGGTAAATATTTAGATTGTCATATACATGTATATATATACACATATTTATATTATTTCTAGAACCATATGTATATATGTGTGTGTGTGTATTTATCTGTATGCTCATTCTATACAATTTAGAAAATGATAGGAAGAAGAAATGGAAGATTAAACCTAAAAGTTTTCTACAATAAGTTTCTTGGGTGTTGCACAAATTATTTTTTTCCTAATTTTAGCTCATTTTGACTTCGAGTACAGCAATCTATAAAAAGTCGTTCAACAATGATTTCTTGATTAACTTATTTTGAAGGTGTTATGTACAAACTTAAATATGTGGCCTAGTTAGCACTTCAATAGCATTTACAATCAAGTAAGCATTTTAAAAAGTGAATTATCCACCTGTCGAGGAACTTCCCTCTATAAGCTGAAGAGAACGTAACACTTTTTATACGCATGTTCGATGACCCCAGAGTCTACTTGGTGCATTAAGCTGACATTTATCCTTTTACCTTGTGTACACCTGAGGAAAATCTAGCAGAGTCAGATGAGCCTGAACATACATGAAGTATAAACTCATTTTTTGATTAGCTTTGGTAGGAAACTAGAGCTCAAGGATCATGCAGGTTTTGCGTTGCCAGGTGTTTGCAAAGGGTCATTTACATCGGCTAAGTTACGAACACCTGCTTCCATTTAAATCACTTAAAAGAAGGGTATAACATGGAGAATTCTGCCATCATCCTTAAACTTTTTAATGACTGCCAGTTGGTATAAAAGAAACAGCATTGAATTGTATCAAAAAAAATGTGTTCTACTAAATTTTTCCATTTTGAGAAGTCCTGTGCTTTAGAAATTGGAGTTTACTTTTCCACATCTCTGTAGGGAAGGAGACTCTTTAAAGAATCTTTTTGATAGCTTCAAAATCACAGTTATTTTACTAAAATTAATTTTTCAGCATTAAATACTCATTCATTTTATGACTGAAATATAAATACAGCTTTATTCCAATGAAGCCACTCATATGCAGCCTTCAGACTTTATTCTGATCTTTATTTTTAAAAATTATTGGGCTTTTATTCAGTAAACAAGTTTCTTACAAAAATATGAAATATTTTCACTGCTTCTACCTTATCTTATTTGCTGTAATGGATAATAACTAAAGAAACAAAGTAGAAAAGAACCAAGATCTGAATTCTTCACCTTATAGGTGGGACACGAAAGAGAATTATTTATTACAACAAAAAATTTATTTTTCAAGTCACTTAGCTCAGTTTTGCTTTCCACATGATCTTCTATCCCTCATTTCAAATATTAACACCCATTTCTGCACAAAACATTAATAGTTTGTCTTCTATGTCATATTCAGACATTTCATTAAGGATCTGATGTTTATGTTTGTGAGAAATATATTGTCTTTCCAAATTTTATAAAATGAGATTAGGAATGAACAACGGCTCTCAAATAGAATTTAAGTGATGACGTTTCTCTATATCTTTCCAGTTCTTTAGTTTAATTCTATAATATCTGCTCTGAAATAAAGCCTCAGTTAGAGAGCAAAGCACAAATATATGTGATAGGGGATGCTTTGAATTAGAGAATGCAAATCAGGTCCAGAGGAGGAGTCACAGAGGCCACTTTTGAAGAATCTGAGTTCATATGCTTGAGAAATTCATCAAGTTCCCTATATAGAGTCTTTGTCTAGAGGTTTCCAAGTATCATTTGTTACTGAGAGGCATATTTATCTTTTCCTTAAAAGCAGCATAGTACTGGCTCGGCACCCTTAGCTAAGTGGTTAGGGTGCCAGCCTCATGCACTGGGGCTCGTGGGTTCGAACCTGGCCAGGGCCTGCTAAAAAACAATGACAACAATCACAACAGCAAAAAAAAAAAGAAAACAGCTGGGTGTTATGGCAGGCCCCTGTAGTCCCAGCTACTTGGGAAGCTGAGGCAAGAGAATCAACTTAAGCTCAAGAGTTTGCTGTGCGCTGTGATGCCATGGCACTACACCAAGAGTGACAAAATGAGATTGCGTCTCAAGAAAAAAAAAAAAAAAGGTAGCATAGCACTATTCTACGCCAAACCTATCACAGGAGTTGTTTTAATGACAAGCTTTGAAATTCAGTCTTAAAATAAGAGTTTATTATTTCTGCTAAAGATTACAAGTGAAATGCATGGTTTAAGCCATTTTTCCTGCATCTGACTGTATGCTTGGAAAACAAAATCCTGTAGGCTCCTGTATCCTCTGATGTAGCAAGAAATTTAATGGCAGGCAGATCCTGTGTGATTGATCAGAAATGGTTTCCCACCCTTTATCATGGAACAAACAGCCTCTATCATGTGTGGATCAGATCCAAAGAGGTCTGGACGGCTTGGAGATGGAACATCACTGATTTGGTAGATGGGTTTGTGTCTCTGTTATTTCACTTTTAGAAAACAGAAGTATGGGGCAGTGCCTGTGGCTCAGTGAGTAGGGTGCCAGCCCCATATACTGAAGGTGGTGGGTTCAAACCCGGCCCCGGCCGGCTAAAACAGCAGTGGCAACGGCAACAAAAATAGCCAGGTGTTGTGGTGGGCATCTGTAGTCCCAGGTACTCGGGAGGCTGAGGCCAGAGAATCACCCTGGCCCAAGAGATGGAGGTGGCTGTGAGCTGTGATGCCACAGCACTCTACCGAGGGCAACAAAGCAAGACTCTGTACCTAAAATAAAATTAAAAAAAAAGGCACTAAAGAACTGTTTGGAGATAATCTTTGGCTAACTACATTGTCACTCTTTATGGGGAAAATCCATGGCCACTTTTGGAACCGTTTTTATTCCGTCTAAAGGCTAAAAGTTTGAGTGTTAAAGTAAGACACGAATTTAAGTCTCAGTTTTGTCTTTTCCTCTTACACAACGTAGTTCCTTAAGCTTTCTTAGTGTCAATTTCTATTTGTTAAGGAGGGACAGTTAAAGGGTTCCATATTGATACCATTAAAGGGGATGATTCACATAAGAGTGGTCACTATCAGCCTTGATCAGGACTTCTTCACCTTCATAGTACGTTGATGCTAAAACGCTGAGCTATGAAACTGCTTCATATATTTATCCATCTTCAGGTCCTTATCTGTATCTCTACACATATACAGTAGAACCTCATGGTTGCTACCTCCCTACATTGACCACCTCCATAAGGTGTCCTAATTTTCATCGACCAGACATGCACCCCGTGTATATATCAGTACTGTGATCTTTACAGTGACCACCTCCACATGCTGAGCATTCCGTGACAGTCCCTTGGTGGTCAGCTCACAGAGATTTGACTGTGTGTTCACCATATGCGCGTATTTGAAACTTGAGCAAAGCTTGGTTTTCTGCCTCTTCCATCATCCAATATAAAAATGCATTTATTATGAAAATAAATACATGTGGCATTTATTAATTTAACAAATACCTATGTGCCTACAGAGTTTTGGAATTATGCCTCTAAAGAGCATACATTTTTAAAGAATAAAATTATGTAATAAATGCACAAATAAATAGATACACTTTAAGAAATTCTGTGAAAATATAGAACATAGAGATTATGTGAGGAAAGTGCTAATAGTAACTGCTCAACAAATGCTCCAGGGCGGTGCCTGTGGCTCAAGGAGTAGGGCGCCGATCCCATACGCCGGAGGTGGCGGGTTCGAACCCAGCCCCGGCCAAAAACCACAAAAAAAAAAAAAAAAAGAAAGAAATGCTCCAGAGGGAGAAGCAACAAATTAATCCGTAAGAGAGGAGAAAGACGCAGTTGGGTGAAGACTTAGCAGAAGAGCATTCAAGCCAGAAGAAAGAACAGTGAGATGACACAGGTCATGATGGAAGTAGGGTGTTAACGAGGCACAGGGTGGTGTGGCGTGGGAGTGGAGAGCAGGGACCACATCAGGAAGGCCGAGTGGACTTGGATACAGAGTCCGGATACTTTTCGAATTGCATTGGGAAGCTGTTGAAATGTGTATCTGAAAATTATTTTACCTCTCAAAGGTTTTGGAAACACTACCTTTTCATTTCTTTTACTCACATTTTATAGAAACTATTCTTATTATTTACTAAGGTATATAATCCATCAGCCAGTCACTTGGAGGCTACTTCTAGAATACATTGAGCATATGACTGAAGCTTCACCTTTATCATATTGGTCTAAGCTAGCGTTATCTCATTCCTAAATAACATACTGGGTTAGTAGATCACATTCCCGGGACACTGACTTGGAAGTGAAGCTTCACAGGTAGGAAGAGTGTGCCTTAATTAGAAAACGTACCCCTGGCATCATAACTTATCAGGCAGTGAAGAACAGAGAATCAGGTTGAGCTGAATTGTTATCTGATCCTTAGGAAACTTCAGTGGATAATATAGAGATCTCTGGAGCAATAATGTTCTTCTCCATGTCCCATCTTGAACACAAGCACGTCAAGCTCTTACACTCCCCATATCTACTGGTCATTATTAGAGAAACCTCAGAGAAGGTGGTGCAACCTTGGTGTTTGAAAATGCTTTCCCTTGTACTCTGATGATCACCTTAATTTATACAAAGTTATAAGTTATAAATTACTTATTAAATATGACTTAATAAAAAACAAATTGTCAGATAAACATGTAAGTTAAAAGAAGGCAAGAAATAATTCAGATCCAATAAACATGCATTTATTCGTGTATGTATACTGTTGCTTATTTAATTCTCTTGCAGTTTACTGATAGAGCATGTTTTATTTTCATTCCCCTTAGGACAGTGTCAGAGAAACTGAGTTAACTGCCTACCTATATTTGGATTTTTAGGTAGAACTCAGAATTTAAATTCAAGAATTAAAAATTTCAAGGTTACAGCTTTTTTTTTTTTTTTAACATACTAGCTCTGACAGTAATAAAGATTACTGAGACATCCTCTTGACTGAAGCATAAGTGAAGCCACAGGAGGTCACCCAGATTCACATAATTGAAAGAAAACCGTTTAGGTTATCTGGAGAAACAAACTGAAAGTTCAAAAGAACAGTTAAGGTTTATGTAACTTCCCATAAAATCAGAAATTATTATTGGATTTTTTCCATATAATAACTTAAAAACTGGGTGCAATAAAATTAAATAGACTCTATTTTTGATAAAAGGAATTATTTTGAGATATTTATTCTCTCTCTATAGACTAAACAGCCCTAGACAGAAACAACAATGTGAAACTCCAACCTCCAGCTGGGATAGACCACGGCACAGCCAGCCCCTTGGGCACCTCTAGTTCACATGACTTAGTACAACAAGAAATGTTTGATTAAACCATTATGACCCTGTAAATATTTTCTGACATGGACGTGGCATGGTCCTTTGAGCGCTGACATATCCCTCTCACACTCTAGCCAAAGGCGATATACAAAAGCAGAGGCTGAGAACAGGTGGTTCTAGGTGCTGTAATCTGTGGATGAATAAAGGTTGTTCCAGGGCTGTCTGGACCAGAGAAAACTGAGCACACTTCTATGAAGAGTAAAGGAAAGCAGCCGTACACCACGTCCACTTCAGTTAGACTTAATGCCACGTGAATCTTTGGTACTGCTTCTCTGCCACATTTACAGCAAGCCGAAGTCAGGACAGTTTGTCTTTCTTTTCAGTCTTAAACCCAGAAGATCCCAGGACTGTCTGGCATAACTGAATTGTATTTTGTTTCAGGACGTGTACATCACTGCTTTGGTGCGTGCCTTGCTTCTGCTCATTAAAAACCTCACACTGTCTACTTTGGTTTCCTGAGGAGGTCTGCCCCGACTGAATAGCATCCTATCACTGTGTACTTCCGTTCCTTTTCATTTGCACTGAAACGGGTCAGCCTCATGTCCCACATCCCTTACAATCCCCCTGTGTGCCATCAATTACCTTGGAAAAGATAATTCGTGGTTAAGTTTTTAATGATCCATTTCACTGTCCTTCTGAGAAATTATATTTATATACAATCTCAGACCCAAGTAACATGGTCAATCTGAAAGAATTACAGTACTTTGGAGGAAAGGCTAATGAAAGCATTTTACAAAATGAACCACACTTGTTTACCCTCATAAATCTTTCAAAATGGTAAAGGGAAGAACAGGTACAGAAGAAAATAATTGATATGATTGTAGCTGCCAGGTCCTTAAAGATAATAATTGCTTAGAGAATTTGCATTACAATCTGGCGCTGTTTTATCCCAGTATTTCCCTATCAATCTCAGCACATTGAAATCCTCCCATTTCTATGGCCGTGGCGTGATTCCTCTGGTCTTTGTGCTGTTATAGTCTATTCCCTCTCCATGCTATATGCCCTTTTTCTTATTGTGAAATTATGTTCGTTATTTAAAACTCAGTGAAAATATTACCCGCTCTTTAAAGTATCTCCTGATAGTCTCGGAAAAGTTAGTTTTTCTGGCTTGTTTTTAAACATCACTTGGTTCACATCAGAAATACAGCAGTTATTACATGGTATTATAGTTATCTGAGTCTTGTCTTTTCTCCACCAGACCAAAAATATTTGCTAGTAGCAAGCATACTGTGTTCAACTTAGCATCCTTTTACAGGGCTTTGCATGGTGAGTGAACCATAACGCCAGAAGCCTTTACTTAGCACCTAGAAGCAAATAGATGAGCAAATGAATGAATCTAAGGCCTTACAGAAAAGTAAGCTTGTGAGGAAAAATGGGGAAGCAGCTTCTGGAAGGTACCATCATCAAGGTTTATTGTGAAGAAAATTCTATTTCTGCTATGGGGATGTTATAAACATCAGTATTAAGCAAGATCGTACATTATTAAATTGGATTAAGAAATTATAATGAGCCCAGGTTGGGTGGGGTGGCTAACACCTGTAATCCCAGAAATTTAGGAGGCTGAGTCAGTAGGACCTGTTGATCCCAGGAGTTCAAGAACAAACTAGGCAACATATTGAGACCCCATGTCTACAAAATTAAAAAAAAAAATGATTAGCTGGGGTTGGTGGCAGATGCCTATAGTCCCAGCTACTTAAGAGGCTGAAGGAAGATCGCTTGAGCCCAGGAGTTTGAAGGGCGGCCAGCAATTGTGCCATTGCATTCCAGCTGCGTGGGCAACAGAGGAAAACCCGGTCTCTAAAAAGAGAAAAAAAAGAAATTGTGAAATTGTAGTTAGCCCAATCTTGACAATGGAGTCTTCTGATTTTGATGGTGGTATTTTAGTTCTGGTTTATTTCTCACATCAAAACAAAGGTAACTTGACCACAATTTTGACAAAGAATGGCCACTTTAAAATATACAATATATTATTTTTTAATAGTCATCCTACTATGAAATCGGACACAGGAAGAGAGGACTTTGAATGTTCTCACTACAAAGAAATGATAAAAGTGTGAGGTGATGACTACGTTAATTATTCCAAGTTGATCATTACCCAAGTGTATTCTCTCATCTAAACATCACGGTGTTCCCCATAGGTAAATACGATTGTTATTTGAATTAAAATTTTAAAAAGAGAAAACTAATTTTATTATATAGACTTTTATAAGCATAAACGAATGAAAATAAGAGAAGTGTGTGGACCTAGTTGGGACCAATTTATGTCTTAATATGTGCACTAACGTTTGAAGTATTTTTTTCTTCACAGAAACATGAGCACAAAAATTTAACAGTGATCTATGTCAATTACCTAAAATCTTGTATGAGGACTTCATGATGTGTTTCTTATGCCAATAATATTAATCTATCCTTTTCATGAGTTTTTCGCTTACTTTTAATCAAACAGAGCTATCATTCTCTTTTTATTCTGTGAACATCTGCTGTTTAATTATTCTCATTTTTATGATTATTTTACTCACTTTAAGGGAAGCAAGATATTTAATTGGAGCTAGGGAGCAATCATTATCCACGTGTAGGTATGATAAAAGGTTGTATTAAAATCTGGTAGCAATTTGAAAGGGAAGAACTATCTGTTACAAAATTTAGAATTATTTGATATAACATATTAACTTTACACTAACATCATTAATGAGAGTATGGCTTAGTAGATGTAATGAAGATTTAAAAATAAGTAAGGACAAAAATGAAATTATTAATATTATACTATCCATTGTACAATTTTTTGTACTATCTTCTTGACTATCAAATTATAACACATTACAAAATATGTACAAAATATGTATGTATGTATTTTGTATGTACAAAATTCTTGAGAGCTAAAGCTTTTTAAGTCCAAGATGGGTTGCAGTTCATAGAGACAAAATCAGTCTAAAGATATACAGTACTCTAAAATGATATTTTTATAAGATATTTGAATTTGGTCATTATGGAAAAATATCTGTAATTTGTTTTCTGTTTTGAAAGTTACCTATTAAATTATTTTTCTTATAATGGTCTAAATTACCATAGCAAATAAAAACCTAAATTCATAACAATTTTTAATTTGGCTTTTAAAAAATATATGAAATGCTTCGTTATACCTCTAATTGTACACTGCAATATAATTTCTCTACCAACGGAGCTAGACATTTTACTCGTTATGCAATTTACCTGCAAAATATGAATAATTGGCTTTTAAAATTGTTATCACCTTCAGGAATGATATTTCTGATGATCACACAAATTCTAGAAATTTCTCCTTTTCTGCCCTTTTTGTTTTACCCATGAGTAAACACAGCTGTGGTTATTAAAATATTGAAAAAATTCTCCCCTACCGTCCCTGTTGATCCTAGGAATTAAGCCATGCTTGCTTTGCAATAGAACCAGCTGTTAGGGAGTCACAACACAAGAATTGTCTTTCCAGATTCACTGTCAGTGACAAGGAGACTGAATTAAATTAATAGCATCTTTGCTATTTCAATTTGCCAAATACAGAAAATATTTTTAACGTTTCTTCTATTTTCTGAAAACAATACAGGCTGAATTAAAATGTCTGTATGTAGCGGACGATAGTGCAAGGTGTCGTTGTGCTGTCAGATATGACAGTGTGGGAGACGGAGATGAAAGGCAGAAGCAGCCTCAGTGTCCTACACACCTGCGCTGGGGGTCAGATCATCTGCTCAATGGGATTGTCCAGTAGAAAGAGATAGAAATTTAAAAATGCCTTCCACCATGACGTTAATCTGAAAATAGCAGAATATGTTACATGCAAAAAATTGGACATTACCTCGCAGATTAAGCATCACAGGCAAAATCATACATGGTGATATGTGAGAATGGTTTTAGAATTAAAATATAAAAGACAGGAAAGATAGAATGAACACATTTTTCCCTTTTCCTCCAACAAGTTACCAGATAGTACATGTGCAAAACAAGCATTAGTAGACTCTGACAGGTGGAGAGAGGGCAGCCTGGGTTGGGTCTTCAGGATCCAAGGATCTGCTCTTTGTGGCAATCTGGTCTCTGGGTTTTCATTTTCCTTGTATATCACATACTTGAAGCTGAACAAACCAGTGACCTGGAAACACCAACATGGGCAGTCATAAAATAAGAAACAGCAAATGCCTATGTACAGTAACTAAGAAAATGCCATGATGGCTACATTGAACAGTTCAATGAGAATATTTCAGATTGTATATGGAACCAGCACATTGTACCCCTTGATTGCACTCATGTACACAGCTATGATTTAACAATAAAAATAAATAAATTAAAAAAAAAAAGACGAAAAAAACAAACAACAACAAAAAAAAAAAAAAGAAAAGAAGCTCCTGACCTAAAGGCTTCTCCCTCTAGCCAGAGGCTCTGGAAAAGGGCAACCTAGCAAGAACCACTCTAGATTCTACAGAAAAATCTAGTCCTACCCCACTGATGAGAGCAAAGGCCATGCAAGAAGCCCAGGCTTTCACCTTTGTGGAGTTGCAGTGAGGCCCTCCGTCCCCACGCCCTGCGGGATGGTGCCCTGGACAGCTGAGCAGGGAGTGGGGATGTCCCTCCCCTGCACATATAGCAAGAGAAACCATATCCAGGGTTACAGAGTGAACAGCAGCAAATTTAAGACTATTGAATTCATACAGAACACACTGAACACAATGGAGTCAAACTAGGACTCAGTAACAGAAAGACAACAGGAAGTTCCCTGATGCTCAGAAACAAAACAGCACTTCTAAACAATTCATGTGCTAAGAGGAAATCTCAAGAGAAAACCAAAAATACTTGAATTGAGGGAAAATGAAAGTATCATTTCTCAGAATTTAAAGAAGGGCCAAAGGGGAAGTTTGCAGTGCTAAATGATTGGATGAAAAGCATAAGGAAAAATCTTAAAACAGCCATCTATACCCCTACTGCAAAATCCTAAAAGAGGGAGAGTGAAGTTTACCGAAAGCAGTTAAAAGGAAGGAAATAAAGATGAGAGTAGACATGAATAAATGGAGAAGAAATAAACGATATAAAACAGTGGTTCCAATAAAGGTCGATAAAATCGAAAGCTCTATGACAAGACACAAATTATCCTTTTTAGGGCAGAAGATGTCACTACACGCCCTACAGATCTCAAGAGGATTATAAAAAATACTATTAAGGTTCTACATGCAGAAATTCAGCAAAATAAATGAAAAAGACCAATTCCTCAAAAACAAATTATTTCAACATAACTAATATGAAACAGGTCATACGAAATTTCTACAATAAAGTAAATCAAATTTATAATACAAACCTCCCAAAAGGGAAATCTTCAGGCTCAGGTTATTAGATTGTGTAATTCTATTAAACATTTAAAAAAGAATTAGAGCCCAATATGTGCACTATCTAGAAAATAGAAAAGTGGACATGTTTAATGTTTTTTTATGAAGCTAGTATTACCCTTAGACCGAAAGCAGATGAAACAATGGAAAGAAGGCAATAGGACAAAATGTTTCATTCACACAGATGTCAATATCTATAACAAAATTCTAGGAAATAGAATTGATCAATATATAAGAATGAACTAAGCATGATGACCAGGAATGCAAGGGCGATTCGATGGTCCATCAATCATGGGTACTTCTCATTGATGCTGAAAGCATTTAACAAAATTCAATATTCATTCATGAGAAAAGCTCTTGATTATGACAAAAAGATCGAATGCTTGACCTTTAAGATTGAATGAAACAAAACAAGGACATCTATTCTCATCACTCTGTCCAACATAGTGAGAAAGGCAAGATCAGAAAGTAAAAAACATGCAGTTTGTAAAGAAGGAAATAAAACCCTCCCTATTTTTAGGTAACATGATTATGCAGAAAATTTCAAGGAAGAAAGAAAAAAACCCATCCTAGAGCTAGTAAGTGCGTTTCATCCAAGTTGTAAGATCAAGGAAAACCTTCACAATCAATGGTATTTTTATATATCACCAATGAATACGTGGTACACAAATTAAAAATACAATATAATTGTAAATTAAGAAGATTTAATACTTCAGTGTCAATCTAAGAAAACATGTATGCAATATATATACAAAGTAAAAAAAATAAAAACTACAAAGTGCTGAGAAGTTAAAGTCGGCTTAAATAAACAAAGACATCTTGTTTTCATGAATATTATGAATAAATATACAAATTATATTAATTCTCCCCAAATTAACAGACAGGATTAACACAATTCAAATGAACATTCCAGCAATATTTTTATAAATATTAACAAGATTGTTCTGAAATTTGAAAATGCAAAAGAACTAGAATAGTTAAAAGAAATAGAATAAAAATAAAGTCGAAGCAATAAATTTTAAGATATTTTTATATCTCAATAATAAAAGCTGTATGATATTGAAGAGTAGACATATACATTAATGGAATGGAATGGAGAAATCAAAGTAGATGCACACAATATGATAGATTTTTGACAAAGCAATTAAATGGAAGAAATGTAGATTTTTTTCAACAAATGGTTCTAGTGCAATTGGATATCCACAAGGGAAAAAATCCCAGTGTAAATCTTATGCTTTATATTAAAGTTAACTCAAGATGGATTACAACTTAAATGTAAAATTATAAAACTTGTAGAACAAAAATTCCCAGGAGAAACTTGTCAGAATGTAGGGCATGGAAAACAGTTCTTAGATATGATATCTAAAGCACAGTCCTTAAATTGAAAAATTGACAAATTAGATTTCATCCAGTTAAAAACTTTTGCCCTATAAAATACTCCCAGGCTAAGAGAATGAATAGGCAAGCTATCTACTAGGAGAACATATTTTAAAACCACCTACCTGTTAAAGGATAGAATATATAAAAAGAACCCTCAAAACTCAACAGGAAAAAAGAAACATTGCATTTGGGAATGAATCCAGTGCGTGAAATGATAATTCACCCAGAGGGTGCACGCATGCCAAATAAATACATGATGTTCAACAATTTTTTTAGCCAAACACAATTTAAAACCACAATTAGATACTACCACACACTTATTAGAATGGCTGAAGTAAAAATCAATGAGAATATTGCATGCTAGTAAAACAGTGAACAAGCTGGCTCATACGCACATAACTAGTAGGAATGTAGAATGGTACACATACATTCTAGAAAGCAGTTTGTATAGTCTTAAAATTAAACAACCCACCACCACATGACCCAGCAAATGCATTTATGTGCATTTATCCTAGAAAACAAAGTAAACTTTCTTCACATGAAAACTTGAACTCTGAACGTTCATGCCATCTTTAGTGAAAATAGCTAAAAACAGGAAAAGCCTCAGATGTCTTTAATAAGTGGCTAATCAGTTGTGGATAATATGTAATATTATTCAATTATAAAATTTTTGATATGGACATTTTTGATATGGACAACAACTCGGGTGATTCTCCAAAGTATTACATTCAGTTTAAGAAGTCAATCCCCCAAAGTTATATTGCATGATTCCATTTGCATAACATTTATAAAATAAAATAAGGGAGTAATGGTTATCAGATGTTATGAAGGTAATGGCAACAGGAAGAAAGTGGATATAGCAGAGCAAAATCAGGAATTCATGTGGTGATGGAAACGGTCTGTATCTTGACTGTATCAATGTCAGTCCCCGGATTGCGATGTCATATGGTTTTATAACATGTCACCCCTGGGGGAAGCTAAGTAACAGGTATTCAAAATCTCAGTGCATTATTTTTTTACAACTGAAGGTTGATTTACAATTACTTTAAAACAAAAAGCTTAATGAAAAAGCATAGAAGGCTATGACAAGTTTTCAGGGGTTTTAATTTGTTTAAGCAAATATGTCAAGGTAATAAAATAAAAAATACACTATTACGGTGTAGTAAACATAACAATCGATAATGCCTGCATTGGTGGTTTTATTTTAATGTGAAGACTGGTTAGAAGCATTATACAGTTTTCCAGTTGATTACTAAAATTCCTCTAAAGCAATCGGATAAATATCACACACATCAACAGTGGGGATGAGGGAGGGGGATTGATAAGCTTCATGTAACAGGCACAGTGTGAGGGGCCACAGCACACTCCCTGCTGAAGGGCTCAACTGCTACTTGGACTTTACCTAAGAAATATAAACCACGTATCATAATCGTTTGTACCTTCTTATTGATCTAAAATAATAATTATAAAAGAAAAGTAAGACTTGCTATAGCAGGAAAAAATTTCCACGTGACAAGGTGAGTGGAAATGGATTGAAAAACTCAATCAGGGTTTTTGCCACTCACAAAGAGATAATTAGAGAAAAAAAATCCAGGAGTATGTATGTCTTATTTATCATAGTAGGATAATTTATAAATGAGAGGATCTAATGTATGTACTATTATAACAATCACAGAAAAAGATTTTCTACCAGCAATAGTAGCAAATTGATCACTTTGGACCCCTATAAAAATGATTGGGCTACATGTCGTCTTTCATAACTATAGAGAAAATAATGATGCTAATTTCCCATAAGGTTGAATTTTAAAATATTGCAAAATTCTAAAGAGTAAGTAATTGGGTCTCAGGGTATTTGCAAATTTTGCCTAGCAGTTATTACTTTTTCACCTCCATGTTAATTTTCTTTTTTATTAATTTTATTTTATTATTATTATTATTTTTATTGTTGGGGATTCATTGAGGGTACAATAAGCCAGGTTACTCTGATTGCAATTGTTAGGTAAAGTTCCTCTTGCAATCATGTCTTGGCCCCATAAAGTGTGACACACACTAAGGCCCCACCACGCTCCCTCCATCCCTCTTTCTGCTCCCCCCCAATAACCTTAATTGTCATTAATTGTCCTCATATCAAAATTGAGTGCATAGGATTCATGCTTCTCCATTTTGTGATGCTTTACTAAGAATAATGTCTTCCACTTCCATCCAGGTTAATATGAAGGATGTAAAGTCTCCATTTTTTTTAATGGCTGAATAGTATTCCATGGTATACATATACCACAGCTTGTTAATCCATTCCTGTGTTGGTGGGCATTTAGGCTGTTTCCACATTTTGGAATAATTTATTTTGGCGATTGTAAATTGAGATGCAATGAACAGTCTAGTACAAGTGTCCTTATGATAAAAGGATTTTTTTCCTTCTGGGTAGATGCCCAGTAATGGGATTGCAGGATCAAATGGGAGATCTAGCTTGAGTGCTTTGAGGTTTCTCCAGATTTCCTTCCAAAAAGGTTGTACTAGTTTGCAGTCCCACCAGCAGTGTAAAAGTGTTCCCTTCTCTGCACATCCACGCCAGCATCTGCAGTTTTGAGATTTTGTGATGTGGGCCATTCTCACTGGGGTTAGATGATATCTCAGGGTTGTTTTGATTTGCATTTCTCTAATATATAGAGATGATGAACATTTTTTCATGTGTTTGTTAGCCATTCGTCTGTCATCTTTAGAGAAAGTTCTATTCATGTCTCTTGCCCATTGATATATGGGATTGTTGGCTTTTTTCATGTGGATTAATTTGAGTTCTCTATAGATCCTAGGTATCAAGCTTTTGTCTGATTGAAAATATGCAAATATCCTTTCCCATTGTGTAGGTTGTCTCTTTGCTTTGGTTATTGTTTCCTTAGCTGTACAGAAGCTCTTCAGTTTAATGAAGTCCCATTTGTTTGTTTTTGTTGTTGTTGCAATTGCCATGGCAGTCTTCTTCATGAAGTCTTTCCCCAGGCCAATATCTTCCAGTGTTTTTCCTGTGCTTTCTTGGAGGATTTTTATTGTTTCATGCCTTAAATTTAAGTCCTTTATCCATCTCGAATCAATTTTTGTGAGTGGGGAAAGGTGTGGGTCCAGTTTCAGTCTTTTACATGTACACATCCATCTCCCAACACCATTTATTGAATAGGGAGTCTTTCCCCCAAGGTATGTTCTTGCTTGGTTTATCGAAGATTAGGTGGTTGTAAGATGTTAGTTTCATTTCTTGGTTTTCAATTCGATTCGAAGTGTCTATGTCTGTGTTTTTGTGCCAGTACCATGCTGTCTTGACCACTATGGCTTTGTAGTACAGACTAAAATCTGGTATGCTGATGCCCCCAGCTTTATTTTTATTACTAAGAACTGCCTTTGCTATACGGGTTTTTTTCCGGTTCCGTACAAAACGCAGAATCATTTTTTCCAAATCTTGAAAGTACGATGTTGGTATTTTGATAGGAATGGCATTGAATAGGTAGATTGCTTTGCGAAGTATAGACATTTTAACAATGTTGGTTCTTCCCATCCATGAGCATGGTATGTTCTTCCATTTGTTAATATCCTCTGCTGTTTCCTTTCTGAGGATTTCATAGTTTTCTTTATAGAAGTCCTTCACCTCCTTCGTTAGGTATATTCCTAGGTATTTCATTTTCTTTGAAACTATGGTGAAGGGAGTTGTGTCCTTAATTAGCTTCTCATCTTGACTGTTATTGGTGTATACAAAGGCTACTGACTTGTGGACATTGATTTTATATCCTGAAACATTACTGTATTTTTTGATGACTTCTAGGAGTCTTGTGGTTGAGTCTTTGGGGTTCTCTAAGTATAAGATCATGTCGTCAGCAAAGAGGGAGAGTTTGACCTCCTCTGCTCCCATTTGGATTCCCTTTATTTCCTTGTCTTGCCTAATTGTATTGGCTAGAACTTCCAGCACTACGTTGAATAGTAAAGGTGACAGAGGACAACCTTGTCTGGTTCCAGTTCTAAGAGGAAAAGCTTTCAGTTTTACTCCATTCAGTAAAATATTGGCTGTGGGTTTGTCATAGATAGCTTCAATCAGTTTTAGAAATGTGCCACCTATGCCTATACTCTTCAGTGTTCTAATTAGAAAAGGATGCCGGATTTTATCAAATGCTTTTTCTGCATCTATTGAGAGGATCATGTGATTTTATATTTGCTTCTGTTAATATGGTAGATAACGTTTATGGACTTGTGTATGTTAAACCAGCCTTGCATCCCTGGGATGAAGCCTACTTGATCATGATGAATGACTTTTTTGATGATAAGTTGTAATCTATTGGCTAGGATTTTGTTGAGAATTTTTCCATCTATATTCATGAGTGAGATTGGTCTGAAATTCTCCTTTGTGTTTGGGTCTTTTCCTGGTTTTGGTATCAGGGTGATGTTTGCTTCATAGAATGTGTTGGGGAATATTCCTTCTTCCTCAATTTTTTGGAATAATTTCTGCAGTACAGGAATAAGCTCTTCCTTGAAGGTTTGATAGAATTCTGATGTGAAGCCATCTGGACCAGGGCATTTTTTGGTTGGAAGATTTTTTATTGTTTCTTTGATCTCAGTGCTTGAAATTGGTCTGTTCAGGAGGTCTATTTCTTCCTGGCTAAGTCTAGGGAGAGGGTGTGATTCCAAATATTTATCCATTTCCTTCATATTGTCAAATTTCTGGGCATACAGTTTCTGGTAGTATTCAGAGATGATCTCCTGTATCTCTGTGGGATCAGTTGTTATTTCCCCTTTATCATTTCTGATTGAGGTTACTAGAGATTTTACTTTTCTATTCCTTGTTAGCCTGGCCAATGGTTTATCTATTTTATTTATTTTTTCAAAAAACCAACTCCTTGTTTCATTAATTTTCTGAATGATTCTTTTGTTTTCAATTTCATTGATCTCTGATTTGATTTTGGATATTTCTTTTCTACTACTGAGGTTAGGCTTAGATTTTTTTCTTTTTCCAATTCCATAAGATCTCTTGTGAGATTGTTGATGTGCTCTCTTTCTGTTTTTTGAATGTAGGCATCTAAAGCGATGAATTTTCCTCTCAAAACAGCTTAAGCAGTATCCCACAAGTTTTGATAGCTTGTGTCTTCATTGTTGTTATGCTCAAGGAAGTTAACGATTTCCTGTTTTATTTCTTCCTGCACCCATCTGTTGTTCAACAGAAGATTGTTTAATTTTCATGCCTTTGGGTGGGGTCGAACATTTTTGTTAGAGTTGAGTTCCACCTTGAGTGCCTTATGGTCTGAGAAGATACAAGGTAAAATTTCAATTCTTTTGATTCTGTTGATATTTGTTTTGTGTCCCAGGATATGATCAATTTTGGAGAATGTTCCATGGGGCGATGAGAAGAATGTATATTCTTTATCTTTGGGGTGGAGTGTTCTATATGCATCTATCAAGCACAGTTGTTCTAGGGTCTCATTTAAATCTCTTATATCCTTGTTTAATTTCTGTTTAGAGGATCTGTCCAGCTCTGTAAGAGGAGTGTTAAGGTCCCCTGTTATGATAGTATTATCAGATATCATATTGCTCAGACTGAGTAAGGTCTGTTTCAAGAATCTGGGAGCATTTAAATTGGGTGCATAAATATTTAGAATTGAAATGTCTTCTTGTTGTAGTTTTCCCTTGACCAATATAAAGTGACCATCTTTGTCTTTTTTGACTTTAATTGCTTTAAATCCACATGTATCTGAAAATAAGATTGCAACTCCTCTTTTCTTCTGAATTCCATTTGCCTGAAAAATTGTCTTCCAACCCTTGACTCGGAGCTTTCATTTGTCTTTTGAAGCCAGGTGTGTTTCTTGCAGACAGCAAATGGATGGTTTGTGTTTTTTAATCCAGTGAATTCCCCACTGTCTCTTCAGTGGGGAATTCAAGCCCTTAACATTTATTGAGATAATTGATAAGTGTGGTAGTATTCTATTCGTCTTATTTGGTGAGAGTCCATTGCTTAGTTTTATCTTTTGCATCAGTGTGGATGTTAGGTTCTGTCCTTTAATTTCTGAGCTCTTACTTTGCTGCTGATCCATTGTGGTGGTCAGTGTGCAGAACAGGTTGAAGTATTTCCTGTAGAGCTGGTCTTGTTGTGGCGAATTTCCTCAATGTTTGTAAATCCGTAAATGATTTGATTTCTCCGTCAATTTTGAAGCTTAGCTTAGCAGGGTACAGAATTCTGGGCTGGAAATTGTTCTGTTTAAGTAGATTAAAGGTAGATGACCATTGTCTTCTTGCTTGGAAAGTTTCATTAGAGAAGTCTGTGGTCACTCTGATGGATTTGCCCCTGTAGGTCAAGTGGCGCTTACTCCTGGCAGCTTGCAGAATCTTTTCTTTTGTCTTGACTTTGGACAGGTTCATCACAATGTGTCTTAGAGAAGCTCGGTTAGAGTTGAGGTGACCTGGGGTCCGATAGCCCTCTGAAAGCAGTGTGTCAGAATCTTTGGTGATGTTTGGGAAATTTTCTTTTATAATATTCTCTAGTATGGCTTCCATTCCTGTGGGGCATTCTTCTTCCCCTTCTGGAATTCCTATAACTCGTTTGTTGGAACGCTTCATAAAGTCCCATAATTCTGACAGTGAACATTCTGCTTTCTCTCTCTTCTTTTCTGCCTCTTTCGCTATCTGAGTTATCTCAAGAACTTTGTCTTCTACCTCTGAAATTCTTTCTTCTGCATGGTCTAACCTGTTGCTGATACTTTCCATTGCATCTTTAAGTTCCCTAATTGACTGTTTAAGTTCCTTCAGCTCTGCTATATCCTTTTTATATTCTTCATATCGTTCATCTTTTATTTGATTCTGTTTTTGGATTTCCTTTTGGTTATTTTCCACTTTATTAGCAGTTTCCTTCATTGTTTCCATCATTTCTTTCATTGTTTTCAACATGTGTATTCTAAATTCCCTTTCTGTCTTTCCTAACGTTTCTTTATAGGTGGAATCATCTGCAGTATCTACCTCGTGGTCCCTTGGCTGGGTTGTTCTGGACTGGTTCTTCATGTTGCCTGGAGTTTTCTGCTGATTCTTCCTCATGGGTGATTTCTTTTATGTTTCCTTGCCCTAATTTTCCTTTCACCTCCTCTTGCTCTTTAAGTTCTCGTGCCTGTGGATTAAGGGTTACAGGACCAGAAGGGTGAGAAGGTTGAAGAGCAAAAAAGGGATGAAAGAAAGGAGGACCGAGTGATAAGAAAAAAAAAGAAAAATAGAGAAAGGAGAGGGGGTGGGTAAAAGGAATATTGACAAAAAGAAGAGAGGCACAGAAAGAGGGAGACAAAGCAATAGAGGTGTACAATAGGGTACTTTTACACAACCTTAAAAAAAAAACACCTTCTGGGGGTGCCCAGTTAGGTGGTTCCCTTGAGGTCAGCAGCTCTTTGCTAACCTGATCAGACACAGTACCCCACCTCCACCAAGTAGAGAGGAAAGACAAAAATGCTATAAATCAAACCAAAGCTAGCAAACAGAAAACTTTACGGGATAAAATTGGGTGAAAAACCAGATAATAGCAGTAGAAACACTAGCAAAAATGAAGTTCTAATTATTGAAAAAGACAGCAATGGGAAATTATGATTAAACTAGGAAAATTGAGAAAGATAATGGATCTGTATGGAAAAGGTTGAACTTAAAAAACAAAACAACATCAACAACATCAAAATAAACAAAAAAAACAACCAAACCAAAAAAACAAACAAACAAAAAAAAACACAACTAAAAACAAAGCAGTATATATATGTTATTGAATATTGTCTGGGAAACACGTGGTCTTCTGGGGTATGAGATGTTAATTACAGTTCTAATATGACTGGAGGCTGCTGATTTCTCAAACCCCAGCAGGTAGACACCCTAAATCTCTCTTCAGCCCACTTAAAAGGCACTTTGAACTTGTAAACTTGCTGAGCAGAAGCTTTCCCAGGGAAGTACTTGTCGCTGGAATCACTGCTGAAGTGGCTATCCACTTACCCAGTGTGCCAAAACTGGTCTCACTCTGCCCCTGAGGGTTAGGGCTGCAATGTGGCTCAGACCCCGCCCTTAGGCTACTTGGTCGCTGGGTTACCAGCTCCCACCCAATTCTAGCTCTGCGACCCTGAGGGCGGAGCTTGCCGGGGCAGATCACTCACAATGGCTCCCTGGGACCCACAGTCAAACACCATTAGCTCTGTCTGGCTCAGCGGCTCAGACTGGGGCCCCACACAACAGCCAAAGTTCTCTGGACTCCCGCTCAGGCTCTCCCCAAGGCAGTTCAACTGAGTGCCAAGTCCAAAGACACCAAAACAGTTCACAGGTAAGGCCTTTCTGGTTTGCAGTCTCGCTGCTACTGAACTTACAGTTGTGGGCGGGTTTAGACGGATTGAACACATGTGACCACTTGCCGGTTTTCCACTGTTTTAGTCCTCCTCTTGGGGTCCAGAAGTCTCTCGCTGACTCACTGTGTCCTCACAGGGGTGATGATAGGCAGATTCCACCAGCCAGAGATGCCTGGAGTCCTATCTCCCCAGACTCACGGTGCCCAGATGCAAGGAAGCTGTTACTCGGCCGCCATCTTGCTCCACCTCCTCCATGTTAATTTTCTTTAAACTATCCATTTATATTTTTATATCAGCAATATATCATTTTGTAAATTTAAATTGATTTAGACAAGTATGCTTTTATTAACACTTTGAAACAGTTTCTACCTTGTATCGTACTGTGGAAGAAGATCAGGTAGGGAAAGTAGAATTAAGATACAGTATCATTCAGTAATGCAAAGTAGGATCAAGTGCTCTTTGAAGAAAGTTTAAAATGAGATTTGTGTACTGTTCCAAAATTTTACAGTAGCTAATATGTATGTATGTATACCTACTGAAGGCTAAATAGTTTCACTTTGTAAAAAGTTCTCAGACAAGTATTGCTTTCCTTTTAATTCTCCAGTTTTACATGAACCACAGTCAAAATGAATACAGAAAACAAGACAAGAATAAATAAGAATAGATTCCTGGTGGCATGGTGATTCATAGGACAAGAATTTAAATGATATATTGGAGCAACTTTATTTGAGAAGAAATTATATACTATATATTTCCCAAAGTTATTGTTTCTTCTTTGTTTCATCATATCTATTTTCAAAATAGTTTTCCACAGTATTTCAGGAATTCAAATAGATTCTGCCAAATTAATTCAGAAAGCAATGGCATGGGGAAAATATGGCATAAGTACGCAAAGCAAACATGGCATTCAAAGCATTAAGAAAAATTGAGATCACTTCATTTAACTGGAAATAATATTCAGAAACCTAAAATAATCAAAATACAGAAGTTAGAAAATAAGTCACAGGATTTCATTGTCTTACTCATGAGTTTAACCATTAAGTCTTTATTTGAAGATATTTTGTATATAAGTCTCATAAGCTTGAATATAGAAATGTGTATAGCTATAAAATTATACCATATTTAAAATTTAGTAAGAGATAAAAAGAAAAATGAGTGAGAAGAAAGATCATGAAGGTAAGGAAATTATTAAACCATAGGAGTAATCAATGAACTTTAAGTGTGGCTTTTCTAGAATCATAGTAAAGAGTAGTATTGAAATATAATTTCAAACACATCATTACATTATCTCAACAATGACCACGACTGAGTTTATGAAGAAACTGGATCATTAGGTAACTTTTGAATTATGTATACTTAAATATGTTGAATTTATGTAGAAATCCAAGTGCTATCAAATCCAAATAGAGCAATTCTCCCCACATATAATAAAGCAATTGCTTCCTTCCTTCCTTCCTTCCTTCCTTCCTTCCTTCCTTCCTTCCTTCCTTCCTTCCTTCCTTCCTTCCTTCCTTCCTTCCTTCCTTCCTTCTTTCCTTCCTTTCTTCCTTTCTTCCTTTGTATCTATCTGTCTATCTATCCATCCATCCTCCATCCATCCATTCAGTTTCTATTCAATGGCACATTGATTTCTGGATGTCTGTTTTACTTCCCAAATTTCCACTACTTGTAAGAGTCGTTCATTATTACTTTATATTTCAGTTAATTGTGAATGCCATTGAACAACACTTGACCAAGCATTGATCCATATATCCAATTAGAAATTTCCTTAAAATGCTATGTACTTCCATTCATCATTAAATTTACTTATACAGAATCCTTTTCTTTTTACTTCATGGTAAAATGGTCTGTTAAAAGATGGTTTATAGAGTATACCCCTCTTGAAAGTTGACTAAAACGATGTGGACATATAAACTTCTGGGGAAAAAAGTCTTTAAAAAGTTAGTTCAAGGAAATCATAACCCTTGAAAAGAAAAATGAATATTTAAAACTTTTGTCCCAAAGGGTTCATTTCTAAAAAATAAATACTTATACCTTTAGCATTATAGCGCATCCATTAAAAACACTGATGTACAGTGTTCTGACGTACACTGCCTTGGTCTGAATCCTGGCTCTACAATGTATTAAATATATGAACTTAGGTAATTTATTTAAACTCATCTTTCCAAATAAATTTTCTCATACATTAAATAGATAGAATCTAGCACCTACTGCATAGATTATTATAAGGATTAAACTAGGTAATACACGTAATCCTTCTGACGAGCACGTGTTAGTCCACACTTGATAGCTGTAACTATTAATCGTCATTAGTAGTACTGTAGCTCCAAGGATAGGGCATCCCTCTAATTCTGTTGAAATATTAAAATTCCTAAGAGTTGTATGATAATTCTCAGTTCAACTTTCCTGTATCTATTTCTTAATATTTTCACAAAATTTTGTTCCAAAATAAAGAATAGAATTATAACACAATCTTAAAAAAATTAGTCAATTATAATTTTTTGTTGTAAAAACATTTAATGGAAAATCTACCATCTTAACACATTTTGAATTGTATAACATTAGGTTATTAACTACAAGCCCTGTTTTGTACAGCAGATTTCTAGAAGTTCTTCATTTAACATAACTGAAAGTCTAAACCCATTGAATTACAACTCCCCATCACCTCTACCCCACAAACTCTGGAAACCTCTACTGCGTTCTCTGCTTCTGTGAGTCTGACTGTTGTAGATACCTCATAAAAAGGGGAGCAGATGACATGGGTCTTTCTGGGACTGGCTTGTTTACTTAGCACAATGTCCTATAGATTGGTTCCTGAGTATGATCACACATGGCAGAAGCCGTCTCCTTTATAAAGATGAGTTCTATCTTATTAGACAAACATTCCATGTTATATCTGTCCATCCATCTGTCAGTGGGCACTTAGGTAGTTTCCTCAGCTTGACTGTTGTGAGTAATGAGGTAATAAACATGGGAAACAAACAAAACAAAAGGATACAAGGCAACTTTGGGAGGCTGTGCATGAGTCTGTGACCTTGATTGTAGTGATGATGCCACGAACATTTGCATATGTTCACATTTATCAAACCATGCATGGCACATTTTTGCAGTTTTTTTATATCAGTTATATCTTAATGAAGTTGTTGAAATGAATAAATATAACATGAGATAGCAAACATAATTAAAGAATAATAATAATTTTACTGTATATTTAACTCTTCTTACTCCCAGTGTACTATCTCTTTTATCTTTGATTACAAGGGGCCGTCTCTTGTATCATTTTCTCTATAATTACTGAGAGTCAAAAAGCCTTCCAATCGGGCGGCGCCTGTGGCTCAGTGACTAGGGCGCTGGCCCCATATGCCGAGGGTGGCGGGTTCAAACCCAGCCCCGGCCAAACTGCAACAGAAAAATAGCCGGGCGTTGTGGCGGACACCTGTAGTCCCAGCTGCTTGGGAGGCTGAGGCAAGAGAATCACGTAAGCCCAAGAGTTGGAGGTTGCTGTGAGCTGTATGACGCCACGGCACTCTACCGAGGGCCATAAAGTGAGACTCTGTCTCTACAAAAACAAACAAACAAAAAAAAAGCCTTCCAATCATTCGTATTTGAAAAATAATGAATTCTATTTAAAGGAATATGGCAGATGTAAAATGGCATCAACATACAACGAATTTACAAATGATATTAATGATATTTTATATTCGTTTTTCTGACAATAGCTTCAAAACACTGTGGCTTTTTCAGTGTACAAGGCCTCTTAAATAGGACTAGTCATGCCTAAGGGTTCAGCATGTCCCCAGGCTCCTGTGGTGCCAGTGAAGCTCTCCGTGATGATACGCCCTGAAACTTGCTAAGACTTACTCTGTTGTCTGGTATATGGTCACGTTTTATACATGTTTCATGCATATTTGAAAATAACCTGCATTCTTTAGATATAAATAGATGGAATTTGGTACCTGTTCATTTGGAAAGGTTTTCTCTTTGTTTAAACTTTTTTTCCTTACTGAATTTTTGGTATGTTTATTCTGTTAGTCACAGAAAATCTCCCACTATGACTGTGATATTGTCTAGTTGTCTTTATATTTGTCAGTTTCCCTTTATATATTGCATAAACCTTGAATTATTTACTATATTTTTCGAACAATCCATTGTCGTAAAAAGGACTTTCTTGTTTCTAGAATGGCTGTTTGCCTTAACATCTGCTTTGTCTTATAGGTCTCTACTCCATTTATTTTGCTTTTTGCCTGCATGGAGCATCTTCCTCTTTGCTTTCTTATTTTCACGTTCTGTTATATTTTGTCTCTTATAAAAAAAAATACAATTGAGTTTTTCTTTGCATTTCAATCCTTACCTTTTATCTAAAATGTTTATTTGGTATTTCTTGGTACTTTTTTTTTTTATTGTTGGGGATTCATTGAGGGTACAATAAGCCAGTTACACTGATTACAATTGTTAGGTAAAGTCCCTCTTGCAATCATGTCTTGCCCCCATGAAGTGTGACACACACTAAGGCCCCACCCCCCTCCCTCCATCCCTCTTTCTGCTTCCCCCCCCATTACCTTAATTGTCAATAATTGTCCTCATATCAAGATTGAGTACATAGGATTCATGCTTCTCCATTCTTGTGATGCTTTACTAAGAATAATGTCTTCCACTTCCATCCAGGTTAATACGAAGGATGTAAAGTCTCCATTTTTTTTAATGGCTGAATAGTATTCCATGGTATACATATACCACAGCTTGTTAATCCATTCCTGGGTTGGTGGGCATTTAGGCTGTTTCCACATTTTGGCGATTGTAAATTGAGCTGCAATAAACAGTCTAGTACAAGTGTCCTTATGATAAAAGGATTTTTTTTCCTTCTGGGTAGATGCCCAGTAATGGGATTGCAGGATCAAATGGGAGGTCTAGTTTGAGTGCTTTGAGGTTTCTCCATACTTCCTTCCAGAAAGGTTGTACTAATTTGCAGTCCCACCAGCAGTGTAAAAGTGTTCCCTTCTCTCCACATCCACGCCAGAATCTGCAGTTTTGAGATTTTGAGATGTGGGCCATTCTCACTGGGGTTAGATGATATCTCAGGGTTGTTTTGATTTGCATTTCTCTAATATATAGAGATGATGAACATTTTTTCATGTGTTTGTTAGCCATTCGTCTGTCATCTTTAGAGAAAGTTCTATTCATGTCTCTTGCCCATTGATATATGGGATTGTTGGCTTTTTTCATGTGGATTAATTTGAATTCTCTATAGATCCTAGTTATCAAGCTTTTGTCTGATTGAAAATATGCAAATATCCTTTCCCATTGTGTAGGTTGTCTCTTTGCTTTGGTTATTGTTTCCTTAGCTGTACAGAAGCTTTTCAGTTTAATGAAGTCCCATTTGTTTATTTTTGTTGTTGTTGCAATTGCCATGGCAGTCTTCTTCATGAAGTCTTCCCCCAGGCCAATATCTTGCAGTGTTTTTCCTATGCTTTCTTTGAGGATTTTTATTGTTTCATGCCTTAAATTTAGGTCCTTTATCCATCTTGAATCAATTTTTGTGAGTGGGGAAAGGTGTGGGTCCAGTTTCAGTCTTTTACATGTACACATCCATCTCCCAACACCATTTATTGAATAGGGAGTCTTTCCCCCAAGGTATGTTCTTGCTTGGTTTATCGAAGATTAGGTGGTTATAAGATGTTAGTTTCATTTCTTGGTTTTCAATTCGATTCGAAGTGTCTATGTCTCTGTTTTTATGCCAGTACCATGCTGTCTTGACCACTATGGCTTTGTAGTACAGACTAAAATCTGGTATGCTGATGCCCCCAGCTTTATTTTTATTACTAAGAACTGCCTTAGCTATACGGGTTTTTTTCTGGTTCCATACAAAACGCAGAATCATTTTTTCCAAATCTTGAAAGTACGATGTAGGTACTTTGATAGGAATGGCATTGAATAGGTAGATTGCTTTGGGAAGTATAGACATTTTAACAATGTTGATTCTTCCCATCCATGAGCATGGTATGTTCTTCCATTTGTTAATATCCTCTGCTATTTCCTTTCTGAGGATTTCATAGTTTTCTTTATAGAGGTCCTTCACCTCCTTCGTTAGGTATATTCCTAGGTATTTCATTTTCTTTGAATCTATGGTGAAGGGAGTTGTGTCCTAATTAGCTTCTCATCTTGATGGTTATTGGTGTATACAAAGGCTACTGACTTGTGGACATTGATTTTATATCCTGAAACATTACTGTATTTTTTGATGACTTCTAGGAGTCTTGTGGTTGAGTCTTTGGGGTTCTCTAAGTATAAGATCATGTCGTCAGCTAAGAGGGAGAGTTTGACCTCCTCTGCTCCCATTTGGATTCCCTTTATTTCCTTGTCTTGCCTAATTGTATTGGCTAGAACTTCCAGCACTATGTTGAATAGTAAAGGTGACAGAGGACAACCTTGTCTGGTTCCGGTTCTAAGAGGAAAAGCTTTCAGTTTTACTCCATTCAGTAAAATATTGGCTGTGGGTTTGTCATAGATAGCTTCAATCAGTTTTAGAAATGTGCCTATGCCTATACTCTTCAGTGTTCTAATTAGAAAAGGATGCTGGATTTTATCAAATGCTTTTTCTGCATCTATTGACAGGATCATGTGATCTTTATTTTTGCCTCTGTTAATATGGTGGATAATGTTTATGGACTTGCGTATGTTAAACCAGCCTTGCATCCCTGGGATGAAGCCTACTTGATCATGATGAATGATTTTTTTGATGATAAGCTGTAATCTATTGGCTAGGATTTTGTTGAGAATTTTTGCGTCTATGTTCATGAGTGAGATTGGTCTGAAATTCTCCTTTTTGTTTGGGTCTTTTCCTGGTTTTGGTATCAGGGTGATGTTTGCTTCATAGAATGTGTTGGGGAATATTCCTTCTTCCTCAATTTTTTGGAATAATTTCTGCAGTACAGGAATAAGCTCTTCCTTGAAGGTTTGATAGAATTCTGGAGTGAAGCCATCTGGACCAGGGCATTTTTTGGTTGGAAGATTTTTTATTGTTTCTTTGATCTCAGTGCTTGAAGTTGGTCTGTTCAGGAGCTCTATTTCTTCCTGGCTAAGTCTAGGGAGAGGGTGTGATTCCAAATATTGATGCATTTCCTTCACATTGTCAAATTTCTGGGCATAGAGTTTCTGGTAGTATTCAGAGATGATCTCTTGTATCTCTGTGGGATCAGTTGTTATTTCCCCTTTATCATTTCTGATTGAGGTTACTAGAGATTTTACTTTTCTATTTCTAGTTAGTCTGGCCAATGGTTTATCTATTTTATTTATTTTTTCAAAAAACCAACTCCTTGTTTCATTAATTTTCTGAATGATTCTATTGTTTTCAATTTCATTGATCTCTGATTTGATTTTGGATATTTCTTTTCTTCTACTGAGTTTAGGCTTAGATTGTTCTTCTTTTTCTAATTCCATAAGATCTCTTGTGAGATTGTTGATGTGCTCTCTTTCTGTTTTTCGAATGTAGGCATCTAAAGCGATGAATTTTCCTCTCAAAACTGCTTTTGCAGTATCCCACAGGTTTTGGTAGCTTGTGTCTTCATTGTTGTTATGCTCAAGGAAGTTAATGATTTCCTGTTTTATTTCTTCCTTCACCCATCTGTTATTCAATAGAAGATTGTTTAATTTCCATGCCTTTGGGTGGGGTCCAGCATTTTTGTTAGAGTTGAGTTCCACCTTTAGTGCCTTATGGTCTGAGAAGATACAAGGTAAAATTTCAATTCTTTTGATTCTGTTGATATTTGTTTTGTGTCCCAGGATATGATCAATTTTGGAGAATGTTCCATGGGGTGATGAGAAGAATGTATATTCTTTATCTTTGGGGGAAGTGTTCTATATGCATCTATCAAGCACAGTTTTTCTAGGGTCTCATTTAAATCTCTTATATCTTTGTTTAATCTCTGTTTAGAGGATCTGTCCAGCTCTGTAAGAGGAGTGTTAAAGTTCCCTGTTATGATGGTATTATCAGATATCATATTGCTCAGACTGAGTAATGTCTGTTTCAAGAATCTGCGAGCATTTAAATTGGGTGCATAAATATTTAGAATTGAAATGTCTTCTTGTTGTAGTTTTCCCTTGACCAATATAAAGTGACCATCTTTGTCTTTTTTGACTTTAATTGCTTTAAATCCACATGTATCTGAAAATAAGATTGCAACTCCTCTTTTCTTCTGAGTTCCATTTGCCTGAAAAATTGTCTTCCAACCCTTGACTCGGAGCTTTAATTTGTCTTTTGAAGCCAGGTGTGTTTCTTGCAGACAGCAAATG
The DNA here is from genome assembly GCF_027406575.1 of Nycticebus coucang. Classification (NCBI taxonomy): domain Eukaryota; kingdom Metazoa; phylum Chordata; class Mammalia; order Primates; family Lorisidae; genus Nycticebus; species Nycticebus coucang. Next base: position 116,279,760 of record NC_069790.1, on the reverse strand, counting down.
GATGGCTTGTGTTTTTTAATCCAGTCAGCCAATCTATGTCTCTTCCGTGGGGAATTCAAGCCATTAACATTTATTGAGATAATTGATAATTGTGGTAGTATTCTATTCGTCTTATTTTGTGAGAGTCCATTGCTTAGTTTTATCTTTTGCATCAGTGTGGAGGTTAGGTCCTGTCCTTTGATTTCTGAATTCTTACTTTGCTGCTGATCCATTGTGGTGGTCAGTGTGCAGAACAGGTTGAAGTATTTCCTGTAGAGCTGGTCTTGTTGTGGCGAATTTCCTCAATGTTTGTATATCCGTAAATGATTTGATTTCTCTGTCAATTTTGAAGCTTAGCTTAGCAGGGTACAGAATTCTGGGCTGAAAATTGTTCTGTTTAAGTAGATTAAATGTAGATGATCATTGTCTTCTTGCTTGGAAAGTTTCATTAGAGAAGTCTGCGGTCACTCTGATGGATTTGCCCCTGTAGGTCAAGTGGCGCTTACTCCTGGCAGCTTGCAGAATCTTTTCTTTTGTCTTGACTTTGGACAGGTTCATCGCAATGTGTCTTGGAGAAGCTCGGTTAGAGTTGAGGCGACCTGGGGTCCGATATCCCTCTGAAAGCAGTGTGTCAGAATCTTTGGTGATATTTGGGAAATTTTCTTTTATAATATTCTCTAGTATGGCTTCCATTCCTCTTGGGCATTCTTCGTCCCCTTCTGGAATTCCTATAACTGGTATGTTGGAACGTTTCATAAAGTCCCATAATTCTGACAGTGAACGTTGTGCTTTCTCTCTCTTCTTTTCTGCCTCTTTTACTATCTGAGTTATCTCAAGAACTTTGTCTTCTACCTCTGAAATTCTTTCTTCTGCATGGTCTAAACCTGTTGCTGATTACTTTCCATTGCATCTTTAAGTTCCCTAATTGACTGTTTCAGTTCCTTCAGGTCTGCTATATCCTTTTTGTATTCTTCATATCGTTCATCTTTTATTTGATTCTGTTTTTGGATCTCCTTTTGGTTATTTTCCACTTTATTAGCAATTTCCTTCATTGTTTCCATCATTTCTTTCATTGTTTTCAACATGTGTATTCTAAATTCCCTTTCTGTCATTCCTAACATTTCTGTATAGGTGGAATCATCTGCAGTAGCTACCTCATTGTCCGTTGGTGGGGTTGTTCTAGACTGGTTCTTCATGTTGCCTGGAGTTTTCTGCTGATTCTTCCTCATGAGTGATTTCCTTTATCTGTTTCCTTGCCCTAATTTTCCTTTCACTTCCTCTTGCTTTTTAAGTTCTTGTGCCTGTGGACTAAGGGTTACAGGACCAGAAGGGTGAGAAGGTTGAAGAGCAAAAAAGGGATGAAAGAAAGGAGGACCGAGTGATAAGAAATAAAAGAAAGAAAGAGAAAGGAGAGGGGGTGAGTATAAGGAATATTGACAAAAATAAGAGAGACACAGAAAGAGGGAGACAGGGCAATATAGGTGTACAGTAGGGTACTTTGACACAACCTTAAAAAAACCCCACCTTCTGGGGGAGCCCAGTTGGGTGGTTCCCTTGAGGTCAGCAGCTCTTTGCTAACCTGATCAGACCCCACCTCCACCAAGTAGAGAGGAAAGACAAAAATGCTATAAATCAAACCAAAACAAGCGAACAGAAAACTTTGCGGGGATGAAATTGGGTGAAAAACCAAATGATAGCGGTAGAAACACTAGCAAAAATGAAGTTCTAGTTATTAAAAAAGGCAGCAATGGGAAATGATAATTAAACTAGAATAATTGAGAAAGAAAAAGGATCTGTATGGAAAAGATTGAAATTAAAAAACAAAAGAAGATCAACAACGTCAAAATAAACAAAAAAAACAACCAAAAAAAAAAAAAAAAGAAAAAGAAAAAAATACACAACCAAAAACAAAGCAGTTTGTATATGTTATTGAATAGTCTCTGGGCAACACGTGGTCTTCTGGGGTATGAGATGTTAATCACAGTTCTGATATGACTGGAGGCTGCTGATTTCTCAAACCCCAGCAGGTAGACACCCTAAATCTCTCTTCAGCCCACTTAAAAGGCACTTTGAACTTGTAAACTTGCTGAGCAGAAGCTTTCCCAGCTTTCTCACTGGAATCACTGCTGAAGTGGCTATCCACTTACCCAAAACTGGTCTCACTCTGCCCCTGAGGGTTAGGGCTGCAAGGCGGCTCAGACCCCACCCTTAGGCTACTTGGTTGCTGGGTTACCGGCTGCCACCTTTTTCTAGCTCTGCGAACCTGAGGGCGGAGCTTGCTGGGGCAGATCACTGACAATGGTTCCGTGTGACCCACCGCCAAACACTATTAGCTCCGTCTGACTCAGTGGCTCAGACTGGGGCCCTAGACAACAGCCAAAGTTCTCTGCACTCCTGCTCAGGCCCTCCTCAAGGCAGTTCAATTCAGTGCCAAGTCCAAGGACACCAAAACAGTTCACAGGTAAGGCCTTTCTGGTTTGCAGTCTCGTTGCTACTGAACTTACAGTTGCGGGCGGGTTTAGACGAATTGAACACACGCGACCACTTGCTGGTTTTCCACTGTTTTAGTCCTCCTCTTGGGGTCCAGAAGTCTCTCTCTGACTCCCTGTATCCTCATAGGAGTGATGATAGGCAGATCCCACCAGCCGGAGATGCCTGGAGTCCTATCTCCCCAGACTCACGGTGCCCAGATGTAAGGAAGCTGTTACTCGGCCGCCATCTTGCTCCGCCTCCCATTTCTTGGTACTTTTAAAAATGGGTAAGTATAATTATATGTGTGTTTTGGATATATAGTGATTTTTTATACATCCGTACGATGTGTTATGTCTTATTGGGATTTCCAGCATCTCAAACGTTTTTTATTTCTTTGTGTTAAAAGCATTCCAAATGTGCTCTTTTAGCTATTTGAATCATACAGTAAATTAGTGATAACGACAGTCATCTTATTGTGATAGTGAATGATAGACCTTATTGCTTCTTTCTATTAACCAGACTCTCTTCTTCCCTCTTCTCCTTACTCTTCCAGGAATGTGGCAACCACCATCTTACCCGCTACCTTTATAATATCAGCTTCTTTAGCTCCCCCTCCTTGAGTGAGAAGAGGGAGAGATGCTAGAACATGTCTTTCTGGGCCTGTTTAATTCACTTTGCGTAATATCCGTTGGGCTCACCATATTTCTGCAAACGACAGGATTTTATTCTTGTCTATGGCTTAGTAATGTTTTATTGTATATATAGACCACAGTTTCTTTATTCTTTTATGGTTGATGAATACTGAGGTCAATTCCATGTCTTAACTGTTGCAAATGCTGTTGCAATACACATGGGGGTGCAAATATCTTTTCAATATACTGATTTCTTTTATTTTGACTCAGAAGTCAAATTGCTAGATCACAGGGTAGTTTTATTTTTTACTTTTTAGGGAAACTTCTGTACTGTTTTCTGTAACACCTGCACTAATTTGCTTTCCTATCACCAGGATATAAGAGTGTGTTTTTTTTTTTTAAATTCTTGACAGCATTTGTTATTTTATTTTTTGTCTTTTTGATAATAGTCATCCTAACTATGATGAAATCATACCTCTGTGTGGCTTTCACTGGCATTTCTCTGATGTTTAGTAATGTTAATCATTTTTTTTTTGTATTTGTTGGCTATTTGTATGTTTTCTTTGGAAAAATGTTCAGATCCTTTGCCCATTGAAATGTAATTATTTTGTTTGTTGTTGCTAAGTTGCTTGAGTTCCTTATGTTTGGGTTATTAATTATTCTTGGATAAATATTTTCTCCCATTCTTTAAATTGTCCCTTCAGTCTCATGATTGTTTCTTTGGCTGGGAAGAAGCTTATAGCTTGATGAATTCCCATTGTCCGATTTTGCTATTGTCGGATGTGCATTTAAAGTTTTGCCTCACAAAGTTTTTTGCCTAGACCAATGTCCACACACATTTCTTTGATATTGTCTTCTAGTACTTTCACAGTTACAGGTCCTACACTTATGTGTTTAATCCATTTTTATTTGATTTTTGTATGTGGTGAGAGATGAGGATTTAGCTTCATTTTTCTGAATATAGAAATCCATTTTCCTAGCACCATGTATCAAAGAGATTGTCCACTCTCTAATGTATATTCTTTCTCTGATGTTGAAAATGAGTTGGCTGTACAAGTATGGATATGTTCTTGGTTCTCCATTCTTTTCCATCAGTCTCCATGCTTTTCCATTTTGGCTATTGGGGGTCTTTTGTGGCTCTGTATGAATTTTAGCATTTTATTTTTGATTTCTGTTAGGAATGTGGTAGGTATTTTGATGGAGATTGCAATGAATCTATAGATTACTTCCAGTAGTTTGGACATTTGAACAATACTCTTGCTTTCAATCCATGAACACAGGGTATGTTCTTCAACTTTACTACTTTCAACCCATGAATTTAGAGTATATTCTTCGACTTTACTAAATTCATTAATCAGTTCTAAGAGTTTTGCATTAGACTCTTAAGATTTTTCTAAATATAAAAGCCTATTATCAGCAAGAAGAGACAATGTGACTTCTTCCTTTTTAATTTGAGTGCTGGTTGTCTCTTTGTCTTGCTTAGTTGCTTTAGCTAAGATTTCCAGTACTTTTTAAATAAAAGTGAAGAAAGCGGGCATCCTAGTGTTGTTCTAGATTCTAAAGAAAGGCTTTCATTTTTTTTTTTCCTGTCAGTGTGATGTTAGGTGAGAGTTTGTCACATATGACCTTAATCACTTTGAGGTTGTGTTATTTAAAGTATCTAGAAGAAAGGAACAGTTAAAATGAACTTGTGATCTAACTTCTTACCAGATATCACACAGAATTAATGCACTAAGAACTTTCGTAGAAGGTGTTGATTTTGTGCCAGAATTAATCATTAATCAAGATTAAATAGTAAATTCAGTTTCTCACACGAGGACTTTCTGCATATCTAAAATGTTCAAATTATCAAAGCTATTCTATTTTATAAATCTCAATTCATAATTCATATTCATATTTCTTCTCTCTTGCTTCCAATTCATATATATATATATATATATGTATTTACCTTTCTAATCTTGTGAAATAAATTACTCTCAAACTTAGCAGTTCAAAGCAACAGACATTTGTTATTTTGCTATTTGTGTGAGTTGTAATAACAGAAACTGCTTAAACTGGGTGTCTCTGGCTTAAGGTCTCTCATAAGACAGCAGTCAAGATGTTGGCTGGTATAGCTACCTGAAGTCTCACATGAGGAAGGGTATACTCAACTTGACTATTAGTAGGTCTTATGAGTCCTGTGTTTTGATGAAACACATTAGCTCATAGTAGGGCTGAGTACATTGGGTACTTTTTCTTCCATTCCTGAGATACTTTACTAAGAAGAATATGTTCCAGCTCCATCCATGTAAACATGAAAGAGGTAAAGTCTCCATCTTTCTTTAAGGCTGCATAATATTCCATGGTGTACATGTACCACAATTTATTAATCCATTCGTGGATCGATGGGCACTTGGGCTTCTTCCATGACTTAGCAATTATGAATTGAGCTGCAATAAACATTCTGGTACAAATATCTTTGTTATGATGTGCTTTTTGGTCTTCTGGGTATATGCCCCGTAGAGGGATTATAGGATTGAATGGCAGATCTATTTTTAGATCTCTAAGTGTTCTCCATATCTCTTTCCAAAAGGAATGTATTAATTTGCATGAAACTAATTTAGGGTTTTCACATGAAAGCTATAACCCAGTTACAACCTAAGAATAGGGGGAAGGGGGAAAGGGAGGGGAGGGAGGGGGGAGGTGAGTAGAGGGAAGGGGATTGGTGGGATTACACCAGCGGTGCATCTTACAAGGGTATATGTGAAACTTGGTAAATGGTCTGTGAAGCTAGTGAATGATGCCCCATGATCATATCAATGTACACAGCTATGATTTAATTAAAAAAAAAAAAAAAGAAAGAAAGAAACACATTAGCTCTTTGCCAAGTAGGCACCTGGCTTCTCCCTTGTGTGAGTGGCCTGAGAGAGAGAACAAGGGAAAGAAAGGACACCCTGGTGAAATCTTCAACCTCTATATGCTAATCTTAGAATTGCTGTCCCGGCATTTCTGCTATATTCCATTCATTAAAAGCAAGTCAACGAGAGCTACTCAAGGGCAGTCTATTACACAAGGGCCCAAGTAGCAAGAAAGGAAGATTACTGAATATTATTTTAGAAGCTTACCATACCCTTTGAACATTTATTGAAATTGTTATTTCTATAAACCAGACTTGCTAAAAGAAAATTTAGAAGAATACACATTTGTTGGCAATTAATCAACTAGTTTTAATGTGCTTCAATCAGAATTCTTCATATTCCCTTTGCACAACTCTGAATTTTAATATGTTCCCCAACTCATACAGCAGAATATTTCCTTTGAAATAAATTGAAAAAACTTTGTGATTTCCCATGGCATCGATTTAGTATTTTTATTCCCATCAACATTTTATAGATTACTTCCCTCTTTTTTTCCCCAGTGTTTCTCTTCATTATTTAAAAATTCCAAAGTGACTTTGCCATGCTCTTTCTTTCCGAACCTAAAGTGTTATCTTGCATTCAGGACATTTACACTAATGCATATTTCGGTGTATAAAATATTCTTGTATTTTCAGGATCATGGAATATATGAACTTGATAATTAATATATATTATTGTTTAGGAACTTTTTTTAGGGAAATGGATGAATAGATTATAAAACAGCAATGATGTCATCATTAGTTGGATATTAATGAATAGCTCCATATCAGAAATGGTATAGAGTCTTTCTTGAACACTATAGGCTACACTATTCACTGCTTGAAATATGTCTTCACTTTCTCTCCCTCAAAATGTAGAATATTTATCTTTCAAAATGATTTATAGTGAGTTCAATATAATATTTTCCATTTTTTCTTTATTTACTTTAATTAACAATAAACTGATTGAAGTATTATATACAGCCTGTTTTAATACCACTTTGAGGCAAATATATATCATATTTATTACAGGGCACTTAGGAAGGAAACATTACTCTAAAGCAGCATATTGAACTGAGATTAGGAAACATGACTTTTTCCTACGGGATTTAGAAATTCTTTCTGTTTGAGACAAAATTAATGAACAATATTAAAATTAATACTAATAGAATAGATTTATAGCAATATTCATTTGTTCTAAGGTTAAGAAAAATTGATTTCGCATTATAGTTAAATTACGTAAAGTACTGGTGTCTAATATGTTACACATGTGGCATGAATAAAAAAAATTTAATTCTTCTATTTTTATATAACCTTGTGATGTAGCTCATCAAAGTAAAATTAGACGTTTTGTTTTGTATCCATGAAAGAAAAATTAACTTTTAATGCTAGAAGGGATTTAAAGAATCATGTTATTTAACCAACTGTATTAGGTAAAGGCCAACCTGGTGACACCAACCACACGATAACTGGAACAAGGGAAAATTAAAAACAAATAATTAGCTATAATAGGATTGGAGAAATGAGAGTTGGATAGTATGAAATAACGAGAACACTAGAAAGTTCAGGAATCACAGAGAGAAGAAATAGCCACCCTATGGCTGGAATGGAGTGCCCACAAAAGAGGTCTGTGCAGGACTATGACCCATTCTTCTGTAGCGAGGGCTCATCTGTGGAGAAACATCAGTGAGGTGCTCAGTCCTGAAGAAACAGCCTGATGCAGGGATCTGGTGAGAGGGGGACACTCAAACCCGGAGGAGTGAAACTCCTTCCACCTCCAGTGTCCCTTTCTTGCCCTCTGTTGACAGTGCTTAACATTGCACAGCTGACAGAGGAGCAGGTTGACTTTTGCAGAGAAAGCAATGGAATACAGATTTGCTAATAATTATAACTAATGTGTGAATGTAATCAACTATATGTAATTAATATTTAATATAACATAATCATATATTAATATTTAGGACGGTTGCTGTCTTTGCTCTCCTTTCATATGTACAGCCTATACATGTACAACAATGAGATATTTAACAGGATGTTTCTATTTAACTCATAAAGCACAGCTATCCTTATAAGTTAAAAACTTATCACGCTCACCCCCACATTAGGAGATGTAGAGCCCAAAAGTTATTATATCTACTGCTGACAATATTAAGTGCTCCTCAGAGTCCATTGCCACCACATTGAACACTTAACCACTCTGAGCTTTAAAACCTTTGATGATGATATTAATCCGCACAGTTGCCTCAGGGCTATCATATTACACCTGCCATATTATCTTTCCAGGAAGTGAAAGTTCCTGGGATAATCATGTAGCCTTTTCTGCCATACTTGCCTTACCACAACGGTCAGAAAGGAAATGCGAAAATTGTGCAGTGCCTAAGATCATTTATTCCATTTATACTTTTGGGAAGTAGGGAAATAATTAGGTTAAATCTGTGAACTAACTTTACCTCATGAGTTAGATTCGGCAATAGTGACATTCTGGGTCTCCAAGAATTAGTATCATTTCAGAGCCACTGTCTAGGAATCTCAAGAAGTCTGAGTATTGGATTTTCTCTTTGTACAATGCATCTGGCAATGGCTAATTGGGGAAGGTGTAGGGAACATTTACAGCATGTACTTTCAGAAATGGTGCAAGCTTCCTTCCTTCGGGAGCCTTGTCCTCTTTTTTTAATCAAAGAGCTCTGGGACTTGAATTGACTTTGGTCTGGAAACTGAGAATATCTCTGTTCTTCAGTGTATCAAATTAGGTCAGGACTTTTTTGGCTTCAAACCTGAAGTTTTTGTGTTGTATAGATCAAGTGATATGCTAGTGATTTTCCTATTTATCACATTCCTAAGGACACATTGATTAATTGCCCATTGCTGAAGATTTCTGGGTCAAGGCATTCTGTTTACTGCTACATTCCTGCTTACATTTAAATTTCCACCTTGTCTTTGGCAGGTAAACTGCTCGCCCTTTGTTACCCTGAGATTTCATCATTCACATTAATTCGGCAAGCAGCCTCTTCAATTATATCGGGTCTAAAATGGAGAAGAACTCAGAAGTTTCCATGGATGCAGATATTCTCCTCATTAATGAATTTCTCAATAAACATATTTTGGGATTTTGTTTATGATGTATCTTGGGGTGCATGTCCCGTGTCATCAGCGTAGCATGTCCACATGATAAATCTAACCTTTGGATTCCTTCCTCTAGATTGTGCTAGGGAGGATGTGACATCACATCCTCATTGAATATTGGCAAACTTTGTGCTCAAGTTTAAGTCAATCAAATAGGTAAGCAGTTAGAGCTACCTGCAGTTGAAGAAGCTAGAATATTAAATCCAGACTCTTGAAGTGCATCCACGTTAATGAATTCTGTGTTCCCATTTCACACTCCTTGGTCTAAAATCCTTTTTGTTATTCCCTCCCATACGAGTATGTTCTTGAAATTTGTACTGACATACTATCCAATGTTTTGGATTGTTCTTTTGTCTTAGAGGCCATTTTGTGTCCTTGTTCCCTGGAGCAGGCTGAGATTGAACCCTAGGTGGGAGTCAAGCGACCACAGGACGTGGGTGTGGTGAGTCATAAGAAGGATGGTCCTCTAATTCAGATGGATTTACAAAGGTATTTTCTTTGAAGCACCACAAGGCTGAGAGCTAAATGTGACATTTTAGTTTTTAACAAGATTTTAAAGTTTGTTAAAAAATAAAAGTAAATAATATGTGGCAGGGACCATATTTCTCCTGAAAGTCTGGAATGTTTGCTTTCTGATATTTTATAGATTAAGTTTTTCTGTCTCTTACATAAAATATTAATCACAACAGAATATTGGAAAAGCAGGGTACTGGCTAGTAAGAACTAAAAGGGAACCTAAAGAATGGGGAAAAAAGGAGCGTTCATTTTCACTAGAGTTAGGAGAGAGCCTCTGTGATAGGGAGAATTCTCAGACAAGCTCCAGGATCCCCTGGGAAGCTATACTTCAAGGCCAGCGTATAGTCCACATTTCAAAGCAATTTTGGAACTCCTTTTCTGGAAGGGCCTTCAATGCTGTCATTGTATATAGTCTCTTATACCATATATAGTCCCCTTCCCTTGAGTGTGGGTGGGACTGTTGTCTACTAGCCAATAGAATGTTGCAAAAATAATGGGCAATCATTAATGTCAATAGTCTACATTTGATGAGATTCCATCTTAGGAGACTGGAGGGAGACACTTTCCCCATACTAACAGTGCAGACGTATATTTCCATGTTGTCAGTACTTAGGAGAAGACCACTGGCTGAGAAATTGATGGTGGGCCACGGGAGCTGAGCAGCCTTCAGCTGGAGCAATCACTGAACTACTGTCCCCACAGAAATTGCTGAGGTGCTACAGCAAGTGGTCTCCATGGAAGTCCCCTGCCCAGGGCTTGCTACAGAGTTTCCCAAAGGAGCCCAGCAGAGTGTCCACGGGAAGGAACCACACCAGTGGCACTCCATAATTAGGTCATCTGAGCATGTACCAGAAGTGGCTGGGTTCTGTGTCCCCTTCACTGTCGCAAGCCACAGGAACTGGACACTGGAGAAATTACTGCAGGACGCAGACAGGGAGAAGGCACACACTGCTGGAGTCTGGGAAGGAACCCGCTCCAGAACCAGGAGAAGATGACAGCAACACTAACAAAACCACCTCCCCATCAGGGTCCAGCCGGCATCCAGTGCTTAATTTTCACGCTGTCTAACAAAGAAAAAATATTTAAAGAGCTTACTATTATTTTTACAAAGGAAGCAATAGTGGTAAATATGGAGCTAAGAGAAAGTACAGTGATGGATGGGACATCTGCTTATTTCTCAGAAAAGGAAATTAAAGGCACAGTGTTCAATGTATCTGTGAAGATTAATAGCAGGACCAAAATGAAATAGTATCATCTAAATCCCAGCCTATGCATGAAACCAAACCAGTGATTAATTTCTTATAAAAAATGGCTAATATGTTTATTTTTATTTCTTTTTTTATTTTTTTTTATTTTTATTTCTTATGAAATAATTCTTCATATGATTATTCTCAGTGAACAAGGATTTTAAGATATTTCAAGAGTCTTATCTGGTATAAAAAGAAACTTGGAAAGGTTACGATTTAGTATTTTTAATCAAAATATTTAATAAGATATACTTACAGAAAAATGCACAGACCTTAATTGTATTGTTTGGAAAATTTTGACAAAGTATACAAGTTTTATAACTACTATTCCAATTGATATTTAGAACAAGTCCATTGCAGTAGAAACTTTCCTTGGATCCCTGCTAGTCAATTTTCTACCTACTCCTAGAGACAACTTCACTTGTCTAATTTCTGCATTTGCCCCTTCTGGTACCTTAAATAAACTCACTCATGTACTCCATTGCCCTGGGCTTCTATCACTCCCTGAAATAATTTTGACAATGAAGCATATAAGATGCATTTTTTATTATTGCTAATTATTATTCAGTAATATAAATATACCTTGGTGCTATTAACCATTAACCAGTTTCTGCAGGATGGGCCTTTGGACGTGGTTTTATTTTGCTGAGAAATGAGGCTGCTATGATCACGTGTTTATGTTGCTTTTTACGGACATGCTTTTCTGTATTTATTGGGCAAGTATCTATGTGTCTCTGACTCAGTGGGTCTATTCAGGTTTAAATTGAGAAATTGTCACACTATGCTAATTCAAGTTTGTGTGAAATTGTTTCCCATGGGGGTTACGCAGTAACTTCTCCTGTGTTTATTTATATATCTCATTTTATGAACTGTCTGATCAAGTGTTTTCTCTTATTTAATTACATTGTTTTCTAATTACACAGTTTTAACTTTTTATTCATGTGGATACAGGTCCTTTATCAAATACCTGTATATTGAGTGTTTTTACCACATGCCTCTCTTTTATTTTCTTAACAGAATTTTTGATTGAGCAGAAGTTTTTTGTTTGAATGAAATATAATTTATTTTCTGTTTTCTTTCCTAATTATTGCTCTTTCTGTCCTAAGATAACCCTGCCTATTATAAGGCCAGAGACATATTATCTATGTTCATGGTTTGCTCTTTTAGTTTCAACCTTTAAGTCTCTGCACCGTCGACATTAATTTTGTATGTGATAAGTGATAAGAAACAAGACTAATTTTTCTCTATGAATAATTTGTTGAAAAGACTTTCCTTACTGTTCAAATTACCTTGGCTAGTGTTTCAAAAACCATTTGACTGCCTTTCTACTTCGGCTTCTGTGTTCTGTTTCTTTTATTTGTTCATTTACTTATTCGTATTAGAATACCATACCATTTTGATTGTTATAGCATCTATCTTACTTTATATTTAATATTATAGGAGTTATAGAGTTTAAATATGGCATAATTTAGTCATTACTTCTCCTGTTAATGAAACTGTCAGTTTTCAGAAATTAAAAAAAAAAATTGTGGTAAGATCATTATAAATAGTGCCTCAAATAGTGTGTATTTTCTCATATTGACTGACTTGTATGATAGATTTCTATAATTACTATTATTAGAAAATTAATTTTGTCAGTTTAATTCTAATAAATTTTATAATAGCAAACTATATTATTTTTATTTCTTTTTGAACTTGCCTATTTTGTGAAAACAATTGAGGTTATTTAATTTCTATCCAGCTAGCTTTCTAAAATTTCGTATTAATTCAAGTAATTCTACATTGCATTTAAATTTTTACAGAGCAAAATTTATGTCTTTTTTTTCAATATTTATATAACTTACATTATTTTATTGTCTTTTGCTTTAACTCAACCCCCTAAGTCATACTGAAAAAGAGATAGCATTAGTAGAGATTTCTGACTTGGTCCCAATTTTAATGGAAATAGCTTTGACATTTCACCATTTGAGATGGTGCTTACTTTTCCTTTTTAGTAAATATTTTTTGTCAGATACTATTGTTTGCTTATTTTATAGTTTTCTCAAGTGCTCCTTCCCCCTTTCCTATCTCCTGCTATGAAAGTTGAAATGATCAGTAATTCATTTTTCTCTTCCTTTTTTTTTTTTTTTATAAGAGTAGTTTTTTATGATTGTCTTTAGGGTTTTAGTCAGTTTTTCAAACTTGAGGCCATGCTTGAAATATGAAATCAAGAATGTTTTAAAGAAGCATAAAATGGAATAGAAAACATCACAGTGCATTGCATGAACCACGTGCAACCTGATTTATGAAACGTTTGCTTCAGTTTATATAAATGGATACATATATTCATTACTACATATAAGATTCGCTAGGAAAAATCTATTTCTTTGCATGATTTATGTGCAAAAATTAAAATGCTACAGGTTTAAGCTATAAGTACCTGAATTTGATGTCACTTGTGGTTAAATTCATCTGAACTGATAAGCCGTGTTCTTTAGATCACATCGCTGAAGATTTGGAAGTAGCTATATACAAAAGGTAGAGGCACATTAATCTTCCAGGTGGGAAGTGTGTGGCTTTTGATAGAAAGTGGAAAAATATTTTACCAATCTCTTTCTCATTGTATCTTGGCCTACTAAAACAGGTAAACCAGGCATACTCAAATGAGATAATTGAGGAACACTTTGTGAATGGACTAACTTACAAAGATGTTAAGGAAAACTAATAATAAAATGTGAAGCATCTCAAGAGTAGCCATACCTGCTAGGACAAGGCTGTGCATTACCAGCTACAAACCTGAATGAGGAAGGAGCAAAAGCAGGCAGGAGGCGCAGCCGCCAGAGGGCTGTTCTGCAGGAATTGCGGCCTCTGGCAGAGAACAGGCCCCCTCCCAACCCAGCCCTCCTTGAATTTCTTACTGGTGCCTCCGTTTGGCTGAATCCAAAAAGAAACTAGAGGATAATGGAGCTTAAGTTTTGCATCCATAAGGATTAGCTTCTACCTAAAGGCAAGAAACATTATTAGAGATAAGGGGGTCTCTATATGCTGATAAAATTTCAATAAATAAAAAGATGCAAAAACTAAAATCTTACATGCAGCTCATATCAGCCTCAAACATATTTAAAGACATGCAGAACTGCAGGGAGAAATGGACAAATGCACCATCTGAGCAGGAGATTTTTGAGAAGCTTCTCTTGGTAATTGATAAATGAAGCAGAAAAAAATCACTCAGGGTACAAAAGCGTTTAATAATTTAATTCATTAATTTGATTTAGTGGATAAGTGTACGTACACTCAGCAATAGCAGAATACATTTTTAGCATTAAAAACACTTGTCAAATTTGACTACATACTGGGGCTCATCATATTTCAAAGATTTGTTATTATACAGAAAATATTCTTTCTGTATACAGTAAATTAAATTAGCAATCGATTACAAAAAAAGAAAACGATAACTAGAAGATTAAAATTCCCAAGGAGCAGCCAGAGAATACAATATTAAGTTAGGCTATAACACAAGATTCCTCAAAAATTAATAATTAACCAAAGACTTGAATGCAACAAAAAACTTTTTTTTTCTTTTTTTTATTAAATCATAGCTGTGTACATTGATATGATCATGGGGCATCATTCACTAGCTTCACAGACCGTTTACCAAGTTTCACATATATCCTTGTAAGATACACCCCTGGTGTAATCCCACCAATCCCCTTCCCTCTACCCACCTCCCGCCTCCCTTCCCTCCCTTTCCCCCTTCCCCCTATTCTTAGGTTGTAACTGGGTTATAGCTTTCATGTGAAAACCCTAAATTAGTCTCATAGTAGGGCTGAGTACATTGGGTACTTTCTCTTCCATTCTTGAGATACTTTACTAAGAAGAATATGTTCCAGCTCCATCCTTGTAAACACGAAAGAGGTAAAGTCTCCATCTTTCTTTAAGGCTGCATAATATTCCATGGTGTACATGTACCACAATTTATTAATCCATTCGTGGATCGATGGGCACCTGGGCTTCTTCCATGATTTAGCAATTATGAATTGGGCTGCAATAAACATTCTGGTACAAATATCTTTGTGATGATGTGATTTAGGGTCTTCTGGGTATATGCCCAGTAGAGGGATTACAGGATTGAATGGCAGATCTATTTTTAGATCTCTGAGTGTTCTCCATATCTCTTTCCAAAAGGAATGTATTAATTTGCATTCCCACCAGCAGTGCAAAAGTGTTCCCTTTTCTGCACATCCGCGCCAACATCTCTGGTCTTGGGATTTTGTGATATAGGCTAGTCTCACTGGAGTTAGATGGTATCTCAAAGTAGTTTTGATTTGCATTTCTCTGATGATTAAAGATGATGAGCATTTTTTCATATGTCTGAAGGCCGCACGCCTGTCTTCTTCAGAGAAGTTTCTCTTCAAATCCCTTGCTCAAAAAACTTAAAGAAAGTGTCTTACAGTAAAGTGTGTAGGAAGATTGGAAAATTTGGGGAATAGCGTCAATATAGCTTGTGTGATGAATACTTAAAAGCCAGTATGAACAGGTGGTCTGACAATGAAGGGTCACGTAGGCCATTTTTATTCTATTTTATTTTTCATTTTTTGCTATCTGAACTGAAATTTATGTTATTTTTTATTTCAGATTAATGTTAGTGTACAAACTAGGTTACATTGTTTGCATTTGTTAGGTAGAGTTCCTCTTGTAGTTGTGTCCTGCACCCAAGAAGTGTGTTACACACCATTACATTGTGCCCATTAAGTGGGAGCACACCAATCCCTTGACTCTTCCCTCCTACCATCTGCCCCCTCCCTCATTCTCCCTCACCCCAACTTGCATTGAATTGAGTCTTTCTCTTATGTGGGTATGTATTAGATCATCTATGGCAGGCATCCTCAAACTGCGGCCTGCGGGCCACATGAAGTGGTGTGGATTGTATTTGTTCCCGTTTTGTTTTTTACTTCAAAATAAGATACGTGCAGTATGCATAGGAATTTGTTCATAGTTTTTTGTTTTAAACTATAGTCCGGCCCTCCAACGGTCTGAGGGACAGTGAATTGGCCCCCTCTTTAAAAAGTTTGAGGACGCCTGATCTATAGCTTCATATTAGTATTTTTTTTATGTATACATTAATGCATTTATGGGGTACAATGTGCTGATTTTATATACAATTTGGAATGCTTACATCAAACTAGTTAGTATATCCTTCGCCTCATTTATTTAATTATTGTGTTAAGAATAGATTAGACATGTACCTATGCAATATGCACCATAGGTGTAGTCCCGCCATTTGCCCTCCCTCCATCAAGCCTCCCTTCTGCCCTCCCATCCCTCTTGCTTTTCTGTTCTTGTAAAACTCTACTAAGAAGAATGTGTTTCAACTCCATCCAGGTGAATACAAAAGATATAAAGTCTCCATCTTTGTTTATGGCTGAACAGAATCCCATGCTATACATATAACCATAATTTAATTCAAATGTCCGTATCATAAAATAATTTTTTTTCTTCTGGGTAGATGCCCAGTAATGGAATTGTGGGATCAAATGGGAGGTCTAATTTGAGTTCTTTTAGGATTCTCCATACTTCCTTCCAAAAATATTGTATTAGTTTGCAGTCTCACTATCAGTATAAAAGTATTCCCTTCTCTCCACATCCACTCTGGCATCTTCAGCTTTGAGACTTTGTGATGGGGGCTGTTCTCACTGGGCATAAGTGATATCTCAGGGTGGTTTTGATTTGCTTTTCTCTGATGATTAAGGACAAGAAGCATTTTTTTCATGTTTATTACTTATTAGTCTGTCTTCCTCGAAAAAGATTTTGTTCATGTCTCTTGCCCAGTAATAGATGGGATTGTTAGCTCTTTGTTGATGAATTTGAGTTCTCTGTGGATTCTAGTTATCAACCTTTTGTCAGGCTGGTAACCTGCAAATACCTTTTCCCATTCTGAAGATTGTCTATTTGCCTTGGTTGATGTGTCCTTCCGTGCAGAAGCCTTTTAGTTTAATTGAGTCCATTTGTTTATTTTTGTTGTTGTTAACAATTGCCACTGAATTCTTCTTCATAAAATCTTTCCCAGGCCAACATCATCAAGACTTTTTCCCCACACTGTCTTCTAGGATTTTCATCAGTTCGTGTCTTAGATTTAAATCTTTTATTCATCATGAGTCATTTTAGTAGCTGGTAAGAGATGTAGGTCGAGTTTCAGTCTTTTACATGTGGTTATCGAACTGTCCCAGCATGATTTATTGAGTAGGGATTCTTTTCCCCAGTGTATGCTTTTGTTTGGTTTGTGAAATCAGATGGCAAGTAGAGATTGGTTTCTTTTTTTTTTTTTTTTTGTAGAGACAGAGTCTCACTTTATGGCCCTCGGTAGAGTGCCCTGGCCTCACACAGCTCAGCAACCTCCAACTCCTGGGCTTAAGCGATTCTCTTGCCTCAGCCTCCCGAGTAGCTGGGACTGCAGGCGCCCGCCACAACGCCCGGCTATTTTTTGGTTGCAGTTTGGCCAGGGCCGGGTTTGAACCCGCCACCCTCGGTATATGGGGCCGGCGCCTTACCGACTGAGCCACAGGCGCTGCCCTAGAGATTGGTTTCATCTCTTGTTTTTCTATTCTTTTTCATGTGTCTAGTCTCTATTTTCATGCCAATACCATGCTGTTTTGATCACTGTGAACTTGTAATATAACCTGAATTCTGGTAGGCTGATGCCAATGGTTGTGTTTTTATTACTAAGAATAGCCTTGACCATACAGGGTTTCTTCTGGTTCCATATGAAACAAAAAAATGTGTTCCTCCAGTTCTTCTAAGTATGATGTTGGTATTTTAATGGGGATTGCATTGAATCTGTAGATACTTTGGGTAGAATAGCCGTTATAACAATATTTATTTTTCCAAGCCAAGAGCATGATATGATTTTCCATTTGTTAATGTCTTCAGCTATTTCTTTTCTTAGGGTCTCATAATTCTCTTTGTAGATACATTTCACCTCTTTTGTTAAGTATGTTCCTAGGCAGATACCTTTCACCTCTTTTGTTAAGTATGTTCCTAGGCATTTCATTTTCTTTGAAGCTACTGTGAAGGGAATTGTGTCCTTGATTTGCTTCTCAACTTGGCTATTATTGGCATATACAAAGGCCACTAATTTGTGGACATTGATTTTATACCTTGAGACTTTACTATATTTCTTGATCACTTCCAGGAGTCTTTTTGGTGAGTCTTAGGTGTTTTCTAAGTATAACATCATATCATCAGCAAAGACCAAGAGTTTGACTCTCTCTACCATCATTTGGATGCCTTTAATACCCTTCTCTTGCCTGATTGCATTGTCTAGAACTTCCAGCACTATGTTGAATAGTAGTGGTGATAAAGGACATGCTTGTCTGGTTCCAGTTCTAAGTGAAAAAGCTTTCAGTTTTAGCCCATTAAGTATGATATTGGCTGTGAATATGTCAAAGATGGCTTAAATCAGTTTAAGAAATGTGCCACAGATGCCTTTTTAAAAAATGTTCTCATTAGAAAAGGATGCTGAATTTTGTCAAATGCTTTTTCTGCATCTATTGAAAAGATCATAGGTCTTTGTTTTTATTTCTATTGATAGGATGAAATATATTTATGGATTTGCATTATGTTAAACCAACCTTGCATCCCTGGGTTGAAGCCTCTTGATTTTGAGATATATATATATATATATATATATATATTTTTTTTTTTTTTTAATGTGTAGCTATAATCTGTTGGCTAAGATGTTATTGAGTATTTTTGCATCAATATCCATTACTGAAATTGGTCTGTGGCTTTCCTTTATATTTGGGTCCTTTCCTGGTTTTGTAAGCATGGGGATGTTTGCTTCATAGACCATGTTGGGGGAGGTTCCTTCTTTCAAAATGTTTTGAAATAGGTTCTGCAGTACAGGTACAAGCTCATCTTTGAAGGTGTAATAGAATTCTGATTGAAGCCATCTTGTTCTGGGCTTTGTTGTTGTTGTTGGAAACTTTCTTATTGTTTGTTCAATTTCAGGGCTTGACATTGGTCTGTTCAAGAGATCTACTTTTTCCTGGTTAAGTCTAAGGAGACAGTGTGATTACAGGCATTGATCCATTTCTTCCACATTGTCAAATTTCTGGGAGTAGAGTTTTTTGTAGTATCCAGAAAAGATGTCTTGTGTCTCTGTGGTATCTGTTGTGACTTCTCCCTTTCCATTCTGATTGAGGTTATTAGAGATTTTACTTTTCTGTTTCTAGTTCATATGGATTAAGGTCATTTTTAAAGATTTGGTTTTACAATAAGTGAAATGGCAAGAAAATGCAGCATTTTGGACAAGGAAATAAAGCTGTAATCCACTTTGGATTCTTTGTTATGAAAAGGCTATACAATATTAAAAAATCCCACTTAACATCTAGTATTTGAGAACTATATTAGGATCATATTGCATTATAGCTTAGATTGTGTAGTTGCACGGGAAATAAAGAAAAATTTTTACAACTGGATATATGTTTAAGATAGAGTCAACATGGTCAAGAATTGATATGAGGAAAATGGCTCAAAATTTGTTGGCTTCAGAAATTAGATATAAAGAGTCATCCTCATAAGAAAGTTGAAATTCTGTAGTTAAGAATAGTCCTGTAGGGAAATTCTGTAGTTAAGAATAGTCCTGTAGTTAAGAATAGTCCTGTAGTGCATGTATTATATATAAGTTGACACTTATATACAATAGTTGAAAAATAGATATAGAGTTGAGAAGAGAGGCTTGGCTGGACAATATAAATTTGGGTCTAGAGAGCAAGAAGGTATTTAAATTTGTTGGAGTGGATGACGTCAATGAGGGAATAAGCAGTAATAAAGAAGGGTCCAAAAGTTGACTTTTACAGCAAACCATTATTGGAAATTCAACATAAAAAGCAGGAACTACTAAAAAAAAAAAAAAATAGCCAGGTGTTGTGGTGGTTGTCTGTATTCCAGCTACTTGGAAGGCTAAGGCAAGAGAATCACTTGAGCCCAAGAGTTTGAGGTTGCTGTGAGCTGTGACACCACAGTACTGTACCAAGAGCAACAAAATGAGACTCTGTCTCAAAAAAAAAAAAAAAAAAAAAAAGCAGGAACTAGTGGCATAAAAAAGTGAAAACCAGGAGAGTTAGGAGGCTTCTCACATGCATTGTGAGCTGATTACTCAGGTAGAAGAAATCAGAAATCACTTGTGTCTTCTGTGCTATTATGTTTATATTATGTTCTAAAACTATAAAAGACAATTTAATTACCATTTTTTAAAAATGTGAAACCAATTTAATTACAACCTAAAAAATGTGAAAACTAGACTGCAGATTGCACAAATACAGGGATCAGGACAGATTTATATATAAGGGTGTGTGTATGTGTGTGAATGTGTGTGTGTGTGAGAGATGCTTGTGATTTTCTTACATTCCCATTTATTTAAATATGAGAGATTCTCCATGGGGTAGATTTAAAATCCCTGGGCTTTCATATCAAAACATATACCTTCCCATGCTCTCAACCACTGTTTATTTCATTTTCCCCAGTGGAAATCATATGGGTACAGTCTTGTTCTCAAAATCCTATTTGAGTCATTATTAGTTTGATAACCAATCACATTGACTTCTTGGGTCATTAAACCCTTCAGCTAGCCCTTCACTTTACCAGCACTTTCATACCAATATCTCTACTGCACAAGGAAATGCATAATACTGCCATTGGTTTTCTCCTTATGAGATGCACAGAGCTTGGTATCTACTGGGGAGTGGGAACTGATCAATATTGAAAGAGCACAATTCACTCTGTCCAGATTTTGCCATTCTTATTATTGAATTGTGGTATTTTATTAATTTCCATGATAATCTTTGAACTCTATCACTTGAAAGTTCGTTTTTAAAACTTTAATTAAGAAAATTCTATTTATTATTTGATTTCTCGGTGCAAACTTAAATAAAGTACACATTATCCAATCTCTGTTTGGATTGTGAAACACTTGTATTTTTTTGGAGCATACCTTTGGCTGAGATGCTCAGCTATTCTTCTTTATTTAGTAATAGAATATTTGAATTTTAGTTGGTTTCTGGGCACCCTTGTATAATCACTAGATTTAAATGGCTCCCTTAGGCAAAGGTGTGACCACATGCTCAGCAAATTCCAGCTAATAAGATATGAACAGAGTGATTTGTGCAAATATTGGGCTGTGTCCTTAAAGTTAAGGGTTATTTTCAACAATTACCTTTTCCTCCCTTTTCATTGGCTGCAAAAGACTGACTAGCCAGAGCCAGAGCAGCTTTTTGGGCTATAAATTGGATGCTCAACATGAGTTTGGCAGAATAATTTGAAAGAAGATTCTCGTTTTTTGTTGTTTTTGTTGTTGTTTGTTTGTTTGCCACGTCCCTTTATTTTTATTTTATTTTATTTTACTTTTTTTAAATTATTAAATCATAGCTGTGTACATCATGGGGCACCATACACTGGTTTTATAGACCGTTTGACACATTTTCATCACACTGGTTAACATAGCCTTCCTGGCATTTTCTTAGTTATTGTGTTAAGACATTTATATTCTACATTTACTAAGTTTCACATGTGCCCTTGTAAAATGCACCTCAGGTGTAATCCCACTAATCACCCTCCCTCCACCCATCTTTCCCCTTCCCTCTCCTCTCTCTCCCCCTTCCCCCTATTCTTAGGTTATAACTGGGTTATAGCTTTCATGTGATAACCATAAATTAGTTTCATAGTAGGGCTGAGTACATTGGATACTTTTTATCCCCTTCTTGAGATACTTTACTAAGAAGAATATGTTCCAGCTCCATCCATGTAAACATGAAAGAGGTAAAGTCTCCATCTTTCTTTAAGGCTGCATAGTATTCCTTGGAGTACATAAGTCTTTAATGACTGCAGTGGCACCAACAGCCTTGGATTCCTTACACTGGCTTTTTAGGTGGAGGATAAGTAAATTTTTTACCTTATTAAATTCACCAGTATTTGAGTCTCCCATTGATGTAGCTGAAATAAATGATACCCTAAATAATATACTCCTGTTGGCCTCTACTTTGTAATATTACTCAGAGAAATCCAAAGAATTTTGAAGCTAAATAGAATTGGAAAGTTGCCTGAATCAGAAATCAAATACTTCCAAGGAAGCTGTGCCATTTTTCAAACCAAAAATTTTATGTTTTCTGTTTATCAGCAGAGTTTATATGTTTTATAAATAATCATTTCAATGTGATAGTGAGTTGGAATAATATTAGGAATTCATATATTGCTGATATAGTGTATTATGAATTAAATGATTGGTGTCTGTGTGTGGTGAAATATGCAATAATTCCTTAGCTATTTCAGATGATTAATATCAGAACCGGCTCAACATTTTACTCATTGCCTATGAATACTTGTCTACCAGGATTATAAAGCATTAATAGATTCTTAGTACTAACCAGGGGCAAAATGTGTTTCTCTTCAGCATTTTTGTGACTGTTCTAACATTTTATAATGATTGCCCAGAGCAAAATGAAAGAGTTGGAATATAATAGAGATGAAGCAAAAAGTAAATGACAAGGCGGATAGATATTTTTTTAGATACAAGTTATTCAATATAACTCTTTTCCTCTGGATAATGACCCATTGAGAGAATATTTCAAATTACTATTTTAGAGAATTACAGGTCTTAAAGCTAAAAGGGAGGTTGAATAATAATCTGTTGCAAACCCCAGCTCCCAAGCAGGTGATGCATTAATACCCTCAGTGACACGCTGGTTAATAACATTTTCCAAGATTACAGAAGTAGTAGGAAAATAGAAATGTCAGCCCTAGGTTCAGATTCTTAGACTCCTAATATATGAATACTTGTATCTTCTTGTTGATGTGATGTAAAGTTTGATTTGATGATTCATTCATTTTCATTTACTCATCTACTTAACAGATATATAACCAGATAAGTGATGATGCCATGTGACCAGTGAAACCTCAGTGGTATATCAATGCTAATGAACCCCAGGAAGAAGATGGTTTCATCTAAAATGGAAGCATTTAAATTTTTACATGATGGATAAGAGCTGATGGATAAGAATAGATGTGTAGTTAGATGTTAGGATGTTAGGATTAGGTTGGAGAAGGACTTTTTTGCTAGGAGGAATGTTTTGTTTAGGGGCAGGGAGCCATAAGAAATCATAGGGTCATTTTAAATAGTGGCAAGAGCAATGTGGCTTAGACATTACTTGCACTGGTAGAGGTGTTCATTGTATGTCAGCAGAAATGCGAATTGCTTATAAGTCAGCTCAGAAATTTGGATTTTTATCTTGTAGGGAATAAAAGAAGGGAAAAGCTATTATGTAAGAAAAATACAATCAGCATTTTTTAATAAGACCCCTGTTATCTTTAGAGCAAAAGATTAGTTGGAATGAAGAAATATTTGGAGTGTGAATAACATATTAAGTTTAGACATAATAAAATATTTTTGAGGGCGGCGCCTGTGGTTCAGTCGGTAAGGCGCCGGTCCCATATACCGAGGGTGGCGGGTTCAAACTCTGGCCCCAGCTGAACTACAACCAAAAAATAGCCGGGCGTTGTGGCAGGAGCCTGTAGTCCCAGCTACTCAGGAGGCTGAGGCAGGAGAATCGCTTAAGCCCAGGAGTTGGAGGTTGCTGTGAGCTGTATGATGCCATGGCACTCTACCAAGGGCCATAAAGTGAAACTCTGTCTCTACAAAAATAAATAAATAAATAAATAAATAAAATATTTTTGAGATTGAGAAAGTGATGATGGAAGGGAAAGTCAAGATTTGGTAGGAATTTCCAAGTAAAACATGCAATTAAACATGGAGAATAGAAACGGGAATAGTGGCTATATTAATAATAAATATTTAGGATATAGTGGTCATACTAATAATAAATATTTAGGACATAAGACATAGAAAATTGAGAAGTGGTGAAAACAATTTTCCTTGCTAATACATATTTCTGAAAATATCTAATTTCTTTGATCCTCATTGTCTAAAAATGTAAAATAGTGATAAATATGTATCACAAAGGATCACTCATGAGGAAAAATAAATAAGGTAATGTACATAAAGTAATCATGAATGTCAGTTACATGATAGATATTGAATAAATGGTAGTTATCAGTCAGATTATTTCCTGTTCATATTGTTATATTACAGTGAAGTTAGAAACAAGTATCTTACATGAAAATAAAAATACGTATCTAAACCTTGGAGGACAGATCAGGGATTTACACATCCATTTGATAGCCATCGCTGTAAAAGTATGGTTGAAAATACAAAATGCTCATAGAATCCTCATGGAATTTTATTCTTAAGTTTTTTTTGTTGTTGTTGAAAGTGCATTGATTTTATAAACTCTCAACTTCCAAAGGTAAACAAATAAATGCTGGAGCCTGGTAGTAACAAGCAGGGTGAGTCCACAGAAACACTAGAACTACTGCCTCTGTGCTTACACCGGAATAGAAACGTGTTAGCCTTCAAATCATTCTCCAAGTAGCAAACTAGTGTAGCTTCTGGCCAAAATTTGAAATAGGCTAAGTTTTCTTTGAATGCAGTCTTTTCAAATCCATTGCAGGTAATGAAAGAGTACAGATTATGGAACAGGACTTAAAAAACTACTTAGGGTTTTGAAGCCTTAACTACATTGTAGCATATTCCATTCGCCATCTATTTTCATAGAAATGAAAGCAAGTTAAATGACATTTGAAATTGACTTAAAGGAAAAAAGAAAAATCACAGAAGAGAAACATGGCATCAGGAAAGCAGAGGGAATTTTACAAGAGACTTGACTTTGGTGATTGGTATAGAAAACCAAGTCATTTTGAGTAGTCACTGACAGAACCACATCCTTTGCTGATAATAGGGTGGGTACGTCATTCCTAAACCCTGAGGGTCTGGTAAAATCAAAGTGTGTACTCTCAGAATGTCTGAGATGTATGTTTGCTTTCAATGGCTGGACATGCAAACAAATAATTTTCTCTTTCCATCTCCAAAAAGACAAAGAAAACATCACCACCCTCTTCACCACAATAATCATAGTCACAAGTACCTGCATATGGTCAGGTATCAACCTACGTCCTTTTCTAGCTGCTTTCCAATTGTTAACTCATGTGACTCAACTGAATCCTATGGGCTAGGTGCCACAGCACTACTTACAGGTGAGGAATCTAAGGTAGGGAGAAGTAATAGAACTTCCCCAAAGTCATACAGGTAATTCCTTCGTTGAGTTGCCACTGTTTCCAAGCATCAAATGCATTTCAGGGCTATTTGGAGCATCTGGGGAGCTGACCTCTGTGTCTGTTAGGGAGGCCCAGCTGCAGACTGGTTAAAGGTGGTTCCCAAAGCCCCAACTAACCAGCAGGGAAAAATGGGTTCTTCTTTGACTAGCACTATGGCATTGAAAAAAACGTATTTGTCTAGTTTGAATTTGAGTTTCTCCATCTGTAAAATGTAGATGAGGGCAAAGAAGACAATGAAGATGTGTAGATGTGTGAGGTCCTTGTCAGTGATCCCTGTGGAATGCCCCTGTGGATACCTAAGCAGAAACCCCAAATATTGAAGCACAGACGTAGGTAAGTGTCTAAGAGAAAATGACCCCATTGTCCTCAGGGCCAAGAAATGCTGGCCACATACGTGGCCTCCATGGTGACATAACTCTGAGTAGCAGAACTGTTTTCGTATATGGCTAAGTTGTTTCTAACTCCTGATGTGCCTGAGGTGTAATAGTACTAAGACCATAGCCCTGTAATAGTACTAAGACCATAACTCTATATGACCTACCAAGTGCACCAAAATTTATATGCTCTTCTTTGAATAAAAGGCAGAAACTGGGAACAATTGTTCACTCACCAGTATTATTATCTGGTTTATAACTTTATGTTGTTTATTTAATGACTTCCAAGAATTCAAAATTAAAGCAGCTATGAGGGAAACCTAAGTCATTATTTTCACCTGCACTTGGATTTGAGACAATCTATGTGTCCTGACCTAGCTCAGCATGCCAAGCACTTAGCCATGACTGTGTTTATTAGTGTACACCTGATAGATGCTGCAATCAGAGAGAGGGGGCTTTGGCGGGCTTTTCTTATTAGACCATCTCAGTATCTCTTATTATCATATAATTAGTGTGTTCCCACTTAGTAGGTGAGTTTCTACATAATAAGAAATAATATATTTCTTTCAATGGATCAAGCTTTTCTTGGTTTAAAACTTCACTCCAAAATTGTTAAGGCCCCTAACTCTCGCAACTCCCCCAGTGCCCATATCAGCTACTATCAATGATTGTGATTGTGACTTAAAATCCAATTGATTATATATTTTCCCCTCATGCAAAATACCTTATTATTTATTGGTTTGCTTATTTTCCTTTGATTGCTGAACTTGTGTTAATTGAGACAGATCATGTTAATAATTTTTTATATTCCATCTATAAAAGGAAACATTCAACTGACCAACATATTTTAAAAGTTAACATTCACCTCCTCATTTTGCATTTTCCCCATAGACTCCTGGAAATTAATAGACAAATTGAAAGAATTGAGAAACAGAGTTAAATTATCTGCAAAGACTATAGAGTAAATCAGAGAAAGCAACTCACTATCCAGGTGAAAGAAACCAAATCAGCTCTACTGCATTTAGATTCATTTTTCCAAAATGTCATTAGATTGTGATTCAAAAAATCAACTTACAGTCTTCCATTAATGGAATTATTAAGTGAATTTATTTCCATAAAATATTTTGGAGCATATAAACCTACTTGTTGAACTACAATACTCCTAATTAAAACCTTGCCTGAGCTATTATTTCTTCCGGTTCTAAATCCAATCTTAAACCTGTAAGCTAAGTTCAGGACTGATGTTGTTTCTTATTTGCTTTAATAAAACTAGCATTCAGTTTCTGTTTCTAACCTGCAATTCCAGCAATCTGATGTGGAATGTTTATCCATTCAATCTTCTTTAATATCTGCAGAGACCATCTCTATTTTATCAGCAATATGGAAACAAAAAGTGATGTTTTTTCCTCCTTGTGGAGTGAAAAGAAGGCCTCCTCACTATACGGAAAAGAAGGGCTTCGACTGACCTTCCTGATAGCATTTTGCCATATCAGTCACAAAATATCTGACATCGAGTGTAGAGTTGTAAGATCATTAATTAAATTATTCTTTTGTCATTTTATTGAATAATATCACATACTGTATGAATGATTGACTTCAAGGAGGTTAATGTCAGATTGCTTACTGGTTATAAGTTTAGTTATTCTAGTAACACTGTGAAAACTCTTTCAATGGTTACCAGTTCTTTCTTTGCTCTGAATCATCTCCCCAGATATTCTATAAATAGAATCGTGACAGTGCTCAAATGAACGGCTCTGACAACAAAACTTCTGCCAGCAGGAAGCCATCGGTCACCCAAGGAATCAATCAGTGATGCACCTAAGAAGAATTCGTCCTCTTTTGAGTTTGTGGTGATGCCTCCTGCTTTCCTTACAAGGCATCAAAGAGATAAATGTTTTATCCTCTCTTCACAGCATCCTCCTCTGTGTATCAGGAGCAATGAATAACTGCTTCCCGGTTCCTTGAATAATCTCTCTGGCTAAGCCCAGTAGTGCATAGGATTCAGTAAGCCAGGGCATAGCAATCACTTCTGTCTTTCAGTTTTTTCCCCTTTATATTTACTTTTGAAATAGAATTTGTTTGTCTGCCAAAAATATTCCACACATGTGTCACGTGAGAAGTGTCCACAGATGATCTCCCATTAGTTGATATCATCTGTGAGTGGATCTGGTCCTGACAACTTCCATATAATGAATGCATGGTCAACACGTGATATGAACACCAGTGCAATGTGGTTCAAAAGACGTTAAGTGACATCAGATGGGATGAGAGAGAAACCTACCATCACATATGATATTTATTATTATGCTTAGAAAATTACCACTCAATATTTCTAAGGGTAATAATAAGAATTGTAGACCCAAAAGATACTCTTTCTCACAGCTCCTTATAATATTAGTTCTATTAGTGATAGTTTTGTAGACTCACCTTTAAGGTTTTCCATTCCTGGTCCTGCTCTGTCTTTGAAATGTTTCATGTGCCAGAAAGGAGATTGTTCTGAATCCTGTAACCCATTTTCTATTTTTGGCTCTTACACTAAAATCTATGTCACTTTGGTTAAGTCCTCGGCATACCTGTACTTCAAATGTCTTAAGGTATTAAGTGATTGATTTATATGAATGCCAAAGTTCCTCCTCGTTTTCATAGGATGCTTTCTCTGTTTATTTTTACTTCTTAATACATCTTTAAATGTAGGTAACACACTTTGGTCCTGATTTCCTACCCAAGGATCTTCTTCTCTTACTATAATACAGGCTCCATGAGAATAGAAAAGACAAACCTATTGTTTATTGGCAAATTCCCAAAATACTTTTCAGGAAACATTAATTATGAAAAATAACTTATGCTTAATTATTCATTGCCACTTTTTCTCTTTCCCTTCAATCCTTTATTCACATATGTCATTCATCACATTTCCATGACAATTCATTTATTGATTGCCTAACCATTTGCTTCTTTAATTCTTTAGTACTATCTGCCTTCAGGGTCAACTGAGATTCCACCTTTCCCTGAAACTCTATTGACCATTCCAACTATACCTATTTGACTCCCTACAGCACACACACAGTGGTGATCCTATTATTATGAACTAAAGAATACAATCTTTAGGGATGTACTTACATGGTTCCATACTGTTTTTGAATGTTTCTGATTTTCCCGAAGACTCTGTGAATTAACCAAAGGCCTAGATATAAATTTTATATTTATAATTTTATAAAATTTATCAGTAACCTGTAATGCCGAGCGTACATGGGATCTCGAAACTGTAATATAATACATTGTCTTTCCTGCTCGCTCTCTAACAAACACACATGGCACACCTGGGCACACACACAGTCCCAAATAGCACAACAGTATCCACAAGTTTATTCTGGTAGAAATGAAAACAGGAGAGTTGGAGAAGTGATAAATATCCCAGGAAATGGCCACTGAATTTTTATGAATCCTATCTACTCAATTTTGATATGAGGACAATTAATGACAATTAAGGTTATGGGGGGGAAGCAGAAAGAGGGACAGAGGGAGGGAGGTGGGGCCTTGGTGTGTGTCACACTTTATGGGGGCAAGACATGATTGCAAGAGGGACTTTACCTAACAATTGCAATCAGTGTAACCTGGCTTATTGTACCCTCAATGAATCCCCCACAATAAAAAAAAAATAAAAAATGGTAAATTCATAATTACCTTACGTACAGTGTATCACCTAATTTCCCCAATGATATAAAAACATGTCTTCCTCACCTTGCATTTGCCACCATCATTTTTCCTGTGAGTGAATCCAAGTGGTCTGAAGTTCTGCTGGTGCACAAAGCGTTTTAAAATAGACTTCATTTATGAGCAATCATCTATGAAGGACTAACATTTAAGGAACCTTGCTGTGTCCTTTTTTGAGATTACAGCTTCTGTACAAGTGACAAATATATTTAGATGGAGCATAAAATGTTCTCTGTGGAGTTTTCGATTTGTACACTTAGCACTTGTATCTTTTAGGATAAAATACACTATGGGGAAAGGTTGAAAAATACTAATAGCTTCTAATAAACAACGAAAATACATGTTGTATTTCGTTGGGCAACAGCAGGCTGGATTTCCAGGCAATAAATGTGGATAAATGATTTATGTTTCATTTCTGAGAAAATATTGTAAATGGGTTTCCTGATTGTACTTTTCTATTTCTTCAAAAATTTGAGAAAGAGAAAAAAATGAGAGAGAGAATTCTAATAGTTTATCTTATGTCTACGCCTTCTAGGTGACTATTTGGTGTGTAGAATCTCTAAAAAAATTTAAATTTTATGTAATACTCCTGTTATTTTCTAGTTTATGTATTTCTTGTGGTCAAATCTCTATGGATCTGGTAAACATTTGATAAAGGAACATTGTACAGATATAGACTAATTAGGAGAATGGCAAATACAGTTTTATATGTACATTTATATGAATATATTATAAAGAAAAATACATCTTTATGTTGTTCTTACCAGAAAAAGAACACAGATAGAGTGCACTATACTTGCATAATGATATTCTCTCCCCATTGTATAAAAAAAAAAAAAAGAGCAACATTGTAGGTCAGTATGAATAAAAGTGGTTGTTTCCTCTGCTAACAACCTTATTTAAAGACTTCTGAATATTGAGGTGTCAGCATGAGAAAACATGAAAGTCCACTGCTGAACAGTGGTGTAAAAACAATTTAGTGACTCATTTTACACATCACAGCACTAAAACCCAGGGAGATTAAGTGACAAAGCTAGATTTCTACGAAGGGTTAGTAATCTAGAATCCAGATTTCTTCACTCCCAGAACTATAGTTTATTTTGATTTGTATATTTAAACTGATAAATTATAATAGAGTAAGTATTTCAAAACACAAGTTATTTGTTTGTAAATATAAAAATTCCCCAAAGCAATTACCTTCCATTGAAAAGTAACTTAGATACTAAATTCAGTGAGACCTCTCAAAGGTCAATCAAAGCTCTCTCTCTTTTTTTTTTTGCCCTCCTTTAATTTAATTTTAATTATTTTTTATTACATCATAACTTTGTACATTGATGCATGTACGGGGTTCAGTGTACTGCTTTGATATACAATATGAAATGCTTACATTGAACTAAGTAACACATCCATAACTTTTTAGGTTTATGTTTGTCAGAGAGCCTGAAATTTTATGCTGCTTGGAAAGCAACCAATTAACCTGCCAAAAGTACAAGGATGCTGGTAGAAGGTATGAAATTCTCGGGACAGAGATAAAGACTTTCTTATTAATGGGACAGTAAGAAGCAAGACCACCGTGTTTGCATTTGCCCTGGCCCCTAAGGTCCCCACGTCCAACGTGGAGGTGACAGGGACAGTGCACACACTCACCCAGCAGGTGTGCATCACAGCTGAGGAACAAGGAACCCTGACCTTAGGCAACCTAAAGGTTTCTCCCCCCAGAATATGACAGGCGTTCACACGTTTTGGTTAGATAATTTACTTTTGTACATTTTTAGTCAAAGTCACCAAGTGTACTTTTCACCCAGAATGTGTGCATTGCACCAGTTAGGTGTGAATTAACCCAATCCTTCCTCCACCATCCCATTTACTTGGTTCTCATTGAATTTTGCTTCCATATGTGCAAACATGTGGTGCTTGTTTTTCCATTCTTATGATACTTTGCTTGGAGCAGTGGTTCTCACCCTTCCTAATGCCTCCTGATACTGTGACCCTTTAATACAGTTCCTCATGTTGTGGCGACCCCCAACCACAAAATTATTTTCCTTACTACTTCATAACTGTAATTTTGCTACTGTTATGAATCATAATGTAAATATCTGATAGGCAGGATATATTTTCATTGTTACAAAAGGGTTGTGACCCACAGATTGAGAACCGCTGGCTTAGAGGAATGGCCTCCAGTTCCATCCAGGTTGGTACAGACAGTGCTAGTCACCGTCTTTTTATGGCTGAGTAGTACTCCGTGGTATACACATACCACAGTTTATTAAAGTACGCACATATCGATGGGTTGGGTTATTGCCACATATTTGCATTTATGAATTGTACTGCTATAAACATTTGAGTAGAATGTCTTGTCTTTTTGATCAAACGACTTTTGTTTTTACTTTAGGTAAATACCTACTAGTGGGATTTCTAGATCAAATGGCAGGTCTAGTTTTAGTTCTTTGAAGAATCTGCTTACTGCTTTCCCTTGTGGTCATGCTAGTTTGCAGTCCCAACAACCGTGTAGACGTGTTTCTTTTTCTCTGCATCCTAACCAGCACTTGTGTAAAATGGCCTGCAAGCAAGCCTGCCTTTTTGCTCCAAAAGAGACATTATTTTTATTGTATAAGACAGTAAGGGGAACTCTATTTTGTTTCTAAAAGTTCCCTACTTTCCAAAACTATGAAAGCATTCTTGAAAAGACAGTCAGATTAAAAAAAAAAAGAAAAGGCAGTCTGTGGTTCACTCCCAAGACATACGACAATGCACCGAAGGTCTTGAGAACTGTGACCCCAAAACCTTCTATTATTAATTTATTGATTCTTCCTTCATTAATAAAACTATTCATGGATTCCTTTATTCTTTCATCCTTCCATTCTCTTTTTCTACTATTTATTTGATAAATATTCCATCTCTATGCCAGGATTTGTGGTATTATTCCATAACTCTCTGTTTCAATCAAGCAAACTGGACTTTCTACTTAAAATCATGCAACCCATGGATATTTATAACACAAAGAAAGTTGTTTCTGATACCCTTTTAACACTTATGTTTTACTAATTTGACATCATCTGCTTCCCTCAAAAAAAAAAAATGTGTGCCATTTTTTTTCTCCTTCTCTCTGATTCTTAACAAACAGAAGAAAAAATCTTTTGTTGAGCTCAAGGAACAATTACAGTTTTCATTTTTATAATCCTTTTGAAATTCTTGCTTTCTTGGACATTTTTCAGAGGAATTTATGTTTGCTTCTAACTTCCTCTCCTGGAGTGTTCATCCCGGGAGAAGGAAGCTTGCTCAATCCTTGCCTATATTTTTATACCCTGGGCCT
The DNA here is from genome assembly GCF_027406575.1 of Nycticebus coucang. Classification (NCBI taxonomy): domain Eukaryota; kingdom Metazoa; phylum Chordata; class Mammalia; order Primates; family Lorisidae; genus Nycticebus; species Nycticebus coucang. The sequence goes on along the minus strand of NC_069790.1, from coordinate 116,247,313 downwards.
TTGAGTCTCCTGCTCATAGTTGAAAACCACATATTAATTTAAATGTATATTGTTGGAATTTGGTCTGTGTTGCAGCTGGGCTTTTAATCTGGTGTGCTAATTACAGTAATTAACGAAGAGTTACATCATTTATCCAATTTTTTTCCCAACCAGTTGTACTTCCATAGGGGAATATATATATGTATGTTATATAGAGCCTTGGATGTTTTTTATTTCTTCTTTATTAGTCCTACACTATTGGAACTACTGAGATATAATTTAGTAATTCTGGATTCAAATTCTACCTACTATCTTTTGATTGATCATAAACAGGCATACTGCCTCTTTCTCCCTCTCTCTATATTTATATATTATACAAATAGAGATTAGCAACAGAATGGCCAAAGTAAAATAACTAAAAATATCAAGTATCAGCAAGAAGATAGAACTGGAACTCTTACATGTTGCTAGAGAGTGCAGATTGATACAATTTAAAGAAATGTTTTACATCTCTCAAAACTAAATATGCATATGTTCTGTGACCTAGTAATTACTATCTTAGCTACAAATCCCCATAAAATAAATGTAGATGCTCATCATAAAACATGTACAAGAATGTTCACAGTAGCCTTGTTCATAATAGAAAAAAATACTGGAATAATTTAAATGTTTTCCAGTGGAATCACTGATGAGTAAATGGTGGCACATGTATACTATAGAATAATAAATACTACATAGGATTTTAAATAATTGTATCTTTGCTATACATAACATTGTAGATGCAGCTTATACAACAAAATGTTGAACAAAGAAGCCAGATACAAAGAATACTTATGACATCATTCCATTAAATGAAGTTAAAAAACAAGCAGAAGAAATTTATGGTGCTAGAGGTGAGAATAAAATGTACCATTTAAAGGATCAACTATGTGGGCTGAAAGGGAGTCTATTACAATGTTTTAAATAATCTGTATTTTGGTATAGATAGTAGTTATTCACAGTATGTGTATGTTTGTACATAGTGGGTGTGTACATAGTGTATGCGTGTAATGTGTGTGCAAATTCACCAAGTGCACAGTTAAGATTTATTGAGATTCTCATATGTAGATTAGTCCTTAAATTTTTGAAGAAGAAGAATATGAAGAAGAGAAGTAGACATGAAGAAAAACGAAATAAAATTATATTCACTTGTAAAATGCATCAGTCCTTAGGATTAGAATGTGGGCACTGGCACATTCTGTGGTCATAGATCAGATTTTGAGTGTGCTGGCTAAGGTAACAGGTGGGGGACAGATGGGGAAAGCCCTGGAGAATTAGGATTACACTTATACAAGGTTAAGAGGTATTCAAGGAAGAATGAACTAGATTCTGAAGTCTCAGTTTAAAGAATAATATAAGGGAAATAAAACTAGAATTTATTTTCTGCAGTTCAGGACTGTATATGTGCATATTGAAAATTGTCCAATGAAAACTGAGTTCTCCTACCAATAACTGAGTTTAAATAAAAAATTCTGCTCTCAGCAACAATGGAAGTCACTAGTTAAAAAAATTAATATCCTCAATGATTAGTAAGATAATGAAAATCAACCTAAAATTTTATTTGTATGAAAATTACTAATAATTAGATTTTAAAAGACATTTTCAGAAAAAAGTGTCATTAATTACATAAAATTATAAAGAATGTGCTGGGCAAGAAAAGTTATCTCAGATGGAAAACTGAAGATGTGAAAAGAAATAATGAGCAGTAAATGGAAAATGTGGAAAACCTAAACCATTGATGAAGTGATGGATTTTGATTATGTAAAATAATGGATTTATGTCTCAGTTATAGTTTTCATGACAATAGACTTGAAAAAACATATAGGTTATTGCTCAGTAAAACCACTACTAGGTATTAGTGGCTCTGTTATTATAGAGTTATAGTGAAAGCCACATTTGTAAATTAATTTTTCTCTGGCAATAACATTACAAAAGTAAAAATAAATAGGAAAAATTAAATTAAACCAACATTTCGCCACAATATTGAATAAAAATTCCTATTTCTATATGCAATCGGTATAAAATTATTAATGAAATATTTTACATTTTTGTGCTGTCATCCAAATCCCCCATCTAATTTATACCCGTAGCATATCTCAGTAGAGATTAGCCATATTGTAAGTGTTCGACAGCCGCATACCCTCTAGACATGTATTTCTGATGCTTTCAATTGCAGATTCTGATTTGGAGGTCTGGCTAAAGCCTGGCATTCTGCGTTTCTAACAAACTCTAGGTAAGGCTTTCATTTCTCATATGGTAGTCACAGTCATGCAGCAAGTGTCTTGAAAACACATCAGGACACGTGTGGAAGTGTCAGTAGAATAGACAGAATTTCGCGGAGGAGCTCAAGTGAATGGTGAAAATAAGCTTTATCAGCAAACGTGGGTGCAATTCAGAATATGATGTTTAGCAAAAACAGGCAAGTGTAAATAATGCACTGTTTAGATATATTCTTTTGGATACATAAATTTTAATTTTGGAAGTGAACCCAAGCAACTGGAGAAGGGATTAGAAGGGCAGCATAGGCAGTGGGGAAAGTTAACTCACGCTTGCATTGTTGAGTCAATTTCAGCTCAGTGAACTGGTAGAGACACATGCGGAGGAGAATTAATTTATGCATGTTTAGATATATTTTAATGTACAATAAAGTTAAAAATAAGTTGAACTGAATAGTTATTTGTGTACCTATGCTTATAGAAGCATTGTTCACAATGTCCAAAACTGGACACAACCCAAGTCTTCATTGTTAGATGAATAGATAAACAAAATGTGGCATTTTCATACCATGGAATACTACTCAGCTGTATGATGGAAGGAAATTCTGACATACGGTAGGACATGGAGAAATCTTGAAGACTCTATGCTAAGTGAAATAAGCCAGTCATAAAGGAAATGCTGTCTGATCCCATTAGGATAAGGTACTTAGAACAGTCAAATGGATAGAGAAGAATCTGGGGGTGACCAAGGACTAAGCAGGGGAAACCCCAGGGAATGTTGAATGGGTACAGTGTTCAGCAGTTTTTCATAGTGCAAACGGTTCTGGAGATGGGTTCCACAACCATATGGATAGCTTTAACACTATTGCACATTTAAAAATAGTTAAGATGGTAAATTTAATGGTATGTTTCATTTGCCACAATTAAAATTTTTTTAAGTTTAAAAATATCAAGGACATTATTAGCATTAAATTCAAAATAGTAAAAGAAAAACTCAATTGAAGAAAGGAGGTGGTAGAAGGAGGTTCAGCAAGATCCCACCCAACAGGTGTGATGAACACAAGTACAACTTGGACTTTACCTTACAAAGGCAAAAAGGTCACCTAATCCTATGTCCCTTCATACAAAGCCAAAACCCAACAAAGAAAGACAAAGAAATAAGAAAAGTAATTGACTTGGATAGTGAGAGTCTAGAAGTGCAGGCAATTTTCTACTTCCTAACCACCCCTGAATTTATATTATTATCTGTTAATAATGTAAAAATACTTCATGAAATACCATACATGGATAGCAGTTGATAATAACAAACTATGATTCCCTTTCACTTGCTCCAGGTAACTTCTGAGTACTTTTTTTTGAGATCTTTACATTATTTCTACAACATCATGTACCAACCACATGGAAGAAGCCTTGAAGTAGAATATACCAGGATTGGTGTACCATCCTTTCTAGCCGTGTTATCTGAAAAAGTTACTTAACCTCCTGGTTTTATGAGTGAAATAAGAGAAACGGTGCCTGCCCTTTGGCTGATTATATGAGTCTCACTTGATTGACATGAAGTCTATCAGCTTGGTGCAGAAAGGAGGACAGTGAAAATCTCCAGTAGCTGCACTTGAGTGTTCTCCTTCCCGGTTATCTCCTGGGATCATTATAGTCACCATCACTCAGCACTCTTTGTAATGGCCATCATCCTCTTTGCCTTTGACATGTTTCATGGTGCCTTGTAACTGACGTATGTCCTCTACTCATCCAGCCTGTGGCTAGTGAGGGTTTCAGATGATTTGGGGATCAAGGGCACAGGCTACTGTGCTGATGACTTATTGGGCAAGTGATAAATATCCCAACAATTTACCTGGGGTATGTATTGCTGTTGCTGCTGTTATTCCTGAACAACGATTGAGGCTGTAGATGCCAAAGGTACTTTGGGGGCAGGGATGGTGCTGTGTGAATTGAAATCTCCAAACTCATTCTCTAGCACACAGAATGGATTCTCTTGCACGCATTGTTATGTGTGTAGTTCTGAGAGGCCGGAGAGTTGCGAGGAATGTTGAAAGTTATTGCAATGTGCAGAGAGGCTTACCTTTGTAGATTTTTCTGAAACCATCCTTCCTTTAGGACGTAGAAGTTTGAGATTTTATATTTTCTACCCTCAGAAGTTGGAATACCAGGTGAACAGTCACCTAAGTTTCTGCATGACAAGACATCCATGTTCATTATATTTCTCAAGAAACTCAGCAAAGCTCATGATACTAAGGAAGTCTTGCTGCTGGTAAGAACTACCTCTCAGTGCTGTTTTAAGAATTAGATGAGATAATGCAATTGAAGGTAGCTAACACAGAAGCTGTCTTGCAGGAAGCAGTCCATCCATTCTGTGTGCCAGAGAATGAATTCATAAAATCCAATCACTACAACCTCACATAAGATCTATGGAAAAATACAAGCTATGGAATAGTCTTTAAAAAAAAAACAACTCACAAATCCCCCTGACAGAGCCAGATGTTTCATGCGTTATAGAGGGAAGAGCTGCAGGGCAGTGGGTGAGTAGCTCATAAAGCTCATTAACAAAATAAAAATAATCCAAGCAATCCCATCCTGCTAACTTTAGTGATCTAGTCAATCTATTATATGATTAAAAATACACAGGTACAATGAAGAACTCTGGTAAGCTGAAATAATTCATTTGAGCTGGAAAAACAAGAAAATTTTTCATTAGTAAAAAAGGCAAATCCAACAAGCCTTCGATTTACTGAAATCTTTATATTCTCTGCCCCTTGATGTGTTCAACTGAAGATAATTTGACAATGGAATTCCACCCATCAGCCACCCTTGGAACTGAAGAAGCAGCAGTCTGGTATCATCGTTCAGAGATCAGTTTCAGGAAGAAAGCGTCCCAGGTGGTTGGAATCCTACTCTGTATTCTATCAGCATGTGACAAGGAGCAAGCCACTTCTTCACCTCTCTGACCTGATCTTCAGCCGCTCATCTAAAAAATAATAATAATAATAAAGGCGCCTTCTGAATAGGGCCATCGTGAAGCAAACAACAAAAAATGCGTCTGAGTAAGGCCCATGGAGTGGACTCCATAAATTTCCTTGTTCCCATTATCCACTGGGTAGAAGGATTCTTGCTGCTACTGGGAAGAGTTCTTCAAATTAGAACTGAAGTCTTGCAGTTCTCAGAACTTCCATAGTTCATCACATCACTTCACTTGAGGTTATTAATCTATTTCAGTTGATTGACAATTGCACAGCACTCATTTGATTTATAATTTGGACCAAGCTATTGAATTTATAATTTAGACAGAGCTCTAAATGCGTTTTTGATTTATGTGTGTCCCCCACGCCGTTATAACAAATCATTGGTGGTCGAGCAACATGTACTGTAAGACATGTACATTTAAATTTTAAATTAAATTGGATTTTAAAGGGCAAAGAAATTTAGATTTCTTCTTGTAAATATCAGTGCTGTAAATAACTGCAAAGGAAGCAATATGACCGAGTGAAAGCTGCATCACTTCATAACCAGAAAAACCCAAATTCTTATTTATAATTTTGTCTCTGCTTGGCTTGTATTACAGATTTTTAGAGTTATGCCAGACCACCGTGAACTTCCAGTTCAGCATTTTTTACTTTACATACAAGAAGGCTCAAGTGCATAAGAAAAATAGTTGGTGGCTAAGTCAGGAATTTCACGAAACTTCTCGGATCCTTGTGTAGTGAACTTTTCGCCGTGCTGTGCAGTTCTTCTATATGACTCATCTTCTTTCTCTCTCCGAAAAATCACAAGGAAAATAATATAAGGTCTGCTTAGGTAGGGAGTTTTATTTTGAAGATTAAAATACTTGCAAGAGCTTTAAAGTCTAAAAATTCCAAACTAAACCAAGGAAGAGTGGAGGGAGGGAGGTCATATTTACCCATTTACCCAGGTGCGGCTGCTCCCAGGGCTCCACCACCCACCTCCTTTTAGTTTTAACTCTGACAAACCCCCATGGCATTTTCTTACTTTCCGATGACAAACCTGAGATTCAAAGACACTGAAGGAATTGTCATGCGAAGGTTTCAAAAACCCAAGGTCTCTGCTTGTGTCACGTTGCTCCGCTGTTGCTGGACACACTTAAATAGAATCTACCAGGCTAAAAAATGGGAGATTGTGAATTATTATTTTCTGGCAAAGTGAAAACACCTGTCTCTTTAAGATTTGACCCTAACTGTAAGACGGTTTTCTTCTTCTTGCTGCGATATTAGGTGTCATATTAATCTTTCTTTGTGACCTTATTCTGGCAAATTGTCTTGGAGAGAGAAATAAATAATCTTCCTGTAAATTGATTTATATAAACTCTAGAGATACAGTACTAGCATCTGGACCTCTGTCAGCACATGAAAGGTGCCTGTGTCTTGTTGTGTGTCTCCACACAAAGTCCAGAATCATTACTGAAAGGTCCACGTTTCTGATGGCACCCCTTCAGGCAAGTATTCTGAACTCTCTACTTTAACCTCTGCTGATTGGGTCTCAGGTCTAAAGGAATGGCTTCTTTCAATGGTCAGGAAATGACCTGTTCTAGATTTCTCTCCTTGAAGTGGGGGTTCAGACTGGATCTATGAACATGAACAATCAGGACAAGGAAGACATGCCTCCTGTAGATTTCTAAGCACTTAAATGAAATCAGTAAAAACACTGCATGTGGGAGCATTATATACCACTTTCTGATCAGTCTGAGCTGCATAATTAAGGCATGATGCTCTCAAAACTTGCCCCTACATTGGTACCAAATTCAAACTTTACCCAGCACAACAAATATCCCAAGCAGAGATATAATACTATTCATGTTCTCCCCAACTATTTCAATCAGTTCCTTCCCAGCAGAAGTTGTTACACTTTATATTAAGAGGTGATCATTTTTATTAAATGCCTGCTGCTATGGTCTAAATGTGTTTGTCCTCCTAAAAATTCATATGTTAAAGCCCTAATCCCACAATGATGGCATTTGAAGGTGGGAATTTCGGAGGTAATTCAGTGATGATGCTGAAGCCCTTATCAAAAAAGAAAAGAGAAGAGATGATCTCGCTCTGTCTTTGCCATGCTGGTATATAGCAAAAGAGAAAAATGGCTTTCATTAGGAAGTAAATTTTGGACTTCCAAGCCTCCAGAAGTATAAGGAATAGATGAAAGTCATCTGGTCTCTTGTATTTTGTCATAGCAATCTGAGACATTAATACACCTGCTAGTCAATCAGCAATCAAAAGTATGGGGGCAGGGGAATATATTCTCTGACCTCAGAAATAATATTTCAAGGGAGAAAGAAATAACACAACATTGTTAAAAAATAAAATACAGACAATGATCATGTGTTCAACTAATCATTATAGATATGTTCAGTAGAAGAGTAATTTCAAAAATAATGAAATAATATGGCAAAACATGCAAGAAATGAAACGTATACAGTCAGAAAAGTAAACACTATGCCTCAGGCACAAAAACATGGAAACTAAATAACCTTATGCTGAATAATAGCTGGATCATAGACAAGATTAAGAAGGAAATTACCAAATTTTTGGAACAAAATGACAAAGAAGACACAAATTATCAGAACCTCTGGTATACTGCAAAGGCAGTCCTGAGAGGGAAATTTATAGCACTGCAAGCCTTCCTCAAGAGAATGGAAAGTGAGGAAGTTAACAACTTGATGGGATATCTCAAGCAACTGGAAAAAGAAGAAGATTCCAATCTCAAACCCAGCAGAAGAAAAGAAATAACCTAAATTAGAGCAGAATTAAATGAAATTGAAAACAAAGAGATTATACAACAGATCAATAAATCAAAAAGTTGGTTTTTTGAAAAATTCAATAAAATAGGTAAACCTTTGGCTAACCTAACCAGGAAAAAAAGAGTGAAATCTCTAATTTCATCAATTAGAAATGGTAAAGATGAAATAACAACAGACTCCTCAGAAATTCAAAAAATCCTTAATGAACATTACAAGAAACTCTATTCTCAGAATTACGAAAGTCTGAAGGAAATAGACAAATACTTGGAAGCACACCACCTTCCTAGACTTAGCCAGAATGAAGTGGAAATGTTGAACAGGCCTGTATCAAGTTCTGAAATAGCATCAACTATACAAAATCTTCCTTAAAAAAAAAAAGTCCAGGACCAGATGGCTTCACATCACAATTCTACCAAACCTTTAAAGAGGAACTAGTATCTATATTACTCAACCTTTTTCAAAATATAGAAAAGGAAGGAATGCTTCCCAATACATTCTATGAAGCAAACATCACCTTGATCCCCAACAAGAAAAGAAAATTATAGACCAATATTACTAATGAATATTTAAGCAAAAAAATTCAACAAAATCCTAACAAACAGAATCCAGCAACACATGTAACAAATTGTACACCATGACCAAGTGGGTTTTATCTCAGGGACTCAAGCCTGGTTCAATATATGTAAATCTAAAAATATAATTCATCACATAAACAAAGTAAAAAACAAAGACCATATGATTCTCCAAATTGATGCAGAAAAATCTTTTGATAATATCCAGCATCCTTTCATGATCAGAACACTTAAGAAAATGGGTATTAAAAAAAATGGGTATAGAAGGGACATTTCTTAAGCTGATAGAAGCCATCTACAGCAAACACACAGCCAATATTGTATTGAATGGAGTTAAATTGAAATCTTTTCCACTCAGATCAAGAACTAGGCAAGGTTTTCCATTGTCTCCACTACTTTTTAACATTGTAATGGAAGTCTTAGCCATCACAATTAGGCAAGAAAAGGTGATCAAGGGTGTCCACATAGGGTCATAAGAGATCAAACTTTCACTCTTCACAGATGATATGATTGTATATCTGGAAAACACCAGGGATTCTATTACAAACTCTTAGAAGTGATCAAGGAATACAGCAGCATCTCAGGTTACAAAATCAACACTCATATATCTGTAGTCTTTATATATACTAACAATAGTCATGCTGAAAAAACAGTCAAGAACTCTATTCCATTCACAGTAGTGCCAAAGAAGATGCAATATTTGGGAGTTTACCTAACAAAGGATGTGAAATATCTCTATAAAGAGAACTATGAAACTCAAAGAAAAGAAACAGCTGAAGATGTTAACAAATGGAAAAACATACCATGCTCATGGCTGGGAAGAATCAACATTGTTAAAATTTCCATAATACCCAAAGCAATATACAATTTTAATGCAATCCTTATTAAAGCTCTACTGTCATACTTCAAAGATTTCAAAAAAATAATACTTCCTTTTATATGGAATCAGAAAAAAACCTTGAATAGCCAAGACATTCCTCAGAAATAAAAACAAAGCAGGAGGAATCACACTACCAGACCTCAGACTATACTATAAATCAATAGTGATCAAAACAGCATGGTATTGGCACAAAAACAGAGAAGTAGACATATGGAACAGAATAGAGCACCAATAGATGAACCCAGCTACTTACCGTTATTTGATCTTTGACAAGCCAATTAAAAACATTCAATGGGGAAAAGAATCCCTATTTAACAAATGGTGCTGAGTGAACTGGTTGGCGACCTGTAGAAGACTGAAACTGGACCCACACCTTTCACAGTTAACTAAGATAGACTCTCACTGGATTAAAGATTTAAACTTAAGAAATGAAACACTAAAAATGCTACAAGAAAGTGCATGGGAAACACTTGAAGAAATTGGCCTGGGTGAATATTTTATGAGGAGGACCCCCCCCCCCAGGCAATTGAAGCAACACCAAAAATGCACTACTGGGACCTGATCAAACTAAAAAGCTTCTGCACAGCCAAGAACACAGTAAGTAAAGCAAACAGACAGCCCTCAGAATGGGAGAAGATATTTGCAGATTATATCTCTGACAAAGGTTTTATAACCAGAATTCACAGAGAACTCGAACGTATTAGGAAGAAAAGAATAAGTGATCCCATCTCAGGGTGGGCAAGGGACTTGAAGAGAAACTTCTCTGAAGAAGACAGGCGCACAGCCTACAGACATATGAAAAAATGCTCATTATCCTTAATCATCAGAGAAATGCAAATCAAAACTACTTTGAAATATCATCTCACACCAGTAAGATTAGCCCATATCACAAAATCCTAAACCCAGAGATGTTGGCGTGGATGTAGAAAAAAGGGAACACTTCTACACTGCTGGTGGGAATGCAAACTTACACGTTCCTTTTGTAAAGAAGTTTGGAGAACACTTAGAGATCTAAAAATAGACCTGCCATTCAAGCCTACAATTCCTCTACTAGGTATATATCCAGAAGACCAAAAATCACATTACAACAAAGATATTTGAACCAGAATGTTTATTATAGCCCAATTCATAATTGCTAAGTCATGGAAGAGGCCCAAGTGCCCATCAACCAACGAATGGATTAATAAATTGTTGTATATGTACACCATGGAATATTATGCAGCCTTAAAGAGAGATGAAGACTTTACCTCTTTCATGTTTACATGGATGGAGCTGGAACATATTCTTCTTAGCAAAGTATCTCAAGAATGGAAGAAAAAGTGTCCAATGTACTCAGCCCTACTATGAAACAATTATAGCCCAAGAATATGGGGAAAGGAGATAGGGAGGAGAGGGGAGGGGAGGAGGGTTGGATGGAGGGAGGGTGATTGGTGGGACCACACCTATGGTGCATCTTACAAGGGTACATGTGAAATTTACTAAATGTAGACTAAATGTCTTAACACAATAACTTAAAAAATGCCATGAAGGTTATGTCAACCAGTTCAATGAAAGTATTTCAAGTGTATATAAAGCCAGCACATCATACCCCATGACTGCATTAATGTACACAGCTATGATTTAATTTAAAATAATAATAATTAACAAGTATGGTAAAACATCCAAGAAATGAAACTTGTACTAGAGCTTGAAAGGACAATCAGGAAAGAAAAGAGTATGCCTCAGGCACAAACGTAGCATGGGCAAAGTGGTGGCCAGCGTGACAGAAGTGCACAGTAAGAGTGATTTACTCTAAAGGCATTTGGAGTGACGCATTAATTGGGACTTAGTGAGACAGCAATTGAAGAGGAGCATGGACCTAGTTAAGAAAGAGCCTGAAAATTAAGGTGACAAATTTAGACTTTATCACAAAAAAAAAAAAAAAAATGGAAAGAAATTTAAGATTTAAGGGTGGATAATAATTCACCAAGCACCATTTGTTAAACATAGAATCTTTCCCCCAATTTATGTTTTTGATAGGCTTATCAAAGATCAAATGACGATAAGTGGCTGGGTTCATCTCTTGGTTCTCTATTCTGTTCCATACATATACCCCACTATTTTTCTGCCAGTAGCATGTTGTTTTGATCACTATAGATTTATAGTACAGCCTGAAGTCTGGTAGTGTGATTCCTCCATGAATGGATTAATAAACTGTGATGTACCATGGTATATTATGTCACCATAAAAAAGATGGAGACTTTACCTTTTTTACGTTTACACGTATGGAGCTGGAACATATTCTTCTTAGCAAAGTATCTCAAGAATGGAAGAAAAAGTATCCAATGTACTCAGTAATATTATGAAACCAACATATGTTCACCTACACTTTCATATGAAAGATAAAACACAACTATAGCCCAGGATAAACGAGGGAATTGGAGAGTGAGGGGAAGGGAGAGGGAGGCCAGGTGGAAGGGGGGTAATTGGTGGGACCTCACCTATGGTGCATATTGCAAGGGTACATGTCAAATCTATTAAGAGTAGAGTAAAAATGTCTTAACACAATAATTAAGTAAGCGAGGTGAAAGCTATTTTAACCAGTTTGATGTAAACATTCCAAATTGTATAGAAAATCAGTACATTGTATCCCATAAATGCATTAATGCACAGTTATGATTTAATAAAAAAATTAACAGAAAAAAAGAGCAGATAATAAGAGCATGGTAGATGAGCTTCAGAGAGTATGCTTATATCGGTCAGGTGAGAATGACCTGTTAGAAATCAGAGGCAGGAGTATATGTACCAAAGACCGTGTTGGGGTGACAGCAACAGTTGAAGAAACTAAGCCAAAGAACAAGAGGAAGAGCGCGAGAGAAAGAGGAAGGAATGAAAATAGGGAGTCGAGGCCTGTGAAGAAGGCTGATGTAATCATTTATTGGTACAGGTGCCAAATTTGGCAAATAAAGACCCAGAGGTTACAATTAAATTTGAATTTAAAATAAATGATCAATATGCTTTTAATGTAAGTATCTGAATAATATACAAAATTTTACTCATTGTTTATCTGAAATTCAAATTTGTGGGCACGTTCAGTACTTTATCTGGTAACTCAACCCAGGGAATGTCCACGTGCAATGATTACCTTGTATTATGGAAACTCTTGGATTTGGGCTGTGATACAGAAAAATATGAATTCATAATATTTATCTAAAGCTTTGGAAGTACAAAATATATTTAAACCAATAATCATGTATACGAATAATATACATACGTGTGCATTAAAGCTACACTGAGATTAGGGAAGCTACACATTAATGTGGGCGGGAATAATGGGATTTTTAAAAATCCGTTTGACAAATAGGTGTTCTGAAAGAAAAAGCAGAAATTTTGAGGGAGAACATGCAATGACCTAGAACTTGTAGTTTCCAAATTATAATGAAGCACATTCTACTCTTGAAATGTGAATAAGAACTTGATGAAAAGTACACATGGGTGAGCTGCTCTGCCACAGTGATGTCAATGTGACTAGATTTCAAGGCTGGCTGAGAAAAGGAATAAAAATAATTTGTCACAGACTTTTTCATTTTTTTGAAAAGAGAATGATTAAATGTAGGCAATAGTTAGGGAAGGAAATGCGTGAAACTCCATTCGAGGAGACTGAGGCTACACTAACCCACTGAAGAATTTATGCGAAAGGTTAAAAAGTGACCATAGAGGCAAACCAACACCTCGAGTGGTATTTATTCAAAGAACTATGTTGAAAGAAAATGACTTGAGATCCATACATATAAAAAAGCCTATAGGTTCAATGTAACTTACAGGAAATTCACAGAAGAAAATCAACAAAACACATCTACAAGATGCAGACGGAAAGAAGGGCGAGAAGTGTGTGATGACGATGCCGAGGGTTTCTCAGCTGCAGAAAGACTGACTTGTGCCAGTGAAAGGTCGATGTCTGTATCTCCTTTCCCACTTGCAGCACAACCAAATTCTCCTGACTCAGAGCACATTCCTTCCCATACAGACTTTCTAGATTGTTCGAACTACCATTAATTTCTCCCTTTGTTACATCGGTTCTTTTAGTCTTATGAGAATGGGGATCATGACTTTGATCATGATTTTGTGTTTTGTACATACTTTTAAACAAATAACAGGTGCTCAATAAATGCTCAATAAACTCAACTAAAAGTTGTAAAAGAAAATCTCACAAAAGCTGGAACAGTGCATGTTTTTACTGAGGAATCAAATACAAAGTTCACTTGTCTTCTGGCTTGAAAGCTGAGGCCTGGATTTGACAAAACATCGTCTCCCTGGGCTCCCTGGAGTACAAAGAGAACTGTGCATTAATGAAAACGAATCCCATCTACTGAAAAACAGTGGATAATATATTGCCTGAGATATTTCCCCTATTTGTCTGTGAGTTGCTAAGGCGATTTGTAAAATCCAGATGACTACCATATGTGACTTTCAAATGAAGGACGTTTTCATTTTGAAAGCAGTCAATTATTTAACATTCATCTCGATTATAGAGGGAAACAATAGGCCAGAGCAGCAATAAGAGCTTTCCATGAAATGCCGGGTTTGAGTTAGAAGATCCCAGTTATTCCTTCACATCGCAAAAATTATAGACTCCTGGGATCTGCTAGTTACAATATGTTTTTTTCAATTCCCTTATTTCCACCTAGATTAATGTCAGGACTTTCCTGATCTCATCTTTATCACAATACACAATATTTATTATCTGCACACAATATTTTTTTGACTTAAACATGCTTTATATCTTTATATTAAGTATTATTAATCATATTTTTCCTGTACACCAAATTAATTGTAGCTTGACTGTTTCTGTTTTATAAAACAGTCATTGGCACAGGGAAATTCCCCAGACAGGGTTGCCAGGCTCAGTAAGTCTGGGGTAGAATCCAGGAATCTCAAAATTAAAAAAAAAAAAAATTCAAGGTGATTCTGTTCTTTAGCTGTATTTTGGAACCACAAATCTGTTCTATTGTCATGTTTTCATATTTAACAAAATTGAAGCCTCAGGGAGTTAAATGAGGTTTCTGAACGCCACCAAGCATTTTATTGTTGAAGCTCAGATCTCCGACTCCAGTATGCTGGCACTTCTGTATCTCTGTTTCTGCTTTGGTCATTTCCTCTGACAAATAAACCCTATCCATTTTATTAACCAAGTTCTCTTTTACATGAGCCTGCCTGAGACTTAATTTGAGAAAACCATTGCAATTTGCCCCCTGGAAGCAATATTTTCGAAAACAGAGAAATTCAAAGGATTGCAAGGAATCAGGCATCAAAGATAGACATTTAAGAGTGAGATGAATATCAACTTCTTTCAACCACATTTTTTTAATGAAAGAAATGCAATATCTTCTTGTCACAGTGTGAGATCAAAATTCTGTAGTCTAAAGAGTTCACTTTTTAAAGCTCAACATGTTTATAATAAACTGGAATATATTTTAAGTATCTCCTTGATTATTTCCAGAATGAAATAGCATCCTACCATTAAAAGAATAAAAATTTGTACAATGGCGGGGTTTACCCCTCTCGTTATACAGTCAGGAAATCCAGGCTCAGGGATGGGAAGCACGGGCAGCAACAGCAGATCCAAGAGCAGAGCATATTTTTAAATTGGAGACTGATGATCTGGAACACATCCTATTTTATTTATTTATTTATTTATTTTTTTGTAGTTTTTGGCCGAGGCTGGGCTTGAACCCACCACCTCTGGCATATGGGGCTGGTGCCCTACTCCTTTGAGCCACAGGCCCCGCCCCAGCAGTGCTTCTTTTTAAATCTTACTATCTCTAATACTCATTACCAATCCTTTCTTCTTTGAAAAAAGTGATAAAACTCATAAATGTTTATTCTGGAAAAGGCTAAAGAATATTCATGCAAATAAAAAGTCCATTTTAAGTTGAAAATATTTAGCTAAAGAGAGCAAGAAGATTGTTCATTTGGGCTTGGGCTGGTATCAAAACAGACCATTAAAACACACGGAGCAGACAAGTTCGAGTTCCTCTCTATGTTCTGCACCAGATTGAACCAGGCAAAGCCAAGAAAACCAAACAAAACATGAAACTAAGTAAAAACCCAACAATCAAAGGTGGGTGAAGCTTCCTTAATTGTCACGGAGAAATAAGTAAATAAATGTTTCACTGTATTTCCTTATTTTCTGAGGGTCAGAAATCCCCAGGAAGAGAACCTGAGCTCGTCCACAATAGGATTTCATTCATAGATAAATACATAGCTGAGAACTCCAAATGGGGAACAACTCATGGGAATGTATATTTTCTAGAAGGACAATTAGTTCCTTTAGACAAAAGTTGCCACAAGGATGGGAGAAACTCTGCATAGTGGGTTGAGATGGGGGTGCACATTCTGAAGAGAACAAGGCCTCGGAGTGTTTTATGAATCTTGCGCCAGTATACTTCCAACCTATCACCAGCAGCGTCTGCACACCCACTCCTGGAAAGGACAGAGCTGGATGGTAAAAAAAAATGGAAACACCCACTCCTGGAAAGGACAGAGCTGGATGGTAAAAAAAAATGGAAACAGATTTTTTCTAAGTTGCAACCTTCTAACAGATCTGGGCAGGAGAAAGGAATTTCTCTTGACATTGGAGTAACAGGAGCACAGAAGACCAGTGGTAAATGGATGTCACATAGGGTGGTGCTGCATCACCTGTGGGCTGCAGGCAGGGACGGTGGGGACAGCACATGAAGGCAGGGGCACTGGTGAGAGGGACAGAGCGGCATCTGCAGAACCAGTCATGTCTAGTCACAACCAATACGAGCCCTTCTCACACCTCTACCTTTGTAAAGGGGAAAACCCTCCTGTAGACAGAGGTCACGGGGGCAACAGGCCTTGGGGAGGGTCTGACAAAAAAAGACAGAACGCCTGTTTAATATGAATTAACTTTTCAGGCCATGCTATGACCATGTAGAACTTTATCATATAAAATTGTTACTTGTTATTTTCTGAAATTCAGTTTGGAATGGGTGTCCTGTTTTCATATGATAGTCTGGTAAAGCCCTCTCAGAGACACACCAAGACTTAAGCTTGACTGGGAACAATTTGTCAAATTGACTCTTCCAAGATAGTGAATGTAAGAATCTTTTGAGACACAAATATTTATACTGTATATATAAGTAAATTGTAGAAACTATTTTATGTAGTCAGACAGTAGGGAGCACAGCTGGGGCAGCACAAGACCAGTCCGCCTTGTTTCTGTGGCTTATGGCTCAAGATGTTAAGGATAAACTTCCACATGTATAAACAACGGCCCCCTTCGTTAGCCCCTTCTCACACTGTATTTGGCTGGTGTTTGAGCTGATGTCCTAATGCTCTTCCACACCTATTAATTACCTATGAATCCTGTGTTTCATCACGGCCATCGCAGCTGGTGCTCCTATGTCAGCCTGACCCTGAAAAATCTTCCTCCAATTCGGATTTGCACGTTGCTATAGGGCTGTCAAGGCAGCCCTGTTTGTGCCCCATGATTTCTGAGTAATTCATGAAGACTTTCTTCTACTTTCATCCCTTAATCATGTCTCAAAATTGCCAGGCACCCACTGGGAGGCAATCCTTCAGGTAAACAGTCCTTTAGACTTCCCCTTCCCCCCACATCTTCCTTGCTTTCTTTAAATCCTCATGAATATAACCTCGCCAAAATTGCCCCACTAATTTTGTGAACAGCTCATTTTAAAGCTGGGGACACTTTTTCTAAAACCAAAAATAAATTTCAGGCAATTTCTAATCACTTGCTATACTTTTGAATATTCAACAACAAACATTGAATGTTCTTTAGCACGCTGCATTTATATGAGCTCCAGCTGAAGGGTCACAGCTGCCTAATAGTAGTTTCTGAAATTGGAAGGTGTCCTGGCCACCTCCGACTTTCTATACTGGCATTGTTCATGCCAGGCCATTCATTCACCCACCAAATGTTTAATGAGCACCTTGTATATGAAGGGAACTACCAGAAAAACAGAAACATGTAACAGCACAATGTGCTTCACATTTTAAATAAAGCTCTCATTCCTCTTCCCTTGGCTCGTCCCTGCTTTAGCTATTACACGTCCCGAGCAGAGAGATGATAGGAGAACAGAGAAATAAGGGAGACTCTTCCTGCTTTTAAAATCTCACAACCTGATTACCCTAAAAAACTGAGAGGGAGAGACGCAATTTTGAGGAGTGTTTTGGGGGTCATAAAACATGGAAGGATTAGGCAATGTTTCCTACCTCCCCAGCTCCCATCACCCGTGTATCTTCTATGTTAGGGTGAAGGTGAGACAGTCAGAAGAGAGAGAACTACTGTGTGTAGCTCAGGGGCCTCAACAGAAATCAGAAAATGTGTCAAACGATCTATGAACCAAGTGTATGGTGCCCCACGATCATACTAATGTACACAGCTATGGTTTAATAAAAATAAATAAAAAAAAGAAATCAGCTAAGTAAAAGAAAATATATCAATAAATGGGTTTCTGTCTAAAATGAACCCTGCTCTTTGGCTTATAACTATGATAACTATAAATGTGTCGTTGAAATTTTGGCTGTTTTGAGAGCAATAGAGGACTCAGGCAGGAAGAAATGTTGTCAGAAAAGGATTCAATCCTGTCTAAGGAAAAACAGAACTCATGGTGATGCCATTTATAACTCTTTTCTCCTAGAATCCTTAGCTTTGATGTAACTAGATAGGAAAATTTTAAATGATAAAACTTCTTTATTTCACAATTTCTTTAGTCACTGTCCTTGATTTTTATATCTTGATCCCTCTTCTCTTAATGTGATTTTATCTCCTAATGAAACATTTTGTGAGAATAAACTGAAAGTCGCCTGTGTAGGGAAAAATGTTGATTCTTTTGAAAATTCAGCAAGCCGTGGCACTTAAGAATGAGTGGAGAATGGAGAGTGTTTCAAAGCAGAGAAGAAAAGGGGAGCACGAGAAAATGTTAGGGTGAACAGTCATCCAAATCCAAAATTATATTATTTTGTGACAAAATATAAAGATTTCTGGTGCTCATTCAATAGAAGAACGGCTAAAATTAAAACAGTAAAATACAAGAACACAACCAAATGGCTAATCACATCTGGATGGTAAGTACAACTTGAGCGTAGATGGTATATTATCCATCCAATCTCTCATCATTATACCCGTCAGTAAGAACAGCACAGGTGAATTTCTATCTGTCATCCTCCCAACCCTTCTCCTTGTCTCGAAGTCAAGAGATTTTTTCTTACATCTAAGAAGGTTTTCTTCATACCTTAATTTAGAAATTACAAAAAGTTTCCCTTAGCAGATACTAAGGCATTTATCTGAAATGATTCAAGTAACAAATGAGTCACACGTCACTGTTAACACAGGAGAGGTTTTGAAATCCATCTTCTCAATGGGAGCTGTGTTAAGAAAATTACTAATCCTTATCTGAAGCTGCAGTCAATTCTAGGCCATCCTTCCCTAAATGAGGGACGGTCCCTGCGAATGTGAGCCCTGAGGGATGCAGGCGCCTGGCAGGAAGGAGTCGTAGAGAAGAATAAGGGTATGTATAAAGGTCATCTCCACATGGCCAAGCACGGTTCTCTCACCTTAGGAATGTCAGTCTTAGCATTTGGGTGGTTGATGTGTCTCTGACACACCAAAGCGGAGATTTGACCTTGTTAACTTGCCTCCTTAAAATTAGTCAAAAGCTCTTGGATAATGTCAAATGTGTAAAAGACACAATTAGAACTCCTCAGGGAGTTTTTCTCCATAATTTTATTTTTATTTTATAACAGTTTCTTTCTTAGGGTTTCCTCCAATATTTTTTCCTTCAACATATTTGCATTTTAATTTTTATTTCATGCTTCTCCCTGGAATGCATTCCGCATATGTTCCATGTCTATTGAGGCAATTCTCAAATTTTCCATGTACTCGGTATTACTTGGAAGTAAAGTCTTGTCATACAGTACATAACTGCTAGCGAATGATGTGGAGTTGGAGGAAGGAACAATTATTTCTTTACCATTTAGCTTTAAAAGCCAGCGCTGGCAGATTGTAGATGCCAGGAGAGCTCCTGGACCACCTCCTGGACCACTGGCATAGAATTAACTCCACCAGACTGCAACACAGTAACTCTAGGAATATTTTTGTAATTAGTTCTGATCTTTAAAAGATCAAATAGGAAGTAAAATCAGTGCTTAGATACTATGTGTTTAAATAATGTAGTGATCAAACTATTATGTAAAAGAACCACAAGAACCATATTGAAATCCTGCTGGGAATTTCATAAGAAAAACTTACAAGAGGAAGAAGATGGGGAGGACAAATGATCAAAGGTTATGTCCTGCCGGAGGATTGTGATGGCTTAAAACACAATATTAAAAAATATGAAGTTAATGATAAATATGGCTCATATCAGTATTAAAATAATGCTTTCTAAGTTTTAGAGAACATCTGGTGGATAAAATTATCAGCTGTGAATTCGAGAATGGACAGGAAAATGTATCTCAAAATGAACGAAGTTATAAAAATAGCTGCAGAAAGAATTCGGTGCAATTTAATTTAGATGTATTCAGTTTAGAATCTTGAAGTAAAAATTCTGTGAATGTGGAGCTATATGGAGATTTTGCATTTGTTTATTCTTAGTTGTTTTTTCTTTATGTTTAATTATTCTGATGGTTCTTGTTTTAGAAAAGATATTATTCACTTAAATACAAACCAATGGAAACAACCGCTTTTTGTTTATCCGAACATTTTTTCCAGAAATAAAATTGGAATTAGAAATACTCAGGAAGTATTAAAAAAGGGGAAGGAAAAATAAGACAATAAATCATTACACAAATAAATAAGATTTAGTACACAAAAAAATTCCTAAATATACTGGTGAGTGTTGGAACTATTCACAATAATTATTTAATAAGCAGAAAAAAATAATTTGACTCATTTTCTAGGAGAACATCTTTTCTAACTGGTACCAGACTATCTCTTCAACTGTATATAATCAGAAAATTAAATGAACAAGGAAGTGTGTGTAGGTGTGTGTACGTGTGTGCGTGTGTTCATGTGTGTATGTGTCTGTGAGTGTCCACACGTGTGTGTGTGTGAGTGTGTGTATGTGTGTGTGTGTTTGGTATGCACATGGCGACTTCCTCCCACAACACACAGTAGGAAAATGAAGAAAAAGAGTATTTTTGCAATGGAGAAATGTAGCCCCCTTCAGCCTGGTGATCAAGGTCAGCATGGATAGTCATGATGTCAAAAGCATATAACTTGATAGGATGAGATGAACATGGACTTTATTTTGTGGGCTACTTACAAAAAACACAGAACTACAATATAAACATGGAAGAACTATTAGACAAATATCACCTGAGGAACATTCTACAAAATACCTGAATAGTACCACTCAAAACCTACCCACATGAACACAAATTATTTTATAACAAAGACATTTGCACCAGTCACTTCGTAATTGCCAAGTTGTGGAAGCAACCCAAATGCCCATTAACCCAGGAACGGATTAATAGATAGTGGCATTTGTCTACCATGGAATACTATGTAGCCATAAAAAATATGGAGACTTTACATCTTTTAAGTTTTCCTGAATGGAGCTGGAACATAGTCTTCTTAGTAAAGTATCTCAAGTATGGGGACAAAAGTATACTATCTACGCAATACTATTATGAAACCAGTATATAATTACTCACACATTCATACGAATGATATAACACAAATATAGTCCAGAAAGATGGAGGGAAGAGGAGAAGGGAGGGGAGGCAGGAGGGCGAATGGAAGGAAATATTTGGCAGGATCTCACCTAATGTGCACAATGCAAGGGTACCTTTCAAAGCAAATAAGAGTATTATAAATGTCTTACTACAAAAATCAGTGAGGTGATGGTTATGTTAATCAGTTTGCTTTAAGTATTCTACATTGTATATCAAATCAGCACATTGTACCCCATAAATGTATACAGTTATAATTTAATAAAAATTAAATTTTTAAAAACCATCATGGTCATCAGTAACAAACAAATCAGAGAAGCTGGCACAGCCGAGAGCAGCCTAAAGCAGGGTAATGACTAAACGCAATGCAATATCCTGAGCAGGTTCCTAGAACAAAACAACAAAAGGGAACATTATGTTGAAAAATAGGGAGATCTTAATCAAGCATAGGATTTAGTTAACAATAGTGTATTGATATTGGACCACTAATTAGTCCAAATGGGTCAAATTAATGTTTTCAATAGGGGGGACTGGGTACAGGGGGGTTGAGAATCTTCTGTATTAATGTGTGGCTTTTGTATGAATTTAAAATTGTTCTAAATATTAAATTAAGATATAAATATAATATATACATATATATTATATACACATATATAATATATATCAGTTACGATATCATACCGTCTTATAAAAGAAAGAGAAATTGCCTTTTGCAACAGCATAGATGAATGAGGTACACCATGCTAAATGAAATAAGTTAGACACAGAAAAATAAAATGTATGATCCTGCTTATATGTGGAATCTTTAAAAATGATCAAATACATAAACACAGAGAACTGAATAGTGGTTACTAGGGGCAGGGGAGAAGAGGAAACACAATGATTTTGGTTAAAGGGCACAAATTTATAGCTATATAAAATATATGTCTGCAGATCTCATGTGCAGCCAGAGGACTATGGTTCACAGTATGGTACCACACAGGGAAAATAGTCCAAGGGAGCTTTAAGGAGTCTGTAACTGTGATTGGTGAAAGATACATTAAATTGTTTACCTGTAGTAATCATTTATAAATACCAACACACATACACACAGATATATATAGCAAAATATCTTCTTGAATTTATGCCATAAAATAAAAAATATCAAAATAAATTTTAAAAACTGAATCGGATGGTCTTAGTACAGATTATATTGATAGCTGGGTAAAGATCCAGTGACATTCATGACAGATCAATATAAATTATTCAATCTGAAGAACAGAGGGAAAAGTGATTTCAGAAAAATGTTGCCTAATACATATGTAATCAGTTTGCCAAAGAGAAGGGAGATAATTTGAAAGAAATTGAAAAATAGTCAGAATTTTATTTGCTACACATTTGGGTATTAGAGTATGTCGGTAGGTGAATCTGTTCATATCAGAGACTTGTAAATCCCCATAGGAGGATGGAGATTACTGTGTTACAGATGACGCTGGACATCTTAACATTGGAATAATTATGAAGTGGCACAGCATAAATAAATCTTCCTATGTATTTTAAAGCCATTGTTAATTACATGAAAATAACAGCAAAATGTTTGAAAAAATTTTAAATGAGGTGTGAGGAAAGCGCACTATGTTATGGGACTCAAAATAGTCAAGAATGGTCAAAAGGGAGTTGAAGAGTGACTATTTCACAGTCTTGTGTCAAAGCTATTTAGCTGAGAACTAAGAAGCAATGTTTATTGTGCAGCATGGAGATGGTCTCCAGAAAATGATTCAAACTTGTTTTTTCAATATAATACATGGACACGTCATAATTTTGTCATTCTCTATTTTCTCTTATACCCTTCTACATATCACATATGCTTTTGAAAGATACTTAAAGATTCAGTGTTTCCAGATGAGACCAGCTTGGCATTTATATTTCCTGGTATTCAAAAAATGCTTATAATATCCCTGAGTGCTGAGGCAACAAGACGCTCAGACTGGTATGAATTGCTCATTGGTTTGATGGATTTGTGTTAAGGACAAGCAATGTTCAGAAACCATCTCGATGCAATATAATTTTCCTGGTGTCTAGTTATGCAACCTAGGATTAAAGAATTGCTCTTAGTATCTTTCTTTGCTGCTGTATACCAAGAGGTTGGAAAAGGCTCTGCACCAATCCAGACAGTTTTTTTAATTGTTAATTTCCCATAGGTCTCCATCACTCATTTTTCCAAGCAATTGAATGGCTACTAGTAAAATTTCTAGCACTCCCTCTGAAAGCCAATCCATTTACAGTATCTAAAAACAATGTAATTTCTTGTTCATCATTTTATTTAATATTACTTCAATCATTCTGGGAACCAGGCTTCAATTCAATCTTTTCTCCCCATTTCCAATAAACAAATTCAATTCCCCTCATCTCTCTTTTAAAGGAAATTTGTCAATAAGGCTGACAAGCTTGTAGTTTGACACTTTGATGCGGTCTCCAGTGGAGTAAAGATGATAAATCAATATTAATTTCCATTGAATTGGACAAAATGTGAATATTTAATCAGGATCAAGCTTATTTTTAATTCATTCAATGACAAAATATGAAGATATGGCTCTAATTTTAGGCATCTCATAGTCAGTAAAATTAAGAAAAACAAAATTATACAGTATTTCCCATCACTAGGAAATGAATTCTTTATGATGTATTTTTAAGTACAAAATCTTATTGTTATGAATCAGGAGGTATATAGTAAAAACATCTACTTTTTTTAACCTAGTTAGTTGCTGGAAATCTAATTGAAGCCTCCAACATCTTTGCTTCAAGGCAAAGAGATTACTGTTTAGAATTAAAGTAAAAATGGCAATCTTACGCCTAGTTTTAAAAATCTAAGATACATTAATAGGGTCATATTTAGCTCAGTCATTACAAAGTGCAGATATATGTTTTATCTTTAGCTTTGGAATCAGTATGAATTATGAATTACAAGGGTCTCCCTGTATTTGCAGGAGGTATGCTCCAAGAACGTCAGTAGGTACCTGAAGCTATAGCTAGTAGAGAGTGGGTTGCTATCAATGGAAACACTCTTCTACGTGTGTCTTCCACTCACAAAATTCATACCTTTTCCTTTTTGACTGAGCACTCTTGCACTGTGGCTGTTAACTTTTGCAGTTTGAGGTACAACAGCAAAAGTAGCACAATTTTTTTTTCTTTTCCACCATTTTGCAGACTTCTTAATAGATCCCAGTAACCTCAGCTGTGATTCTCTTCTTTTCTCATTAAATTGAGAACTTTCACCTTTTCACTTAACAAAAGCATGTTATGGCTTTGCCTTGACACATCCAAATTGCCAGCATCACGACTACTATGCTTTGGGGCTATCATCAAGTAAAATAATGGTTACATGAACATGAACACAGTGAAACTGTGACAAGTCTACCTGATACCAAGACAGCTATGTGACTAACGGGGTGGCGTGTGGGCGCAGTAGCTCAGAAAGCCTGGGGGAGCTAAGCAAAGGGATGATCCTCAGCTCAGGCAAGACAGAAAGGGATGGTGCCACATCTCCTCATGCTACTCAGAGCAACACAGAATTTAAAAATTAAAATATATGAATTATTTCCAGAATTTTCCATTTACTATTTTTGGACCAAGGTGGATTGTAGGTAAACGAAATCTCCAAAAGCAAAACTGTGGATAAAAGAGGATCACTGTTTAGTATCGATTCTGCTCCTGATCTGCTAAACAAAATTAGTCAAGTTACATAAAATCTCTGAACTTCAGTTTTCTCCACTTAGAAATGGAAAATTGCTTTAGGTAAGTTTTCCAGTGTTAAATGAAAAAATACACATGTGCACCTGTCCGTTTCTTTGTGTGTGTGTGCGTGTTTACGTGCATAAATCACGTTGCTCAATTGTGATATAATATTTTGCTCTTGTCCTTTCTTTCTTCCATTTCTAGTTATTTCCAGTTTGAGTTATTTCTTTTATAATTGAATGACTATACCATTATGTCATTTAAAGCTTTATAGTCCTAAGTGGAACGTGACACTGTCAGCCTAAACAACAAAGAGCTCTCTGAGAGAAAGGATGTTTATTTAGGAATGTAGCATTGCAATGGAAATACACACGCTGTCGGCAGTTATGTCATATTCAGGTAAGAAAAGAAAGACAAAGGTTTTTAAAGAAAAATATGAAGAGAATTACAACAGTAGTGACATCAGTCCAAGGTTGGACAGGCATTTACTAGACAGATGTCCTTGCAGAAGTACTTTTTGGAGGCAGGTTTCAGTGGTCTTTGTAAAGGCTCTACTTCTTGCTGAATCACTTTTGATATTTTTTTGTTATCGGATGTGCAAAGCTAAGAACTCTCTTTTCATAGCCTTCCTCAGCTCTATTGGTCAGAATTATTTATTTGTTTTAACACTTGTGATTCCATTTTGGGTCTGACAAGATACACAATACATCATAATCTTTAAAGGTCCTCAATAACTCTGGAAAATTAACATCCTTGGGTAGAATACAGTCATTTCACACGTTAAAAGGAGAATATACCAATTTGACTACCATTACCAAAGAGTAAATGAAAGGTCTAACTATAGATATAGAGCTTTTAATATGACTTGAAAGATTTTGTGAAAAATAGTAGGCAAATATATTGTGGCAGAGATGACTAATGGCGAACCTGCCGCTTGCATCCTTCCTTTCAGCAGCAGGTCCACGGGGCACGTAGACGCTCAGAAACAGACTCTGCTTCTCCACTTCCCTTCTGATATGAGACACTCATAGGACTAAGCCCTGGGGAAGGAAGTGTGATCAGAATTGAATTGAGAAATGTCTAAGTCCCGCTGCTAATAGAAATGTGGATGTAGTATCCCTCTCCTTTTCATGTTCCTAATAGCTCATCATTGCCACCATATCCTCCTGAATTCAGTAGATTCGGGCACAAGGCCTGTTGAGGGTTGAATGGTGACTACCAAAGATGATGTACCTCCACTGTACAGTGTGGAACCTGTGAGTAGGACCTTATTTGTAAGATGAATCTTTGCAGATGTAATTAAGTTAAATGCCTTGAAATTGACATCACCCTAGATTATCTAAGTGCGCCCTAAACCCAATGACAAAATCCTCATAAATGATCGTGTGAGACATGGATTGACAGGACACGCTGCAAGAGGTGAGGCTAACCATAGGTGCAGGAGAGCCCCGAGCACTTCTTGCAGAGTCCTTTTACTGAGAAGATACATAATAGGCAGAAAAATTACTAAGCAAAGACATGCCGGGGCTGCATGCTCAGTGAAATGCTCTCATAGGTGCCAAGAGAGTATGTACTCAAGGAAACGATCTTCAAAATACTAAATGCAATTTTTCTCCACTAATCCTTTAAGGAATTGTCATAAAATGCTTAATGTTTAACAATAGCCTTACTATGACAGGACTGAACTTTGCTCCTCCAGGATTACTGAGTTATTTGACTTGCCTTCCAAGTCACAAGAGACTTCCGGGCTTGCCAGGAGAATGTCTTGTTCTCAGTAATTCCTCAGATGAGTTATGATATTGGTGACTATTACAGTAAGTATGATGTTTAAGCCTCTATAAGACACAAAGGTGAGAGACACACAGAAAAGGCCATGTGCAGAGAAGGCAGAACTTGGGGTTATGCAGCCACAAACTAAGGAAAGCCTAGAGCCGTCAGAAGCTGGATGAAAGAACAAAGCAAAACAAAAAATTGATTTCCCCTGTGTCCTCAGAGAGAATCTGTTTCTGCAGACACCTTAATTTTGGACTTCTGACATTCAGAGCTATAAGAGAATGTCCAAGTCTGTGCTAATTCTTTTATCACAGGCCTAGGAAACTATAATAATACTGGCTCTACTGTCAGTTTAAAATAATGTCCACAGGGGATTGCATGCATAGGCATAGCAGTTTAGAATATATCTGTGCCACGTTTTAGATGGTATAAACAGAACCAGATACTTCACAAAATATCTTCTACTTTATAATGAGATACTAAAAGAAAGAAGTTAAACTATGTTTTATATTAAAACTTAGTTGTACCAATGACAAAAATGCTTATTTCTTATGGAAAAGTAAGTGTTGAGATTTTAGATTTTTAAAACCTTTCAAGCCAAAATGCCTTGTTTTTTCACATCAAGCTGAAAATAATCTCTGTAAAGGCGTATCCCTTTATACATAGTTCTTGCTTTGCATTTAGCACATTTCAGCTAATTTTTTATATTAAGTCTCTTCATTTACTTTTGAAAATCACATTTATCAAAAATATATTTGGAAACAGTGCACCAAAAGGCAAAGATACATTAAAATATGATATTAGAAGATGAACATAGAAATAATTATTTCAGGAATTTCATTACTGAACTCTTCACAAAAGTTAACTCTTAGGTTGTAATTGGGTTATAGCTTTCATGTGAAAGCCATAAATTAGTTTCATAGTAGGGCTGAGTACATTGGATACTTTTTCTTCCTAAGAATTAGGGGGAAGGGGGAAAGGGAGGGGAGGGAGGGGGGAGGATGGGCGGAGGGAGGCTGGTTGGTGGGATTACACCAGCAGTGCATCTTACAAGGGTATATGTGAAACTTAGTAAATGTGGAATGTAAATGTCTTAGCACAATAACTAAGAAAATGCCAGGAAGACTATGTTAACCAGTGTGATGAAAATGTGTCAACCGGTCTATAAAACCAGTGTATGGTGCCCCATGATTGCGTTAATGTATACAGCTATGATTTAATAATGGAAACTGAACTTAATAGACAAAACGTAGGTCTTCCAAAGTTAATGGGAAATAAACATTATTAAAAACTAATGCATTGATTTCAAATATTTTTGCACTAAAATAAACTTGTACTAACTTGTTATAACATAGCTGAATGGGATTTAATTTGAGGCACTGAGAGTAATAAAACACCAATTAGAAAAGACCCTACTACAGCAACACATTTATCCTACTATAATTAAAGCAAGAACAATTAAGAAATTTGAGGTGAAACTTGAGTGGAAGAGTCATGAAATTGATCATGATTTATGAAAAGTTTAGAGGATAATGACTCTAAGAAATCATCAGTTTACAAATAGGTAACTCCTTTTAAGAGGGGATGAGATGATGTGAAGATGAGGTCCACACCACTTGTCCAGCCCTTCACTGAAAAAGAACCACCGATTAACAGCTCAGACAATAGCCAACACCATAGATACCTCATCTGTTTTGATATAAAGTACAATCCTGACTTAAAAATTAATGTTGAGCACTTGATGGGTGCCAAAACCATGGCACCCAGATCAGTTCCTGAAGGAGAAGAACTTTCTATTTTTTTATTTTTATTTCTATTTTTTACTAAATCATAACTGTGTACATTGATGCATTTATGGGGTTCAGTGTAGTGATTTGATGTACAATGTGAAATGTTTACATTGAACTGATTAATGCATCTATCACCTTGCTTAATTATTTGTTGTGATAAGACAATTATACTCTTTTCTTAATAGTTTTGAAATGTACCATTGCATCATGCACATTTAGGTGAGGTCCCCCCAGATACCCTCTCTTTTCCCGCCTCCCCCTTCCCCTTCCCTCTGTCTCCTTTTACCTTCTACTGTCTGGACTATAGTTTTGTTTTACCATTCATACAAATGTGTAGGTGATTATATATTGATTCATAGTAGTATTAAGTACATTGGATACTTTGTTTCCATTTTTGAGATACTTTACTAAGAAGAATGTGTTCCAGCTCCATCCAGATAAACATAAAGATGTGACGTCTCCATCTTTTTATGGCTGCATAATAATCCATGGTATACATATATCACAATTTGTTAATCCATTCATGGGTTGATGGACACTTGGGCTGTTTCCATATTTTGGCAATTCTGAATTGAACTGGAATAAACATTCCGATGCAAATGTTTTTGTCATAAAATAATTTTTGATCATCTGGGTATATACTTAGTAGAGGAATTGCAGGATCAAACAGTAGGTCTACCTTTAGTTCCTTGTGTATTCTCCAAACTTCTTTCCAAGAAGATTGTATTAGCTAGCATTCCCACCAGCAGTGTAGAATTGTTCCCTTCTCTCTGCATCCATGCCAACATCTGCAGTTTGGGGATTTTGTTATATGGGTTAATCTTACTGGAGTTAGATGATATCTTAAAGTGGCTTTGACTTGCATTTCTCTGATGATTAAGGATGATGAGCATTTTTTTCATGTGTTTGTAGGCCACATGCCTATCTTCTTCAGAGACGTTTTTGTTCAAGTCTCTTACCCACGAAGAAATGGGGTTATTTGTTCTTTTCTTATTGATTAGTTTGAGTTCTTTGTGGATTCTAGTTATCAGACCTTTGTCAGAAGCATAACCTGCAAAAATCTTCTCCCATTCTGAAGGTTGTCTGTTTGCTTTACTTACTGTGCTCTTGGCTGTGCAAAAGCTCTTTAGTTTGATCAGATCCCAGTAATGTATTTTTGGTGTTGCTTCAATTGCCCAGGGCGGGGTCCTCCTCATAAAATATTCTCCCAGGCTGATTTCTTCAAGTGTTGTCCCTGCACTCTCTTCTAGTATTTTTAGCCAATGGGATCAAAATTCTGAAGCATTTTTTCAGAGAACTGTAATGGAGCTGAAACATGGCCTTACAAGTAGGATCCTGAAGACAAAGCACAACCAAATCAATGGCTACTAAGAAGTGCTGCAAATGATTCAGTCAAAGCTCACACAGAGAGATCAAGAGCAAAGGTCATGGCAATAGTTTTTGTTAGGATGCTAAAGGCATTTTATCTGTTGACTTTCTGTAGTGCCAAAGAATAACAACATCTGTTTTTTATGAGTGTGTTTTGAGAAAGCTAGCTAAACTGTGAACAGAAGAAATGCCTAGGAAAACTTGATCAGAGAATTTTTCCCCACTGTGAGAATACTG
This sequence comes from Nycticebus coucang, assembly GCF_027406575.1. Classification (NCBI taxonomy): domain Eukaryota; kingdom Metazoa; phylum Chordata; class Mammalia; order Primates; family Lorisidae; genus Nycticebus; species Nycticebus coucang. The sequence goes on along the minus strand of NC_069790.1, from coordinate 116,217,281 downwards.
CTTATCAAACATGGGCAATTTTACAGAAGCTTTGTCCTCGGGAAAATCACTAGGAATCTACGTTGGAGTCCTAATTATCCTTTTTTTTTTTTTTAACATATTTTTGTTTTCTAATATTAAAAAAAAAATCTTTAAAAGTTACCTGTATTTCTTCCATTAATAATGTATTAAATACTGCACTGACACAGTTAAATTACTAGGATTGTCAGTTCTTTAGCAGTGGAATAAATAGCTGGCATCATCCCTTACAAAAGTGTCTTAAACTTGATAAAGAGACAGAAATCAAGTTCGGATTTTTTTTTTTTTTTTTTGCAGTTTTTGGCCAGGGCCAAAACTGAACCCACCACATCCTGTATATGGGGCCAGCACCCTATTCCTTTAAGCCACAGGCACTGTCCTAAAGTTTGGATTTTTAATTTTTATTTTATTTATTTATTTATGTATTTATTTATTTTTTTTTTTGTAGAGACAGAGTCTCACTTTATGGCCCTCGGTAGAGTGCCGTGGCCTCACACAGCTCACAGCAACCTCCAACTCCTGGGCTTAGGCGACTCTCTTGCCTCAGCCTCCCGAGTAGCTGGGACTACAGGCGCCCGCCACAACGCCCAGCTATTTTTTTGTTGCAGTTTGGCCGGGGCCGGGTTTGAACCCGCCACCCTCGGTATATGGGGCCGGCGCCGGCCGGCGCAATTTTTCCACAAACTTCTTGAATTCACCTCATATATATAGGAAGAGCTGTAAAATTTAAAAGTGGAGAACTTCTGATTCTGGCTACAAGGAAATGACTGGTACAAGTTATGCTGTCCTACCACTTTGAATAACAGGCCCAAACATTCAACATCTCAAATGTCCTACAACAGGCTACTAGCTAAACACATTGTGTTATGGAATGTTGCTTGGAATTTGAAACAAACAAATACAGCAAATCTCATGAAACATCATGATGAACAAAAAAGGTAAACTCAAAAGAGTACATACTTTGTTGATCCATCCAGTCACATGAACAAGTATGGACAAAACTACTGAGGACAGCAATTGTCCGTGCATGTAAAGATTGACTGGAACTTTCCGGGGATGGTGGAAAGTTCTGTTTCTGCTGTGCTGTTCATCACATAGTTACAGACTTTGGCCAGACACATAAGCTGTGCATTTAAATCTTGTGCATTTTGCTTTATGTAAATTTTGCTTCCATTTCTAAAAGGGTAACAAAAATGTGTATTTTTGCTATTTATTGTATGTGTTTATGATGAAAACTAAGAGTATAAAATTATGTAAATATGTAACATTGTGCTGCTCTTATCTGATGAAACGACTTGCTTTCAGATTCTTTTCTTTAAAATTTCAGATTAATAGAAAGTATAAATGATTTAGTTACGGTGTTTTCATTTCTAAGGTAAAGTTGAAGTCGTAGTCGAACCCCTCATCCAGGGGTGTGCTGCATAACCTTACATTGTGCACATCAGGGGAGAACTCACAATACCCCCTCCCTCTCTCTTACCCCTCCCTCCCCTCCCCTCCCTGGAATACACTTGTGTTTTTCTCTCCTGTGGGTCTGTAGTTGTTTTTCTATTGGTTTCATCTTAGTATTAAATAAATTGGATACTTGCTTTTCCATTCTTGTGTTACGTTACTAAAAAAAAAAAAAATGTGTTTCAACTCTATCCAGGTAAATACAAAAGTTTTTAAATCTCTATCTTTTTATGGCTGAATAATATTCCATGAGACACATGTACCACAGTTTCTTAGTCCATTCGTAGGCTGATGGGCACTTGGGGTCATTCAACATTTTGGCAATTGTGAATCAAGCTGCAATAAACATCCTAGCACAAATTTCCTTGTGATTAAATGATTTTTTTGTTCTCTTAGATTTTTTTTTTGTCCTATCTTAGGTAGATAACCTACTAATGGGATTGCAGGATCAAATGGAAGGTTTACTTCTAGTTGTCTGAAGATTCTCCAGACTTCTTTCCTTATAGACTGTATTGGTTTGCAATCCCACCAGTAAGGTAATATTGTTCTGCCCTCCACATCCATGCCAGCATTGGTAGCTTTGGGATTTTGTGATGTGGGCTACTTTCCTATTCTAAAAGAGTGAAAGTTTAGCATATCTTGCTGTTCTATCACTTAGCACAGATTTTGATGAAAATTGACCAAAAGAATGGTGAGATTGTGCTGGTGAGACTGTGAAACGATTATTAAAAACTATATGGAGGTAAGAAGTTGACGTTCAGTTTAAAAATTGGATGCAACAGACTTGTATCATTATCCAAAGAGCCTCTCAATTCTGCATGAAGTGGACTGTGTAGGGTACTAAAAACGTCCCCAGGGAGCAGCTTTGAACCTGCTCTGCGCCAAAATCTAAGGTCTTATATTTTTATTATTATTTTATTGGGCTTATGCCCCCTCTAGAGATGCAAGGAGGAAGAAATGCCTTTGAATGTTGGATAGGCCTAGTTAAGAGTCTACCTCCTATCTTTACAAATATAAAACACTGAAAAAATTACTTCACCACATCAAGCCTCACCTACCTATTATATAAATTAAATTCAAGCACCACCTTATTAGGCAGTTGAGTTTCCAGTCATGAGATAATTCATGTAAAGCATCAAAAAAGATAATTTTTACTTTTCAATGGCAAGGTACTCGCATTTTCCTATCTGTATCGTAAGTGTTTCAGCTTTATTATTAATAGAAATGTAAGCCACTTATATAATTTTAATTTTTAGTAGCCATGTTAAAAAAATTTAAATGAAATGTATACATTTTCTGTAATGCAGTCTTTCATATATACCAATTATTTTTACACTTAATCTATACAAAAACATTAATGATATATTTTGCATAAACATTAATGATATATTTTGCATTCCTTTTTTAATGCCAAGTCTTCAGAATCAGTTGTATACTTAGGGCACATTTCAGTCTGAACTGGTCACATTTCAACTATTCAATAATTGCATGTGACTAAGGGCTGTTGTATTGGACAGTGCAGTTGTGTATGGATTAACATATAGGAGTCATTTAGTTAATATTTAAAATGTATCATGATCTTAGTTGCTAATAAACTAGAGGATAGTGAGATCAAAGATATTTGTCTTAGCCAGTACTTAATACATAACTGAAATAGAAAGAAACAATTTGCAGTGTCTAATTATTGGTGATGTGTGTTTTATTATGTTGAATATGATTGTACTGAAAATGAACTTTAATGTATACATTATTAATTATGTGTGAATAGGCTAAAATGTCATTCTATCAGAGTTCTTGAGTAAACTGATCAAATTATTTTCCTAAAGCATCAAGATAACTTTAAAATATACTTTTCTCAACAAGGTTTTGAGTCATTTCATTTTCTGTTCATTTTATACTTTCTCTTGACTATTACTTATTTATTAGAGAAACATATTGATGATAATATAAATTTATAATTTTTTTTTTTGGAAATTCTTTTTTTTTTTTCTTTATTGTTGGGGACTCACTGAGGGTACAATAAGCCAGGTTACACTGATTGCAATTGTTAGGTAAAGTCCCTCTTGCAATCATGTCTTGTTTATGATTGAAATTTCCTAACTTGGGTAAAAGCAAAATATTCTTTTTTTTTTTGTTTGTTTTATTTTCCACACCAATTGCCAATAAGTAGTTCATTTTTTTTTTTTTTTTTTTTTTTTTGCAGTTTTTGGCCAGGGCTGGGTTTGAACACGGCACCTCCGGCATATGGAGCCGGCGCCCTACCCGCCTGAGCCACAGGCGCCACCCACGCAAAATATTCTTGAACATCATATGATAGAATATCAGATCAAATGCCAAATGAATATCAAACACAGTCACTAGAGTATTTACTATACCTGAGGGGAAAAGAACAGTACAAAATATCTTCAATTTTTTTGAAAATTATATTTACTTTTTCTTGTTCTGGAGCTTCCAGTAAATTCATTAAAACATAAACACAAATAAGATATACACTATAATCTTTTGTGGACTATTGCATGAGAATAATGGAACGTCTAAACAATTAACAGAAAAAAAATTTTTGATCCAATAAGAAAGTCTTGTAGTTAGCCTGTATGAAACAAACAAACAAAAAGTACATATGCTTTAATTATAAAATATAAAAATATTCTGCTAAAAATTAGGGATAAAATATCAATGACTTTATGGGATAGATAACTACACTTTGGCCAAATTCATAAGCTGTATATTTAAATGTTGTATATTTCACTGTAAATAAACTTTTCTCCGGTTTCAAAAAGTATAATAAAAAGGTATATTTTGGATATTTATTTTATACGATTATGATAAAAGCCAAAAGCATAAAAGTGGAAGTACTATCACCACATTGAGGTGGTCGTATTTGATGAAAAGCCTTTGCTTTCAGATTCTGAAATACTGAAATTAAAAGAATAACTTTATGATATCTGCACTAATAAAGCCAATATCCCCCCATATATGAAATATAAATTAAAGGAGAAGATATTAATGTTCTAGTCTTAGTGCACTAAATATTACAAAGATTTTGTTTTTGATCAATTTATACATTGACTTAAAAAGTAGTTAAAAATAGTAAAGGTTTCAGTAGTTTCTCATGAAAAATATTTCAATCAATATTAAAGTGAGAAATTAACCTACCACACACTGAACAATAATATAAAGCCATAATAGTTAAATGGTGTCATATTTGTACCAAAATATCAGGAAACAAATCCACAGTTACGTAGTCCAGAGTATACACAACATATTTTAGGTAAAACAATATTACCACTCAGTGGATGCTGTACTCTGCCTGTTTGTGCCCCTTCTGGCAAATTCATATGTTTAAATCCAAAATCTCAATGTGATGGTATTGGGAGTTGGAGCCTTTGAGAGGTGATTAGGTCATCAGGGTGGAGCCACCATGAATGGGATTAGTGCCCTTATTTAAAATGAACTGTAACCTAAAACTTTGTCTTTTCAAACATGTGAGGACATAGTGAAAAGACACCAGCTGTGAACATCAAAGCAAGCCGTCTCCAGAACGCCAGATCTACTGGCACCTTCATCCTTGACTTACCAACTTTCAGAACTGTGGTTTATAAGATACCTAGTTTAAAATATTTTATTATGGCAGCCAAAACAGATTAAGACAGTAGGAAAAGGATGAAATATTTTATAGCTAACTCTAGAACAGAAAGATAATTTTTTCAAATTATTTTTAGGTTCTGTGCCTATTTTTACATGGATTTTAGGTTAAAGTTCAGTATATAAAAGTAAAGGTAGAAGCAGAGAACACGGAGACCTGCTAAGTGCTTCTCCCTGCCCTTTTCTTCCTGTCAGTCCTAAAGATACTCAGAAGAACACATAGGTATTGGAAAAACACAGTGAAATATTTTCTGGGCAAGTTACTGGAGAAAATTTGATCAATAAATTATTATTGGTCATGGCACTAGTAGAGGCTTGAAATGTGTTCACACAATTATGTTCCCGCTTTCTGTTGCTGCATTTTGATGAGATAAAAACATATTTCAGAAAGCTGGAATTACACCTATACACCCAGTTCACTATATTTTTAGAAAGCAATTACTAAATTTTAGATGGTACAAAATTTTATCAGATACAATTTTCTGCATTAGTCCAGTGAACATAGGATTTCCGTTTTTATTCCATTAGTAAGATAAAATACATTGATTCAATCTACCCTGGTATTTCTATAATAAACCACCCTGTATATTCACTAGATTTCATTTGCTAATATTTACTTAATAAGTTTTGCATTTATGTCCATAAGAGAGATTTCTCTTTTTCCAATTATTTTAATTTCCTTGTCACATATTGGTATGAAGATTATTCTTCTTTGTGATATGCCTTGAAAAGTATTAATTTTCATATTGATTTTTCTTCTTGAAAAGTTTGTTGAATTTCTTCTTTAATTTGTAGAAGAAATCACTGATGAAACTTTTGTGTCTTCGGTTTTTGTTTTTGTTGTTGTTGTTGTTCTTGTTACTTGTTTGTTTGGTGAGAAGTATGTAGTTACATTTTTAGACATTTATTAAATACCAGACTATTTATATTTTCTATGTCTACTCCAATTAGCTTCAAAATGGTATATTTTATTTAAGAAATCTTTAAAATGAGATTCAAATTATTAAATATTTTGTACAAGAATTTTTGTATGTTCACAATATTTTACTATTACTAATTTAGTGTTTGTGAAACCCAAAATATGTCTTTCGCATTTTCAGTATTGATATTTTTTGTTTTCTATTTTTTCCATTATGTGTCTTGCTAGAAATTTATCTTTAAAATATTTCCCAAAAAATTACCTGTAGCCTTTTGTGTTTATTGAAAGTTCCATTGATTTCCGATTTATATTTTTTAAATCTATCCTATCACTAACTTTAAATTTTACCTGGTTTTATCCTAGCTTTTTTGATAAAATCTTAAACCACTTATTTTTGGGAAAGGGTCTTTTTTCTTACTAATAAATATATTTAATGCCAACATCATGTTATCTCTATCTCACAAGTTTTGGTGTGCTTTTAATATATGTTCTAGAGTTTCATTACAATTTAGTTCAAATTACTTTTTTTTTTTGCAGTTTTTGGCCGGGGCTGGGTTTGAACCCACCACCTCCTGTATATGGGGCTGGTGCCCTACTTCTTGAGCCACAGGTGCTGCCCCTCGTTCAAATTACTTTCTAATTTTCATTTCCATTTCAGTGAATTTTTATGTAGAATCCCTGTGTTCAATTTTCAGGATTTTGGGATGATTTAAGTTACAATTGAATTAATGCACTCGAATTAAATCCCTTTGTCATCAGGAATGTATGTATACTAAGTCATTTCAACAATTTGAAATTTATTGCATCTTTATTTATAGAAATATTGATTTAGATAATTTTCAAGTCATATTACTCTGAGAAGCGATAGTTTTACTTCTTCCTTTCTAAACTGAGTGTTTTTAAATTTATTTTTCTTGTGCGATTGTTTTTATTATAACTCCCAGTACTATGGTATATAGCAGCCAAAAGAAACACTCACTCTTATCTTGTTCCATCCCTTGGGGGAAGTATTTAGTCTGAAACAATTGTGATGTTAGCACAGATGACATTTATTGGATTCAAGAAGTTCTTTATTCATTGATGTTTCTTTCCAAAAAATGTTGAATTTTAGACAAATTCCTTTTCTTTATCTATTGAGATGATTGTGCTGTTTCTGTCTTTATTCCTTATCATTCTATCATCATTTCCAGATGTTAAGACAAGTTTGCAGCCATGAGAGAAACCCACTTGATTATGATTTGCATTCTTTTCTATTATGTGAATTGTAGAATTTTCTTGAACCAATAAATCTCTCACTGCAGAGAGGCTTTGTGTGTGTGTGTGTGTGTGTGTGTGTGTGTGTGTACGCGCGCGCGCGTGTTGGGACACAGCTCTGGTAGTTCTCAATTCCACTTAGCCCTCACTTCCTGCTTGCAGAGCTTAGAGATCAAGCAGGTATAATAGATTAGGGCCTCTGGGTCTTTCCTGGGCACATTAACAGCACTGTATATTCACATAGCTTTCTGAATTACCAGAAATAAGTCACAATTTTGAAAACCTCTATAGATGTGTTCTTCTCCAGATTTTCCTTTTAAGTATTCTGGTTTCCTCTTGTTTGTCTCAGTTGCCAAACAGTTGCTGCTGATTGTTTTAGACAAATATTCTAGGGTTCATGCTGTTTGACTTCAATGGGTATTCTCCAGGGAGCTGACAGGTTAAAGAGCAACAGTTCTCTGGGAATGGGGCTTTGGGCACATCTAATAACCTATGTGCTAAGTTTAGTGCTTCCTGAGAGAAGGTTTTTTAAGCTTTTTCTTGAGCATCTGCCCAATACTGGGTCAAAATACAGAAAATGTTTTTTTTTTTTTGTAGAGACAGAGTCTCACTTTATGGCCCTCAGTAGAGTGCCGTGGCGTTACAGCTCACAGCAACCTCCAACTCCTGGGCTTAAGCGATTCTCTTGCCGCAGCCTCCCGAGCAGCTGGGACTACAGGCTCCCGCCACAACGCCCGGCTATTTTTTTGGTTGCAGTTTGGCCGGGGCCGGGTTTGAACCCACCACCCTCGGCATATGGGGCCGGCGTCTTACCGACTGAGCCACAGGCGCCGCCCCAGAAAATGTTTTTTAAAATGGGGGGTGTCATTGGGTTTTGAGGTCCCTTAATCTTCTGATCACTTTGTGACCAAAGTCAAAATCTCTGCTGGCTTCTCTGTCCTATGTCTGCGAACTTTCCAGTTACCAGGACTGGATTTAGCAACCTCTGTCTGAGCCCTGAATCAGTGTCGCTCCACAACAGATGGCTGTGAATTCTCAACATGAATCCACAACTTATTCCAGTCACCTCATCCCTGGCCTATTTTGTTACCATTTAGATCCATCTTAATATTGATGGAAGCAGGACTTTAACTTGTTAGGAGCGACGGTCCCAGGGAGACTCCAGTTTCCTTTTCAGAGCTTTGCTCCTAACTCCGTAGAACAGTACCCTCTGACAATACAGCCAGTCTTCAGCAAGGAAAACTAAACAAAGTTTCTAAACTTCTAAAATTTTGTGATTGCAGTTGGTACATTAATTAAAAACTCTGATGATTTCCCGACTCATCCAGAACCTGTGACCCCTGTCAGTTGACGAGCTCACTCCCAACAGCAGCTGCTGATCCCCTGGCTCCTCACTTCAGCATAGATCCCCCCTCGATGAAATGTTATTTAATTTAATTTAATCTTCATAGTTTCTACAGTCTCTGATGTCTTTAAGAGTATAATTTGTACTTTTTATGTCTTTTTTTCTTATTATTATAATTTAAAATGTAAAATTTGCAGAAAAATAATGTAAAACACACGGAAGAAATACAAATGGTATGCGGACGAGAAAATGCCAGATCTCAGTAAAAAAGGTAGATGCAAATCAGTCAGTAAGGTATTATTTTCATCTATTAAAATAGCAAAAGAAAAGGGAAAGAGTCTTTGCTGTTGTGCGGGAAGAGTCTATAAATATTATTTTTAAAATAGAGCAATTTTTAAAAGGCTAACTAGGTTCGGTTTCTTTAAGCCAGTTAGGTCTCTCTAAGTTTCTAGGGAGCAATGAGATAAATATAAACTGTTTCTTTGCAAGGATTTTCATTATATAGCCATGTAAAATAAAGAAAAAAAAACTGGTAAGAACCCAACTGCACAAAAAAGGGGGTGTTTAAATAAATCGTAGACAGTTATATAAGGATTATTCTATTACCGAAATGGTATTTTCAAGATATTCATTATGTAATGAAAAAATATTTGCTGCATAACATTTTTTTTCAAACAAAGTAAATATTCCTGTAAAAATAACACTTGCCTATAACAATATACTAATATATTAATAGCATTTCCTTCTTCATCGGGGGATTATGGATTATTCTTTGTCCATTTCTTATTTCTCTGTCTTCAAAGATTTCTATAATATACACATGTTGCTTTGAAATTATAAAAAAAATAAGAAAATTTATTCAAATAATTTGGAGTATTCCAATACACACAAGGTCAATTACACTTATTTAAGCCTCATACCATTTGCTGCTGAGGCAGGAGAATGGCAGAAGCCCAAGAGCTGGAGGTGGCTGTGAGTCCTGGGACGTCATGGCACTCTACCGAGGGTGGTAAAGTGAGACTCTTTGTCTCTACAAAAAAATAAATAAATAAAAATAAAAATAAAAAAATGCCAGTGACTGGTGGGGAAATGAGCAGACCTGGTGTATTTTTCGATATGATGTAGTCTTTCATTGCAGTAACGGCTATTAATCTGGATTGGGTCAAATTTGCTATGGAAACTTCCATTTAAAAGAAGTCATCCACTCTAGTACAGTATATAAATGTATATATATAAAATTAATGCTGTTCTGGTTATGAGCCTTGAATCCAACAGACTCAGCTCCTTCTTACCTGCTGTTAGCATTTCCTAGGGACCCTCCAAGGCAAGTCTAGGATCTGTAAGGTTAGAATAAATAACACTAGTTTAGAGTAACATTTATATAAGGAGAGGTTTAGTAAGTGTTTCATTATTTATGATCTGTGTCTGCTAACTTGAACTACATTGATTCCCCCAAATAATATTGTATGAAGATAGCAGAAAATCTAGAAATTACAAATTACCTTTAAATAATTAAAAATTCAATTATTTCTAATCTTCTGACCAAGATTATATTGTATCTTACCATAAGGTTACAACTTGGAATTACTAACAAATATGCACACACTTAAATTTTTTTTCGTAAGTCTGCAATTTGTAATGGTAATAAGAAATAAGGTAATTTAAACTCCAAACTACTAATTTGTTTTCCATGTATAAGATACAGATCGTAAAAGTAGAAGCTACTTTTCCTTGAAAGTTCACCCACTCCATGGCACTGTGCCAAAAAAATGCACATGCTTTTAAAAAACATATCTTAACTTTAATGTGAGAAGATTAATTTACCACTCACCACTAACTTATGGTATAGGTGAAGATGTTAAGTTTTAGAGAAATGAAGTAAATAACAAGTAATAAATGACCAAATTAAAATTTAGCTATTAAAACTCAAATTCAATTGTGTATACTTTCAATCCTATTTTTATCTGCTGCCCCCACAAAAAACTTTAAAGCACATTTTCCCTTTTTTCAAAACAAGTTTCTTTTTTGTGTTAGTAAAAAATTTATCATTTACCTTACTTTTTAAAAACTTTCTCTTTTTGGAACTCTAGAATGAAACAGATTGTATACTTAAGATAATTCAAAGTCAGTTTAAAAAATGAGTTGTAGGCTGTGCATGGTGGCTCACACCTGTAATCCTAGCACTTTGGGAGGCCGAGGCAGAAGGATTGCCCTGATCTCAGAGGTGCAAGACCAGCCTGAGCCAGAGTGAGACCCTGTAAAGGAAAAAAAGAAAAATAAGAGCCTGAGCCAGAGTGAGACCCCATGAGAAGAAAAAAAAAAAAAGCCAGGGGTTGTGGCAGGCACAGGAGTCCCAGCTACAAGAGGGTAGCTGGGAGGCTGAGGCAAGAGAATCACTTAAGCCCAAGAGTTGGAGGTTGCTGTGAGCTATGATTCCACCGCACTCTACCAAGAGCCACAAAGTGAGGCTCTGTCTCAATAAATAAATAAATAAACAAACAAACAAACTTCAAACTAAGACAATTTCAAGTCACTAGAAAGCAAAATTAAAAAAAATAATAAAAAAGTGAATTATATTCATCTATTCAAGCGGCCATAAGAAAAATAGCTTAGTCTGGGTGGCTTGTACAAATTTATTTACCCTAGTTCTGGAAAGGCTAAGATCAAGGTGCCAGGAGGCTTGGTGTCTGGCGGGAACCCATCCTCTGGATCCAAGCTGGTGCTTTCTTGTATCCTCACTTGGAGGAAAAGCCAAGGCAATTCTCTGTAATCCCTTCAGTGATGACTAATCTCATTCACGAGGGCTCCACCAGCACCATGTAATCACCTCCCGGAGGCCCACCTCCTAATCGGTGATTAGGATTGGAGATCAGGAATGGGGATTAGAATTTCAACATATGAATTTTGAGAGAAACATAAATATTCAGTCTATGGCAAAGATTTTCTCTGCAGTGTGGGCAGCATGTAGTGAGACCTAAGCAGGTGGTGCTGATGTTGTGGTCTGAGACCTACAGGAATGTGGCCAGAGAGCCCCTGTTAGATGGTGATGGAGATAAGATCAGACTGAGAGGAGGAGCTGTGACCTTCAATCCTGAGACACCACCACCTTACAGCAACTTTGTAAAGAAGGAGCTGGGGACTAACAACCATGTGACTGCCAGTTCAGACTCCCCAACCAGACTCTAAGACTGAAGCTCGGAGCTGACTGTCCAGGGATGGAATCTGATAGGAAGAAGAGCGGAGAGAATTGCTGAGGAGATAAACAGAGGCGTGCGGCAAAGTCATGCAAAAAAAGAAGAAAAGAAAGAAAAGGAAAAAAGAAAAGAATCTTCCACGGTACATTCTAATTTCAGAATATAACATGTAACACATGACCTTACAGATGGTAAACACATCAACAATGATTTTTTAATTAACACTTTTAAATAAGCATTATTTATAATATTACATATGTTACATTAGATTACTTATTTCATTCCAGGTGAAATTTTATGTTCATAAAGCTAGGCTTATTATAGAAAGCATTATTAAGAAGATAACATAGTGAATATTCTATGAATATTTTAAAATTAGTCTAATTTAATCTTAAGCAATAATGACAGTGAAATTTTCAACAGAAAGATTTTACAGTACCAACATTATTTATGATATAAAAGTTATAAGAACATGTTTTAATTATTTAAATTTTGAGTGCTATAGCATGTAGGTCAACATTAATAGCTAAATAAGATATAGGTCCAATGCTAATTACAGGCTTTTATATCCACAACAATTAACAAAAGTGAAATTAGTTATTATCATAGGCAGGTTCCCGTGTTATAATCCCTTCAATTCATCATCCCCATCTTTCCACCTGAAATTCTGTAAGGAACTTTTGCCATTGGCCTTATATTAAAGTAAGGAAATGGGGACTTAGATATATTAGTAATTTAATCACATATAATTTATTTACTCATTGATTTATGTATTCATTATTTAAACTAACAAACTAAGTTTATTTTTGATGCCAAACTATGACTTGCAGGCAAGCTGCCGTCTTCCATCTCTTGTTTTCCCTCTTTGGTGATGCTTGGTACGCTGGGAGGGAGAACACTTTCGATCAAGGGGTGGTCACACCCAAAGAATCGGATGATTCCCCAAAGCATGGAATCTTCTCAGGAAATGGGAAAGCCATGGCACCTGACTGAGAACTTTCAGGAGGAGCTATGCCTTTGCCATCCCGTGGACATTAATTAAATGAACATAGGTAGAATTTTCCCAAGATTCAGCTTTGAACCTTGGTCAAAGTTCCTTCATTGGCTTCTTTTTTTATACAAATGTCTCTGAAGGCAACGTTTTCTTTCTGGCAGCAGTTTATCTTAACATAGACCTGCACTTCTGCATTAAATGCATGGATCTCGATATAGTCACTATGAGATGGATTTAATCCTTGCTCTAAAATGGATTCAACAAGGAAAAAATAATAGACAACACTTTTCTAATATCGGTGATACGCCACATTTAGTCTAACTACTTACTATTTCTTGATTTACTTCATCTTCAAAACGTGAATTTGGGTATTTTCATTACTCTTTTTAACAAATAAGAAAACTGAACACTGAGAGATTAAGGACCTTGCCCATGATAATACACCTAGAAAGTAATGGGATTGGGGGAGATTCCCACTCAAAAGCAGGTTAGGCTTTTTGGCACTATGAAATACTAACTCTCAAGTTCATTAGCCTTCTTCTAGAATCCTTTGAGTCTCAGAAGAAAATTGCAGTCCAACTTAGACGAGACTGGAACCCTGCCAGGAGTAGGCAGTAGCTCAGGAAGTCCTCTGCTGTATAAATTTCCCACGGAGACAGGTGAGACGCCAATCTGTGTCCGTTTAGATGGTTGTTAGCAGTCTGTAGCATTCAGTTCCTGCTGTCCCTTCTGTGACAGATTGTGCTGACCCATTTGCCCAGTTCTCTGTAGCTTCTGCAGAACTGACCATGTGAGTTTTGGGCCTCTGATCTCCTGGCACAGACTCTTATACTTCCTGAATAGTGCCAGCTTACAGTTGAGTTGGATGGATTCAGGGTTTGTGAAGCTTTACACTTACTTAATATCAGGAACCCTATCAGGAAAATAATACAAAAACACAAAAGTAGATAGGATGTAAACATTTATTTAAACTAGAAACTAATCACAATTATAATTTATAAATATTCAAATTGACAAATGCCACAAAATTCAGAAAAGGTATTTATATTAGTCTGACAAGATTTGGTCGTCTCTTTTTTGATTGTCTCTTCATACGACAATCATTTTTAATTTGTGTTCTATGTAGACCTTGTAACCATGATTTGTTATTTCTAGTAACACAGCTGAACTTTTTAAAAAATGAAGGATTCATCAAAAGTGATTTCTCACACAAATGTATTCACTGTGTATCATAGTTTCTACAGTTCTGTTTTTTACATTCCAGGGATTTTGGTAAATTCCATTTTATGTGATTCACACCAAATTAAAAAAAGGAAAATATATTTATGATGTGCAATAATTGTATACTACACTCCTGAGTGCATTTTGACTAGGATGAAGCTTCTATTTAAAGCAAGAATTAATGAGAACCAAATTCTTCACCTACCATTTTGCGAATCTGATGAACAGAATTTTTCACAGAAAAGCACCTGGCTCTGCACGTTTGAAAACTTGTTTCCATTTTGTTAGCCACATACTGTCTGGGTGCCACAGGGCATGTTCCTATTTAAATTTACTTCTGTATCTCTCCTTCCGGGAGAACTCTACAACACTTCTTTGTAGTTATGCCCCAACAGAAAAAAAAAAAAAAATACCGAGACATGGAACTGATGATAACCTGTGTGCTTATATCTCACTGAAGCCAAAGCAAACCAACCTAAATCCATTCCCAGGCCAATCTACCTTCAGTAATGTTCCCAAAATGATCACAGTCACTCCACCGTCATCGGATGCAGGAAATACGATGGAGAGTCAGCTGGAGTGAAATGAGACAATAATCTTGAACAAATGCAGTTTAAAAGCCTTACTTTCGGAATATTTTAAAAAAGAAAAAACATATCTGTCTTTGTGGGGGCTGCCATAACAAATACCATAGACTGGGTGGTTTAAGCAACAGAAATTCATTTCTCACAGGTGATTTATAAATTCAAGGGTTACCAAATCATTCTCCAACTATGAGATTCATAGTAATAAGAAAATAAAATGCAGGAAAAATCAGCAATCATGCTTTCAGGGAATTATGACAGTTTCCTCTAATTATTTCAGGGGCATTGGGAGATTTTGAATTTGTATTTCCTTATCTGTAGAAAATCCTAGTAAGTGACCTATCTTACAAGATTAAGAGAATCTAATCACTAATATATGCCAAAATAGTACTTGAACTCTAAAATACAATTCTCTACGTTACCAAAAATTCAATACTGAATATATGAAAAACATTTTCTGAATTTATATGATATATTTTATATAATTTCAATATGCGTAAGATAGGGAGAGATACATTGAAGACAATTGATAGATAGGTGAGTGAGAAACAGTAGGCGATCCATACAACATCCCCATGATTCATGTCATTCGTATGAGCTGATACATAGTACACCGTTGGTTAAGATCTCCCCTTTCTTGTTACACAAAGAAAAACTGCTAATGCTCTCTGTTTCTTCACTAAATAATAAATAGTATTCAAACAAAAGTACTCTAACATAATCCTTATTGCTATTTATTATTTAAAAGCCTTTCTTGCCCATATCTCTATTTACATGATTGCCTTCTTGGGTCATTACTGATAGTTCAGAGTGTGTTATCCTGTTTAGAATCCAGTGTATACCATTCACTCATCTCCACTAATCCTCATTTTGCCCTGCCGGAGAGAGATCACCCTCATTAGCCCCACATTTCAGGATTCAAAAGTGAATGCGCATGGATCAACGGAAACATTTTCCTTCTTCCCTCTTTCCAGACCTTAGAGAAAAGATGCAACAGAACTATTTCTCTCTCTCTCATTCTCTCTTCCCCCCTCCAAATAGTGTTTATTTTGAATTACAGGCCAGACCAAAAACAGAAGAAATTTTTCCTTTTGTCAAATTTACAGGATAAATTAACATGCAATGCAGTCTTCAGTGTGAAAATCTAACAAGACTTTCTAAAAGTAAAATATAATTTTTTAAATAATTTTCCAATATTTTATATTTTAAATAAAAAATAATTTTATATGAAAAAATAATATTTTACTTTTAGAAAGTCTTGTTAAGTTTTCACACAGAAGACTGCATTGCATGTTAGTAATACATGTTTTATTAACAAGTTTTACATATGTGAAGTTGAAAAAGCTGGCAAGTTTATAGACTTGGTTTTGTGTGAAGCAATATGAAAAATAAAAAATGCATAATCATAGTTTTCACAGTGGCTGACACCTGTAATCCTAGCAGTCTAGGAGGAGAAGGTAAGTGATTGCCTGAGCTCACAGGTTTGAGACCAGCCTAAGCAAGTGCAAGACCCCATCTTCAGAAATAAGCAGGGTGTTGTGGCCGGCACCTGTAGTTCCAGCTACTTGGGAGGCTGAGGCAAGAGAATCACTTAAGCCTAATAGTTTGAGATTGCTGTGAGCTATGACGCCACAGCACTCTGTCAAGGGTGACAAAGTGAGACTCTATCAATAAATGAATGAATGAATCCACATAAAATTAAAAATTGATAAGTTGAAAGTTCTGGTATTTCTTATGATTTTCATTAGTAGAAAAAAGTTTCTTCACAGCTATTTGCATAATAAAGAGGTTTATGTTTCAAGAGCAGGAAAATGAATACTTTTAACCTCAACTGTAAATTGAGAAATTGTATTAAATATTAAATGCTTTTTCTTCCTTTGTAGAGAGAAAAGTGCATTAGGATTTATTGCCGTCATTAAACAATGCATTAAATTTACATTAAGGAACTTTGTTTTTCTTCATCTAATCTGAAATACTTTAAACTTCAGACCCTGAAACCTCCCTCAAGGTATGTTTAAACTAAACATTCATATCTTCACATAATCAGAAACATAATTTTTAAAAATTGTTTTATTTAACAAGACACAACAATTAAATAGACAAGACGAACTTAAGGCAACGAAAACAGCAAAAAGAATGATCCAATAGTAGTTTTGAACAATCAAATTCATCAACTTTGAACATAGGAACTACGATATTAAAAAAATTAAATAGTAAGTGTAGTATCGTAGATTTGAAGATATAAAAAACTTTTTTTTATATGGACTATCTCCTTAAAAGTTCATGTAAAAATCCTTTTCTGTCAATCAAGTCATAAGGTTGCTTTGGTCTGCATTACATATTTAGTGATATATTTTCATAAAAAATCTGGCCTCAGGGTAAAATTATAAATGAGACAGTGAGTTTTTAAAATGTATATATTCAAAATAAAAAGAATAACTTTTTCATAAAACATGAACAAGCATATTTAAATTAAAGAATTCTCTGGAAGGGTTGCACAGAACCTCCCTGCCGCGTGCTGCCTGGCCCCTGTGCTGGCCCTGGCCGGCGGGTGGCGCAACACCGCTTACCTGGAGCAGGACCACATCGTGCAGCGCAGCCCAGCCCAGGTGCACCAGGCAACCCCAGAGAGGAACCTTGTTAAGGAATAGCCCACATTCCCCAAGACCATCTACTGACTTGTGGTAAATTGTTTGTCTATTTTCAACCACAATAAATTAAAAAATAGTCTGATTCCAGTGGCTCACACGCTGTGATGCTGAGGCAGAAGGATTCCTTTAGCTCAGAAGCTGGAGAGCAGGCTGAGCAAGAGTGAGATCCCCTTGAATAGAAAAATTCGCGGAGCGTTGTGGTGGCACCTGTAGTTCCAGCTACTCGGGAAGCTGGGGCTGGAGGATTGCTGGAACCCAGGAGTCTGAAGCTGCCGTGAGCTAGGCTGACACCCCGGCCCTCTAGCCTGGGGCTAAAAAGTGAGACTCTGTCGCAAAAAAATAAATAAAGAAAAATAAAGAAAAGAAAAAACATTAAAATCTTTAACTCCCCTTAAAATAAAACAAAATAGGACAACATCCTTCTAGGAAAGTGAGCACCAGAGGAGAGGGGAAGATGTGCCTGTGCCCCTCCTAAGCTCCTTCAACGACAGCACAGCAAACACTAAAGATTTCAGAAGCTGTCAGAATCCTCTCACATTCCTAAGTATGTATAGATCACGAGAAATAAATTATAAAGTGTGAGAGGCACCTTCATAGAGATGAAGGCCACATACACTGGCCTCGGATAGACCTGCCTTTGTTAGAGTTTTTGTGTCCACCTGTCTTGTCCGGACCAGGGATCTGGGGTAGTGCGGGAGAGGTGGACTCAGGACGTTAGAGTAGCGAAGGCCCAGGGCTTGCCTATAATCCGGAGGTCATAGCAAAGGCAACAGTTGCTAACAATAAATTTTAGAAAGGTGATTTTTCTAATTTTGGCAGACATGTATTTCTTCATTTCTCTTAGCATTTGCAGTAATTTTCCCCCACTAACTATAAACTGGAAAAGTATTAAAAACAGGCGTTAAGACCTCTCCCAACATCACAACGTATTTCTATCTTCCTTCCCCTAACCCTGGTCAGTGGTCCCTTTGCACTCACACACACTCACACACTCACACACTCACACACACAGACAGGGATAATGTATATTAGCACACATACATAGCATTCCTTTTCAATAGAATTATATACACACCATCTAGTGGGCTATACAGTTTTGTTTATGTATTTCATGAATTTAAGAACTTTCATGTTTTTCAAAATACACGTATCCCAGAATTTATTGATTATTCTATTACTGAGAATAATACCAAAATACAATTATTAATAATACTAAAATATATTTAGTTTTCTTCTATTTTTACTAGTACAAACAATAATGAAAAAATATTCTTATAATTTTATACTTGTGTCCACAGAGGGTGTCAAAACATGTGTACACATTTTAAGAAAGTAAAGAACTGTAGTAAATGTATAATACTCAAATCACATTTGACATCTGCCATTATGAGAGGTGCTTAATGTGACTCGTGTTCATCTTTTGTTATTTGTATATATCAAGTATTATAATTTTAATACAGTTTCTTCTTTCTTAAAATGTGTATATGTTTTTTGGCACCCTCTGTGTTTGTGAATATTTTTATAGGGTAGATCTATGCATGCGCATTTTCAATTTTGACAGATTTTTGTTAATTTATCAACCTCAAAAATGGTACCAGCCAAAAAAAAGGTACCAATGTATGCTTCATTGACTGTGGATGAGACTACCAGTTTATCAGACCGTTTTCACCATTATAATTTATCAGGCTTTCATTCCCAATTCTGTAAATCTAATTAAAAATCGAAATCTTATGGTCACTTTTATTTGCTTTGCTAATTACTAATGAAAATAATATGTTTATTGGCTATTAGTGTTTTTAACTGAGAAATCCTGTTTACGTCTCTTATAAATTTTTTGTTATCTTTCTTTTTGTCTTGTGAGTCGCATGGCTCTTCATATATAAATATTAAACATTTTACTGAAATATAGATTTTTCAATTTTTCATTTTTCAGTCTCTTTCTTGTCCATTAACTCTGCTTATAATGAATTTCATGAAGACAAGGTATACACATTTAGGTGGTCAAATCTATCTTTTACTGAAATGTTTTTAAATTTTTTGTCTCATTAGGAAGGACAGAATATAGTGGATTTCCTTTATCCTGTGGACTAGCTCCTCTTCATCTAATACTGATGTCCTTACTTTCTTTTTTTTTTTTGTGTGTGTAGAGACAGAGTCTCACTGTACCGCCCTCGGGTAGAGTGCCGTGGTGTCACACGGCTCACAGCAACCTCTAACTCTTGGGCTTACATGATTCTCCTGCCTCAGCCTCCCGAGCAGCTGGGACTACAAGCGCCCGCCACAACGCCCGGCTATTTTTTTGTTGCAGTTTGGTCAGGGCTGGGTTTGAACCCGCCACCCTCGGCATATGGAGCCGGTGCCCTACTCACTGAGCCACAGGCGCCGCCCCCCTGATGTCCTTACTTTCATAAACAAAATCAGTCTGACATTTGATGGTTCCAGTGGAAAAGACACCACCCTAACTCCAGCAAATTTGGCCAATGAATGAATTTATTTTTTTACACAGGCAGAATGAAACTATTCAAACTGATATTTCAAAAGTGTAGCAATTTAAGAATTTATTCACTTACCTAAATAAAAAATGCAGAAGTAGCCTTGGCGTTGGCACTGTTGATACCAATCTGTAGCAGGGTTATCAGGAAGGTATTCATGCTTTCCTGTATCGCTTTCCTTTGTGCTGTATGTATTTTCAGACAGGGGCCACCGGAGATTGACAGGATGGCCATAAACACCTAGGCATACCTTCAACTGGATGATGGCTGCAGTGAATCATTTCTCTTTATCATATATAACAGCAAGGGTCCCTGGTTTACCATGATTGCATGACCTGCTTTGGGTTCTGTGCTACAACTCTGAGACCCCTGGATCCCAGTCCACTCATTTATTTCAGCTTAAAAGCATTCAAAAAACACAACGGGTACGAAAGAGTACTCTGTGTTTTGCGGTTAGGTATCACTGGTTGATTTTTCTTTTCATCATGGGTCATAATTTTCTGTTTTTTGCAAATGTGGTCACAAATGTGCAAATTTTACCTTGCTGTATCTATCCCTTTGCTGTCCTATAAATAGTCTGAGCTTTGTTATTGGTCACGGTCATGTTTCCTGAAAACAGTGTGATTTCCTGTCTCGCTTTTAAGTTTTTGTTAGGCAGGACCAGGGCAACATTTAACCTATGACTACTCTGCCCCACTACCAAGGTAACTCCCTTCTGAGAACCCTACCCAGTGATCTGTGAATCACAAGGTTCCCCCTCTGCCTGTGGGGTGAGTTATGACACTTCACGCTGTGTGAGCACTGAAGATTGCTTCTCTGTGTGTGCATTCCAGGTGGCTCTTTCCTCAGCTTCAAGTAGTTTCCTCCTCACATCTTGGCACTGACCATGCTCAGCTGTACATTTGTGGACCTACTGCTTTCTCTCTGCAGCTCCCTCCTGTAAAGACTGTACCCCGTGGACTCCATCCTATCAAGACTCTCAGTTCCCTCCTTTCAATTCAGTGGAGTGCCCTGCTGGCCTGGGTTTCTCTTCACGGGGAGGAAGCTGGGAAATTCTTTGCAGATATGACATCAGTTGTGGTAACCGTGGAAGTCACCTTGTTGGTTTTCCTCCTTTCAGAGAACACTGGCCTTAATTGCATGATTTCCAGGGTGTTGAAAAATTTTAAATATTGCATCATGACTTTTGTTAATAGTAGTTTGAATCTAGAGTGTAAATTTTTATACTATGACACTGTCTTGGTCATAAACAGAAATATTTTTAGGATTTTTTTTTTCTCCAAGATTGATTGAGTGCAAGAATTTCTGCTGAAATGGACCGTACACCCACTGTTAAATAAGCATGCAAGATGTGGTAAAAAGTGCTAACAAGCATATTCAGCTTTAATACAGCTCCCCTATAGATCATGCACAGTTTTCTCATAGGCCAGCCATTCAAGGAAACAAAAATAAATATTTTAGTGTTGTACATATCTAAATATATATTGTAATGAATGAAATAGATTTGGATTAGACATTTTAGAATTATATAAATGAAAATACTAAAGGATATTTCCTTCAAAGTGTTTTCTAAAAGACACTAAGGGAAATAAAAAAGCTAAGCCATTAATAAAAAAAGTAAAAAGTACTTAATTTGAAAGATTTTTCTAAATATGCCTCCTTCCCCTGTTGGAATTGTTTGTCAAATTGTAGTTTGTTTCTACTTAATAAATAAGTCTTTAATAAAAGGGTAGCTCCAATTTCACCTATATGTATACTTTTATATTTCTTCACACTTTTATTTTTCATCTTATATTCTGGGGCTATATACCATAAAATTTACAGAAAAGGCTGTAATTACCATTAAGCATAGGGCTACATTCTCCTTAGCAAGTCATATACACAAACAAAAAACTAATTTGGAATTGTACTTGGTATTTCAATATTTTTAGTTGCTTGGTAATTTAATTACAATGTGGTATGATTAGGGTTCTTTGTTTTTCTTGAGTAAACAGTCCATTTATCTTATTAACTTCTCTATATGGAATATGTTTCCATAAGGAGGAACAAGAAAATAAGGCCAGTCAGTTCCACAAGGTTTAGTTATCAGGTGTTTTAACTCTGAAATCAAAATACTTGAAGTTTCTTGTTTGGGTTGGAAGTATTGAAAATGTTAGATCAAGAAATGAAAACTTTGGAAAGACCTACTGCTTGATTCAGAATACATTTATTAACTCTACTATTTAAAAACTAGTTTTAAATTTCTGGATAGAATGATGCATTTCTAAGTGCCCCTAAAGGAATATTTTTCAGATTTCCCAACATGAAGAAACAAAACAAGAGAAGAAAAAATAGCAACTTCAGACAAAGAGATTAGCATGATGGCAAGAAGTGAAAAAGGTAATGATAAGTGAAAATGAGATAGAGTTGGATTGAGGAAAAAAACGATACGGTTTCAATATGTGGTAAATGTGCCCTTACTTTGTGAAAATAAATTAGCTGAGAATGCAGAATTTTCTAAACTCGAGTGTTTGGTCCTCTCTGAAGTTGGATTTCAGGCCTTAGGAAGGGATTTTCAGTAGGGAGAGAAGACCCTGGGTTTTGTCAGAATTATTAAGAGATTTCTTTTCTTTCTGTCTGTTTCCTTCTTTCTTTCTTTCTTTTTCTTTCTTTTCTTTCTTTCTCTCTCTCTTCTTCCTTCCTTCCTTCTTTTTTTTTCTTTCTTTTTTTAATTTTCTTTTTCTAACTAGACTTAGAGCAGCAACTCAACTGCCAAGAGTGTTGCTTTTGAATCCTAATTGTGTACGATTGAACCCGACTCTTCCACTACGTTTGCACAACTAGTACTGCTCAGAATGCTTATTTTCTATCCCATAGGATCTTCAGCTATAAAAGGGAATCACAACTACAAAAATCACTGGAATTTTTGTAAGTCAAAATAAGATAATCCACATAAACAGCAAGAACAGTGCTTGACACTTAAGTCCTCAACAAACATTTAATAAATATTAGCTATTATATGCTAATTATAAATTATTATATGGCTAACAATCATATATATTATATAGCTAATTGTAAGTTATTATATAACTAATAATAAAAATATTATTTATCATACATAATTATTAGCTATACGGAGTTACACTTCTAGCACAGTGTTTTATATGTAACACTTACAACTGGTGAGAAAGAAAATCAGTTGAAAATTTTAATTATTAATAAGGAAACTGGACATTTGCTCTCCACAACCCATCAGAGGATGAGTAAGCAAATAAACAAGGCATGGATTCTTCTAATCTTTACATTATCTTACCCTCTGGGCTCCCAATTTTTTAACCTTCAGGAAGTGTGAGCTAATATCCTAAAAGAAGTGAGTGAAATGCCTGTAAGTATTGTAGAGCAAAGTGACACAGATGGCAATATATTCAGAATGAATTTTGACCAGGAAAACAAGAAACCAGGAATTCATGGTGAGTAAAAGAACGTTTACAGTTACATGAAGGCATTCGAATCAAAAATCTGCATTTCGGCTGTTAATTTTATCCATCAATCTGCCAGTTAACATTACATTTTAGAAGCAGATTTGATCACTATCTACACGGGCATAAAATGAGCAAACATAGACAATCTTTTTTAAGATTGAGTAATCTTACTAAAACAATGAATGTATGACAGATTGGATATTAAAGGAATAAGGAAAGGATTCCCCACCACTGTATTCCATCTCTGAGAACAATTGCTTGGTAAATATCAAATAAATATTTCTGAGTTAATCAAGAAGACCCAGAAACACATTTATCATAAAATTACCTCCTGATAATCAAAAGGATGGATGGGAAAAGGCTCTACTACTTTAAGAAGAAAGCAGAATGAAAGCATCAGCAGATCATCCAAATCAAAGTTACTCAGTGAAAGCCAAGGGGGTTTCTGTTTGCCTGCAGGGGTCCAGCTTGTGCATCAGTCCTTCTTGTCCTTGCTCCCAGAATGCCTCCTCTCGGGACTTCAGGCTTTGGCGTCAGTCACAAAATCAACAGCCTTACAGAGACAGTTTGATCTTATCCCACAAGCATGTTAGTCAGATCTCTGCAATGAATACATGAGAGCCATGTTTAATAATATCCCAGCAGTTTTGCTTGTCTGATTAAAGAAAGCCTAATTTAAAATATAACTAGATGACAGGGATACAGTTAAGATATAACACACACACACACACACACATGTTTTTGCTCACTATGTGGCCCTTCGTAGAGTGCTGTGGTGTTACAGCTCACAGCAACCTCAAACTCTTGGGCTTAAGTGAGTCTTTTGCCTCAGGCTCCCAAGTAGCTGGGACTACAGGCTCCCGCCACAATGCCCGGCTATTTTTTGTTGCAGTTGTCAATGTTGTTTAGCTAGCCCAGACTGGGTTTGAACCCACCATGCTCAATGTATGTGGCCAGTGATGTACAGGCACTGAGCCAAAATATAATATTTTTAGAACATGACCTTGAGTATCTTCTAACTTTGAAATGAATGAACTAAATAGATAATTTTTATTAAATATTTAACACGTACAAAGCACTCTTCTAGGCTGTTTATATCTATACATTTTCATTCTACTAACATCAAGATATAGTTACTATTTTAAAAGTAATGAAAGTATACTACAGAGAGGTTAAGGAATCTGATAAAGATTAGATACTTAAAAGCTGCCAAATTAGACTTCCAACTCTAATGTAGACAACTTCAGACCCCGAGATTATGCCCTTAAATCCCTTTGCATCTTTTTTTAAATCACTTCACCTGTTCTGGAGAGTTTCATATCTCTTCTATGTTAGTATCACACGTTCTCTTTATCTATGGGCCATAATAAACTTTGATATTCAAAATCATCAAAAATGGTTTTTTATAAGTTCACAGCTACTAAGACAATTTGACGGATCGTTTGTTTTTTGCTGTTCAACAATGTCTGAATTTCTCTAGTCATACTAGCTAGGTTGACCTTGGGTGATTTAATTAAAATTTCTAAGGACCATGTGTAGCTGTGAAGATTCATCTTGCAAGCCACACATGCACCTTAGGAAAGTTAAGTAACTTATATGTATAGGAAGTGTCAATATATTTGGCTTACTATATTCTGCCTTATTCATAGCAAATAATAAGAGAATCATTGACATGGAGACGATAGAAGAGGCCAAGAAGGCGTGATTGAAGTCAGGGAGAGGGGTCAATGGAAACAATAGTACATGTGATTTAGAACACTTATGAAGAATTTTGAGAAAGGTGAACTTTTTAAAAAATTCTGAAGTAACAGCAAAAAATAAATGGAAAGAAGAAAATGAAGGAATCATTTGTTTGATGCAAGACAGGGCAGAGTCTCCTAAGAGGGTGCGTAGCACTGGTCTTGTGCCATGTGGCTGGTGCAGTCACATAGGCCCACACTGAGAAGAGCCCTGGTCTTGCTTTGCTGTCACCATTTTGAAATTCTTAATTTATGAACAATAAAACCTATGTTTTTACGTTACACTGTGCCCTTCAAGTTATGTGGTTGGCTCTGGAGAAATCTGTTCTCCAAAAAGTAAGAGAGGAGGCTGTTTTATTAAGAGAGAAGGCTTAACTTGAAGGTCATTACAGATATTGTGGGGAATAGGCTGTTATTGCCCCCCTGATAAAATGCAAATCAATGATTCATAACAAGGAACCGTTTGGAATTTGGGGAAATGAATGTAGGCATTTATTTCTCTGGGTTTCACAGAATCAGTAAACTGAGAAAAAGGAATCTCAGTGAGAAATTTCTGTGAATGAAGACTGTGATTCTAGGAGCAGGGATTCAAAAGAGAGGTTGAAGGGACAAGAAAAGGAAAGAGATTTGGCTCCGTTCTGAAGGACAGTGACAAAGGAGAGCCATGGAAAGGAAGACGTGAGGATCTCACTGGTTCCTCAGTTTGGAGACTGAAGATACAGAGGTGACTAGAGAAAATGGGGATTGAGCTGAATGTCCAATTGTTCAATAATTGTATGACGTGAACATCAAATGTGTAAAATAAAATGGTGGTGGTACATGAATAAACTGAGAATCTCCACAGGGTTATGCAGCAAGAAACCGGAAAATCATTTCCTCTCCCTGTGTTGGAGAAAAATATGGCACAGCCATAGACAGAACCATTAGGGAGTTGGAGTCCTAGAGTTAGTATTAGAATTAGCCTTCAAGTGGTTATATAAATAAGCAAAATTAAATAGCTAGGATGTGTTGGTGGAAAAATCATAAGACTAATTGGAGTAATAAACAGAATAATGAGACACAATATTCATGATATAGGAATATGAAGGCTCCACTGCTAGGCACTTACTATTTAAGAGGAAGATCTATGGTTCTTATTAGAGAAGTTTCCAGGAAATTCCTGCCAAAATTCCAGTAACTCATTAATAAGAAGTTTTCAGTTCAGCTTACTCTACTTGGGACGGA
Source organism: Nycticebus coucang (assembly GCF_027406575.1). Classification (NCBI taxonomy): domain Eukaryota; kingdom Metazoa; phylum Chordata; class Mammalia; order Primates; family Lorisidae; genus Nycticebus; species Nycticebus coucang. The sequence goes on along the minus strand of NC_069790.1, from coordinate 116,191,088 downwards.
TTTTCATTCTAGGTTTAGAGGTGATAAAGGCATCAGGGATTGAGTGGACAATACCAGTTGTTAGCAGCAGAGGTCTTCTCCTCATGAGCCTCCTTAAAGAAATGTGTACACCTTAATTTGCTCTTCCATCTATAGTTTACTCTTCTCATTTCTATTTTAACGACCTAACCATATGTCACTGGTGTTGCAGAAATGAAATTATATTTCTCACATACGTACAGGTTATTGCACAGAGGGTCACTGGCTAACCCATGAAAATTTCACACCCTTGTTCTTGTCATGAAACCAGTCACAGTGAACCTCTTTGCACGTGCCCCAGAAGAAGCCCACGGGTCTTTCAATTACAACTGTCCTTCTGGTTCTGCCAGCATCTGTCCCCTGGTAATATATACTGCACATATCTGTTTTCCTACTGGTGATCTCTTCTGTTACCCTCACTCGGACTTGGGGAGGGCATAGTTCCTTACAGGAGTACCCATAGTGTACCTAGCTTGTAGACAGTTTTCCTGATGTTTTAGGATTAAAGTAAATTTAGAATGGAGAGCAACGTGACACTGTTGCCAGAAATAGTTACCCGTAGCATACATAGGCCTGAGCATAATGTCATAATTTTAGCTGAGCTTCTTAGAATGGATTAGTCCACATTAGTCCCCACAATTAGTCTTCTCACATTTAGTATCTTAACAATTTCCATTTCAAGACTAATAACAGGCAGGCCCTGAGATGTGCGGGCAATCATTCCCACTTACATTCCAATAATCACGCCATTTTCTGACCCTTTATAATAAATAGCAAAAGCATTTTTTTCAGTGGTAATCTCACCTCTTTCCCTCGGAGCTGCTCTTTCTCTCTTCTATTCTATAGAATCCATTTCCACTAATGTTAGAGTACATTTTTGAAAGCCTGGGTTATTAAGTCCTAAATGATACTACACTTTAGACCTTGGTAATCTAGTTCAGGAAGAGTCAAGTCAAGGTCACTTCTCTCTTTTGATACTTCTAGCAACATAAGATTGAGAAAAATTCCAAACCTTCACCTGTCCCCTTGCATTGGCCTAAGGGATATGCAAATGCTCTGACAACACACACACACACACACACACACACACACACACACACACTTCCTCCCCCAAAATAAATGCTCTTGTGAAATAACAAATACCTAGGGGAACATTCTTTAAATTTGCTGTAGCATTTTATGTTAAAGACATTTTATCTATAAAATTGGACAAGTGACTCTAAAGTATATGCACCTGTAATATTTTCCCCCACTCAGGTCATTCCAAGAACAATAGGAAGCTTTAAACATTACATGTACAAATAAAAATACAAAACCAGCCATTTTTTTGTATTTATAATTATACAAAGCAGAATTTTTCTGTCAAAATTAAAATCCAGTAAAACCCCAAATATGTGAAAACATTCACAACTCCTGAGTGGAAAATTTCATTCTGTTTAAGTAGAATTTAACATTCAGTTCTCATCAGACAGTATCATGTCATACAAAGATTGATTTCTGCTCCTCCTGTTTCCTTTTGCTTCTGAATGTTGCTGTGTTTTCTGAGCTTCAGCTCCTTATCTAACTCCTTTCACATATAATCACCTATCACTTACTATCACATGTCATCCCCCAAAGAAAACACATGGACATTGGAGTATAAAAGCTGGAAATATGAGAGGAAATGTTAATTATAAAGCAACACCCAAAAAAGGAAAATACAACATAAATGGTTTAGCAGATAACCTTCAATGCCATCTACCTTCTACCTGCCTGAGGTTTCAATACTTTCTGCTTTTATATTTATAGTTCCTCCGGCAACACAACTCATTTAGTGAAGTTCCATTCAGCAAACGTGCACCAATCATTTGCTACGTGTAAAACGCTGTGAAGGAAGTAGCACTTACAGGTAACAAAGTGCTACCTTTGTTAGGGCGTAGGGCAGTCCACAAAGGAGATCACAGTTTAAAATGAGATGTACAATGTGGGCAAGTTACATTGAATTATATGCTCAAATACCAGAGGCATTAAACCCGGGGACAACACTAGGGGAAGCATGTGTAAAGGCACAGCAGTGTAGAAAGGAAGCAAAGTCGTCGTCTTCCCTCTTCTTCTGCCTTAGCTTTCCCCTTTGAATGAGAAAATAAACTAAATTTTGTGATGGTATCCATGAGAATAAAATGATGTGTAAGTATTCAAGGACATCTGGTTAGAGGAAAGATGGAATACCTGGAGCAAGTTAACGTTTCTCCACATCACACAGAAGGGAGCCAAGTATTGGGGAGAAGACAGTTTGGATGAGAAAACACAAGACCAAAGGAGCAATGTCATTCTGAAGTAGGGGAATCAGAAGCTCCCTGGAATTTCACGGTTTCAGATAATAGATAATGAGTTAATGCAACTTTATTTAAGTTTGGCTGTATGTAAACTGTTGGACTTTAAAAAATGTTTTGGACCCACCACCTCTGGCATATGAGGCCGGGAATAGGGTGCCGGCCCCATATGCAGGAAGTGGCAGGTTCAAGCCCAGCCCCAGCTAAAAACAACAAAAATAAATAAATAAACAAAATAAAATACTTAAAAAAAGTGTTTTGGAGATACTACAAACTTCTCTGTGGTCTGTATCTTAGGATGTGATACCATCAAAAGACCTGACTGTGGACATTATAAATTTGGAGGTGTTGCAGATGCATGAATGATCTTTCTGTGATCTGGAAACTGTGTGTTTGAGAAAGTCGCTAAGGATATGCTAATGATATGATTTGAAGTATCTGATCAACCAATTTGGCAGCATTTATGTTTACAGAACATTATATTCAACAACTGCAAAGCACACGTGCTTTCCAAGTGTGCATGGCATACCAGTCACCGTAGTCCATGTGCTGAGCCCAAAGGCAAATCTCTACATGTTTTAAAGTACGGAAATTATATAGAACATTATTTTCTGAACAATAATAGTATTAAATTATACATTTTAAGATATCCATAAAATCCTTCAAATTTTGGAAATGTAATAACAGAGAGTACAGAATGGAATCATAAAGGAAAATTGAAATAATTCAAGTTTACTGAAAATGAAAACACACCACAGTTCTAGAATCATACGAGGCATTGTTGTGCCTGTAGTTAATAATACTATATTGTACACATAACAATTTTTTAAAAGGTAGATATCATGTTAATTGTTCTTACTACAATGAAACTGTGTAGACTGTAGCTATAGCAGTGCTTAGAAGGAAATGCATTGCTGTGTCTACTTAGAAAATAAGAAAGGTTAAAACTAATGATCTATGTTTCCACTAAGGAAAGTACAAAAAGAAGACCAAGTTAAATGCAATCAAAGTAAATAAAAATCACAACGGAGTAAAGTAATAAAATAGAAAACAGATAAAACGATTGAGAAAAATACTAACAGCAAAAGTTGGTCTTTGAAATTTTAATAAAATTTATAAACCCTTAGTAAGAGTGATTAGGAATTTATAAGAGAGAGAGATACAAAATTTTTTAATGTCTTAAATAAAAAAAAATGGGATTACTACAAGTCCAACAGTCATTAAAAGATAAGTAAGAAACTTTAATGAAGTGTGTTTTGTCAGTAAACAAACTAACTTGAATGAAAGTCCAATTACCACAATACAAACCCCAACAAAATAGAAACAAAAAAACAGTAAAAAATTTGAAAAGAACTTGTATCTATCAAAAACTCTGGGCTTTTAATTAAAACTTTTCTACTAGCAAAACTCTGGGGCTAGAGGCTTCAAGGAAAACTCTACCGTGACTCAGTGAAGAAGTCGTTTCAATCACACCCAAAGTATCTCATAAAATAGAAGAGGTCAGATCCCTTTCCCAGTCATTTTACATGCCCCACTGTTGCTCCAATACTAAAGCCTGACAAAAACATTAAAATGTAAGAAAATTAGAGACTGATTATCTATTTGAATATGGGCACATCAAACTCAGCCTTGTGTAAATGCCAAATATAAAATCAAATGCATTTAACCATACCTGGAAAGCAAAGTTAGTTTAGGAGCTGAAAATTAGCATTAAAATAAGATAATGTAAAAATACTATATGATTCTTGCAGTACATGAAGTATGAGCATTCAAAAACTTCAACATGAATAATTTAAAAGACCTTAGTAAGTCAGTAATTGAAGAGTATTTCATTGATTGGTTATAGAGTATTTATGAAAAAGCTATACCTAAAATAGGACATAATAGTCAAATACTGAATGTCTTCTTTCAAAGCAGAAAAGAATGCAGCCATATGCGCTTTCAGCGCTTCCACTGCAAATTGTATTAGAAATGTTAATCAGTGATAATAAAATAAAAAAGTAAAAGGCATAAATTACAGAATATGTTAAACTTTCATTTTGGGAAAATGACATGATTATACACAGCATTAACCCTCTGAAATCTATATAAAAATTATACGAGTTGGATTTTGTTCCCCAAATATCAGTATATTGACAACTTAACTCCTAGTACATCATGTGAACTTACTAGGAAATTGGTGCATTGCAGATGTCACCAGTTAAGATGAAGTTGTTCTGGAGTAAATCCAGCCTCTCATCTAATGTAAGTATATATTTATAAAAAGAAGGAATTTGGACCTGTATATTCACACGGGGAGAATGCTGTGTGGAATGTACTTACGCAGCCACAAATCGAGGAACTACCAGACACTAAGAGAAAGGTCCCAGCCAGATTCTTCACTAAGGCCTTCAGAGAAAGCACCGCCCGGCCAACACCTTGATCTCAGATTCCAACCTTCAGAACTGGGTGAAACATTTATCCTGGCGAAGTCACTAAGTCTGTGATACAGGCAGTCCCTGAGTTACAAACTTCTGATTTACATACAATTTGTACTTATGAATGGAGGCTATTACCCATAAGTTATAAAAAAAATCCAACAGACATACAACTCATACTTTAAAGGGGAGTCTATTACAGGCAATAGGTAAATTACCTGTTCCAACTTACATACAAATTCAACTTAAAAACAAAACCTGTGGCTCAGTGAATAGGGCGCCGGCCCCATATACGGAGGGTGGTGGGTTCAAACCCAGCCCCAGCTGAACTGCAACCAAAAAATAGCCGGGTGCTGTGGCGGGCGCCTGTAGTCCCAGCTGCTCGGGAGGCTGAGGCAGGAGAATCGCGGAAGCCCAAGAGCTAGAGGTTGCTGTGAGTCCTGTGACATCATGGCACTCTACCGAAGGCAGTAAAGTGAGACTCTGTCTCTACAAAAAAAAAAAAAAAAAGAACAAAACCTACAGAACATATCTCGTTCATAACCCAGGCACTGCCTGTACATTTTTATGACAGACCTATACATTAATACAAATATAGTTTCTAGAACTAATACATAAATTTAGATTGTGGGAAATAGACAGTATAAACAAATAATTAGAAAAAATGTTAAATGTCTCTTATAATGGCATCACAAAACATCAATTGCCTATTAATAAATCTAACAAAAGATGTGGAAGGGCTTCACACAACCAACAAAACATTGCTTAGGTAAATGAAAGGAATTCTACAGACATACGCCAAGTACAAACTGTGATAAATTCAATGTTGTTGAGATACTCATCTTCCCTGAATTGATCTATACATCCAATGTCATCAAAGCAAAAATCTCAGCAGCTATTAGAGGAAGTGGTTGAACTGTTTCTAAAACTTACGTGAAAATGCAAAGGATCTCAAATATCTAAAAATCTCAAACATCTTATAATATTTTATAAGAGCAACAAATGTGTAAGTCTGGCGCTTTTTCCTACCACACGTTTCTGCAAGTTTACAGTAATTGAGAAGGTGTGGAATGAATGAAAAGATGGAAAAACATCAGGAATGGAGAATACAGAAATAGACACAGTACAAATAAAACAAGTCTAATTAGTCGCTAGTGTTCTTGACTCTGATCAATGCTTCCCCCCAAAACTGCTCTATGGAACACTACCCTGTTGGATGTTATTACAATCTAATGACAAACATTGTTTTTAAATATGTGAGCAAATAGCTTTGATTAACTATCAAAGAGAAACCAAAAACACCAAAACCACAGGTTTCATTAAGGCAGGAGAAGAAAAGATTCAGAGGAATTTCAATATGCACATGTTCAATACAAATCTCTAAAGAATCATTTGACTTTGGAAACTATTCCTGTAAGCATGTCCCATAAGAGAATTCTCAAGGAAAACGTTTTGAGGAACAATGGACTAAACTCATTAAATACACATATATGCAGATAAGCTACTAGAAAATCAGAAAACAAGGAATAAAACTTAAGATAGAACTTATTAATAAAGACACTGTGATCAACCCACAGAAATAAATATACATGCATGAGAAGTTTTGATGCTGACTTTAATTGCATTTAGGAGTCTTTCCAAATATCCATAAAGGGAAAAATTATGACATGTGTGAGAATTTTACATTGTATATATTATGTCTAAAATAATTATTACTTGTCCTTTCTCATTATTATAGGTTAAATGCTAAACTAAAATAAAAGTTATTCTTAGTATTAATGTTTGGTGTTAGAGGAGGTAAAAAATAGCCCCTATCTTACATTGGCTAATTATGTTAGAGATGACTTTTTAATTAGTATAATAATGGTTTGGCTGTCTAAATTCTACTTTAATTATTTGAATAGTTATTGAAATGATATATTGTTTTTGCATGTATTGATTTAACAATAATCACTACCTTATGCTGTAATATATTTTAAGACAAATCGTTTAACGGAATTTGAGTAACATGTTTGACCAAGGTATGTTCATCTGGTAAATACCAAATTGTATTTTGTCACAAGTGAATCAATTGCACATAAACTTTCACTTAGATGATTAAAAAGAAATATTAATGAAAATGGCATATTTACTTCATGTATTCATGTAGGAATGGCAAAAGTATTACGAGTATTTTAGCATCCCTGCTAATAAATATTTCGTACTTATTGTGATGAGTTTAGGAGTTTTGCAAAGTGATGTAATTTTATAACCATTTCCAAACACATGCTGTAAATATTTTTCACTCATGTACATTACTTGAAGACGTTCAAGAATGCCAGATTAAGAACTGATCAGGCAGTAAGATTTCTTTTTACTATGATTAATGTGCATGCGTCACTCCAGAACTCCATATTTATTTACATTGTATTTTCCCTGTGTGTCAGACCATTTTCTCTGTGTTCAGACCATTTTCTCCATGTGTCTGTGTCTAAATTTCCCCCTTTTTATAGAACAGCAGCCATCTTTGATTCCATAATGGCTTCATTTTAACGTAATTACTCCTATAAGATTCTAGTATTTCCAGATAATTCCAAATTATGACAAACTGGGGGTTAGAACTTCAACATACTTGGGGGGGGGGTTGATGGGATGCAAAGCAAAATATACTAGTGTCTTTCAAGAAATTTATTTTTTAATCTAAGTTGTTCAATATATTGATATATAATTTTTTAAATACCACCTTATTTTACTTTTAATATTTGTACAATTTCTACAGATGTCAATTATGTCATTCCTGGTATTGATAATTTGTGTTTTGTATCTTTTTTTTTAATTAAGTCATTTGTACATAGATCATAAATACATTTATGCCATTATGGGATTTAATGTGTTGATTATTTGTACAATTGGAGTGCTTACATCCTACTGGTCAACATAGCCTTCACTTCATTTACCTAATTACATGAAGACATTTGTGTTCTACACCTGATAGATCTAACTTGTACTGCAATATGTTCCATAGGTGTGGTCCCCCTACTGACCCTCGCTCTATCAACTTACCCCCTTCCCCCTCCCTCCCCTTCCCTCCTTCATCCTAGGCTATAGTTGTGTTTCATTTTTCATATGCAAGTGTGAGTGATTATAAATTGGTTTCACAGTAGTAAATGAGTACATTGGATTTTTTTTTCCATTCCTGAGATACTTTACTAAGAAGAATATTTTCCAGCTCCATCCATGTAAACATAAAAGAGGTAAAGTCTCCATTTTTTAATGCTGCATAGTATTCCATGATATACATATACCACAATTTATTAATCCATTCATGGGTTGATAGGCACTTGGGCTTCTTCCATGACTTGGCAATTATGAATTGAGCTGCAATGAACAATCTGGTGCAAATAACTTTATTGTCAAATGATTTTTGGTCCTTTGGATATATTCCTAGAAGAAGAATTGCAGGATCAAACGGCAGGTCTACCTAAAGGAATCTACAGATTTAATGCAGTCCCTATTAAAGCACCTCTGTCATACTTTAAAGATCTGAAAAAATTAGTACTTCATTTTATATGGAAACAGAAAAAAACCTCAAATATCCAAGACATTACTCAGAAATAAAAACAAATCAGGAGGAATCACGCTTACAGACCAGACTATACTATAAATCAATAGTGATCAAAACAGCATGGTACTGGCACAAAAATAGAGAGGTAGATATATGGAACAGAATTGAAGACCAAGAGGTGAACCCAGACACTTATCATCATTTGATTTTTGATAAGCCTATTAAAAATATAAATTGGGGGAAAGAGTCCCTATTCAATAAATGGTGCTGGTGAATTGGCTGGTGACCTGTAAAAAACTGAAACTGGACCCACACTTTTCTCCTCTAACAAAAATTGACTCTCACTGGTTAAAGGACATAAACTTTCATGTTTAAACACTTAAACACGAAACTATAAAAATTTTTAGAGAGAGTACAGGGGAAACGCTTGAAAAAATTGGCCTAGGAGAATACTTTATGAGGAAGACACGGGGGCAATTGAAGCAACATCAAACAATGCATTACTGGAATCTGACCAAATTAAAAAGCTTCTGCACTGCCAAGAACACACCAAGTAAAGCAAATAGACAGCCCTCAGAATGGGAGAGGATTTTGTAAGTTATACTTCCAACAAAGGTCTAATAAACAGAATCCACAGAGAACTCAAACTTATTACTAAGAAAAAAAACAAGTGATCCCATTTCATTGTGGGCAAGAGACATGAACAGAAGCTTCTCAGAAGAAGACAGGCGCATGGCCTACAAACACATGAAAAAATGCTCATCATCTTTAATCATCAGAGAAATGCAAACCAAAACTACTCTGAGATACCATCTAACTCTAGTAAATGCTTTGTATGTTTTTTCCTATCCAGTATTGCTAGTTTTTCAATATTTGTCTCTTTTCTTTTCCTTGATTCCCTCTCTGATCCTAATTAGTACCTTTTTGTAATTAATTTGCAGTTATGTTGCTTTTAATTTTCTATTTACCTAAGGTAGAAGCTACAATCATGTGTTTAAGATCCCTTTACACGGGCAGCGCCTGTGGCTCAGTGAGCAGGGCGCCGACCCCATATGCCGAGGGTGGCGGGTTCAAACCCGGCCCCGGCCAAACTGAAACCAAAAAATAGCCGGGCGTTTTGGTGGGTGCCTGTAGTCCCAGCTACTCGGGAGGCTGAGGCAAGAGAATCGCTTAAGCCCAGGAGTTGGAGGTTGCTGTGAGTGTGTGAGGCCACGGCACTCTACCAAGGGCCATAAAGTGAGACTCTGTCTCCACAAAAAAAAAAAAAAAAAAAGATCCCTTTACACTTCTACAGTAATCCCCTCTAATCCACAGCATGTATGTTAGGAGACTCTCCGGGGATGCCTGAAACTGCAGATACCGTGGAGCCTACAGATACTGTAGTTTTTCCTATACCCACAACATGGCTGTAACTATTGTAGTTTGAAGTATAACAGCAAAAATAACACAAATTTCTTTTTTCTTCTTCACAATTTCACAGATACAAGATTTGTTCAAACCACAGATCTTAGCAATGCCACCCTACCATTTCTTTCTTTCCTTAAGTTGAGAACTTCAAACTTTTCACTGAGAGAAAGAAACTTATGGCTTCTCTGTGGCATATTTGAACTGCCAGCATCCCTACCCTTGCACTGGCACCATTATAAAATAAAATAAAATGAAATCGCTTGAACACAAGCACCCTGATGCTACAGCAGTTGATTGGATATCTGAGTTGGCTGCTGATTAACTAACAGGTCTGTGTTCTACACTGCAGAGAAATGATGGAGAGAGAGATGATTCATGGCCTGGGAGGACAGAGTGGGAAGGTGCATCACACAATTTAAAATTTATGAATAATTTATTTCTGGAATTTTCCATTTAAAATTTTCAGACCACATTTGACTGAGGGTAACTGAAACTATGAAAAATGAAACTGAATAGAAGAGGGCTACTGTCTGCTATCCAGTGAAATTTCCCCCTGAATAGTGCTCTAAGTGTATTCCACAAACTCAGATGTGTAGTTTTTTAATGTTCATTCAATTTAAAATGCATTCCAATTTCTCTTTTAATTTCCACCTTGACAGATGGGTTCTCAAGAAGTGGGTCCTTTAGTTTCCAAGTATGTGGAAATTCTTTAAGTAAGTTTTTGTTCTCGAATTATGATGTAGCAAGAAGACTATTTTTTTTATTTTCTTAAAGTTTATTGAGAGTTGTCCAAGAATAGAGTCTGTCTTAGTAAATGTTTTGTGTGCACTTGAACACAATGTATATTCTGCTATTATTGAATACAGTGTTCTATAAATCAAAATAAATAAATAAAATAAATCTTGATCAAGTTACTTTGATCAAGTTGGTTGATATTGTCCAAACCTTCTCTCCATTGACTGTCTATGTGTCTTATGTTGAAATTTCTCACTTTAATTGTGGATTTTTCTATTTTTCTGTCTAGTTTTATCAGTTTTTCTCTCATTTTTTAAAGCCCTCTTAAACACATAAACCTTATAAATATTTTTAGATATTCTTTATCAATTGACTTCTTTATAATTAGAAAACTACCTTTATCCTAACTATATTCTTTGCTCTGACATTCCTCTTATCTGAAGTTAAGTAGTTCTGCCTCAGCTTTTGGGATTAGTCTTAGTGCATCTCCTTCTTTTACAGGTCTTTGTGTTTGAGATGTACACCTTCATCGGCAATGTATAATTAGGTATTTTTTTTGTTTGTTTGTTTAGTGGATCTAAGCATCTCTTTCTATTGGCTATGTAGAACATTTACTTTTTTCTATTAATTTGATATGATTAGGATTAAACATATCAAATTTCTGTTCATTTTTCACTAGTCTCATTTGTTCTTTCTTCCATTTTTCTCCTTTATTTCTGCCTTCTTTTTTACCTACTAAACGTTGACAGTGCATTTATTTTATGTTTGGTGTCTTAACATCTGTAACTCATTGCTTTCTTATTCTAGGAAGGTAATGTGTTTACATTATGCATCTTTAATTGATCTCAAACTCTTTCAAGTTATTATGACATTACATATATGGCATAAGAATTTTATATTTGTATTCTTCCATTTATTCCCTCCTACCCTATGTCTTATTTTTGTAGTACATTTTTAACATGTTTTAAACTTTACCCTAAATTACTATATTTTCTATTGTTGCCATTGTTATCTTATTCACAAGTCATAAAACCCATATTTTTATTGGTTCTAAATAGTAAATTATCTCTTAATTGTATCTAAATCATAAGAAAGTAATCTTATAGTTTATTATAAGATGTCGACATTTTCATTGCTTTTGTTTGTTTTTATAGAAACATCTTTCCATCTATTGTGATACTCCTCTCTAAAGTTCTTTGATCTTTATAGTACTTTGAGTCTTGTGGTGATTTATTTCAGCTCTTATATGTATGTATAAAAATGTCTTTAGTACTCATTTTTGAAAAATTTTTTGGCTGGTTATAGCATTCAGTGCTGACTTTTTTTTTTTCTTTCAGGTCTATAAAAATGTTGCTCCACTCTCTTCCCACTTGCATTGTTTCCAGCAAGAAATCTCCTGTCATTCTTATATTTATTCTGCTGTATTTAATTTGTCTTTTTACTTTTGCTGATTTTAAGAATTTATCTTGATCACTTTTTTATTAATTTGTTTTTAATGTACTGAGGTACAGATTTTTTATGTTTATTTTTCTTGTGTTTTGTTGAGAATCTTGGGATCTACGGGTTATAATGCATTCCATTGACTTTAGAAATGTTTGACTTTTTTTCAAATATTATTTCTGTATCCCTTTCTTTTTTGTGTAGACTCTACTTGCACATTTATTTTATTTAAATATGTCCTAACCCTTACTATTCATGTTTTAGGTTCTCTTTTTGTTCTATGTCTAATTTTAGACAAACTCTCATGATATGTTTTCAGATTTGCCAATATTTTCTCCTGCAGAGCTTTATCTTTTATTATATCATCCAGTGAATGTCTCATCTCATGAGTTTTAGTTTTTGTCTCTAGAGGATTTTACTTGGGCCATTGCTTATCTTCTGTGTGTCTTTTGTTCACTTTTTCAACTTAATAAATGCATTCATAGTAAATGTTTTAATTTATCTCTTAAGAGTAAAGTCCGTTTTAGTTCTGAATTACTTTCTATTGGTTTATTTTTCTCTTTAGGAGCATTTTCTTACTTCTTTGCATTGCTGGTAATTTTCATTGGATGCAGAATTTGGGGATTTTTTTTTTTTTTTTTTTTGGTGTAGGATATTTTAATAACCCTACAAATATTGAGTTTTTTGCTTTGAGATTCAGTTAACGTGGAAGCAACTTTGCCCTTTAGATCTTGCTCAGAAAGTTTATAAGATGAGACCAGAATAGGGCTAAGCCTAAGGCTAGTCATTCTCCATTTGTGAGGCAAGACCTTTGTCTATCTTCTCAACAGACTGCTCTTGATCTTGAGGCTTTCTATCCTGGCTTTTGAGAACTGACACTATTTCTAACCCTGCATGCACTGTAGGTACACTTATGGCTAACATCATTTAAAGTGTCTAGTAGTACTTTTTATGCGTGTGCTAATTTGTACTTTGCTGGTCTCCAGAGTGCTGTCTCTGTTCAGTCCCTTGATCCCAATAGCATGTCCTGTGAATTCTAGCCACCCTGTTCTACATGCACTCTTTGCTTCTGAAGAAACAGAAGTGAGAGTGCAGGACTAGGATTGACCTAGCTTCTCCCTCTTTTTTTCAAAGATTAGAAATTCACTCAAGGCAGTTACTTTGGGTAAGCATAATGTTCACTTATTCATTCACTGATTCTCAAGGATTTCTATCCCTCATTACCTAATAGCTACTATCTTTAAAATCATTTTTCCATTAATTTGCTTTATATTTTAGTTGTTTCAAACAATAGTGTAAACCCAGTCTCTATTATTTTATTTTTATGTAGGCTAAGGCATAGTTTACTTTTAAAAAAGTTTTGCTTCAAAATACATTGACTGATACAGAGACAAAGAATGTATAAATGTACTCAATAAAAATTTCTATTGAATTATTATAATATAACACAAATACTTATCTATTATAATAAGCACATGCCCTCTCAAAATATTTTAATCAATGAATATGATATTCTCCAGGATAAAGACTTCAGAAAAAGAAAGTGTTTCTCAGATTTCATGTTCATTTCATTGTATTTTTAATATTGTGGTCCAATCACAACCAAATACATAACTGAGAAAATTCAACTTACATCTGAAAAAATATCCTAAGGCTATCCATAGATTTTACTTTATTTTATTGTCTAAGTTAAAAATAGACAAAGAATATTGTCCTTGGTGAAAGTAAAATCATTACAAAAATGAACTGTCCTTAGTAATATGTGGCTAAATTTATCTATTTTTGTTATTTTACATTATGAAATAGTCTTTAAAAATTGAAGTTTCTTTTAAATGTCGTTTCAAATAAATAGGTTATCTGCAACTGACGTGAAACTAAAGTGTTCCTAAAGCCAAGCAGGTATTCTAATCCAGAAATTTTGAAGACACAGCATTATTTAAAATTTATATCACTTTTGTTTGACACTTTATTTGGTCTTTTCAAAATAAGAATAAAGTAAAAATAGGAAAGTATTTTTCTTATCCTGATAGGAATAAATTATTTCAATTTGTAATAGAGTGACAGGAAATCTCTGGTATCCTTTGAGTAATAACAGCACATGGAAATATTGTGAGGTGGGTGACATCAGCTTCTATCCCTTTAACCCGCTGTTGCCACCACTAGCTTCATGCCCCCTCCTGTGTTTGACCTTTTCCCTTTAGGCATCATGTGCTGTGATTATATTAGATTCTTTACTTACACTAAAGAGTCAAAACATGGTCTTCAGATAACTTAATATTGTACTGACAATTATGTCTTGCAAAAAGAAAACTTTTAGGCCAAAGTAATCATATTAAAATAGTAAAATTAGAGAAAATTGGCAATGATGAAGGAGATAAGTTTTAGCTGCATATTTTCCTATATATATTCAAATGAAGTTTTATTATGTGTGATTCGTTATTGTACTACATACATTTGCAAAATATGAAAAATATGAATACGATTGCTATACTTTAAGGATTTGTCAAATTATTTACAACCATTTACAACAAAGCAATTTTTACATCTCATTAGTTACACATTATAATATTAGATAAATTTTAATTAACCATTTCATATAAAATAATCTTGAGCAAACATTAACCTGAGGAGGGACACAAAGAAGGGGGATAAAGAGGGAGAGGAGGGAACCCGGCCTGCCGAAGCAAGAAGTCTGCAGGACGGATAAGAAGGTGGGTCTGAAGTAAGCCAGGTGACCAGTGACCATTAGAAAGAGACAGTCAGTGACCAGCAGAAAGGGCAGTACTGCGTGGACGTATGGAGAGGCCAGACGTGCAGCCAGTTTCAAACTGAGAATATTTTTTTTTTTTTTTTTTTGTTGCAGTTTGGCCGGGGCTGGGTTTGAACCCGCCACCCTCGGCATATGGGGCCGGCGCCCTACTCACTGAGCCACAGGCACCGCCCCAAACTGAGAATATTTACGCTGCCCCAGACCTTTGCCTCTCAGCCGCTCTCACTTTTTCTCCATCGTGAGAGGGACTCACTTCCAAGTGCTCTTAGCTCTTCCTGAGTAAAATCTCTTTCTGCTGCCCCCACTTGTGCAGGTTCTTTTGCTCTCTATCTGCCCTGCCTGGGCAGCTCCAGTTTATTTTCCGTTTCCATTAGTTTTTACTTTCAATTACTACCACCTCTCACTTGAACTTTCTAGCTCAGCCAAGTAATCAAACCAGACCAGCAGGGTTCAGGGAACCAGGACGCCCACCTCCGAACACAACCCATGTTTTGTGCCCTAAAGCTACAAATCCCTCCTTACCTGGGGATTGCCTGGAGGACAATTCCTTTTCCAGAGCTCACCATAAGTTATTTTTCTTGTGTTGGCACCATTCAATTTCTTTTTACTCTTATAAAATATTATTTTATAGAATCAGAAGATAAATAAAATAAAGTTATCCTGAAACATGGAGCATGTTTGAATTTCAATATACTCAATGTGTAACTGAGTCTTAGCCTCACTCTGAAATTTCCTTGTGGATGGATGTATTATTTTTTGAAAGAACATATGAATATGATAAAAGAGCTGTTTTAGTTAAGCCATCTCCATTACCTTTCATGAAAATCCAACTAAAGTTTTCTGAAAAGGATACAAAGATTATTAAATATACCTTAGGCACCTGTGAACACGAGCTTTCATATTTGTGTTAACTGCCTCAAAACAAACCTCCAGCTATAATAAAGAAGTACTTCTTTGCTTTCTTCTTTTTAAAAACATAGACAGGAAATTTTAAGAACCCAATTAATCTCAAAAGATTCACAGTGGTGTTTTAGAATAGATATTGAAACGATAAATTCATTTCCCAACAGCTGTTTAAAAAAAGAAAAGCTTATACTTTTAGGAACAGGGGCATAGTCTAATCTCATTTAAGACAAATTTCAGGTTCTGTTATTACAGATATTTTGTTCATCACTTCTTGAATAATTTAAATGATGAAATGTGCCCTGGAGGGGGGGAAGCTAAGTTCCTCAGTCAAATAAGTAGGCTAGGTTTTTGAAACAAACAGTTATTAATATCTTCCACATAAATGTATTACGAATAATGATTCATTTTCTGTAGAGTTAAGGAACTATATGCCTTCGTGTATTTTCTTTCTCTTGTTTTGCTGCCTCAATCCCTAGGCTATAAGAGATATTATGTAATACATTTTTATTTGGTTACCCTAAAGTATAGTATGCATACATACATATGTATTTATTTTTTCTAAGCTGTATATAATTAATATTTCCTCTACCATCTAAGCAAAAGGGGGTGAACATAAGTTGAATGGTCTGACATAATAAAATCAGAGTGTGGGCCAAAATAAAATTTCTTTTTTTTTTTTAGAGACGGAGTCTCACTTTATCACCCTGGGTAGAGTGCCGTGGCATCACAGCTCACAGCAACCTCCAGCTCTTGGGCTTAGGCAATTCTCTTGACTCAGCCTCCCGAGTAGCTGGGACTACAGGTGCCCACCACAACACCCGGGCATTTTTTATTGCAGTTTGGCAGGGGCTGGGTTTGAACCCGCCACCCTCAGTATATGGGGCCAGCACCCTACCCATTGAGCCACAGGTGCTGCCAGGGAAAATAAAATTTCTTTATCTTTTCCCTATCCCCTGACCTCCCATAGACATATCTAGTTGGCTGATATTCAAAGGTGTACTCCTGACCTCAGAATCTCCTACTATTACAGTGTTGTCAATGTTGCCAGTGCAGCTGATGGAGGATTCCAGGAGAAAATGATAGCCAGCTGGTTGTGTGGTGAGTTTGGGGGCTGAGAAAGAGTTGTCCCAGCTGTATGAGCAGGCTCAGTGGTGACCAGACTCCCTCATCTGCGTATATTTTGACATCTGTGTTTTCCTTAGTGGCAACGTTCTTCCAGTGCATAAAGTACAAATCACAAATCAATATGTTGTTGAATTCCTTCTAGTCTTTTTTTCCCCAAAATTACTTATATCTTTCCCCTTCTTGGTATGTATTACAATTGCCAAGATCTTAATACTTTGTACCCAGAACACTGCCCTATCTCTCCACTGGACCTCACCAAACCTCTCACCACCTATATGACCCCTACTTTGGGAGTTTCTTTCTTATCCTAGATTAGATTTCCAAAATGCTAATGATGCTCATAGTCTCATTACAAAAAGTCCTACTGAACATCATGTTGCTGGACAAAGGTCATGAGATTTCACGTTGCATTAATTGTATGCCATACTCCCTCCCTAATGCGTTCTATTTGTCTGCCGCCTGTAACATGAGCGTTCTGATTCGAGCAACTAGGGCCAAAGCGAATCCAACTAAATTCTTTACCACACATGCATCTGGTATACACCGATCTCCTGCCCAGCACCAGACAAAATGCACATACAATGTTTATAAATGTAACAATATAGCATTATTATGAAAATAAAAGTTTAGAGGGAAAATGTAGTGTTTATATCTCCCAGTATCATAATTTGTTTGTACCATAGGTATATTTTCTGAAGACTCTGAACTCATGTGTGGGCTGTCAGCTTATAGAATTCAAATGGAGGAATTCTGACAAATAATGTGTATGTTGCATTCATATCTTAAACTGAATTGCAAATGGAATAATCATGTTCTATTGAGCATCTTTTAAATTCATCTATACCAGGCAATTTAGATTTCTGTAGTTCTGTAATTCTACTCAATTCAATATTTTATGCTAAAAGACTCTTTTAGAATAAAAATAGGCATTTGAAGACTTGAAGGGATAGTTTGCAATGAATTTCAGAATCTGTAAGTCTCTGAATATATTCCCCTGTTAACACTATTATAGCATGTATACAGTTAATATTCATAAATTCCATTAAAGATTCTAGTGAAATCATCATTTAATTTATTTTGACATTATGTGTGTCATATGAAAACCACATTCAAAAGCCATATTATAATGCTAAAGATATAAATTATCTTGGTAAATATAAGCATTTATCCTCTTCATAATGTTATTTTCTCTCTTATTTGAACACAATCAATTTTACTTTAGGTAAAGAAAAAATTACTAAAACAAAATTAACTTTTATATTTCAAACATAAAATATTCACATATTTAAAAATGATATAAAATATTCTTCCTGATATTTTTTCATTTTCTATTTTATTTATGATATAGTAATAAAATAATATGAAATGCTGATATATAAATATCTTATGGAAAGTGTATCATTCTTTTAAATTGAGACATTAAACCATAAAACACATCTCTTTAAATTAATATTTGATTATCTTGCTGTCTCCCCTGAAATATTTGTCAAGTGTAATATTTGAGCAATGTACTACTAATCATAAGAACTTTTTAACATTGCAACAATATCCCAGGCATCGAAGTGACCAAAAGAAATATCCATTAGAGAAGGCGGAGCAAGATGGCAGCCGAGTAACAGCTTCCTTGCATCTGAGCACCGTGAGTCTGGGGATATAGGACTCCAGGCATCTCTGGCTGGTGGGATCTGCCTATAATCACCCCTGAGAGGATACAGGGAGTCAGTGAGAGACTTCTGGACCCCAAGAGGAGGACTAAAACAGTGGAAAACGAGCAAGTGGTCGCGTGTGTTCAATCCGTCTAAACCCGCCCACGACTGTAAGTTCAGTAGCAGCGAGACTGCAAACCAGAAAGGCCTTACCTGTGAACTGTTTTGGTGTCTTTGGACTTGGCACTCAGCTGAACTGCCTTGGGGAGAGCCTGAGCGGGAGTGCGGAGAACTTTGGCCTTTGGCTAGGGCCCCAGTCTGAGCCGCTGAGCCAGGCGGAGTTAATAGTGTTTGGCTCTGGGTCACGGGCAGACATTGTGAGCCATCTGCCCCGGCAAGCTCCGCCCTCAGGGTCGCAGAGCAAGAATTGGGTGGGAGCTGGTAACCCAGCGACCAAGTAGCCTAAGGGCGGGGTCTGAGCCGCCTTGCAGCCCTAACCCTCAGGGGCAGAGTGAGACCGGTTTTGGCACACAGGGTAAGTGGATAGCCACTTTAGCAGTGATTCCAGCGACAAGCACTTCCCTGAGAAAGCTTCTGCTCAGTAAGTGAACAAGTTCAAAGTGCCTTTAAGTGGGCTGAAGAGAGATTTAGGGTGTCTACCTGCTGGGGTTTGAGAAACTAGCAGCCCCCAGTCGTATCAAAACTGTGATTAACATCTCATACCCCAGAAGACCACGTGTTGCCCAGACAATATTCAATAACATATACATATTGCTTTGTTTTTGGTTGTGTTTTGTTTTTTTTTGGTTTGGTTGTTTTTTTTGATGTTGTGGAATGTTGTTTTGTTTTTTAAGTTCAACCTTTTCCATACAGATCCTTTTTCTTTCTCAATTTTTCTAGTTTAATTATAATTTCCCATTGCTGCCTATTTCAATATTTAGAACTTCATTTTTGTTAGTGTGTTTACCACTATTATTTGGATTTTCCAGCCAATTTTATCCCGTAAAGTTTTCTGTTTGCTTGTTTTGGTTTGATTTATAGCATTTTTGTCTTTCCTCTCTAATTGGTGGAGGTGGGGTACTGTGTCTGATCAGGTTAGCAAAGAGCTGCTGACCTCAAGGGAACCACCCAACTGGGCACCCCCAGAAGGTGGTTTTTTTTTTAAGGTTGTATCAAAGTACCCTACTGTACACCTATATTGCTCTGTCTCCCTCTTTCTGTGCCTCTCTTCTTTTTGTCAATATTCCTTTCACCCACCCCCTCTCCTTTCTCTATTTTTCTTTTTTTTTTTTTTTCCTTATCACTCGGTCCTCCTTTCTTTCATCCCTTTTTTGCTCTTAAACCTTCTCACCCTTCTGGTCCTGTAACCCTTAGTCCACAGGCACGAGAACTTAAAGAGCAAGAGGAAGTGAAAGGAAAATTAGGGCAAGGAAACAGATAAAAGAAATCACCCATGAGGAAGAATCAGCAGAAAACTCCGGGCAACATGAAGAACCAGTCCAGAACAACCCCGCCAAGGGACCATGAGGTAGCTACTGCAGAGGATTCCACCTATACAGAAATGTTAGGAATGACAGAAAGGGAATTTAGAATACACATGTTGAAAACAATGAAAGAAATGATGGAAACAATGAAGGAAACTGCTAATAAAGTGGAAAATAACCAAAAGGAAATCCAAAAACAGAATCAAATCAGAGATGAACGATATGAAGAATATAAAAAGGATATAGCAGAGCTGAAGGAAATGAAACAGTCAATCAGGGAACTTAAAGATGCAATGGAAAGTATCAGCAACAGGTTAGACCATGCAAAAGAAAGAATTTCAGAGGTAGAAGACAAAGTTCTTGAGATAACTCAGATGGTAAAAGAGGCAGAAAAGAAGAGAGAGAAAGCAGAACGTTCACAGTCAGAATTATGGGACTTTATGAAACGTTCCAACATACGAGTTATAGGAATTCCAGAAGGGGAAGAAGAATGCCCCAGAGGAATGGAAGCCATACTAGAGAATATTATAAAAGAAAATTTCCCAAATATCACCAAAGATTCTGACACACTGCTTTCAGAGGGCTATCGGACCCCAGGTCGCCTCAACTCTAACCGAGCTTCTCCAAGACACATTGTGATGAACCTGTCCAAAGTCAAGACAAAAGAAAAGATTTTGCAAGCTGTCAGGAGTAAGCGCCAGTTGACCTACAGGGGCAAATCCATCAGAGTGACCGCAGACTTCTCTAATGAAACGTTCCAAGCAAGAAGACAATGGTCATCTACCTTTAATCTACTGAAACAGAACAATTTCCAGCCCAGAATTCTGTACCCTGCTAAGCTAAGCTTCAAAATTGATGGAGAAATCAAATCATTTACGGATATACAAACATTGAGGAAATTCGCCACAACAAGACCAGCTCTACAGGAAATACTTCAACCTGTTCTGCACACTGACCACCACAATGGATCAGCAGCAAAGTAAGAACTCAGAAATTAAAGGACAGAACCTAACCTCCACACTGATGCAAAAGATAAAACTAAGCAATGGACTCTCACCAAATAAGACGAATAGAATACTACCACAATTATCAATTATCTCAATAAATGTTAATGGCTTGAATTCCCCACTGAAGAGACATATATTGGCTGACTGGATTAAAAAACACAAGCCATCCATTTGCTGTCTGCAAGAAACACACCTGGCTTCAAAAGACAAATTAAAGCTCCGAGTCAAGGGTTGGAAGACAATTTTTCAGGCAAATGGAATTCAGAAGAAAAGAGGAGTTGCAATCTTATTTTCAGATACATGTGGATTTAAAGCAACTAAAGTCAAAAAAGACAAAGATGGTCACTTTATATTGGTCAAGGGAAAACTACAACAAGAAGACATTTCAATTCTAAATATCTATGCACCCAATTTAAATGCTCCCAGATTCTTGAAACAGACCTTACTCAGTCTGAGCAATATGATATTTGATAATAACATAATAACAGGGGACCTTAACACTCCTCTTACAGAGCTGGACAGATCCTCTAAACAGAAATTAAACAAGGATATAAGAGACTTAAATGAGACCCTAGAACAACTGTGCTTGATAGACGCATATAGAACACTGCATCCCAAAGATAAAGAATATACATTCTTCTCATCACCGCATGGAACATTCTCCAAAATTGATCATATCCTGGGACACAAAACAAATATCAACAGAATCAAAAGAATTGAAATTTTACCTTGTATCTTCTCAGACCATAAGGCACTAAAGGTGGAACTCAACTCTAACAAAAATGCTTGACCCCACCCAAAGGCATGGAAACTAAACAATCTTCTGTTGAATAACAGATGGGTGAAGGAAGAAAGAAAACAGGAAATCATTAACTTCCTTGAGCATAACAACAATGAAGACACAAGCTACCAAAACCTGTGGGATACTGCAAAAGCAGTTTTGAGAGGAAAATTCATCGCTTTAGATGCCTAGATTCGAAAAACAGAAAGAGAGTACATCAACAATCTCACAAGAGATCTTATGGAATTGGAAAAAAAAGAACAAACTAAGCCTAAACTCAGTAGAAGAAAAGAAATATCCAAAATCAAATCAGAGATCAATGAAATTGAAAACAAAAGAATCATTCAGAAAATTAATGAAACAAGGAGTTGGTTTTTTGAAAAAATAAATAAAATAGATAAACCATTGGCCAGACTAACGAGGAATAGAAATGTAAAATCTCTAGTAACCTCAATCAGAAATGATAAAGGGAAAATAACAACTGATCCCACAGAGATACAAGAGATCATCTCTGAATACTACCAGAAACTCTATGCCCAGAAATTTGACAATGTGAAAGAAATGGATCAATATTTGGAGTCACACACTCTCCCTCGACTCAGCCAGGAAGAAATAGAGCTCCCGAACAGACCAATTTCAAGCACTGAGATCAAAGAAACAATAAAAAAGCTTCCACCTAAAAAATGCCCTGGTCCAGATGGCTTCACTCCAGAATTCTATCAAACATTCAAGGAAGAGCTTATTCCTGTACTGCAGAAATTATTCCAAAAAATTGAGGAAGAAGGAATCTTCCCCAACACATTCTATGAAGCAAACATCACCCTGATACCAAAACCAGGAAAAGACCCAAACAAAAAGGAGAATTTCAGACCAATCTCACTCATGAACATAGACGCAAAAATTCTCAACAAAATCCTAGCCAATAGATTACAGCTTATCATCAAAAAAGTCATTCATCATGATCAAGTAGGCTTCATCCCAGGGATGCAAGGCTGGTTTAACGTATGCAAGTCTATAACCGTTATCCACCATATTAACAGAGGCAAAAATAAAGATCACATGATCCTCTCAATAGATGCAGAAAAAGCATTTGATAAAATCCAGCATCCTTTTCTAATTAGAACACTGAAGAGTATAGGCATAGGTGGCATGCCGCACCCACGGCACCACAGCCGTAGTGAGGCGGCGCTGTCCGCGTTCTAGAACGACGGGAAGGTGGATTGTGCTCCATGGAGCTTAGCCCCCAGCGCCCCCAGTATGCACAGCATCAGAAATGTTGCCTAGCATGCTCAGTTACCCGCTTAAGTTTAAAGATTGTGGCATCTAGTAGAAATATATGTTCATGTGATTGTTGTTCTGTGTGAGAGGTCTGTTTATACTGATAAATGAGCAATATATACTTTGTCACGAATGAACACAATGCACTATTGATCCAGATATAGTACAACTTTACATAACCTCCCACAATAAGGTTTTGTTCAAAACATCTTACTTCACCAATTTTTCATAATTAATAGAAATCAATAGAGTAGTTTAATGTTTAACAAGCATTCAATTATGAATCAAAGTATAGTTACTAATAGAAATAAAAACATATAGAAAATATATAGAAATAGTCAAGCATTATACATAAAGAATATGTCAAGCTATTTTTAAAAGATTACGGGGAGCTAAGAAAAGTTACAAACATTGACATTCTTAAGATAAGAAGAAATAAGCAGGTTTCACTGATAACCACCACCCTCCGAAGAGTGGCCTTGAAAGCATGTAATGCATGATAAACCGCATAACCGCATATCTGGGCACAAAGATAACGTGCAAGCGTAAACAAAATAAAAAGTGCATTGTTTAAACCCTGTAAAGAAAATGTATAAATACCAACATGTGCTCTCAGTAAAATTGCAGCTGCATACTCCAACCCGTAGTGTGTCAGACTGTCATTCCTGCGCCGACCTCTCAACCTTCCTCACTCCTTCTCCCTGCTCTCCCTCGGACTGAAGCCCACCGACTGGGTGGTCCTTGGCAGTGGCACATTTCTAAAACTGATTGAAGCTATCTATGACAAACCCACAGCCAATATTTTACTGAATGGAGTAAAACTCAAAGCTTTTCCTCTTAGAACTAGAACCAGACAAGTTTGTCCTCTGTCACCTTTACTATTCAACATAGTGCTGGAAGTTCTAGCCAATACAATTAGGCAAGACAAGGAAATAAAGGGAATCCAAATGGGAGCAGAGGAGGTCAAACTCTCCCTCTTTGCTGATGACATGATCTTATACTTAGAGAACCCCAAAAACTGAACCACAAGACTCCTAGAAGTCATCAAAAAATACAGTAATGTTTCAGGATATAAAATCAATGTCCACAAGTCAGTAGCCTTTGTGTACACCAATAACAGTCAAGATGAGAAGCTAATTAAGGACACAACTCCCTTCACCATAGTCTCAAAGAAAATGAAATACCTAGGAATATACCTAATGAAGGAGGTGAAGGACCTCTATAAAGAAAACTATGAAATCCTCAGAAAGGAAATAGCAGAGGATATTAACAAATGGAAGAACATACCATGCTCATGGATGGGAAGAATCAACATTGTTAAAATGTCTATACTTCCCAAAGCAATCTACCTATTCAATGCCATTCCTATCAAAATACCAACATCGTACTTTCAAGATTTGGAAAAAATGATTCTGCGTTTTGTATGGAACCGGAAAAAACCCCATATAGCTAAGGCAGTTCTCTGTAACAAAAATAAAGCTGGGGGCATCAGCATACCAGATTTTAGTCTGTACTACAAAGCCATAGTGCTCAAGACAGCATGGTACTGGCACAAAAACAGAGACATAGACACTTGGAATCAAATTGAAAACCAAGAAATGAAACTAACATTTTACAACCACCTAATCTTTGATAAACCAAACAAGAACATACCTTGGGGGAAAGACTCCCTATTTAATAAATGGTGTTGGGAGAACTGGATGTCTACATGTAAAAGACTGAAACTGGACCCACACCTTTCCCCACTCACAAAAATTGATTCAAGATGGATAAAGGACTTAAATTTAAGGCATGAAACAATAAAAATCCTCCAAGAAAGCATAGGAAAAACACTGGAAGATATTGGCCTGGGGAAAGACTTCATGAAGAAGACTGCCATGGCAATTGCAACAACAACAAAAATAAACAAATGGGACTTCATTAAACTGAAAAGCTTCTGTACAGCTAAGGACACAATAACCAAAGCAAAGAGACCACCTACACAATGGGAAAGGATATTTGCATATTTTCAATCAGACAAAAGCTTGATAACTAGGATCTATAGAGAACTCAAATTAATCCACATGAAAAAAGCCAACAATCCCTTATATCAATGGGCAAGAGACATGAATAGAACTTTCTCTAAAGACGACAGACGAATGGCTAACAAACACATGAAAAAATGTTCATCATCTCTATATATTAGAGAAATGCAAATCAAAACAACCCTGAGATATCATCTAACCCCAGTGAGAATGGCCCACATCACAAAATCTCAAAACTGCAGATGCTGGCGTGGATGTGGAGAGAAGGGAACACTTTTACACTGCTGGTGGGACTGCAAACTAGTACAACCTTTCTGGAAGGAAGTATGGAGAAACCTCAAAGCACTCAAGCTAGATCTCCCATTTGATCCTGCAATCCCATTACTGGGCATCTACCCAGAAGGAAAGAAATCCTTTGATCATAAGGACACTTGTACTAGACTGTTTATTGCAGCTCAATTTACAATCGCCAAAATGTGGAAACAGCCTAAATGCCCACCAACCCAGGAATGGATTAACAAGCTGTGGTATATGTATACCATGGAATACTATTCAGCCATTAAAAAAAATGGAGACTTTACATCCTTCGTATTAACCTGGATGGACGTGGAAGACATTATTCTTAGTAAAGCATCACAAGAATGGAGAAGCATGAATCCTATGTAGTCAATTTTGATATGAGGACAATTAATGACAATTATGGTTATGGGGGGGGAAACAGAAAGAGAGAAGGAGGGAGGTGGGCGGGGCCTTGGTGTGTGTCACACTTTATGGGGGCAAGACATGATTGCAAGAGGGACTTTACCTAACAATTGCAATCAGTGTAACCTGGCTTATTGTACCCTCAATGAATCCCCAACAATAAAAAAAAAAAAAAAGAAATATCCATTAGAGATAAATAAAAAGAAAATGAGAAATTTTTTTTGTTTAGAAAATAAAAGAAAAGAAAAGAGAATGAAGTTCTGCCAAGTATCCATGTTTTCTAATTTGAAAGCATAACTTCATAGACTACATTACACACAGATATGCATGAATATCATATGTATAATCAAATATTATGTCACTCCATAAACAGTGCCAGATACATGACCCTAGAGATATTTTCTGCAGTTTGAAATTAAGTTTCTTAACAAAACTGACAGAAAGTGGAATCCTTCCATCAGATGTGTCGTCAAAACTCCACCCCAGATTGTTTTCTCAGCTGGAGCTGACTGAAACTGTTAAGGATCCACTATTTATTACTGGTGCCTTATTGTGTATGGTTTGCTGTTTAAAAATGTGGGTGGCGCCTGTGGCTCAGTGACTTGGGCGCTAGCCCCATTTACCAAGGGTAGCGGGTTCAAACCCGGACCCAGCCAAACTGCAACAACAACAAAAAAATAGCCGGGTGTTGTGACAGGTGCCTGTAGTCCCAGCTACTCGGGAGGCTGAGGTGAGAAAATTGCCTAAGCCCAAGAGCTAGAGGTTGCTGTGAGCTGTGATGGCACCGCACTCCACTGAGGGCGACAAATTGAGACTCTGTCTCTTAAAAAAAAATTAAATGCATTAAGTATGGAGTATATTTTATTTGCCCCCAAATCCATCTGGAATATGGGAGCTTTGAGGAAAATTGTGGAGCTTTGACCAAAAATTTTAACTATCCTTGGCTAAGATCATCTTGCCCTTTAGAGGCCAATCCCTGCCTACCAATAAACAACAGATCTGATATCTATCACTTTAAAATATTATCACCTGCCTTAAAACTTCATATAAATAGGTTCATTCAGTGTGAACTCTTTAGTGCAGGGGTCCTTGAATTGCAGCCCACAGGCCACATGAAGCGGTGTGATTGTATTTGTTCCCATTTTGTTTTTTTACTTCAAAATAAGATATGCGCAGTGTGCATAGGAATTTGTTCATAGTTTTTTTTTTTTTTTTTTTAAACTATAGTCCGGCCCTCCAACGGTCTGAGGGACAGTGAATTGGCCCCCTGTTTTAAAAGTTTGAGGATGCCTGCTTTAGTGTCTAAATTATTTTCCTCAATATGCTTTGGATATTCTGTTGCAAGCATCAGAATTTTGTTCATATTTTAATGATAGGGACTATTAAAAAGCATGAGCCTATAGCAGTCTGCTTATCCAATTTAACTTGATAGCAAATTAGGTGGCATCTTGTTTTGAGTAATGTGAATAAATTTACTAAAACATTTATGTACAAATCTTCTTTGAAAGCTAGATCTTAGAAAAGATAAAAATTAAGTTAAAAAGGGACATTCTTTATAGAACTACAAATGCAACCTTTTTTTATGCATGTTAGTAAGTGTGGTTCTATAATAAATATCACCTGATTTTTTTTTTTTTTTTGTAGAGACAGAGTCTCACTTTATGGCCCTCGGTAGAGTGCCGTGGCCTCACACAGCTCACAGCAACCTCCAACTCCTGGGGTTAAGCGATTCTCTTGCCTCAGCCTCCTGAGTAGCTGGGACTACAGGTGCCCACCACAACGCCCGGCTATTTTTTGGTTGCAGTTTGGCCGGGGCCGGGTTTGAACCCGCCACCCTCGGTATATGGGGCCAGCGCCTTACCGACTGAGCCACAGGCGCCACCCATCACCTGATATTTTTATGTCTACTAATCTGAGTGGCCCCAGATTACAGTTCGTTAGAATGATGGTAAAGAACTGCCTATAGTTTTTAAGAACAAAAACACAATATTAATTGTTACACAGGTCTTGAGAATGTGACCTATCACTTCACTTTCTCTTTAAAAACACATGGTAGAGAGCAGAAGGCTCACCTCTCCCTCCCCACCTTCTTTACCATCCATTCTTCCTAGTGTATTCCTTAAATGCTCAGCACTCTTCCTTTTCCCTGCACTCTAGTAACTGATGGGACCTTAAAATTATAACTTTTCTAATACCTTTTTCATTTTTTGAAAATTTTCAAAATAATATGGCAAAAAATGAATTGCAGGCATACCCCAGATACATTGCAGGCTCGATTCTACACCACCACAATAAAGTAAATATTGCAATAAAAAAGTAACACAATTCATTTTTTGGTTTCCCAGTGCCTATAAAACTTAAGTTTATACTATACTGCAGTACTTTACGCTTTCAAAAATCATAATGTCTAAAAAAGTACATAATTAAAATACTTTATAGCTAAAAAATGTAAACAATCATCTAAGCCTTCCGCAAGTCACATTATTTTTGCAAGTGAAGGGTGTTACCTTGACGCCGATGGCTGCTGACTCATCAGGGCAAGGGGTGCTGAAGGTTAAGATGTCTGTGGCAAGTACTTAAAATAAGACAATAAAATTTGCTTTCATTGACTGATGAAAGATTTCTCTGTAGCATATGGTGCAGTTTGATAGCATTTTACTCACACAGTAGTTCTTTTAACGTTGGAGTTGATCCTCTTAAAGCTTACCACCGCTTTATCAACTAAATGTATGTAATGTTCTGCATTCTTTTTGTTATCATTTCAGAAAGTTTTACGGCATCTTCACGCCAGTAGATTCCATCTCAGTAAACCACTTTCTCTGCTCATCCATAAGAAGCTATTATTCAGCTGTTAGAATTTTATCTAGAGATTGCAGTAATTGAGCTGCATCTCAGATCCACATCTGTTCCAATCCTCTTGCTATTTCCATCACTTCAGTAGCTTCTCCCTCCACTGAAGTCACGAACCCCTCAAATTTATGCATGAGGCTTAGAATCGACTTCTGCTAAACTCCTGTTAAATTTGATATTGACAGCTCCTCCCATGAATCAAGAATGTTCTTAGTGGCATCTAGAAGGATCAATCCTTTCCAGAAGGTTTTCAATTTACTTTGCCAAGATCTATCAGAGGAATCCTATCTATGGCAACTGTGGCCTTGCAAAATGTATTTCTTAAATAATAAAACTTGAAAGTCAAAATTACTACTGGTTCCATTGGCTGCAGCGTAGGGATTGTGTTAGGAGGCGTAAAAACATTATCTCTTTGTACATTTCCACCAGAGCTTTTGGGTGACTTGGCACATTATCAGTAAAAGTAATATTATGAAAGAAATCTTTTTTTATGAACAGTAGATCTCAACATGAGGTTTAAAACATTCAATAAGCCATGCTGTAAACAGATATAATGTTATCCAGGATGTGTTAGTCAATTTGCAGAGCAGGCAGAGTTCTTAAAGGACCTAGGATTTTTGGAATGATAAATGAACTTTGACTTCAAGTTAAAGTCACCGGTTTCAGTAGGCTCTAATAGAAGAAGCAGCCTGTCCTTTAAAGCTTTGAAACCAGGTATTAACTTCTTTCTATTTATTAAAGTCCTACATTATAAAGATGGCCTTTTTCCTTAAAGTTTACAAGCCACGTTCTGCTAAGTTCAAACTTTTCTTCTGCAGCTTCTTCACCTTTGGTCTTCATGCTGTAAAAGAGGGTTAGGATATTGCTGTGGGTTAGGCTTTGGCTTAAGGAAACGTGGTGGCTAGTTTGATCTTCTAGAGTCTTCTTTATAACTGCAATGAGGCTGTTTTTCTTTCTTATCCTTTGTGTGTTCTCTAGGGTAGCATTTTTAATATCCTTCAAAAGCTTTTCTTTTGCCTTTACAACTTAGCTACTGCTTGTTATAAGAGGCCTCAGTTGGCTTTGAACATGCCTTCCTTCCTAAGCTTAATCATTTCTGGCTTTTGATTTAAAGGGACAAGTGTGCAACTTTTTCTTCACTTAAACACTTAGAGGCCATTGCAGGATTATTAATTAGACTAATTTCAATATTTTTTCCCAGGGAATAGGGAGTCTCAAAGACAGGGAAGGAGAGAGATGGGGGAACAGCTCATTAGCATGGCAGTTAAAATGTTATCAATTAAGCTGGTCATTTTAATGGGCATGGGTGGAGGCACTACAAAACAATTATAATATTAATGTCAATGATCACAAATCACAGATCACTATAAAAGGTGTAATAATAATAAAAGTTTGAAATATTGAGAGAATTAACAAAATGTAACACAGAGACAAAAAGTGAGCACATGTTGTTGGAAAAACTGGGCCAGCAGACTGGCTCCATGCAGCGTTGCCACAAATCTTCAATTTACAGAAAACTCACCATCTGTGAAATGCAATAAAGTGAAGCATTACAAAATGGATTGTGTGCGAGACTCGTGTCTTACTGATAGATACTTTTGTCAACCCTTGGTAACATTCCATATTAAATCCTCTAGATTTTTATCGATGATATTTTACTATTTTTTACATGTTGAAGAGGTTGAATAGTTATGTAATATGACTCAAAGATCAAAACAACACAAAAATAGTGACAAGAATCCCTCTTCTCCATCACCCATACTCCTTGGCAATCAAGCAAAAGTGAATCCATATTTCAGTTATTATGTATTTCGGGAAGTTTCAGGTAACATAAAATGTACACTCACACTGGTATTTAAGTGTGCAGTTTGGTAATGAATGTTAAGTTCATTCACATATTTTTACAATCTCCATAACTACTTTCATCTAGCAAAACTGAAACTTTTTACCTATGAAACAACTTCCCATTTACCATCCTCCCTTCCAGACCTGGGAAATCATATTCCACTTTCTGTCTTTATGAATTTGACTGTTTTAGGTACCTCATGTAAGCAAAATCCTACAGTATTTGACTTTTTGTCTGTTTTATTTCATTTAGCATTAATGTCCCCAAGGTTCGCTCATGTTGTAATTTATATTGGAAGCCCCCTC
This sequence comes from Nycticebus coucang, assembly GCF_027406575.1. Lineage (NCBI taxonomy): Eukaryota > Metazoa > Chordata > Mammalia > Primates > Lorisidae > Nycticebus > Nycticebus coucang. The sequence continues at coordinate 116,160,491 of NC_069790.1, read as the reverse complement.
TCTTCTTAGTCTGAATAATACCCCATTGTATGTACATACTACACTTTTTAAATCCATTCATTGTGGATGGATGCATGGTCTACACCCTCCTTTGGGCTATTTTGAATAACGGTGCTGTGAATATGGATGTACTGTTCTTAGCAAAGTACCTCTATTCATAATTCTACATTTGTGATTCCTTACCACATAGGTGAATAGAAGAATGAATTTGTGGTCGGAGAAGTATAGGTAACCATCGTTGTCCAGACCTGATTATCCAAATCGATTTCAAAGAGAATTAATTAATCATGAGTTCTGTTATTAGAAATTATATATAGAAATTTTTCTCTGTCTGAAATTTAGAGAGTGGAAAATTAACTAATGTCATATTAACTTCTAATAGTAGGAGTGACTACCATAAAATAGACAAAATAATACATATGTACTTGATCATAGTTGTTACAACAGAACAACTCAGTCACCCTCCTTTTCATTGTTGAAGTATTGCTTTGTATATAATTCTGGTTTGTATCTATGCTAAACGTGTTGTTCCTCTAGTTTTATAGTAAGTTAAACTCAATGTAATGCAAAAAAAAAAAAAAGCAGCACAAAATGAGCTCTATTCTGGCAGTGACAGGCAATGTTATCTTTCAAAATATGTTAATTTTTAAAATTGGTTTCATTAAAAAACTCACTCTTATAAGTTACTTGATTGTTTCAGAAAATTTCATTAAAAATTAAGAGTAATGCCAATATAAAATGCAGAATCTAATCTGAAATTTCCTGCAGGGCATTTTGTTTTAAAGCCATATCTGTGTTTGTTACTTGTCATAAAATGGGAAATGGAAAGTGGCCTCCAGATAGTGGAATACTGAAGTATGCTTATCAGGAAATTAATATATTGAAACATACACTGTTTTATTGGATTTGCTAATAGGCACTTCAACAGAACTCTGAAAAAGTTTGGTGAGGGCAAAGTCAATACCAGCTACCCTTATTTGTCATGATTACATTCCGAGAGACCAAGAGCCTTATAAACGGATAAAAGGAAAATAATGTGCAATTGAACTGCGTATGTCACAGATAAAAGGAAAATAATGTGCAATTGAACTGCAGATTCTCCAAGTTACCTGTCTACCAGTCATCCTCTTTGTTTTATTTAGATAATTAATAAGGATGTGGATGTGTACTAGGGTATAAAATTATATTTCTGTACAGAAATTGTTGGATTCTGCTACCCAGAAATCCTCTTAAGAAGAGCTAAGCCTGCTGGTGCTTTGCTTTTTTTTTTTTTTGATTCTTGCCCTTCCCTCCTTCTGGCTTCCTAGAACACAGATAACTACAGTTTGGAAACTTGTCTCTACGATTGCAAAGCAGATTAACAAAAAAAAAAAAAAAAAAATATATATATATATATATATATATATATATATATATATATACTGGATTCCTGATGACTGCAGAGATGGCCTAGGAACCACATTAAGCCCTGACCTACCACATCAGGAATATTTTTATATGAGATGAAGTTCATCTCATATAAAAATAAGGAAATATAAAACAAATGAAAATGTATCATGTATTCAGTTTTCCTTGTCTGTTTTTAGTTGGCAAATTAAATTAGTTGGTAGTGAATTAAGCAGAGATCAAGGAAGTCAGGATTGAGGTCTCCACCTGCCAGTGGCTTATAGTCTAATTTCACTGTGAGTTCTTTAAGTTGGAATGTAGGAGGGACAAAAAGACAAACTCTACTGTGTTCTGACCTGGAACATTTATCAATATCAGCTATTGAAGGGCAGCATTAGTAGGAGGTAATGCTGTGGGCCAAACTGGCTAAGCACTCAGATGAAACTTCAAATTGTTTCAATTTGGTGAGTTTGAATGCTTTTTTTCCCCATTTATAATCTTATTTTCTTGTACAGGTATCTATGAAGCTGTCATAATTATAGGAGAGGTGGATATCTGCACTGGTAAAAGAAAATAAATTATTTTGAAATGATGAATTACATAACTTCTATAGCCTTTATAAATGTTATGATGAGGTATAGCTTTGGGGAATGAAATTCAGGTACTGCAACACCTACTTTTAAATCCCAAAATAAACACCATAGAGCGGGTAGTATCCCTTAATATGATTTATACTACATTGATGTCTGTTTACAAGAATATTCTGGGGTCCACAACGACTAAAACAGAATATCCAAACTTGAAAACAAACAAGAGCCCTGTAATAAGCCAGTGCTAGAAATTCAATCTATATCATCCATCATAAATTAGTGAGATGCTCAATCCATCTTTTATAAAGATCTTATTCAAGACACACTTCACGGGAGAAGGGCAACATGAGGTCTGTATTATAAATTCTTGGCTCTAGAATTTCATCTCTAAATTCCTATTTTAAAATAAAGAAATAGAAGAACTTCATTATGTAGGACATGCTAACATACTGGAAGCACCCAGCCTCCTCTTATAATACATTTCTGCTCCTGTATCCAACATTTTATCCACTTCCATGTTTATTTTTCTTCCTCCTTATGTTTTTCTTCCTCCCTTTATCTCTCTTTGCTTTTCTTTTACCCCCGTATTCTACAATGTGACCTTTTTATTTCTTCTTTTCTATGTTTCTTTCTAGATGGTCTATTACATTAGCCAGTGATGACATGTGGCTATTGAAATTGAAATATCTGTGTGTTCAAATTAAATAAAATTTAAAATCAAGCTCTTCAGTTGTTTCCGCTGCCCATCAAGTGCTCGATAACCATATGTGGTAAAGATTGTCTCTACTGGATGGCACTCAGGTAGACACTTCCATCGTTCTCCAAGCTCTATTGGACAGTGTTATAAAAATAGTTTATCAAAAAAGTATGGACTGATGCTCTAAGAAGAAAAGATTACAATAAATGGATCTCATTTTATTTCAAATATGTAGTAATGCTAATTACTGGTTGTTTCCTTTTTTTGCCAGGAAGGAAAAGAAGGAAAGGAAGGGAAAATGTAAATGGTGCACAAGGTGGCACGTCCTCATGTACATATGACAATGTTTTCCATACACATATTTGTGACATCAATAAAATAAAAATGTAATTGTTCTTTCACAGTGATTGGTTAAAGAACATACGTAATGTATAGTTGTTGAAATAGAATTTATCCATTAAATTCATGCCTTTAAAAATATCTAATGATCTCTGAAAATACTATATTATGTTAAGTGAAAAATTTGAGTAAGAATTTTAAAAACCATGATTCCTAGGTCTGTGTTATAAAATACCCATATATTTATACAGATATTATATTTACAAGACAATATGTGTTATTAAATTACCATGTGTTTATATAGATATATAAATACACATATAAGTCATTCATACATACAGATTCACATAAATTCGCATGTGCCCATATTTTTGGACAGATAGGTGGACGTTTGCATGTGTTTGCACCTAGAATAATGGATAGGTAGGGCAGTAGGGGAGGAAAGACTGATAAAGAGAGAAAAGAGTAAATGCCTAATTATGTGGAAGGAATTGTATAGGATTATGACATTTACCTAATTTATTTCATGAATCGTTAAAAAAAAACTATGAAATATAAAAAATTATCCCTTTTTCGCAGATAATGGGCTTTAGAAAGGTTGAATAACACAGGGTAAATCAGAGGGTCAGTGGAAGGAACAATTAAACCGGAAGAAAATAATAATAACAACATGTCAGATTGCCAAGATTATAGGTGGGTTAAAAATAATCTTACAGACTTCACTTTAATTCTTAATAACTTACAAGGGTAGCAACTTAAACTTTTTGCTCATGAGGCTCACGTGTGCATAATATTCTGCAGTATGACTGTGCCACTACTTACGATCACTGATGTTCCATCTGACTTCTTGCTATTACAACCTGAGATTACCATATGTGTTTGGGAACATATATGCACAAGACTTATTCTAGGATGTCTATGAAAGGAACCACTAAATGAAATACATTCATCTATTTTAATGTATTAAATATTGTCATATAAATTTCCAAAAAGACCATTGTTTCACCTTCTCCACAATTCTTATCCAAACGTTACCATTACAGTAGAGTCAAAGTTTCTCTGGGTCATGAATTTACCTTTATCTGGTAATACCCAGGGTATTTCTAACTCCTCAGCTTGGATTATTGTTTATGCATGATCACTGTCCTGCCAATGGACCATTTTACTACCGATGATATTTTCGTGTGTTTGAAAAGTTTTATATCTTCTGATATCAGTCCTTTGTTGGTCACACATGGTTTTTGACTGTGTTTTATTTTAAATTATTCACAGTATATTTTGATTAATACAAGTTCTTAATTTTGATGTCATCTGACATGTGCATGTCAATCCTTTCCCTTTTAAATAGTTTTTGCATTTTGTTTAGTCCTTTCCACATGTATATATAAATGTATGGTCAATATTAGCTTCTAAATTTTTAAATTATTTTAGTTTATTAATCCAATAAAGCAAATTGCATGAATTTGTATGAGGTATAAATTAAGTGTATCTTTTCAGCATATGGTGAAGCATTTTTGAATCGTCCCTATTTCTTATCTCTGTTTTGTTTTATTGGCCTTTTAAATAATAATTTTTATGGCACTGTATTTTACTAAGAACCAGATGTCTGACAGGAAGATCTTCGATGTGTTTTAAGGTGTATTTTGGCTGGGCAACTTCTTCAGTATTTTTCAAGCATATTTGATAATTTTCTCCTTTCATATTATACGCGCATACCCAACTTTTTTCCTTTTTAAAAATTTGCATCATTATTTAATTACACGTGTTAAAATCCGCTGCTTTCATTAAATTGTTTGTTCAATAACTTTTATCTTGTACTGTATTGTGAGTCTTGCAAATCCATACAGTCGTGAAATCACCAGCACGACTGTCAACGCGGGACGCTTCATCATCTAGAAGTCAATCTCTCCATGTCTCCCCAGGCTGTCCCCCCACTCAGACTCTGGCTATCACTAAGCTAGTCTCTGTCCCTATGTTTTTGCCTTTTTTAGAATGTCATCAAAAGGGAAACATATCTTCTACGTAGGGTAACGCCTTCGTGGTTTTTCCAAGCTGTTGCATGTAGCAGTAGTTGGATTTGTTCCTTTGAATCGGTAAGTAGCATTTTATTGTGTGATGCCCCACACTGTGTGTCTGTTCCCCAGTTGAAGAACAATTAGGTCATTTCCAGTTGTAGGTGGTTATGGACAAGATCTCTATACACACTCTTCTTGTAGTATAGATCTAGTAGTTATGACTCTCAACTTTTACTTGCCTGAAGAAAGCTTTATTATTTTTTTCCCTTCATTTCCAAAGGATATTTTTGTTTAGCCTTGAATTTTCATTTGACAATATTCCCCTACACTGATATTCTGTTTTTTGTGTTTGTTTTGTTTTGTTTTCGGGCTGCATTTAAGGACTTTTCATTTGCTTTCCATGATTGGAATATTGTCTAAGATTTTGTCTTCTTGTGTTTTTGTTTTCTTTGTACTTATTACAATTATATTTCTCTTTGATTTGCCTATTAGATGTCTTTTATGATCTTTGAAATTCTTACTTCAAAATCTTTCATTATTTTTATAAATGTCTATTCCCTCCATCTTTTCTTTAGATTTTAATTTCACAAAAATAATATTTCATATTGTTCCCCTGGTCCTGTATGTTTGTTGTGGTATTTTTAGAGAGAACGCTTATTATTTTTTATATTTTAATGACTATCTCTTTTTTTTAGATTTTTTTATTTTTTTATTAAATCATAGCTGTGTACATTAGTATGATCATGGGGCACCATACACTTGATTCATAGACTGTTTGACACATTTTCATCACACTAGTTAACATAGCTTTCCTGGCATTTTCTTAGTTATTTTGCTAAGAACTTTACATTCCACATTTACTAAGATTCACAAATACCCGTTTGAATAAGTTCTATTAGCCAATCATCAATGTCACCATTTTTTTAAAACTGTATTGATTCTGGGCGGCGCCTGTGGCTCAAGGAGTAGGGTGCCAGTCCCATATGCCGGAGGTGGCAGATTCAAACCTAGCCCCGGCCAAAAAACAAAAAACAAAACAAAACAAAAAAAAACTGTATTGATTCTATTTGTAAGTACATTAAGTGTTTTATATGTAAGTACTATAATTGTTTCTGCTCATAGAGCTTTTTTTTTTCCATTTGATTGTTTCTTAAACATTTCATCCTTTGCTAAAGTTACCCATTTGATGTCCACCTTTTTCTGTTGAAGGTATGAATCCTAACTGAATCTGTGGTCCTTCTAATACCTGCATCAGAGCTGAGCCTGGTTCTGCTGATGGCTTTGTCACTAGAGTATGGATTTATTCTTACATTGTGTGTGTGTTTTTTTTATTAGTTTTTTGGTTGAAATCTGTGCATTCTTTGTAGGCCAGTAGAGACTGAAGTAAATATTCTAACATTTATTTATGAATATAGGTGTATATCTTTTTTACTAGAGCATTTGCATGTGGAGTTACGTCACTTGAGCCTGAAGTTGAGCTGAGTTTGAGTTTCACTGTTGCTACTGTTGTCTTCGCTGCACTTCCGATTCCTAATTTCTGGAGCAACACCGAATGCTTGGTGTGCATGCTCGTTTACCAGAGTGTGTTTCACATGGCGATGGCTCCATCCTTAACTTCAGGCTCACACTATATGGCTGCAGCTCAGATAAGGTCTCTGTTCATATGCTAGCCCATCCTCCAGTGGGAGATTGCTATTTCTTGACACTTAGGGTTTGCTAATCTGATAGTTGTACACAAGGCGCTTCTCTTATCTTGGGCATGCTTCAGCCTCATTGTGCTCCCATGACCCTGGGTCTTGGATCAAGATTTTATTTATTTGTGTGTGTACTTTTCCAGCCATCCTGACTACTTACTAGTGAAAGGAAACCTCTAGTCTGGGCACAAAATACAGTTATTCTCTCCTAAGTGAAAGGTTTTTCTCCAATACTTTTTCTTAAAGATACAACTGCTTTGTCCCTTGATGCTGTAACACTAAATCTTGTTCCCCTTTCTATCCCAATATTTCTCATAAAGGGTGGTGAAAGTCTTTGAAAAAGAGCCTAAAAGTGGGTGAGAACTCCCCACAGGCCTGTAGTTCCCTATGGTTTTATATTTTCATATATCTGCCTGCGTTGTGGAAGAGGCCCCAAACTCCCCCAGTTTGATGATTCATTAGGACTCCCAGAACTCAGCACACAGTCATAGCCACAGCAATGACGAATTACACTGAAAGGTTACAGAGCAAAATCAGAACGAGAAAAGGAGCATGGATGAAATAGTCAGGAATTTTTGTATTTGCAGTGTTGCTATTTGCTAAAATTTATTTGTAACTGCACAATCATTATTTGTGCCATTTTTAGTCACTCATGGACCTGCGTGCACAGAACTGTAAAATATCGAGTCTACTGACGTCCATCTGTGCTCCCAGCCAAGATCAAACAGTGTTACTCTGCCTTCTTATTTCAGTTCTCAGGCTAGAAACAAGTGCTTATTTTTTTGGTCTGTTTAGCACATTTTCTCATTTTTGTGCTCTTTTGCTGGTAATTTTGGAGTTCAAGAGAATCCCCTAGCATAGTGCCAAATTGTATAGTGCTTGCTCCTAAGTGCAAGAGGGTGGTGATGTGCCTCACCGTGCTTGTTAGAGGAGCTTCATGGAAGCATGAATTACAGTGCTGTTAGTCATGAGTTCAATGTTAATGAGTCAAAAATATGTATTATTTAATATATATATATATATTTTTTGTATAGAAACACACCTAACAAAAGGTCACCCCTGGGTAGGTTGATGAAAATATTGTGACGATAGATCTTCAGGAACCCAACCCAGTCCTCTCTTTAGGAGCAGTGCTTCAGAACTCACACCGTAGAAGGAGTTACAAGAGAGGAAGGCAGCCAGCCCCGGGGATTTCCAGTCTGCATTCAGCTCTTCACCTGGAAAGAAGTGGAAGGCTTTCATCCCAGCTGGAAGAAATCGGGGTCATCTTTAGGCTCCTTCTTCCGTCTCACGCACTAAACCAATATATCATTTTAACAAGTAAAAATTAACCCTGTTCTTAAAAGCTGATCTCATATTATGTCCATAGCCAAAGTCATTCAGAAAATAATATTTAATGCTGGTTTGTTGAAACTTTTTTAGATTAAATTAGTGTCAAAATGCGTTCCACAAGTTCATTTTATAAATTATTAATATGTCTCTTTTGGCCTACTACAGTGCCTCTGAGCTTTTTTCTTTTTATTAACACATTAAGTAAAAGAAGAAACTGGGTCAATCTTCCTGTTTTTCTTTCTTTTCTTTTTTTTGATAGACCTTCTGAATGTGCTGTATTGTTTCAAGGTAGTGGAATATAGTTCGTGTGGTAAATACTTTTATTACCTACTTAAATTTGAAATTAGATGTAAATGATAAACTAGATTCGGACTGAACATTTCAAGAATACTCCATAGGTGGCATTGTGTATTTTGTTATTCAAATGAAGCACAAGGGGCAATTTAACTTTGTAATAGAAGAATCAGCCTATTCATATCTTAAGTGATGGATCATAAAGTCATTAATGGAGGGGCACGCAGGCAGTGCACATTGCCCCTTTACAGAAGATATGTATTTTGTCATGAGATATTTTGGCACTATGCTTATATTTCGTTTCACATCAATTTTCACCTAATAATTTTGGCATCCATTGATTATTATTGCTTTATTCAATGTCTATTGTTCAGTTTTATAGCTTCTTCCATGTTAATCAGCTGGAATTGTTCGGTAAAGAAGACAATTCATGCACCAAAACACGAATGCACATGAAACATGAATAAACTAAAAATATAATCTCAATTTGAATTATAGGGTTAGGATTTGATTCTCTAAATGTAGTAAAAAAAATTTAGACTAAGAACTTGGTGGGATAACCACTTTTCTTTGCTAAAAATAGTGTGCATTTTTGTCCTTTTTAAGTATAATTATGGTTTTGTGCACAGTAATGTTGAAATCACTTTGACTTTGGGTAGTATTAGCTTTTTCATGGTAACCCTTGTGCCCTTTTGATGTGACACATGAGTCTTTAAGTCTTTCTGGCCCCTCAAGTCTGGTATCTCAAGTTATTCTAGGAAAACAGCAACAACAAAATATATATATATACACACACATACATACATACACACGCATGCGTGTGTGCACACACACACACACATATAACGTATATGATACCTGTACAGATGTATCTAAACAATTTCTCACAGTAATGAGACCTGCCACCATGGCTTTTTGGGAGGAAAAGATACCACATTCTCAAAAGCTAAATGTACTTCCTGTCTGATTACCCAATTTAGGATATATAAGATGTTTTCATGAAGTTGAATTTACTGAATTTTTATGCAGGTTTTTTTTGGCCGGGGCTGGGTTTGAACCCACCGCCTCTGATATATGGGGCTGGTGCCCTACTCCTTTGAGCCACAGGTACCACCCAATCTACTGAATTTTTAAATGACTTCAAGTGTTTAAGTTGAAACTAAAATGTCCTAGCATGGTGCTTATGCACGTAAAGGAACTTAGTTGGTTTTCGTTAGTACATTTATTATAAAATCTGTTTAGGAATTTATTTCGGTCAATGTGGGAGATAGGGAATTTTATCTTTTTGAGAATAAATATCCAGTAATCAACACTGTTTATTAGAATGTAATAAACTGTTTTTTTTTAAATAAACTGGGATTATATCTCTCATAGGTAGATACTCAGCCCAACCTAGATTTTTAAGAATGAAGAATTTGAATATTTCAGAAAAAAATGTTGACTTCATGTCAAAAAAACTTCATGATTTAAAATAATTAAGCAAGGCCAGGTAGTTCTGAAGATTATAGGTCTCATTATGTGATTGTGAACTAACCTGGACAAAAAGAAATGAGACATATTCAAAGAAAATGAATGCTCTGGTTTGTGAATAGCTTTTAAAAAATACAAGGTAACAAAAAATCTTTTCATATGTCATGTGCCTAGCAAGAAACCCAGTAAGTAGGGGAGAGTCCCTTTATTTGAAACTTACCATGTTAAAAAATAAACAGAAAACATTTAGAACAACAAAACTACTGTGCATTGCCAGCATATCGGCGTATATTCTGACAGGGAAAACTAACATCACGAAGAGAGAATTACAAGTCCTCACAGATGGGAAAGTATGAAAAAAACAAAACAAAACATGTAATTATGACAAATGAAGTGAAGGTCTCAGACAAAAGAATTTATATTCTTTATAACATTAAAATAATTTGTATGTGTGCTATCACAGTGAACAGTGCAGAAGTGATTTCATAATCTATCATAAGGACGGGAGCATGTATAAGGAAATCTTATTTATATAAGGAGTCAAGACAGAAAAGAATTAATTCAGTTACTTCACTTGCAGAAGCCACATAATTAAGATGAGTTTGCTATGCGTGAGCAAGTCCACATTGATTTTTTAATTTTCATAATATGAAAATGAATTACTTCTTTTTAGTGGGATAAACCTCTAAAAATGGCTAGCTGAGGTGCCAAACCATAGATAATGGAACGTTAAAATTGAGAAGTACATGAGGCTAGAAAATTGATTCATTAAAGAGCTTACAACTTTCATCAAATCACAAAATGAGGAGAAAAATTACTGTATATAGATCAGTAATTCGACAATAATTTAACCAAAGAAATTTTACAAGACTCTGTTATAGCCAATATTTTATTACTTCAAATAAAACATTATGCTTTACACCATCATTTAACCGAAGGTTTAAACACAAAACAAACAAAGGGAGTGTAATCGTAAGGTCTCAAATCTCAGAAAAATTGACTTCTAGATTCTATATAAAGCAATTCCTGTTTCTAATCTGAATGCGTATTTATGGAAGCAAGAACTTTTTTTTCTTTAGAAAAGTAGAGCAAGCATTCATTTATCTCAAACATTGCAAGAGTAAAAATTCTCCATAAATAATTTTAGTTTCAGTAAAAGATCCGAGAATTTCACCTGATAAATTCACAGAGTGTTTTTGCTGCGTCTTTTTGCAGCTCCCTTTCAGAAGGCTCAGTCTGAAGAGACGCAGGCATTCACCTTCTTCCAGGATCTCCTCAGGCCATGCCTGGCTTCTTTCTCGCTCTCAATTTCTAATGAGTTCTCAAATTTGAAGAGAAAGAAAATAGACTTTTATGGGAAGTTTCTCCTTTTGAAGAATTAAGAAAATAAAACGTATCTGTGTATGCTGAATTGCAGATCATGAGATATGATATAAAAGCACTTTTTACCTTTGAAGTAATAGAGCATTGTGTACAAATGTAATGGTTTATTATGGAAGGAGAGAGAAAGAAGTTAGGGTTGTTATTCTTTCCATTTTTCATGCTTCCTTATTGCTTTCTATTTTTTGTAATATGGAAAGATTTTTATTTTGTTTTGTTTTCTCAAGTGGTTTAAAAAGACTGTTGTAAATTCTTTTAGTATTTACTCCTAAGGTACTTAAAAATACATTTGAATCTCTGTATTTATATTATTTTATACTTTATTTTCAGAACTAAAGATATTCTGTGTTTATAAACATGTATGTATATGTAACTTGATTGATTGAAATAACAGCGTGATATATATATAATCTCTTCCTGACATAAAAAGAGAATGTCTAGTGATTATTTTCTGTACTTCTAATCCACCTTTGTTTGTTTGTTTGGTAGACAAGAGTCTCACTGTGTCACCCTCAGTAGAGTGCCATGGCATTATAGCTCACAGCAACCTCAAACTCTTGGGCTAAAGTGATTCTCTTGTCCCAGCCTCCTAAGTAGCTGGGACTACAGGCGCCTGCCACAATGCCCGGCTATTTTTAAGAGATGGGGTCTGGCACTTGCTCAGGCTGGTCTTGAACCTGTGAGCTCGGGCAATCCACTGGCCTCAGCCTCCAAGAGTGATAGGATCATAGGCGTGAGCCACCACGCCCAGCCTCTAATCCACCTGTTACTTTTCATTTGTTTTTAAAACAGAATAGGGTTTTATATTTACTGTTTTTGACTTTACCATTATGTTACCAATATCCTATATTTTAATTGAGTAACTTTTATACTTTATTGAGTGTTTTCAATGACATATACTTAATTTTAAGGCCATATTATAATTCCATTTTTGAGTCATAACTGTGATTTTTTTTAATTAGTGGAATATATCTAATAGTATATTAATTGGATCATATAGAAATAGTATAATATTTTAATTTCCCTTTGTATATGAATAAAATATTAGAAAAGTATTGGTATTAGAACTCCCTTCTGGTTGTTTCATTATATTATAAAAACTAATTTAATTATTTTTCTTTTTCTTTTTTTTTTTTTGTGGAGGCAGAGTCTCACTTTATGGCCATGGCCATAGTGTGAGTGCCGTGGCCTCACACAGCTCACAGCAGCCTCCAGCTCCTGGGCTTAAGCGATTCTCTTGCCTCAGCCTCCCGAGCAGCTGGGACTACAGGCGCCCGCCACAACGCCCGGCTATTTTTTGGTTGCAGTTTTTTTATTCGAAGGTAACTTGTTTATGGTGCATTGATATTGAAATTTATTTCTCATAAATAGAAGTCTAAATGTAATTGTAGGATACATTTGTATTTATTTCCTTTCAGTACATTTTCAGTTACTTCACTGTTTGTTCACTTTTGATTAAAATATTATATTCTGTCTCCACTTCAAAAAGACCTGGGTTATCATATGCTGGCTTACTGCTCCTGTGTCATGTTTTTTCTCCGTGGTCCTCAAAAACATCAGTATCAGTACGTGGGTTCTCTTTCTCTGCCCTCCGCTCTTTCCTCTCTCTTTCATCATGAGCATACATGGTACACACATGCACACATATTTTATTTAACATTTTTCTGCTTTTACTGAGACAGTGTCTCAAGTTCTGCTGCAAATTTATTTTATTAACATTTACTCTGTTTTCCAATGAAGGTTTATATTTTGCTGTTTCTTTTTAATTTTTCTGAGAATTTTTTTGTCTTATCCCCAAATCCTTTTATGTCATTCCTTTCTTTTTTAATGGTGGCTATGTGTCATTGTATAATATCTCATTTTAAGGAATGTCTATTACTTTTTATTAATAAACTTACTGATATTACCTTATGGGTTTATGTTGCATAGACTATTTCAAAATTAGACATTTTCTCTGAATTTAGACTTTAGTCCTACATTCTAGTCTGAAGTCCTAAAGTCTAGTCTGAATTTAGACTTTAGTCCTAAAGTCTCTTCATTTCATGCAAAAGCCTAGTATTAGCCCCTGTAATTATTTTGGAACTAGGAGCTGGATTGCTCTTGACCACTTCCCAGACTGGCTGAATCTCGTATTAGTCTTCTTATGGGTATTATAAACAAAGGTTTGTGAGTGGACGATTTAGCCGTCATTATACCGTTACACTAATCACAAAATCAAACAGTATCGGGATTCGAGAAGCCCCTTTTGTAGCACTCCTCACTCTGTACACCCTCTCATTATTGAGGTCAAACACTTTCTTTTTTTTTTTTTTTTTTTGTGGTTTTTGGCCGGGGCTGGGTTTGAACCCACCACCTCCAGCGTATGGGACCGGCGCCCTACTCCTTGAGCCACAGGCGCCGGCCCAAACACTTTCTTAACTTTCTGGTGACCACATCCTTGATTATATAGAGTTTTATTACCTCATTATGCATTTTAAATTTATAATTTGCTTCTTTCTACACTTATAAGTTTATAAAATAGACCCACCCATTATATTAATCTATTCTTTTGTGTCCAATTTATTTGATTACTGTCACATTCATGAAAATGTGTCCGTGTTAATTACAGTTGCAGTTTGTTTTCATTATTGTGCATTATTCTATTTTGTGATTTTAACACAATTTATTTTCCTGTTTTATATTCATGAACCTTTATTTTCTAAATTTTGACCATTGTATATACCAATGCTGTGGACATTTGTTTTGTCTTAAATAAACAGATGCACATGTTTCTGTTAGGTATATAACTAATAATAGGTCTATTTATCTTCAAATTTAGAAAAATTTTCTAAAATTCTCCACAATAATACAAATATTTATTTCAAGTAACAGTGCATAAGAATCTTAACTGTTGGCTCGGCACCTGTAGCTCACTGGCTGGGGCGCCAGCCACATACACCGGAGCTTGGGTTCAAACCCAGCTCAAGCGTGCCAAACAACAATGACAACTACAACCAAAAAATAGCCTGGTTTTATGGTGGGCGCCTGTAGTCCCAGCTACTCAGGAGGCTGAGGCAAGCAAATCACTTCAGCCCAAGAGTTTGAGGTTGCTGTGAGCTGTGACACAACAGCACTCTACCCAGGGCAACACAGTGAGACTCTGTCTCAAAAAAAAAAGAAAAAAGGGCGGCGCCTGTGGCTCAGTGAGTAGGGCGCCGGCCCCATATGCCGAGGGTGGCGGGTTCAAACCCAGCCCCGGCCAAACTGCAACAACAAAAAAATAGCCGGGCGCTGTGGCGGGCGCCTGTAGTCCCAGCTACTCGGGAGGCTGAGGCAAGAGAATCGCTTAAGCCCAGGAGTTGGAGGTTGCTGTGAGCTGTGTGAGGCCACGGCACTCTACCGAGGGCCATAAAGTGAGACTCTGTCTCTACAAAAAAATAAAAAAAAATAAAAAAAGAATCTTCATCGTTCTACATTTTTATAATGAGATGGTTGATCTCTTATTCATACGTTTGGACATTTAAACATCTACTTTTCAATTGCAAATTCAAGAGTTTTCCAATTTTATTAACCCCTATTAAGGATACGATTGGAATAATATTTATCATTTTACAAACCTATTTGTCCTTTCTGCTCTTTTTCCTCTTTACTGTCTGTTTTTTAATTGAATCATTTTTGTGATTTTATCTCCAATATTGACTCATTATTTATATTTATTTGAAGTTAATAGTTGCCTTGGTGTTTATGATATTTATTTTCAATTCTTCATAATTGACCTTAAAATGACATTTTACTGCCTAACATGCTGGGTATACAAGTGTTTGTTTATATGCTTTCTTTTCCCCTGTCAGTACTTTAACAGCGATGACCATTTGGAAATTAAAATTTTAAATATCTATGATAGCACTAAAAATGTACACGTACAAACATAAAATTATGTATAAATGTAACAAACATAACAAAAATCTTTACTTCTAACAAAATCTGTTGAAAACAGTGAAATGAAATTACAGAAATGAAAAGAAACCTAAAAAATGGAAAACATGCTACTTTCATGAATTTGAAGACTTGCTATTTATGTCAATTTTTCTCAAATTAATCTTCAGAATAACCACAAATCTAAATCACAGCAAGCATTGTTTTATTTGATTTTTTTTTTTTTGTAGAAACCAGCAAATGAATTCTGAAATGTATATGGAAAGCAACCAAATTCAAATAGCAAAAAGTGTTGTTAAAAAAAGCACAAAGAATGCATGATCTCAAGATTTACTATAAATTACAATAAGTACCATAGCATGATATGTGTGTGAGTAGTGACATATCAACCGTTGAAGCAAAATAGCATCCAGAAACAGACCCATACACATATATTCAATTAATTTTCTATAAATTTCAAAGGTAATTTAACAGACAAAGAGGAGCCTTAACAGCAAACGATGCTGATGCCATTGAACATCATATGAAAGGACTCTTGACCTAGCCCTTTCACATTACTTAAAAATTAGCTCCAAATGGATATAAACCTAAATGCACAATTTAAAAACTTACAATTTCTAGAAATACTTTCTTCTAGACAGGAAAAATTCTTTGGGATGGGAAAAAACTTCTTAGATATGACAAAAAGCATAATGTATTAAAAATAGAGTTTGATGGCACAAAAATTACAAATATTCGCTCTTAAAACAAATGCATTTAAGTAAATGAGAAACAATAAGCCGCAGACTAGAGGAAAATACATGTGAAACACTTCTTGGATAAAACACTTGTGTCTCAAATACATAAGAAAAGTTTAAATCCTATAAGAACGATTTAAAAATGAGCAGAGATTTTGCAAAATAGTATATATGAATAGCAAATAAGCATATGAAAAGACATGAGGTTTTTTATTTTTTATTTTAAAAATACCTTCAAGTGGATTGCTGCCTGCATACTAAGTATATGTCTAACTTTATAAAACAATCTGAAACTATTATCTACAGTGACTTCACAATTGTGCATTTCCACCAGGAAAGCATGACATCTCCAGTTGCTTCACATTCTTGCCAGCGCTTGGCAAGGGAAGGTCTTTCAGATTCAAAAGATAAGCTGTGGGACATATAGTAGCAGAAGTAAGAGCCAATTATTGAGACAACCCAAATGTATCGCTATTTCAGCTGCTAAAAGATCAAACACACTGCAGCCCATCTATACACTGGACTAATACTAAGAAATTTTAAAAAGAACAAACTCCTTTCACAGGCAACCAAGTGAACAAATCTTAAATTCATTATGTTGAGGGAAAGAACGCAAACCTGGAGGATTATATATGGTCTGATTCCATTTCGATGGCTTTCTGGAAAAGAAAAAAAATGGAATGTCATTAAACATACCTTTTACCAAATAAATATACAACAAAATATATTTCAATAAAACATTATTCACTTTTGCTCCAACACTACCCCCATTTACATTTTTAGACATGAAATGCTTGTATGTAATATATATGTGTGGTATATGTATATGGATTTCCAAGACATCCAATTCTTCTGTTCCGAAAGTCATGCATGTAAAAACATCCTATCTCAACATATTTATTTTTTTGTCTTATATCCCTACATAACTTTATTATTATTATTATTTATTGTTGGGGATTCATTGAGGGTACAATAAGCCAGGTTACACTGATTGTATTTGTTAGGCAAGTCTCTCTTGCAATCGCGTCTTGCCCCCCAAAGGTGTGGCACACACCAAGGCCCCACCCCCTCCCTCCTTCTTTCTCTCTCTGCTCTCCCCTTCCCCCACCCCCACCACAACCTTAATTGTCATTAATTGTCCTCATATCGAAATTGCCATCTCAACATGTTTTACTGTGCATTATCTGCAAGGCCATGTTTGCCAGATTTCTCATACATAAAAGTGTTAAACAGTGTAGTCTTAGTCATCTAACCTTTACAATGCCTTTATTTTTGGTAGTATAGTGTCCTAAATGTGTTCACATTTTTCCATGTATGCAGATCATTTTCATATTGTGGTTTATAGCTACTAGAGATGCTCAGTACCATTTTTTTTTTTTTTACTTATTTCATGTTTATTTGCTTTAATTTAGGGAGTCTTAGTTTTCTGTATAAATTCTGGGTAAATGAAGCTATCTCATGTTTGATAGGCTATGTCACCAGTTCAGCTCAAAACATCTGCATCTGATTTCAGAAGGAAGTAATTTCATAGACGCAATAAAATCAAATATGGTGAAAACCAAAATTATTATTCTGGAATAATTAGAAATATAATCTTTTATGTCATTTCAATATTAACTTGATCATATGGTCTTCTCTTTTAAAAATATAACAATTTAAATTCATCACCAAAGGCTTTCATGAATAATGTAGTTACTTATGGTAAAAAGGAATTTAATTAATTTCTGGGTTCAATTCCAGATTGTCACAAAAACCTGAAAGGGGACTCTTTGTGTATTTAATTAATAAATGCACACAATTGTTTCTATTCAAAATTAACACTATAATACTCACCATTGCTCAATGTGAATTTCTTGCCAAATTCATTGACAGGAAGAGCCTCAGTATGAAAAATAAGTTAAGAAAATATCAGCAATGTTTAAGAAAGAATTCAATGGAAGTCACAGATCAGGACTAGACATATTTTCCCATGGTTCTCATAGCTTTCTTGCTGAAAATAATATTCCAATATATATTTACATACCTTGATATAATTTAGCTGAACTGACCTCACTGAAGCCAATTAAGTCCCACATAATTCATTCAGACATGTTTTTTTAACTTTCTGGTGCGTATTACTTTCAGCAATAAGTTCTAAGAGGTCAAGAGATAAATTGTTTTGCTGCCTTTGCAATATCTTTGGTTTAGCATGTAGCCCAGCATAAGAATTTACAAGATGATGATATTGGGGTAGCAAGATTATTTTACCTTGTATTTGTTGAGCAGCTGGTGTACATTGGACACTGTGTGCATGTTAATGAATTTGTTGATACATACTGACAACAGTGGATGTGGGCAACCACTGCCTGAAACACCATCATTTTGGAGCAATGAACTATGCCTGACCCCTTCCCTCTTCTAGTATATTATTTAAGTACTATTCCTCCTAAATCTTCATATACTTTGCTCTGTCCCTTTGTTCTTCTGCTTTAAGATGTATGCCAGCTTTCACATCACTAGCTATTTATTTATCCTTTCAAAATCTGTCATGGAAACACACAGGCATCCATTCATTATTCATTCATTTAACAAATATTTATTGAACATCTAATACGTATCATGAACACTCCTGCATGATTTAGGCAAAAATCTCTGCCTAATATCTCTGTCATTCTAGTTGGTAGAAAGAAACAGTAAAATTAACAAGTTATAGATGTAAAATATTAACAGATGATCATGTTTAAGAAAAAAGCAAAATCCTGATAGGAGGTATAAAGAAGTTGTATGAGATCAATTGGTTTGTAATTAATCACCGCAGGGTCTATAAGGAAAAGTGAAGTTTGTAAAAAATACTTGAAGGAGGTGAGGAGGTACCAATTAAGATTGTTGAGTGAGAATGTTCCTGGAGGAAGGAACACTGCCTGGAGGGCAGTGAATAAGAAGTAGAAGAGGACAGTTTTTAAACTATCATTTTAGATGTTACAGAAAGCAGAATATAAACGGGTAAGTGAAGCTCAGGGGAGCACCAAGACTAATTAGGACGGAGCAGAAGTGTGGTCCAGGACCAGAGTGGTGACAGGAATTGTGGAATAGTGGGCAAACTGTGGATTTATTATGAAGGTACAGAAGATAGTTTTGTATGTGGTGGAAAAGAGAAAAAAAATTCAGGATTTTAGGTGTGAGCAACTGGAAAGACTGAGCAACCAGAAACTAGACAAGGAAGGGGGCTTCATTTTATTGGTTGGAAGATTTCAGGAGTTCAATTTCAAGTATGGTAAATTAAATATCTACCTCCAAGTGGAGATATTTATATAGGCAGTTGGGGGGTGAGACCAGGTTTTAGAAAAGGAGTTTTTGTGTAGAGATGTCAACTTCCAACGGTATTCAAAGCCGAGCACAAGATAAAATAAAACAGAAAGTGAGTATAAATAGAGGACCGTGGAAGGGCCTGGGCTAAGGACTGGGGCACTTAATTTTAGGCCATAGTGGAGAAAGGAGTAAGCAAAGTAAACCCTACTTAACTACAGTTTTTTTGTTTTTTTTTTTAGGTTGGAATTTCCCGCACAGAGGATTCAGATAGAAGTAGCTTACCTAAAAATTAATGAAAATACTAGTGGTATTAGGGAAATAAAAACATAGAAGATTGAGTAAACAATATTATGTGTTATTAAATTACTTGCCATAGTATGAGACTTGTGTCTTTTGCACGGCTATGTATCGGAATTTTTGTGTATTAAGTTCTTAAGTATCACACTGGTACCAAATCAAATATGAAATGTAAATGTTATGCAATAAAAAGAAAAGCCTGCACACTTAATAATGAAGCTGAAATTATCAAGAGTAAACACAATCTTAAAAGCTTCCAGATGACTTAAGAGACCAGGTCAGGGAGTGGATTAATGTCAGGCTTACTGTCAGTATGTAAAGATATCAGAACTCAATCAGATTGTCTTCATGGTGGAAAAGAAAAATTACTCTTCTTAGTATTTTACGTCTCGTTAAATATCATATGAGACTATGGGTGAAATAAATACACTTTTCCATACAAATTTTGAGAAAGTAGTCCATATATTAAAAAAAAATACTATTAATAGAAGAACTAAAAGAAAGCGATTAACAAAAGAACACCAGCTTGAAAAATTGAACGCAGAAAAAATACATACAGTATTCAAATCAACAATGAACACAGCTAACAACTAAAAAGGTTAAAATGTTTTAAGGGCGGCGCCTGTGGCTCAGTGAGTGGGGCGCTGGCTCCATGTGCCGAGGGTGGTGGGTTCAAGCCCAGCCCCGACCAAACTGCAACAAAAAAATAGCCGGGCGTTGTGGCGGGCGCCTGTAGTCCCAGCTGCTCGGGAGGCTGAGGCAAGAGAATCGCGTAGGCCCAAGAGTTGGAGGTTGCTGTGAGCCGTGTGACACCATGGCACTCTACCCGAGGGTGGTACAGTGAGACTCTGTCTCTACAAAAAAAAAAAAAAAAAAAATGTTTTAAAAAAATAAGTTATTACGATAGGGAAGATGGGATAACAACTATAATCCTAACAAGTTTGGAGACTTATTTACAGACATATCAGAAATGGTCTCAGGAACAAGAAACAAATACATTGCCAAATAAACTTTTGAGTGTAATCTTTGGTGGATGTGACAAAAAGTTGAAATGACATTTGCCTTGGCCAATGTCTGCCTCACAACTACTTAATCATCAAAATATCATCTGATAGTGTATGTGGAGGACAACAGAGAAAAATGGTGAAAACTGAGAAATGCTGAAAACAAATGGCTCTGAAAACGAATGGGCGGCTGCTGGCCGTGATTATGCTCGGTCAGGCCTGCGTTTTGTACACTATGTTCTAGTCTCCTTTGAATATTTTTATGATATATGTAGGAGGCTGATGTGCCAAAGTAATTAATCATGTAATGACTACCCTTGTATGTTCAATTATAGTCTTGACGGTTGATTACTCTTTGCAAAAAATACCATTACTAGTTGTTTTTCACTCCTTTGCTTTGGGCAAGAAGGCCCAGACATAAATGGAAGAGACAAATATAACCAATGTACAGATGGAATAATTTTTCTAAAGCAAAATGTAAAGGACATATTAATTTTCGGTGTCAGAGATATTAATTTGTTTAGTGAAGCTAAAAGCATATAAACATTCACTAAATGTGCAATTTCATTCCAGCATCTTTACCACCACAGTTCAACTCTATTATTAATGTGAAGAATCTCAAACTTATTTTTACAAGACCTCCTTTTTTTTTCTCAAACTGTTGACTGATGAATCTCCATAAAAATACTTTTCGTGCTTTACACCAAAAATCTTTCATAAAAGCAACTTTATTTTTCTTAGCATAATCTTTCAAGAAAATATCTTATCAAACTTCTAAAAGTACACCGTCTCTGGAAAATGGTGGGATTACAACTTGTTCTAATTCTGAGAAAAAAACCCAAGCTCTTCCTTCTTTGGGAAACAGTCTTTCTTCATGGAATTTATTTGATAAATGTTGATGGAGAATTTCCATATTCAAGGCATAGTTCTAGGTGATGAAGTCATTCAATGAATAAAGCAGGTGAACATCTCTGACATTGTATGACTTGTACTTTAGGATAATGAAGCCCATTCAACACATTCAAAATATATACAGTATACATGGTGGTAAGAATTTGGCAGAAAAATAAATCAAGTGATGTTCAGGCATGTGCATGAGGTTGTAATTTTAGATCAAGTGTTAAGAGACTTGCTCACTGTGAAAAGTTATATTTTCATCACTCTCTGCCTGCCTGAATGACTAGGGTGAATCTTGACTGATACAGAATTGGTACCAGTCGTGGACCAGGAGACTGTCCCTATACATTAAATTTTTGGATTGGTTTTGTCACTATTGCTGAACACCTTGTTTTTGGAAAATTAGATAATAATCATATCTGGTGTACACTGGCATAGGCATAATAATGAATCAAATTATTGCTGGTGGGTGATTGTGATTCTATGAAGCCTGAAGCAATTCTTAGGCAGCTCATATTATTAAACTGCAGGCTCAAACCAGGATCTAAGAATCAAACATCTTCCACAGTAGAACAGGAACAATCTCATTTCCTATAGTCTCAGAGCCAAGAGTATTAACTATCAAACATAAAATTGGATGGTGCTAGTTGCAGAATTAAGAGTGCTGATTTATTTTTTTATTTTTATTAAATCACAGCTGCGTACATTAATGCAATTATGGGGTATGATGTGTTGGTTTTATATACAATTTGAAATATTTTCATCAAACTGGTTAACATAGCCTCCACAGCATCTTATTGTGTTAAGACATTTATATTCTAAACTTAGTAAATTTCGCACGTACCCTTGTAAGATGCACCGTAGGTGTGATCCCACTAATTACCCTCCCTCCACCCATCCTCCCCGCTCCCCTCCCTCTCCCCTTTCCCCCATATTCTTGGGCTATAATTGGGTTATAGCTTTCATATGAAAGCTATAAATTGGTTTCATAGTAGGGCTGAGTACATTGGATACTTTTTCTTCCATTCTTGAGATACTTTACTAAGAAGAATATGTTCCAGCTCCATCCCTGTAAACATGAAAGAGGTAAAGTCTCCATCTTTCTTTAAGGCTGCATAATATTCCATGGTATACATAGACCACAATTTATTAATCCATTCATGGGTTGATGGGCACCTGGGCTTCTTCAATGACTTAGCAATTATTAATTGGGCTGCAATAAACATTCTGGTACAAATATCTTTGTTATAATGTGATTTTTGGTCTTCTGGATATATATCTAGTAGAGGAATTATGGGATCGAATGGCAGGTCTATTTTTAGATCCCTAAGTGTTCTCCAAACATCTTTCCAAAAGGATCTGCTCATGTAGCCAAATGGTGTAAAAAGAGTGCTGATTTAGTTTAAAATCTTATCCAACTTCTTGTGTGAAAGTTAGGGTTTTCTTGAAAAGGAATGAGACCTTGAGACCTGGAATAAAAGCATCTGACTTTGGGTAGGTCTCCACTGAAATGCAATCAGTTATTCCGAGCCCTCCTCATAAGTGGAAGTGGCAGGTTGTCTGTTTCTAAAGGAGACTGAACTTCCTTCGGTGCAAACTATTTGATACGCACATCAGGGTATATGTCTTGTAAGGGGATGCTTATTTTCTCAAGCTCACCACTATCACCTCCTCCTGTTACCAAACTCATAGCTAAAAATAAATATCTGTATGATACGTAATCAGCACCGGGATTGCTGGGCCCTCTGGTAGTTCTATTTTCAGTATTCTGAGGACCCTCACACTGTTTTTCATAGTGGTTGTACTAATTTACTTTTGGAAAGTGGCCAAGAAAGTTGACGTGCCATTATAGACCTGGCTAATGCCTTCCACCCCCATTCCCTTTTATTGAGAAAATATTTAACCAACAAAGTGAAAGAAGACCTGATAAAAATTTCATACAGAACATATAAGGAAATATAATAAATCACAATAAAAACAAAAGCAAGCCAATAAAAACAGGAAAACACATTTAAAGAAACACTTCACAAATGAAGATGTATGGATATGCATAGAAAAAGCTCTAAACATCATTTGTCACTAAAAAGATAATAATTAACATCTCAATGAAAAATGACCCCGCACCAGCAAAAATGGTTATAATTAAGACAACCGATATTAAATATGGAAGAAAATTGTTCCAACTGGATAGCTCAAATATTGCTGATAGAGTTTCAAAAAGGTTTAAGTCTTTTAAAAATTTTGTGAGAGTTTCTTTAAACATTACAAATACAACAAATATCAATTAGCTTGCTAAAGTTTCCATAAAAAAATACCACAAAGAGTGGCACTTAAGTAACAGAAATTTATTTCCTCACAGTCCTAGAGGCTAGAAGATCAAGGTGTTGTGGGTTCCTCTCTCCTTGGCTGTTATTTTCTCATTGTATCTGGATGTGAACTTTCCTCTGCATGGGCCTATTCCCTAACATCTTCCTCTCGTGTCTAAAGGAGATTGGACTGCCTTCGTTTTACCACTATGATACCAGTCATACTGAATTCAAGTTCACCAAAGACCTCATTTAACCCAAATTGCCTGAGCAGGGCTCAGTACTTCAACATATGAATTTTAGGAGAATATAATTTAGCCCATAACAGTGGATATTTAGACATCTATAAGAAACTCACAACAGATTTATTTATTACCCAAACTGGAAATAGTCCAGTGCCTAACAGAAGGGGACTGAGTAACCAAACTCGGGCATATTCATACCGCTGATTAGTACTCAGCAATGAGAAGAAATGCACTGCAGGTACCCTCGTAACATGAGTGAATATCACGGGCATGACCCTGAGCAAAAGAATTCAGATGAAAATGCATAATGGATAATTAATTCACTTTTATGAAGATCTAAGCCAGGCCCAGAATTATCTATGATTCAGAATAATCAGAGAAGTGGTTTTTCTGCAATGAACTGATTGGGACTGGGCATAAAAAAAAAAAAATCCCCCTGGGTTAGTAAAATACTGCATAAAAATAGGGTTTATAGTGTGCTATAGTGTAGTTTATAGTCAAAAGAGTGCATTTTTTACGTTTAACTGCATACCATTATTACCTAAATTATTTTCCAATGTGCCCATTTTCACATACCAGAAATAACACCTGTTTACATCTGTGCTGAGAGAACAGATTATGAACCAAGTCGTCTGTGCGAAACATCGTGGTAAAACAAATACAAGAGGAACTGTTACAGACTAGATAAAGACTATTGGCTTCCATCCCAGATACCAAGGCATGAACTTGAAGCATCTTTGTTCATGGTGTGATACAAGAGACAAAGGTCCTCGAGGTTAAATCTAGAACACCTAAGAATTTGAACAATTTTTTCATAAATAAATGTAAGAGCAGAAATGTCTGAGAATGCATCCAAAGTACAGAATTCAAGAATTATAAGAACAAAAGGTAATTATCATTTTTTGGAAAGCCCAATTTTAGCAATGCACCTCATATTTTTATTACTTCTATTGTTACTATCATGTTAATATCATTGTGATCATCAATACTGAAAAAGAAATTTTGATATACACATACCATGGACTATTCTACAATAAAAAATGAACTTGGATAAATGCAAGAACATGAATGAATCTCCTGGATATTATGATGGGTAAAATTATCTAAACACACAAAGCACATGCTGCTCCGGGTCATGTGGGTTATAAGGATTAATAAGTAGGATTTATTTCAGTACACAATCCATTTCCCTTTCAATAGTTTATAAAGTCAGATGAGAGAAAAATTGATCACAGCAGAGAGAACTAAAGTAGCATTACAGCTGGAAAAACATGAACTATTTACAAGGTGCCTTATTAAATAAATAACGGATTAACATGATTTCAATATTTAACCATGAAAACCAAAAATTCAAATAAATCCCAGTGTGGCCTCAGCCATTTACCTGCTCTGTTAGCAAGATTATTTTTCACAAGAAACATTAAATAGTACAACATTTTTGAATAAATGTTAAACAATATAAGTCAAAGTTCTTAAGCATATTAAAAATTTCAGTAAGCAATTTTACTGCTAAAAATCTATGCATTTGCTAAACTTGTGAATGAAGATTTATGCACGAAACTGATCATTGCAGCCTTATTTGTGTGGTAGAAAATAGAACAGATAATATTTCAATAATAAGGAAATTATAAAGAAATTATTGTGTATTCAATTGATAAAAGAATGTGTTCTTAATAAATAACTTCATTAGTAATCATTTTATTATCACCTTAAAATGTTTTTTGGTATGAAGTAAAAAAAACCATATAATTGACACTGAGTACTTATTTAATCTCATACATTTTCTGAAACAGTTTGACAAAAATTTTATTTTTAATAATAAAATTTGGGCAAGAGCTCAATTAGTTGAAAAATGTAAATTCAAAAAAAACTTTACAAAAATTATGGAAACTTTTCCCATAAATAATGACTTTGACTTTTTTTTTGTTTTTTTCGACAGAGTCTCACTAAGTTGCCCTTGGTAGAGTGCTGTGCTGTCATAGCTCACAGCAACCTCAACGTCTTGGGCTTAAGCGATTCTCTTGCCTCAGCCTCCCAAGTAGCTGAGACTATAGGCACCTGCCACAACGCCTGGCTATTTTTTCTTTTTTTTTTGCAGTCGTCATTGTTGTTTGGCAGGCCTGGGGCTGGCACCCTAACCACGGAGCTATGGGCACTGAGCCAATAATGACTTTTATTTAAATTTTTCTCTTCATCTATTTTATTTTTTTAATTAATTTATCACTAAATTATAAATTAATGATGTTATTCATCCTCAAAACTGTAACTAATTCAGTATTTAGAGAAGAGAAAATATTTTAAAGTCAGTGAATAAGGAATCATTTCACTATTGACTTGTCCAAACTTACTACATTATGGAATAGTTTAGTGGAATACACAGTAGTTGAGTAAATATATATGACATTTTAGAAAACCACATACCTAAGAGATTAAATACTAATTATAAAAATAATAATGATAGTATTATTATTTGTTCAGATTTCTGCTTGCATCTCTTTTCTCTGAGCCTTGTTAAATCTAAAGAGGGCTAGAGATTTAACTTGACGCACAAGCTAAAATGTAAGCCTGCACATACAGGTGCTAGCAACTAACATGATGTCCTGGGTTTGAGGCAAAGGACCTTTTGTCCTGTTTGCACCGTTTCACCTTGTCATATAGAACCACCCAAATGGAGGCTGCGCACACAACCCTTTTGCATCAAAGATGAGGAAACTTAAGCTTGGAAAATACCATTTTATTTTGGTAATGGGCTGCAAGAAAACCTGTTTGACCTTTGCTAGATGGAGACATGCCCTTCATTTTACCAACCAGTAAACAAACCTGCCCTTTGCTCCAAAGAAAAAGGGCTATATCTATCTTTCAAGATTTTTCTATACAAACATCCTTGAAATGATGACCTGGCTTAAAAAATGTTAGTGCTTCTACTCACAAGAAATGAAGAAATGTAGAGATTCATTAATCATCTCCCCCAAAGCCTCAGTTTCCTTAAGTATAAAACTGCAAAATATTTGTGGTGTTATCTATAGTTTGAATCAAGTAAGATAATAAAAGAGTCTTAAAAATATCAAAGTAGGGATGGCACCTGTGGCTCAAAGGAGTAGGGCACCGGCCCTCTATGCTGGAGGTGGCGGGTTCAAACCCAGCCCCACCCAAAAACTGCAAAAAATGTCAAAGTGATATACAAAATGAATGTAATGTTGAGAATTTCTTTGCTTAAAAAAAAAAAAAGATCCATAAACTAACCTAAGAAGTAGACTCTCCCAATCAATGACATAATGTAAATTTAAACAATACCAAGGTAATTTTAAGATAGATCTAGGAAAGCTGAATGTATAAAAATCAGTATTGCAGTAGTAACAGTTGATGAACTATGCTAATATCAAGAAATAATGTAGGAAGATAACAATTTTGTAAGAATTGCCTCTAAGATGAGATCTAAACAAAATTATAACATGTTTTGCAAATTTGTCATGAATATTTCCAGCAAGCATATTTATTATATGCTAAGTGAATAATTTTTTTTAAAATATCAACCTCCTCTAAACAGAAAAGTCATTGATATAGGGGAGCAAAAAAAAGAAAAAACAAAAAAAATCCAAAGTACCATTCTGTCATCAATACCCAAAATATAGAAAAAGTAATAACCTTCATGTATGAGAACCAAGGGATTAAGGCGAGTTTAAATTGCCGTCTTGCAAAGTTTAAACAAGGTGAAAAGCATAACAAGTGGGACAATGATGTTCATTTGTTTTAGTTTGTAAGAGACTCCGATAGTCTTCAAAATGTTTTTTAATGATTATTTTTTTCCTTCTCTGAAATGAATTCCACTGTGAGCAATGAATTCTCTAACAGATCAAGAATGTGCAAAAGATTCCAGAAAAGAAATTTTTTTCTAAGGGTTTCATCAGTGAAAAATTGAATGGGTAACTGGGAAATCTATTAGAAGAAAAAGAATAAAGACTAAGCTGGTCAGACGGCTGACCTTATTCTTTATATTGGAGAAGGAAATTTGGGTTATAAGAAGTACTGAGACACGAAAAAAGAAATATTGTATTATTACGGTTCATATAAAATATAGAAGAAAAATCAGTAATGTATAAGTATAATGAATAGATTGTGAAATACAGAGTCAATTTAATATAATTTGATAAAGTCAATAGCTTGTGAAGGGGAGAGAATATGCTTAAAATCATTTAAACTTGCATTAAGAGCAGAGAAGAGTAGTTATATTAAGACACATTTTTTAAAAAGCCTATTATTAATACTTTTAGACGATTTTAAGCAATCAGGGAAGAATAATATGCAGCCATGAAAAATACTCCAGGTATGATTGGATAAATTCATAGGTACATTTTATGATGCAAATATTTGAAAAAAAAAAAAAAAAAGAACCCTACAACAGTCAAGTCACCAAGAACAAAATTGACACAGAAACAGTCATAACCAAGCTAGTTTAGGAAAAAAGATAAGGTTTAGTCACAAGCTCTGCCTATCATCTTTCTTGCCTGTTCCTACCCAAATCTTATAATTCATTAAAGGAAGAGTCGAAAAGGCTAAAAATTTCTGTAGGGAAGAGCCCATGTGAGATCAATATTTTTCATCCTTTATAGTACCTAGAATAATATTCTGATAGTAAGGCTATCTTATTTTCTCTCTTTTATGAATATTTTTATTAAGAAGCTTAGTATGAGAAATTCAAGTTTCTAATACATTAAAATGTTCATCAAACAGATTTGTTTTCAATAGAACACAGAAATGGTAGAGTCCTTGAATCTTCTATTTCAGAATGTTTGTCAAATACTTTATGTACTACTTCTGGGGAGAAGTTCTGTAAAACAACAAGGCTCCAGTTAGGGGGTGAGCAGGGGTGGATGAAAAGAGAGGGAGAGAATGAGAAGAGACAGGAACTTTAATACTGCAGGTGTAACCCTTTTTTTAAAGACCCAGACCACAAAATCTGGCTAAGGATTGATCATTCTTAGGGTTGGAATTCCAAAGTTTAATGGTTGCCAAGGGGAAGCTTATTAACACATTTATATTACTTTGTGACAGAAAGTAAATCTCAGTTGGCTGATTTCTTTGACAGGGATTGACTCTGCCAATTAGGTTATATGACTGACCATAATTTTCCATAAACTAAATGAGTTCAACGATGGCTTCATGATTTCAACTCTAATATATTTAAAACATGGGATAAGATGAAAGCATTAAAAGATATATTGTATTGGCAAAAATACACTGGAATTAATTCTATTTTTATTTTATCCCAATTAACTTTTAGTTCTCAAGTTAAAGTTGACTCTAACTTGAAAAAGAATTAAAAACGAATAATTAATAGTCTTTTGAAAAGTCTTCCTAAAGCCTTTTAGGTATAATTCCTAGACACTGGAGGATGTGATTGATCTTCGTGACTAGGTAACAAATCTTTTTGAAAGTTAGGTCATTTCCAATTCCTTGCTATCAATAAAACTGAAGGAGGAAGTAATCAAGTTGTCTGCTGATATAACATTAAAAATAGATTTTATGAGAAACTACTATGTCATTTGTAATATAATTTGAAAAAAGTTTAAAGAATTGCATAACGATGCTTATTACAGAGGTCCTTTCATTATAATCGCCTCACTTAAGTGCACAAATTTCACCATCATTTACATGTATAATGAAGAAAAGTAGGAATATTCATCATTCTAGCAATAAGTAATAATCATGCAGGTATTTATAAACTAATTTGAACATATGCTTCCTCTATCTCACTAAACATAATTTTGATTTTATGTTTCACTTCTCATCATTAGAAAATATTTACATAAACATCAAAAAGTATAATGTTTTGGTATGTCTATACTCGCAGTAACTCAAATTTAATGAAAACATCATAAAACCATTTTAACCTTCATAGAGCTTTGGTAACGCAGAAATTATCAAAATGTTATTTCAAATCATATTCACATTTTGTGTTCACTAAATATAATAAATGATTAAAATAATTTTAATCATAAAAGATATCAAATATAGAGTACATGAAACAGGCAAAAAATGGAACCGTTACCTAAACCTTGTTGCCAAATTCTTTAATTGGATAACTGTGGGTTATAGTCCATAGTACTACAGTCCATAGTATTTTGATGCTTGGATACTATTTAAAAAAACCACATAAGTTTCTTTTTAAAAAGCCCAAATTCACATATCAAAAATTTCATCATTTGCAACTATTTGTATTTTATGAAATATTGCATATATCAAATTGAGACTTGCAAAGCAAAACACAGGTTTTCAATTTTTTTAAGGCAACATTCAACCAATTATTTGAAGACCATAAACATTTAGCAAAGGCAAATCAAGATAAGTCAAGGAATTAAATGCAAAGATCAAATCTATGGTTTTAGAAACAAGAGCACAAGAATATCATTATAATTGTAGGAAAGGGAAAGGGTATTATATAAGCAGATAAAGAGAAAAACAATTAGAGCGAAATAAAATTTTGAAAATAAAAATTTATAAATTTATTTTCAGATGAAAGTGACAAACACAAAGCAAGAGAAAATGAATGTGATACATATAACTAACCAGAAAAAAATGCTCCGAATACGCAAATGACTTCCATAGATAAATTACTGAAATTTAACAACTTGGCAATGACATAAGGAAAAGACATGAATAATCATTTCATAAATGGGGACAGACGAGCTGTCAAAAATATTTGTGAATTTGTTTAACCTAATTGTAATAAGCAAATGAAATGAAAAACACAGTAAGAAATGTTCTCTAGTATCCTATTGGCAAAATTTAAAATTTGAGAAAAATAATAAATAGCAGTAAAAAATTAATAAATTCCCTATGCATCAACATAATGGATTTATGATTTTTAGGGTTTTTTAATTAAATCATAGCTGTGTACATTAATGCAATCATGATGTACCATGCACTGGTTTTATATACAATTTTAAATATTTTCATTTCAATATTTCAAATTGTATCTGATTTTTAGTTTTAAAGGGGAAAAAAGTATAGCTACTAACATGTATTTCATTATGTAAAGTTTAAAAGCAAAATAAAATCTAGGCATTATATTCTTTCATATTACATTCGAATGTATTCATATAACAATCCAGCGTAAGAAAGATGACACATGACAGAGCATGGCAACATTGGATTTTTAAATTGCACATGAATGTTTAGTAGTATTGTTAATCTTTTTAACATTTATATATGTTAGTGTATTATTTTAAAATCTTATTGACTATTTTAAATCAAGTATATAAAGGGGAAAAAAAGTAAATTAAAATATAATTCCAGAATTTCCAAATAAGAATTCAGTCAAAAAACCAGACGGGTTCTTTTTTATTCCATCTAAACTGCTATAACAAATACACAAAACTGAGCTGCTTATAGACAATGGAAATTCATCTCTTATAGTTGTGAAGATTAGGGATCCAGGATCAAGGTGTGATCTTGGTCAAACTTTTTGTACAGCCCACTTCTGTGTTGCAGACTGCCAGCATCTCCCAGTCCTGGCCGGGGAGAAGGGTAAGACAGCTCTCAGAGGCGTCTTTGTGAGGCCTCTTCCCTTATGGTCTAAGTGTCTCCCAAAGGCCTTAGCACTTAACACCACCACGTTGGGGGGTAGATTTCAACATATTAATATAAACCTGGGGAGAGGGCACAAACATTAAGATCACGGCAGGTGCTTCTGACCTCTGTAGTGGAGGAATGTCTCTGGAGAGGGAAACTTTATAACTGATCATTTTTATAGCTGACATTAAATCACAAACTTGTGCATATAATTGAGATTAAATAAAAATATGTTTTCATTTCTTCATATTACTATTTCTCAAGTCAACATAGCCATGTCAATAAGTATTTTGTAAATGCTAAATGTATAGCAGTGTTAGATTGAAAGCAGTATCATTCACTCTTTCTTCTTCTAATCTTGGATCATAATTGTAGAATATGAATGTTCCCGGATGTATGGTAAGTACAACAAAACGAATCATCCTTTTTCTACAAATAAAAATGCTTTCCCACAAAGTCCATAAGGACAATATGTGTTAATCACGTGTACGGGAACTGTAAGGTCTTTCTGTAGATGTCATGTAAAAGGTAGCTTTTATAATTGTTCTTCACATTTTGAAAGGCTTCTTAGCAGTTTATTTCTAATATGTGTAATCCTTACAGTGCTTGAGCATTGGTTCAGAGATAGGACTCTTTTCTTCAAACAACTCCAACATTGATTTCGAAATAAAAGGTTCCCTGGGGGATTCAGAGTTTTTTTTCAGTGACTCAGTATGAAGCAATAAACCTGAACTTTTAGGAATTTGTTTTATAACCTTGAGGTGTCTTAGACATACAAGCTTGTAAGGCTGGTTGATAGACCTTGTTGACACCGAGGCACTCAAATTGTTTTATCTTTTTTCTTTAGGAGCCCAAGCAGACTGTCCCTGAGAAACAAGAATATTTGATTTCCTCAGATCTTACTGTGCTTTGTATTTACAGGTCAACACACAAATACTTTTTAGTTAATTGTGCCTTGACTTTCAGACAATTCCCCTTGGCCTTAATTACTTTGACAATTTAAGCACACTAATAAAATAATTGTCTGAACAATTGTCAAGAATATTATTAGTGCTAAATCTGTTGAGGAAAGGATAATCATGAAATGTCTGTAGATGTTTGCTTAAATATTAGTATAATTCATATTTATATCATTTGTATATTGTTTGTATCATTCCAAAATTAAAAATTAAAAAGGGCTAAATACCTAAAAAAATAGCAAAAATAAAAAGCAAGATATCTTCTGTCATGATCTTTATTGAATATATATTAAAATGGTCAGTTATTGATAATATCATCTAATCTATTATGATATTAAACAAAAAATGATAAAATTGATGAACTAGAAATCCCTAAAAATCTATATATTATCTCTACACCAATGAACGTAAATTTAAAAAAGTAACCAAAAAGATATCTCTATCATGATAATAAAAAATACCTAAGGAAAAATTAAAAAGCAATGGTCAAAACTGATACAAACAAAAAGTAGATAAAAATGGGCATGTATAAATGTAGAATATTAACTTTCTATAATTTGCATACAACTGTTATGAAATTTTTATATATAGCATTAAAAATGTGTAATACAATAAAAATATTTTAAGAAGGGTGTAAAACATATGAAGGCAAGCAATTTCAGGAAAAGTACACTTAAAGACAAATTATTATTTTAAAGAAGATGGCCAAATAATGACAAAATAGTCTATTCATTAGGACAATATAATCATTTCAAACATATAAAATATTTAAAATACCTTTACAATATAAAAAACAAAAATTGACCACTTAGGAGGCTGAGCAAGAGAATCACTTAAGCCCAAGAGTTGGAGGTTGCTGTGAGCTGTGACGCTACAGCACTCTACTGAAGGCAACAAAGTGAGACTCTGCCTCAAAGAAAAAAAAAAAAAGAAAGAAAGAAAAGAAAAGAAAAATTGACACATATACAGAGTGGCCATAAAGTTGGTATGCAATTTAAAATAGCATGCACTGTACAATAGCACACGAACTTTATGGACACCCTTTATTGAGGGAAATTGTAAATTCAACATTGCATTAAAAGATTTAACTCCCAATTCCTTTAAATATAATTATAAGCTAAGCCTATGAAAAATAGTGAAAATGTAGAAGACTTGAACAAGACAATTTGCTAGCTTTTTATAATGTATATATGTGTATTGAGCTAATTTCTGCTCCCATCTCTGGTAAGATGTAGGTGCCAGTAGCAATTCTGATTGATGAAACATGAGTTCTTACCTGGTTAGAACAATACAGTGTTGGTTTTCAACTGTTTTGTCCATTCCCTTTGAGTAATATATAGAACTCTGTGCCCAATATGCCAAGATTATATATTTATTTAATACATGGGACAGTTTTAAAATAATCACATGTCTTAGCACATCAAGCAAATCTTAATACATTTCACAGCACCACATCACCACTATGGTCAGACAATGCTCAATAAAATGTAATCAAAAGAGAAATAAATTTCGAAAAGAAAATTTAACGATAACATTATAAAATAAAAACAATTCCAGCATCAAGATGGCTGACTAAAGATACCCAGTCACAAAAAAGAATCAAAACAATGAGCGAGGTAACCACAAATTAAATAGAACCTCTAAGGGAAAACACTGGGACTCAGCAGGAAAGTCAAAGAAACCATCTGAGGTGTAAAACCTGAGATTGCAGCATGAAGAGGTAAGTAAAGCGTCTACCCAAGATCTGCTCAGACCCAGAAAAGAATCCTCAGTTCAGGGCTAAAGTAAGAAATCCTCAACACTTCATGCTCCTCCACAGGTTCCTGTGACCCTTGCTGCAGGAGAGACCCTGAGCCCTCACAGTCTCTGAGCCTAACAACTATACTATCCCAGAGGGGAATTCATGCTGAGTCCCACTCACCCCCTGGGACATAGGTACTGCAGAACTGGATGGTTTTGAGATCAGAAGAAACACCAAACTAAATATTGTCTTGTAGTCCAATAACCCTGATAACGCCTAGGGCCCTACTGACATCCCTGACATATACTCAGAGGATTGAAAAATCACCAGCTAGAGGCAGCGATGTGGCTGTATCCTTGGCATGTGAGACCATACAGACAACTACATTCTGGGAACAGGAGTCCAGCACATCAGGGAAGCTGTGCTGAGAACAAAGGGAGCCAGAGTGTGTATTTCCCAAATCCTAAAAGGCATCTGCCTGCACTACCACCACTGTGATTCTGACTCCTCCTGGGCCAGGGGTGCACCTCTGTGCACTGTCTGGGACCGAAGCCAGACCACCAAGGCTGCCTCTTCCACCATCGATGCCTATATACACCATTCAGAGGCCCAAGCACCCACCCACCTGACTCCCTGCAGCCACCACTGAGGCTCTCAAGAGCTACCAAGGGCTTGAGCTTACCCAGGTTTTGCCATTGCCAAAGTCATCACTGTGCACCACACTGGAGCCTGAGAACCCTCATTCCCAGCAAAGCCTCACCACAGCCTTCAAAAACAACTGCAGCCTGGGCCAATGGGAAACTCAGAGACATTGCTGAGATTGATTTCAGCCAAAGAAATCACAAAGAGATCACACTGTAGCACTCACCCAGAACCAAAGGCAAAGAAGTCTATCCAACTGACATGTAGACACATTTACAGGAAACATTCTCTTCCTAAGCAAGAAGTGACTATTACACTAGATGTGCAGATATCAGTGTAAGGATGCAGGAAACATGAAAGGGCCAGGAAGCATGACACCTACAAAGGAACTCAATAATTTAAACTTTCTATGCTCATGGATTGGAAGACTCAGTGTTGTTGAAGTGACCATGCTGTTCAAAACACACTACAGATTCGATGCAATTCCTATCAAATATAAATGGCATTCTTCACAGAAATATAAAAAACAATCCTGAAATTTCTGTGGCATCACAAAAGCCCCAAATAGCAAAAATAATAATGAGCAAAATAAAGAAAGCTGGAGGTAGCCCACTTCCTGAGCTCAAAAATATATTGCAAAGCTATAGAAAATAAAACAGCATGTGATTAACATAAAAACAGACATATACACTAATGGAAAGGAATGGAGAATCCAGAATTTAATACACATATTTACAACCAAATAATTTTTGATAAAGACACCAAAAATGTTCACTGGAAAAGGGACAGCATCTTCAGTAAAGATGCTGAAAAAAACAAGGTATCCATACAAAAAAGACTAAAGCTACACTCTTATCTCTTACCATATACAAAAACCAAATCTAAATGAATTGAAGACTTAACGTGTAAGAACTCAAAACTTTTACTTATTTTTATTTCAAAATATTAAGGAATACAAATGTTTTTGTTACATGGATGACTTTTGTAATACTAGAGTCAGGACTATAAGTATGGCCATTACCTAAATAGTGTTCATTGTACCCATAAGGTAGATTTTTGTTCCTCCCCTCTCCTCCCACCTGCTTGATTTCCGAGAACTTTTGCTTCCCTCTGTCCACAGGTGTGTGCCTCTTGGTAAGTTCTGATTTATTAGAGAGCACATAAGGTGTTTGTTTTTCCATTCCATTACTTCACTTAGGGAAATAGCTCCCATTTCCATCCAAATTGCTTCAAAAGGCATTAATTCATCCTATCATATGGCTGAGTAGAATTCCTTGGTAATATGTACCATATTCTGTTAATCTATTCATAAATTTGTGAGTACTTGGGTTGATTCCACATCTTCGCAATTGTAAATTGTGCTTCAGTAAACATTTTAGTGCAAGTATACTCTTGATAAAATAGATTCATTTCCATTGTGTAGATGCCCAGTTAGTGGGGTGGTTGAATTGAATGGTAGGTCTACTTTTAATTCTTAGAAGAATCTCCGTACTGTTTCCCATAGAGGTTGTACTAAGTTGCAGTCCCACCAACAGTGCATAAGCATTCCTTCCTCTCTGCATCTATGCCAGAATCTATTGTTTTTGGACTTTTTATTAAAAGCTGTTCAAATGGCTTTTAATGATCTTTTTTATTTTCCTCTCTGAAATGAATTCCACTGTGAGCAATGAATTCTCTAACAGATCAAGAATATGCAAAAGATTCCAGGAAAGAAATTTCTTCTAAGAGTTTCATCAGTGAAAACTTGGATGGGTAACTGGGAACTCTATTGAAAGAAAAAGAATAAAGACCAAGCTGGTCAGACAGCTGACCTTATTCTATATATTAGAGAAGGAAATTTTGGTTATAAGAAGTACTAAGACATGAAAAAAGAAATATTATATTATTACCGTTCAATAATAATATCTTGTTATGGTTTTAATTTGCATCTCTCTGATAATTAGAGACATTGCACATTTTTGTATGTGTTTTTTATTCGTCTATCTTCTTACTTCATTTCTTTTGTCCATTTTTTAAAATGATGTTTCTTTGTTTTCCTTGATTTGTTTGGGTTCTTTGTAGGTCCTGAATATCAGTTCTTTATTGGATGCATAGATTGCAAATATTTTCTCCTATCCTGTAGGTTATCTCTGCTGATCATTTCCTTAGCTGTACAGAAGCTTTTTAATTTAGTCAAGTCTTATTTATTTGTGTTGTTCCTATGACTGCTATTGGGTCTTCTTTATAAATTTGTTGTTTAAGCCAATATCTAGAAGAGTTTTTCCTACCTTTTCTTCCAGAATTCTTACAGTGTCATGCCTTACATTTTAGTCTTCTATCAATCAGGAATTCATTATTGTGAGTGGTGAGAGACAGGGGTCCTGTTTCCTTCTTTTACGTGTGGCTAATTTTCTCAGCACCATTTTTTTTTTTTTTTTTTTTGTAGAGACAGAGTCTCACTGTACCGCCCTCGGGTAGAGTGCGGTGGCGTCACACGGCTCACAGCAACCTCTAACTCTTGGGCTTAAGCGATTCTCTTGCCTCAGCCTCCCGAGCAGCTGGGACTACAGGCGCCCGCCACAACACCCGGCTATTTTTTTGTTGCAGTTTGGCTGGGCCTGGGTTTGAACCCGCCACCCTCGGCATATGGGGCTGGCGCCCTACTCACTGAGCCACAGGCGCCGCCCTCTCAGCACCATTTTAAAATTGTTTATTTATAATATGCAAAAAATGCGTCAAGACTTGGTCTTATCAAATATTTTATAGACTAACACTTCAAAAGCACATGCAATGAAACAAAAGTAGATGGATGTGACTGTATTAAACTGAAAAGCTTCTGCACAACACAAAGAAAACAATTAACAGAATATGAAACAATCGGTAGAATGCAGAAAAAATATTTGTAAATAATTCATCTGGCCAAGGACTTATAATATACAAAGAACTCAAAGAACTCAACTTCAATGAAACAAGTAACCTTATTAACAATTGGGCAATGGATCTGAATAGACATTTTTCCAAATAAGACAGATAAGTGGCCAATAAGTATATGAAAAAAATGCTCAAAATCACTAATTTTCAGGAAACTACCAAATCAAAACCATGATGAGCTATCATTTCATCCCTATTAGAATAGCTACTACCAAAAAGACAAAAAATAACAACTGCTTGCAAGAATGTGGAGAAAAGAGAACTCTTATATAATGTTGGTGAGGATGTAAATTTCATAGCCATTATGAAAACAAGTATGGCAATTTCTCAATGAACT
This sequence comes from Nycticebus coucang, assembly GCF_027406575.1. Lineage (NCBI taxonomy): Eukaryota > Metazoa > Chordata > Mammalia > Primates > Lorisidae > Nycticebus > Nycticebus coucang. The sequence continues at coordinate 116,122,444 of NC_069790.1, read as the reverse complement.
AAAATCAGAACTACCATGTGATTCAGTAATTCTGTTACTGAATATTTACCAAAATCAATGTATCAATGAAACACTTGCCCCTCTGTATTTATTGAAACTCTATTCACAATATCCAAGACATGCAGCCAACATAAATGTTCATCAGCAGATGAGTGGATAAAAAAATGTGGTATATATACACAATAGAATACTATTTATCCACAAAAACAAATACAATCTCGTCATTCATGGCAACATAGATGAGACTGGAGTACATTTTGTTACGTGAAATAAGCAAGTACAGAAAGATAAATATCACATATTGTCACTCAGATGTGGTAGTTAAAAAAAAAAATAAGCTCACATAAGCAGAGAGTAGAATTGTGGTCATCAGAGGCTGTAAAGGGGAGATTCCAAGAAAGGGAGAGGTTGGTTAATGGATACAAAGTTACACTTAGAAGGGAAAGCAGAGTTCTTCCATTCTACAATAACGTAGAGTGAAGAAGGTCAACCATAATTTAGAGTATATTATCAAAAGCCTAGAAAGGATGATTTGAATATTCATAATACAAAGAAATAATAAATGTTGGAGGCAGAGGACATGTATCTACCCTGACCTGATCATTACACCTTGCATATATGTATCAAAATATCACTCTGTATCCCATTAACTATTATAATTATTATGTTAACTAAAAGTAAAAGAAGACATCACTTCTAATTACACATATGTTCCAAAATAAATGATAATTTAAATTTTAATTAAATAGGTCTTTCAATAAGTGAGGTAAGTACTGACAATGAGAAAACATTTATAAAAACATAACACAGAAGAAGCAGCTAGCAAAGTCTTTGGAGATCATATATTTTTTAAAATAAAATTTTAGAAGATTCTCAAGGAAGAATGGAAATTACCTAGGAAAGAGATGAAGCACTTACCAGATGGGTGGGACAAAATTTGTGTGTGGCAAGATAATTGTTTTCTTATTTTTCTTTTTAATTGTTGTCATCGTTGTTTCTTTTTCTGATCATCCAGTCCAAAATACCACTTTTTAAAATAATTTCCTTATATTTTCTGCTTTTTAGTCATCCAGAGTCATTTTTGGAGGACGATAAGATTAATTTTTGGATTGAAATACAAAACAATCAGATGAGTCTTTTTTTTTTTTCAGCTTGGAAATTCTAAGAGGTTAGAGAAGCCTGATTCAAAAGATCTTATCTTACGAACTAAGTTTTCAGATGGTGAGACGTAGGCACTTGAAAGTTAGTGTTTTTTTTTTTTTTAAGCGTAGATGGCAATTAATAATCAGAAGATCAAAACCATGCATTCTAGCCTATATGTTTTAACTCAGTAGAAAGCACAGATTTATGTCATTGAATCACTAAGAAGATGCCCACAGTGTGGACAAGAGGGACACTATTTGTGGACTTTACAGCCGGACGGCACAGCAAATAGCAGGGCAGGAGGACACTGCAGACACAGCCACCTAGAGCGGCAGGTGCTGGGCCAGGGGCTGAACAGAGACCAGGCAGGTCAAATGCATTAGACAAGGCATCGCTGACCATGGTGACTATTTAGACTCTACACTACTTTTAATGCCATAGGGTTTTGAAAATTGCCCTGAAGCTCAGCGAGAGGGATAAGAGAAATGACTATTATGAGGAGACAATATCCATGCTGATAAGTTTGAATTTGAAATTGACTAAGTTTAAATGCAACACTGATTGAGAAATTACCCTGAAGAGACTCTTTGAACTTGAACAGCACAGTTTCCTTAAAGGAACCAGATTAAACATTTTCCTCTCTCGTGTGGAAATGAGAATTCATAAGCAAGTTGATTGCAATTACAGGGGAAAAAAAGGACTAAGAAAACTGCATTTCCACTCATCATAATAGTAGCATATAAATTTAAAACAAGTGGCATATATAAAATATAGAAAGACAAAGGCATGTTTTGGAAACCAGCTATGCCAGTGTAACTGAATGTGGGATTTGGTTAATAAATGAGGAAAAGAGGCGCTTAGCGGGAACAACCAGTATGAATTGCAAATTAAAAGTCATATATGTTTCTCGATAGAGCGTGAATTTCATCTTCAGATTACACAGAATCATCGAAAATTGTAAATAATGGCATAACCAGGTTATTTCTTAAGCTGAGGTAAGTAAGCTATAATTCATATACAATAAAATATACTCCTTTCGTTACAGTTTTATAAGTTTAGCAAACAGATTGAGTGAGACATTATCACAATCAAAATATAGACTAGTTTTCCCACTTAGGAAGCCCCTTTTAGGACAAGCCAATCCTCATGCCCAGTTTTGAGCCCCACTGATCTGTTTTCTGTCATTATAATTTTGCCTTTTCTAGAATGTCCTATCATTAGATTTGTACTCTATGTAGCCTTTTTTCCCAGGCTTCATTCATCCATGCAGCTGTTACATCCATATCCTGGTTATTCTTATTCCTGAGTGGTATTTTAGTGTATTGATACCTAGGATAGCACAGATTGCTTACCTGTTGACCAGTTGAAAGTACTTAGCTTGTTTCTGGTTGTTTTGAAATAACAGATATAATAAACTATAAACATATGTGAAAATGTAAGCTTTTCTAGTGATTAATTACAAATCTAAGATTGGGATTGCTGCACAATAGGTCAAGTATGTGTTTACCTTTACTAACAACTGCACAAATATTTTTGAAAGTGGCTCAGCCGTTTTGCATCCGTACCAGCAAGGTCTGAGAGTCCCAGATGCCCTGCACCCATGCTGCTTGGGTGTGTTTTTCTTACAGTTATTTAAATAAGTAGACAGAGATATTTTATTATGATTTTAATTCACATTTCCCTAACATCGAGTGATGTTTAACACCTGTGATTTATTGTTTACCTTCCACCTACATTTGCATATTATTAATCTTATTAATATAGATGCTATTCTACGCCATCTATCTTTCAGGTGGACTGTCTCTTTATATCTTTTGTATATTTTATTGGACACTTTTCTTATTTGCTACTGAGTTTTTAGAGTATCTTACATATTTTGATGGAAGCCCCTTTTCATATGGTGTTTAACCAACACTTTCTCCCAAACTGTGGCTTGCCCTTTCAATTCACACACGTAAGTGAAAAGATCAGCCTAGCTTCAGTTTTTGCCATCAGCGAGAATAGCTAAGATTAGATTCAGGAAGCCCAGACGGTTGCAGTAGTCAGACAAACTGAACAGAATGTAACAGCACCGAACAGAGAAAATCAATAGGAGTTGTTTGTTAATTGCATTTCTGATGATATGGAGAAAAAGGAATAAAAATGGTCTATTCCAAGAGCAAATGAAAATAAAAAATGTATTCATTGAATACATTTGTATTTTGAGAAGAAGGCACTTTTTTCTGTTCTATTCTTGTCATTTTTTAAGTGTGGGACACTTTATGAGCATTTGTTTACTAATGTCTGCCTTTATATTCACCATGACGTTTGATATGGTCAGATTTTTGCATGAACTGTGGTTATCAACCTTTTTTGAAATGTGAAAACTCTCTAGTCATTAAAATATTAGTTTCTTGGCATCCAATCTTATCCACCTTAGTTTGCTAGTCTCCATAAGAGCTCTTAGCATATAGGAAGTGCTTTGTGATTAATAAAAATAGAAGTCTGATTAATGTCACATATTGATAGATTTCCATGCCCTTGATCATGTCTTGACTCTTATTCTGGTATCTACCAACAAATTCTGTGTTTATTTTCTTCCTGTTTTTTCAACTTGGCCTAAACTTACCTAATCCTTGTATTTTCGTTCTTTGCCATGTTTTTCAATCTTAATAGTATTCCAAATTGATATATTACACAACCTTAAAATTTACTGTGGCTTATATTAAATATAATTACATAGTCATTCAAGGTACATTTTTAGGGATTTCTAAACATGTTTATCATTTCATTAAAAAAAAAAAAAAGAAACCTCTACCTTGTGTCCATATTAACTCATTGTGACCAGGAAAAAGAGATAAAACAAAAAAGACAACTTAAAAACCAGCCCATATGTTACCGTATGGTTCTGTTTTATCAGAAAAAAAAATAAAATAGTCACCACATTTTATTTATATCAAAGGAGATGACATTTCAGGTAACCTGGAATAAAAATGATGGCCTGCTTTTCACAGGATGTCTACATTTTAAAAAGTTAGATGAAATCTATCTATTTGTAATCCTTTTATATCATATTATCAAAAAGGCACCTCTTTATTTGAATGGCACATGTTTGTGAAAGGTATAAATAAAGATTTTAATCAGTTTCGAAGTTACAAAACATTCCTGGAAAGCTCACCAAAAAATATTTTAGCTCAGGAACATTAGATTACAAATTTTTTCCTAAAGTCTAATTTCTTCAAGTTAGTTTTTTGATATATTTGGTGAAAATATACATTACAATGTTTAAGAATACATTCCAAATATAATTAGCCAAGAAAATTGAATAGATACCAGAAACATAGGCATAATAAATGGCACAGATTAAAATGAAGGTGAAGATCTTTGGATAACCCTGTTGTAATGTGTGAAGTTGAGTGTCTACCCTGAAATATTTATTTTTATTCATTTTTTAATTGAGACAGAGTCTCATTCTGTTGCCCAAGCTGGAGTCATCATACTTCACTGCAGCCTCTCTGCCGTCCTCCTGTCTCAGCTTCCCAGTTGACTGGGACTACAGACACCATCCCACCATGACAAGTTACTTTTTTTCTATTTTTTATAGAGATGGAGTTTTACTCTTTCTCAGGCTGGCCTCAAACTCCTACCCTCAACCAATCATCCCACCTCAGCCTCCCAAAGTGCTACGATTACAAGCATGACCCACCCTACCTTGCTCCTGAAATGCTATTGACATATTTAACAACAACAGAAAAAAGAAAACACACAAATATTCTGTTGAATGATCTCACTTTTTTAACTCAATGAATTTGATAAATGATTCCTGTTAAAACCGTGTAATTGTGTTTATTCAGCTTTCCAGTCAAAATAAATGTTATTCTACAGTTTGAGTGAAGCTTAGGGAAATCAAGCACAGTTCTGTCCACTTCATAAATTATTTTTAACTAAAACTTTCTGATTGATTCTTTTGTTTTCAATTTCATTTAGTTCTGCCCTAATTCTGGTTATTTCTTTTCTTCTGCTGGGTTCGAGGTTGGAATGTTCTTCCTTTTCCAGTTGTTTGAGATGATCCATAAAGTTGTTGGCTTCCTCTCTTTCTGGTTTCTTAATGAAGGCTTCCAATGCTATAAATTTCCCTCTTAGGACTGCCTTTGCAATATCCCACAGGTGTTGATAGTTTGTGTCTTCATTATAATTTTGTTCCAAAAATTTGGTGATTTCCTTTATAATTTCATCTTTGACCCAGCTATCATTCAGCCTAAGATTATTTAGTTTCTGTGACTTTGTTTGAGTATGAGGATTCCTGTTGCTGTTGAGTTCAACTTTTATTCCATGGGGAAAAAAGTATCCAATATACTCAATACTACTATGAAATCAATATATATCACCTACACCCTCATATGAATGGCAAAACATAACTATAGTCCAGAAAGTAGAAGGGAAGAGGAGAGAGGGGAGGTATTTGGGAGGACCTCACCTAATATGCATGATGCAATGATACATTTCGAAATTATTAAGAAATGAGTATAACTGTGATGGATGTGTTACTTAGTTCAATGTAAGCATTTCACATTGTATTTCAAAGCAGTACCCTGAACCCCATAAATGCATCAATGTACAAAGTTAAGATTAGATAAAAAAATTATTAAAAAAAATAAAATTTTCTAAAGATAACCATGTTAATAATATTTTCAATCAAATTGAAAGAAATAAAAGACCTGATTAACCACATTTTCATGTTTTTATAAGTGAGAATAGTAGTTTATTTTGTCTAGAGAGGTTAAAAAAATAGAAAAGTTCACAAAACCCAAATCAATTGTTAACCTAGATTTTGGTGACAGTGGACTAGATTTTGTTATGGTCTCCCTGAGACTAAGGAAGTTGCTAAGATCCATTTGTCAGCAGAGAGTACAGGGCAGTCCATTATTCCTAGTAAATAGATTATCCTTTGGTAATATGAAAGTGTTTGATAATTTGAGTGAGAGATAAATGTGTCTGCATTAGCATGGCTAAAGAGAGTGATGAAGAATATAACAAAAAGATAGAATTCATCAGGGAATAATGCAGAGTGATCTTTCCTGTAAAATACACTTCTGAGTTGGCTGTGACTTAAAGTCAGGGAAGAGTGTTTGAGTTTGTAAATTAAGAAATAATATTAAATCAACACTGATCTCTCTTCTTGTGTCTCTCTGCGTTCTTCAGCTCTCCTCCCTTGGTCCACTCAAACTCTGTGCTCCCGCAGTTCTGACTATTCACAATAATTTTATATATTGCTTGACAAATACCTGTCACTTTTCAACACTCAGCTTAAGTTTCACATTCCCCATCTACCTCCTCCCCCATCCAGATATAATAGAAAACTCCATACCCAGCAGCTGCATATATCTAACGGAAAACTTGGAAAAATTTGTTGTACTGATACGTATATGTCAAAATCTGTCCTTTTCAAATATAAGCTCTTTAAAGTGTAACTTTTATGTGTTTCCTGGTTCTGGAACAGTACTTGGCATGCAACGGGTTTCACTAATACTTGTCTCATGCATGTCCACATGTTCGTGCTAATACAACGATCTGTTGCTTTATGTTTGAATATCTTTGAAACAAAAGCGCTGCAAGACTGCACAACTTTGTATTAAAAGGCAAGTACTCAGGGCCTCAATTTGATTGCAAAATGAAGGTGCTCACATTTATGATCTTTAGAGTTCTGAAATTCTAAGTCTGTATTTTTCCTTTCTGCACCTAAATAATCATCTGGTAACTTTGAGTTCCAAGTTTAAGAAAAGCCAATAATTTAATAATTTTTTAAATTAAACTGTAAGTCCATAAAATCAATGCAGAATGTACCCAATAAATGAAAATACTTAGCATTTCTCCATACATAATACCAGTTCTGTTTTATGTTAACATTAACTTGAATTTTGCTTAATTCAATAAACTTTTCTCTTTTACCAAGAAGAGAGCACTAACTATAAAACAGCCTGTAACTTTTACCTACATCTGTGAAGATGTCTACTTTTATAAGAAAAATAACCAAAGGCCTATTTAAATAATTTTATTTCCATAGGCAGAGTAAAACTAATGTTTAAACTTAACGACACTTCATGTCATGATATTAAAAAGCTTTACATTTCACGTTATGGGAATTACCAAGATATAATTCTCAGTCTCTATTATTATAATGTTTAAGATCCATGATTACTTATAAATAATAGGCTGAAGTTCCCTGGCCTCAAGTTTGGCTTAAAAGTTTATCTAACACATTAGATTTTAACTACAAGTATCAAATATATTATCTGAATTTTAAGAAGATATTATGCATGTATTACTACGTTCATGTTCATAAAAGAAAGAACAAATGTTCAGAGACAATTTTTTACACTTAGATGTGTATTTCAGTGACTGCCGGAGATTAAAAAAAAAAAGAAAGAAAGAAAACTGATCTAGGAAGGTAAGGAAGAATCTGTCGTGTTGTGTGGCACTAATTTAGTAAACAGTGGCTATCTAATAACTTGGTTAATGATAACCATCCCTTAGAGTAACAGGTTTCCTTTGTTTTTTTTTAACTAAATGTTACTGTGTATATTTGAGATATACAAGATGATGTTACAAGATGATACGTATTTTACCAAAACATGGTTACTATCCTTTGTTTTTTTGATATGCAAACATTAACGTTTTCAATTATTTCCAGAGTGGTTTTAGAGACATTAGTAAACCTTTTGAAAACATGAAAATTTGCTGGCAGTACATTAATATTCCAATCTTTTTGCCTTGCATTTTCTAACTCTTCCTCATCTTAAATTGTCCAATACATATTGTAAATTTTGAAATTTTTAGCTAACCATTAGACTCAATACATTCTTTTGTCATGTTTGGTGTTTACCCTTGGTGATTTTATCTTGCTTTTGAAATTTATCAAACTTCTTAAAAATTTCAATGAATTTTGAGTGGAATTCCATTACCTGTCTATATTGAGAGGTAAAATCTGGGCTTTTAATGCAATCATCACCCAAGTAGCATTCACTGAACACAAATATTTTCAGTAGCATTGGTAGTTTTTGAACTATAACAGCAACTTTTTCTAAATATTATAGGGGTACAAATGATTTTGGTTACAGGGATCACTTTTTCATGCTCGAGTCAAGGTGTAAGTGTGCCTATCATCTAGAAAATGTTCATTATTCCCATCAGATAGTTTTCTGACCATTCACTCTCTCCATTCCCCATTTCTAAATGAAAATTAATTTAAAAGGCAATTAATTATGGAACGCTTACTGTTGTAATTTTTAATAGTGATCATGATAACAATGACAGCAATTACGATGAGGAGGCAATTTCCTAAGAACTTTTATATTTTTCATAATCTTCACAAAAACATTATGAAACGTGTGCTATTATTAGCTCCAGTTAGCCAATAAGAGAATTAAGACACAAAGAAGTTAAACCACTTGTAGTGTACCATCCAGGTCCAGATCCAGGATCCACACTCCTCCTGAAATATAAGACATAAGAGGTTAAGAAGATGGAGTTTTTCCTAATACTTAAAAATACCCCTCATGGAATAAGGACTTAATGGAGGATCTGAAACTGTGAAACTATTGCTTGGATACTCATGAGTGAAGTTGGTCTGCAGTTCTCCCTTTAAGTCGGGTCCTTCCCTGCTTTTGGAATCAAGGCAATGTTTAGTTCATAGAACGTGTTGGGGAGGGTTCCTTCCTTCTCGGCATTTGGAGATAGGTTCTGTTGTATAAGTACAAGTTCATCTTTGAAGGTGTGATGGAATTCTGACCTGAAGCCCTCTGGTCCCGCCCTTTTTTTCTTGTTTTTGGAAACTCATTTTACAATTTTTGCCTTCTCCGATATTGGACATTTCAAGAGATCTTTTCTTCCTGGTTAAGTCTAGTGAGACGATGAGATTCCGATACTGGAATACTTCCTCCTACATTGTCCAATTTGCGGGCACAGACCTTTTTTGTAGTAGTCAGGGATAATCTCTGGCATCTCTGAAGTCTTGGTTGTTATTTCACCCATTTTGTTTCTGATTGAGGGTATTACAGATTTTACTTTTCTCCTTCGTATTCATCTGGCCAAGGGATTGTCAATTTAGTTTATCTATTGGACGACCCAACTTTATATTTGATTAATTTTCTAAAGGATTCTTCTATTTTAAATATCATTCCTTTCTGATTTAATTTTGGTTGATTTTTCTTTTTTTCCGCTAGGTTTGGGATCAGATGACTCTTCCTTTTCATTTTCTTGAAGATGATTCATCAGATTGTTGATGTGTTCTGTTACTGTGTTAGACGTAGGCATTTAACATTGATAAATACCTTCGAGGGACTCCAGCTTCATTAAATATTCATGAGCTCTGGGTGAGTGCAGGGCTGTTCCATGATCACTTGTTGGTCACTTATATCTTTGTTAAATTTCTGTTAGGAGGGTGTGTCCAGCTGTGTTAAAGGAGTGTTAAATTCCCGATACTTTGACGGTTTTATGGGGTATCACAGTACTCAGATGAATTAAGAGCTGTTTCATAAATCTGGGAACATTTTAGTTGTGTGCATAATTATTTAGAACTGAAATCTCTCCTTGTTTGATTGTTTCCTTAACAGTGTGAAGACTCCACCTTGGTCTTTTCTGATGAGAGTTGCTTTCAAGCCACTTGTGTGTGAGAATGGGATGGGGATCCCTCTCTTCTTTGGATTTCTGTTAGCCTGAAATATTGTTTTCCATCACTTCCTCATGAGCCCTTGTCTTTGCAGCTGAGGTGTGTTTCTTGCAGGTTGTATCTGGATGGCTTGTTCTTTTTTATCCAATCAGCCAGCACCTGCCTCCGTGGTGGAGCATTCAAGCCATGCATATCCTAGTTTTTAAGGTACTCTGTGGTCTTGAATAAAGTTAACAATCAGTAAAAGTGAGTAAAGGTGAATAGGAATTCTCCGGACGATTTTCACAACATAAGTGAAGTTTGAAATTATATTGAATTAAAAATTAAGAAATATGACATGAAAACTGTTGTACGTTGAGAAAAGGGTGAGCTAATGGCAGATAAAAAGACAAGTGAACCTGGACCCATAATTCTCAGGGAAAGAAAGCCAGATCCACAGGAATACACACTTTATAATTTTAATTAAATAAATTTTAAAATACATCATGAGGGGGCAAAACAAATGGCAGGGAAAACTACTTCCCATTGTCTGACAGAAATCAGAAAAGATGTTTACATTTTGGAGGGGATGGCTTATGACCAAGCACAGATTCTCTTTCCTACACCACTGCACTGCAAGTTTGGTGATTCTATCCCAGAAGAACAGGGGATTTTTTTTCTCAAGAAAAAAGGAAAAACACAGGCTCTTGGAATGTGCCCTCCCCCCCGCATACTTGAAGTCATGTGTGTTGTGGTAAAAATAGAGGGCAAGAAGTTCCACAATGGGTCCTCTCTTACCCTCTAGGCCTCTTCCTCCACTCAGCTTCTGGGATGCTGTAAGCACAGTCTTCACTCTAAAAGCAACAGATTGAAAGTAGGTTCTCTGGGATACATTAGTCCTTTCCTTGCAAGGAGCTGACCAGATTTCCTAATCATTCTCTCACTCTCATCAGCCTAGTCTGAGGCTTAAACTTAATTGGCACCCTACAACCCCCTACATACTCATAAAAAAGAAAAACATATGTACTTTGAAACACTCAGTCATCTGGGCTCTTAGCTTTATTCTCAAGTAGGAAACCAAGCAGTAGTATCAGACATCTGAGGAAAACCTCCAAGTCACAGGGAAAAACCATGGCAGGATGAACAAAGGTGGTAACCAGGGAGGTCAAATATTTATATACAGGACAGTAGCAGTGACATTCTCATGGGACAGATTTGGTATGAACAGTAAAAAGCAGCAAATCATATTGACCCCCTGATTTTTCCCAAAATCAGCAGACTTAATTGTCCTGCCACTTCTTCTGTAGACATCAGTGATAAAAGAACGAGGGTTTTGCTGTTGTTCTTGTTAATGTTCATTTGTGGGAACATTTTCATTTTTGTGTATCTCTGCTCTCCAGCATTCATGTGGAAAGATTTTATGTAATTTCTGGATATATGTTTAGCAATTGGAGAAGAGAGCTGAATTTTAGATATAAATTTTGGTGTCCCAAACAAGAGAGGTTAGAGAAATAATTGGCATTTCTTGGGCCAGTACCTACAGTGGGACAAGGACAGGATGCTGTTCTGTGAACTGCAACATTGAGAAGATTACAATCAAAATATCTATAAAGACAAACCAGAAATGCACTTAGTAGCCTAAATAACATGTCATTTAAAGAACCTGTTATTGTAGGTCAAGAAGAATCTTAAACAGATGTGTTCTCATCCCCCACTCCCTCACCACCCCACCCCCCAGGCATGTAAGTCTTGTTTCAGAGATCCTGATCATTGGGCTTCAGGTCTGAGACCTGCTCTCAGAGTGGGCTCCAGGGAAACCATCTCTCAATTTAGGCTGAGTCTGATGCCTGGACACCTGCCTCCGGTCAGCTGGGCCCCACAGCGACAGCCTTCACTCCATAGTGTCCCACTTGGGCAATCACTTCTCATGGGATTTCCCACTGAAAGGCGTAGAAGAAGAAATTATTTTCTTCGAAGTGCCAGCTTTGGGAATGACTGGTTTTCCTAGTGTACTGAACCATCTGTCATGTGTCAGAGGTGTTGGAAGGGGTTGGGGACTGTAAAAGTGCGGTTTCTCAGCTGTTTGGGTCTCCTGGTTTTCTCACACGGGAATTAAAACAGAGAGTTGGTGAAAATGCCCTCAGCAGTTTCATCGGGTTGGAGCAGAGCTTTTCTGCAGAAATGCCCCCACCCTCTAAAACTGCAGGTGCTTCTCGGTGAAAGGCAGAGGGTCCCTGCAGTAGAAGCCAAGTGGAGGTGGATCCCGTAGAGTTGATTATGGCTGACACCCAAGGGAGAGATACAGCATGTCCATCAGAGCCTGAAATTCTTCATCGCTGAGGGGTAGTTCCGCCGCGGGAAGGTTCTCCTCCTGTGCATGCATTTTCAGAGAGGGTGGCTGGTACTGACCTTCCTGCCCTGACAGGAGTTGTTTGTACAGGCTAGAGCTACCTGCTGCTTGCCAGTCCAGTTCTTCAAGGCCAGGAGATGGCTCATCAGCGGCTGGTGTCTTCTCCTGCCCCTGTGGAGAGTGTCCATGTGGGGGCTGTGGAGAGGATGCCGGCCCTCTTCCAGGCAGACACTGCAGCTGGACAGACTGGGGCCCCTGCGCCCAGCACCACCATTGCCCAGGCTGGGACAACTCTTTCTGTGCAGGCCCCGCCCACTGGCCCTCAGGCTGCCCGCACAAGCGTGCACCTGCTGGGCCAGTATCACCCTGGCTCTGTCCTTGGCACAGAGGCCACAGGGGCTTCTGGGGGTGAGAGAGGGCCCCTGGTGGAGTAGGCTCCTCTGGCCTCGGGGGATTCCCAAGCTGAGCCAGGTCCCCTGGGGGTCCGGCCTGGGCGGACTGGAGCAGGGCTGGCCTTTCTTCCTTGCGGCCCGGATGTCGGGCCCTTCGGTTCTGGAACCAGATGTGAATTCTGGACTCGGGGAGGCCTGTCTGCTTGGCCAGCTCCTCCCTGGTAGCGATTCCGGGAAAGCGGTTGCTGTCGAAGGCTCTCACCAGGATGCTGGTCTGCCAGGCCGCGATGGCCGTGCGTTTCCGACGCTCTTCTCTGGGCAGGCCCTCCTGTGGCCAAGGCTCAGCTGCCTGTTGCTTCTGCCTCAGGACCCGAGATCTCTCGTTTTGGAACCAAATCTGGATGCGAGGCTCCGGAAGGCCCGTCTGCTCAGCCAGTTTCTCTCTGGTCCCAATACCAGGGTAGGGATTCAGGGCGAAGGATGCTTGCAGAGCGGCCTTTTGAGTCGGGCTAAGAACCATCCTTGTCCGACGCGCTTCAGCTGGGAGACTGCTTCCTGGAATGCTGCGGGAATCCATGGTGGGAGAGCTGCCCTGGAAGCCACAGAGACAGAGAGCTCTGGCTAGCCACCTGCCTGTGTCTGTGAGGCCAGGACTTGTGAAGCGTGCTGGGGCCAGGCTTGCTTAAATACTGCTCAAGGACCGCCCCCTTCATTAAATATTCATGAGCTCTGGGTGGGGCATTGGGTGTGGCGTCCCACCCAGACCGCAGACTCCTCCCACTGAGACCTCAGCCTTGTCGCGGGTGTCAATCCAGACCACCTGAAGGAGTTTTGTGTTGGAGACTTTCTAGGGTTTTGGAAGTATAGGAGCATATCGTCAGGGAAGAGCGACAGTTGCGCCTCCTCTGCCCTGGTTTCCGTGCCCTTCTACTCTTCTCTGGCCCGACTGCATTGCCTACAACTCCCGCACAGGGTGCATGAGAGCGGTGATGGCAGACACCCTTCTCTGGTTCCAGTTCTCAGTGGAAACACGTTTATTTTTCCCCCCTTCAGTAAGATATTAGCTGTGGGTTCGTCAAAGAAGGCTTCAGTCGGCTTGGGAAATGTGCCACCTGGTGCTGTTTCCTTTTGTGTTATTGTTAGGACAGGACCCTGAATTTTGTCAAACCCTTTTTCTGCATCTCTGGAGAGGATCCTGGGGTCTTTGAGTTTCTTCCTATGAATATTTATGTTTATGGATATGTGTTTCTTGAACCAGCCTCGCGAGGCGTGGAGGAAGCGTACTCTATCGCGATATACAAGGATTTTAGTGTGGAGCTGTAATGGACTAGCTACAATCAGATGGAGTATTTTTGCCTCAATATTCATGAATGAAATTGGTCTGTAGTTCTCTCTTTCAGTCGGGTCCTTCCCTGCTTTGGGAATCAAGGCGATGTTTAGTTCACAGAACGTGTTGGGGAGGGTTCCTTCCTTTTCAACATTCGGAATAGGTTCTGCAGTACAGGTACAAGCTCATCTTTGAAGGTGTGATAGAATTCTGACCGGAAGCCATCTGGTCCTGCCCTTTTTTCTCGTTCTTGTTCTTTTTATGATTTCTGCCTTCCCTGGGGCTGACATTGGTCTTTTTTGGAGATCTTTTCTTCTTGGTTAAGTCTAATGAGATGACGAGATTCCAGATATTGATATATTTCTTCTACGTTGTCAAATGTGAGGGCACAGAGCTTTTTTGTAGTAGTCAGAGATAATCTCTGGCATCTCTGAGGTATTGGTTATTATTTCACCCTTTTTGTTTCTGATTAAGGGCATTACGGATTTTACTTTTCTCTTTCTGTTTCATCTGCCCAATGCGTTATCAATTTAATTTGTGTATTGGACAACCCAACTTTATGTTTGATTAATTCTCTAAAGGATTCTTTTATTTTAAATTTCATTCCTATCTGATTTGGGCTGACTTTTTTTCTTCCTCTAGGTTTGGGATCAGATGACTCTTCCTTTTCCTTTTGTTGAAGATGATTCATGAGATTGTTCATGTGCTCTGCTCTTGCTTGTTAGACGTAGGCATTTAATGTTGATAAATACCTTCCAAGGACTCCGGTGCTCATTAAAGATTCATGAGCTCTGGGTGGGTTCAGGGCTGTTCCATGATCACATGTCGGTCCTGTCCTTTGTATCTTTGTTAAATTTCTGTTGAGAGGGTGTGTCCGGCTGTGTAAAAGGAGTCTAAAATTCCCCATAGTCTGACAGTGTTATGGGATGTCACAGTCCTCAGACGAATTAAGATCTGTTTCATAAATCTGGGAGCATTTTAGTTGTGTACATAATTAGTTAGAACTGAAATGTCTTCTTGTTTGATTGTTTCCTTGAACAGTGTGAAGACTCCATGTTGGTCTTTTCTGATGACAGTTGCTTTCAAGCCACTAGTGTGTGACAATAGGATGGGGATCCCTCTCTTCTTTGGATTTCTGTTAGCCTGAAATATTGTTTTCCATCATTCCTCATGAGCCCTTGTCTTTGCAGCTGAGGTGTATCTCCTGCAGGCTGTGTTTTTTTAATCCTATCAGCCAGCATCTGCCTCTGTAGTGGGGAATTCCCATCCTAACTTTAAGGTATTCTTTGGTCTTGAATAAAGTTAGCAATCAGTCAAAGTGGGCGAAGGTGAATAGGAATTCTCTGGATGATTTTCACAACATAAGTGAAGTTTGAAATTATGTTGAATTGAGAATTAAGAAATATGACATGAAAACTGTTGTACGTAGAGAAAACTGTGAGCTAATGGCAGGTAAAAAGACAAGTGAGCCCAGACCCATGATTCTCGGGGAAAGAAAGCAAGATCCACAGGAATACACACTTTATGATTTTATTTAAATAAATTTTAAAATTCATGATGAGGAGGCAAAACAAATGGCAGGGAAAACTACTTCCCATTGACTGACAGAAATCAGAAAAGATATTTACATTTTGGAAGGGATGACTTTTGACCAAGCACAGATTCTCTTGCCTACACCACTGCACTGCAAGTTTTGTCTCTTGCCCTATCCCAAAAGACCAGGGAATTTTTTTTTCTCAAGAAAAGGAAAAACAGAGGCTCTTGGAACATGGCCTCAAGCATACGTGAAGTCGTGTGTGTTGTGGTAAAAATAAAGGGTGACCGGCTACAACTCAGGTCCTCTCTTACCCTCTGGGACTCTTCCTCCACTCTGGGACGCTGTAAACACAGTCTTCACTGTAAAGGCAACAGATTGAAAGTGGGCTCTCTGGGATACATTAGTCCTTTCGTGGGAAGAACCTGACCACGTAGACAGTGCAGATTTCCTAATCATTCTCTCACCCTCATCAGCCTAGACTGAAGCTTAAATTTAACTGGCAGCCTGCAACTTACTGCATACCCATAACAAAGAAAAAATAATATGCTTTGAAACACTCAAAGCATAAGTCTTTCGTCTCTTAGCTTTATTCTCAAGTAGGAAACCAAGTAATAGTATGAGACATCTGAGGAAAGCCTTCCAGTCACAGGGAGAAACCATGGCAGGATGAACAAAGGTGGTAACCATGGAGATCAAATATTTATGCGCAGGACTGTAGTAGTGACATTCTCATGGGAGAGATTTGGTGTGAAAAGTAAAAAGCAGTAAATCAAATCGTCCCCTGATTTTTCCCAAAATCAGCAGAGCTGATTCTCCTGCCACTTGGTCTGTAGACCTGGGTGATAAAAGAACGAGGGTTTACTGTTGTCCTTCCCGTTAATTTCCATTTGTGGGAACATTTTCATTTTTGTGTATCTTTGCTCTCCAGTATTCATGCATGAAGATTTCATGTAATTTCCGGATATATGTTTAGTAATTGGAGAAGAGAGCTGAATTTTAGATATAAATTTTGGTGTCCCAAACATGAGAGATCACAGAAATAATTGGCACTTCCTGGGCCAATGTCTATAGTGCAATGAGTAATGTGAACTGAGAAGACTAAATCCCAATATTTATAAACACAAACCAGAAATGCACCCAGTAGCCTAAATATCATGTCATTTAAAGAACCTCTTATTGTAGGTCAAGAAGAATCATAAACAGATGTGTTATCTCCTCCACCCCACCCCACCCCACACCCACCAACTGGCATGTAAGTCTTGGTTCAGAGATTCTGGTCAGTGGGCTTCACGCTCCAGATCTGAGACCTGCTCTAAGACTGGCCTCCATGGAAACCATCTGTCAATTTAGGCTGAGCCTGATGCCTGGGGACCTCATTATGGTCAGCTGGGCCCCACGGGGATGGCCTTAAGTCCATAGAGTCCCATTTGGGCAATCACTGCTCATGGGATTTCCCACTGAAAGGCAAGGAAGAGGAAATTTTCTTCTTCAATGTGCCAGCTTTGGGAATGACTCTGGTTTTCCCAGTGTACTGAGCCATCTGTCATCTGTCAGTGTGTTGGAAGGGTTTGGGGACTGTGGATGTGGAATTTGTCAGCTGTTTGGGTTTCCTGGTTTCCTAACCAGGGAACAAATGCAGAGAGTTGGTGAACATGCCCTCAGCAGTTTCATCTGGTTGGAGCAGAGCTTTTCTGCGGAATGCCGGAACCATAGGGCATGTGCTTCCCCAGGAGGGAAACAGGGTGCCCTCGGTAGTAGATAAGGGAGGAGGGTCCCCTCAGAGTCCCTTAAGGCTGTCAGCTCAGGGAACGGTACAGCATGTCCATCAGAGCCTGAAATTCTTCTTCACTGAGGGGTGGTTCCTCTGCAGGAAGGTTCTCCTCTTGTGGATGCACATTCAGAGAGGGTCGCGTCTGCGGCTGACCTTCCTGCGCCGTCAGGAGCTGGCTGAACAGGCTAGAGGTACCTGCTGCTTGCCAGTCCGGTTCTTCAAGGCCAGGAGATGGTTCACCTGTGGCTGGTGTCTTCTCCTGCCCCTGTGAAGAGTCTCCGTGTGGGGGCTGTGGAGGGGCTGCCAGCCCTCTTACAGGCAGACACTGCAGCTGGACAGGCTGGGGTCCCTGTGCCCAGCACCACCATTGCCCAGACTGGGACACCTCTTGCTGTGCAGGCCACGGCCCCAGCCCCCCAGGCTGCCCGCACAACTGTGCACCTCCTGGGCCAGTATCACCCTGGCTCTGTCCTTGGCACAGAGGCCACAGGGACTTCTGGGGGTGAGAGAGGGCCCCTGGTGGAGTAGGCGCCTCTGGCCTCGGGGGATTCCCAAGCTGAGCCGGGTCCCCTGGGGGTCCGGCCTGGGCAGACTGGAGCAGGGCTGGCCTTTCTTCCTTGCGGCCCGGATGTCGGGCCCTTCGGTTCTGGAACCAGATGTGAATTCTGGACTCGGGGAGGCCTGTCTGCTTGGCCAGCTCCTCCCTGGTGGCGATTCCGGGAAAGCGGTTGCTGTCGAAGGCTCGCACCAGGACACTGGTCTGCCAGGCCGCGATGGCGGTGCGTTTCCGACGCTCTTCTCTGGGCAGGCCCTCCTGTGGCCAAGGCTCAGCTGCCTGTCGCTTCTGCCTCAGGACCCGAGATCTCTCGTTTTGGAACCAAATCTGGATGCGAGGCTCCGGAAGGCCCGTCTGCTCAGCCAGTTTCTCTCTGGTCCCAATACCAGGGTAGGGATTCAGGGCGAAGGATGCTTGCAGAGCGGCCTTTTGTGTCGGGCTAAGAACCATCCTGGTCCGACGCGCTTCAGCTGGGAGACGGCTTCCCGGAACGCTACGGGAATCCATGGTGGGAGAGCTGCCCTGGAAGCCACAGAGACAGAGAGCTCTGGCTAGCCAGCTGCCTGTGTCTGTGAGGCCAGGACTTGTGAAGCGTGCTGGGGCCAGGCTTGCTTAAATACTGTCGAAGGACCGCCCCTTCATTAAATATTCATGAGCTCTGGGTGGGGCATTGGGTGTGGCGTCCCACCCAGACCACAGACTCCTCCCACTGAGACCTCAGCCTTGTGGGGGGTGTCAATCCAGACCATCTGAAGGAGTTTTGTGTTGGAGACTTTCTAGGGTTTTCTAAGTATAGGAGCATATCGTCAGGGAAGAGCGACAGTTGCGCCGCCTCTGCCCCCGTTTCCGTGCCCTTTCTACTCTTCTCTGGCCCGACTGCATTGCCTACAACTCCCGCACAGGGTGCATGAGAGCGGTGATGGCAGACGCCCTTCTCTGGTTCCAGTTCTCAGTGGAAACCCGTTTATTTTTCCCCCCTTCATTAAGATATTAGCTGTGGGTTCATCAAAGAAGGCTTCAATCGGCTTGAGAAATGTGCCACCTGGTGCTGTTTCCTTTTGTGTTATTGTTAGGACAGAACCCTGAATTTTTCAAACGCCTTTTCTGCATCTCTGGAGAGGATCCCAGGGTCTCTGAGTTTGTTTCTATAGATATTAATGTTTAAGGATATGTGTATCTTGAACCAGCCTCTCAAGGCTTGGAGGAGGCCTACTCTATCATGATACACAACGGTTTTAATGTGTAGCTGGAATTGAGTAGGTACGATTTTACGGAATATTTTTGCCTGGATATTCATGAGTGAAACTGGTCTGTAGTTCTCCCTTTCAGTGGGGTCCTTCCCTGCTTTTGGAATGAAGCCGACATTTAGTTCATAGATCGTGTTGTGGAGAGTTCCTTCTCTCTCAGTATTTGGAATAGGTTCTGCAGTACAGATACAAGCTCATCTTTGAAGGTGTGACAGAATTCTGACGTGAAGCCGTCTGGTCCCGCCCTTTTTTTCTTGTTCTTGGAAGCTCATTTTACGATTTTTGCCATGTCCCTGCCTGATATTGGACGTTTCAAGATATCTTTTCCTCCTGGTTAAGTCTAGTGAGATGATGGGATTACAGATACTGGTATATTTTTTCTGCGTTGTCCCATGTGTGGGCACAGAGCTTCTTTGTAGTAGCCAGAGATAATCTCCAGCTCCGAGGTATAGGTTGTTATTTCACTATTTTTGTTTCCTATTGAGGGTATTAACAGATTTTACTTTTGTCTTTCGCATTCACCTGGCCAAGGAGTTATCGATTTAATTTATCTATTGGACGACCCAAATTTATGTTTGATTGTTTTTCTAAAGGATTATTTCATTTTCCATGTCATTCATTTCTGATTTAATTTGTTGATGTTTTTCCTTCTGCCTGGTCTGGAATCAGATGACTCTTCCTTTTCGTTTTGTCGAAGATGATTCATGAGAGTGTTGATGGGTTCTGCTACTGTTTGTTAGACGTAGGCATTTAGTGCTGATAAATACCTTCCAAGGGCTCCAACCTTCATTAAATATTCATGAACTCTGAGTGGGGGCAGGGCTGTTTTATGATCACATGTCAGACCCTTGTATCTTTGTCAAATTTCTGTTGAGAGGGTGCTTCCCAGGAGGGGCAGAGGGTCCCTGCGGTACTAGACAAGGAAGGAGGGTCTCCTCAGAGTCCCTTAAGGCTGTCACCCCAGGGAACAGTACAGCATGCCTATCAGAGCCTGAAATTCTTCATCACTGAGGGGTGGTTCCTCTGCGGGAAGGTTCTCCTCTTGTGGATACACATTCAGAGAGGGTCGCATCTGGGGCTGACCTTCCTGTGCTGACAGGAGCTGGGTGAACAGGCTAGAGCTACCTGCTGCTTGCCAGTCTGGTTCTTCAAAGCCAGGAGATGGCTCATGGGCGGCTGGTGTCTTCTCCTGGCCCTGTGGAGAGTCTCCGTGTGGGGGCTGTGAAGTGACTGGTGGCCCTCTTCCAGGCAGACACTGGAGCTGGACAGGCTGGGGCCCCTGCGCCCAGCCCCCACCATTGCACCTCTTGCTGTGCCGGCCCCAGCCCCTACCCCTTAGGCTACCTGCACAAGCGTGCACCTGCAGGGCCAGTATCACCTGGCTCTGCCCTTGTCACAGAGGCCACAGGTGCTTCTGGGGGTGAGAATATTCCCCTGGTAGAGTAGGTGCAGCTGACCTCTGGGGATTCCCAAGCTGAGCCAGTTCCCCTGGGGGTCGGGCCTTGGTTCCTGGCAGCCCGGATGTCAGGCCCTTCGGTTCTGGAACCAGATGTGAATTCTGGACTGGGGGAGAGACCTTAAGGATCCTGGTCTGCTAGGTTTGGGATCAGATGACTCTTCCTTTTCGTTTTGTCGAAGATGATTCATGAGATTGCTGTTGTGTTCTGCTACTGTTTGTTAGATGTAGGCATTTAATGTTGACAAATACCTTCCAAGGCTCCAGCCTTCATTAAATATTCATGAGCTCTGGGTGGGGGCATGGCTGTTCTACCATCACATGTCAGACCCTTGTATCTTTGTTAAGTTTCAGTTGAGAGCTATGTCCAGCTGTGTAAAAGGAATGTTAAACCCCCATACTCATACGGTGAGGGTGTGATGGGATGTCACAGTACTGAGACGAATAAGGTCTGTTTCATAAACCTGGGAGCAGTTTAGTTGTGTGCATAATTAGTCAGCACTGAAACCTCTCTTGTTTTATTGTTTCGCTGAAAAGTGTGAAGACTGCATATTGGTCTTTTTTTGAGGAGAGTTGCTTTTAATCCAATTGCACGTGAGAATATGGTGGGTATCCCTATTTTCTTTGACTCTCCGTTAGCCTGAAATATTTTTTTCCATCACTTCCTATGAGACCTTGTATTTCCAGCCAAGGTGTGTTTGCTGCAGGCGGTATCTGGATGCCTTGTTCTTTTTTTATCCAATCAGGCAGCCTCTCCCGCTGGGGTGGCAATTCAAGCCATGAATATCCTAGTTTTTAAGTTACTCTGTGGTCTTGAATAAAGTTAACAGTCAGTGAAAGTGGGTGAAGGCTAATAGGAATTCTCTCAATGATTTTCACAATGTAAGTAAAGTTTGAAATTATGTTGAATTGAAAATTAAGAAACATGACATGGAAACTATTGTACATAGAGAAAACTGTGAGCTAATGGCAGGTAAAAATACAAGTGAGCCCGGACCCATGATTCTCGGGGAAAGAAAGCAAGATTCACAGGAATACACACTTTATCATTTTATTTAAATAAATTTTAAAATACATCATGAGGGGGAATAACAAATAGCAGGGAAAACTACTTCCCCATTGATTGATGAAAATCCGAAAAGACATTTACATTTTGGAAGAGATGGTTTTTGACCAAGGACAGATTCTCTTGCCTAAGCCACTGCACTGCAAGTTCCGTGACTCTTGTCCAATCCCAGAAGACGAGGGGATTTTTTTTCTCAAGAAAAGGAAAAACAGAGGCTCTTGAAACATGGCCCCCAGCATACTTGAAGTTGCGTGTATTATGGTACAATAGAGGGTGACAAGCTACAACTCAGGTCCTGTCTTACTGTGCAGGCCTCTTGCTCCATTCAGCTTCTGGGCTACTGCAGATGCCGTTTCACTCTACAGGCAAGAGATTGAATGTATACTTTCTGGGAAACGTTATTCCTTTCCTGGGAAGGACCTGACCACAGATTTCCTAATCATTCTCTCACCCTCATAAACCCAGACTGAGGCTTAAGTTTAACTGGCACCCTGCAACCCCCCTATATACCCATAAAAAAGAAACAAATATGCTTTGAAACACTCAGTCGTTTAGGCTCTTAGCTTTATTCTCAAGTAGGAAACCAAGTAGTAGTATCAGACAACTGAGGAAAGCCTTCAAGTCACAGGGAGGCACAAAGTCAGAGTGCCTGGTACCACAAAGTGGTAACCATGGAGGTCAAATTTTATATACAGGACCACAGTGACAAAAGTGAAAAGCAGTAAAGCATATCGACTCCTTGATTTTTTGCAAAGTCACAATGTTGATTGTCCTGCCCCTTTTGCTGTAGACGTGGGTGATAAAAGAATAAGATGTTTTGCTGTTGTTCTTGTTAATTTTCTTTTGCCAGAACATTTTTATTTTTTGTGTATCTTAGTTCTCCAGTATTCATGTGTAAAGATTTGACATAATTTCTGGATGTATGTTCAGCAATTGGAGAAGAGAGCTGGATTTCTGATATAAATTTTGGTGTCCCAAACATGAGAAATTAGACAAATAATTGGCATTTGGGGGGGCAAGGCCTATAGTGGGAGGAGTACAGGTTTAGGATGCTGTTCTGTGAACGGCAACATTGAGAAGATAACAATCCCAATATTTATAAAGACAAACCAGAAATGCATTTCGTTGGCCTAAATATCATGTCATTTAAAGAACCTATTATTGTAGGTCAAGAAGAATCTTGAACAGATGTGTTGTCTTCCCCACCCCACCCTCACCCCAGGCATGTAAGTCTTGTTTCAGAGATCCTGGTCAGTGGGGTTCAGGCTCCAGGTCTGAGACCTGCTCTCAGAGTGGCCTCCAGGGAAACTATCTATCAATTTAGGCTGAGCCTGATGCCTGTACACCTGCCTCCGGTCAGCTGGACCCCAGGGGGACTGCCTTCAGTCCATAGCGTCCCATGTGGGCAATCACTGCTCATGGGATTTCCCACTGAAAGGCGTGGAAGAGGAAATTTTTTCTTCAACGTGCCAGCTTTGAGAACGATTCTGGTTTTCCCAGTGTACTGAACCATCTGTCATCTGTCAGAGGTGTTAGAAGGGCTTGGGGACTGTAGATGTGTGGTTTGTCAGCTTTTTGGGTCTCGTGGTTTCCTAACCAGGGAACAAATGCAGAGAATTGGTGAACATGCCCTCAGCAGTTTCATCTTGTTGGAGCAGAGCTTTTCCGTGAGAATTCTCCCCTCTCCCATACTGCAGGTGGTTCCCAGGGAAGGGACAGAGGGTCCCTGTGGTAATAGTTAATTTTCTTTTGCTGGAACATTTTTATTTTTGTGTATCTTAGCTCTCCAGTATTCAGGCATAAAGATTTTATGTAATTTCTGGATGTATGTTTAGAAACTGGACAAAACTGCTGAATTTTAGGTATAAATTGTGGTGTCCCAAACATGGGAGATTCGAGAAATAATTGGCATTTCTTGGGCCAAAACTACAGTGGGAGGAATACAGTTCTGAGGATGCTGTTCTGTGAACTGTAACATTGAGAAGACAACAATCCCAATATTTATAAAGACAAACCAGAAATGCATTTCGTTAGCTTAAATATCATGCCATTTAAAGAACCTGTTATTGTAGGTCAAGAAGAATCTTGAACAGATGTGTTGTCTCCCCCACCCCAGCCCCACCCACCCCCACCCCAGCACTGCCCCACCCCCCAGGCATGTAAGTCTTGTTTCAGAGATCCTGGTCAGTAGGGTTCAGGCTCCAGGTCTGAGACCTACTCTCAGAGTGGCCTCGAGGGAAACTGTCGATTTAGGCTAAGCCTGATGCCTGGAGACCTGCCTCCAGTCAGCTGTGCCCCACGGGGACTACCTAAATCCATTTTATTCCATCTGGGAAATCCTGGCTCATTTGATTTCAGATTGAAACCCATTAAAGAGGAAATTTTCTTTTGCAATGCCAGCTTTGAGAATGACTCTGGTTTTTCCTGGTCTACCCAACCACCTGCCATCTGTCTGAGTTGTGACGGGTTGGGATCTGTCAATGTGCAGATTGTCATCTGTTTCCATGTCCTGTTCCCAGGAATACAGTTTCCTGACACCTGCAGAAGTGCAGAGAGTTGGTGAATATGCCACCAGCACTTTCATCTTGTCAGAGCAGAGCTTTTCTGTGGGAATCCTCCCCCCACCCCACAAGTGCTTCCTAGGGAAGGAACAGAGGGTCCCTGTGGTAGTATCCAAGTGGAGGATGGCACCAGAGTTGCCTATAGCTGACACCCCAGCGAGAAATGCAGTATGTCCATCAGAGCCTGAAATTCTTTGTCACAGAGGGGTGGTTCCACTGCGGCAAGGTTCTCCTCTTGTGGATGCACATTCAGAGAGGGTGAAATCTGGTACTGAACCTCCAGCGCTGGTTGCCAGTCCAGTTCCTCAAGGCCAAGAGACGGCTCTCTGGCAACTGGTGTCCTCTCCTGCCCCTGTGGAGAGTCTCCGTGTGTGGACTGCGCAGGAGCTGCCGGCCCCTCTCCAGGCAGACACTGGAGATGGACACGCTGGGGCTCCTGCGCCCAGACCCACCATTGCCCAGATTGGGACAGCTGTTGCTGGACTGGCCCTGGCCCCTGACCCTCAGGCTGCCCAAACAAGTATGCACCTGCTGGGCCTGTCTGGCCCTGGCTTTGTCCTTGGTACACAGGCCACAGAGGACTCAGAGGGCGAGAGAGGGCCCCTGGTGGAGTGGACGCCACTGGGCTCGGAGGACTCTCAAGCTGAGCCGGGTCCCCCGGGGGTCCGGCCTGGGCGGACTGGAGCAGGGCTGGCCTTTCTTCCTTGCGGCCCGGATGTCGGGCCCTTCGGTTCTGGAACCAGATGTGAATTCTGGACTCGGGGAGGCCTGTCTGCTTGGCCAGCTCCTCCCTGGTGGCGATTCCGGGAAAGCGGTTGCTGTCGAAGGCTCTCACCAGGACGCTGGTCTGCCAGGCCGCGATGGCCGTGCGTTTCCGACGCTCTTCTCTGGGCAGGCCCTCCTGTGGCCAAGGCTCAGCTGCCTGTCGCTTCTGCCTCAGGACCCGAGATCTCTCGTTTTGGAACCAAATCTGGATGCGAGGCTCCGGAAGGCCCGTCTGCTCAGCCAGTTTCTCTCTGGTCCCAATACCAGGGTAGGGATTCAGGGCGAAGGATGCTTGCAGAGCGGCCTTTTGAGTCGGGCTAAGAACCATCCTGGTCCGACGCGCTTCAGCTGGGAGACGGCTTCCCGGAACGCTGCGGGAATCCATGGTGGGAGAGCTGCCCTGGAAGCCACAGAGACAGAGAGCTCTGGCTAGCCAGCTGCCTGTGTCTGTGAGGCCAGGACTTGTGAAGCCTGCTGGGGCCAGGCTTGCTTAAATACTGTCGAAGGACCGCCCCTTCATTAAATATTCATGATCTATGGGTGGGGCATTGGGTGTGGCTTCCCACCCAGACCACAGACTCCTCCCACTGAGACCTCAGCCTTATGGGGAGTGTCAATCGGGACCACTTCCAGGAGTTTTGTGGTTGAGTCTTTTTAGAGTTCTCAAAGTGTGAGATCATCTCCTCAGCAAAGAAAGAGAGTTGGACCTCCTCTACCCCCATTTCTCGGTCATTTCTAATCTTCTCTGTCCGGATTGCACTGCCTAGAACTCCTAGCACAGCGTCAAATCATAGAGATGATGACAAACATCCTTCTCTGTTTCCAGTTCTCAGTGAAAAAGCTTTTATTTTTCTCCCTTCCATTCTATGTGACCCGTGGGTTTTTCACAGGTGGCTTCAATCAGCTTGAGAAATGTGCCACCTGCGACTATGTCTTAAGTGTTCTTGTTGGAAAAGGACACTCAATTTTCTCAAATGCTTTTTCTACATCTATGGAGATGATCAAAGGGTCTTAGTTATTACTTGGATCAATATGGTGTATTTTGTTTATGGATGAGTGGATGTTGAATCAGCTTTGCATGGCTTGGAGGAAGCTGAATCTATCATGATATACTACCATTTTAATGTGTAGCTGTAATGGTTTAGCTACAATTTTATGGAGTATTTTTGCCTTGATATTCATGAGTGAAATTTGTCTGTAGTTCTTTTTAGTCAGGTCCTTTCATGGTTTTGGAATTAAGGTGTTGTTTGGTTCCTGGAACATGTTGGAAGGTTCCTTCCTCCCCAATGATTTGGAATAGGTTCTGCAGTCCAGGTACAAGCTCATCTTTGAAGGTGTGATAGAATTCTCATGTGAAGCTGTCTGGTCACACCCTTTTTTTCTTGTTGTAGGAATCTCTCTGTGTGGTCTCTGGGATCTCCATGCCTGTTATTGGTCTGTTCAAGAGAAAGAGATATTTTCTTCCTGGTTAAATCTAGTGAGATGATGAGCTTCTAGATATTGGTCTATTTCCTCCACATTGTCGAATGTCTAGGCACAGAGTTTTTTGTAGTAGTCAGAGATAATCCCTTGAATCTCTGAATTATCAGTTGTTATTTCACCCTTTTTGTTTCTGATTGAGGGTATTACAGATTTTACTTTTCTGTTTCATCTGGCCAATAGTTTATAGATTTAATTTATCTGTTGGATGATACAATTTCATGTTTGATGAATTTTCTAAATGACTCTTTTATTTTCAATTTCACTCATTTCTAATTTAATTTTGGTTAATTTTTTCTTCTGCTAGGTTTGGGATGGGATCTCTCTTTTCCTTTTATTGAAGATGAATCATGAGATTGTTGAATGTTCTGTTCCTGTTTGTTGGACATAGTTATCAAACGTTGATAAATACCTCCCAAGGACTCCAGCCTTCATTAAATATTCATGAATCTGGGTGGGGGCACTGAGAAAGAGCAGTCCTTACTGGCCTCCCACTGAGACCACAGCCCTGGGAGGGGTTCAATCTTGCTCACTTTCCAGGAGATTTGTGGTCAAGTCTGTGGGTTTTCTACCTTTAAGGTGATGTCATCAGTGAAGAGGAGAGTTGGACCTCCTGTGCCCACATATTCATGCCCTTTATGTTCTTCTTCTGCCTGACTGCATTGACTAGAACTTCCAACACAATGTCAAATAATAATGGTGATGGTAGACAGGCTTGTCTGGTTCTAGTTCTAAGCAGAAAAGCTTTCATTTTTTTCTCTGTTCAGTATGATTTTAGCTGTTGGTTTGTCATGGATGGCTTCAATCAGCTTAAGAATTTAATTTAAAAAAAAAGTACCAGCAATGCCTATTTTCATAAGTCTTCTTGTTAGAAAAGGAGGTTATATTTTGTCAAATACCTTTTCTGAATCTATGGAGAGGATCATATGGTTGTTTTTGTTTTTGTTTCTATTGATATAGTGTATTAAATTTGTGGATTTTCATATGTTGAACCAGTCTTGCACCACTTGGAAGAAGTCTGTGTCAACACAATGTAAAATTTTTTTAATGTAAAGCTGCAATCTATTACCTACAATTTTACTGGGTATTTTTACATCCATATTCATTAGTAAAATTAATCTGTTGTTCTCCTTTTTAGTTGGATCCTTACCTGGTTTTTGAATGAAGGTATTGTTTGCTTCATACAACGTGCTGGGAAATATTCCTTCTTTTTCAATGTTTTGAAATATCTTCCATAGGATAGGTACAAGCTCATCTTTGAAGGTGTGATAAAATTCTGATATGAGGCCATCTAGTCCCTCCCTTTTTTTGTCAGAAGCATTTTTTGTTGTTGTTGTTTCTGTAATCTCAGCACAGCCCATTTGTGCTCTGTTCTTTGTAAAAATGCTGAACCCTTATAAATAGAAAGGCATATAGTGCCTCTATAAATAGAAAGGCAAATAGTGCCTCTCAGTTCAAAGAGAGATTGATAAAATGCCCCAGCAAAACGTAATGAAAAGGATGTCATGTTTGCGCTGAATCAAATCTGTTTTAGTGACCTTTGTCCTTATTTTCTTTTTCCTCTCTTTCTGATGACAATTGTTTAAATAGCAGCAGCCATTCCTGATTTTCCCTTCTGTTTTAAGTCCAACCAGTGGCTGACTTCAATACCCTTTAGTTTTGGTTTTTACTTTTTTATTAGTAATTAATGCAATGGTTCTATTTCCTGCTTGAACAGACCAATGTATGACTGATTAAAGGCCATTTTCCACTGCAGAACCCTCCATCCCTCCTCCCCTCTCCCTTTTTCCCCTCATTCCCCCCTTGAATCATTTTGAGTTTTTCTCTTATGATGTTTTAGATCATCTACTGGCTTCACATTAGTATTGAGAACATTGGATTCTTGCTACTCCATTCTTGTGATACTTTACTAAGAAGAATGTGTTCTAACTCCATCCAACTCCATGTTACATCTAATATGTAAAGTCTTCATCTTTTTTAATGGCTGACTAGTATTCCATGGTGTACATATACCACAGCTTATTAATCAATTACAAGGTTGGTGGGCATTTAGGTTGCTTCTACATTTTGGCAATTCTACTTTTTTTTTTTTTTTTTTTGCAGTTTTTGGCTGGGGCTGTGGGGCTGGGTTTGAACCCACCACCTCTGGCATATGGGGCCAGTGCCCTACTCCTTTGAGCCACAGGTGCCACCCAATTTTGGCAATTCTAAATTGAGCTGTGATAAACAGTCTAGGGCAAATAAATGTCCTTATGGTATAATGATTTTTTTTTCTTCTAATCAAAACCATCCTGAGATATCACCTAACCCAAGTGAGAATAGCCCACGTCAAAGTCTCAAAGCTGCAGATGCTGGTACGGGTGTGAGAGAAGGGAAAACTTTTCCACTGTTGGTGGGAATGTAAACTAATACAATATTTTTGGAAGAAGTATGAAGAACACTCAAAGAACTCAAATTAGACCCCGCAATTATTAATTTTAATCAACATTAAATTGTGAACTTGGTGAAATAGTGGGAGTATAAATGTGAGTAATCCACATTTAATGTACAAAGAAGAAATATTTAGTTTTGGAAAAAAATTGTGTTTGCCTTAAATAACCATTTCCGTGTTTTCATCTTGGGAGATTATCTTGAAACACTCACTCCCTTATACCTCACAGGACAGACATGGTGACAATATGTCTTTTAAAATATCCATAAATACAAAGGGTCAAGTTCATAGCAAATAACAGAACAGGAAGAGATGTGGTTCTAAAAGAAGTCACCTCCAAATCAGGGGATATTTTATGGCTAGTAGGGTGCAACTCCTGTATACCAGACTTATTTTTAGGTTGATGTATTATAATAAATTAATAGACATTTTCTCTGTGGGAGAAAAATAAACTATGGCTTGAATTCTGATTCTGCTACTTACCAACATTTGTTGTCTTTTATGAGAAGTAATCAGTATGATGTAAGCATTCCAAACTGTATATGAAATGAGCACATTGTACCCCCTAACTGTATTAATGTATACATGATCTACCTCTTTATGATTTAATAAAAAGAATAAAATTAATAATGAAAGATTCCTAAAAAAATAAAAAGAAAAAAGAAGTGTCACTTTACTTTTCTGATCCTAAATTAGAAAAAAACTGTGAAAAATGACCCTGGTTTTGATGACACATGAAGGTCATCAGCAGGGCTTAGAGGCCCTGTGAAAAGGCCAAACGCTAAACACGAGGGTCTCAAAAAATAGGAGCTATGTAATTGTTATGTTTGAAGAGGTTATCGATTTTGTTACTAATGTCACAGAATACACTTCATTTTTTTCAATGTTAAATGCAACACAAAGAAGTTGGGTGTATCTTATCTAAGAGGACTAAGGCTGCAGCTTTGCAAATAAAATTTTGTTTTTAGTGGAGCTACCTGTCAAAGTGCATGACCCACTAATTGAGGTTTGAAGATGCAGCTGGGTTAGGCCTGAGTGTGGTGGCTGATTTGCACAAGGACCCTGGTGTTACTGGAATTTCTCTCTTCAGTAGGTCCTGGGTCGTAGGGATTCCAAGAATGAACCCACAGACCACAGATCAGTGCTAACATAGGATTTTGTTAGACATAAAGGAATACAGAAGTGTTGCAGGAAGACAAGGCTCAATGGAGAAAAAGAACACCCACACACCGTGTTTAAAAGATGAAGAATAGAGATTCAAATGGAAAGGTATGTAACACATTTTATTTCTGATTTTTTCATTCTACATTACTATGCACAATAAACTTTAAATGATAGAGGTCACTAACTGAGTTAACTCTTAACCTTTCTAAGAAAATATACTACCAGTTTACTTTAAAGGGACTATTATTGTATTTAATCAGGGCTACATCCTTTTAAGGAGTATTCAGATTGACCTTTGTAAATTCCCTTATATACATTACACTTATGTCTAAAATAATCATAGACACTTTGAACCTATACTGGGCCTTTGTTCTCTTGTAAGGAAAAATAATAGTATATTTGGAGTGTTAAAGGATATTTTTAAAAATAGAATTATGAGTACCACACAGATATAAAATAAACATCTTTAAATACTAAAAAAAAAAAAAAAAAAAAGATGAAGAGCTTTATTCCAGCCAGTGGAGCAAGGACAGACTAGAGTCTAAAATAGCCATACTCCCTGACAGGCTCAGTTTTCTCCTTTTTATCTGTAGTCAAAAATTCCAGCCCATGGGTACATTTCTCATTGGTCAGTTTGAATCAAATTGAAGAAATGGGTTTGGGCTTTCATACAACTGTGGGCTTTTACAGAAGTGGGCTTTTACAGAAGTGGAAGCAAGCATTAGTTTCTGAAATTAAAAAAAAAAAATAGTATAAATCCTTATCAAGAACAGGCTTTAGAGTCAAAATCCATAAAGAACTAAATAGTATTTGTCTCTTCCATCAGCCACAACTTATTTCAAAGCCATGGAGATTGTTAATAGAACAAAAGGAAGACAAAGAAGAAAAGTGTGGAGAATCAAAGTAGCCTCTTTCTACTTGCCAGGCTTTGGTAAATTGCTTGAAGTCTCTATTATACTGCAGTTTTGATTTGCAGTCTGACTAATACAAAATAGGCAATTTTACCAAAATGTAAACTCTGTAACTTTTATATTTACTCTCAATGGAAATGAAAATATTATTATTCATTCTTGATGTAGCTTTACATTGTATTATGGCTTTGGGCTCGTTTATTTTCTGTACACCATTATGTTCGGCAGTGAAGTTATCACTTAACATTACCATTTTTTTCTAACTTCCCCTTAGTTCAAGCTCTCATCTTTTCTCAGCTAGAAACTGCCATATATGTCTAATCCAGAGTCTTGAAGCCCCCTAGTCTATCTTCCCATAGCATCTCTTGAATAAATTCCATTGAATGCTACAGATTCCGAATAAATTATGCTATGCAGCAAAGTTTGTAAATGCAATTGAGTTTGTTCATCAGCCTTGGCTTGACCAGGTGGGTCCAATATAATCACAGCAGTGCTTACAAAGTGGAAAGGGGAGGAAGCAGATACAGTGTCAGTGTGAAAGATACGAGAAAGGCTCTTCAGAATCATCTTTGTTACTTTCTCTCCCCTAGCTCTTCTAACAGCTATGGAAGTCATAATTTAATTTAAACCCTTTTTAACCAGAACAGATAGACAGATTTCTTTCCCTAAACAAAACCTTACTGAGGCATCATTGTAATATCTTGTGCTATTTTTGTTTCTCACATGCAATATTTATTTTAAATGATGGGATAATAATGGGCCAATAATTTAATTTAAAAGGTACTAGCTATTCTTTAGCAGAAGGCCAATGTATCTAAGTCTTTTTTTTCTTCTTTATCTGTAACACAAACTTAGTGGCTTAAAATACCTACGCCACTGTATATGATTTGTACTTCTGCTTCAGTGTGTTTTTGGATAGCTCAACTACGAAAATTTGAGAATACCAGTCCCTAAGGAAAATCTAATTTCAGTGCACCTAGTAGACTCATTTTATTAAGAAGGAATTTGAGTGGTTCCTTACAAAATTTAAAACCTCCCTTCATGGTCATAAATATAAAACAAAAAATGAAGGTATGAAAATATGGAATGCTATCTCTTAAGAGGAAACTATATATATTTAAAACAGTCTGATCCTGAATAAATAAAACTGTATTTAAAAAAACCAATATAGTCAGTTAAGCTTGTCTTTTCCATTATACATATTTTCTACAATAAAACTCTCAACTCTTATGAAAATGGTCTACATTGAAAAGAGGTAATCAAGCCAGAAAGTAAGGGTAAGCCAAGCTTGCTTTGTAGAGATGTTAATGATAAGACCAGATAAAAGTTTAACCCCGGCTCACCGCCTGTGGCTCAAGCAGCTGAGGCACCAGCCACATACACCTGAGTTGGCAGCCCAGGCCTCCAAACAATAATGACAACTACAACCAAAAAATAGCCAGGCGTTGTGGTGGGTGCCTGTAATCCCAACTACTTGGCAGGCGGAGGCAGGAGAATTGTTTGAGCCCAGGAGTTGGAGGTTGCTGTGAGCTGTGATGCCACAGCACTTTACCCAGTGCAAAAGCTTGAGGCTCTGTCTCAAAAAAAAAAAAAGTTTAACTTTTTTTTATAAGGGTTCTATAAGTTGAATTCTAGTAATGAATTCCTTTTCTTAATTTTTATAAGGAATCACATGCAGAGAAAAAAATACATATGGGTAACAAAACATCATTTGAACTTCAAATGATTTGATTTCAGAATTAAAGTAATTGTCTTAATGTAATCACTGTTTTCAATATTTAATAAGACACTTTTTCTAACTTTATAAAAATTCTAAAACTAAATTCAAAACTTTAAAATGAGAAATGTATTATTTTGATGCTGTCTCTAAGTAATTATTTGATAATGTTGTCAGCTTACCTTCATTAGGTATTTGTTGCTTTAGGCCTAGAAGTGGTTGAGAATGTTCGAGAAGACAATATTTACTAAATAATGATTTAAGATGGAGCATGCTCATTGCGAAAGAAATGCTTCCAGGCTGTTATTACTTAGGGTTATACAGAGAAAGAGAGAGACAGGAAGACAGGAGAAGGGGAGAGACCTTAAGCAGTTACATTACATGATTGTGGGGGCTATCAAATTCAAAATTGGTAGAGCAGACCAGCAGCTGGAGGCTCAGGAAGGGGGTTCTGCTGAATTTCTCCTTCTTTGGGAAACCTCAATTTTTTTTCTCAGGGCCTTCAACTGTTGGACAAGGTCCACCCATATCGAGAAGAGTAATCATCACGAGGGAGAGGAAATCAACTGAATCGTAAAGGTTAAATTACATCTACAAAATACTTTTACAACAACTAGTGTTCTAGAATAGTGTTTGACTGAAGAACTGGGCCCCATAGCTCTGGTGAGTTAACACATAAATTTTATCTTTACATAGGCATGACAGAAAAATGAATCATAAATATTAAAAGTTAGTTTCAGATAAGAACTGCAATGTGATTGTAAAATTAAGATCGCTCATAAAATGAGGACTGTTTCTTCCAGTGAATGGATGTCCAGAGCACGTTATAATGAATGTAGTGATTATTATTGTTGCATATATTTATTGGGGATATGTGATGTTTTAATATATGTATATACATTGTGAAATCATTAAATCAAGACAATGAACATATTTGTTACCCCGCATATTTATCTTCTTTTAGATGTTGTGGGAACTTTTAAAGTCTACTGTCTCACAATGGTTTTTTTTGTTTTTTGCGTTTTTTTTTTTTGAGACAGAGTTTCAAGCTATCACCCTGGGTAGAGTAACACACTGTCACAGCTCACAGCGACCTCCAAATCTTGGGGTTAAGAGATTCTCATGACTCAGCCTCTCAAGTAGCTGGGATTACAGGCACCTGCCACAGTGCCCGGCTATTTTTTGTTGTTGCCATTCTCACGGTTGTTTTAGCTGTCCTGGGCTGGGTTTGAACCTGCCAGCCTTCGTGTATGTGGCCAGTGCCCTAGCCACTGAGCCACAGGCACCACCACAATTTTAAAGTACTGATACGGCACATTATTATTAACTATAGTCACAGTGCTATATATTCCTTCTATGGAATCTATTCCACCGGTCCACCTGAAATTACATGTCCTTCAACCAATATTTCCTCATTCCCTACACCCACCTCCTGCTAAAACCTGGTAACCACTATTCCACTCTCTACTGAGTTCAACTTTTTTAGATTCCACATATAAATAAAATCATGCAGAAGTTTTCCTTTTCTATGTGGCTTATTTAACTCAGCATAAAGTCCCACAGAATCATCTATGTTGTAAATGACACAATTTCCCTCTTTTTAAGACTGAATAGTATTCCACTTTTGAGATATATATATTTCTATCTATATCATCTATATTTATATCCCTATCTCTATGTATCTCTATCTATCACCTTTTATTTATACTTTCATCCCTTGATAATTCCATATCTTGGCTGTGATGTATAATGCTGCAATAAACATGTGAGTGAAGAAGATATCTCTTCAGCACACTGGTTTACCTTTCTTTGGGTGTGTATCCCGAAGGCCTAGTTGAATTCCAGGACCATGTAGAGTTCTATTCCTCATTGTTGGAGGTACCACCACGCTCTTTTTCATATATGTTTTCCAACATCTAAAATGTGTAAGGGATACCTCATTATGGTTTTTATTTGCATTTGCCTAATGATTAGTGATGTTCAACAACTTTTAATAAACCTGTTGTTGATTTGTGCCTTCTTTTGAAAGATATCTATACAGGTCCTTAGCCTATTCTTTAACTGAATTACTTGCCTTCTTCCCATTGAGTTCTTATACTTTGAATAGTCACCCCTTAGCAGATGTGGGGTTTGAAAATATTTTCTCCCCTTCTGTAGATGGTCTCTCCTTTCTGTTGGTTGTTTCCTATGCTGTGTAGGCCTTTTCAGGTTTATACAATAAGCATTGTCTATTTCCTTTTGTTTACAGTGGTTTTTGCTTCATATCTGAAAAATCTTTATCAACACCAGCACCAAACAACTTTTTCCCTATGTGTTTCCCTCCCCAACAAGTTCTATGAACTAAACATCGCCTTGATTCCAAAACCAGGGAAGGACCTACTTAAAGGGAGAGCTACAGATCAATTTCACTCATGAATTTCCAGGCAAAAATACTCCAAAAATAGTACCTAATGATTACAGCTACGCATTAAAATCGTTGTGTATCATGATAGAATAGGCTTCCTCCAAGTCTTGCGAGGCTGGTTCAAGATACACATATCCTGAAACATAAATATCTATAGAAATAAACTCAAAGACCCTAGGATCCTCTCCAGAGATGCAGAAAAGGCGTTTGAAAAATGCAGGGTTCTGAGGCAGCGCCTGTGGCTCAGTCGGAAAGGCGCCGGCCCCATATACCAAGGGTGGCAGGTTCAAACCCAGCCCCGGCCAAACTGCAACAAAAAAATAGCCGGGTGTTGTGGCGGGCGCCTGTAGTCCCAGCTGCTCTGGAGGCTGAGGCAAGAGAATCGCTTAAGCCCAGGAGTTGGAGGTTGCTGAGAGCTGTGTGAGGCCAAAGCACTCTACCGAGGGCCATAAAGTGAGACTCTGTCTCTACAAAAAAAAAAAAAGAAAAGAAAAATTCAGAGTTCTGTCCTAACACGAACACAAAAGGAAACAGCACCAGGTGGCACATTTCTCAAGCTGATTGAAGTCTTCTTTGACGAACCCACAGCTAATATCTTACTGAAGGGGGGAAAAATAAACGGGTTTCCACTGAGAACTGGAACCAGAGAAGGGTGTCTGCCATCACCGCTCTCATGCACCCTGTGCGGGAGTTGTAGGCAATGCAGTCGGGCCAGAGAAGAGTAGAAAGGGCACGG
The DNA here is from genome assembly GCF_027406575.1 of Nycticebus coucang. Taxonomy (NCBI): domain Eukaryota; kingdom Metazoa; phylum Chordata; class Mammalia; order Primates; family Lorisidae; genus Nycticebus; species Nycticebus coucang. The sequence continues at coordinate 116,086,805 of NC_069790.1, read as the reverse complement.
AAACCGGGGCAGAGGCGGCGCAACTGTCACTCTTCCCTGATGATATGCTCCTATACTTCCAAAACCCTAGAAAGTCTCCAACACAAAACTCCTTCAGGTGGTCTGGATTGACACCCCCGACAATCCCAATGTCTCAGTGGGAGGAGTCTGTGGTCTGGGAGGGAGGCCACACCCAATGCCCCACCCAGAGCTCATGAATATTTAATGAAGGGGCGGTCCTTCGACAGTATTTAAGCAAGCCTGGCCCAAGCAGGCTTCACAAGTCCTGGCCTCACAGACACAGGCAGCTGGCTAGCCAGAGCTCTCTGTCTCTGTGGCTTCCAGGGCAGCTCTCCCACCATGGATTCCCGTAGCGTTCCGGGAAGCAGTCTCCCAGCTGAAGCGCGTCGGACCAGGATGGTTCTTAGCCCGACTCAAAAGGCTGCTCTGCAAGCATCCTTTGCCCTGAATCCCTACCCTGGTATTGGGACCAGAGAGAAACTGGCTGAGCAGACGGGCCTTCCGGAGCCTCGCATCCAGATTTGGTTCCAAAACGAGAGATCTCGGGTCCTGAGGCAGAAGCGACAGGCAGCTGAGCCTTGGCCACAGGAGGGCCTGCCCAGAGAAGAGCGTCGGAAACGCACCGCCATCGCGGCCTGGCAGACCAGCATCCTGGTGCGAGCCTTTGACAGCAACCGCTTTCCCGGAATCGCTACCAGGGAGGAGCTGGCCAAGCAGACAGGCCTCCCCGAGTCCAGAATTCACATCTGGTTCCAGAACCGAAGGGCCAGACATCCGGGCCGCAAGGACGAAAGGCCAGCCCTGCTCCAGTCTGCCCAGGACGGACCCCCAGGGGACCCGGCTCAGCTTGGGAATCCCCAGAGGCCAGAGGCGCCTACTCCACCAGGGTCTCTCTTTCACCCCCAGAAGTCCCTGTGGCCTCTGTGCCAAGAACAGAGCCAGGGTGATACTGGCCCTGCAGGTGCACGCTTGTGCGGGCAGTCTGAGGGGCAGGGGCCGGGGCCTGCACAGCAAGAGGTGTCCCAGTCTTGGCAATGGTGGTGCTGGGCACAGGGATCTCAGCCTGTCCAGCTCCAGTGTCTGCCTGGAAGAAGGCTGGCAGCCCCTCCACAGCCCCCACACGGAGACTCTTCACAGGGGCAGGAGAAGACACCAGCCACAGGTGAACCATCTCCTGGCCTTGAAGAACCGGACTGGCAAGCAGCAGGTACCTCTAGCCTGTTCAGCCAGCTCCTGTCAGCTCAGGAATTTCAGCCTCAGACGCGACCCTCTCTGAATGTGCATCCACAAGAGGAGAACCTTCCTGCAGAGGAACCACCCCTCAGTGAAGAAGAATTTCAGGCTCTGATGGACATGCTGTACCGTTCCCTGAGCTGACAGCCTTAAGGGACTCTGAGGGGACCGTACTCCCTTGTCTACTACTGCAGGGACCCTCTGTCCCTCCTGGGGAAGCACCTGCCCTATGGTTCGGGCATTCCGCAGAAAAGATCTGCTCCAACCAGATGAAACTGCTGAGGGCATGTTCACCAACTCTCTGCATTTGTTCCCTGGTTAGGAAACCCAAACAGCTGACAAATTCCACATCCACAGTCCCCAAACCCTTCCAATACCGCTGACAGATGACAGATGGTTCAGTACACTGGGAAAACCAGAGTCATTCCCAAAGCTGGCACGTTGAAGAAGAAAATTTCCTCTTCCTTGCCTTTCGGTAGGAAATCCCATGAGCAGTGATTGCCCAAATGGGACTCTATGGACTTAAGGCCATCCCCGTGGGGCCCAGCTGACCATAATCAGGTCCCCAGGCATCAGGCTCAGCCTAAATTGACAGATGGTTTCCATGGAGGCCAGTCTTAGAGCAGGTCTCAGATCTGGAGCGTGAAGCCCACTGACCAGAACCTCTGAACCAAGACTTACATGCCAGTTGGTGGGTGTGGGGTGGGGTGGGGTGGAGGAGATAACACATCTGTTTATGATTCTTCTTGACCTACAATAACAGGTTCTTTAAATGACATGATATTTAGGCTACTGAGTGCATTTCTGGTTTGTGTTTATAAATATTGGGATTTAGTCTTCTCAGTTCACATTACTCATTGCACTATAGACATTGGCCCAGGAAGTGCCAATTATTTCTGTGATCTCTCATGTTTGGCACACCAAAATTTATATCTAAAATTCAGCTCTCTTCTCCAATTACTAAACATATATCCGGAAATTACATGAAATCTTCATGCATGAATACTGGAGAGCAAAGATACACACAAATGAAAATGTTCCCACAAATGGAAATTAACGGGAAGAACAACAGTAAAACCCTCGTTCTTTTATCACCCAGGTCTACAGACCAAGTGGCAGGACAATCAACTCTGCTGATTTTGGGAAAAATCATGGGACGATTTGATTTACTGCTTTTTACTTTTCACACCAAATCTCTCCCATGAGCATGTCACTACTACAGTCCTGCACATAAATATTTGATCTCCATGGTTACCACTTTTGTTCATCCTGCCATGGTTTCTCCCTGTGACTGGAAGGCTTTCCTCAGATGTCTGATGCTACTACTTGGTTTCCTACTTGAGAATAAAGCTAAGAGACGAAAGATTTATGCTTTGAGTGTTTCAAAGCATATTATTTTTTCTTTGTTATGGGTATGCAGTAAGTTGCAGGCTGCCAGTTAAATTTAAGCTTCAGTCTAGGCTGATGAGGGTGAGAGAATGATTAGGAAATCTGCACTGTCTACGTGGTCAGGTTCTTCCCACGAAAGGACTAATGTATCCCATAGAGCCCACTTTCAATCCATTGCCTTTAGAGTGAAGGCTGTGTTTACAGTGTCCCAGAAGCTGATGGAGGAAGAGTCCTGAAGAGTAAGAGAGGACCTGAGTTGTAGCTGTTCACCCTCTATTTTTACCACAACACACAAGACTTCAAGCATGCTAGGGGCCATGTTCCAAGAGCCTCTGCTTTTCCTTTTCTTGAGAAAAAAAAATTCCCTGGTCTTTTGGGATAGGGCAAGAGACAAAACTTGCAGTGTAGTGGTGTAGGCAAGAGAATCTGTGCTTGGTCAAAAGCCATCCCCTCCAAAATGTAAATATCTTTTCTGATTTCTGTCAGTCAATGGGAAGTAGTTTTCCCTGCCATTTGTTTTGGCTCCTCATCATGCATTTTAAAATTTATTTAAATAAAATCATAAAGTGTGTATTCCTGTGGATCTTGCTTTCTTTCCCTGAGAATCATGGGTCCGGGCTCACTTGTCTTTTTACCTGCCATTAGCTCACAGTTTTCTCTACGTACAACAGTTTTCATGTCATATTTCTTAATTCTCAATTCAACATAATTTCAAACTTCACTTATGTTGTGAAAATCATCCAGAGAATTCCTATTCACCTTCGCCCACTTTGACTGATTGCTAACTTTATTCAAGACCAAAGAATACCTTAAAGTTAGGATGGGAATTCCCCACTACAGAGGCAGATGCTGGCTGATAGGATTAAAAAAACACAGCCTGCAGGAGATACACCTCAGCTGCAAAGACAAGGGCTCATGAGGAATGATGGAAAACAATATTTCAGGCTAACAGAAATCCAAAGAAGAGAGGGATCCCCATCCTATTGTCACACACTAGTGGCTTGAAAGCAACTGTCATCAGAAAAGACCAACATGGAGTCTTCACACTGTTCAAGGAAACAATCAAACAAGAAGACATTTCAGTTCTAACTAATTATGTACACAACTAAAATGCTCCCAGATTTATGAAACAGATCTTAATTCGTCTGAGGACTGTGACATCCCATAACACTGTCAGACTATGGGGAATTTTAGACTCCTTTTACACAGCCGGACACACCCTCTCAACAGAAATTTAACAAAGATACAAAGGACAGGACCGACATGTGATCATGGAACAGCCCTGAACCCACCCAGAGCTCATGAATCTTTAATGAGCACCGGAGTCCTTGGAAGGTATTTATCAACATTAAATGCCTACGTCTAACAAGCAAGAACAGAGCACATGAACAATCTCATGAATCATCTTCAACAAAAGGAGAAGGAAGAGTCATCTGATCCCAAACCTAGAGGAAGAAAAAAAGTCAGCCCAAATCAGATAGGAATGAAATTTAAAATAAAAGAATCCTTTAGAGAATTAATCAAACATAAAGTTGGGTTGTCCAATACACAAATTAAATTGATAACGCATTGGGCAGATGAAACAGAAAGAGAAAAGTAAAATCCGTAATGCCCTTAATCAGAAACAAAAAGGGTGAAATAATAACCAATACCACAGAGATGCCAGAGATTGTCTCTGACTACTACAAAAAAGCTCTGTGCCCTCACATTTGACAACGTAGAAGAAATATATCAATATCTGGAATCTCGTCATCTCATTAGACTTAACCAGGAAGAAAAGATCTCCAAAAAAGACCAATGGTCAGCCCCAGGGAAGGCAGAAATCATAAAAAGAACAAGAATGAGAAAAAAGGGCAGGACCAGATGGCTTCAGGTCAGAATTCTATCACACCTTCAAAGATGAGCTTGTACCTGTACTGCAGAACCTATTCCGAATGTTGAAAAGGAAGGAACCCTCCCCAACACGTTCTGTGAACTAAACATCGCCTTGATTCCCAAAGCAGGGAAGGACCCGACTGAAAGAGAGAACTACAGACCAATTTCACTCATGAATATTGAGGCAAAAATACTCCATCTGATTGTAGCTAGTCCATTACAGCTCCACACTAAAATCCTTGTATATCGCGATAGAGTAGGCTTCCTCCACGCCTCGCAAGGCTGGTTCAAAATACACATATCCATAAACATAAATATTCATAGGAACAAACTCAAAGACCCTAGGATCCTCTCCAGAGATGCAGAAAAAGGGTTTGACAAAATTCAGGGTCCTGTCCTAACAATAACACAAAAGGAAACAGCACCAGGTGGCACATTTCCCAAGCCGACTGAAGCCTTCTTTGACGAACCCACAGCTAATATCTTACTGAAGGGGGGAAAAATAAACGTGTTTCCACTGAGAACTGGAACCAGAGAAGGGTGTCTGCCATCACCGCTCTCATGCACCCTGTGCGGGAGTTGTAGGCAATGCAGTCGGGCCAGAGAAGAGTAGAAGGGCACGGAAACCAGGGCAGAGGAGGCGCAACTGTCGCTCTTCCCTGACGATATGCTCCTATACTTCCAAAACCCTAGAAAGTCTCCAACACAAAACTCCTTCAGGTGGTCTGGATTGACACCCGCGACAAGGCTGAGGTCTCAGTGGGAGGAGTCTGCGGTCTGGGTGGGACGCCACACCCAATGCCCCACCCAGAGCTCATGAATATTTAATGAAGGGGCGGTCCTTCGACAGTATTTAAGCAAGCCTGGCCCCAGCTGGCTTCACAAGTCCTGGCCTCACAGACACAGGTAGCTGGCTAGCCAGAGCTCTCTGTCTCTGTGGCTTCCAGGGCAGCTCTCCCACCATGGATTCCCGCAGCATTCCAGGAAGCAGTCTCCCAGCTGAAGCATGTCAGACCAGGATGGTTCTTAGCCCTACTCAAAAGGCTGCTCTGCAAGCATCCTTCGCCCTGAATCCCTACCCTGGTATTGGGACCAGAGAGAAACTGGCTGAGCAGACGGGCCTTCCGGAGCCTCGCATCCAGATTTGGTTCCAAAACGAGAGATCTCGGGTCCTGAGGCAGAAGCCACAGGTAGCTGAGCCTTGGCGGCAGGAGGGCCTGCCCAGAGAAGAGCGTCGGAAACGCACGGCCATCGCGGCCTGGCAGACCAGCATCCTGGTGCGAGCCTTTGACAGCAACCGCTTTCCCGGAATTGCCACCAGAGAGGAGCTGGCCAAGCAGACAGGCCTCCCCGAGTCCAGAATTCACATCTGGTTCCAGAACCGAAGGGCCCGACATCCGGGCCGCAAGGAAGAAAGGCCAGTCCTGCTCCAGTCCGCCCAGGCCGGACCCCCAGGGGACCCGGCTCAGCTTGGGAATCCCCCGAGGCCAGAGGCGCCTACTCCACCAGGGGCCCTCTCTCACCCCCAGAAGTCCCTGTGGCCTCTCTGTGCCAAGGACAGAGCCAAGGTGCACGCTTGTGAGGGCAACCTGAGGGGCCGAGGTCAGCGCAGCAAGAGGTCTCCCAGTCTGGGCAATGACGGGGCTGGGTGCAGGGGCTCCAGCCTGTCCAGCTCCAGTGTCTGCCTGGAAGAGGGCCAGTAGCCCCTCCACAGCCCCCTCAGGGAGAGTCTCGACAGGGGCAGGAGAAGACACCAGCCGCTGGTGAGCCATTTTCTGGCCTTGAAGAACCGGACTGGCAAGCAGCAGGTAGCTCTAGCCTGTTCAGCCAGCTCCTGACGGCGCAGGAAGGTCACCCCAGACGCGACCCTCTCTGAATGTGCATCCACAAGAGGAACCACCCCTCAGTGATGAAGAATTTCAGGCTGTACCGTTCCCTGGGCTGACAGCCTTAAGGGACTCTGAGGGGACCCTCCTCCCTTGTCTACTATGGCAGGGACCCTGTGTCCCTCCTGGAGAAGCACCTGCCCATGGTTCGGGCATTCCCCAGTAAAGCTCTGCTCCAGCCAGATGAAACTGCTGAGGGCATATGCACCAACTCTCTGCATTTGTTCCCTGGTTAGAAAACCAGGAGACCCAAACAGCTGACAAATTCCACATCCACAGTCCCCAACACCGCTGACAGATGACAGATGGTTCAGTACACTGGGAAAACCAGAGTCATTCCCAAAGCTGGCACGTTGAAGAAAAAAATTTCCTCTTCCTTGCCTTTCAGTGGGAAATCCCATGAGCAGTGATTGTCCAAATGGGACTCTATGTATGTAAGTGTCTCCCATGGGGCCCATCTGACCAGAGGCAGGTCCCCAGGCATCAGGCTCAGCCTGCATTGACAGATGGTTTCCCTGGAGGCACCTCTGAGAGCAGGTCTCAGACCTACAGCCTGAACCCCACTGACCAGGATCTCTGAACCAAGACTTACATGCCTGGGGGTGGGGGTAGGGGAGACAACACATCTGTTTTAAATTCTTCTTGACCTACCATAACAGATTCTTTAAATGACATGATATTTAGGCTACTAAGTGCATTTCTGGTTTGTGTTCATAAATATTGGGATTGTTATCTTCTCAATGTTGTAGTTCACAGAACAGCATCCTCAAATCTGTGCCCATCCCACTATAGGCTTTGGCCCAAGACATATCACTTATTTCTGAAATCTCTCTTATTTGGGACACCAAAATTTATATCTACAATTCAGGACTCTTCTCCTATCGCTAAACATAAATCCAGAAATTACGTACAATCTTTACACATAAATACTGGAGAGCTAAGATACACAAAAATGAAAATATTCCCACTAAAGAAAATAAACAAGAGCAACTGTAAAACCCTTGTTCTTCTGTCCCACGTCTACAGAAACAGTGGCAAGACAATCAATTCTGCTGACTTTGCACAAAACCAGGGAGACAATACGCTTTACTGCTTTTTACTTTTCACCCAAATCTATCCCATGAGAATGTCACTGTGGTCCTGTATATGAATATTTGACCTCTGTGGTTGCCAGCCTTGTTCATCCTGCCATGGTTTCTTCCTTTGACTTGGAGGCTTTCATCAGATATCCGACTTCTTGGTTTCCTACTTGAGAATGAAGCTAAGAGACTAAATGACGGAATGTTTTCAAGCATATTTTTTTTTCCTTTTTCTGGGTATGTAGGGGGTTGGAGGGTGCCAGTTAAATTTAAACGTCAGTCTAGGCTGATCAGCGTAAGAGAATGCTTAGGAAATCTGCAGTGTGTATATGGTCAGGCCCTTCACATGAAACTGCTAAGATTTCCCACAAAGTATATGATCAATCTCTTCCCTGAAAAGATCGTGTTCAGTGTCCCAGAAGCTGAGGGGAGGAAGAGGGCTGCAAGTTGTAGCTTGTCACCCTCTAGTTTTACCATAACACACGTGACTTCGAGTATGCTCGGGGCCACATTTCAAGAGCCTCTGTTTTTTCTTTTCTTGAGGAAATAATCCCCTGGTCTTCTGGCTTAGGAGAAGAGTCATCAGACTTGCCATGGGGTTTTGTAGGGAAGGGAATCTGTGCTTGGTCAAAAGCCCCCCACCCCCCAAAAAATGTAAATATCTTTTCTGATTTTTTATTAGTTAACGTGAAGTAGTTTTTGCTACTGCTGTTTGTTTTGCCCCCTTATTATTTATTTTGAAATTTATTTAAATAAAATCTATGTTTGTGTCCTCTGGATCTGGCTTCTTTCACTAAAAATCATGCTTTGGGGCCCACTTGTCTTTTTGTGTGTCATTAGCTCATTCTTCTTCTTCTTTTTTTTTGTAGTTTTTGGCCGGGGATGGGTTTGAACCCACCACCTCGGGTATATGGGGCCAGCGCCCTACTCCTTTGAACCACAGGCACTGTCTGCTTCATTCTCTTCTTTACATTCAGCAGTTTTCATGTCCTATTTTCAATTCAACATAATCTCAAACTTTACTTAGAGAATTCTTATTCACCTTCACCCGTTTCTTCTGCTTGTTAACTTTATTCAGAACCACAGTGGAACTTTTAAATGGAGGACATTAGTGTTGGTACAGTACTATTAAGACATCTATAGATTTTATGCAGATTTGTCTGATTTTCTTCTTCATGAGCTTTTGCTGGCCCAGGATCAAATAATATATGTAGACTGCAATTTTGCATTAATTGTATACTTTGCCTCATTTTCTTCATTTCTTGGCTTTTATGATGTCAGGATTTGAAGATTAATTGCCTCTTATTTTGAAGAAAGTTTTTCAATTTAGCTTTGTCATGTATGTCATCATGACAAAATTAATGCTGTGATTTGGGGCCAGAATTCCACTAAGAGTGTGACTCTTCTCTCCATCATCCCAGGAAGCAGATTATTTAGTAGTTTTTCCACCTTTTTCTGGTTGTTAAGATAGCAGTGGGGTATCTTTCTAGCTTTCTTCATCTTGATGAGCATGCAGCCAGAAAGGCGATCCTGAGACTTACTCCACATGGTTTCTTGAAGGACCCTATGAAAATGGAGGTCCTGGTGCCCACAGCCTTTTCCATTCATGGAACGCCCACTCATTGGGTTTGATGAATTTCTTGTCTTATTTTCTTTGCTCCTCACACTTTCTTCCTGGGATTTTGTCCTAAATTAAATTAACATCACTCAATCCTTTTTTTTTAAACTACTCTGTTCAACGGTAATCTCAAGATAAGGCACATTGATTTCACCAGTTTTTATTTTATGTTTTACATATTTATTCACTCTGTTACTCTGGATAGTGTGCCACAGCATCATCATAGCTTAGAGCAACCTCAAAATCTCGGGCTCAGGAAATCCTCCTGCTTCAGCCTCCTGAGTGGCTGGGACTACAGGCTCCCACCCCCATGCCCAGCAAGACCCTATCTCACTGTGTCTTGCTCTTGCTCAGGCTAGTCTTGAACTCCTGAGCTCAAACAATCCACCTGCCTCAACCATGCCTGGCCCATTTTCACCACTGTTTAAATTTAATTGTCTAGGCCAGCATGATGGCTCAAATCTGTAATCCTAGCACGAAGGAAGGCCAAGGCAGGTGGATTTCCTGAGTTCTGGAGTTGGACACCTGCCTGAGCAAGAGGGAGACCCACCTCTACTATGGGGAGAGCCTAAGGCAAGAGGGTTACAGGAATCTAGGTGTTTGAGGTTGCTATGAGCTACGAGGCCAAGACTCTACCTAGGGCACTGAGTGAGACTCCGTCTCAAAACAATAAATAATTATAAAATAAATAAAAATAAAATAACTTTAGTGGTCCACTGAACTGCAGTTATGCACAGTGCTAAACAAATGAATGTACTCATAAAAAAATCTAAGTTTTTGGCGTTTTAATTGTTCTCCTTTGTTTCCTTCTGTCTTTCTCTCTCTCACTTTTACTCTTATTGCCTTTCTTTCTTTGAGGTGGAATGGGAAAAGGAAAACCTTATTTTTATGGGACAGAGTGTAATCTCTGCATAAAATTTTTTCTATTCAAGTAAGAAAACTTATCATTTATTTTTCACAAAAACTCTTCACACCATATGAATGAAAAGGACTCAAACTGATGTCAGAAATGAATTCGTTATCTATCTTTCCAACAATTACTAAGTTGTTTGTTGCGTACATTACCCTGTCCTCAGTATTTTTGAACCTATTTACTGTTTCTTATTTGATAGTCTTTTAGATAATACATTTTATCATCAATTATCTTTCCCTTTGTTTAAATTAATTCATATATAAATTACCTATTGGATACAATGCACATTATCTAGGTAACTTCATCATTATACAATTCATTCGTGTAAATAAACACTTGCACCTCATAAGTCTATTGAAATGTTAAAAATTTAAAATATTCATATACAAAAAACTCATAGAACAGGTATTTCTAGATTAAATAGGGATTTCATTAAATCACAGTCCACATGGCTTAAAAACACTCATTTCTACCAGCTACATTTATGAATAGTTAGCCCAGAAAAGGCTATACACTAGAACAAAAAAAAAATCTGTTTTGATTAATTCATTGGATTTTGAGAGCAAATAAATAAATTCAATTTTAGGCATTGCATTTTTAGACCGGGGCCCCAGAGCACAGTGTCTTATGTGAAGTTATCTGATCTTGAAAATATACTCACACTGTGGGAGAAAATAACTCCTCAGAAAGCTGTCAGTATATTTTGGCTTGACGCAGATCTGAAAAGTGTTAAGAATAGATTACAATTTGAGATTTAGTCTTCTGTTCCCAAATTTAGACGAAAACAAACAATGGGAAACAAAATAACTTCCTAAGCTTTCAAAAATATTATTATTATTTTATTATTAAATCATAGCTGTGTACATTAATGCGATCGTGGGGCACCATACACTGGTTTTATAGGCCGTTTGACACATTTTCATCACACTGGTTAACATATCATCTTTATATTAACACTTGTAATTTGAGGTTCATTTGGAAGGAATATTTTGATATTTAGAAAATATTGAAATTAATTTCTAATTTAAAATCGTGTATGAACTATGACAATTCAAGCAAAACATAACCAAACCACGGCTGCACCTTTCATTTGGGTTCTGCCTAAAATCGTGGTACAATTTCTTTTTTAATTTCAGAATATTACAGGTATACAAATATTTGCTTTTGTATAGTTTGAGTTGAACTTGTAAGTGTGCCCATCACTCCCGTAGTGGTCATTATACCTGTTAGGTATAAATTTACCCTCACACACCCTCCCAACCGCTAGCTCTCGGTTGAGTTTTACCACCAAATGTGCACACAGATAATGACTGATTAGTTCCAAGTTAATAGTGGATCCATTTGATTTTCCATCCTTGAGATACTTCATTTAGAAGTATGGTCTCCAGTTACATTCAGGTTGTTACAACAGGTATTAGTTTACCATTTTTATAGCTGAGTACTACTCCATGATGTATATATACCACACTGTATTTTAATCTGCTCCTTTATTCATGGGCACTTGGGTTGGTTCTACATCTTTGCTGTTATGAATTATGCTGCAATAAACATTCAAGTGCACTCATCTTTGTGAAAAAAATTGCCTTTCATGTGAGTCTATATATAAGAAGATTAAGATCAGTATTTGAACTTATTTTGGTTGGTTTAGCTTATAAAAATCAAAGCACTTTTAAGGAGGCGACTATTTTGTTTCCCATACATTAATAATCAAGCACTTCAATGATATAAATAAATGTATGGAATTTGCAGTTGAGTCTCATTTCCTTCACTGTTCATCTCTCTGTGGTTAGAAGAGAGGACTTCACAAATTTGTTTATTTTCAGAAAAAAAATTAACTTTCCTTGGTATCAAGAGCACAATTGGTATCAACATTTTAGAATATAAAAAACATTTCTTTGTCATAAGAGTATAGTATATGTTTGAGCTTTTATAAAAATCTCACAAAGAAAAGACTTTTAAAAATTCAAAAATGTGTTTTATCAGGGTACTAGAAGAGAGAAAAACATAAATATCATTTTATATTTTAAATGATAGTTTTATTATTATTTTCCTTCTGAGTATTCATTCTTTCTCAGATAATTTAAACAAATGATTCAACCATATGTTAATCTTCCCCATGAAGCTAATAGTGGAACCTAAATTGCAACTGAATATTCCGTGATTGATAGAAGGAAGTTACCAGCACAAGGGCAAAAATAAATGGCAAAAACAATTTTGGGTGTTTATCATCCACTATGTAGAGATATTCTTCATCTGAGTACAGATTTTACAGTGTGATTTATTGTTTCATAAAAGTGTAATATAAAATATGTTTAATATTATGAATGTAAATTTTTAATCTTAAAATAATGGAGATTTAATTTTGTGTTCATTATCCATACAAAATTATTCTATAATTTTCAACTTTTTAATAATGAGTCTTGCATACATAACAAAAAACATGTAATAATGGTGATGATATTTCACAAAGAAATAGAGAATATACATAGAAAATGAATTTAAGTTGTTATTTGAGAAAAACCATGTTATTTACCTACATGCACCAATGAGTAAATGGGTCAAAAAGAATTTACCTCAATCTTGGAAAAGCTCCTTATGTTATTTTCTGAAAACAACTAAGTTTATGCTCAATTGAAGACAACTATTTATGAGGTAAGTCAACTCATAAAATCAAAATAACTTTGCACGATAAGTATAAAGGGTTTAATTTAGAATTAGCTAAAAACAAATGATATATCTGATTTTTAAACTCTCCTGTCAATAAATAAAGGAATATTTTTGCACTGCTTAGAGTGTTTTTCAGCAAGAAAATAGTATAAGAGGAAAGAAATAATGTGCTGAGAACAAGAATGAAGCACTGAAATGTTTTTACATACGTGCATATGAACACAAACACACACCTCTACACACAGAGACTCACACACAACCATTGTTTTGGAATTCAGGCATTAGGACAATTCACTAATTACATTGTGAGATTATTGTAATAGCTATAATGAATCTTCTTTAAAATTATGGATCAAAAATTAGATTTAATAGTTTCCTCATAGGAACATGTGTCTTTTCCACAGCACCACCACTTCTATAAATTCCAATTATATTTTGAGATTTTTCTGCTTACCACCTCTTTCTCCATGTAAATACCAAAATTATTAGTTATGTAGATCACATCCAATTTTTCCATCATAATAATGTCAGTTTTTGGCTCAGTGCCTGGAGATATCTACTGAATAGTGTAAATGTTCAAATGAAAAGATGTATTTTTGAATGTATCAGAGTTTTTCAAATGGAGTAGAAATTCAGTAAGTTGACTACTCAAGGGACTGTAACCACATGGTCCACATATGGAGGTAGCAACACAAGGAACTAGGCCGAATGTACTGATATGGACCTTTGCATCTGCTCTATGACAATTTGGTCAGCATAAAGAGGTGGTCACTGTAGGGAGGTGTCAAGTAGGAAACTTCTACCGGGGTGACCAAAAATAAAACATTTAACTAGTATAAAATCAGTCTTAAGATCTAAGTTAAAATTTCTGATGCTTAATAGGTAACTCTTGGAATATGTCACAATTTAGAACTAAATGATGAAAATAAAGCATTTACAGAGTATATTTACAATTTAATAAAAATGAGAAATTAACTTTTTGCTCATCCAGCAGAAAACTGAGTATTGGTTTGTTTGTTTACCCACATATAAGGATTTAGCATCATTTCTCTTTGAGGACACTTCAGTATGTTCACTACTGACTCTCTAAGCAGTACCTTAATATCGCATAGCAGTTATGAATCAGGTATCAAGTCTAATTCTGGCAAGCATCTTCTGAAAAATTGAAGCCCTTGCTGTCTCAGGTACCTCAACTGCAAAGGAAGTAACTAACAAATGTTTGTTTTGAGAATTGAGCACATCAAAGTGATTGATTTATGCTAACTATTATAAGATTTTTCCTTCTTTATGATTTCAGATTAATATGAGGGTACAAATGCTTAACTGACATTTTTTCATTTCTAAGGTGAAGTTTAAGTTGTAGTTGAGCCCTTCCACCAGGGAGTGTGTTGAACATCCTCACATCATGCTCATTAGATGAGATCCCACCAGTGGCCCTCCTGCTACCCCCTCCTTTCCCTCTTTGCCCCTCCCCCTTGCTAGACTATATTTGTGTTTTTTCTTTTCTGTGGACATGTATCGTGTTGGTATGTACTTCTTCATATATTGGTTTCATTTTAATATTGAGTACATTAGATACTTCCCCCCACTTTTTAAAGATATTTTACTAAGAATGTGCTTAGTAAGAAGAATGTGCTTCAACTCCATCCAGGTAAATACAAAAGATATAAAGTCTCTATCATTTCTTATGGCTGAATAGTAAGTACTATTTATCACAGTTTGTTAAAACAGTTTTAATGACAATTTAAAATTACATTATGTATTTTGTGTATAGATGTGAAGAGTGTTTTGAAAGGCAAAGTTTATTGTAATGTGTACAAAACGACAAGAAAACAACCAAGTTAATAAACACCTGAAAAATACATTCAGTCACTGTTCAGTAAATATATATGTGTGTGTGTGTGTTCGTACACAGGGTGGTGACAAATGCATACACATTTTAAGAAAGGAAAAGACTATACTAAAATTGTGATATCAATATATGAGGTCTGACAATTAAGTTTATAAGTCGCCACCATACACTTATGTTGGCAGCACTGTACAAACAATTCAGTAAGGTTTTGTAACCTGGGTATATTAGTGTCTCACAGTTGTGTTCATGTCAATGTATGATAGGGTCTTGCTGAGTGGCAATCTTTATTGTGGTTGCATGAGAATATCAAAGCCTGACTTAGATCAAGAAACAAACATTCATAATTTTTTTGTTAAACTTAACAACAGCGGAAGTGAAACCAGGGACATGTTAGTCCAAATTTATTGGGATAATGCTATGAAGAAAATGGCAGTGTACAAATGAATTAAATGTTTCTCTGAGAGTAGAGAAAGCATACTTTCGAAGAGAGGTCAGGGTGGAATGACCAGAACTGGCAAAAACTCGCAGAACTCACAAGAATTTACCAAATGGTGCATCAAAATCATCAACAGACCGTAATAAGCTTATTGGGTTAAGTAAACATCAATAGAAGAAGAGTCAGGAAAATCCTAACTGAAAATCTTGGCATGAGAGAGTTGTGGCCCTTTCATCTTGACAATGCACCAACTCATGTGGCACTGTCTGTGAGGGGAATTTTTAGCCAGTAAAGAAATTACTGTACTGGAACACCCTCCCTACTCACCTGATTTGGCCCCCAGTGACTTTTTTCATGACCTGAAGATAAGTGAAATATTGAAAGGAAGATATATTTTGATGAAATTCAGGACATAAAGTATAGTACAATGGCAGCTTTGATGGCTATTCCAAAAAGGAATTCCAAAATTGCTTTGAGGGGTGGACTAGGCACTGGCATCAGTACATAGCTTCCCAGGGGCAACACTTCACAGGCAACCAAGGTGATAGCCAACAATGAACTATGTAGCACTTATTCTAGGATGAGTTTTTTTACCTTGTCAGACCTTGTACACCAATAACCCTCATTACCTTATATATTGCATCTTGTTATCTACTGTAATTACAGAAGTCAAATGTGATTTCAGCATTTTAATAGAGATTTTTTTTTCCTTTCTTTTCAATATATTAGATACCATATACAGTGAGTTTTGATACTCACTGTATATGGTATCTAATATATTGTGACCATCACATGCTTAGGACAGTTCAAGGCATTTAGTGGCCAACACATAAAGATTCTCCAAGAACAAAGTTTGCATTCTAGTAGGTAAGGCAGATGGTGCCAAATAAACATAAATAACAAGATCATTAAGCTGTGTGTCAGAAGGTGGCAAGTTCTAGGAAAATGGGAAATTAAAGGAGTAGAGGATGGGGGTTCATCACTGGGTAGGAGCTAGGCAGGCACTTTTTAAAAAGTACTCAATATAGACATATTCAAGAAGGTTCTTTTGAGCAAAGAGTTGCAGATGGTGAAGGCATTAGCTATGTGGAAATCTAGGCAAATATGCTAAATACAGAGAAAAGCTCGTGCAAAGGCCCTGTCCTAAGAGGCAAACGTGATCTAATCAGTGGATAGCAATGAAGTCCACGTGTCTAAATTTGAGTGAGTGAGAGGAAATCTATGTTCTCTCTGACATGTTCATGCTCTTGATAGCTTTTTTATAGTTCCAGGAAGTTCAGTAAAATATATTTTCATAATAAGAAATCTAAACTATTTTTTCTTATGATTATTCATTAATATTCAGTTTTGTTTGTAAGCCTCATACAACTTAGAAACCACCGAAGATGCTTTCATAAGAAGTCGTATTTCTGATTTTTCCCTTATGTGATTAGGGGATAATATTATTATATTTCACAATGTCACAATGTCTTTTAATCAATATATATTAAACAAACTACCTTCTTTTTCTCCCAAACCATGTTCCTTTCACAATTTCCTATTTTACTCATCAAGCCTTGCTTATTTTCTTCCCCTTTTAAACACAATCTTTCCCTTCTCATAGTTTATCCTTCAGTTCAAGTTCTTACCCCTTATAACTATATTATATTATACTTCATGTGGCCTCCTGACTTACTGTTCCTAATCTATTTTATATACCACTTTTACATCAATTATGGTAATTTCTTTATTTAACTGTTTCAGCAGGATAAACCAATAACTTTGGAGGATGGGGTTACAGCTGCTACTGAATCTTATCCTCCACCAACCTTTCCTTATCTATCTCTTATTAATTGGGCAGTAATTTAGTCCAGGCTCGAGGGGGGCTCATTGCATGTTAACAGGCACTAGAGTGGGGTGAATATATGTTTGAGTTTTTTGACTGAAAAGCCACATAATTCAGTTTGAAAGTAAATCAGAGATCACTCATTTCAGTTCTATTAAATGGATGATTTGAGGATAGGTGGTAGGAGAAATTCTCCCAAGGTCATTCTTACACGCAATGTTCACTTTACATGAAATCAAAACAATAATTCAAGGAGCTTCAGAGGTATGCAAGTTCACTCTAAAAGTTCATTTGACTATATTTGCTAGAATGGAAAACAAGTAAAGACTAAAGCTTTCTGCAGTAACTTCGTTACTGAGAATACCAAACACATACATGTGTTCAATTCTTTTTCTGTTTTATCCATGTGCTGAATTACTACCTCAAATTCAGTATGGCATGTATACTTAAGGACATAATATGTATCTTTTACTTCTTTGTTAACTATTAAGGTTATACACTAATAACAGACCCATATAGGGGGAATATTTTTAAATTAAATATTGTTTCTATATCACTGGCTATATTGCAAAATTAAAGAGTAAATTTTAAA
Organism: Nycticebus coucang; assembly: GCF_027406575.1. Taxonomy (NCBI): domain Eukaryota; kingdom Metazoa; phylum Chordata; class Mammalia; order Primates; family Lorisidae; genus Nycticebus; species Nycticebus coucang. The sequence continues at coordinate 116,069,440 of NC_069790.1, read as the reverse complement.
AAAGTTTAATATATTTCTTAAATGATTGTAGGGAGTACTTTGCCTGAGATAATCTCTATTTCTCTTTCATCTCTGAGCATATTCAAATAGAGGCATAAGAAAATAAAAAATAACTGGATGTCAAATCTATGTAAAACACTTATACAATAAGCAGAATTCTAAGATAGCCCCCAAGACCTCCACCCTTTGGTATTACATCTATGATTAAATTTTATTATATATGATAAATGATGGTTAGCAGATATAATTATAGTTAACAATCAATTGACCTTTGAGAGAAGAGTTTTCTCTGGCTGATAATAAATGAAGTCAGAGACCCAAGTTCAGAGAGGATATGATAGGAAAGTGATGAGAGACAGAAAGACGTGGAGATTCCATTGCTGACTTGAGGATGATGAGGTTGACAGACAAATGGCCTGAGTGACCTCTAGAAGCTGAGAATGAACCCCAGTTCTCCCCCCAATAAGCACATGAGGGCCCTAGTTCTACAGTGTGGTCTTACTGGATTCTGCTGACAACCTAAAGGAGCTGGGAGCACATTCTTCTCAAGAGCCTCCAGATGACAGCTCAAGTCTAGAGCTCAACCTGTGACCACTTAGGAGGGAGTCAGCAATGTCCTCACAGACTTCTGACTTGAAGAAGGGTTGATAATAAATAAATTTCTTGATGATGGTAAGTCTGTGAAAATATGTTGTGCAGAGATAGAAAATGAGTACCATTCCTCAAGGTAACATCATCTAAGAAAATATATTCCAAATGGATTCAAAACTATCATGAAAAACAAAGCCATAGAATTTTTAGAAGTATAGAAAAAATAACTTTATGATCTCAGACCAAAAGAGGATATTTTAAAAATATAGGTTATAAAAAATTGAGGAAAACACTAATAAATTTAGATACTTTAAAAATAATCACAGAAATGACTCCATACACAAAGTAGAAAGATACACTCCACATGGCAGGAAGATATTTTTAATATGCATTATTTAAAGAATCATCAAAACAGTTATATACAGCAAATAGGAAAAAAGGCAATTCAATAGAAAAATTGAAGAATCATGTGAAAGGAGAAAATAAAAGAACTGAAATGGCTTCTGCATTATATAAAAACATTGCTGATCTCATGAGTAATTAGGGAAATGCATTTTTTTTTAAAGTGATATACTATTTTATGTCCATCATATTACTGGCAAAGTGGAAGGCTGTTAATGCAAATAAAAAGAAATGACATACATAGTTTTGAAATTAAATTGCTATATTCACTTAGGTATCTAATTTTGGAATATCCAATAATATTAAAGATTCTGCTTTCCCATTCGACAACAAACTTATTTCTAGGTTACTCTTCAGAGAAACTGTCATACCTGCTCACCTGGAAAAATGAGGAAAGTGCATCTTACAACTTCACTTTTACTAATAAAATTGTTCACTATTTAAATTATGGTCTTCCAGGAAGATGTGTACCACTGGGATGATATTAATGAATAGGTACTAGAAAGTATTCATTTTAAGTTAATAAAATGTAAGATTCTGAATTTTCAAATATATTATTTCTAATATTATATAAAACATATTTTCTCACTTTTTTGTTAACTACAGTTCTAACATTAGTGCATAAGTGAACACACATAGGTCTTGCTCAACATAAATTTCTCATTTTTCTGGTAAATAAAAATACCTCTGTTACACCGAATGAATGGAGTTTTAAAGTGTATTTTGGGGAAGCCCTTCCCTATTGACTACTCAAGTCACTATAAATTCATCACAGGGCTTTCTTCTTCCCCTGTCTTATACACAAAGTGTAAAACATGGTATTATAGTATAGGGCTATATTAGTCTTTTTGGGGTTTTTTTTGCATAAACCTTAAAATATTGTGGACAACAGCAATAGGCATCTTTCCTTCTCACAAATGGGGTACTGCCAGAGGAGTCTGAGTGAAAAGTTTGGACTTTCACCACTTTCTGGTGTCAATGATTTCAAATCACGCAGTGTCAACAGAGACAATAGTGAAGTAACAAAGAACCTTTCCTGTTCACAGTCTGGATGTTCTTTAAAGATGCCTAGAGAGGATCTGAATTCTTACCTCTGCCCAGAAGTAATGAGTCTCCTCCACCCTCCATTGAAACACAATGGGAAGCATGAACTTCCAATTTGACCTTGAATGATTGAGTCAAGTACATCCTTCAAAACATTTAAAAAAAAAAATAGATTGTGTTTTTGAAAAATAGAACGTCTTAGTGGAGAAATAGATAATATCTTCTTTTAAAAGGAAACTTTAAGTCGGGAAAATACAACAGAAATTTAAAAACCCAATGGATGATTCAGTAGCAGAAAGAATGGAACAGAGGAAAAAAAATAAGTGATCCGGAAGATAGAAAACTAGAAAATAATCAATCTGAACAACAGAGAGTAAATACACAGAATAAAAGAAAATGCCATGAAAGCTATGTTAACCAGTTCAATGGAAATATTTCAAATTATATATAAAACCAGCACATTGTACCCCATGATTGCATTAATGTACACAGCTATGACTTAATAAAAAAATTACTTAAAAAAATAATTAACAGAGTTTCAGGGATATGGGAGATTATATAACAAAAGACATAAAATACCAGAAGAAGAGGAGAGAGAGGATGAGCTCAAAAGTGGTTGAAAACTTTTTCAGTCTGGCAAAGAGCATGACCTGCAAATTTAAGAAACTACACAAACACCAAACAAATCATCCTGCCAAGTAACATCATAATTAAACTTCTAAAATTAAAAATAAAAACCTTGAACACAGTCAGCAAACATCCTTTAATTAATTACAAAGGAGGAAATCTTAGTCAATTTTGCGTAGAGCTGGCTTTGCTTCGTAATCACCCTTATATTTAGTGGACAATTGTTTAGTTCTCCAGTTCACATTCCATTTACAGACATGGTCTTTGAGAAAAACTTTCAAATAGCTTTAATATTTTTAAGAAAAATTGCTTGTCAAAAACCCGCTGAAGCAACAGAATTCAACTATAGAGGTACAGGCATGACTTAACAATAGTGATTCTGCTTAAGTAAACTGTTTCCACCAAAAAATGGTGGCTGTAAGAAGTAAGCATAGAAATTAAATGGCCCCAGTCAGTCTGCTTTGCATCTACTTTACACATGGGAATAAAAAGATATCATCAATGCTACGTCTCCGTCCTAAGGTGAACAATTCATTTTTGCCTCTGTGGACTAAGAAGGCATTTTTACTTTGAACTTGCTACAAGGAAGAATTATTTAGTTTGAACACCATAAGACTGAAATGCAATCTATCTTCTGAGTTACATTAGCAAATTAAATCCATCAGAAATGAAATTGCCAAAACTATTCTCACACCAGCATTTCCAATGGCAATATTAGTTTAACAAATAAATTCCCCCATTTCCTATTACTTAGTCCAAATAGATGTTTTTACTTCATCCAATCAGGTTTGCCACACATAGCAAATAGATGTGGAGCTATTGTTATGAACTCCACGTCTATTTCAGCTGGACACTCAAAAGTCCTCTACATTCTTGTTTGTGCTGTTTTTATCCATTTTTATTCATATTTGCTTCTGCTAATTTGAAATAGCCTCCAGTAAAATTCACATAACACACACACACACACACACACACACCCTGAATAATTTCCCCCAAATCTGCTCTCATTCCCATCCATACGTAGGCCTTAGAACTGCATCTTATAGAATGCTGCCTGACAATTAGTACTGTGGACTCAGTCAAGACCCTGTTTTTTACTTCTGTTCTGTTTGCTCTCCTGTTCTTTGGCTGCTCAAAGTTCTAGATCCCCTTGCCTTTTTCCTGCTTGTCTCATCTTAATCAAGTTTATGCTTGGCAAACTAGCCATCAATTGTTGCTTTCTGCAAGTTGGAACTCCAGAATGTGATTCTAGGCACTGATAGAGGGAAAATGGCATCAGAAAATGTAGGAGCTTCTAAAATGCATGTCCCCCAGGACATCAATTCTGAAAATTAAAAGAGTCTGTATATCTAATATGGCATGGGTGATTTTCAGAATCAGCTACATTTGGGTCCTGGTGCATAGGGTGATTGGCATTGCCACAGCCTACGTGCTTTGAGTCCATATTTATGTTAACTTTCCTGCCCCCATTTTCACTCCCCTCCCTTTCCTAGCTAATATTTATTTACATTGCAGGGATTATTGTAAATATCAATACCTGTGAGGGTTTTTGTCAAACCCATCTGGACAAAGGTCCTCTTGCTGTATGCTAGCAGAATCTCTATACTTATTCAATGATAGAATTTATTGCATTCTGATTTAATTTAGAATTTGTCTATTTTTCTTTTTGTTATGTGCAGATAACCATTTCATGTCTCTAAGTATCACAGTCATATGCATTGAACAAATGAAGGAAATAATGAATGAAATAATCAGAGCACATACAATGCTCCTATGTGGCTCTCAACTTGATCTTTAAGCTTTTATTTTTTCTATACTCTCAGTAATAACTATCACTGCAGCATCACTTTCTACCCTGCCTAGTCTGGTATTATTTTTCTAAGATTTTTACTATGTACTCAACTTTCTGTATTCTGATTTCCGGTCTTAATGCTACTACTAGCCCTACAGTGGGATTAATTTACTTAGAATTCTCTCTTTGGAGTGGTGAGGTCTTTCATTTCTAAAAATCATAGTTATGATTTAAAAGATTAATTTTAGCTCCTTAGGTTCACTTGATTTTTTTGTCTTTTAGCATAACTGATCCTAATATCTGCCATCCACACCACATTCCCATTCCTGCTCTGCCAGTAATTACAGGGACATGCTGACCCTGTGCTAAAATCATGATTAATTTATCAGTCCATTCTGGTCTTCTCAGTCCTGATTTAAAAAATATTGAATAACTACTTTGTGTACTCTCCTAGATTTAGTAAATAATGATTTTACTCTTTTTTTTTTTTTTGATATGGAGTCTCACTTTGTTGCCCTTGATAGAGTGCTGTGGCATCAAAGCTCACAGCAACCTCAAACTCTTGGTTCAAGCAATCCTCTTGCCTCAGCCTCCCAAGTAGCTGAGACTCCAAGCACCTACCACAATGCCCGGCTATTTTTAGACAGGGTCTTGCTCTAGCTCAGGCTGTCTCCAATTCATGCGCTCAGGGAATCCACCTGCCTCAGCTTCCCAGAGTGCTGGGATTACAGGCGTGAGCCACCGTATGGCTTTTGGCCCCATATTATTTTATGTGTTGCTATGTTCTGACCTGGAGTATTTTGAATTTTGTATATATATGTTTTTCAAATTCTCTAACCCAAACAATATAACGTGGTCTCAACCAACAATATGGGGACTGATGTGAGAAATTTCCCTTTGAAACATAATGAATGTTCTTTACAGCTTTCCTTTTTTTCAAAGCCCTCACAAGAATGTCCCTTAATGTTCACACCAATCCAGATTTTTTTCAGCATTCACTTCAGAACTGTTCAAACTCTATCCATATTACCAGTTTCAAAGCTGCTTTCATATTTTCATGTATTTGCTATAGCAACAGCCCCGTTCCTGATACCAATTCCTGTCCTGGTCCTTTTTTCTACTATTACAAAATAGCACACATCGGGAATAAATAATGGATATAGATTCATTTCTCATGATTATGGAAACTGAGAAGTCCAAATTTGAGAGACCAGCATCTGAAAAAGTCCTTTAGGCTACATCATTCATGGGCATGGAAGCAGAGAAAAAAGGAAGTGTGTGTGTGTGTGTGTGTGTGTGTGTGTGTGTGTGTGAGAAGCAAGTGAGTGCACTCTCACCAGAAGGGGCCCAACTTCCCTTTTATAACAAACCCACTCTACCAATAATCACATTAATTCATCCAGAAGGGAGCACCCTCTTCGTCTAGTCACCTATTAAAAGCATCATCTCTTAACATCATTGCAATGATGATTAAGTATCTAATATGTGTTTTGGGGGGATATATTCAAACTATAACATTGGTTTAGTTCCTATTAAAACATTAATAGCTCCTATTAATTTTTTCATGTTTCTTTCTACATATTTAATTTTCAAGACATTCTACTTTGAATATATTTTAAAATTTTAATTTTCTGTTGTTGCTACTATAGAGACCAAGATTACTTTTTTATTTTGGTATGTATATAGATTGTATCCACTGATCTTGAATAATTTATTTAATAATTTCAATAGATTTTTTTTTTGTCTGTCTATAATATTTTTTCACTGGAAGATAAGAACAATTTTATTTTTTTCCAAACTTTTTTATTTGTTTTACTGACCTTATGGTACTTCATATGATATATAGCTCAATAGTGAATAGATAGGGTAATGCTGGGAATTCTTACTTCATGTTAAATCACCAAGAATAAAGATTTGAATGTTTCATCATTAAGTATCATATTTATATATCTGTTTCTTTTTTTTTTTTTTGCAGAAATTCCATTTAAGATGAAGAAACTTTTCCTCTCCTTAATTGGCTGAGAGTTATACATCAGAAAGAAATATTGAATTATTTCAAGTTTTTCTGCACAATCATTGCAAAATTGTATTTTTATAATGGAAGGAAGCTTTTAAAAATAAAACAACTATTTCTAGTTTTCTAGGAATTATTTGACAAAAATGGATATTAAATATTTTCAAATCCCATTTACCTGCATCTATTATATTTTCTACTATTTGTTTCATTTGTTTTTTGTCCAGTTTTCTTCATTTCTGGCCTTTATTGAATAAATTATGTGTTTTTCTTAATTCATCAATTTTTACTCTATTGTTTCCAGTGTGTACAACTAGAATCTTGAAATTATTACAATCTGTCCCAAATTAGTTTTCTATTACAATACATATTCATGGATTGGACCAGTTATGACTGAGAGAGCAATAATACTTAATCTACAGATTTGAAGTAATCCCTATCACAACATCAATGACACCCCCTTTTTTAAGAAATGGAAGAGTGAATCCCCAGATTTATATAAAATTACAAGGAGCCCCAAATTGCCAAAACAATGTTGTACAGAAAGAACAAAGTGTGAGAACTTACACCTCCTGATATCAAAGCTCACTACAAAGTTATAGTAATCAAAACAGTGTGGTAATGAAATAAGATTAGATACATTATACAGGTCATTGAAACAGAATTGAAAGTTCAGAAATAAACCCATATGTCTATGGATTTCTGGAGAGAGAAAAGACTAGAAGTGACTATTAATGGATACAGGGTTTCATTTTGGTTTAAGGTTTTGTCATTAGGTAAGGGTGGTGGTTGTACATTTTAAATGTACTAAGTGTCACTGAAATGAACATTTCAAAATGATTGATTTTATATGATGCTAATTGCACCTTGATGCTAAAAGTGGAAAATGTTTCAGTAGCTAAGCTTGGGAGAAGGGAGAAACTGGAAGCCATGTTAAGAAAATCTTCTAGGGCATCAGGAAGTACTCACATCAGGTATTGCTTTTCAGAAAAGCCAATTTGTGAAATTCTTTGAGATGTATCTCAATGATATGTGCATTTTTCTCTGTTATACTTTGATTAAAAGTTCACTTATAAAAAAGAAAATATTCCAAAGTAGACTATTTTCTTTTAAATAGTTCTGAAATACTATTATACACTATACTGTATTACAACAATTTTTTTTTATTTATTTTTTTTCAGTTTTTGCCCCGGGCCGGGTTTGAACCTGCCACCTCTGGTATAGGGGCCGGCACCCTACTCCTTTGAGCCACAGGCGCCATCCATGGGTGGTAAATGTTAAGCTCTTCCACTGCATCCTGTCATAGAACTAAAAACAGCTCCTTGTGACTAATTTATTATCTAGAAATTTTATGATGAGCATTTTCCTCAGGCTCTTAGTTAAAACCAAAACTATATTTTGCCCCTGCTGTTTTCAAATTCATAATATGAAAAATACTGCATCAATAAGGTCATGTCCAAGTGTGGGTCAACACTAAATATTATGGATGTTAAAAAGAAAGAACAGAATATCAATTGATTCTAAGACAATTTAAAATAAACTTGAATATTGACTGATGCAGAGAATTTACTAATTGGTCTTTTTATACACTAGTTCAGCAAAGCTAGAAAAATGTTAAAATTATGTCCTTAATGAGTTAATCACCTGGTCTCCAAATGCCTTACAGTTTTTTCTTTTTTTTTTTTTTTTTATTGTTGGGGATTCATTGAGGGTACTATAAGCCAGGTTACACTGATTGCAATTGTTAGGTAAAGTCCCTCTTGCAATCATGTCTTGCCCCCATAAAGTGTGACAGACACCAAGGCCCCACCCCCTCCCTCCTTCCCTCTTTCTGCTTCCCCCCCATAACCATAATTGTCATTAATTGTCCTCATATCAAAATTGAGTACATAGGATTCATGCTTCTCCATTCTTGTGATGCTTTACTAAGAATAGTTCAACTACTCTATTATTATTTTTGTTTGACTTTCAGAAAATAGACTAGACACTGTAGCCAATTAAAAGTCTAAATATGAGAAATAGTTTCAAAAATACACTGCCACTCTACTCACTGGGCACTCCACTTTCTCAGGCAGCAGTTGTGCAGAGGACAGAGCCGTGGTGTTAGCAGGATCCTCTTTGTTTCCATTCGTATTGGTTCCCACAACCCATCTTAGTTGGTAATTTCTCCTTTTCCCCGAGGCTGCTCAGCAAAAAGTAAGAAAATCTGACAACTTTCTTGAAATATTTCTATAAGCCCATTTTTTTCTCGTGGTATCTGTCACATATCTACCTAAGTAGATGAAACCGTAGCTGCCTTAAAATGCTGCCCTTTCAGCCAGCATTGTTGTATGGCGATGATGTAGGGTGTTTCTTCCCCCAAAATAGTTTCTAGCTTTTGTCCTTATACAATCAGCTTGTGGGACACGCACAAACATACATTAACACCCATTTGTATATGTACACATTCACGTCCCTGTGACTGTGTAACCTGTCGGTGTACATCTGTACACAGGTATCTATTATTTCTTTTGAACATCTTGTATGTTTTCTATGGTGTGATGTTAGTGCAATGCCACCGTGTTCTTGATTACATACCAGTGTTCTTATCTTTGTTACTCACAAATACTAGAAACAAGGTAAATACATCAAATGATGTAGATACATTATTTCTTAGCAGGTGAATTTTAAGCTACTAAATGTCATGTTTACCTAAAGATTAAAATAATTCACATTTAAGACAATGTTTGAGTAGTATGGCAACGAGATTTCTCATACAGGTCATTTTCACCTGAAATTAGGATGGTGAAAACTACTCATATGCTGGTTGGCACCTGTTGTCCCAGCTACTTGGGAGGTTGAGGCTAAGAGAATCGCTTGAACCCAAGAGTTTCAGGTTGCTGTGAGCTGTGACGCCACGGCACTCCACCCAGGGCAACAACTTGAGACTCTGTCTCAAAATAAATACATAAGTACGTAAGCAAATAAATAAATAAATAAACTACTCTTATGCAAGTGTCCATAACATTTTTGATTTTCAAGGACTGGACAAGTCTCTGGAGATAGGGTTCTTTTTCTCTTTTACTCATCACCGTGTTCTAAGACTTTGGAGCTGTGACTGGCACATAGTAGGAATTCAACAATGTTTGTTTCAGGAATAAAATTCACACAGAGTTAAGGCAAGAGTGAGGAAAAATTTTTTGTATTGTTAAATTATATGCATATCTGTATTGAACTATTCTTACAAACAAAAATAAAATGCATAAAGCATGACATTGAGCTGAATTATAAACAATGCTTGCATGTAATTAGCATTTAAGTGTATAATCCAGTGACTTTGTTAAATATCACCAGTCTTTAGTGCCCTGGGGTCTCTTTATTAACTTCTAGAACAGTATCTAGAGACTTTAACCCCCAGTGAATGGATTTTGCAGAAGTATAATGCAACCATAACACACTTGTGTGATCTTTATTTCACTGAAGGCCACATGGATCTGCCCCACTTCTTCAGTCTGAGAGACAAAACTAAGGTGACAATTCAGGACATCCTATTTATTACACCAATGGGACTTAGCGAGGTAAAAGAATAGGAAATCAAGGAGAAAGAAACCAAATTATATTTGAATTAAAGAAAATGATACATTTGTAATGCTTTTCTGAAAGTAGCAATGACAAAATCCCAAGGCTAACAGAGAAAATATTGTGTTTTATTTTATTATTCTATTGATCTATTGGTCCCCTAATAGTTATTCGCTTACATATATATAATGTATATATATATATATATAATATTCAGTATATCTATGGTAAATACATATACATATAATTTTATTAATGGAAAACACATACAGATGTAACTCACTACCTATGAGTGGCTCATTGTATTCATTCAGCCATAATAAGTGACGTTAACACTAAGGACAGAATTAGTTGCCATAGGTTTATTCTCAGTTCAAGGTAATAAAAGAATTATGAAAATTTAAACACATGTATGGATGTTTAAGTAGTTGACATGGTTCTTCCCTGCTAGAAATGCCAAGATTTTGGGGGGAAAAAATGAATACAAAATAAATACTTGACAGGATTCATTTCTGTAAAAAAGTTGTGTTTTGTTGGGAAAAATAACATATCAAGTACTTTAAAATTAGAGAATGATCAAAAAATATGGCAATAGAATGCTAAATTACATGTGATCAAATACAAAATTAAATAATATAAAAATAACGTCTGAGAGTAACTGAAGGAAAATAAATAAATGCTTTCTCGTATTATAGAGGAAGACTACTGAAGAATATGGAAGACTATGATGAAAATTAAAGAAGTTAAAAAATTGAGACGTGGCTTTCTGTCCTGCAGTCCCACATGAGAGAAAATATGAGTATTTTTAGCAGTGATGAATGACCACTCTTAAAGTCCAACCTTTTGGTGCCCCGTTGAATGCACCAGGCTTTTACCCTCTGTGGTATGACTGCTCCGCACTGTGCTGTAGAACCCAGAACAGGGGAGTGGAAGGGGAACTGGGGCAACGTGTGGCATTTACTATGTAGTATCTTACTATATGTAGTAACAGAACATCTGTATCTGAAACTGAGTAATCTGTAAAGAACAGAGATTTGTTTCTTAAAGTGCTGGAGGCTGAGAAGTCAAAGGTCTAGGGGTCTGCATGTGGCAGTGGCCATCATTGCACAGTGAAGGGCAGAAGGGTAAGATGACCTACTTGACAGAGCAGGTGGCCTCACTCTTTTGACAAACCCACTCGTATGATACAGAACCCACTCCTGCAATAACAACATTAATCTGTTGATGAAGAGAGTCCTCATGACCTAAATACCTCTTAAAGATCTTGCGTCTACACACTAATTCACTGAGAATTACGTTCCCAACACCCGCTTCTTGGGGGGCACATTCAAACCATAGCAGTCATGTTTTCATAACTCTATATGTGCATCTCATGTTTTATTAAATGTATTTGGAGATATCTTAAAATGCTATCTCTGAGGAGTCAACTATGGAAAACATCTACCTTGAGATGACAATCAGTGATTGCATGAATTAATATTTTGTGTGTAATTAGAACACTAGAAGCAGATGCTGATTTACCTATGTAATTTCTGAATTCAGTTCCCAGTGATTAAAACAAGGGCCATAAAATTCAAATATGCTTGTGTAGTTAACATTTAGCTCCATATTTATAGTTGTCACTGAGAAAAAATTATGGCAACTTAGAAGTGAAAATTTTAGGTTTCTTCATTTTTAACAATTTGAGTGTTTGCCAAATTTCTTCTTTGCTAATAATATTCACCAACCATTCCTAAAACATACTAATAAAATGTCCCACTGATAATAAGACATGAACTTGTTTTCCTCCTAAAGAGAAAAAAAAGTCAACAACATTAAGCATAATTTTTTTAAATGGTTACCCGTTATCATACTATTATAACACTCACTGCTTGATATCAGATTGTGTGATCAGCATGTCTATGATTTCACCTTAAAGAATTTTCTTTTCTACTTTTTTATACAAATGACAAGCACTTCAAAGATGCTCGACAGGATTCATAATAATTGATGTGACTATGATGTTTTAGTGGAATTTATTTTAGTAGATAAAAATGTGGAACTATCTGGTTTTAATTTGGTGACTATTTTTTCCCTTTATCTTTCTTTCTCTGATGTGGAATGTTATTCCATATTACATTTTAAAAATTCTTTTTGCAGAAGAAGGGTTCTCTACAAAGCAGATACTGAGATGGAGTTACGAGTACAGATTCATTGTAGAATAGCACAGGGAAGAAGCGGGATTGGAACAAACGACCAGACCATGGAAAAGACCTGTAAAGTCTTTGTCAGCCCAAAGGAGAACTCTTGAGTAAATACAGGATAAATGGGGCTAGGGATTTTACAATTGCCTTGCTCAGACCCTGCCTGCAATCCACCCTGGGAAAGCAAACCTTCAGCTATCCCTGCCTGACTCAGCCTTTGTCAGGACCTTAAGAAGGTTGAACTGCTGAAACACAGCTATGAAATATTCTATGTTAACACTACCATAGAATATTTGCATGAATTGTAATAATCTTTTATTTATTAGAATCCATCAATAAGATGCATATTTCAATAACATTAGTAAAAATATCTTTTCACATTTTAAAAGTAATTTATAGTATGTAACTTTTCATTTCAGTTTCTATACTTAATTCTTTGAAGAAAAACTCCTACTAATTTCTTTTAAAATGCAAAACTTTAGATTAATATGAACGAGGAAAAAGAGAGACTGGCTGAGGAAAGAACTATCTAGCATACTCAAAAAACTATTCAAGCATTTGAGCAATATATCATCTTTAACTGTAGAAAAAATGTGAAACTATTTTTAAGATTAATTACATTAATCAGCAGGGGAGAAAATGTGATCAAAATTGACATGTAGGTGAGTGATGGTTGTAACAGAATTTGCAGTTTTCCCTGTTGGGCATGTCACAAAAACTGCCATGATCGTTTCAATAAGCTCAAAAGCTGAACAATATCGTCAAAGTAAGCATGTTGTTAACAATGCCTCTTGCTGTTTCATATGAATGGGTGATAATATTCTTTTTTTTATTAAATCATAGCTGTGTACATTAATGCTTTTATGGGGTACAACGAAACTAGCCATTGGAAATTAAAATGTCTTTCATTGAAAACAAATGTCACTTACAATGCAATTTCTTTTATTAGGAACACTGCTAATCAAATAAAATGGCCTCTCCCTCTTTCCCGATCACCATAATTATGACACTAAACCAGTGGAAGGATACTAAATTTAATCTCCGATAAGTATCACAGTGACTAGAAGGGAATTAATTTACTTAAAGGAAGTAAAGGGAATATGCTATGTTTTGGAAATTGACATGTTAAATCTGTCTGGAAGCAATTTATAAAATAAAATACATGAAAATTCCTGTGGAAATGAATATTATGGAGTAGACGTCAAAGGGAAATTCCTTGCTGTGTGTCACATCATAGGCAAAGAACTATTCAAAACGTCTTTAAATTAATCCTATTTAGGGAAAATTATAGAATGTAGAAATGTAAGATGCCAATATAAGAGCAGAATTAGAAGCATCTTTGAGAGCAAATATTTTTATATAAATAGAGGACATAGAATTACAAATCACTTCTCTCTGGGGACTATGAAAGATACTCTGAATGAAAGAGTGCTGGTTATGTTACTAAACTCTGTTGTTTTTCTTTGCTCCATTTGAATTTACTCTCACCGAAATCACATTGTATAAATCAGTGATACTTTAGAGCAGGTCATGGTAGTCAACATCTTGTTCTAGACTGTCACATTTCCATGTCAACTTTGGAATTAACTTTAAAGAAAGGGTTGCTAAGATTATTGTTGATATTTTATTGAATTTATAAATAGAATTGAGGAGAGTTGATATGTTTCCATGTTGTAGTTTCTAATCTTTGAACATGGCTCATGTAGACCATATTATTCTCCTCAATTTAAAGTTTTACAGTTACGTGTATGCGTTTGTGTTGTAAATTTAGTTTAAGATTTGTTCTGCAGCTTTTGAGTTTTCCTATTTTCTGAACAGTATCTTCAAAGCCTAGAAGGAAAATAATTGCAATAAATACCACTTAAAAAAGTTATAGTTTATGGAATAGATATAGAACTCCTATAAATCAACAAGAAAAAAAAAAAAAGCAGCTCTACCAAAGGAAAAATGGGCAGGATATTTGAATGGAAAATAATTAAAAGGAAATTCTCATGTTCAATAAGCATACAAAAAGGTATTCAATCTCATTACTCAGTGTGGATAAAAATCAAAACCATAAAGGGACACCACTACATATTTGACAGTACAAAGAAAATACAGAATGGCAGGATTTTGCAAGGATGTAGAGTAACAAAAAATCCAAATACACTCTTAATCAGAGTATAAATAAGTCTAAAAGCCTGGAGAATTACTTGACAAGGCATACTGAAGTTAACATGGGTATGAAAATGATTAGTATCCCACTTCCCATGGACAAGTAGTCCAGAATGAATATGATCAAACTCATTCCAAAATACCATATTTTAGAGTTAATCTCCTAGGACTTTCCCCACACCAAATTTTGTATCAGTTAAAGTCCAGTCAGGATGCATAAACCACACCAGTTATTTAAATATAAACATTTTCATATAAAATCGTGTTCATTAAGAACATGAGAATGCCTACTTAAGGGAAATAAAATAAATTTTTTTAGAATAGTCTATGATTCAGAGGTTATACCAAAGGAAAAACAAACTTAGGAAAGAGGCTTGCTCCCTAAGGCTGAACGTTCATCCTCCTTAATGCTGGAGAAGTTTACTTGCCAGGGAAGAACTGGTGCCCAGCTGTGGGGCCGAGGCTGGAAAATAGGAAGCCAATGAGATAGTAGAGATGGAGCCTGGGGCTGCTCCTTCCTAGAACTGGCTCATGGCCAGCAGACAAAGCCTAAGGAACAGGAAGGTTTCTGCCAAGTTCTGGGTGGGCAGAGGCTGATGAGAAGGAAACCGTGGAACAGGATTGACAACAAAGCTTGGTGGAAGGCGAGCATTTCCTTGGCATGAGGGAACAAGCACAGCCCTTCTGCAATGTCTCTTCATCACTCTTGACTGACAAAGTTGAACTTTGTGACAGCTGACCAAAAAGAAATGTTTGCTGGTGCCAGCTCCTGTATCATAGAGCAGGTAAATGAGGGTGGTGATTTGGAGTTGAGTGGCAACAGATCAATAACAGGTTCAAAGAGGAATTAGGATATTTGCCATAAGAATTTCAGAAATAAACTAATCTAATTAGGAGAAGCTATGTAAATGTGGGCTAATGTAAAATTTCAGAGTACTGGACCAAGATGAATATAGGCCTGGATATTAACTAGAAAATACTCTCCCAAGAGTCAGAATTAAGTCTCCTGCCATAAATACCTGGGATTATCATAAGGACACTTTTGGGATGATCTCTTTGAAACTTGGAGGGGGTGGCAGCATAATGTACACGAAGTGGAGATGCTGAAACTACCTGTGCAGAATATTGACAAAAACACTGGAAGGCTGAGGAGGTGAGAATGAAAAAATTGACTCATGACATGAATCCAGGCAACCTACCCACTTATAAGTATCCCTAAGTGAAAACAAAGACAAATTTAGCAACTGAGGTGCCTTGGTGAGCAGAGGTGGTGAACAACAACTATGGTTGTTCTTAGAGGGGAGATCAAGCTTCCTGAGATAACAGTGGCTCCAAATTACCTGGGATTAATCCCCGATGTAGAAAATAATGAATTCTCATTTGTTAGCCAATAGCAGTTTTACACAAAAATATCCTTGTCTGATAAAAAGGCCGCAATCCATGTAGGAACAGCTTTTCAATGTCACAGTAAGTACATATAAATATTCTACAATATATCCCTAAAGGAGCTATACAATCTAACCAAGAACCATACTCTGAAGAATGGGAAATATGCAGGTTTGGAATATATTGAGTATGTGATCAGAGATGAACCTGAAAATGGGTCACCCATAATATCAACGTGGTCTGCCTATTATGGAAGTTAGACGATAAATTGACTCCAGGACTGATCCATCTCACAGAGGTACAAGGGTTTTTGTTCACAAACCGTAGCTCTTTTCATAGTCTTTAGTCTGTGTGATACTTAACAACTGGGAAATACACTGATTTTGTGTTATTGTTCAGAGTAAAAGACACCATAAGAAAACCCCCAAACTGCCACTCCCTGGTCCCACCTGAGGTATCAGGTCAGCAGCTGTACTATAATTCACGATGAAGTACGGAGTTTAGCATTACAATAAAAGATTAAAGGATGAACAGCTGGGAAAAACTCCTCAGATCCCCATTGAATTCACTTGTTTGGCCCCTGTGACAATCGTGGATTTGGGGGGCTGTTGGTCAACTATTAGGGATTTAGTTAAGAGGTATCACAGCTACTATCCGCATCTGTAGAGAGTTTCAACTGACGATATAACATCAAGTGACTAGGAAATTGGAGCTGCATCTCATACGTTGGCCAAATGCAAGAAGACTTAAATTTAGGAAAACTAAGGATACACCCATCATATGGTACCTTTGAGATGAGGATGGAGCAAGGCTGAGGGACATTTTCGGGTGCATAACTAAGTGGCCAATCTCCCCTGTCACCTCCGTTGATTATACTGATGTGCTTCCACAACTCACCTTTATGACCTTAATTGAAACTTTCCTATAACGAGCTAACATAAGTGTGAAAAACTCAATCCTGGATTGAGGATTAGCTCAATATGTTGTGACAGCCAAAAATGGGTTTCATAAGACCTAAGTAAGAGCAAAAAGAGGAAATTCTCCCAATGAGCAAAGTCTAGAGTAGCACGTGGATTATTTACATTGTGTGTGTTGGCAAGCAGGCTAAGATGAGGATATACTCACAACTCTGTGCAGTGTCAAATGGTTCAGTGGTTAAGTCAGGGGCATAAGACCAGAAATATTGAAATCCTGGTAACAAAGAGGTCTAGGGAGAATGCATATGAACAGTTCTATGCCTCTGGGGACGATGTGTCTGTATCTCTGCATCTGGCCTTTGTGATGGGCATGGAGACAGATGCCCAAATGCCCTTCAAGGAAGAGCCTGCTAGCCCAGCTCCCATCAGAGGGTTTCCAACTTGTCAACCCTTCAGAGTTTGCCTGTGGCAGAAAACATCTCTCTTAGGGCACTTAACTCTTTCCAGAACAGCACACTTTGTGTCTATACCTAAGATCCTTTGGATGGGCTCAATAGCTATTTAGGGGGATTAAGGAACCTTGGATTAAAGGCCTACAGGACCAGTTTCTGTAGTGACCAGTACCAAGAAAAATTACCAATGATTTTTTTTCAAAACATAATTAACACTCACATAAACCTGGCAGCTAAAAAGATAATTTAACATGTATTACCACATTGCCTGACAGACATTGTACAGTTTGAGAGAAATTTGAGAACTGAAGGAGATGAGGACTCAAATATACAAAGAATGCATTTTTGATGAGGTGAAGTATGAGTGAATCTTTAAATTAAGGAGATATATACAAGCTGTATTTACCATGGAAAACCCCAAGGAAATCCCCCAGCAAATATGAATAAAAGCCTTGAGCTAATTAGAAGAGAAGGGAAGGTCAATTGCGTCCCACTAAATTGTAAGGTTCTTGAGAAATTAAATCTTTATTTTCTTCTTTCTGCTCATTTCTATTCATTGGGATCTGGACGTGATGACCACTTTGCTATGCTCTAACCATGCTGAGTATGCTCCAGTGTTTACGGCTATTGCAGCTGCTAGCCCTCTACTGGGAACCCATATGGCTTCCTCCCTGTTGGTGCAAATGCAAACTTCTTGTGAGAACTTTCCTGGCCAATGTGGCTAACGTGGCTACTCTCTTCTTTCTGCTTTATTTGTCGCCCTTAGCACTAGTCACCATCCCGCATGCTATGTACCTTTGCAATGCATCTTGTGCATCTTGTTTATTGTCTGTTTCCCCCCCCAAAAGAAAGGGTTGGCTTCTCTATTTGTATTCCTTAAAAGCTGGCCTATAGGAAAAAGAGTTGATTTCTGCCACCAATTGCTTAAAGTGATCAATCTTGGTAAATGGCGTAGCTTGAAGTGCAGCCCACAGTCACATCACACTTTGGGTTGCTGCAAATCTCTCTGCCTCAAATCATTGGCACTGATTTGGAAGAATAGGCCTGAAATCATACTGTCCATTGAATTGTTTTTATATTCTAGCCCCTAAGCAGCCTGTGCAGATGTGTGCATAGATAAAGTCACAGAGTCCGGTGTCCTGCTTGGCCAAATCTATTCACTCTCCTAGTGTCAAAATGGTCAAGGGGGGACCCAGGTAACCATTCTGGCCCTAGAGGTCTGACACATGAGCTTAATGGCCATTTCTCTTTCTATATAGAATATTTTTTAGAATGAATTTATGAATTTCACAAGTTTTTATTCAGCACTGGATCCCAAGAACCTAGAAAATAGTTTTCACAAAGAAAGGCCCACTAAGAAATAGTGACTGCACTCATATTGCCCAGAGACCTCCCAGGCTACAGAGGGCCCTTCAGGACCTGCGTAATCACACTTGGCCAATGATTGATTCATCTTGATGATGCTGCTAACGTGGCAGAGAAAGGAGGCGTCAAACACAGGGGGAGGCACCAGTAAAAGACAATGCAAGGGAAGTCAGGGGGGCAATAAATTTTCAAATGAAAGAAGCAGTAAAATGCCAAAAACTCTAAAAACAACAAGAAAAATAAGGACAGAGGAGAGGCTTCTGATTTTGGAGAGAAGTAAATCACTGTGTCTTCTAAGAGAATTCATGAGTTAGATATGAATTCTGATCAGATTTCAAGTGAGCGAAAAGGAAAAGATTGGAGACAAAGCACAAAAAAAAAAACCGCAGGAGAGTGAAATGAAATTAGCATGGAGCCGCACCTTCCAGATCAGATGCTTTATGTGCACATTATATACACGGTATTTTTATTATTACCTGGATCCTTTAATAATAGTTATTTTGATTCCCATTTTACAACAGGAAAGACTGAAGATGAAAGAAATTAAGGAAATTATAAAGGGTTGGACGCTCATATGCAAGATTTAAACCCAGTTTGATTAGATACCCGCTAGAGAGGATAAATGGATCAAATGAAGATAAATAAGGTTTATTTTTAACATGGAGACGGACTATGAGTATTCAGATTGGACAAGGAAAAAGTTCGTGAGAAAAGTAGTGATTGCACAAAGAAATAAGATATATCTTCTTTTGACAAACACATTGTTAGTCTGTATCATCAAAGATGAATCTACATTTTGTGGTAGACAAAATAATACACAATAGAGAAGAAGTTTATATTCATTAAGATCAAGACCCCCGAGTCTTCTAAAGCTGTATTGGGCTTTCTCTTATTATTTGTGTGAGCTTAATCAATATACTTTCCCCTTCTGTGTTCCAGCCTCCGCATCAACATAAATAATAAAAGTGTTTATTTATTTTACTTATTGTGAAGTTTAAATAAATTAATACATGTATAGCGTTTAGAACAGTGACTGCAATATAGGAAGAACCATTTATGTTAGCTACTGTTATAACATGCAGAATCAGCAAGAGCATACCGTGAAGTATTATTTTAATTTGCTGGCAGATAAATACAGATAAATTTCTATTTTAGAAATATGTTCAGTCTTAGTGCCTGTAGCACAGTTGTTACGGCGCCAGCCACATACACCCTGACTGGGGCGGGTTCGAACCTGGTCTGGCCAGCTAACCAACAAGCGCAACAACAAAACAGTTGGGTGTTTTGGCAGGTGCCTGTAGTTCCAGCTCCTGGGAGGCTGAGGCAAGAGGCAAAAGAATCGCTTGAGCCCAAGGGTTGCTGTTAGCTGTGATGCTACAGGACTCTACTGAGGGTGACATAGTGAAACTCTGTCTCAAAAAGAAACAAGCAAAAAAAAAAAAAGAAAAAGAAAAACAGAAACATGTTCAAAGAGACAGTTTATAAATATCTAGTATAGATAATTATGAAGCAGAAGAGTCATGATGTCCTCTAGATCAGATTTAAAAAATCAAGAAGTTTAAACTTCTAAGGATATTCTAATATGGAATTCTCCATTCTTACCAACAAATTATAATATAAATTCTACTTCCTTGCTTAATACTCCCCCAGCCTTCATTCAAAGCTGATTTAGCTCAATTCTCCTTTGAAATTTATTGACGCTGCCTTATCTCAATTTCTGCAGATGTGGAAGCAGTTCAGCAGGGACCTCTAGCTCAGGGTTCTTCACAAGTAGGTTTTCCAGAATTAGCAGATAAAATAGGATGCCCAATTAAATGCTAATTTCAGGCAATCGAGACATGATTTTCAGTGTGTGGCTCAAACATTGCATACTTATATTGGTAAAACAGGTTGTATTTAATTTGAACTTCAAATTTAACTATGTATCTTTTTAACTGTCAACCTTATAAGGCTGCAATCATGTCAAGGTTCAGCAGGGAGTGTTCTGTTTTCTAGATCACTCACAAGATTGGTAGTAGTATTCAGTTCTTTGCAGGGTGTGGAATGGAGGCGTTAGTTCCTCATGCATTGTGGGTTGAAGGCCCCTTTAGATTCCTTGTCCTGAGGGCCTCTCTGTGTTTCATCTCACAACACAGAAATTGGCTTGTATCTTTTTTTTATTTATTATTTTTTTTTATTAAATCATAACTGTATACATTGATATGATCATGGGGCATCATACACTCACTTCATAGACCATTTGACACATTTTTATCACAATGGTTAACATAGCCTTTCTGGCGTTATCTCAGTTACTGTGCCAAAACATTTACATTCTACATTTACCAAGTTTCGCAAATACCCCTGTAAGATGCACCACAGGTGTGATCCCACCGATCCCCCTCCCTCTACCCACCCTCCCCTTTCCCACTTCCCCCTATTGTTAGGTTGTAACTGGGTTATAGCTTTCATGTGAGAGCCCCAAATTAGTTTCATAGTAGGGCTGAGTACATTGGGTACTTTTTCTTCCATTCTTGAGATACTTTACTAAGAAGAATATGTTCCAGCTCAATCCATGTAAACATGAAAGAGGTAAAGTCTCCATCTTTCTTTAAGGCTGCATAGTATTCCATGGTGTACATATACCACAATTTATTAATCCATTCGTGGATCGATGGAAAGAAATTGGCTTGTAATGGAGTAAGTCAGCAAAACAGTAGAAAAGAATTCCAGGAAGGGAATTGCAAGATAAAAGTCACAGTCTTTTCAAATTTAATTATGGAAGAGCATCCCATCACTCTGTTGGCTAGAAGTGGTTAAGTAGGTCCAGTCCATACTCAGGACGAGGGAATTACACGGGGCTGACACACCAGGAGGTGAGGAATTTGGGGCCAGGTCAGGACCTCCCTGTCACATTATCATTCACCATCTATTCTATCTGTCTCTGGGACTTCCGTCTCCCCCACTTTCTTACACATGCATGTGTGAACACAGACACAAACACACACACTCACAAGCCAAACCTCAATCAGGATTTTTGTTCCACAAGTCTATTAAAGCCCCTTTGTCAAAATCACCACTGTTTCCTATGTTGCTAAATCCAAAGGTTAACTCTCAGTCGTCATCTTTTTTGAACTGTCAGGAACATTCAAAATGTGATATTAATCATTCCTCCTTGATCTATTTTCCTCACTTTCCCTCCAAGACATGACAACCTACTTCCTCACTGATCTCCACCACAACATCCTCTACTCACCACCTTCAAATGTAATGCCCGAGACTCAATCCTTGGTCCTGACCACTTCTAAACTTACACCTCTAGGCCAGACCATGGCTCCATGCTTACTTATTTAACTCCCTAATATCTCTACTTGAATGAACATGAAAACACAAACAAATCCAAATCTGAACTGCTGATCTTCATCCACCATAAAGTGACCCATCCATTGCCTTCCCTATAGCAACTGATGACAGCTTTACCTTCCAGTTAGTCACAAAAATCCCTATTATGTTTCTTTCTTTTCTTTTAGGTTAATTTGAGGGTATAAAGAATTAGGGTACAATGTTTGCATTGTACTTCATTGTACAACTCCATTGTAGTTGTGTCCTGTCCCCAGGAGGTGTGCCATATATCTCCACATTGTGCCCATCAAATAGAGGCACACCAATCCCCGACCTTCCCCCACTCGCCACCCATCCTTCCCCTTCCCTCCATCTTGAATTGAATTGAGTTTTTCTCTTATGTGGGCATAGGTCATCTACTGGCTTCATATTAGTGTTGAGTACATAAGATACTTGCTCTTCCATTCTTGTGATACTTTACTAAGAAAAAAATAAAGATATATATTTTTTTCAACTCAAATGTTATCTCTAGAAAATTCTGTAGTTGCTAACAGAATTTTAGCGGAAATGATGGAAAATGGCGGCACCTGTGGCTCGGTAGGTAGCGTGCTGGCCCCATATACCAAGGGTGGTGGGTTCAAGTCCAGCCCTGCCAAACTGCAACAAAAAAAATAGCCCAGTGTTGTGGCCCACGCCTGTAGTCCCAGCTACTCAGGAGGCTGAGGCAAGAGAATCACCTAAGCCCAGGAGTTGGAGGTTGCAATGCGATGTGATGCCTCTGCACTCAACTGAGAGCAATAAAGTGAGACTCTGTCTCTAAAGCAAAAAAAAAAATGATGGAAAGTCTGACCACCACTTCTTACCATCTCCTTCTGTCACAATTCTGATAAAAAGGCACGATTGTCTCTGATGTCTGTTGTTTCAACAGTCTCCTACTGGTTTCCAAGTTGCTCGCTGCAGTTTATTTTCAGCACAGCAGCCAAAAGAATCCTTGAGAAATGGAAATAAGACTGAATCACTTCCCACATTTCTCATCTAAGAGTAAAATCAAAAGCCTTTGCCATGGTCTGCATTGCTTTGCATGATCTATTTTAGGTCATCTCCTTCTATTCAACCCCCAACTGACCACACAGCTGCAGCCAGACTGGTCACACATTAATTCCTGCAACACACCAAGCGCGTGTTTGTCATAGGGATTTTTTAGTGGCTATTTATATGTCTGTTGGTCTTGCAGATATCTGCATGGTTAACTCCATCTCTGCATTTGAATCTTTTTCTAAAACATCTTCTTCTCAATGAGACCTACACAAACTACCCAATATAAAACAGCATCCTTTCCCACCTCTACAAGCCAGACTCTTTGATTTGTTCTTGTTTTATAAATTATAATGTTATATTCTAGCATATAATTTCATTTGCTTACTTATTTCCTGTACTACTTTTTTTTTTTTTTTTGAGACAGAGCCTCAAGCTGTCGCTCTGGGTAGAGTGCTGTGGCATCACAGATCATAGCAACCTCCAACTCCTGGGCTCAAGCGATTCTCCTGCCTCTGCCTCCCAAGTAGCTGGGACTACAGGAACCCACCACAACACCCGGCTACTTTTTCGGTTGCAGCTGTCATTGTTGTTTGGCAGGCCCAGGCTGCATTCAAACCTGCCAGCTCAGGTGTATGTGGCTGGCACCTTAGCCACTTGAGCCACAGGCGCCAAACCACTGTACAACTTATTATTTATCTCTGCTACAATATGAGTTTCATGAAAGCAAAAATGGCTGGTCTGTTTTTTAAACTAGTGTTTTCCAAATGCTCATGAGTTGTCTGTCTTGTGGAATATATTTTATTAATATTTGTTGAATAAATTTGAATAAATGATGAACGAATAAATAAGTGAATGTTATATGTATTTTCTATCTTACAAGATTTCAAATACACAAAAAGTAGGATGTAGACCTTCAATTATTTGTATCCTCCTTAATACTTAACACAGTGACATGAAAATATCTACATCAAATTATAAAATCTTCTTTAAGATGATATCTACATATTGACCTAAATTTTCAAGCATTACAGTACCATTTCTTTTTGTCTGTAATGATCCTATTGACTACAAATAAGTTCATCAAAGTGGCTCTATAATGGGAAAGTTTGGGCTATCAAGAGTTTTGGGCATATCAGCCAGAAAAAGCCAACATAGAAATCCACTGTAAAATATGTGAATTAAATTTGAAATTCAAAGTAATGAATTCCGTTATCTAAAGAAGAAAATCTTTTGATTTATATTTTATTTGTTATTATCTAATGTCAGTCTTGGTTTTTGTTATACCGCTCAGTGCAGGCACTACCTTGATTCAAATATATATTAATATTTTTCCGCAAGAAATAGAATAAGGTTCAGATTTGAAAAGAAAAATCACCACCCAGAAGCAAAGAAACAGACCTAAATGAAAATGAATATATTTTGTATATTGTACTCTTTGCCCCCTAAATGTTTTCACATTAAACTATAAGTGCACAATTGTGTTAGTGCAAATATCCTAATTCTAGGACCCTCCCTGAATACTTACCTTGAGCTGTATCTAGTCGAGAGCTTTGATGTTGTAAGTGTGGTACAACATTATTTTTCTGTGTCCTCATTCTTTTACTTCATTCACCTCTTATTCCACACCCTCTATGTATATTTTGGCAAAAGTATTTTCAATAATTATTGTCTGGTTCCTTCAGGAATAGTATTTATTATGTACTTAACTAAGTTTGAAGTGACATGAAGCCGGGAAGCATAGCAAAAAATAATGACCCAATACAAATGAATATACAATGACATTTAATAGCACATGAATATAAAGGTCAAGTGCAAGAAGGCAGAGCCTGACTTTACAACCTGACATATGGAAAACATAAATTAGGGAATTGTAGTTCACTGCATGTTCAATCTGAGTCTAAATACTATAGAAATGGTAAAAATAGAATTTAGACCATTTAAAAAATAAGATATATTAAAAAAGAAGTAGTAGTCACTCTTCAATCATAGTTTACACGTTTAGGCTGATGGGGCTTGTTTTTTCGAAGTTATTGGCAAATATAAAAATTTCAGAAGAGAAAGAAGTGAGGGTGTATGAAATAGCATAATTTCACTGAAAAATCCCTGAAGAAATGAGAAAGAGTTGTCGTGGGACAGAAAGACTTGAAGACAATAAAAGAGTTCCAAAAATACTTAAATCTTTAAAACATGATGAAAAGAGTCATGCATTTTAGGTTGGTCCAGAAAATGAAATTAGATTCAATGAATGCAAATTATAGGAAAACATAGTTTAGTATTATATAAGAATGAACTAGTGCGTTAACAATTAGCGTTGAATATCTGTGAGATAAGCTTTACCATGAACTGTTTTCATCCCTTGAGGAGCAGTAAAACTTGATGTAGTCATTTGTTTAGAGGCAGTTTTTCTAAAACAAGGCAAAACAACTAGGTATCCCTTTAAGAGCATTTTACTCTGATGCTGGGATGTCATATTGAAAACTTGACTTTAGCCATAACTCCTATATCCTAACTTTTCTACTTTGGTGAGATAGAAATTTATTCTTTTCCATTCCCTGTGACTTCATTTTTCTTGTCACTGTCACCCTTTGCTGCTTCCACTAGCCTTTCCAAAAATTCACTTGTTTCTCTGCAAAGCCTGGGTTAGATGATCAGAAACATCAATGCTGCTCACACTGTGCTAAAATACTTGCCTCTTTTACTTTTCCCTTTTTATCCTTGCCAGTATCCATTACCTGCACTGTAACTAAAATAAAGCTGATTTTAAAAATTGGGGTAAAGATAGTTAAGACAGAATCTGTTAATAGAATATTGGAAGATTTTTAAAGACCACGTTTTCACTCCATACTATGGAATGTAAACCATGTGAAAAAAAAAGGGTTGAATCAACAAAATCATCTTTCATAAAGCTATTTTCACTCCAAAATAACTTTCTAAGTAACTGTGCACAGAATCCAATTTCTTCCAACATAATACGTGATCCTCTGCTGTGAGTGGTGAAAGGAAAGAAGAAGGAACTTAATTAGATGAGCAACTTTATGTTGTGTCTTTCTGCAACAAAAGCGTCTGCTTCACTCGGTCTATTTCCCATTTAGGCAACAGCCACATTTTTCTAGAGACATGCCAGATGTTAGTACTTCTAAACAGGTTAATTGGATAGGATAAATATAATGAACCAGTATAATACGCATTTTACAAAAGCCCAAATGTGAGCCAATTGTGTTTTTTCTTAGGTCCATCTTTTATTTTTTACTTATCTACATTTTTCTATAGTTCATATACCTAAAAATTAATGATTATTTGAAGCTATTCAATCACTGAATGCTTCCTGACAGTAAATGAGAAGAGAAACTAGTTTACTAGTTTCTGGCCCTACCGAATTTGTTACTAATATTTCTTTGACCACAGATTTTCAAATAATTAATAAACCTTGCATTTTGTCTGCATCCACCTAGACAGTCCCTAGACACTGGCAAATCTTGTTGCTTCCCTCCCTTGC
Organism: Nycticebus coucang; assembly: GCF_027406575.1. Taxonomy (NCBI): domain Eukaryota; kingdom Metazoa; phylum Chordata; class Mammalia; order Primates; family Lorisidae; genus Nycticebus; species Nycticebus coucang. Next base: position 116,043,100 of record NC_069790.1, on the reverse strand, counting down.
CTACTTAGGACTTCTGAGCTCTGAAAACCATGCTTTATAATGATAGTGAATAGCCCTGATCACTCCAACGTATTTTTACACAAATCAGACTCTGACCTTTCTTTTGGCACTCAAGGAATGTCAATTTTCATGCTCCACAATTACCAATGTCTGGCTGATTTTTGCCTTGCTTCCCCTCCTATCAATTCCACTCAGCCAATCCCATTTTGTTAAGATCAGAGAACATTCAGCGAGACTTCCTTCGACCGCCTTTCACTCCTGGGGAGTGTGTATCTATATTTCTATCCTCCTAAGAAAAAACATTTTAATTTTCTTTTTGGTTCTTCAGACCTCAAAAATTTTCTTCTGTAAATTGTTCTACAACTCTATTCTATCCGAAGCCCTGGATTAAGTGACTACATTTTAAAAACAGTTCAACTCTTGCTTATATTGTAATCTATAGTCTTAGATTTAAATACATACTGTCTCTTGGTTCTACTCATTTTATCCATTATATTTCTTCCCTGACCGGATAGAAGGGAGAGAAATGTGCATTTCCTGACTCTTCAGGGTACCAGGAGCACAGACTGCGTTGTTAAATTACCTGCTTTAGTCTTAACACTTCCACATTCTATGCGTTCTAAGGACTTTACTTCATGAGACACCCCTTTTCTCACTTGAAAAAGGAGATAATACTGTCTTCAGAATTAACTCAAAATATCTAAGAATCTTAAAAACATCTGGAATGTACTGAGAGTTTATTAGCCTTTGCTAGCTTTACTAGCACTGTTTTTAGAAATGTGTTTGTCTTAAGTCTTACAAGGAAAGTTAATATATGTAATTGTAATTATAAATTGTCTCTTTCAAAATCTAAAATCTAGGGAGAAATGTAGATGTTGAGTTTTTCTTTTACATCCTATTTTTTGCTTTTAAAGATTATAATGCTTGGTTACATAAAAGAAATGCTTTCGTTAGCAATTTTGGGGTCTACAGTAGTGAATATTATTTGAACGCTGTGAAAGCATTTCTAAATATTAACTAGGAGCTAAAATATCAAAGAGCTGCTCACTTTCTAGACATCTGTCTGTTCTTAACTTTAATGTTTTTCCAGGTTCCAGTAAATAATTTAAGTTATAGCTGAGTAAATGCATAGAAAGTAGAATGTAGGGTGTCCAAGTATAGTCTTTCATATTTCTATAATAGGTAGAGTATTTTTCCATAACCTGTAATGTAAACCTCCAAACGCTACACGCATACGCACACATGTAGATATGTTAATATATACATTTTTGTTTTCTCACACATCATTTCTAAAATACAATATCTGAATTATATTTAAATATTTTAAATGTGTCAGAAATACATGTAGAACTTAATATGAGTGAAAAAATAATGTTTAAATGAGCAGACATGTTTTCATATTATCCATTTTAGTGTTAGTAACTTTCTAAGACAATTTTCATATCTGAACTTTAGGTAATTAGCCACATTTCACCTTTCTTTCTAGGTGTTTGTTTTTTTTTGTCGATACTATATCTTTATTTTATTCTAATGTATTTGTATTTTATTGGAAACACTGGCTTGAATGACACTGTTTTCTGCAAATGTGTCCACCTACATATTATCATTTCCCAGTATTTCAATTAGAGATTATTATTCTTATTTTATATAGTCAGTATTTAGGTTTATCTGTCATTCATCTTTTCCCCATTTTGTCTTGTATTTAACTTTTCATTTGTTTTTGAAATAATGTGTGATTTCCTGAAGTCCATTTTTTCCTGGAACTTTAATGTTTTAATTAGTAGGCCTCTAAATGTACAACTTTGTTGTTTGTATGTATTATTCGAGAATATCATTATCTTGCACTTTTGAAATTAACGTTTCTGTATTGAAAGCCATGTTTTGCCAGCACAATGGATAAATAATACTCTCTTTCTTCTTGGCTTTATTTGTTTCCATTTCAAAGTCAATTGTCTGTGATCATCAGTTTTGTGCAGTTAATCAACCTTTTCTCCCAAGCCACTATGACTGCTTTTCTTTTCTTTTTCAGTGATCTGGAGTTTTATTACCAAATATCTAGATGTATGTTTCCTTTTCAGATTTGGTTTTTCCCCTCTAAATCTAAAAGGATTCACGTTTTTATAAATTCAAAAGGATCTCATCTCTCCTCCTCTTAAACTGGTTTCTCTTCCTTTTATTCTCCAGTTTTTTATTTGCTCAGATATGACACTCTTCATTTTACTCCCTTCATGAATCTCTGATTCTCGCTCACATTTTAAGTCTCATTTCCCTTCTCTGATTCACCTGGGGTAATTTTTTAAGAACGACTTGCCACACCAAATAATTCTTCTCCAACTGAGTCTCTCCTGTTATTCATCCATCCACTGAATTTTTAATCTCAAAGATATTTTTCATGCTTTAAGTATGTTTTGATTATTTCAAAATATACCAGTCTCTCATGCTTGACATTCTCTTTTATTTCTTTAGATATAATTAAAATACATATTTTTATCTCATTTGAATATTCTGATATCTGAAATATTTGAGTAATAATCCAGTTCTCTGTGAAATCTGCTTATTCTTGCTCATGGAGGCTTATTTCCTTATGGACTGAGAGAGAGAGAGAGATATCACAGTTAACCACATCCGGCCATAAGTATATAGGGGCTAACTTCTTTATAATTTGAATTTAAAGTTTTTCTAGCTAGCATATAAATGTAACATAAAAAAACTACACAAACAATGTTCACACGAAAAGCAAAATGTGGAAAGTAAAACAAAGACCAACAAAAAAGAATTGTAACTTATATAAAACACAAAGTTATTAACTCCCTAAAATATATATAAAAATATAGAAGTACCTATTTGAAAATAAAGATATTCACAGTAAAAAAGTATGAAATGTCCCTAAATATATAAAAATGCTCACATTTATAATAATTAGAAAAATTTACATTAAATTACACAGTAGTTTCCATCTGCTTGACAAACAGAAGTTTGGTCGTGCATTCTGTTTACAAGACTGAGTGGAAACATAAAGAATCGAGCTAGCTGGTAGGTGTAAGAGTGGCATTGTCCCACATGATCGGAAATTTGGCCATGTGTAGCAGAATTAAGTATGCCCCATTCTGATTGATGCATCCACAGCTATTAACACTATAATGCCACTTTTCAAAAAGAACACAAAATTTAGCAACTTCAAGCAATGCGCATTTATTTTGCCCATGTATTTCTTTACTTTTTACCCGCAGTGTGTGCATTGGCTGTGGCCGTCCTAGCTCTAAGCTGCTGATCATGTCAGCTGGGTTTACAGCTGCCCTGTGAACACCTCATTTGTCATTAGTAAAACCTATCGAAGGCACATCATGGCAAATCACCAGATCACAATAGAAAAGTGAAATTATTAATATTTAAAGTGTCTGCTTGTATAAGATCCATTCACATTTCATGACCAAAGCAAATCACAAGGTTAGCCCTATAGTGACAGGGGCAGAGAAATAGAGTCGGCCACAAAAAAAAGAGAGAAAGTGAGTGACAAATAGGATATTTGCTAAACGTACTCAATTTATTAAAACATTCCCTGTTGTTTACACATATTCATAATCCTCCTGCATGAAACATTGTATCTGTGGCAGATGGGCTGGGGATGTGTGGTAGTGCCGAGAAGCACAGACCTGCTCTAAGACAAATGGGGTTATATTAAAAGAATACAGATGTCGGTAAGGTGACGTTCTCCCTGGACTTCTGGATGTGACACGACACCATTTGTAAACTTTTCTGGCCCAAAGTGTAATCATAACATAAGCAAGACAGACTTAACTTCTAGTTCTCGGGAAACATGGGAAATGAAAAAGCAAGGTAAGTGACTGAAATGAAAAAACAAGCAGATATACCCACAAGGTATAAAAAAATGCATTCATAATCTTCCAAAAGCACTTTTTTTTAAAAAAAGTAAGTGCTTCTAGATTTAAAGTTACAGTCCCAAAATGCAATCTGTATTGTTGTTGAGGTGGGAACTATAAAAAATCTTTGGAGGGCACTGTGATAAATTGGATAATTGACCATTACACATTATTGGTAAATTGCCATCAATTTGTATGCATATAGTAATAGTATTCTGATTGTCTAGAAGACTATTATATTCTTAGTAAATACATCCTAAAATATTTAGAGTTGAAGTTTCATGATGTCTGCAAATTATTTATACACGGTTCTGTATGAATTTATACAGAAAATGTGAGAGATATTAAAAATAAAGGTAGAAAAATGATAATTCCTAAATCTAGATGGAAGAAATGCTGGTATTTATTACTCCAGTCTTTCCTCTTTTTTCCACTTCCGAAATATTTCTAATAAAATATTGAGATAATAATTTATTTTAAGATAAATAATAAATTATATAAATAATATTTTTTAAGATAAAAATATAACAATAATTTATTCTTACAAATGGAATAAATTAAAATACAGTTACATATCACTGATCATCAGCAGGTATTATCGAAGAGAAAAGTAACAATTGAGAAAAATGAGGTATTTTTTATTGTTAAAGAAATATTAAAGTCTAATCAACCCTCCTTGTTTGATTGTTGCAAACACCAAGATCCAAAGACATGAACACAGCCACGTAGTTACAGGCGGAATTGGAAGAAGCGTTGCTTTTAAGCCTGTTGTTTTCATTCAGCTAAGAATCAGGAGCTACTCTCAGCTGAGCAATTTGCTCGGGATACGACAATGATCCCACACTCAAAAGGCTCACAGTCTGGAGGATGAGCTTCTTTAGAAACGAGAGCTTTGTTGCATGTATGTCTATGTGAAGCACCACCTGAAATGTGCATTCTTCCGTGTGGAGAATGGAGGTGGCATTTTGGACGTCTTCAGAGAAGCCTCATCAAGGCAGCTGCACCTCAAAGGAGAAGAGTCACTGAGTGATGATGACAGGGCACGAGACACTCTAGATAGGAGCGGCAGCAAGAGAAAGGCCACATCTGTGATCATTAAAGTCACGGTCAGCAATGTGAGAACATATGGCGCAGGTGAGGGAAGCCGAGATTGAGACTGGAAGGAACCCAGCCTAGGAAGCTTCTTGGTGTGCAAAGAACCTACTGCGTGGGTTTGTGCACAGTGGAAAGCCACAAGGTCAGCGCACAGTAGAAAAAGGTGATCAACCTGCAATTTAGAAAAATAGCTTTAGTATTAAGAAGGGTAACTGGTTTAAAGAAATATTAGAAGCTCATGACCTAGTTAAGAACAGACGTCCTAATGTAGACCTTTAGTAGGACAACAAGGATGATTTAAAAAATAAAAAGCCAGCAGGAGGAAGAAAAGTAACCACGTGTAATTAAAGAGGGAAGTGGAGCCACAGTTTCATGTTTATTAAACAGTTGAATAACAAACACAAATAGAATAGGAACTAAAGCCATGACAGAGAATGTGTATATTTAACATCGCATCTACTGTGTTTGACGTTTCTGAGTTACATTCATTTGGGGAAGTCTGAGAGGAACCTAAATACAGACAGAACACAAGGGTGGGGGCTGAGCTATTTAGCACATTGGGAAGAAGTTTGAATATCATTAGAGATTAAAACCCCTTGAAGAAAGACAGGTGGAGAGGAGAGGATAAGACAAAAACAGAAATAAAAGCAAATAGGGCTGCATTATTTTGTTGTACTTTTGTATTACAAAATTCATAGAAAAATTCAATTTAATTTAATTAGAATTCAATCTTCTTTAGATCTAATGTGCTATGGTTTCCAAAACACCTATGGCTAAATATGAATTCCTATTCTTTTAAGCTAAAGCTAATCCTAGTGATAACAAAGGGGAAGCTAAGGATGTTATGTGGTTATGTGTCTGGAAAAAAAAGAGCAAACCAATGAGTGTGATAACATTTTTTGGCTTACATATTTCACTTATAATTTTTAATTTCATTTTTTTAAGAGCAAATCAATGCATGTGATAATAACATTTTATGGCTTACATATTTCACTTATAATTTTTAATTTTACTTTTTTAAAGAACTATGCTCACTTTATCCATTTTTCCTTCAACAAGATATATTTTCTATTGAAAAGAAATAAATCACTTCTTAGGAAAGACAGTATCAGAATGACAAGCAGTCTGATTCACCACCCCAAAAAATAATGACTTTTTTCCACATCAAAATACAGTCTTTCATTACTCAGTCATTTACAATAAGGTGTCTTTTTTGGTAGGGCACATGTCGAAAAAAATCATTAAAATGCATGAACAAATATAACAAGATTGTCACATCAGATATTTTATTCTCTATGAGGACCTTAAATGAAAAACTTCAAGAAGAATCAAGTTTGTGTCATATTTTGCATGACATATCCATAAATATTCCAAAGTTTAAAAAATAAAAAAAATCTTTTCTGTTTTGAAAATATGTCAATTAAATTCAGAATTAAAATCTATTTTCTAACAGAAAATTTTGCTTTACGTTCATCTGTAAACTCTGCTTTAATTTCTTAGGTTTAAGTAATCACATTTACCATACTTATTTTCTGGAGGAATTCTTGTGAACTTAACATGAAAATTACAGGCAAAAAAAAAAAAAAAATTAGTAGCGTTAAAGTGATTGTCTAATGCCTCCTGATCTCTCCTAGGGATCAAGAGTCATGGTTAAAATAATTTGATGATAATAATAATATCTCTTTGAGAAATATATAAATTCATATTATGAAGAAGTGTGATAGGACTCCTGGTTATATATATATATATATATTTTTTTTTTTTTCTTCTCTTTCAGTTTTTGGCTGGGACTGGGTTTGAACCCGCCACCTCTGGTATATGGGGCAGGCACCCTACTCCTTTGAGCCACAGGTGCTGCCCTCCTGGTCATATCTTATAAGATCCAGATTTCCCTACTTTCCTCTCACTTTGAGACAACTTGAGTCTCTGATGGGGGCCTGGGAGCCTAGGGATGTGATTTTATATTCTTGTTTTTCCATTAGATTTTGAGTAAAATGAAAGAACGTGTGTGTGTGTGTGTGTGTGTTTGCATTTCTGTCTTCCTATCTCCTAGCACTTTATTAATTACTATAGCTAATAGTACTGTGTTCACACACACTGGCTGAGTGAATGCAGGGAATAATGAACCCTTTGGACCCCAGGGGAATCTAAGTACTCTTTTTGGACTGCAATTACTAATTTGTCAAGAGAGGAGGTTGGATTTTGAAAAATGGGAGAAATATCTCCCCATACTTCATAGAGATTTAATTATGATTCTAGCTATGTATGCATTGTTAGTGAAAAATGTAATATATAAAGTTAAAGAAAATTAAAGTTTAAATTTCTTTCTCCATAGGAAATAAAATCTTTGAAGTGAGGAATGACAGTTAGAAGAAAAATACCTACTGCTTGCGGAAATTATGATTTGTATTGCATTATTTTATAAGAATAGCCAGTGTTACCATATGTCATGGTAGTCATATTAAAACAAATTAGATATGTATTTTCAATTTTTGTCTTTATACCCCAATTAGATAGTTATAGATTAGAAAATTGAGGTATTTAGGTGTTAAACAATCTGCCCAAGGTCCCACAACTGGAAATATATATATGTAAAATAATGGTGTCTCAAATTATGTTTTTTAATTCTTAAAAATATGCAATAAATTCTAGAAAAAAACTCCAGAATATTCTTTACCATATATTTATGTCATTTTTTAGGGGGGAGGGGAAATTTGGATAAAATATACAAGTCTAACCGAATAGATAGATCTGAGTGTTATAGCAGCATTCTCTTAGTTTAGTTGGAGAAATTCTACAATAAATGTCTTTGCCAGAATGGTTTTAGTGGCTAAAAATAATTTACTCAAGGGCTAATTTTCCTGGCTGCCAGAGCACGAACTTTAGGCCTTTGGATTTGGGAACCTAAACCCCGTATGTTCCTGGGTTCATCAAGAAGCAATGAAGATCCTGGTACAGGGTCTGAGAAGGGAAGTCAGAGGCTCCACCTGCTCTGTCTTTGACAATAATGCCACATAATGGAACAAAGAATTCAGGTTTAATGGCTTGGGAGGGGCAACATACCTTTTCTTTTAATTTTTCTTCTTGAATCACATTTAATATCATAACATTATTTTTTCTTTTTTGTGCTTTGTTTAATCTCATGTCTAATTTTAAATTATTATATGTCTTCCTTTTTATTTTTCAGTATCTTTTTGTGTAACTTTTTTATATTTTAACTAATAACAATTTTAGGAATTCTATTACCTGTGATTTTTTTTTAATCTTTTAAAAATGTTTACCATTAACATTTTTTAATTTATCTTCTAATAATTTTGTTTCATTAATTTACACACATCTGTTCATTTTTAAAGGAAAAAAATCCCTATTTGAGACCTTCTTAAATATGACATAATTCAAAACTATATGTAAAGTAAATTATTGATCAATTTGAGCACATAAAACAATCATGTTTATAAATATGCAGTAAAAGGCAACACATAGTAATGTAATTTTCTTAATAAAAAGAGTTCTTTAAAATGAAATGACCTTAACTGTGTGTAATATGATAATCAACATATGTATAAGGTGTTCACAGAAAAAAATGTGAAAAAGAAAGAGGAACACAGTACCCAGCCTCGTCCTGTGCCTGTGATTGGGCAGCATTTCTAACCTTTGCCTGGGTTAGCTGATCCAGTCCTCACAACAACCTAATGTAATCGAGACATATATTTTTAAATGTGCTATAAATCAGCAAATAGCAACAATCAATGCACTTGAACTTTTAAGGAAAACAGACAGAATTGTGTTAAATGAGAACCTAAAGCAGATGGTATCAAGGAGACAAAGTGTCTAGATATCCTATAAAAGAGGCAAAAGCAGCTTCAGAGCAGAAGAAGCTGGGATCCTTCAGATAAAAAGGAAGAATATTTGAGATAGTTATTTCTCTCCCTTTAAAAATAGCCACTAAAGATACAAAACCATGTCAGATTTTGGTCATAATTTCAGAAACCTAACGTAAAACTAGAGGCTATTTCTCATCTCTTAAATTCTTAACACTGAAAAATATATATTTTATTGTACTAGGGAAAACACAGAAAACAGGAGCCGTGATTCACTAACACTGCTAACATGAATTAGCACGGACTCTGGGTGAACACCTCAACTTTTGCATATGAATAACCGTCCCATGTGCGTTAGCTTAGCAAGTCTACATAAATATAACTTTAGAGATATATGTAAAGAAGTTTGCAAAAAACTAGACACATACAGCAAAATTACATGATAATAGTAAAAAATATATATTTAAAAACAACATCTACTGCAGGGAATAATTAAAACAAATCATGGTGAATACATTGAACAAAACATGTTTCCTTCCAGATGGTTCAAGTTTAATTGTGGAATATTATAATTTCCAGATGTTTATTCTATTTTACTTTTTAGAAATTATGCCTGCTAAAATTTATAATTTCCAGGTCACAGATATACTGGGCCTTGAAAAAGAGGTAAGAAAAGTGAACAATTATATTTCCTATTCCTTGCTCTGAAATAACAGAAATACAATAATAATAAACAACAAAAGATTCCTAAGAACATTTATGGAGTGATGCCAGGCTCAGGCCATTATTAATTTTATTAATTTATATAGTCTTTACAATAATTTTTTGATTTGGCACATATATGCTTAACTGTCCCTTAAAGTAAAAAATGGAGCCGTTCAATGTAACATGAATTGTACGTAAATTGCATACAATTGTACTAATAGAGAAATAAGAGAAGATACAAATGTAGGGAAAAAAATTCAAAATCTTTATCACAGTTAAGAAAAACATCCACTCCATGCTTACAATAAATAAGTGTAAACAGCACGGGAGCGCTTCACAGTGTTCCAGAAAGTATATTAAGTAAAGAATAGCTAAGGAGGTCAGAAGCCCCTTACTACTCAGATAGTACCCTTTGCCCTGGGAAGTTTCCTACCTTAGATACTATAAAGATAAGGCTTAAAATAGGTAAAAGCAGTAGGTGTGGGGAGTACCAGGATGAACTGGAGTCCTGTACCTGGAAAGTCGCTTGCATCACCCTGTTTCCTCTCCACAGTTAATGTACATAAAGTGTTTAAACCTGGGCAAAGGATCTGAGCACTCTTCTCTGTTTAAAGAAAAGCAGAAATTGTCTAGAAAGACTAGGGCAGACACATACAGATGATCGCACCTGAGTAAAAGCCTTCTCACCCTCCTCATTTATGGTTCTTTTATTATATCAGCTAGGTTCCAGTCCAGGCTGCCAACAAAGAAGTTACCATGTCTGTTTTTCAGATGTAATAATCAGATTACACTTAAGAAAATCCTGGAATGCAAAAGAAAAATACTTAGATAAGAAATATCAGGGGAGAAAGGAGACAAGTACAAAATAACCTGAAGGAAATAAGCATGAGATCGCAAGAGGGACTTTACCTAACAATTGCAATCAGTGTAACCTGGCTTATTGTACCCTCAATGAATCCCCAACAATAAAAAAAATAAATAAATAAATAAATAAAAACATTAATTGGGAGGCCAGTATGCCAGGGTTCGGTGTTCCTATATAAGCAAACTGAAACCCAACTCAGACTATTTAACCAATCACAAGCTACCAAGTAACCTCTCAGCACTTTACCGCCACCGTTCCCCTTCAACCAATCAGATGTTTCTTTGTCTTAATTCTGAGAACATCTTAGAGGTTTCTTCTTGTGACACTTTAGTGAAGCCCTATTGCTCAGTTCATGCACTAGTCTTTGCTTAAATAAACTCTACAACATTGTAACGTGCCTGTTTATCTTTTAACAAAACATCAAAACAATAAAAACAAAAGAATAATTAGGATTGCCAGTAACAGTACAAAAAACGCCTGCTTTAAACGACATGAAACACTTCAACAACATCAAAAACATGATACACTTAAAAAGGAAATAACCATTGCACAATATATACTTATTGATTTAAAACTATATGATTGATAATAATGTAAAAAAACTATATTATAACCAAGATTATGTCCACAATTTCTCTCAAATCTATAACCAAAACAGAAAGGGACAGAGATGGAGAGGAAAATAAGAAAACATTAAGGTTTCATTGAGGGGCAGCGTCCCGGTTCCCCAAACCCAGTTGACCCGTTTGATTACTGGGCTGCGGCATGTCTATATTTAGAAAGTTATCTTCTGTCCTGCTTTTTTTTTTTTTTTTTACTTTTTGAGGCCCTTAGACTCGGGTCTTGACCTCGCACCTCCACGGCTGCTTCTCGGGGTTCAGTTTCTCCCGGTGCTTGCTGAGCCGCAGCGCGCATCTTTGCAGGGCGCAGAGCCACAGGCTTGTGCTTCTTGCCCTTGCAGCACTTGGTGAGGTTTTCTTTCTGAGTCTGGTTAATGATGGTGAGAACACGGGAGATGGATTTACGACCCGGCAGATCTTGGAGCGTCTGGACGCCACCCAGCCTGTCACTTTGGAGACTCGGACGGAGCTGGGACAACTCCACCTCGACGTTGGCCAGTTGTACCAGGAGCTTCTCCTTCTTGGAGCCAAGATGGTCTCGAGTTGTAGTCTTGGCCACCACTGCCATCGATCCTGGTCTTCTAATGAAGTAATGTAAGAATGTATAGGCCCAGAAAAAAGAAACGGAGGAGAAAGAAAGAGAAAGAGAGGGAGGGAGGCCTGGAGGGAGAGAGAGTGGGAAAGGGAAAGAACCCAAGAAAGAGAAAGACTTGCAGTAAAAACCCATAAAGGAATCAGCCCAAGATGACAGGGCAAAAACAGCCAGAAGAGAAGTGAGTTACCTTTAACCATGATCCAACCCTTACAAATTTATAGGGAGTATCAGTGAATATAAAAAACAAAACAAACAAACAAACAAACCTCCAACAACAAAAAAACTGACTATGGTTTAAATGTGCCCCCTCCAAAATTCAGGTGTTGAAAATTAATGGTTAATGAAAGGACTAAGACGTGCTGCCTTTAAGAGGTCAATAACTCCCCAGTGAATGGAATTAAAGCCTTTATAAAGGAGGCTTCAGGCAGCCTTGGGCTCGTTTTCCCCTCTATCTTCTGTCCCCGAGAGCACACAGAGTATGTTTCATGTTCAAGGTCATCTTAGAAGCAGGGGCCAGACCCTCACCAGACGGAGAACCTGTGGGCGCCTTCACCTGGCACTTCCCAGCCTCCAGAGCTCTGAGACATAAGCAGTTATCCCAGCTGTGGCATTCTGTTATAGTGCACAAAACAGACCAAGACGAGTGGGTTTCAGGTACTTTACTAGAAGCACATGTTTTACTTATAAAACAAACTTTAATTTGTGGCACAATTTTGAGCAACCAGTAAAGCATAAGATAAAAAGAACTATTTTAAACTAATACCAGCAATTCTAACAATGTGACACAGAGGCTATGAAAATTTAATAATAGTGTCATCACAGTGAATATTTCTTCACAAGTTTCCAACTATTGTAATCAATCTAAAACGTAAGGATAGAGAATAGTTAAAACCCAAAAAAGTAAATTCCTCCAACTTTATGTAAAAACACCATTGAGGAATGACAAAAAGCAAAAAGTAATGAGGAGAGGTAAAAACAAACTTAAAGACATGATCATCTTATCCTTATAGTGACGAGAGAAAATATTCAGTGTAAAGCTCAGGTTAAAAAAAAGAGTTTTTAAAGTCACTAAAGCAGAAATATTATGTTTTAATTATTTATTCATTAGTTAAGGACTCGTCTCTATGAGCTGAATCACTGTTTGCCACAACAGAAACACACTTTGAAAATCATGTCATATGCATATTGTTAAGAAATACGTAAAAAAGAACAATTATATTGGCTTCACTTCTACGATGTAATATTAGTGTTTGCAATGGCTGAATTTCTTGCTTTTTCTTTTAATTTCCCTATCTGATCTCGACCAGATGCATGTTTTAATTTAATAGATGTTTTAAAGCATGTCGTGAGGAAGTGGTAGGTATTCTGTAACATAATCTCTTATTAAAGAAAGGTTTTAAGGGTGGTGGATGGGGAGTTAGTAAGACATAAGGAGGCAGAAAAGGGAGATTGGGGAAGGAAACAAACTCTCATGGGATCCCAGCAGGGAAGGAGGGAGGGAGGGAGAAAGACTCAGGAAGTGTCAAGCAGAATCATGAAAAGATAGAACAAGAAGGAGCCTGGTGTCTAGGCAGAGTCCTGTCTCTGATAGAAAAGGTTTACTCTATTATTACAGAAGAGAGAAGAAAAGGCCAATGCTTCTGAGGATAGATTATTAAGGCCAGGTACACTGGCTCATGCCTGTAATCCCAGGATTTAGGGAGGCTGGCACAGGAGGATCCCCTGAGCTCAGTAGTTTGAGACCAGCCTGAGCACAAGCAAGACCCTGTCTCTACTAAAAATGGAAAAATTAGCGAGATGTTGTGGAGGGTGCCTCTAGTCCCAGCTACTAGGAGAATCATTTGAACACAGGAATTTAAGGTTGCTGTGAGCTAGGCTGACACTGCGGCACTGTAGTCTGGGCAACAGAGTGAGGCTCTGTCTTTAAAAGCAAAAAAGAAAGAGATTATTAAGTAAGCCATACAACAATGAATTTGAACTTCTCTGACAACTTCCAATATAACTTTAAGATAAGCCAGGCCATATGTACACCATCTAGGCATAAAGGAAGCAAGGCTAAACTTTTCAAGTCTGGTGGGTAAATAGTGAGTAGTTGTTAGTAAAAGTAAAAGACCAACCTTATTCAAGGGATGTGTACTATAAAATTTGCTATGTAATTTTAGGCTCAGTCTTTCATAAGCTTAAAATAAAAACAAGAATGATGGAAAACTGCTGAAATTAAGATTAGAACAATCTTGCATTCCTTCTAACCAAAGGCACTGATGTTCCCCTTCATTCTTCTTTTCTATTTCCTATTGAAGGCACTATGTAGTTTTATTCATTTCTGACTGGCAGAAAGAAATTTCAATAAATTATGATCGCCACTTTATGAATTTTCAGAACATCTAAGTAATGTAAAATGATATATTTCAACAGAGAAAATGTTTCAGGTACTGTGCAGACACTTGCAATAGGTTTAGAGGGAGGATGAAAAATGATATTTCAAAGACTTTTCAGCATAAACTATCCTTCAGAGAATGACTACTCGAGTGAAAATTTCTCTATATATAACTAAGATAACTTTCTTTAGGGGTCATCTAGAGAAAAAAAAAGATAATCTGGGAAAAAATTTGTATGAGATGTAAATGTTAACTATGCTTTTTAAAACATAGTTTTAAATCCCAATAGAAGTCATAGAAAAGAAAAATGGTTTTAGTTTTCTCTTCATGATAGTGTGGGCTAGCTAAAATTATTTATTTTTCCTGATAGTCCAAAGGGGAACTGGAGCACAATGGACACTGTCTTAATCCCTGTGTGGCCATATTTAGGGATAATGTTAAGATCAGACCGGTGATTTATTTGGAGATGAGCTAAGTGGGTACTGGACAGTTGTGTACATACTTTCCTGACTAATGGTTACACCCTGGGACTAAGAAAGAACATAGTGTAGGAATAGGTTTTTGTTTGTTTGTTTTTAATAGATAAAGTGCCTCACTCTGTCACCCAAACTAGAGAGTGGTGGCAAGATCATAGGTCACTGTAACATTGGACTCCTGGGCTCAAGGGATCCCCCCACTTCAGCCTCCTAAGTTGCTAGGATAACAGGTGCATGCAACATGCCCAGCTAATTTTTAAAAATATCTTCCTGAGAGTGAAAGGCATGCAAGTAATGGGAAGTGTGAGGTACTATTCCAGAATAAGTGAAATTAAGAGAAAACTCTGAGCACCATGTGAGTCTGGACTGGACCCTTTCACTCTAAAGGACATGTGAAACAATGAGTGTAGAAATGTGCTCTGGGGTGGCTGAATCGGTGCTTCCCAGACACTGTTCATTCAAACTCCACTTTCATAAATTTTCAACACATCTGTGTACCTTCCATACTAGTATTAAATATTGGAAGCAATTGAAAAATATATATGTGTATATATATTTTATGGAGACAGGGTGTTTCCCAGGCTGGTCTCAAACTCCTGGCCTCAAGTAATCCTCCCATCTTAGCCTCTTAGATTACTGGAATTACAGGCATGAGCCACCGTGCCCCGTCAGCAGTGGAAGAGTTGACAGCTAGCTGACTTTATTATTAACCAATGTTTGAATATATTATACATAAGGGTCTATTGTAGTTACAGTGGATTTATTAAAAATCTTTCAACCTTTAGTTTAAGACATAGAAAAAACGATATCGTATCTAGAGAACCAATCTTCAGATGAACATAAACAGAATTCCATATATATGACAATAAAAATGTGCATTTAGGATAATATCTCATTGAACAAATAATTCTTAAAATAAAAATTTAATGCTTCTTCTGTGCTCTTTGAAACCACACTGTAAGTTATTGCACTATATTCACTTCTATTACAAATTCCAGCACATCTGAAGCCACTATACTAGAAGTTTTAGCTCTCTTAAGAAATTTGGAAATAAGACTACTACAAATCAATGAAAAATAAATGAAAAGGTGTGGTTGTTATCTTTTATATCTTTGTCTATGGAATTATTCCATAGTTTAACAAATCAACTGCCAAACCAGCACTACATGTGTCAAATAAATTGTTTTTGGTATGTAAAGGGCAAATAATACATGTGTACAATAACATTAAATTTGCCAGCACCCTGCTGTAAGCCCTTATGCTATCTGGGGATAATTGTTTTTTTTTTTCAATATGAGGTTCAAGAATTTTACTTGGAGATGCTCTGCTAGGCTTCTAGAATGCTATATAGACTCATAAACAGACAATTCTTGAGAAACAAATGGATTCAGTTTGTTATATTTTTCAAGTTCACCTTGTAAATTCCCTAGAAGTAAAAAGTTGTCTATTTCTTTATGGCAGAAGTTTGAAAATAAGCAAGAAATTAACTACTGCTCACTGTATTTTTTTTTTCAAATTATCAATGGAAAATCTGTCATACTACTTTTTATCTCAGTTCTAATTATTTCCAAAGGTAATGGAGCTCATGAAGCTCATTAAATCTCATTTGATCTATACTCAAAAGACTAAATATAATATTTTAGGTCAAATAATGGTATAAAAGTCAAATATTTCTCAAATTTACAAATTAAGCAGTGCCCCAATTCTTAACTATATCTATAGCATGTGTTCCATTAAACATTAGAAAGAACTTAGAAAGAAACAGTATTAAAATTTGGGGGAAATGAAGAAAAATACTTGATGTGTTTATGACAAACTGCTGAGTGACATAAGGATATTTTGAGATACGAAACTTGGGAGAATGTGTCAAATTGTGATTTAAAGAAATTATTTTCTTTTCTTTATTTATATAAATTAAGTGTAGAGAATTCTAGTCCAGAACTTGAAAAATAATTCTAATATTTTGACATATAGAATTTAAATTATATAAGGCTTTCTCCTCAGTTTTTGTGAGTTTGAAAAATATCTAATGAGGACAAAAAAAAAAAAAAAAGCTGTCCAAATGCTTAAGCAGTAGAAACACTGAATCAAGGCATATTGCCACTGGGAGTGGTCTTTAATTCGTACTGCTAAAGAGAAAAGAAGGCAAATTTCTCAAGAATGGAATAAAAAGTACCCAATGTACTCAGCCCTACTATGAAACTAATTTATGGCTTTCACATGAAAGCTATAATCCAGTTATAACCCAAGAATAGGGGAAAGGGGGAAGGGGGGGGAGGACGGGTGGAGGGAGGGTGGGATTACACCTGCGGTGCATCTTACAAGGGTATATGTGAAACTTAGTAAATGTAGAATGTAAATGTCTTATGATGCCCCATGATTATATCAATGTACACAGCTATGATTTAATAAAAAAAAATAAAAATAAAAATAACTGAGAAAATGCCCGGAAGGCTATGTTAACCAGTGTGATGAAAATGTGTCAAACGGTCTATAAAACCAGTGTATGGTGCCCCATGATCGCATTAATGTACACAGCTATGATTTAATAAAAAAAATAAAAAAAATAAAATAAATTATTTTTAAATAAAAAAATTAGAAAGAAACTGAGTTGCATACCAAAACAGCAATTTTGTGATATTTTACAGGCAATTGTGAGGGAGAGAAATTAAGAGAAGGGGGGGGAAGTGGAGAGAGAAGAGAGAGGAAAAAGGCGGGGGTGGGCATCTACTGCACCTTGAATTATAGAAAGGAAAAAACAGCTCAAGCCCATTTCTGTCCCTTCTTCCCATCTGTCTCTGAAGTAACAAAATAGCCAAGCCCAGGGCCGTCTTCTACTAGAACAGGTATCAGTGATGAGGGAAGGCTGAGGTTATAATCAGAAACAAAAGAGAGGGTCAGCTTCTTCCCGGGCCCCTTGACCAGGACTGTTTGTATTTTGCTACACATTGGGATCTACTGGGGAGCTATGAAAAATAGCTATAGCTATTTTATAGTATCCTTGGCTTACTTTAACGTGGGGCCAGGTCAGAGAACCACGGCTGCAGGCAGAACTTTTGCTGTCCTGGCTCTTGCAGACTCCCACAGACTCTGTCTCTATCAGTCACTTTCCTGCAGGGGCTTCCAAGATGACTCACCAATCTTATCAACACTGAGGTAGGGAACTACACTGAAGAACATTTTCTTTCAGTTTCTGCAGGTGGCAGGAAGGCTTGCCTTAGCAAAGTCTGTTCCTAACAGCTGAGAGAAGAGACGACTGTGCCCTAATCACCTGCCATCCTGGCTCAGTCAAGATGCTCTAGCTGACAGTGGGTCTCAGCCTTCCTAATGCTGCAATGTATTTTCATTGTTAAAAAGGGGTCATGAACCGCAGGTTGAGAACTGCTGCTAGCAAACCAATCCGAGGACGATGAAAGACCAGCAAACAAAACCCCACACCTAAAGAAATCAGAAACTGAGAGCATAAGAAAATCAAGCTGAAGTCTCTAGAAAAAGGGGGTTGCTTTTAATTAAAACTGAAGGAAGAGTCAGAATGAAATGTAACATATAATAGACACCATGTGATTGTAGCATACAGAGACTCTACCTATATTTTTGAATATTCAAAATATTATTTCCGTAGATGAACTGAGAAGTGTCATTGCTGAGAATACAGTTAGTGGCTGTCTAGATGATTAAGTGGTGAATACATTGCCGAGTCCAAATTAATAGAGAAAAAAAGAGGGAGCGGGAGGGAGAGAGAGAAAGAGAGAGACATTGGGAGGGAAAATCTGTAAAATCTGAATTCACAGACCAAGACAAACGTAAGAAGACTTTCCAAAAGAGCCCTCCAAGAGGGGAAAAGGGACAGAGAGAATAGGCTAACTGCTGCTAACTTTCCTCTTTTGATTTTGTTCTAACCTATCATAATTAATTATTTTAGCTCTTTGGGAGACATTCAGGCCAGTCTCAATACACAACATGCTCATTAGGGATGATTCTAATGAATCATCCATGATTCCATGAATCAAGGTTAAAGCTACTGTTCTGGGCAGAATTTTGTGCCCACGCCCCCAATTCGTATGTTGCAGCCCTCATCCCTGTGGTGATTATATTTGGAAACAGAGCCTGAAGAAGGTAATTAAGGTAAAATAAGACCTTAACCTGGTAAGACTGGCATTCTTATAAGAAGAACTACTAGAGATCTCTGTCTGTCTCTCCCTCTCTCCACACACAACAGGTCACGGGAGCATGGGAGGATACGACAGAAGGAGCCATCCACCAGCCAGGCAGAGACCCCTCACCAGGCACCAACCTTGACAGCACCTTGATCTTGGACATACAGCCTCCAAAACTGTGAGAAAATTTCTGTTGCCCAGTCTGTGGCAATTTGCATGGCAGCCTGGTCAGACTAACATAACCACCAACCTACCATGATCTAGAACAGAGGTTTGCAAATTCTTCCTGCAAAATTCTAAATAATAAATATTTTCAGTTTTGTACACCATAGAAAATGTATCACCTACTAACTGCTGACATTATAGTGTGAAAGCAGCCATAGTCAGTAGGTAAATAAGTGGATGTAGTTGTGTTCTAACAAAATTTTAATTACAAAACAGGCAGTCATCTGAGGCTGCCTTTGCCTAAGCCATGATCAAAAAATATCTCTTGGTAACAGTATCTTGAGTTAATAAATCCCAAGAATTTGCTTCTTCCAGACACCTGCAATCCTAGTCTTTGGAAGGAACATGAATATTTTTCTTGCAATAAAGTGTGATAGATAACTGAATGACTGAGAGCTTTTCCTGTGGCCCTCCCATGTCCTGGTCTGGAATAGCTTTCCTCTATACCTGCGGTCTCACATACTTTAGACCTTAATTATTCTCCCACAAAATGTCTAAACAACGGCTACCACTGTGAAAAATTTCTCTTTATTGAGGGCTATCCTTGACCAACTATATCCAAAACAAGCTGAATTTCGCCCGATTCTCTACTACTAAAGCCCTATAAAACAGTCCCCCTGTCTTCCCAAGTTAAAATCCTTGTTCAAAGCCTTCTCATGCCTCGAATTCTCAAAAAAGGCTTTTAAAGGCTTATGCTGACTGTGCCCTGGTGAAAGGGATTTCCACTGATGTTCGTGAAATAATAGTAGGCCTAAACACCTCAGGAACAATTTTAGATTGATTTAATTTTCTTCTAAATAATCGTCACAGACTCCCAGTCCCTGGTGTCAAAAGCCTAACCATCCTTTATCATTCTCAAATCCTGGGTCCATAACGGGCTAGGACAGATTGGCGAAGGCAGCATTGTGGAGAAAATTGAATTGAAAGATGGAAAAATTTTGTTCTCTGCAGGTTAATTGTACTTCCTATTCATACCTCATCTAGGAGATTTTCCAATCAGTCTGGACCCTACCAGGACCTCAACAAATATATTGATTGAATAAATGAATTAGAAGCACAGTTTCTTATTTAAAATGATGTCAGATCTGTAGTCCGGGAGAGATCACTTTGCATCTTAAAATAACTCAAGCACAATCACTGCTGGAAATAGGAATTCTGAACACCGAGAGGGCTGACGGCCATGCATACTTCTGAGGGAAATGACAGATACTCATATAGACTGTCTGATTCCTCCTCACAAACGTTTATAAATCAATGCTCTTATTATTACTAACATTGCTGCTATGAATAACCTAGTATACATTTTCATGTCGTCCCTCGACAGGCAAGCACAGCTGCCACTTCCCTGCTTCCTCTCTGTGATAGGATAAGACACTCAGACCCCGTGCCCTCTGCCTGGGCAGCGCTTCCCAGTAGGCAGAAGGTTCATCATTACCTTGACGGCTTTGGTCTTAGCCACGTGACTCTCTGTCTAATGGAAGTGTCCTGATGCTGAGCAGAGATTTTAAGAAACTCTCCGTGTTTCCCTTTACTTCTGCCTCCTGCCAGAAAAAGCTCCCAGATAGCGGGTCAAGGTCCAGGAATAAGCAGGAATCAGACAGACCAGAAACTAACCCGAAACCCTCATGTAATAGAAGCAATAAATACATGTTTTTCTTGTAAACCACCAAGGTTTCCAGATTGCTGATTGCTGCCTCAGACACTGCGATTAGATTTAGGCTAAATTCCCAGAACTAGGATTGCTGGGTCAAAGGTTAAATGCAATCTTTATTTTGACAGATATTGCCAAGTGTCCTTCCCTGAAACAGCACCGTTTGGCACGGAGCGTATCAGGCTGCCTGTTTCACCACAGCCTCCGAGACCCAGGGTACAAAATCTTTGGCGTCTTGCCAATCTGGTAACCAAGAAATTATACCTTATGTAATTTAATTTGCATGCGTGCAGTGAAGATTGAGATTAATCCTCTTCATCCTTTAAGGGCCCAATTTTCCAAAAGGCTCTCTGCTAATATATTCATCCATTTTTTTCTGTTGGACTGATATGATAGTGTTTGCTTTTCAATTCCTAGATGCTCTGTCTATAGGAAGATCAGCTCCGTGCAGCATGATTGGTAAATATTTTTCCTGATTGTCCCAGGTCATTTGTTTTAACTTATATTTCTTTTCTATTAAATTTAGTGATGCTTTTTTTTTACTTCAAATGCCCAAATCTATATGTCTTCCTGTGGGTGAAGTTGAGCAGAAATCAGTGGCATCTCTCCAAGAAATCACCACGTGGCAGAGATAGCAAAGTAGTAAATTTGCTTGATAGAGCTGTTTTCTGGGTGTATTCTACCAAGTTTAATCATTTAATAAATGTGCTATGCATTTCACAATGCAATGTAGCTAGCAATTAGAATCAAGTTTGTTTCAGGAACTAAAAAAATTCCTTATAGAATGAACGCTAAGAAAGCATGGTCTCAGTTGATAAAAAGAATGAACTAGAGTAAGAATGATTTCATGTGGATAAATAAGAACTACGACAAAAATAATCAAAAAGTCACAAAAATGCTCCAAATAGCACATTGTTACAGAACAAACTGATTAATAAAGTAATCGTATCTTATTTTCTGCTATAGGTTTACCTCAAAAGAATGTGAGTTATTTCTCAGTTTCTCTGAATCCCTCTCCTGCTTCAGTCTCATGCCCAGAGATAATAACTCATGCTTTGTTTTCAAGAAATTTCTTTTTTCCAAATGCTTTTACTAGTTTGTACAACAAAAAAGGACCACATGCTCTCTTATGCATTTTTTAATGGGCATCTGAAATTATTTGTCATCAGTTCAAGGAATTGCAATATATTTTTTGTTTTTAATAGGTGATAAATATTTTAAATAACCTTCTGTAGATAGTTGTGTGGACAAGCTTAAAATCGTTAGACATAATTTGTGAATGCTTCTACGTTACCTGCAGATGAGTTTGTTACTCTGTAATTAGAGTCATTCAATTCTCAATTTCTGGAGACTATACAAGATGAAAAGAAAAACACCACAAACAAAAAAACCTTACTGAGATTATCGAACACTTCTTAATTATAATGTTTATCTTTCACCTTGACACACCTTGATTAAATCAATATACTCAGATTTGGGAAGATTGAAATATTTTTCATTTTAATATGTCTTTGCCAATAAATGCATTGGATAAAATGTTTTAATCTTATCATACTCTTTATAATATATGTTTGTCAAAACCTGGAGCCACAGATTTACCTTATTCAATTTGGAAAATGCCAGTCTTATAACCTAATTGGCAAATCCAGTCAATATTTTTAAACTAATCAACCGGATCAGCATTCTTTCTGTCAGAGAAAGTCTGGCTTCATTTTTCAAGTCAAATAAACATATTAATATGCATTCCCATGACAACCATCTCATTTCTGAATTCCAGGGCTAAAATAGATAGATAAGAGTCTTCCCATAAATATCTGGAATGGATGAAATCGTGTGCTGGCATCTTCAATATTTCTTACTGAAGCTACCTTTGTTTTTGTTTTCACGGGATTCACTCAGGAGTTACTAAGTTTTGACAATAGTTAGTAAATGGAAGATGCAAGGTCTCTAAGTGAAAATTGGCATAGTTTTATTCAAATCCCAACAAATGCACTCTTTCTAAGCCCACTTTAGAAACAGAAATGTGTACAAGGCAGGAACATACAAAGCTACCTTAATTAAATCAAGTGCTCTTTCTAAAAAATAATGCCTATTTTAAACTGTCCCTTTGTTTTACACCATAGCCAAGACTTTCCCCTTGTTTATTTTATTTTGTTTGTAAATTGAAAAGAAGGAAAGGAAAACCAGCATTATGCTTCTTTGGATGACATAATCTAAGGCTGAAAAATTTTGGGAAAGAACAAGGATGAAATTACAAGTTTTAGAATTTGATTTACTTAAAGTGCCCTTGGACATATAGCCCTAGGAATGTATTTCAAACTCCAAAAAATCATGTTTCCTAGAATATCTGGGATGGGAAGAAATTTCCTATTTTGTCCAAATGGAGATTGGCCAGCTGACATCTATAAAGTAGTTGGATCCTCTGTGCACTGGGCTGAATAACGTTCCTCTAAAAATTCACATTAACCTGTAACCTGTAAATGTGACCATGTGACCTGTTTTGGAAATAGGGTCTTTGCAGATAGGACCAAATAAGACTAGATCACACTGGATTAGAATCCAGGCTGACTAGTTTTGCTAAAAGAGAAGAAAATTTGGACAAAGAAACAGACACACAGAGGGAAGATGGCCATGTTAAGACAGAGGCAGAAATTATATTTTGGTGTCACAAAACAAGAAATGCCAAGAATTTCCAGGAATCACCAAAAGCTAAATGAGGCAAGGTAGGATTGCCCCCTTAATCCTTGGGTGGGAGCCTGGCCCAGACCACACCTTGACTTCAAACTTCTAACAAATATTCAGTGATTGAATAAAGATGCAATGTATACTCAAATAAGCATAGTCTGGTCTGAATAGAACTTAGTATTTAGATACTAAATACTATTAATGTAATGGCAACTATCATTAGCCTAAAATTCAAAGATTATTATCAAAGTTTCAATTATTACTTGATAGTCTAAGAATGGTATAAATAATTTCATAAATGAATTTAAACTTTTTCCCCTAGGGAAAGATTCCAAGTCATGGAAATAGATACTGAGTCAAATTATTTGTTTTAGAAAATAAATAAGGCCATAGTTACGGATTAACATTGAGAAGGAGATTTATACTGTTTGCATCAGCAGTCTCAACCTGTCGCGGCCCCTTTGTAACAATGAAAATACATCCTGCATATCAGATATTTACATTATGATTCATAACAGTAGCAAAATTACAGTTATGAAGTAGCAACAAAAATAATTTTATGGCTGGGGGTCACCACAACATGAGGAACTATATTAAACAATCGTGGCATTAGGAAGGTTGAGAACCACTGGTTTGCCTTAAAGAAAGGGGGTTGTCCAATTGTGGACAATCCTTGAAAGAAGACATCTGGCATGCTGACTAACTGTAATTCTTAGGACTTCATTCAATAATTTTTTAAATATAAGATTCACATAGATGGAAAATGGGTTGCAGAAAAATATGTAGATTCTCCAATATGATAATTTGGAGAAAATTGTAAGCCCAAATGAAAACGAGCTTGAAAGTACATTAAAGAGGGCTTCAAAAACCTGAAGACATACAAACAGCCACAGGTAAATGCAAAAATGCCCAACATCAAATGAAAATAAAAATCACATGTATATTCTATTCTTAATAGTTTTGAAATGTACCATTGCAGATGTACCTGGTGAGGTCCCACCAATCCCCTCACTCCTCCCGGCTTCTCCCTTCCTCTCCCCTCCCCTCTCCTTTCTCATCCCTCTTTCCTTCTGGACTGTAGTTATGTTTCATAGTAGTATTGAGTACATTAGATACTTTTCTTCCATTCTTGAGATTCTTATAAATGTCTTACCACAACAAATAAGAAGCAAGGTGATGGTTTCATTAATCAGTTTGTGATTGCACTCCACATTGTTTGTCAATTCAGCACACTGTACCCCATAAATGCATTAATGTACACAGTCATGATTTAATAAAGAGAAAATAATAAAAATCACAATAATTGAGATTGTGTATAAACTCAATTAAAATGGCTGTTATCGAAAAGACAATAAGAAATGCAGGCGAGAATGTAGAGAAGGGGAATGCCTGGGAGCTACTGGTGGAAATGTAAATTAGAACAGCCTTGATGGAAAACAGCAATGTGGTTTCTCAAAAAACAACAACAAAAATAATAAAAAGTACCATATGATCCAGATATCCTACCGCTGTGTATGTATCCAAAAGAAAGAAAATCATTATGTTGAAATCTATATTCTCACATTAACTGCAGCACCATTCACAGTAGCCAAGACATGGAATCAACCAAAGTGCCCACCAGCAAATGATGCCTAAAGAAAATGTGGTATGCACATGACGGAATATTACTCAGCCATGAAAAGGAACAAAATCCTGCCACTTGCAGCAACATGGATGAACTTGGATAAATTAAGTGACATAAGCTGGTCACAGGAAGACAAATATGGCACGTTCTCAGTCATATATGGGAGCTGAAAAAGGCAGATTTCATGGAGGCAGATAGTGGAATTACGGTTACCAGAAGTTGAGCAAGGTAGAGGGGAGGAATGAAAAGAGTTTGGCGAATGGGTACAAGAATAAATACAAGTGAGTACAAAGAAATAAGTGTTACCGTTTGACAAATGCTAGGTAACTGCAGTTAACAATGACTTATTGTATAATTCAAACTGGAAGAAAAGATTTGTAATGGTACTAACACAAAGAAATGACAAAAGTCTGAGATCATAGATACCTCAATCATTAAGATTTGATCATTATACATTCTGTGTGTATATAAAAATAACACATGTACCCCATACATATAATCATGTATCAATAATATTAAAACTGAGCTATAAACAATTGCTTACAGAGTTCCCTGCTTGGTAACCAGTTCAATTCACTGTAATATGCATAAAGCAACCTACAATGCATCTCTGAAGAAACGTGCTCATATTTAGCTTTTAAATGTGTCTATGTAACCCCCTCAAAAATGGATAAGTTTTGCAGTAACTGGTAGACACTGGTAAATACCAATGCAGTCACGGTGAAATTTGCAAAATTAATGTCTCTGGGATTTCCACAATGTTGAGAAAGGGTTAGAACATAAAATGACTTTTAAGATCCCTATCTCATGCTGTTTTTCTAAAATAAACTTAACCTCTTCTTGTAGAGAAAGAAGCTGTGGTTAATGTGATCCAGTGAAACTGAATCTGACTATGTGTAATAAGACATGGCCTATAATATTGACTAATACCGTGGGAAGGCTGTGTACCTTCTAGAAATGGAAACAGTTATCAGAAACAAAGGATGTTTTCCAGAAGTTAGATCCCTGACTGAAAGGCATTTGAATGTCAGTGAAGATACAAAACCAAGAAGTTTTAATTGTAACATTGTTTTGAGACTGAGAAGATTAAAACCTGAAGACGTGCCTGATTGGCACCTTTGAGATCTTAGATTCACTTCAGGTGAATTACACTTCACCGTGACTGCATATCTCACACATTTAGAAAAGCCGGTGGGATTTTTTTCTTTTTAATCAGAGGCGAAGGTGTCCGGATCAATCCTGTGCATCTCTTCATGGGGTTGAGTTTATAGCCAACTGGCAAATTTGCAACAAAGTCTGCTGGGTAGGAGACATTTAAAATCGAGAGGTATAGATCTGCACTATTAAAGCAGGTCTGGGCAGAGGCCATGCTGACTGGCGCTCCACGCCAAGCTCACTCTGATTAGAATTTAACTCTGTTTTCAATTTTTCTAATTTCTGGAAATGGTAAGGGCAGAAGAAATAAGATGTCATCTCCCTGAGATACAGGAAACAAAAAACAAGAACTGTCCATCTCTGCAGCTAAAACTGACCAGAAATTATCCTAGCAGGCCAGAACCCTGAAGGTGACTTTGTAAGATTTCAACAAGATTAGTACAGCTGTCCTTGGAGCATGCGGGAAACACCACACAGGACATGGGCCCCCTTAATAACAATAATGCTAAAGGTAACGACGGAAAACGTGTATGTAGAGTTCACAATATGCAAGGCCCGGTGAAGCATTTTTACGTATGTCACCTCTTTTCATCCTTGCAATAGCTCTGTGAGGCCGGTACAAACAGACATGCTTCTGAATCTACAGATGACACGATGGCCTCACACATGTCCAGAGAAACTATTTCACAAAATAGAGGGTTTGAACCTGCATCAAAATTTGGAATGCTCACATCAAGTTAATGAAAAGTAACGTCCAGAAATAGTCCTGTTTAGAGAAGGACGAGAGCCCCTTTTCCCTCTTTGCTAGGGCGGAATGTGTGTATTGTGGTTGCCAACGCCCAGGCAGAGCCCACTGCTGGCCAGATAGGGAAGGCCGACGGAATGGAGAGGGACAGAGGCTACTCTGCTTCCCTCACAGAACAGGCGTGGGAGGAAAGGGCGGCTTTGGGGGGACACCCTGGCCTGGCTCTTGGAGGTGAAAGAGGATGAGTTCAGAAAAATCATCAGTGAGGAGTGACTGGAGGGCGGAGCAAGGCCATGCTGCTGGCGTGTCCCTGCAGTGCCACCTGTTAAGGCTGCTGAGTAGATCCCATTGTGTCTTAATTAAGAAAAGTGAGAGAATAAAATTCATGTGCACAAAACTTCCAAAAGGGATGTGTGGATAAGTGAGATGAATACATTGTAATCTAAAAATATATGAAAAAATTATAATATACATGGAAACTCAC
This sequence comes from Nycticebus coucang, assembly GCF_027406575.1. Taxonomy (NCBI): domain Eukaryota; kingdom Metazoa; phylum Chordata; class Mammalia; order Primates; family Lorisidae; genus Nycticebus; species Nycticebus coucang. The sequence goes on along the minus strand of NC_069790.1, from coordinate 116,015,938 downwards.
AATAACATTTCAGGGGAAACATCTACCAACTCATTAATATGCTATGCTATTGAAAATCCCTAGCCTTTAAATTATTTTAAATGAGCTAGCAAAGAATTGATACAACATACTGGAAAACAGAGACAAGTCACACAGAAAGAATATCGCAACCCAATCTCATTTATTCGTCAATATACTATAAAGCTTCTTCCATTATATTAAATTCAGTATTAGGGAATCTATTATTAAATATATAATATCAATAGGCCAAAGAAAGATCTCTCCCTCTCAGCAAATGCCAGAATGACACTCATAAAAATCAACACATAAGTCATAATAATTTTAGAAAAATGATAATTAGATGCTATCTCTATAACCTAATAAAATAACTCTCAGTCAATAATATATTTAATAATGAAACACCAAAAGCATTATCAATATTTGTAATATTTTTATTATTATCACTAGCAATAAAAATAATCTTAGTTTTCATTTTCTATTTGAAAATTGGTTTGTAACATAGTGGCAAAAATTTTATATGCACATTTTATGAATTACTAGACTGGATCACTGTACGTGTCTTATCACGAAGCTACAATTATTACTAATTTTCCTGTTGAGTACGTTGAGTTGTAGAGAGGTTAAGTAATTTGGCAGAGGACACACACACACACACAGAAGGCGAAAAATTTAATTGATTCCTCTTGTAGATATATGACAAAATAGATAATTCTAAAAGATTCTCTCATTGTAAAACAGCTGATTTTAGATATAATATCCTTTTTCATGCCTTCCTCTAGATCTCTTTTCTGTATCCTAAAATAAAAGGTCTGAGGCCAAAGGCTGGGTCCTGTCCAGAATTCTAAGGATGGCTGAGCTGGAGCTCTTGGGTAGGAGCACCTGGGAGAGGAGTAAAATGGGGCTGTCCCAAGAGTCCAGTAAAAGACAGTTAAATTCTCTTTGAACAAAATGTTATTTCAGACCCCCAAATATACACGGATTAAGATGAGTAGGAGCTCACGGTAAGAGATTGCCAAACTGAAGTGCATGTGTCATTTTGAGAACCAGCAAAACAACACAAAGTTGAAATCACAAATGAATTGAAATATAGTAGAACCCCAGTGAATTGACCACTTGAGGGACTGCAGCAACCTGGGCAATGTACGCAGGTGGTCGACATAGGAACGAGGCCGACTGCTGACACATACATGTGATGCATGTCCAGTTTAAGGAAATTAGGTCAGCTTCAGAAGGTGGTCAACGTAGGGAGGTGGCCAACTGTGAGGTTCTACTCCCTAGTATTAAAGATTTGTTTAAATGTGTGAAGAAACAGGATGGAAGAATTTGGCTATCACAGGGGAGGAGTTTTATGATAGCCAAGAAATATCCAGTCCCAAGGTCCAGACTAATAGTGGCCTGCCTCACCTTGCAGATGGGATAAAATAACTGAGAAAACTCTCCTGCCCATGGCGTTGTAGTGAGGATGTTAGTTCCAGAATCAGTCCACACACACCCAGAGGATGGACAAAAGCTTGATGCACTGTCTCCTCTGTGACTTGTACTATTCTGACCCTGAGCTTATGACACTTAAAAAAAAATTATTAAGTGATATACACATAGATCATGAATACATTTATGCATATGTGGGATACAATGTGTTTTTTTTATACAATCTGACGTGCTTACATCAAACCAATCAACATAGCTTTCACCTCATTTACTTGATTATTGTGTTAAGACATTTATGTTCTACACTTGAAAGATTTGACTTGTACCCTTGCAATATGCTCCACAGGTGTGGTCCCGCCTTTTACCCTCCCTCTATCAAACCTCCCCTCCTGCCTCCCTTCCCACACCATTTCTCTCCTTCATCCTGGGGTATAGTTGTGTTCTGTTTCATAAGAAAGTGTGAGTAAATATAAATTGGTTTCATAGAAGTACTAAGTACATTGGATACCTTTTCCTCCATTCTTGAGATAACTTTACTCAGGAGAATACGTTCCAGGTCCCTCCATGTAAACATAAAAGAGGTAAAGTTTCCATCTTTTATAAGGCTGCATAGTATTCCATGGTATGCATATACCACTAAATATTTGCTCTGCAGAAGCCTCTGAGAAATCCTTCAGACCTGGAAATTCCCTAATGTACATACTATAAAAGTTTTTGTATTTTGGCAAAAAAAAAAAAAAAAGTGGTGTAGGGCCTTTAAAGACACATGTGCAACATGAAATAGGTCTCACATGAGGGGCAAAGCATTATGTTGGGATAAATTAATGATTTTAGAGAAATAGTATCTAAATTCTGCATTCTACTATGAAACATTAATTGGAAAGTCACTCTCGGGAGGACCAGTCCTAAAAGTGGCAAAGGTGTCTGATGGGCTGAGGGTATGAGGAAGGTCCCCTCTGCGAATATCTCCCACTCTGCCCCAGCTCCATCTGTCAAGATCAAGACATTAAATTATCATTATAATTTAAATCTATAATTATTACAGGAGGAGAGAGAAATAAACATTATTATCCTATACACTGATTGGGAACCTGTTTGCTATCAGAGGTGAGCCCTGGAGTGGTCCTTTCCTGCCCTGCTTGTTTGCCCCCAAAACCTGCTTTATAGGGCTTTGTAAGTGCTCTGTGAGCCTATATATATATCATATATATATTTATTTTATTTTATTTTTTTTGCAGCTTTTGGCCAGGGCTATGTTTGAACCCGCCACCTCCTGCATATGGGGCTCACGCCCTACTCCTTTGAGCCACAGGCACCGCCCTGAGCCAATATCTTTTTTTTTTTTTTTTTTTTTTTTTTTTTGTAGAGACAGAGTCTCACTGTACCACCCTTGGGTAGAGTGCCGTGGCGTCACACGGCTCGCAGCAACCTCTAACTCCTGGGCTTAAGCGATTCTCTTGCCTCAGCCTCCCGAGCAGCTGGGACTACAGGCGCCCGCCACAACGCCCAGCTATTTTTTGTTGCAGTTTGGCCGGGGCTGGGCTTGAACCCGCCACCCTCGGCATATGGGGCCGGCGCCCTACTCACTGAGCCACAGGTGCCGCCCGCCAATATCTTTTAATAACATTTGTTTCCTATTCAAATCATAAAGAATGAGTTTCTGTTTAAAGCCAATCCTGTGATCGGTTCTGGTGTCCTTTTTCAACTGTGGCTGTATATTGATACAACTGCGAAAAGTTTTTGAAAACTCACACAATACACAGAATTCACTCTGAATTAATGAAACCAGGATTTCTATGAAAGAAGATAGGGCATTCCATGGTGTTAAAGCTGCCTACGTGAATCCAGCATATAGCCAATATCTTTTAATAACATTTGTTTCCTATTCAAATCATAAAGAATGAGTTTCTATTTAAAGCCAATCCTGTGATCGGTTCTGGTGTCCTTTTTCAACTGTGGCTGTATATTGATACAACTGCGAAAAGTTTTTGAAAACTCACACAATACACAGAATTCACTCTGAATTAATGAAACCAGGATTTCTATGAAAGAAGATAGGGCATTCCATGGTGTTAAAGCTGCCTACGTGAATCCAGCATATAGTCAGGTTTGGAAAGCCTGTTCCAGTGGGAATATGGGCAGAGCCCCAGAATTGTGTTAGCAAAAATGGAAACAGGAAAAGTAACAGGTGGGCAGCCACAGATGTTTGTCAAAAAATCCTTTCAGACACACTCCACCCTGAAGGTAATGTGTCATCTATATATTCAGGTTTTTAAATTAAAAAATAAACATTAATTTAAACATTAATTTATTATCTGGTCTCTAGTAGGTATGTATGTACACAGTAATGAGTGTATAACAAAAAATAACCAAGAAAAGGTGTTTCATCCAAAAACCTGACATAGAATGGCACATTGTGAATCCTATCTTCGAGATCTGAAAAGGGTTACATGTCAATCCCCAAGGCTATACCTTCACAAATGAGATGCAACTGGAATTTTACTCCGATATAGCTTTTAATATAAATAAATAAACAGAAAATTTTAAAACTTCAATTATTGAAATATTTGAGTATGATGAAGGCATATATAAGAAAAAATGTGTACAGAATTTAATAAAAATTACGCTCAGTACACAATTAATCTTTTAGCACCTGTTAAACCACTACTGAAAATATTATCACTGAAAGAAGTTTAACTTCAAGCTGCCAAAGAATGGAATTTCTCTCTCATATTCAAATATTGGATGCTTCCAAATTGGAGGTAATTTTAAAGTACATTAGTTTAAGATATTTGTATTAATATGTGATAAATGTGTACCACAAATCCAGGGGATAAAATCCAGCATTCGCTGCAATGGACACAACTTAAAATGTACAGAAAAGGCATTTTGATAGTAATTGAGGAAAATACAAGAGTCCTCATATATAGTGTTCTGCTGGAAAAGAAATAAAACTCTTCTCTTTTTATACATCCTTCAATATAGGCATCAATATTTTAACAAGTATGAATTCTATTCCCTCTGTTTTACAGCCAATTCAAGATATAAAGAGTCTCCCATAAATCATAAAGGAGAACAGGAATGGTCCACAGACCAGCAGGCTGTTTCTACTCTGCTGATTAAATGCTGCCTTTCTGCAATTCCCTAGCCGGACAAAGTCGGTGTTAACATGGCTAAATGATTATCAATAAAGGAAACAAAGCCAGCGCTGTAGATATTAAATAGACGGAAAACACAAGAAGGAGATACACAGAGAAGTCCAAAAAGTATAAAGAAGAGTAGTGGAAAGTAAATTGAAGACAAGGGGAAAATAGCAGGCGTCATTCTGCTGCTTCAGTGAATGCTTTTTAGTTTCATGATGATCTTGGAAATAGCCCCTGAATTCTCCAAAGCATTTTAACTTCCACATAAAAACTCAAGATCCATGTTTTCTTAGCTCCAGGCTAAAACTGAAAAATAGAAAGCAGCAGCCCTGGGAAGACATTAACCACTAGATAGAGGACTAAACATCTTATTGCAAATATTTCATTACAAGTGACCTGATTCTTCCCCACCAAGCACTAGAGTGTATTGTTTGGTTTACTCCAGGGACGAAGATTTTCAAAACCAAGATTAGCTAATTTGTTTTTAAGTCGTTCCATGGTCATTTTATTTTTAAAACACCCTCCATAAATCCATTTCTAAAACTATGAAAGGCTATCTGTATATATATTTTTTTTTTTTTTTTTTTTTTTTTGCAGCTTTTGGCTGGGCTGGGTTTGAACCTGCCACCTCTGGCATATGGGGCCGGCGCCCTACTCCTTTGGGCCACAAGCGCCACCCCTGTATAATATTTATTACTCAACATAAATAGTAAAATCATAAACTAAATTAAAAGAGTCAATTCATTTTTAACCACAGTACAATGTCTTCACTTTCACAACTATGCGCTGAGATTTAGTAGTTTGATTTTCACAGTACTTGTCATTGAACAAAATAAAGATGCCATGGCTGGAGTTGTCCCAGATCATTTAGCACATGGCTGTAGCTTTCCTTAGCTTTTTGAAACATTTTAAACTATTTTATGCATATTTTATATTGACTATTAAAAAAAACTTTACACTATGTCAGTAATGGTCCATTTGGTCACTTAATGAGACTTTCTAGAGTTATAATTATGAAACATGACCAGCGCTGTTATGTAATCTTTACCCAATATCATGTATTTTTTACCCCCAATATCTTCTTTACCCAATATCATGGGTCTTTTTTATTTTATTTTATTATTATTATTTTTTTTTTGCAGTTTTGGCTAGGGCTGGATTCAAACCCACCACCCCCAGTATATGGGGCCGATGCCCTACTCCTTGAGCCACAGGTGCCGCTCCCCCCTTATCATGTATTTTTTACCCAATATCTTCTTTGCCCAGTATTGTGTATTTTTTAAATGCTTTTACACTGCATGATTAACAATATTCAATTTCAGTTTCTTCCCCACCAGTAGGTTTGGGCTATTTCTATAAAACAAATAAGACATGCATATTGGCATCTAAGAATCTTTTTAAAAATCAGTAAGAAATTGATATCCTCTGCCTCCTCTGTGGTGCATCTCCATTACCTAAATAAAAAAAATTACAGCCATGCTTAGTTGACAAGTATGATCAGCAAAGTCTCTATTCTTAAACACTAATCATCTGAGGTTGCTTCAAATGCATCTTATTATACCTGCATTATTAATAATTTTATGGGAGAACAAACCTTTGAAGCATTCATTCTGAGATCTGACTGTTAATATCAGGTATGGGGAACAAACAAATAAAAAAAAATTTCTTCTGGAATAAATGGATTATATGTTTTTATTCTGAATACTCGGAGTCTTCTGTATGACCATTTTCATTGTGAGTCTCTAAGAATGAGCTATAATAAAAAGCATTGTCTGAAAATTCATAATACAGAAGCTTTATGTGTTGGTGTTTTTATTCAAATACATATACATGTATAAATCCTTCTAAAGGTCTAAAGTTCAGAAAACCACACTCCGGAAAATCCAACCTAAAAAAAAAAAAAAAATGAGAACATGGATTTTGACCTAGTTTCAGTGGTCTTTCTCCGGAGGTAGGTTTTAAGGTATTCCAAATCCTCTATGTGTGACATGATCAGGCAATTTTTGTTCTTTGATTTATTTTGACTGTCCAATATAACAATACACTATGGCTTTTGAACCACATGTAACAAGCAGAAGATGAACTGTACACCTTGCATTAATGGAAGAGAATAGGTGAAGTACACAAAATTTCTTTGACAAGATCCCCTTTTTCAAAAAATACTTACTTGTTTCTAAATTTTTCTAATACAGAAAGCAGTTCGATTTCTGTTTCTTCAACTAAATTTCTTTACCTAAAGTAAGGGACTTTTAATCAATTGACATCAATGAAGCAGCCTTGAGTAATATATATACAAAAAGATAATGGGCACTTTGATCTTGCCTACTGGAGGTTATAAAAGGAGGCGAAACATGTCTCCCTGTTGGTACTGTCTTGGGACATTGTATCAGTATTTTATGGTGAAAAGGACTGTGTTCCTAACACTATAACAACCTAGGACCCTGAAAGTTTGAGTGACAGAAGACTTAATAGAGGATGGCAAAATTTCTAAGCAATATATGAATGCTGTTTAGCAAGGAAAATTAAACTTTTTTTGGTACTAATTTCTACTGGTGTCTTGAAATTTTTATTTAATTGCAATTAAAAGATATCTAATATAGAGGTGACTCCATATTTGCAAATCTTAAGCTTTAGCATTCTATACATATATAATTATGTATGTTTATTTTGGTAATAAGGCAATGGGATGCGACAAGTTAATTAGTTTCAGGTACTCAGCTTAAAATTTTTGAATTTATAATAATTACATTTTTCATGTTTTGAAGGGTAATCACAGTAGCCACAAATTGCAAGAATTCTAAATCCATCATCCTGTATTTAAAAATATCCTTTTGGATTAGCTACATATATCTTTGTATTGTTTTATTTGAAAACACAGTGTTGACAGGTATAGGATTTTATAGTGGCTACCCAAAAAATGCAATTCAGAATGCATCAGTTTTATTACAAAATCACTAGTATCTATTAGCATCTGCCCATGTACTCAGAAACATACTATAGGAAAAACACAGGAGTTACTAAGCGAGTGTATCTTTCAGGGAGATAGATTAATTGAGGAGAAAATAGAGACATCGCATTTCAGTGCATTTCAAAGTTCAAGACACAGATAGATATTCAGGGCATAGTTCATAGAGGGGGCAAATAGATAGAGGTTTAATTAGATAGAGGGGACAAAGAAGGAATAGAAAAAGGACGAAAAAAATAATACAAGAGTACGTTATAGAGTTCACCACTATGGATAACTGCAATGTTATCGTACAACCTTCTTCAAATTGTCCACCCCAGGATTAAATCTTTACCCTTGGGTTCTGAGTGCACATTGGCGAAGGGTTGCCCTTGGCGTTGTTAACCACCCCCTCCTTCAAGACTCATCAATGTTCTTGTTCTGCACCTGTAGCTGTCAGAAAAGTCCAGACGGAAAATGAAGAGCACACTTTCTAGACACTGTCACTGTGAATTAAGCCCAAGCACCAGGATTCGACTGACACTATGGCTGAACTGGAGGTCATGACTAAATGAGGAGAGGGCGGGGGCAGCAGAGGTACGTGATGCACCTTTTTTACAGGAAGAAAAGCTACACATAGTTTGCACGTCAATCATACTTCAGTAAAGTGTTTAAGGAAAGAAAAGTGAAGCAATTTCAGGAACTTCCTCTACCAAGTAACGCCAAGATTTTTTCTTTTTATAACCATCTTTTTCTTGATTCTTCCTTGATAAAATATAGGCACTGTCCTTTCTGCTATTGAATTCTTAGTATTTCCAGCTTCACCAGGGTCTTCATTCCCACCCACCATTGATTAGGCAACTGAATAACATTATTCCCGAGACAACACTCTTCCTGTGTATCATTACTGTGTTTTCTTTAAGAGTCTTTCTGTCCACCTTGACACCTTCTAATCAATCCTCTAAACCACAGCCTTGGTAGCCTTTTAGAATACAAATATCATATTAATTCTCTACTTAAACGATCTAGTGTTTTCTTGTTTCCATTAGATAGAAAATCAAGATTTTTAACAGAACTTAATGATCCTGTTGAGAGACATCACATCTATTATTACTATGGCCATCGCTCAGATCATGCTACTCTTGGGATATTTAGGGCAAACTGATTATGTCAGATTTCTTCCCTCTCACGACAGACAACGTTGTCTCAGTATCTTAGGTATTGGTGAGAAGTACTCTATTCCTAACACTAAAACAACCTGGGACCCTGGAATTTTGAGCGACAGAAGACTTAATTGAGGATGGCAAAATTTCTAGGCAATATATGAATGCTGTTTAGCAAGGACAATTAAACTTTTTTTGGTACTAATTTCTACTGGTGTCTTGAAATTTTTCTTCAATTGCAATTAAAAGATATCTAATATAGAGGTGACTCCACATTTGCAAATTTTAAGCTCTAGCATTTTATACATATATAGAATGTCCTCTTCACTTGGTTACTTTTCGACAGTAACTGCTCCTTCATATACCAACTTTGCAAACAACACTTCCTCAGGGAAAGCTCCCTAACTCAAAGATGAGGTCTGCTCTGCATTAATCTGCATTAATATAGCACTGCATACTCTTTTTAAAAGCAATTATGCACTCACTGAAATTCTATTTGTTAATAATTATATAGATCACATATACTACTATATCTTGGACTAAATTGTTACACAAATAGATGACAAAGCTTGCTAGTTTCCTATGATCTGTCACAAAGTCATTATGGTTGGAACTGAAATTCTCTACATTGGGAAAGAGTATAGGGTTATCCATCTACATATGTATAACTGCAAAGAAATATTCTGCAACCACAGAAGGAAAAGGCCACTGTAAGGTATGCCTATTTTTTTGTTTGTATTATTCCATATTTTTGAAATTCTGATCTTGGATTTCAGGAACTATTATAATATCTTGTCTGAGTTGATTGATTTGTTTGTTTTGTCTGTTTTTCATAGGCATTGCAGAGTTACTACTTTAATAATCAGAGAGAGTGCCATTTGTTCATGGATTCTTAAAGGAGATTAAACTTTATTTTCCAGCCATCATTGTTTTCTATGTCCTCTGAGAGAGGCGGTCAGGTGGCACAGTAGGTATAAAGGTCTTACCTCTGAAAACTAGTTAATTTTCTTCATAATCTGACCTTATTTTGAAGCTTAATTATCTTCATAATAATGGAGATGCCCATAATATTTAATTATGAGATGTGCCATAATTGATAAATAGAATTTTTAAATGTCAGCACATATGTCATTAGTTAACTTATGAATCTTTGGTACTTTATTCTGTATTTGTCTGGATTTAAAGTTATTGAAATCTAGCTCACAGGAGTAGTGAGGCAAGGAAATAATTGATCATAATGGAAAAAGCTTGTGACTCCTCCTGCGAAGTTAATTAAGTGATTATTTCCACCTGGAAATAATCTTTATACACGAGGACTGTTCTGAGTTCTGAGTTTACCAATAGATCTTATTCTATGTCTGTGGTGGAGTTAATTCAAGTAATAGTGTAGAAGGCGATTCTAAAAACAAATTTATGTGAGAACAAACTTTTACTGATTATCACAGCAACCCAGAAGCCACTAAAAGTAAATACACCATTTTGGTGATGACGGATTTTCAATAAATCACACCAACACCCCTGCTCACAGACCCCCAAATATTCAGGACAAATAGGAAAGCTAAACAGAATGTAAGGTGAATTCATATGAAGATCATCAAAGAGGTGAACAGGACAGGAAAATGCCTCCATCAGGGGAGCTCCAGGCTTAACTCCTGGGGCCCATTTTTTGATGTTTGTAGATAACAGGTGAAAATTAGAGGGAAAGCTTCAGTATCATTGGGATGATAAATTCTCCCAACTGGAGAGTAGAGAACCACCCACTAAGTGGGGGAGATGGTAAAAGTAAACCCCTGATTTGGGGTTTGGTCTACAAAGAGGTTACATCACAGTAGTAAGGATGGAAATAAATCAGAGCTGTTTACAGGCAGTGTGGCTCAGCCTCAAAGCAGCTTAAATTCCAAACAAAAAAATTTAAAGTTATCTGAAACTGTTTTTACTAGAAACCATCCTCCGGAAGGAGATATAAATAAGAAGAAATAAATTATTGCCCACAGATTAATGATACAACTTTTTTACATACATGTCTTTAACATAATAAAAAATTAACAAGTATGTGAAAAGGGAACATAAGTAAAAGTCAGTAGGGATAACAGACAATGGAATCAAATATCTGGAGGATCTGGATATTTGGGATGTTGGAAAGAGAGATCAAAATAACTTCATTTCCTCTGTTCGAGTATCTAACAGAAAAAAATTGAGAAAGAAAACATTTCAACCCACAAATGAAGATAATTTAAAATAATTGGAACTTCTAGAGTACAAAAAAATAAGCAAGTAATTAGGAAATGAATGGATTGTTGAATAGAAAATTTTAATTGGAAGCTAAGTCACAATTAATTATCCAACTTCTACTTCTGACAATAGTTGAGCAGATAATTCAGATAATTCTTTTTCTGAGAGCAACAAGAAAATCCAAAGAAAATATCGAGGATAACTTTATATAATAAAATATTCAATGCACAAGAATATATAACAATTCCAAATTTGTGGGCAGTAACAACATACACACATGCACATATACAATATATAGCAAATATGAACATAATTAAACAAAAATGAACAAAGGGTCTGAATAATTGATAGAACAAAAAAGGAAACAGTAAGACTATGACTAATGATTTTGATTACATGGACATATATATAAGTACACACTAGCTTAAGCAAAATAGAAAACTTGGAGAAATGGTCATATATTTATCCATAACTCGGGCATCCACAAACATGAAATAATTAAAAGCACGCCGAGACTCTGTATCTTACTAAATTCTATTATGTAAGAAATTACTAATAAAATACTAACTAAAAACTTAGGATCTATTTTAAAGTTAATAAATATAAAACTAAATTTTCCTGCATGAAAATTTAGAACTTTTAGATATTTTTGTGTATTTTTCCTGGAAAAAAAAATCGAAAGTTCTACAAAAAGTAACTTGAGGAAGACTATTGATTCTTAAAATTATGTGGAGACCAAAATCAGGTCATTGAAAAATCCTGAAAATATTATCTTAAGAAATTGTATCATCACTTTCCCAGTAGAAGCCCAGCAAATAATTATTGACATAGATTTCATAATGAATGATTGAGGAGGAGGATACGTCATTAATTTAAATACTGCTGAATGTAAGATTCAGTTTAGTTTTTATTTTTTTTTCCTTTTTTTATTTTTATTAAATCATAGTTGTGTACATTAATATGATCATGGGGCACCATACACTTGGTTCATAGATCGTTTGACACATTTTCATCACACTAGTTAACATAGCTTTCATAGCATTTTCTTAGTTATTTTGCTGAGACCTTTACATTCCACATTTACTAGGATTCACATATACCCTTGTAAGATGCACCGCAGGTGTAATCCCATTTATCCCCCTCCCTCTTAGGTTGTAACTGGGTTGTAGCTTTCATGTGAAGATCCTACATTAGTTTCATAATAAGGGTGAGTACATTGGGTACTTTTTCTTCCATTCTAGAGACACTTTACTAAGAAGAATATGTTCCAGCTCCATCCATGTAAACATGAAAGAGGTAAAGTCTCCATCTTTTTTAAGGCTGCATAATATTCCATGGTGTACATATACCACAATTTATTAATCCCTTCATGGATCGATGGGCACTTGGGCTTTTTCCATGACTTAGCAATTATGAATTGGGCTGCAATAAACATTCTGGTACAAATATCTTTGTTATGGTGTGATTTTTGGTCTTCTGGGTATATGCCCAGTAGAGGGATTACAGGATTGAATGGCAGATCTATTTTTAGATCTCTAAGTGTTCTCCATATCTCTTTCCAAAAGGAATGTAGTGTAAAGCAAGCAAACAGCCCTCAGAATGGGAGAAGGTATTTGCGGGTTATGTCTCTGACAAAGGTTTAATAACCAGAATCCACAGAGAACACAAACGCATTAGCAAGAATAGAACAAGGGATCCCATCGCAGGCTGGGCAAGGGACTTGAAGAGAAACTTCTCTGAAGAAGACAGGCGCACGGCCTTCAGACATATGAAAAAATGCTCATCATCTTTAATCATCAGAGAAATGCAAATCAAAACTACTTTGAGATATCATCTAACTCCAGTGAGACTAGCCTAGATCACAAAATCCCAAAACCGGAGATGTTGGCGTGGATGTGGAGAAAAGGGAACACTTTTGTACTGCTGGTGGGAATGTAAGATTCAATTTAGATCAAAAGTGATCCCCAAGTAGATTCAAATTATTCTGTATATAGTCCAGCTACTCTGCTACAGTGGGTGAAACTGGGGGTTTAGTACCATTTGCTGAGAGGTATAACTACCTCACTCCCTCCTTGACTCAGTAATATAATGTCCCTTTATAGTGGATGAAAGTGACTTAATGCAGACTTTACAGGCTTGATTTAATACCTCTGCAGTGACCATGGCAGATACTGTCACCGAGGGGTTTCACTCACAGGGGTGCTTCCTGTAACCTGGCTGTTTGAGAGCCAAGAGTAAATTCAGGGAGCAGTAACTGATCACTTTGCTGAAGTATGAAGCATGGCGCTGTGCGATGGGAAAGGAAGAAGCAGGCAGGGAAAAGAAAAAACACAGGAGGAGCAAACAAAACCCAGCTCGGTTGCAAGGGCCGTGTGAAAATGGTGTACGCGTTTAAAGCCCCTTCCCAGCAGTGTCCGTTCTGACCCACTGAGCCATAGCAAATTATCAGAAATTAAGTCAATTACAACAAAAAATTTATTTTATTTCTGCATCTCCCCAGCTAAGCTGAAAATGTCTTCAGGGCTCTTGTGGAGGCTATAGATAGAAACCTGTTTCCTTGCCTTCTCCAGGTGGAGAGGATGCCTCTGTGTGCTGGCCTTCCGCTTGCACCTTCAAAGCCAGAAACAGCAGTCTTTCTCCCACTGACGTCCCTCTTCCCAGGCAAGGCTGCCGCTCCCACAACCACAGGGGAAGGTTCCCCCCATTTAAGGACTTGTTCAGTAAGCCCAGCACACCCAGATAGAATAGGATAATCTCAAGGACTTGTGCAATAAGCCCAGCACACCCAGATAGAACAAGATAAGCTCCTCACTTTAGGTCCTTAATTTATTCATATCAGCAAAGTCCCCAAGAATGGGGACTGCCAAGAATGGTCATATATTCACAGGGTCTGGCATCCATTACCTTTGTGGATGGCATTAGTCTGCCAAGTATACCTACCCAGACTTTTCTTCTTCTTTTTTATTTTTTCAAAAACATTTTCAGACGAAGGACGCACTTCCTGCTGGAGGTTTCAAAGCAGTGTGAGAACTGATTACCAGGTCCACACTTCTCTCTCATTCGTCTCTGCTAGGTTCTGGTCTTCCAGTGGCATGGGATGGGAAAGAGCATGAGAGACTACATACTAAGATTTGTCGTTTTTCTCTTTTCTTGACAGTTGTTTTGAAGTTTATAGATAGATAGATAGTGTTCTATGTTCTATGCTGAGGATGTTCGTATTCTGTTCTGTTTTGTTTTGTGGTTTTATCTGTGTCAGCTCACTTGGGCTACCACAACAAAATACCTTAAACTAGTCACTTGTGAACAATAGAAATTTGTTTCTCACAGTTCCAGATTCTAGGAATCTGAGATCAAGGCACTGGCAGTGTCCCATAAGGGTCCACTTCCCCACACGCGATGTGTTCTTGCTGTGTCCTCCAAGGGTGGAGGGATGACAAGCTCTCTCAGGCCCCTTTGCTAAGGGAACTAACTCCCCCCTCATGAAGGGGCTCCACTGAAAGGCTCCACTTTTTCATACAATCATACTGTGAACTAGGTTTCAACATATGAATCTGAGGGGACAAAGGAGGGCAGGACACATTTGGAATAGCAATCCCACACCCTCACACCCCTATATTTTGTGTTCTCCAGCACTTTTAGAGAAAACATTGGAAAATAGGGACCTCAGCACCCACTGCTGTCTTCTGTCAACTGCATCCTATAATCTGTGCTGGATGCTAGACGTTAATGGCTTTATGTATCACTGTAGGAGGCTAGACCTTGAACTAGCAGGTAGTTATTTGAGAAACTCATTATTCCCCTTGACACTCGCTTTTAAACTTTATTAGGACAGTTCTAGGACTGCTTTAATCTAGAATTAAATTATCTGGACCTGCAAAATGTGACCCTTTCAAAGAATTTTTCTATCACCAAGTACACCATGGTCCTCTCTGACCAAGATTTTCTATGGGAATTATTTCATCCACTGGTTTCTCTTACCATGTGGAATTTTTTTCCACTAATGGTTGGATCAACACTCAGCCAGAAACAGGAAAATGCTTATCTTTACCATTCATCTTCTGGGTCAAACCACGTGGCAAGGATCTGGAATCCCACAGAGGAGGTTCTCTCTCTTTCCCTTTATACCCGAACCAATGGAAAATAACAGAGCTGATTATCTCAGACTTTGTTTTTTTGATCATTTACAAACAATCAAAGACTAATTTCCAGAGGGGCTTCAGATTTTCAGACTGAAAACCATCCAATAGGCTCTGGGCATGCAAATAAATGTTCCATTTTGTGATCACAGTGATTTCCTAGTACCTGGTAATGGGATTATTGCATGTTATAGTGGATAAAGCTAAGCTCTAAGTCTTCTTAGTTGATAAATAAGAGATGTGATAGGATGGCGGGTCAGAAAGAACACTGAGGTTCATCAATGTTTTCCTCATTTTATAAAGTCTGAGCCCCAAAGTTGGTACATATTTATATAGAAGACCATTTCTTCTTTAATAATGATGTGACAGTGTTTTATTAGTTTGTCTGGTCTTCTTCCCAGCCTCAGGCTTTGATCCTCCTGGTTTAAATCATTCCTCTATATCCCGCCAGCCCCAGGAGGTTCAAGTATTATAGATTGTTATAAACTTTATGTGACAAAGTCCTTAGAGGCCTGGAAAGTCCCACCTCTGGATAAGTACCATGGATAAAACTTGCTTTTCAAGGCTGAATGTGGAACTTTTGACTTGAATAGGGAACATACTGACCACTGAACAGAAAGGATGAAAGGCTGAGAAAGGGAAGTGAATGGCTACCTAAAAACACATCTAAAATAAATTAAAAATAGGACTTGAGAATTTGGAGAAAACCTCAAAGAAAAATGGGTTAAAGAGGAAAGGAAAAATGGAATGAATTTGAGGATTTGATTAATGCCTGTGATTTAGGGTATAGAATAGCAGGTGATGGGCGCTAAATACGAGAAAAAGCAGAGTGAATTATACAACCTAGTTTTGAATTCTGTAATCTTTAATCTGTGCTGTCCTTAAAATCATTGTTGCTCTTCTCAGCCCAATTAACGACATGGGCTTTTGTTTTTGTTTTGATTCTCTGTGAATCTGATTTTAACACGTGGAACATCAGAAGATCACCACTGAACACTTATTTATGTGATATAATCATATCAATACACTTGAAATACCTCTTTGCCTTTCATACTTTCTGTTTTTCTCTCTACCTATCAATGATCTACCTATCCATTTATTATGTCACCTCATCGTTTCAACACAATTAATTATTTTGAGGAAAGTTAATGGATTTGACTACACCAGTGCAGTGCCCCGAAAGACACTGGGTGGACTATGTTCCACTAACTACCAAATGTTAAAAGAGGGAATAAAGAGGGAGAGAAACAAAGGAATAAGAGACAGAAAGGGGAAAAGAGAGGGGGAAGGGAAGAAGGAAAAAGAGGAATCCAGAAGTAAGTAAAAAATTATCTATGTACTTTTAAAAGTACAGTTACATTTTATTTCTTAGAAATGTCCAAGACTTAGGTTTAAATCTCAAAGTTGCTGGTTCTGTATTGGATCTTATAATATTACAAGGCAAAGTTTTATCTTGCAAACACTGAAAACTATTTTAGCTAATTAATTATGCACATGCACTACTTATTCTTGGAATAAATAGCACAATAATTCTATCTAGGGCTGGTCAGAGTTAATAGCATTTTAAAAAGGGATTTCATCAATGACCTGTCCATGAGGTCTTCTCTGCGATACAGCTGCAGAAATATCCAGCGTAGCCTTTACACCTAGCTGCAAGTTTATTCAGTTTTTAATTTTTCCTTTGATATTTACTGACTTGCAACTTGTTGCCAGAGGTCTCGTTTTGGTTCTATTATTTTTTGTCATAGGACTTTATTTGTCCTATTACAAAAACAAACAAACAACAACAACAACAAAAAACTATTCGCCAGGAAAATTGAAAATTTATGGAAGAGCCAGAATGACATAGGGGGAACTGGAAATCTTCTTCCTTCTTGGTCAACTGTCTTTTAAAGCCTTTATGTGGAGCCTTTAGGCTCCATTAACAATCAAAACAACACATTCATTCTCAGTGATATTTGCTAAGCATGCCAGTAATTTTTGTTGTTGTGCAATCTCCAGGCTAACACTTATCTACTAGGCCTGAAATGTGTTTGGAGAAATGAGCAAATATGTGTTGCTAAAATCAGAAAAAGGAATTGGCCACGCTCTCTGTAAACGTTCTTTTCCAACCTCAGCCTGCTGTTTCTTTTCATTGCTGTCTGGCTGTTCCTGGGCTGAATTTTATTTCATTTTGAAACCACATAGTAGGAATAAATGGAAATAAAATATCACTCCCCAAGGATGAACTAGTTTATCGAAAATTATTTTTTGTTTTAGATTTCTACCTCCAAGAAAAACTATAAAGTGATGTGGAAATCCTTCCCATAAATCCTTCAATCATTACTACTTACAAGAAGATAAATGTTAACATTCAGCCTAAGGCAAAAATCAGGAAATAGGTGATGTTAGAGGTTTTTTTCATTGCTCCTTTTTTTCTGCAGATATAGCTGGTGTCTAAGGCTGGGCTCTAGCTGCTACCCAGGAGTCATCCTTTGGCCTTTAGCAAATGTGTTGCCCATACCTTCCTTCCTTTCTTTTTTTTTTTTTCCTGAGACTGAGTCTCACTGTCACTCTGGGTAGAGTGCTGTGGTGTCATAGCTCACAGCAACCTCAAACTCTAGGGTTCAAGCAATCCTCTTGCCTCAGCCTCCCAAATACCAGGAACTTACAGGTGCCCACCACAATGCCTGGCTATTTTTTCTATTTTTGGTAGAGATGGGGTCTTGCTCTTCCTCAGACTGGTCTCAAACTCCCAAGCTCAAATAATCACTTGTCTCAGACTCCCAAAGTGCTAGGATTACAGGCGGGAGCCACCGCACTTGGCCTATATTGCATAAGCCTTTAAATTTAGAGAATCTAAAGCTCCTAAGCCTCAGAGACCAGTAGACTAGGACACGGACAGAGTGGTACCAGCACCCTGTGCTCTTAATTCTGTGTGTAGGGAGCTGAGTTAGTACCCTGGCTTTCCTAAGCTGAGTGACAGACTTTTGCAATCTTTCCAAAGAAGATGACCACATAGAAATTCTATTTGAGGGCGGCACCTGTGGCTCAAGGAGTAGGGCGCCGGTCCCATATGCCGGAGGTGGAGGGTTCAAACCCAGCCCCGGCCAAAAACCACAAAAAAACAAACAAACAAACAAAAAAATTCTATTTGAAAATAATTTCCTGCTATTCAACCTTTCATCGTTTCATTAATAAACTTATAATGGGGAAATAGGATGGCTGGTATGACGTTTTCAAAGGGGCATACCAGAACCCTAAGGGGCATACTGGGCCCCCACGCAGCATTTGACAGTCGGGGTCCCAATAACACAATCTATGTTCCATGTATTTTAGGAAGAATGTAGCCACTGGATTGCATGACAGGTTGTGCACTGGGGAACTATAGGTCCAGAGAAAACAATGGTAGGAAAAGTTTTCAGGGAGGAGCTTGGATTTGAAGTGGTCTCCTTACAATATTTTTTTTTAAATTTTTTTATTAAATCATAACTGTATACAATGATATGATTATGGGGCATCATACACTCACTTTATAAACCATTTGACACATTTTTATCACAGTGGTTAACATAGCCTTTCCGGCGTTATCTCAGTTACTGTGCCAAAACATTTATATTCTACATTTACCAAGTTTCGCAAATACCCCTGTAATATGCACCACAGGTGTGATCCCATCGATTCCCCTCCCTCTACCCACCCCCCCCTTTCCCACTTCCCCCTATTGTTAAGTTGTAGCTGGGTTATAGCTTTCATGTGAGAGTCCCAAATTAGTTTCATAGTAGGGCTGTGTACATTGGGTATTTTTTCTTCCATTCTTGGGATACTTTACTAAGAAGAATATGTTCCAGCTCCATCCATGTAAACATGAAAGAGGTAAAGTCTCCATCTTTCTTTAAGGCTGCATAGTATTCCATGGTATACATATACCACAACTTATTAATCCATTCGTGGATCGATGGGCACTTCGGCTTTTTCCATGACTTAGCAATTATGAATTGGGCTGCAATAAACATTCTGGTACAAATATCTTTGTTATGTTGTGATTTTTGGTCTTCTGGGTATATGCCCAGCAGAGGAATTACAGGATTGAATGGCAGATCTATTTTTAGATCTCTGAGTGTTCTCCATATATCTTTCCAAAAGGAATGTATTAATTTGCATTCCCACCAGCAGTGCAGAAGTGTTCCCTTTTCTCCACATCCACGCCAACATCTCTGGTCTTGAGATTTTGTGATATAGGCTAGTCTCATTGGAGTTAGATGATATCTCAAAGTAGTTTTGATTTGCATTTCTCTGATGATTAAAGATGATGAGCATTTTTTCATATGTCTGAAGGCCGTGCGCCTGTCTTCTTCAGAGAAGTTTCTCTTCAAATCCCTTGCCCAGCCTGCGATGGGATCCCTTGTTTTTTTCTTGCTGATGCGTTTGAGTTCTCTGTGGATTCTGGTTATTAAACCTTTGTCAGAGTTATACCCTGCAAATATCTTGTCCCATTCTGAGGGCTGTCTGCTTGCTCTGCTTACTGTGTTCTTAGCTGTGCAGAAGCTTTTTAGTTTGATCAAGTCCCAGTAGTGTATTTTTGAAGCTGCTTCAATTGCCCGGGGGGTTCTCCTCATGAAATACTCACCCAGACCAATTTCTTCAAGGGTTTTCCCTGCATTCTCCTCTAGTATTTTTATAGTTTCATGTCTTAAGTTTAAATCTTTAATCCAATGAGAGTCTATCTTAGTTAATGGTGAAAGGTGTGGGTCCAATTTCAGTCTTCTGCAGGTTGCCAGCCAGTTCACCCAGCACCATTTGTTAAATAGGGAATCTTTTCCCCACTGAATGTTTTTAATTGGCTTGTCAAAAATCAAATAGCGGTAAGTAGCTGGATTCATCTCTTGGTTCTCTATTCTATTCCAGATATCTACTTCTCTGTTTTTGTGCCAATACCATGCTGTTTTGATCACTATCGATTTGTAGTAAAGTCTGAGGTCTGGTAGTGTGATTCCTCCTGTTTTGTTTTTATTTCTGAGTAATGTCTTGGCTATTCGAGGTTTTTTCTGATTCCATATAAAACGAAGTAATGTTTTTTCAAGATCTTTAAAATATGACAGTGGAGCTTTAATAGGGAGTGCGTTGAAATTATATATTGCTTTGGGTAGTATGGACATTTTGATAATGTTGATTCTTCCTAGCCATGAGCATGGTATGTTTTTCCATTTGTTAACATTTTCAGCTATTTCTTTTCTTAGAGTTTCATAGTTCTCTTTATAGAGATCTTTCACGTCTTTTGTTAGGTAAATTCCCAAATATTTCATCTTCTTTGGCACTACTGTGAATGGGATAGAGTCCTTAACTGCTTTTTCAATTTGACTGTTGTTGGTGTATATAAAGGCTACCGATTTATGAATGTTGATTTTGTAACCTGAGATGCTGCTGTATTCCTTGATCACTTCTAGGAGTTTTGTAGTAGAGTCCCTAGTGTTTTCCAGATACACAATCATATCATCTGCGAAGAGCGAGAGTTTGATCTCTTCTGACCCTATATGGATACCCTTGATCGCCTTTTCTTCCCTAATTGCGGTGGCTAAAACTTCCATTACAATGTTGAAAAGCAATGGAGACAATGGGCAGCCTTGTCTGGTTCCTGATCTGAGTGGAAATGATTCCAATTTAACTCCATTCAATATGATATTGGCTGTGGGTTTGCTGTAGATAGCCTCTATCAGTTTAAGAAAAGTCCCTTCTAGACCAATTTTCTTGAGTGTTCTGATCATGAAGGGATGCTGGATATTATCAAAAGCTTTTTCTGCATCAATTGAGAGAATCATATGGTCTTTGTTTTTTAATTTGTTTATGTGCTGAATTACATTTATAGATTTACGTATATTGAACCAGCCTTGAGACCCTGGGATAAAACCAACTTGGTCATGATGTATAATTTGTTTGATGTGTTGCTGGATTCTGTTTGTTAGGATCTTGTTGAATATTTTTGCATCTATATTCATTAGTGATATTGGTCTATAATTTTCTTTTCTTGTTGGGTCTTTTCCTGGTTTGGGGATCAGGGTGATATTTGCTTCATAGAACGTGTTGGGTAGTCTTCCTTCTTTTTCTACATTTTGGAACAGGTTGAGTAATATAGGTACTAATTCCTCTTTAAAGGTTTGGTAGAATTCTGACGTGAAACCATCTGGTCCCGGGCTTTTCTTTTTAGGGAGGTTTTGTATAGTTGATGCTATTTCTGAACTTGATATGGGTCTGTTCAACATTTCCACTTGATTCTGGTTAAGTCTTGGAAGGTGGCGTGCTTCCAAGTATCGGTCTATTTCCTTCAGATTTTCATATTTCTGAGAATAAAGTTTCTTGTAATATTCATTAAGGATTTTTTGGATTTCTGATGAGTCTGTGGTTATTTTGTCTTTGTTGTTTCTGATTGATGATATTAGAGATTTTACTCTTTTTTTCCTGATTAGGTTGGCCAGAGGTTTATCTATTTTATTGACCTTTTCAAAAAACCAGCTTTTTGATTTATTGATCTGTTGTATTATTCTTTTGTTTTCAATTTCATTTAATTCTGCTCTAATTTTGGTTATTTCTTTTCTTCTACTGGGTTTGGGGTTGGAATGTTCTTCCTTTTCCAGTTGCGTGAGATGTCCCATTAAGTTGTTAACTTCCTCTCTTTCCGTTCTCTTGAGGAAGGCTTGCAGTGCTATAAATTTCCCTCTTAGAACTGCCTTTGCATTGTCCCAGAGGTTCTGATAGCTTGTGTCTTCATTGTCATTTTGTTCCAAAAAATTGGTGATTTCTTTCTTAATCTCATCTCTGACCCAGCTATCATTCAGCATAAGGTTATTTAACTTCCATGTTTTTGTATGGGTATGCAGATTCCTGTTGTTACTCAATTCAAGTTTTATTCCATGATGGTCCGAGAAGATGCATGGAATAATTTCTATTCCTTTAAATTTACTGAGGTTAGACTTGTGACCTAAAATGTGATCAATTTTGGAGTAAGTTCCGTGGGCTGATGAGAAGTATGTGTATTCAGTTTTGTTGGGATGAAATGTTCTGTAGATGTCTGCTAAATCTAAATATTGGATGGTTAGGTTTAAATCTAAGATTTCTTTGCTCAGCTTCTTTCTGGAGGATCGATCCAACACTGCCAAGGGAGTGTTGAAATCTCCAACGATTATGGAGCTGGAGGAAATCAAGTTACTCATGTCTGTTAGAGTTTCTCTTATAAATTGAGGTGCATTCTGGTTGGGTGCATAGATATTAATAATTGAGATCTCGTCATATTGAGTATTACCCTTAACAAATATGAAGTGACCATTCTTGTCCTTCCTTACTTTGGATGGTTTAAAGCCTACTGTATCTGCAAATAAAATTGCAACACCTGCTTTTTTCTGATTACCATTTGCCTGAAATATGGATGACCATCCTTTCACCCTGAGTCTGTATTTGTCTTTTAAGTTGAGATGTGACTCTTGTATGCAACAAATATCTGGCTTAAGTTTTTGTATCCAGTCAGCTAACCTATGCCTCTTTAGAGGACAGTTTAAGCCATTCACATTGATGGAGAGTAAGGATAAGTCTGGTGGAATTTTGGGTATCGAGTTTTTCAAAGGTCCAGTGGACATTTTTAATCCTTTCGCCAGTGTGGAAGTTGGAGTTTGATCCGAAGTTTCTGAGTGAGTTTACTTTTGTGGTATAGGATTGGGTTGGTCATTGTGGAGGATAGGTCTGAGAACATCCTGAAGAGCTGGTTTACTTATGGCAAATTTTTTCAACATATGAAAGTCATTGAAGTATTTAATTTCTCCATCATAGATGAAACTCAGTTTAGCTGGATACAAAATCCTGGGTTGAAAGTTTTTTTGCTTTAGGAGATTAAAAGTTGATGACCAGCCTCTTCTTGCTTGAAAAGTTTCAGCAGAGAGATCTGCAGTTATTCTAATATTCTTACCTTTGTACGTTATAGTTTTCTTTCGCCGGGCTGCTTTGAGAATCTTCTCTTTCATGTTAACTTTAGTGAAGCTAATTATGATATGTCTGGGAGATGGCTTATTGGGGTTGAATCGTGCTGGGGTTCTGAAGCTGTCTGCTATCTGAATTTCAGATTCTCTAGGCATGTCTGGAAAATTTTCTTTCATAATTTCATGTAGAAGGGCCTCTGTGCCCTTGGCTGCCACTTCGTCATTCTCCGAAATTCCTATAACCCTTATGTTATTTTTTTTCGAATTATCTGAGAGCTCTCTGAGTGAGTGATCCGTTTTAGCTCTCCATTTCTCTTCCTGTTTGAGAGATTGGGAGCGTTCGAAGACTTTATCTTCAATGTCAGAAATCCTTTCTTCTGCTTGCTCCATTCTGTTACTGAGGGATTCTACTGTATTTTTCATATCTTTGAGGGCTGTAAGTTCTTGTTTCAGTGTGTCTAAGTCTTTGGTGGTTTTGTCTTTAAATTCGTTAAATTCTTGAGACAGTTTTTGAATTTCTCCTCGAATTCCTAATTCCATTTTATTAATCTTGTCTGCAAACCAAATTCTGAATTCGACTTCTGACATCTCAGCCAGTTGTTTATGAATGGGATCTTCAATCACATCTGCCGTATCTTTTCTTGGGGGGGTTGATCTATTCTGGTTATTCATGTTACCAGAGTTTTTCCGCTGATTCCGCCCCATGGTTTACTCCCTTTGGTTTTTCCCCTGGGGTTTTATCGAGGGCCCGTACAGTGTTGTGGCCTGAGAAACTGGGGCCCTGTCTGGTGTGGTGGAGCAAAGTGGTTCTGTCTTGTTTTCAGCTGGTTTCTGTTTGATCCTATTGCAACTTCTACTCTGGCTTGAAGTCTCAGCTGTGTGGAAAAATCAGCAATTAAGTCACCCTGCCTGCCCACCTCTGGCCCCAGTTGGAAAAGGAGAATCAACCTTCCTACAATCGCACACCCAGGGCACCACCTGAAAAGTCTTCAGTCTATTAGCCCAGTTCAAAAGGTCCGAATCAACTGTCTCAATCGGCACTTGTCTCAGGTGGAAGGGTTCAAGAGGTCTCTGGGAACTGGATCACAGGGGCCTGGTGACTCCTCTGAGACAGCTCACCCCAGTGCAGCGTGGAGTCAGGAGGAGCCACCCCGGAAACAGAGCAGTCTGTGAAGGTTGACGTCTCCTTCCCCACTTTGCCCCTCCGTCGGACCCAGTCACTGGTATCTCTGCAGATGGCTAACCCAGTTGCCTGCAGTGAACAGACACTCCAGGGGTTTGCACCTGCCTGAATCGCGAGGAAGTCTGCCAGGCCCCCGCAGACTGCCGCTATCTAGCAGGAGGAGATGGGGCCTGACATCTTTGAGTGTTTGATGCAGGTGATGGGAAGGAGGTGTTCACTCAGGCTTAGCCCCGTCCCTGATGGATGCTGCTAACAGAACAGAACAGAACAGACAACTTTGTGAGGTTCTGTCTCTGTTCCTGTCGTCACCTACAGGAGACGGGCTGTTTTGAGTTCAAACGTCTTTGCTGCTGGAGAATTGCGTCTGAACACCTCTCTGGGTCGGCCCCGCCCTGGAGGCTTCCGGGTTTGTGAGCCGTGTCGCCGGTGGCCTCCTCTGGTTGCCCAGGGAGACAGGGGGTGTGGCCTCAGAATATCCAGAAGTGAGCGTTCTGCCATTAAAGAAAAAACGGCTGTTGATCTACCTCCAGGGAACTGCTGCTCTGGTGTGGGCACTCAGGCGACCCTTTTCTCCTCTGTCCCGCACCCCAGAGTCAGCACTGAGCGGCCGCAGTTTGTGCTGGGTCCACACCCCTTAAGAGATCCCCCAAGAATCAGAACTCTTGGGGGATGGGCCCCCAGACCCCGATTGGGAGTGGGGCGGGGGGAAGCTAGAGTTTCATTCAGTTTCACGCAATACTATGGTCCGGGGAGGGCTCCTGCACTGCACCGCAGGGAAGTGCCGCCAAGGCTTGATTTCCCCTCAGCGGAGTGCCCTCTCCTCGCTCACGTGTCCCAGAGTCAGCGCTGACCTGACACAGCTCAGGCACTGTGCACTCCCCTCGAGAAATCACCCAAGGAGCCGAACTCCTGGGGGATAGTCCCTCAGACCCCGAGTGAGAGTAGGGGTTCTCAGCTCTCAGCGGGGAGGCCAGAGTCTGATTCAGTCTTGGGCCCCGTATGCCTGGGGAGGGTTGGTGCACTGCACTGCAGGGAAGTGCGCGAGGCGTGACTCCCCCTCAGCCCGGTGCCCTCTCCTCAGTCGCGCGCCTCAGAGTCAATGCTGACCAGTCGCAACTCGGGGACTGTCCACTCCCCTTGAGAAATCACCCAAGGATTCGAACTCCTGGGGGATAGGCCCTCAGACCCCGAGTGAGAGTAGGGGCTCTCAGCTCTCAGCGGGGAGGCCAGAGTCTTATTCAGTCTTGTGCCCGGGGAGGGTTGGTGCACTGCACCGCAGGGAAGTGCCGCGAGGCGTGACTCCCCCTCAGCCCGGTGCCCTCTCCTCACTTGGCGCGCCTCAGAGTCAGTGCTGACCAGTCGCAACTCGGGGACTGTCCACTCCCCTTGAGAAATCACCCAAGGATCCGAAGTCCTGGGGGACAGGCCTCCAGACCTCAGTGGGCGGGAGGGGAGCGCCGGGGATTCAGGGTTGCCGGCAAAGGATTCCCAAAGTTTTATTCAGCCCTATGTCCGGCAGGAGAATGCCACGGCACCCCAGTAGGGGAGGTAGGTCCAGTTTTTAGAAGGTCTCTCCCGTGGAGTGTAGTGGGAGGGCCTTTAATTTATGCCCGCTTGTTAAATTGTGGGGCTCCAGAGCCGGTCTCATGGGGGAGGGGGACTCCCGTCCGCTTGGTGGTGGATTTTGTACCTTTTGTTTGCGTCCTTGTGATCACAACTTGCCTCAGCGGTGTTGATGTGCGTTCTTCAGCCTTCTCTCTTGGTGAGGCTCAAGTCCACTAGGATACTTACTAAATTCCTGTCCCTTAACTCTCCTTCTGGACGGGAGCCTTTGTTGAAAGCTGGCTTCAGTTCGCCATCTTGTCTCCCCTCCCCGAGGGGACTCTCCTTACAATATTTTTATGTGAATGGACTATTGGTGCTATTGAAGACAGGGAAAATTAGTAGTGTTGAATGGAAATGATAACTTTAGACTTTGAGCTATTACTTTAGGGGATTGGTAAGATTCTTTTTAAAAGTAAAACCAAGTAATGTCACTGGAAATATGCAATAATAATATGGAGTCTCATAATTCTGAATGATAATAGTTCAGTAAAACAATTCAATAAACTCTAGGAAGCTCAACTATCAGATTTGGGTCAAATAAAATGTCTCAGTATGTTGAATATTAGATTTAGATAAAAGTTACCAAACTGTAATATAAGAACTCACAACCAATACGTACCCTCATGGGTACAACCACCTGCAGAAAACCGTGGACTGTCCTTCCTTCCCACTTTCACAAAATCATGTAATTTCCTCTTGTTGGAAAATTCTAACATTAAGGAAAAGAAAATTATGAGAAATATATAAATATAGAAAGATTACGCCCATTGTGTTTCCAGTAAGAACCTTTCTCCTTAGGGTACTAAGACCTCCAAACCACTTATAGGCCAGAGTTGTAGTTCTTTAAGAAGTATAAGAATAAGAAAAAAAAAATCTCCTATATATTTTTTTTTTTATTGTTGGCGATTCATTGAGGGTACAATAAGCCAGGTTACACTGACTGCATTTGTTAGGTAAAGTCCCTCTTGCAATCATGTCTTGCCCCCAGAAGCTGTGGCACACACCAAGGCCCCACCCCCCTCCCTCCTTCCCTCTCTCTGCTTTTCCTTCCCCCCCATGACCTTAATTGTCATTAATTGTCCTCATATCAAAATTGAGTACATAAAGCATCACAAGAATGGAGAAGCAAAAATCTCCTATTTTTGTTACTTAGATCCTACATCTATGAAGTCTAGCTATGAGAGCTAGAGAAGTACATTGGCTATACAAGATCCAGGACTAAGCTTCCACCTACACGGAACTTGGGAACTATAAAATGTTTTCAGTTTTCATAAGCCCTTGCACCATTCTATCAGCCCAGAAGCCCATTCCACTCTCCAATCAGGCAGGGGATGGTATATGTGATACAACCATGAATTCTATGGGTGAAGGTCTAGTGTCACATTTCATTTGTTCTAAAACAATTTTCTTGTTCAGAAAAAATACTGTGGAAAATTGTCTAACAGTGATGAAGAAATCTCCAAAATCATGAATAGAGTTTTGGAAAAGTTATTGCTGGCAGTGAGGACAGTCTATTTCCAGAAGAAGCATCTATTCCAAGAAGCACAAATTGCTTTCCCTTCTGTGCAGGGTAGGTCGATGTAATCAAGCTATGATGATGATTTTTATATGTCAACTTGACTAGATCGGGAGACCCATAGCCCTGGTGAAACATTCCTTTTGGGAGTATCTAGGAGGGTCCTTCTAGAAGACATTTGAATTTGTTTTGGAGGACTGAGGAAAGCAGAGTGCTCTGCCCAGTGGGAGGGCATTATCCAATTCACGGAGGACCTGAGTAGAAGAAAACAGGTGTTGGAAAATTGAAATTTCTCTCACTGCTTGACCACTAGAGCTGACACTGGGGTCCGCTCTTGCCATTGCACTGTAACTTACACCATTGGTACTCCTATTTCTCAGGTCTTTGGACTCACACTTGAATTTCCACCCCCAGCTTTCCTTTCTCTTATGCTTCTGCTTACATAAGGTAGGTTGTGGGACTTTTCAGTCTCCATAATTCTGGGCGAGCCAGCTCCTTACAATAAATCTCATTTTATGAAAGTCACCACACATAGGAAAAATGGGAAATTATAACTAAATTTTCCTTTATTTTTAAAAATATTCATTGTAAAAGTTTATAAAATGTTCAATATTCTCTATGTGTTGGCTGCCTTCTTGTAAAATTTTGTAACAAATACTTTGTAAATAAAGGCACATTTACATACAAGTTCCCATTTTTTCTGTGTATGATAGGACTTTTAGGACACCCTATAGATCCATGTATCCTGTTGTTCCAATTTTCTGGTGAAATCCAGTATAACAGCCTATTATG
The DNA here is from genome assembly GCF_027406575.1 of Nycticebus coucang. NCBI lineage: Eukaryota > Metazoa > Chordata > Mammalia > Primates > Lorisidae > Nycticebus > Nycticebus coucang. The sequence goes on along the minus strand of NC_069790.1, from coordinate 115,987,853 downwards.
TAGAACCATCTACATAAGCCTCTGAGATGACTTGCCAGAGGAAACTCTTCATAATCCTCTAAATACAGGTTTGTGGAGAAAAGCAGTGGTTTAAAAGTAGATGCATGGATGATTTCCTGAATGTGACTCCTAAGTAAGGCAGCAAAAGCCAACGTAGATGAATAAGATTTCATTAAACTGAAAAGCCTCCGAACAACAGAGGAAACGGCAAGAGAAGAAACAACCTACAAGAACCAAAGAACAAATATCTCAATTTTAAAAAATGGGCGAAGAACCTGACTAAATACTTACCAAAAGAAGATGGACCAATGGCCAAAGGGTATTTGAAAAACATTCTCAACATCATTAATCATTAGGGAAATGCAAATTAAAACCACAATGCATGATAATCTCAAACCTGCTAGAATGACTGTTTTCGAAATGATAAAAGATTGTAAGTGTCAACACAGATGTGGAGAAAAGGGGATTCTTTTGTAGGTAGAGTGTTGATGGGAATGCAAATTAGCACAGCCATTTTGGAAAGACTGTAAAGGTTCCTCAAAAATCTAAAACCAGAAATACTATCAATCCCATTTCTGGCAATATATATCCAAAGAAAATAAGTATTTTGAAACTACACCCCTAAGTTCATTGCCACATTATTCACAATATTTGAGATACAGAAACAAGAATTCATTAGTGAACAAATGAATAGAGTAAAATTGGTATATATACACACAATAGAATACTGGTTAGCCTTAAAAAAGAAGCAAACTCTCTCACTTGCAAAAACATGGATAAATCTAGAGGACATTATGCTAAGTGAAATAAGCTAGGTACATAAAGACAAATACTGCATGATCTCACTTGTACATGGGATTTGAAACAGTCAAGTTTATAGCAATACAAAGTAGGGTTTTGGTTACCAAGGTGAGGGGTTAAGGAATGGACAGGAAAAGATGTTAGTCAATAGGCACAAGGCTTTAGTTAGACAGGAGAAATATGTTCTAGTGATCAATTGCATAGCATTTTGGCTGTAGTTTAATTTATTATATACAGGAGAACTTCAAATTGCTAGAAGAGTAAATTTTACAAGTTCTCATCACAAAGGAATGGTAAGTATGAGGTAATGGATATGTTAATTAGCCTGATGCAATCGTCCCACAATGTATCCATGGATCATAGCACTCCCTGTACCCTATAAATATGTATAATGATTTGTCATCTAAAAAGAAAATTAAAAAGTAAATTAAATTATGGTCATGGGAGAGTCTGAGCCTCCTGTTCATATAATTTTATTTTATTTTTCAGGACTTCTTCAAGCCCCTTATTTTTAAAATATATATGCATGTGTGCGCACTACTTTTGGATGGAATGCTATTGCAAATGTTAAAATTTATAGCTTCTGTGGTCAGATAACACCCAATCATGATAGGCAGCTCAGATTTTCATGAAATCTTAGTGACCCCAATAAAAATTTCTCTGGCTTCATAGGACCTAATATCAAGGCCCCCAAATTATTTTGCTCCTATTGTTGTTATTCAGACAAAGAAGCATTATCTTCAGAATGTGGAATAGCTTGCTTCAAAATTACAAGAATATGTGCTTAGTTTTCCTAAGGGGAAGCCTTTTCTATGAAATACCCTACTGCCACAGACCCTCCTAGTACCACTAAATCTCCTGTTGCATATGGTGCAGTGGAAATGTAACTTGCTTCAGAATTCTAGAACCTTCCAGCATTCTGGTCCTACTCAAAATAGTCAGCTTCAGGGTTACTTGGTAAAAATGTTGCCATAGCTGGGCTAAAAGTGTGATTTGTTTCCTCAAGACTCCAGAGAGCCTGAAAAAGCAGGCTCTCTGGGGCTATTTTCTTAGCAGTAGGTAATTTCAGATATAGCCTCTTTCCTTTTTCCTTGGAACAGATGTGTTTTCATGGCTCAGCGGAAAGAAAACCTTGAAACTTAAACAAAAGGTGAGAACTTGAATTTTCACTGGGCTTTATTTCACGTGTCAGGCAGTAAAGTATCATACCAGGGCTTCTGGGACATTCAGTACATCCTGCTGACAAAGTCCAATCAGAACTTGGTCCCATTAATACAGCAAAGTAGAATGATGTCTTATGGAAAGATTATGCAGATTCCTATAGACTACATTTAGAGAGAGACCAGGAGAAGTGATCCATCCTTGAGGAAAGTGAACCATCTTTTTCCGGGCCAAGTGAAATTAAATGGGTCTGGTTAGCCTGTATTTATGAGTACAGTTAACTATCAGGTACCAAAGGGCTATGTTTATATCCTCTAGAAGGGACCACGTCAGGGACAGGTGACTGGAGTCTCCAACAAAATAAATTTACGAAAATACACTGGTAATCTTAAAATCCATCCTAGATACCTTATCTTTAGTCTGGGTTATTTACTATGTTTTAGTCTGTCATAAAATCTTAGTTTATAGTCTTGTTACTTTCTCCATCCTACCGGTTATCTTACCAGACTATAAATTTCTTATATAATAACAGATGTCATATCTGTACTTTTCTATGTTACTGAAACATACTATGCACTTAATAACCATTTATAAATTTTAATTTCACTAAAAACTGGTTCTTATGTTTTATAAGCAAAAATTTCTATTTTAAAATATCTATTTTAGTTCCTTGGTAAATGAAATGGTTAAGTAAAATGTTTTCCAAAATATCTCCAATATATATCAGTGTCTAAGCTATTTATGACTTTTATTATTTCTATGATTTCATAGTATTAATATATATGACATTGAAACAAAATAATGTTTCCTTAATTATGCTTGCTTTTGGATTTTTCAAATAATTGATCAAATGTAGAAAATCTACTGTTTAAGATAAAGCTCTGTTAGATTCACTAAAGCAACATAAAATGTACATTCTCAAACAGGTTAGAGAACTGAAGGAAAAAAATCTTTAGAAGTCCTTAGAAACCTCTCAAGCGCTCAAGAATGAGTGATGCACTATTGTTCCTATAATTTTTCTTTTATTGTAGATATATGTAGGCCATTATGCCTTTTCAAAGGATTTAATTTATATCCAGGTAGCATTTTTCTTGTTAGTAAGATCACAATATATACACAAGATATTCATGACATTTTTTTACCTGTTGCTTTTTATTAATTTTATTGGGTTTAGGACATACAATTTGAATTCTGCTACATGTTTTTATTGGATAGTGATAGAGACTTAGTTTTTGATGTACTCACCATTGAGTGGTATACATTCTAGCACATAACTTTTTATCCCTCAACATCTTCCCCCTTGTGAGTCTCCAATGTCCATTATACCATTATGTCCTTGTGTAGCCATAGTTTACTTCCCACTTACAATTCAAAACATGTGGCATTTATTTTTCTATGGCTGAGCCATTTCACTTAGGACAATAGCCACCCGCTTAATTCAAGTTGCTGTGAAAGAATTACTTCATTCTTTGTTGTTGCTGAGCTGTACTCCGTGGTGCACACACACACATACACACACAATATTTTCTTTATCCCCTCATCAGTTGTCAAGCACTGAGGTTGATACTATATCATAAATTGTAATGTAAATAAATATATGAGTGCAGGTATCTTTTTGATATAATGATTTCTTTTCCTCTGGGTAAATGCTCAGTAACAGGATTGAAGGATTGAATGGTATACTTTTAGATCTTTGAAAATGCTCCATATTGATTTCCAAAGAGCATGGACTAATTTACATTTCCACCAAAGGGGTATAATCTTTCCTTTTACCACATCCATGTCAACACCTATTTTTTTTTTCACTTTTTAGTAATGGCCATTCTAATTGAAGTAAAATGACATCTTGTGGTCTTAATTTGTATTTCCCTGGTGATTAATGGTATTGAACTTTTTCATATTTTTTTTGCCATTTGTATATCTTCTTTTGATAAATATCTGTTCATTTCATTTGTCCACCATTTATTGGCTGGTTTGATCACGAAAAATTATTTCTCCAATATGTTAATGTAGTAAACATATATGTGTGTACACACACACACACACACACACACACACGAGAGGCCTTATAATTAAGTTCACAATCTCATCCTAAAAAAAGTTCTACATACGTCATTGCTGAATAATCACTATGGTCACCTTCAAAAAACTCCCCTTGGGAGCTATGCACCAATTTCACCATCTAATGAACCCTTCAAAGTAGTTTTGGAACCCTTTTTCTGGGAAGATCACCAGAGCTGTTGTTTGGGATCTGACAATTAAGTTCGTGAACATGCCATTGTGTGCTTATGTTGGCAAGACTGTACAAATAATTTGTAAGGTTTCATAACCTTGGTGTCTCAAAGCTGTGCCTGTGCCACTGTGTGGCAGGGTCTTGCTGAGTGGCATTCATTATTGTTGTTGCATGTTGCTGTGCACACAGTATAATTACAGCTCTTATGGCCATTCCAGAAGATGACTTCCAAAATTGCTTTGAAGAGGGGACTAGAGGACTATGTCAATGGTGAGTGCAATGATATTCAGAAATGAGGTAGGTAGCACTTTTTCTAAGATGAGTTCGTGAACTTAATTGTCAGCCTTTCGTATACACACGAACATGCACACATAAGGTTTATTTGATAAGTTAACAAATACATTTGAGAAACATTAGGTTAAAATAACTTTAAGGAATTTTGCACAACCTGAGATACTGAGGCTGACTTCTGTTTTATTGACTGTATTATCTGATTATTCTGCCTTTCATGTTTAGATGTACAACTGACTTGAAATTGCGTGTCACTTTTACGTATAAGTTCTATTTTCCCCAAACTTTTGTCCTCAGTTATGATGTGCTAAATTTATTAACAAAAGTCAAGTGTTCATATGTGTTATGCTCTGTTTTTAGGGTCTTTATCATATTCCTTTTGTCTTGTTTTTGTACTACGACCACATTACCTTAATTACTGTGCCTTTATTATGAATAGGTCAAGTTGTCTCACCTTAAAGACTGCTGGACTATTGTTGGTCACTTGCATTTCCACTTAACATTTAAAATAGCCTTATCAAATTTTTTTTTTAAACTATTAACTTTCTTTTTTTATTTTTTTGGTTTTTGGCCAGGGCTAGGTTTGAACCCGCCACCTCCGGCATATGGGACCAGCACCCTACTCCTTGAGCCACAGGCACCACCCTAAAATAGCCTTATCAACTTTTTAAACACCGAATATACAGACATATATTGTTGAGTCAATTTTTATTGGCTTTGTATGTATTTTGTTAAATAGTTTGAGAAGAATTGCCACTTTTAAATTATTATCTTCTAATGTGTGATTGTGACTTTTTACCATTTACTTGGTTCTTCTTTAAGTTATCTCAGTTTGTTTTATAATATTCTATAAAGATATATTATACAAATTTAGCATTTCTAGATATTCAGTATACCTAGTACTGTGGCTATTCTAAACTTTCACAACTTGAATTTCTTAACGTGATGGTGGTATGCAGAAATTTAACTGGTTATTTTTATATTATCGTCACATCAGCAACTTGGTGAGAGTCAATGATTTATTCCTGTTATCTTTCCTTTAAACATATCCTTTCATATTATTTTCATGCGCAGTCATATAGTTAGCGTGGCAAATGAATTCCTTCTGGATTTACTTTATCTGGGTCCTGACTCTTTTTTTCTTGGTTAACATTTTTATTTTTCTTATAAACATAATCATTTCAATAAAAAAGTACATGAAAATATCACTTTACATAGCATACATATACGGTATATTATCTAATAAATGATACATTTCTGTGGACTAAATGTTTTATCTCTCCTCAAAATTTATTTGATAAAGTATAGTCCCTAATGTGATAAGGTTTGGAAGTAGGAATTATGGAGGTGGTTAGGCCGTGGATGGGACTTGTGCCCTCTTAGGAAAAGGCCAGAGAGTAGCTTGCTCTCTTTCAGCCATACGAAGATACAAGAAAAAGTTGACAGCCTGCAACCTGGAAGTGGGATCTCAGCAGAACCTGACCATTCTGGTAACTTCATCCTAGACTTCCAGCCTCCAGAACTGTGCAAATTAAATTTCCGTTGTTTATTAGCCATAAGAGGTTTTACAATTAAGTTCACAAACTCATTCTAAATAAAAGTTCTGCATACCTCATTGCTGAATAATCACTGTGGTCATCTTAGAATTCTCCCCTTGGGAGGGTATGCACCAACTCTAGCTCCTAGTCCAAAGCAATTTTAACAAATAAACAATAGGGTTATGAACAGGTCCATTGCTACAGTAGACCCAACTGACTAAAACAAAATAGTATGTTAAATAATAAATATAGACCATATTATGTATTAAAATCTTGTAATAAATAATATTTCCTATCTGCAAACATAATGGTTCTTCCTTCATCTCTTTTGTATTTTGGCTGAATTGAAGTCTGCATTGCATGCTCCTCAAAATTCCAACATAATGCCATATTAAAGGTTTTCCTCTGACCGAGCTCTGGGGAAGGATTGAATTGATTTTTACAAGGAACCTGGAGACTTAAAGAATTCAAGGGACTTAGATTTCCATTTCTTCTCTATGACATACTAAGTTGAAGAACTCTGTCAGAGAAGACCAGAGTGCTTTTCATTCTGGCCCATCAGGAAAAAACAAGAACAACAAGGAGCAAACAGCCCCCCGCCACCCCACCACACACACAATGCAAGTGAACCGACCAGAAAGTCAATCCCTCTGAGAATGGAGAAATACAGCTCATTAACTGGGACTCAACAACCGGCTTTACCAAACCTTGGGAGAAGCCAGGGCCTGAGAGTGAGTGCGTTGAATCTGAAAGCCCTACCAGCCATGGGAATCAGCATGGTCCTCCACTTTGACAAAAATGGCAGGAATGTGAGACTCAGTTCAAAGAGTTATCAGGTTCCCAAAAATCAAAGTACATATGGGGTAATGTTGTAGTATAGAAGACATTCCCCCAGTGAATTATAAACTCTTGAAATGACCTGTGTCCTTAAATAGGGTTAGGATAAGAGCTTTTTAAGAGAATAGCATTTTTTTAGTGTAATGAGTTTAAAACAACTGTTGTAAGACTTCTAATAACTAAGACTATATATAATACTTTTTTGAATATTAATAACATAATAAATTGCTACTAGTGTTTAATTCCATGCAAAAGGTTTCCATCTTTTTTTGGTGTTACCTTCTATTTATTGTTGAAACAACTCTAATAATCATTTCACGAATTGGTACATCTTGTATTCCTACTAATATCTATCTTCTCTGCCTCTATATTATAAGCTTTGCATTTGTAAATTTATGATAGCCAGCCCTGATTGTATTTTATTCTTATGATAACAACTGCAGTTTAAATTTGTATTAAATGAATATGAAATGTAAATGTAATCAAATAAAGTTATAAAAATAATATTTACAATAAAGTAAAAATAACTGAAAATTACTGTATGAATATTGAGTACCCCTATAAAAAATAAGTTGCATAGATTAAAATTACATGTAATATAATCTCCCATTACTGAATTTTTTTCTAGTTTAACTTTTATAATAACTCTCCATTGAATATCTATGTAACTGTATACATGAAGAAAAATTTAGTTTCTAATATAAATTGCTAAAATAAAATTGCAAGTTCCACATTTATGGTTTTAATTATCATGATAAATAACTTCCAACTTCTTTATACCAATTTATGATTAAGAATATTAGTCTAGGTTTCACCCTCAACAGACACTATAGGAATTATAAATGATTAAAATAGGGATAGATCTGTAACTATAAAAAAGAACTGGTGGAGGATAAGCATATTGAGGGATTTCTATGGTTTTTTTTTTTTTTTTTTGTCAAATAAAAGCAGAGAAAGTCATACTGATAAATTTAAAGGACCATATAGCTGGTAAATCCCAGATTATGAAAGCTGAGACATGCAAAAGTGAGGAAGCCTGAACCGCAGAGCTGAAACTGAGAAAGCCTTTGCAGCTGGAATTAGCAGATACAATCATGGGATTTAAATGGGGGTGAAGTACAAGGAGATGTGTTTTTCTTTCCTATACAGAGAAAGTGAGAGAAAAAGATAAAGAAAGAGAACTGGATGGAATCATGAATTTATGTCAAAAGAACACTCTTGATAGAATTAATCTTGTTAGAATGCATGTTATTATTCCAGAGTAAATTGCTTCTAATTCCGAAACTGTGAGGCTTCTCATTTTAAAGACAGTTCTGCACTATTTCAGTATGAAATCCGTTTTCTGGTTAACAAGCCCTGCTCCTGTACTAGGCTATTAAATATCCAATTCAGGAAAGGATTCAAGTGGAAAATTTTAGACTGCATAGCCAACAACTGGGGAGACACCTAGAAAATAACTTTATTAATCTCATTTCATGTGTCTTCACTTTGAATGCAAAACAAACATCAGTAGAGTAAATCAGCAGCATGAAGGGTAAAAGCAAGTCAAATACACAAAGGTGAGCCCAAGAGGAAACAGATGATTCACAGAGAAGAGAATCTTAAAAAAATTAATGTCTTCAGAAGGCATCTGGTTATAAAAAAAAAAAAAAAAAGAGTCATCAACAGGACTGAATGAAAAATAACTCCTAGAATAGAATTTTTGAAAATTAAAAATAGGTTAACAAATCATAAATAAAAATCATAGGATTGGAAGATAAATTTAAGGTAGTATTTTGACATGGATGTATGAAAATATTAAAAAGAAATCTATAAAAGAAAGCACATTGTAGAAAATTATTAGTCCAGATTGCTCAGTATCTAATGAAAAAGAGTTTCAAAAGGGGAGCATTAATGAAAAAGAAACCAGGGAAAATTACTAGATAATATGAAACAACTTCACAGGGAAAAAAAGAGGGCTCACTGTTATTTAACAGGGATAACTGTGGGCTGAGCTCAATAGATAAATAATAATTCAAAGGCACCTCACTGATACCATTGACGAATTTCATAACACCAAGTATACAAAGAATATCCCCAAATTATCCAGAGAATACTAGGAAAAAAATATTAGGAATCAGTTAATATCATAATGACATCAAATACCTTTTAATCAGCAACTTTGATACTAAAAGAAATCATAACAGTTACTGCCAAATGATAAACCAATAATATTTTGAACTTAGAATTATATATCTGGCCAAATTATCAATCAATAGAAATAGAAAATGCAAAATGAAGACATTTTGACAAGCTCAGGAAATCAGAATACATACCTCTTACATACTGTTTTGGGGAATCGTATATTGGTATCTATTTTACATAAAACAAAATTAATATCCTGTAAAATATTAATGGAAGTGAAATAAAAGAAATTAATGGATTTAAGTAAGGAGTCCTAAGCAAATATCCTCAAATACCACCTTTCTAGACAGCCTAGTAATAATTAGGACAAAAATCCCTGCACTGTAAGAAAAATGTCTTAAAGAATGGATAGATCCTATTCCAAAGACAAACTGTTTTAGGAGCTGAAATGTGAGATAAATCTATCAAAGAAAGCATTTGTTTCTCCTTTCAGAAATGAAAAGAAGGAAATGAGAGATTCTAAGGAAAAAATAAATACAGAGGATAGCAAAAATGCATACACATTTTAAGAAAGGAATCAAACTGTACTGAAATTGTCATACGCAATGTAGGACACCAATTACCTGTTACCTTGCACACTGTATCTTGTATCTCTTGTAATTGCAGAAGTCAAATGTGCCTTGAGTATGACAATTTTAATGCAGTGTTTTTCCTGCCTATACATTTTTTAGAACCATCTGTATTTTCAAGAAATTAATATATAAATATAAAACGAATGGAAAGATTCGTGTTATGAAGCTAGTTATGGGGTACAAGAAAAGAGGATCTATTTGTCCCTGACGATATTTGGTGCTTCCCAGAGTAGCACAGGCATGCGACCCTTGACCAACATAAGACAAACTGCAATATCAGCCTCCTGCTTGGCTTTTCAGAGAAAAATATCTACAACAAACGGTGGTTTTCAATTCTTACAGTCATCCCAAAGACAAATCCAGAAGATTGTGGCTTTCAGATAAAAATGAAGAGCAAACAATTCAATCTTGAAACATTTAGAAAATACATAGAAATTAGCATATAGGTTGTAAAAAGAGTCAAGACAGCATCTAGATGTTTATTTGCTCATTTAAGTACTAGAATTTTGATGTATTCGGAATGGAACAAGAAGTAAACATTTTATCATATTGAGAGTTTCAAATAGGTACTCCAAATGTGGAAACAAACAACAAATTTAAGAAGAATATGAAAAGATTGGTGAGACTGGATATAAATATTAAATAATGCTAATTTTAAAAAATAATGGTAGGCTCAGCACCTGTGGCTCAAGCGGCTAAGGCATCAGCCACATACACCTGAGCTGGAGGGTTCGAATCCAGCCCAGGCTCGCCAAACAACAACGACAACTGCAAGTAAAAAATAGCCGGGTGTTGTGGCAGGCACCTGTAGTCCCAGCTACTTGGGAGGCTGAGGCAGGAGACTCTCTTGAGCCCAGGAGTTGAAGGTTGCTGTGAGCTGTGATGTCACAGCACTCTACCCAGGGAGACAGCTTGAAGCTCTGTCTCAAATAAATAAATAAAAATAAAAAATAAAATATAATGCTAGGTAAAAGAAGTTGGTTAGGGAAGAACACGGAAGCAATACATTTTAAGTAAAAGTGAATAAATTAATATGAATATCAACAAGAAAACAATTAAAGAACTTCAATGAGATCTGACAGGAGTTAAGTACCTTGTCTTGAGCTCAGATGTTACTGTGTGAGAAGTGAAGGTCTGATCAGTCCTATGCTTGCTACTAAAAAGAACAAGTACTAATCTGTTTTGTATGGCTATAAAAGACACACCTGAGGCTGGGTAATTTATAAAGAAAAGAGCTTTATTTGGCTGATGATTCTGCAGACTCTACAAGAAGTGTGGTGCCAGGTGCTGCATCTGGGCGGGGGGGAGGGGAGGATTCAGGGAACTTCCAGTCAAGGAAGGAAGTGAAGAGGGAGCAGGTGTGTCACATGTAGAGAGATGGGGAAGGGTGGGGGCAGGCTCCTCTAACCAACTAGCTCCCCCAGGAATTAATAAAAGGAGAACTCACTGATTATCAAAGGGAGGGCACCAAGCCTTTCATGAGGGATCCGCCCTCCTGACCCAAACACTGAGCACCAAGCACCTGGTCCCAATTCAACTCTGGGGATGTAATTTCAATGTGAGATTCAGAGGGTCCAAATGCTCAAAATGTATCACTTGTATGAACCCATCATTTAAAAAAATAATTTTAAGCAAGAAAAGAGTTTCCTCTCAAGTTAAAAAAAAAATGCAATCCCATTGTAGGAAAAGGAGCTTTAATGCATGTAAAATAAAAAGACATCAGTTAAGAAAGGATAGGAGAAATGTCTTTCAGTATAAATAGAGAACAGAATTCAGAAAGTGTGTGGATAAGTTCAGAACTTGAAAATGCATTGGTGACTTAAATCTTAGAAGTGATAACGCATACAGACAGAAAAAGACAGGGATTCTGTGATTAGCCACACCGGCAGAGCTAGCATTTGATGTAAAGCAAAAGTTAAAGGTGAGAAGCAATGTTCCTAACATATTTTGAATGACGCAGAAGAGATAATTATGAAGGTTTTTACCCTCATTTAAATATTATGATGGAACATTTCAGTCAAACAGAAAAAATTACTAAAACAACTTAAATTCTATGTGAGAAATAATGTTCACTTATTTTCATTGGTGATTAATTTACTTTCAATGAATTTGATTATTTGACGGTAAATATACATTTTTAAAACATAATAAATAGTAAATGGCTAAGGTAATATTGCTGAAGAAATGTAGATTTTTCAATTTCCTTATTTTTATATGACTAATATTGCAATATTAATATTGCCATAATGTGATTTTTATACCATTAAAAGTAAGTAAAAATGATTTTCATAACTAACTAAATTGTCTCAATCAAATATTAAGGATCTAAATAATGGCCTCTGTTAGTTTATCCCATTAATGTTGATGTGGTCGACTGCAGATGTGGAAAGCATTTGCTGTCCCATCTTTGTGTGACACTGGAAAGATCAGAATTTCTTTTATTTTTCTTATGTGACTTATATGAAAGCACTACATTTTTAAAAATGTAAGATTTTTTTAGCATAAATATTGAGTTTTGCGGGATGATAAAATTTTAAAATTGAATCTTATTAAAGCATTAAGTCTCAGTCTTCAGGCTCCTCAGAGAAAAACTGAACAAATTTAAGTCACTGTTTTATTTTTATCATTGGAAGAGAGATCATTTTAGCACCTTGTTGGGTTGAGCTATGAAGGGAGACCAGGCCTTGTGGCCACAGACTGGAAGAAAATGTTTGCAGTTCATACACCTGATAAGGAACTTAAAACACATATGTTAATAAGGCTCAAACTCAACAATAAGGAAATAATCCAAATAAAAAACAGGCACAAGGTCACCATGCAGGTGCACAGACAACCAACAGTCAGGTAAATAAAAGGGTGCTCAATATCATTCATCATCAATGGAAGTCACAGGCAAAGCTGCTGTGCATTTTACTAGAATTACACAAACTGGCCGAGCACGGTGGCTCACGCCTCTAATCCCAGCACTCTGGGAAGCCGAGGCAGGTGCATTGCTTGAGCTCATGAGTTTGAGACCCGCCTGAGCAAAAGCAAGACCCCCATCCCTACTAAAAAAAAGAAAAGAAAAGAAAAACTAAGGCAAGAGGATCCATCGCTTGAGCCCAAGTTGGAAGTTGCTGTGAGCTGTGACGCCATGGCACTCTACCCAGGGTACAGCTTGAGACTCTAGCTCAGTGGTTCTCAACCTTCCTAATGCCATGAACCTTTAATACAGTCCAAAGGGGTCATGACCCACAGGCTGAGAACCGCTGCTCTAGCTAAAAAAAAAAAGATAATAGAAAGACACAAATTAAAAAAATAAAAATACAGACACATCAAGCATTGCCAAGAATGTGTATACATGAAACCCTCTCACACTACAATTTAGTACAAAAGGTTTAGAAGACAGTTTGACAGGTTGTTAAAAACTTAACTACGTAACACCACATGATTCAGGCATTCTATTTTAAATATTTACCCACAAGAAAGAAAGCACAGGTCCTTACAAAGACTTGGAACAACCTAAATCTATATCAAAAACAAATGCATTGTTTGTGAAAGTAAGGCATAAACATATAATGGAATACTATACAACTGAAAATAAAAAACTCATTCATTGAATAAACTGGTTTGGAATCAGCAACAGGAGGACATTATATATAAGCAAAATAAGCCAGGCACGGAAGATAAATATCACATGATGTCACTCATATGCAGAATTCTGAAAAGTTGATCTATGTAAGTAGGGAGTGGAATAGTGGTTACCAGAGGCTGGAAAGGGAATTGGTTAATGAGTACAAAGTTACAGCCAGGTAGGAGAAATAAATGATAGTATTTCATGCACAATGGGGGAACCCATTTTTTTTTTTTTCAAAACAGCTATAAGATAGGATTTTGAGTGCTCTAACTACAAAGAATTGATAAATGTTTGAGGTGATGAATATGCTAATTACCCCATTTGGTCATTATAAATTGTATACCCTATAAATATGTCCAATTATTACCTGTAAATTAAATCTAAAATAAAACAAAAAATGACAAAGTCCAAACACTTTTATAATTTTCAAGTATTTTGTTTAAAAAATGGAAAGTGATATAAATGTGTACTGGTATAAAAATATCCAGAAAGGTTAATGATTATTAGTAATAGTTATAAACAAGCAATAAAGTAGTGAATGACACTTGCTTTGCATCTATGTTCATATTCGTTTTAATGTTTGAACCACGTGAATGTATTTTGATTAATCAAAAACCAAATATGAAAAAATGTAAAGCTGAATTTTTAAAAATCCAACACTGGTACCATCTGGTTTCAATTTCAATATGCAAAGATACCGGAAATCTTAATTCCCATTGTTAAAATAAGAGAAAAAAAACTAAAGAAATTGAAAATCGATTAATTTCTTGACCCCTGGAGCAGAACACACAAGGGTCATAAAATGGTAGAAACAATGAATTAACTAATAATTGGATGAATTATTGAAGACTGAGCATGGATGACTTTGATAGTGAGAGATTCTGGGGCACAGCAATCTTAGAGGGACCCCAATTTTCCTAGGTTTTATCTATAAAATTCCAACCATGTTCTTAAGTTGAGGAATCAAGAAAGACTCCTTTTGGCCGGGGCAGGGGGTAAAGAGAAGTCAGCATCTTGACATAGGCTCAGAGTCTACCAGAGAAGACTTCACCAGCGCCTTAAGCCATCTAAGTGAAGTTCTCTCTCTTTCTTGCCTTCTCCATCATCTCTCTCAATGTGAAGAAGAACCAAAACTAAATGAATAAATAAGTAAAAATAAAAACAAACTTTGTGGAGAATTTATCCCAGAAACTCAGGCCCAGCAAAAGACAGATTTAATTACAGAATCACAGACTATCCCCAAGTCCCCCACACTTTTCCACCACACCAATAGGGCTCTGGCATAACAAAAGTGGATTATAGCTGAAAAAGTTGCAGGAGGAAGACTCTGAGGAGGAGCACTTAGGGAAGCCCAAAGGCAACAATAAATAAAGAAGGGACGCTAGAGGGATTTGAAGTCTCTGGTGTCTGCAGTTATAGCAAATGCTGAACACAGCCTAACTCCTAGTCAGACTAACATATAGTGTTACGGTAATTTTCAACAAGCCCATATAACTTGTGTAGATATTGCGTCCCAAAGGGACTGGAAAGTAACTCACCACCCCAGATTTATGGATTTACACAGTGACTTTCTTCCAAAGAACATAGTATCAGGTGAGGGTATAGAGAGTAACTTTTTAAGTTGATAAACTTAACAAACACACGCTCAGCCAAATGATTAAGGTGAATGGCGTCAAGGAGGAGTGATATCAGCAAGGTGCGGGGAAGAGTAAGCCCCACGTGGATCCCCCTTACACAGCAATAATTCAGCAGCCATCCACAAATTGTCTCATAAAAGTTTTGGGATCCAGGTAGGAAGTTGCAAAACCCTGCTGGATCCGAAGATAGGAGAAGGCCATTATCAGAGGGCAGGACTGAGCCCTGGTGGCTCTTACCAACTGTGGTCCCAGTGATAGACCAAATGGCGGTAGAACCAGGGACACAGTAAGCCCCTTCTGGCTTTGGTCCTGCCATCGTCTGCAAAGGACCTGGGAAAAACCACAGATATTCACGCCTCCAAGGTGAGCAAACCAGCTCACCTGAGTCCCGGCTCTGGATACTGAAGCAGTCTATGACCTGACTCCAGCTCCTCCCAGCTGCAACTGGAGCAGTCCTGCCTGCACAGAGACCATCTAGGAAACAGATCCAGTTGTGACCCTGCAGGCAACCCTGCCTCTTGGAATAATCCTATAACCTGACTCCATCCCCTCTCATTCACAATTTAGGAGCAGGGTTGCCCACCCAGGAGCTCTAAAGGAGACATGTCCATCAGTGACCCCAGTTAGCCCCACTAACCTGCCGTCTGGTCCAGTCCTGGCTTGCTCAGAAACCAGGTACTTGGCATAACCTATTACTAGTCCAATGTTTGTGGTGACAACTACAAACCTGAAACAGACCCTTGTCCCAAAACTAGCCCTGTTGACAAAGTTCCTAGAGGTTGTCTCATTTAGTAAGGGAACAGAGAGCATCCTGTATGGGTCCCCGATGACAGATTTAGCAACCACAGGCCCACTGCAAACCCCACACCAGCCACCTGACAAAGCTCCAACAACACTCAGTTATAATCCTGGAGGCAATTAGCTCAAGGACCTGACACAAAAATGTCTTTAACTGCTAAAACCAGTCTGTAAAAAATAGATGTTTTCTTCTTAAAATTCACAGACTCCAATTCAAGGCTACATGGATCATGAAGAGTAAGGTAAACAGGACACCACAAAGCTAACTAAGAAAGCTCTAGTAACCAACCTCCCCAAAACAGAAGTCTATATTTTGATTAAAAAGGATTCTGAATAACCATCATAACAAAGTTTGATGAGATCAAAAACAAACAAACAAACAAAAAAAATACCAGATGGGCAACAAAACAAAATCAGAAAAGCAATGCATGAATTAAAATGAAAAGTTTAATAAAGAAATAGGAACAATGAAAAAAGGCCGAACAGAAGCCACAGAGCTGAAGAATGCAGAGACAGAATTCAATACAGAGTTTCAACCGTGGTCTTAATCATTCCAGGGAAAGAATCAGAAAAATGGAAGAGAGGTCATTTTAAATTAGACAGAGGAGCAAGAAAAAAGAATGAAAAAAAGTAAAATACGCTTGACCAATGAAACATCAGCAGTAAACTAACATTCATACCTTGGAGTTTTGACTAAAAGAAAAGAAAGAGAAAGAGGCAAGATCTTATTAAAAAAAAAAAAAAAAGAGAGAGAGAGAGAGAATGGCTGAAATCTTCCCAATTCATAGGAGGAATATGGACAATGAGATTAAAAAAACTCAAAATTCCCCAAGTAATCCTGGGAACTTGCCTCCAGTATTACAAAAAATTATCTTGAAACGTTATTAAAAAATTATCTAAAGTCAAAAAGAAATGTGAAAGCACAAGGGAACAGTGGCTTGTCATACACAAGGGACCTCATAAGATTATTAGTGCATTTCTCAGCAAAAATCTTGTAGGCCTGGGGGAACAGAATGATACACAAAGTTCTGAAGAAAAATACCTGCCAAACAAGGATACTTTAACCAGAATATAGGTCCTTCAGAGATGAAGAAGATTTAAAGATACTCTGAGACAAAGAAAATCTGAGAGTTCATCACCATCAGATCTGCCTTAGAATAGATAGCAAAGGGAGATCTTCAAGTCGAAATGTTTGGTTTCTACATATGAAAGTATAAACCTCTCTGACAAAGGGAATTATATAGCCACATTTAAAATATTCTAATACTCTAATGGTGGTGCCTAAAGCACTTTTAACTCTCTATAAAAGCTAAGACAAAAGTATTAAACGTAATTATACCCAATTATTGTATAACATATGCCTAATATACAATTATGTGAAGTGTGACATGAAGACCATAGTACGTGTGAAAGGTGAAGTGAAACCGTAGTTTTTGAATATGATTGAAGTTGTTTTCAGTTAAGTTTTTCAAAGTAAACTTGCATAACTATGAGATATTTTAGGCAAGCCTCCTGATATTAGAAAGACAAAACCTCTGGTGGATACACAAAGATGAGAAAAGAGGAATCAAAGAAAACCATGACAAAAGATTACCAAATCAGGAAAGAAGGTATTAAGAAAGGAAAAATTTCTTAATACCTGCAAATATTCTGCACAGCAAAGGAAACAATCAAGAAAAGCAACAACCGACAACTTATGGAATTGGAAAAAACATGTGCAAACCGTAACTATGATCATGGTTCGTGTCCAAAACACATGAGAAATTCATACGACACAAAGGCAAGACACAAAAACCTAATTCAAAAACGTACAAAGGACCTGAGGAAACATTTTTCCCAGAAAGGCATACCCAGGTATGTGAAAATGGGCTTAACATCACTAATACATATTAAAACCACAAAGAAACCATTTCCTTTGTACCTCCTAGAATAGCTATTGTCATAAAGAAAAAGAATTATGAGTGATGGTAAAGATGCAGAGAAAGAATTCTTGTACATGGTTGGTGGAAATGTAAATAGGTACAGTCATTATGGAAAATGGTATAAAAGTTCTTTAAAAAACTAAAAAGAGGACTAACACGTGATGCAGCAATCGCATGTTGGATATATAGATCCAAAAGAAATAAAATCAGTGTGTTCCCTGAAGCATTATTATTAACAATGGGCAAGGCACAGAAACAACCTCGGTGTCCGCTGGCGGGTGTATACATACACATACTGACACGGGAAATGGGAAGTCGCTTGTCAAAGAATACAATTTTCATTCATACAATGAATCAGTCCTGGGTATCTAATGTATACCACGGTGACTGTAGTTAATACCATACTGTGTACTTAAAATGTGTTAAAAGGGTAGATCTTAAGTGCCCCCACGCACATGGTAACTACCTGCAGTATTGGGGACATTAATTAACTTGGTTATGGTAATCATTTCACAAGGCATATGTTTATCAAATCATCACATTGTATGATTCAATATACATAGTTTTTATTTCTCAATTATACCTCAAAGAAGCTGGTAAAAAAGATACATCAACATTAATAAATCATGTTAAGAGTATGTACTTTTGATATGTGATGAAAACGACACTTCTCTGATCTTCCTCTCCTAAGTCTATAATTCCACTTAATTATTAGAAAAACATCATAAACATTCCTAATGGAAGGACATTCTATAAAATATATGATCAATAATCCTTTAAACTATCAAGATAAGCTGAAACAAGGGAAGTTTGAGACCCTACCACAGCCAGGGGAGCACTGGGAGACACAGAAATCGAATTTAAAGAGTATCCTGGATGAGATCCCAAAAGGAATAAAAGGACATTACATAAAAACTTCAAAAATATGAATGAACTATGGACTTCAATTACTAATAATGTATCAATATCAATATTTGTTTATATGTGAATAGTACAGAAAATGTTAAGTATTGTCTTCAAAATTTTTCTGTAAGTCTAAAATTACACACAAATTAAAATTTTATTTAACACCTTTCCAGTGATACAAATGGAATGGTTTGCTAAGTGTAGAGTATAAATGTCTGAACACAATAACTAAGAAAATGTGGTGAAGGCTATGTCAACCAGTTTGATGGAAATATTTTAAATTGTATATAAAACCAGCACATTGTACCCCATGATTGCATTAACGTACACAGCTATGATTTAATAAAAAAAAATAAAAAATATATGGAATGGTAGGAAAAGTAAACACAGAAATTAGAGAAACAGACTCAGAACCTAGAAAAGGGCCATATAGAAACGGAACTTTAAAAAAGTAATTTAAGAGACATTCAAGAATGGCAAAAAGTTTTAACGTGATGAATTTTCAACATAGATTTAAATAGAGAGTTCTGCAGACAGGCAATCAAAAAAGAACTGCAACATTCAAAAATAAAATCCGTCTCAATCAAGGAAAGTAATAAGATCTATGAACGTCTACATACACACTGCTGAAAAGGGTCAGTAAAACATAAAAGTTGCACATTGTGGCAGATCTTAATGAAGTAGCAGAACATCAGGGAGAAATAAATAGTCTAAGAGTTTTGAGGAAGGACAGGCACCCTGCCAAGGAGAAAGGAAAATGCCCTGCTCAGTGGCAGGGAGACCACGGACATGCTGGATGATGATGTTGTATGTTTAAAGTGCCGAGGTAAATTATCTGTCACACTGGACTGGTGTAAGCAAATATGATATTTTCCAATGAGTAACACTGGGACAAAATAACATTTTTATTTGAACATGTGACCGTGGAATACTATTTAGTCATAAAAAATGAAGTACAAAATAAAGCAGCAAAAATAATTGTTAAGAGTCTATCAGAACACTCAGATTTAAACTGTATTATTAACATATCTAGATACAAGCTAGGTAAGTACAATTCAGTCATAAAAAAGATGGAGATTTTACATCTTTTGTATATATCTGGATAGAGTTAAAGCACATTCTTAGTAAAGCATTACAAGAATGGAAAAGCAAGTATCCAATGTACTCAATACTAATATTAAAGCAATAGAACACCCAATACACATCCACAAGTATAGTCGAGTGGGGGAAGAAGAGAAGGGAAGAGAGAAAAGGGAAACGGGAGGAGGCGGGAGATCGGTGAGCTCTCACCTAACGGGCACCACGTGAGGGTGCACAGCACACCCCCGGGGAGGGATCCACTACCACTTGCACTTTACCTTGGAAATGCAAACGGTGTAGCCTAATGATTTGCACCCTCCTATTAATTTGAAAAAATATAAGCATGTTCAATAGAGTTTACCACCCAAACACTTTCTGTGAAAGAATGAATTAATGGGGGGCGGTGCCTGTGGCTCAAAGGAGTAGGGCGCCGGCCCCATATGCCAGAGGTGGCAGGTTCAAACCCAGCCCCAGCCAAAAAAAAAGAATGGATTAATAGGGAATGCACTTGACTGAGAAAAAAATTAAACCCAGAAGAATTAGAAAAATATATTTTTGAATCTAATTAGCTCTAGATTGTTAAAAATACTTACACTTTTGCAATTAAAAGTTAAAGAAACTTTAACACAAAAAATACAGGTGATTTAAGCGAGGGAACACAAAGGATAACAATGTAAAGTAATGACAAGTTCTTATTCTGAATGAAAGAGAAGAACAACACTAAGCTTTACTAAAATTAAAAATATGAATGTATTAATTTAATGAAAAGAACTGACTGCGCAGTGTTTGGCAGCTTAACAGCCTTGCAGTAGCCTTTGTATACGCCAACAACAGCCAAGATGAGAGGTTAATTAAGGACACAATTCCCTTCACCATAGCCCCAGAGAAAATGAAACACTCAGGAATATACCTAACAAAAGAAGTGAAGGACGTCTATAAAGAAAATTATGAAACCCTAAGAAAGAAAATAGCAGAGGACTTTAACAAATGGAAGAACATACCATGCTCATGGCTGGGCAGAATCAACATTGTTAAAATGTCTATACTTCCCAGAGGAATCTACTGATTCAACACCACCCCTATTAAAATACCAACATCCCATTTTCAAGATTGGAAAAAATGATTCCGCATTTTGCATGGAACCAGAAAAAAACCCGTATAGCTAAGGCAGTTATTAGTAATAAAAACAAAGCTGGGGGTAGCACCATACCAGATTTCAAGCTCTACTACAGGGCCATAGTGGTCAAGACAGCATGGTACTGGCACAAAAACAGAGACATAGACATTTGGAATCGAATAGAAAACCAGGGAATGAAACTAACAATTTACAGCCACCTAATCTTCGATAAACCAAACAAGAATGTCCACTGGGGGAAAGAGTCCCTTATTCAATAAATGGTGCTGGGAGAATTGGATATACACATGTAAAAGACTAAAACTGGACTCGCACCTTTCTCCACTCACAAAAATTGATTCAAGATGGACAAAGGACTTAAATTTAAGGCATGAAACGATAAAAATCCTCAAAGAAAGCATAGGAAAAACACTGGAAGATATAGGCCTGGGGAAAGACTTTATGAGGAAGACTGCCATGGCAATAGCAACAACTGTAATAAAAAAAATGGGATTTAATTAAATTGAAAAACTTCTGTACAGCCAAGGAGACAACAACCAAAGCAAATAGACAACCTACCCAATGGGAAAGGATATTTGCATATTTTGAATCAGACAAAAGCTTAATAACTAGGATCTATACAGAACTTAAATTAATCCACAAGAAAAAAAAACAACAATCCCATACATCAATGGGGAAGAGAGATGAACAGAACCTTCTCTGAAGAAGACAGATGAATGGCCAGCAAACATATGAAAAAGTGCTCATCATCCCTAAGTATTAGAGAAATGCAAATTAAAACCACCTGAGATATCATCTAACCCCAGCAAGAAAGGCCTATATCACAATATCTCCAAACTGCAGATGCTGGCATGGATGTGGAGAGAAGGGAACACTTTCACACTGCTGGTGGGACTGCAAACTAAAACAACCTTTTTGGAAGGAATTATGGAGAAATCTCAAAGAACGCAACCTAGACCTCCTGTTTAATACTGAAATCCCTTTACTGGGCATCTATCCAGAAGAGAAAAAAAAAAAACAAAAAAAAACCCTTTGTACTAGACTGTTTATCACAGCTCAATTTACAATCACTGAAATGTGGAAACAACCTAAATGCTCTTCAACCCAGGAATGGATTGGCAAGCTGTGGTATATGTAAACCATGGAATACTATTCAGCCATTTAAAAAAATGGAGATTTTGCAGCATTTGTATTAACTTGGATGGAGGTGGAACACATTATTCTTAGTGAAGCATCATAGGAATGGAGAAGTATGAATCCTACATATTCAACTTTGATATGAGGACAATTAATGACATGGTGGGGCATGGGGGAAGAGGAGAGCAGACAGAGAAGGAGGGAGGAGGTGGGGGAAAGGAAAAGAAAAAAAGAAAAGAAAAGAATGACTAATTCTTACATAAATTGGATTTAATTTTGACCAAAGTACATTACTTAAACATTAATTTTTAATTCAACCTGTTAGTATGTTGTTTAGGATACTGCATCCTCACTTATAAGTGAAATACGTTTGCAATTACCCTTTATAATAATACATTTTTTTCCAATTTTAATATCAGGTGTATCCAGATGAAGTAGAATGATTTTGAAGTATTTCTGCTTTTTCTGTTGTCTATAAGATTTGGTATGATCTGTTTTTTGAAATTATCTTTTATTTTTATTTGTAAATATTAGTTGTCTATTTCTTGCGCCTTTGGAAAAAAATAAGTTAACTGATGACTCCATACTGAACCTCAGAGTCAAAGCATTCTATAATACACATGCTCTTATTTGGCAATGTGAATGCTACTTTTTTTGCATTATTATTATTATTGTTGCTCAATATTTCATTGCAGCAATAATCTGATTTCTTTTCTGAATGTATTTATCTTCATTCATTCTTTATGAGGTTTTGTTTCTAGTCCTTATCTTAAACATTGTTATTGTTATTCAATTTTAAGCCTTTTTGATTTTGTGAAGGCAAAAAGAGGAAACCAAGTAAACGTATATATGTAAAAAAATAAATAAATAAATAAATAAATAAGACACAAGAAAATACTGCAGTTGTGATGTAAATGTACCCCCAATATAGTTACCTCAAATTTAAAGAAAAGTTCACAAAAACATTAATAAAAATGTATTAAAACCTTATAGGCATTTATTAAAATCCTGGTCTAAAGCCTCAGTATAAGAAGGTACGAAAACTAGAAAATATGTAGCAAATTGGAAAAGCACGATTAACAAATTATGCTCACATAGGTATCTTACCGAGAGAGAGCCAGAGTAAGGACCTTGCATGTGATAAAGAGTGAACTGTGCTATTTCCAAAAATTAAAAATTCTATAGGTCATGTAACAGGCCACAATTCATTCAGAAACGTGGTTGGTAGCCTATAGAATTTATTCTTTTTTGCACAGTTTGGTCAGAAATCAATAATTTAAATGGTAGCAAAAATACCTTTAAATACAAAGTGGTTTCTTAAATTAGGAAATGCAACTAAAAAGGCACAAATTAGAATAAGGTTTAGCTAATACAGAAAACAAACTAAATTCCTTCTCTGGATGATACCTTCTTCAACTTTATGCTTCAAAGAGGTCTGTTGGATAATTAACAAAACCATGAGTAGACCAAAGTAAAACATTACCAAGAACAGAAGGTACACTGAATAGCTAACTGCTGAAACATACTGCAGAAAGCATCTAAAAGACATCTGATAGAGACTGTTGTAAATCAATAATGCCTACTATTTTTAAAGAAATGAAAGTCAAGCTTGAAAATGTCTTCGGGGATTATAAAATGGTAAAAAGCGACCTAAGGGTTGAAAAAGCACCAAGCAGAATATCTAGAAATGAAAAATACATCAATAAAAATTAAATATTAGTGCTCTACTCAAATAGAAAAGTAGACACGGTTTAAAAGAGAATAAGGAAATTAGAAAGTAGGTCAGAAGAAAAAAATCTGAAATGTAGCACATAGTGACAAAAAAAGGAATAAAATATGGACTCCTTTCCAACACACTCGGAGTAGAGAGAGTGATGTACCATTGTTTTCCTTCCCTGTGAGATTGCTGAGAACTCAGCCTCTCTCTTCTGCTTTCAGCTCATTCCTGGGCCACTCAGCTAGTACGTTCAAATGGCAACTATTTGGAGGTGAAAATTGGTATCAGCTGTAAGGTTCACCTCTTTGGAATTCTCTGTAATCCTGACTCTTGGCCCGGATGCACCTCTAACGACTTCAAATATTTACTCTTTGTTTTACACTTTATCCAGCACTTTTAATGTCTCATAGTGAGAAGGTGTTTTCCAAACCAGCTAGTCTGCCGCTGATGGAAATATAAATTTTCAAAAGATTTCCCTTAAGCAACAGATGCAAAAGTTATACATATATACATGTACATATTTCACTTACAATCAATAGACACTAATTTTGGCACATGGCCCCACATAGCTGCCACAGATGCTGGGACATTCAGAGTAGAACTGATACACACTGCCCATCTGAAACGTGAAGGGAGGTCTTCCACTCATATCCGTGGTTTAAGAAAGGCCCTTCTAAGCATATTAATAAATGTCAAAATCATATTTCTTCAGTTTTTATAGAATAACCTTCCATAATTTTAATACGTTACATTATCAATCTACCATTAAGGTATAATAAAATACTTTAATAGCAGTTGCATTAGCATTCTCCAACAAAGCCAATTCTCTAACAACAAAACCATGAGCTGTCATGGTTTCTTGATGTTTCTTCTGCCTAGGAAAAAAGCACCTCTAATTGTATCAAACATTTTAAAAATATATTACTTATTACATTATTCATACCCTTTGGACATACTCAAGCCTTGTTAGTCTTCTTTAATTTGGTACTCCAGTGTAAGATACATGTTGAGCATTCTTAAAAATCTGAAATCCAAAATACTCAAAAATCAGAAATTTTTCAAGTGCTGACATCACGTCACGGTGGAAAATTCCACACCTGACCTCATCTGAGGAGTGGTGGTCAATGTGTAGTCATGTTTTATGTACAGAATTATTACAAATCTTATGTAAAGTTAACTTTGGGCTATGTGTAGTATACACACACACACATATACATATAATATAAATGAATTTCAGGTTTAAATGTGGATCTCATCTTCAAGATATCTGATTGTGTATATGCAAATATTTTCAAATCCCCAGTATTCAAAGTCAAAAAGATTTCTGGTCATATTCAGCCTATAATACACACACACACACACACACACACATATAGTATACACATATATAGTATACTATATGTGTGTGTGTGTGTGTGTGTGTGTGTGTGTGTATAGATAGATAGTCTGGTCAGTATTCACGTTTAATGAAGGACAAAGTCCCATAAGCTCATTTATTTACCATATTCTTGATCCCTGTTGCTATGGAAAACTCGAAGCACTGAGATAGCAGAAATTTCTTCTGAGGATATGAAAAAAGTAAACAAAACCCTAAATAATTAAATATCTTTAAGCCCACTGGTGGAGGGAGAACATCAATAAAACATGTTATCAATTACTTTTTAGTCAAGAAAAACCGAGCTAGCTAAAGAAGGAATTGAAATTAAACCTGCATCTTCGGACATGAAGAACGATAGCACAAACAAGCATCTTTGGGAATTCATTTCTCAGAACTACAGGTTTCCAGGGGAATTTTCTGAGGATGGTTATACTACAACTTCTCTTTTTTACTTTAGAAATACTATCCAAAATCCACATTTATCCTGCAACTAGAACTTCTGTTGTGTAGCACCGAAAAGGCAGCTTCAGCCTTCTTTGCCTTTAGCAACAATTATCACAGTTTTAGAAATTACCACTAGAAATATTACCTTCTCTAAAAATTTGTAAAAATTAAAAAAAATATTGTTTTGATGATACAATTACAATAAAAGTTGTTTGGCTATAACTCTCATGTATTTATACCAACTATCTCTTTGAAATATCAGTTTCATATCTGTTTCCTTCTGACACTAAATTCCTTCTCAATTTATTATGAAAATTACTGACCCAAAACACAAAGTGTGACCATTTTATCTTATTATTATTATTTTATCCAAAGTTCTTTTGTGGCCAGGAACCGGATGGGCCATGACTACTGTAGATGTTGGGAATTTGTAGTAGGCTGAATAATGGTCTCCCAAAGAGATCCCAGTCTTAATCCTGGAACCTGTGAATATGTTATGTTACATATCAAAAGCGAACTCAAGTTCACTCACCAGCCAACATCAAAATAAGATTCCCCAGTGGACTCAATGGGACCAAATTCTTAAAAGAAAAAGAGGATGATGGAATAGGATGGGGCCTTGCACCTCAAGAGAACTCCACCCAGCTTTGAAGGCTTTGAAGATGAAGGAGAAAAACCAAGAGCCCAGAAATGCAGTGCTTCAAAGTGGAGAATGGTCCTCAGCTAACAGCAAAAAACACAGCATCTTTGTTCCCTGAGCCTTGCAGAACCTGTGCCTGATTTCTAACCACCAGAACTGTTACGTAATATATTTGTGTTGTTTCAACTGCTAAGTTAGTTGTAATGTTTTATAGCAGCAATAGGAACCAATATGCTGCAGCTTATCAACCCTATTTTAAGAGAAAAAAAAATACCTATTTCAAATAAATTGTTATAAATGTGCTCAGAGTACACATGTGCACATACACAGCACACTTGAAATAATTCCCAGGACCACTTCATCTTAACGTTAATGTCCCTCCCGAAAACCTTAGCAGTGAGAGTAATTTAAATTTAGAATAGAAAATACCAGCAGGGCCTTCTATTTATTTCCTTCTATTTATGGAAATATAGTAAATACTAATATTCCTTCATTTAAATTTAATGGCAATATTTAAGTGCATGCCTTGTTAGTTTAACCTTTCTCAGATCATTTCAAAGGGCTTGGGAAATTTGTGTTGATACAGAATTCAAACTCTAAGATATCTGTTGCTTGATTGTACTTAAATTAGATCAACATTAGATTTTTAAGGGGTTTTGATCTTTAAAATAAAGCCATCTGTTCTAGTAGGTTTTATATGACATGCTTTACTGTGTTCTGTGTCTCATCTACCCGAGTTTTTAAGTTAAAGGCAGAAAATTATAACTACCTGAGGACTAGAAAGGTTATTGTTGACAAAAGACCCAAGAATAACTTACTATGATCATAAAATCATGCAGTGCAGATATCATTAGGAAGAAAGGAAACTATGTCTACAGTAAAGATTATTCTGCTATAAACTTAAGTATAATATATCAAAATAAATGCCATTGTTATGAATTTTTGTTCTGACATTATTCTTTCACAAACTGTAGCATTTTTTAAAGTGAATAACCTCTGAGATCTGGCAGGCACAATAAGTAAGGCGAACGCAAACTTCTGGTAGTCACTGGACAGGGCCCACGTGCAGAGAGAAGGCACATTTGTCAAGCAATCCATTTCATAGTCATTTTCTGTACAATATTATGACAAAATGAACTATGCCTAATCTTTGTCATAGTCTATATAATTCATTCATAAGATTCATTTTCCTTTTAGTTGTAATGTGTTCAAGAATCTGTAGGTATTGAGAAATAGCCAATTAAGACAAGCAGTTTTCGCTGTAAATTCAAAGTGTATTTAGATCAGGTTTTTATATGTATTAAAATATGTACTAGATACTAATGCATCATCATCGATATGCCACAGCAAGCTCAAATATCCTCTCCCAGACCTTGAGGCCATAGCATTTTATTACAAAAATAGAATTAAAACTTCCAAAACAAAATGATCCTTTCTAATTGAATGAAAACATTTTTTTTGTAGAGACAGAGTCTCACTACTTTATGGCCCTCAGTAGAGTGCCTTGGCATCAAACAGCTCACAGCAACCTCCAACTCCTGGGCTTAAGTGATCTTCCTGCCTCAGCCTCCGGAGTAGCTGGGACTACAGGCGCCCGCCACAACGCCCGGCTATTTTTTGGTTGCAGTTTGGCCGGGGCGGGTTTGAACCCGCCACCCTCGGTATATGGGGCCGGCGCCTTACCGACTGAGCCACAGGCGCCGCCCGAAAACAGTGTTATTTTTTTATCGTTTTCTGTGTGTGACATGCAAGTCATGTGGTTATCAGTGAGTTACATCATCAGGGGTTACACTGCACACCCGTAAGTTGCATGTGACTCATGACACATACTTACGGAATTCATTTCTGAGAATTGGGACTTTTGTCATCCCACAAATATTTACTTGTGTGCGCAGTGGCCCTTGGGTGGTCCTGGATGACGACCTCTAACTCACACCCTCTAAGGGTGTGCAACGACGTCGCCGCGCTGCAGACCGTCCCTGGATTCCATTCAAAGAGCTACCAGGCAGACGTTCAAGGCCAAGGGCACAATCAGAAGTTAGGGTAACCCGGAGAACACGGGGAGGGGGTGGGGGGTAGAGGAGGGGTGGGGATGGGGATGGGGAAGGGGTGGGGATAAGGAAGGAGTGGGGGCTGGCGGAGGGGTGGATTTGGGGAGGGGAGGGGAGGGGAGGGGAGGGCCGCCACGGGAGGTGGGGTAGATGTTTGATTGACAGAAAAACAATGAGCACAGGTTTCACAGTTTCCTGAGGCCCCTGGCTCAAAACTAGAGCAAGTTAAATACAACTCACATGGCAGTTAACAGTGAAGGCGTTTGAGTAACGCTTTACCTGTGCACAGCCGTGTGCATTCAGTTACAGGTTGTTCAGGGCTGCTTTGGCGCCATCGACACAGAGTTGATGGGCGAGGGGGAGACTGCTCGCTCCACGGGGCAACATAGTTACTCTCTGGCTCCTCACAGAGAAATGTATTGAACCCAGGTCAACAAATAACATCATAAAATACGAAAGGGGACACGAAACATCGCCCATCGTGTCAGGGAGAACATCCTACAGTTCTTATCTGACTGAATTTTGAAGTATAAACTGAACTCTGCTGGCCGGATAAGGGGTATGGGGCCATCTGAGCAGAGGGAAGCACACCCAGACCGGCAGGACCACGAGAAAGAAAATTGACCCGAGGAAATGTCAGTGTCCTGAACAACATGCGAGCAGGGGAGACGGAAACGCAGGCTGCAGCCATGAAAGGTCATTAATGTCGTTATTTTTCCAATGTTAGCTTTTAAGCTGCATTTTAGACCATTTCTCTGCAGATTCAACATGCCATGCAGACTAAATTATGATGAAAGGGAGCCCCAGTGAGGAGGATGACAGGGTGATAAATTCCCGGACTGAAAGGGAGGAGAAATGGGATCCCCTAGATCTCCAGGAGGAAGTGTTTCTCAAACTTCGTGACTGATTAGAGACGTACAGGGTGGTTGAAGAACAAGGGGTTGATGATGCTTTGGGTTATATTAGTTCAGGCTAATTGACATGACTAATAATTACCTAAGAAAAGAACAGGGGAGAAAGAAGAGGAACACATTTACAGAAAAACATGAATCATTTGAATTTGTCAAAGCCTTTACAGAACCTTTGGTTCACTTAAGTCATTTTAAAAGGATAGCTTATCGTTTTGTATTCTTTCTTTCTTTTTTGCTTCAGTATCTATTCTATAAAAACATGATCCTGCTTTTCACTCTTGCTTAGCTCATAACCACTTTACAAGGGGTTTATCATTGTAATTTCTATGGCTTTTCGTTACATGTATGAGATTTATTTTCCTGAACTTTTGGAAGGAGCTGTAGTTCAGGTAGCTTTTTTAAATTTTAGTATAATCTCCTCTTCTATAGTTTTTGCGTAAATGATTTTGGAAAATACGCAGCAACACGTTTTCTGATATTTCCGCATTCTGTTCCACACCCTTAATGTTACCGCAATGCCCTTTTCCTTCGGCTCTTATTATCCCCATACTTTTTTTATAGATTTGCCACATCCAGGAGTTCCTCTCCCATGTTAAGTCTCATCCTGGCAGTGGGTCCTAACTGATTCTCTTTGTGGGATCACAGGGCTGTGCTGCCTCAGCTCATTCTGACATGGTCTCAGATTCTTCACACACCAACTAATGGACTGAGCAAAACCCATCCTCGTGGCAGGAGTGGCTTTTCAGTCAATAACTAAGGTATATTTTGAATTTTCCTGATTTTAAATATTTCCTATTCCTCATTTCCTTTTTCTCTTTCCTTTTGCTTGAAACCAGTTCCCATATATGGCTTATAAATGTTGAGTCTTTTGCTATATGACTCTAATAGGGATAACTGGCCTATTGATTTTATTGTAAATATCTGTAACATCTGTGAGATGTTTGCTTTTGCTATATAGCTCCTGTGCCTGATTAATAAGATGATCCTGAGACATTCAAACAATATCATTCCTGCAATAGTCCCAGCTTCATCCACATACTGGTTCTTAATTATTTGATGTGGATATGACTGGAGATTAAATGAGCGCTACACTACTGTTCATTGATAATTCATATTTAAAATAGCTTTTCTATGTCTACTAAACAACATACAGTCATATATAAAATAATTTAAAGATGGGTAATTGAGTCCGAATGCTTACATAACTTGAAACTTAATGGTACCAACTCTAAAATTATTGAGTGTTGAATTTAAATATTCTGATTTCCAAATCAGCTCAGAAGTCAATGTGTGACATTACACTGTATATATAGAACCATTTATTGGAGCTGTTATTCCCTGCAGCATACTTTAGGCTTGTCTTTTGCTTATGAGTGCACATATTGCAACTGAACCTAGGCTTTCCAACGTGCCGTAATTCAGCAGTCCCATCAAAATTAATAATGAGCTCTGGGTTTATGTTTACTCGAGTGTATAGTAGGAGCTTTACCATGTACCTTTCTCTTTTCTGCCTACATTAGTTTCATCAGAGATACTTAAGTTTTATCATGTGATTAAAGAGGCAGAAACTACAAAGGCAGGAAAATAGCAATTTATGCAGTCCTTTAGCAGCTGATGGTTTTTAACAACAGAGTAAGCAATGAGATCAAAATGGAAAGCATTGGCAAAAAGGCAGCTTCACAGTAAAATGTTCATTAATATTGGGGAATTCAAAAATATAATAACTGTTTTTATTTCCCATTATTTTTAATCACAAAATTGGCTTTCAGATTATATTAGATTGTGCAGAAAAATATAATTACTTTTTTTTTTGAGACCAAGTCTTATTTTGTCACCCTTGGTAGAGTATTGTGATGTTACAGCTCACAGCACCCTCAAACTCCTGGGCTCAAGCAATCCTCTTGCCTCAGCCTCCTGAGTAGCTGGGACTACAGGCTCCCAGCACAACTCCCATCTATTTTTTTTTTTTTTTTATACAGACAGGGTCTTGATCTTGCTCAGGCTGGTCTCCAGCTCCCGAGCTCAAGCAATCCACCTGCCTGGGCTCCCAGAGTGCTAGGATTATAGGCATGAGCCCCTGCACCCAGCCCTGGAGGCATGTAATTACTTAATTTAGGAGGCTCATTTCCATTTTGTTGAATAGGGTTTTCCAATATTCTTTTCTCCACAGAAATGTCAATTTGAATAGTTGTAAAATGCTTCACAAGAGCTAAGGACACAGGTGAGGGATTAGAGGACCTGACAATAGCAAAGAGACGGAAAAAGGTGCATTGAGCACAGGTGGAACACTATTACACCACCTGCCTGCCTCTTCCTCAACCCTGAGCACAGCATGGCATAAGATACACTTGGGAGGGCAGCACCCGTGGCTCAAAGGAGTGGGGCTCTGGCCCCGTATGCTGGAGGTGGTGGGTTCAAGCCCAGCCCTGGCCAAAAACTGCAAAATATATATAAAAAAAAAAAAGATACACTTTGGTGGGAAAAGGAGAAGGAAATGAACACTGGATTTTGCGTGGACCCTCACACCAGGCCCACCCAGTAAAACTGAATGTTAGGCAGGCTCCTTAGTAACACTGAATGCTAGACCCTAGAAGGTTTAGACACTGCCTTAAACTTTTGTGTGCAGGTATGATCAAACTCCGACAAGTCTCACTCAATTCTCAAGAAGTTTCCATGTCATCCCTACTCTTCCATAATCACAACTAGATCCAGACATAGCCCCTAAAGTAGAAGCATTAAACTGGGATTATAAATGACTATGATTGATTTGAAAAGATCTAGTGTAGATGCTAAACACTGCCTGTGAAGAAATGGGAAATT
The DNA here is from genome assembly GCF_027406575.1 of Nycticebus coucang. Classification (NCBI taxonomy): domain Eukaryota; kingdom Metazoa; phylum Chordata; class Mammalia; order Primates; family Lorisidae; genus Nycticebus; species Nycticebus coucang. Next base: position 115,956,044 of record NC_069790.1, on the reverse strand, counting down.
TTAAAGACATGATTCCCACTATAAAACATCAGCTAACTAGTGCTTAAAAAATATACCAGGGATTTAAAAATTGCTTTTATGGGCAACACAGAGCAGAGAACAAAGTATTCAAGAGCTGTGGGACAGTATCAAATACCTAGTATCCCTGCAGTTGGAGTCCAGAGGGCAAAAAGAAAGCCAACAGCAGCAGAAATACTTAAAGGGTTTATAAAGAGTGTTTTCCAAAATTAGTGAATGACAAGAAATCACAGATGAAAGAACCTTAGAAATCCCAAGCAGGAAAAGTGCAAAGAAAACACAGGCAGGCATATGTACAAGAAAAGACCCTACCTGGGGCCATATACAAAAATTAAGATAAAATATACCACAGCATTCAGTGTAAGAGCTCAACCCATAAAGCTTCTGGAAGTAACTTTAGGAACAGCTTTATAACCTTCAGCTAAACAAAGATATCTACCATACCAAAAAGCATCAAACATAAAAGGAAACAATAAAAAATTGAACTGTATGTTAATTTCAAAGTTCTGTTGCATAAAAGACATTCTTAAGCTAAGAAGAAGACAAGATTCAGACTGGGAGAAAATACTTAAAAATTGTATTTCTTATAAGAAACTATATCCAGAACATGGAGAATCTTTAAAATGTAATAGAACCAACAGTCCAATGTAAACAATGGGAAAGAATAGTGAACAGATATGTCTAGATTTCACTAGAAAGTACACACAGACAAGTACATGAAAAATGTTTAATATCAATAATTGCTACTGCAATGCACATTAAAATGACAAGATTGTACTTTACACAGATATACGTGCTAAAATTAAAAGGACGCTGACAGTATCATAAGCCAGCAAGGATGTGAAACAATTGAAACTTTTGTACATTGCTGTTAGGAATTCAAAATGGTACAATCATCTTGAAAAAAAAGAAAAAGAAAAAACCTGGCAGTATTTTATAGGCTGTACGATAAGGTACCCTACATAATACCACATTTAATTCATTCCTAGAAACTTATCCACCAAGGTGAAAGCCCACATCCACACAAAGACACGGTATAAATGCTTATAAGCAGTTTTACTCATAATTAGAAAAACCAAAAACAACCCCAATCCTCCAACTATTGTATGAATAAAAAAAATTGTGTAATATTCATATAATGGGGCAATATTCCACTATAAAAAAAGAAAAGATACATGGGTATATCTCAAAAACATGAAACGCCAAAGGCTGTGTCCTCTGTGGTTCTATTTATATGACATTAATTTTTTACCATAAAAGCTTAATGCTGCTTACTAGGGAAAATTCAAGTTTTCTCTTCAAGCATTGCTCCCATAAAGGAAGGAAAAGGAGCCCTCAGCTTTATGTGGGTCTTAAAGGATGCAACGTGTACGTGACCGTCATGTACATAAGCCTCATATCTCAGATAAGGTTTATTGCGAGGGTAATAAACAAGGACAGTCTCACCATTGTTTTACCAGGTCCACAAACTCATTCTTTTATAAAAATGTTCAATTGGAAAGCACACATTTGGTCCACAACAAGATCACCAACTTTGGCTCCCCTATCCATAGTATTTATTTGGTAGAGATGTTCAAGTGGAATTCTCTGAAGTTCTCTCTCCCTAACAAAATGGGGAAAGAGAAACAAGGCTGCTTTCCTATAGGAATTGCAGATCAATGTGCCACGCTAAAAATTTTGACATAGAAACATTGTCCAGTCCTACAGAAAGCCTGAGGAGGAACAGTTGCAGACTCTGGATTACAGCTAAGCGAGTTATTTCGGTGGCAGCCCCTCCTATGAGTTCCTGCTTTGCTACAGCTACAAAGGTTCCTTTTTCCTGCCCCTGAAGAGCGAGTGATAGAATACCCCACCACAATGACAGTGAAACAAGGCAAGTAACCAGAGACGGGTTACACAGGAAGGTATTTAGACTAGATAATCTGGAATTTTGCAATTCTCAAATGAAATATGGAAAAATAGCCAGCATATCAGGATATAATTATCAGCACAAGTAGAGTAATACTGTAGTTTCAGAGGTGTGACAAGTTGACATAAGAGGAAACAAGTAAAGTTAGAGAAAGCAATCAAGGTTGTTCATAAAATTCTCTTTTCATAGAGACCTGCTCTAAAGTTGAATCTTTAAGTAGGTTTGGTCATAAAGGAGCGAGCCTATCTGGCTTCGTGGGGACAAAAGCTTTGCCTTTATCTTGCTGAGATTCTTTAGTCCCAGGAAGGAAGGAATAGTATGTGCTTGGTGAGCACAGAAGATATTGATGAAAGTCAAATAGAAACTTAGCGGGCTTTTTTTTCTTGTTCATTTGTGATATTAGAATTCACAGAGCTATTAATTTAATCATTGCCCTGATAATTATTACTAGGCAAGTGAGGCAAATCACTTAGAAACTGAGAGGAGGAATAATATTTCATCATAAATAATCAGAAAAGATTTCATAGCGAAAATGCATTTGATCTGGGGCTTGAAGTATCAGCTAGAATTTTAGTGGCAGAGATGGGAGAAAGGCATAAATAAAAATGGCTGTTAGGAGGTAGGCATGAATTCTAATAAGAATGAAAGAGCCAGAAAGGCAAAGAGTCAAAGGTTGTAGTTGATCACCTTTTTCTTACATTTTAGGGTAGCAAAGTATTGAGATGTAAGTTCAAATTCTAAATGATTTTTTACTTGCTATGTGGCTTGCCTGGCCTATTTCTCAGTACACTCGTTGATAACGAATCTCTCCAATAACAGTATAGAAAGGATTACATAAAATTGCACAAGCAAAATACTGAGATGTCGGTTAGTTTTCTTTAAGTTTTAAGTTGTTTTCTACAACCCAAGAAACTTTTTTTTTTCTTGTACACTTACAATGACACTTTTAGATTTCAAAGAAAGGCATTGTAAACAAAAACACACTGAATGCAAAATGCAAATTAAGAAAGACTTCTCAGCTAACATTTAGGCTGAAAAAAAATGATGGTGATTTCCTAGAAAATGGTACAAAAAGTTACAGTTACCCAGTAGAATAACTGACATTAAGAAATATTCAAGGGTCCCTACCATCTCCACCAGGATCCTCAGCAAATTCTTAGGCATTTTTAAGTTGTTGTTTCCTGGCAAATAATTGCCTCACATTAGTGATCACTATGTTGTTTATTTGTACCCCTGTTTTCCACATACCATATGCTGACACATCTGTTCCCAGCCCTTCACCAAAAGGTCATTGAACAAAAGGACTATGTTCTAACATGAATTGCATCTCTGGCAAGTTTAAGTGTGTGGAGCATGAAAGGGGCATCCTAATTCTTACTGTAGAGAAAACCAGAAGGAAAATGTAGACACTGTTAGAGAGCCAGAGTCACCTGAGAACTACCATTTTTCCTTAGAAATATTTTATAAAATTAACTTTTATTTAATATCAATTGTTGTTTGATACAACACACAAAGCAAGAAGAAAGGAAGAAGGGGAAAATGGAGGGGAAAAAGAATTGCCCTCAAATTGAATAAACAAAAGTGAAAATCTGTATTAGAGCTATTGAGCTACTGTGTCATAAGCAGAAATTGAAAAAATAATCATTAAGCATGATTAGTTGTGATAGACTCTTGAGGCTTCATGTAATTAGGTGAACAAATACCTTACTCTGAGCCATATACTGGGTCCCAAACATCACTGTCTTCACAGGTCATATTCTTTCTTTATCGATGTGAAAATCCTCATAATAAGATACAATTTGTTTAAAATATTTCATGAAATTTTGGCCCTCCTTGTTTGATCTTATATAGAATGAATTAAATATTCATAATTAAAGCCAAACTATGGGGGTGACAGGTGGTCACTTCCCTCAATAATGTTTATGTTATGAGTTAATTTCAAATTGTAAATAAAAAAGCAATTAGTTCCAAAATACCTAATCCAAGGAAAATAGTATTCGAGGACTATGCCCTATATTTATTAACTGTTTCCGAAGACTGAACTCTTTAATACCTAATGCTTTGCTAACCGAATTTCTTGGTATTTCCTAGTATTCAAAGTACAGTGATTCTAATATCTATCAACTCCCAAACAAGCAAGTAGGAACAGGAAAAGTCACCATTTTCTATGCAATATATATATATATATATTTTTTTTTTGTAGAGACAGAGTCTCACTTTATGGCCCTCGGTAGAGTGCCGTGGCCTCACACAGCTCACAGCAACCTCCAACTCCTGGGCTTAAGCGATTCTCTTGCCTCAGCCTCCCGAGTAGCTGGGACTACAGGCGCCCGCCACCATGCCCAGCTATTTTTTGGTTGCAGTTTGGCCGGGGCTGGGTTTGAACCCACCACCCTCGGTATATGGGGCCGGCGCCTTACCGACTGAGCCACAGGTGCCGCCCTCTATGCAATATTTTAAAAGAAACTATGTTCATCAAAACTACACTTAAAATACCATTTGAATAAATAATTTATCTCTGATGACAGGATGTGTCTTGCCAACTTATTATGTGAGTGACTTTGAAAATGGGATTACATTGTTTCACATAAAACTAGGAAATTGTTCCACCCATATGCCATTTATCCTACCAAGAAAATAAAGAGATAGCCCTCCCCAAACCTGATTTGAAAAAGAAATCATTCATTGAATTATTATAAAATCTTTAAATTATACTTCTTTATAATCAAAGAATAATGAAGACAAGTTTTTGATGTTTCTTATGTACAGCAGAAATAACCGTGTTAGGTGTGTGTGTCCATTCAACCAAATAATCCTTAGATATTAAAAAAGCAAGAAAAATAAACACATTTCAAAAACGTGTGAAAATTTATGGTGATTCCATCTTGAAGAGGTAATGTTATTTGCCAGAGGAGAATGGGAAGAAGCAAAGAACAGTACAACTCTTTTTTTTTTCTAGAATAATTCTGTTTTAATATTAAAATGTTTGAAAATTAGCATGAATTTCTCTGTTATTATTCCTTACGTTAAAGTTAGTAATCATTAATATATAATACCTCAGTAGGAAATAACAATCACATAAGCACCTCATTTCCTAGTAAAAGTCAAAAAAACAGAAAATTAATCTGCTATCCATGAAGAATTTTAACTAGAGAGATTCTCAAATGAGATCTGGACAGAAGCCAGATGTATAAAACAAAGAGTTGGCAGTCACAGGCAGCGACAAGTGTCTCAATATAACCAATTTGTAGCTTCTGTTGCCTACAATATCTGCACCAGTGTAATGATGTCTTAGTTCTGTACATTTGCTTTGCAGAGTAGGAGACTGTTAGCTCCAAATGAGTTAGACGAAATCTTTTGTTCTTGTTTTATCAATAACAAATTCCATACATTTAGACAACTCTTGAGCATTAATGTTTTCTCTAGATTATATTTGGCCTAATGTTTTATGATTGCAAACTTTATAGCTGTGTGAATCCATTCTATTAAAATTCTTAACACCAAGAAAACTGTATTAATGGTCATGTGTGTTGAGGGTGTTACACTTATGCCCTAACAAAGATGCATAAATAGGGCGGTGCCTGTAGCTCAAAGAGGTAGGGCACTGGCTCCATATGCTGGAGGTGGCGGGTTCAAACCCACCCCTGGCCAAAAACTGCAAAAAAAAAAAAAGACACACAAATACAGCACAGAATTTTAGGGTACAACCAAACTGGGAAAGGTATAAATTACTGTGGGTAGGATTTAGGAAAGGAGAAGAAAACTATTGGTAAAATATTTCAGAAGTAGAATCAGTAAAACTTAGTGGCCAATTGGATATAACTGAATATGGGATGAAAGATGACGTATGAGCTCAGGACATGCAGCAAAAGTGTCCAGGATGGCCTCAGACTCTTACAATAAAGTGATGTGATGGTGTTGATGATCGTTGCCCTCTTTGAATATATATGAAGAGCAAGAAAAAATAAAAATGACAAGAGTTTTGAAGACCACAACTTATAAGAGCAGGCAGAGAGTTAACGGCCGATGAAAGTACTGTTAAAAATGAACCAAAAGAGTAGAAAGGAAACTAGAGAAATAAATGCATAAAGGCCAACAAAATAAGTAGCATGTACAAGAAAAGACATATGGGGCGGCGCCTGTGGCTCAAGGAGTAGGGCGCTGGTCCCATATGCCAGAGGTGGTGGGTTCAAACCCAGCCCCGGCCAAAAAAAAAAAAAGAAAAGACATATGGTCAATGTCACAAAATAATGCAGATACAAAAAGATAATGATCCCTGGGAAGAACCTGTGCATGTAATAAGTCATGGGGGTCAGTGGCGCTGGTCAGCGTGGTCCAAGACTGTGGTTGTGGCTTAAGTCTGACAGCAGTTGGGAGTACAGGAGGGTGAGGAGCAGAGACCATGGACTCTTCCTTTGAGGTCACTGATGTGAAAATGAAGAGCTTAGTGAAATAGGAAAGGCTAAAAAAAGGAAGTAGCCAGGGGTACAAGCAGCTAAGAAAGGCAATGCTTTGCTGTGTAAGAAAGATACTGGGATTCTTAAATGCTTTATTAAGAAGTCACCAGTGATAAAAAAAAAAAAAATAGTTGAAAACATAGGAGAGAGCTCAAGTATTGGTGATGTGCTTGTGGGAAAGAAAGGATCTGGACTCATGAGTCTACAGACAGAGCCTACGCCTTGGAGACAGGTATCAAAGTTATCCCTTCTACCAGTCTGCTCAATACATTCTTGTGGGGTAACCAAATCCCTAGGGGTTCCAGAGTTCAGGTTCCAAATTCAAGTAAATAATTTGAAAGCAGCAGCACACCCAGTCACTGGACTGCTACCTTCAAATCATTTTCTCTTCATCTTCCATAATGGACGGGAAGCAGAGAAACCCTTAATTGTGCAAGCACTTTCTACGTCCACCAAGGCTTGTCATGAAATAAAACAATTATTTTATCATAAATTCCAATCAATCATTTGTGTCGCAATATACCCCAGTTTTGTGGGGTCTAAAGCTGACACAAGCTATGGTGATCTTTAAAAAAGAAGGTGTGAATTTGTAAACTTACTTATAAAATACATTTGAATTTGTGAATTCAAAACCTTAAAATTAGATGCAGAGCTCATTAAGGGAAAAGTTTAAGTGAGAGCTAATGAAGGCTAAGCTTCACTGGCTTCCTGCCAATCCTATCTCAAACAAAGAGAATTTTAAATTATCTTGCAAAGGATGAAGCATAATTATGTTGGTTTTCCATGAAGTTCACAGTACACAAGTTCACACACCAATATAGATTAGGTCACTAAAAAGAGTAGTAATTGTTGCATCACATTACGCAGGTCCGCAGTAAACTTCCGTTATCACCGTTATTTTGCAAAATTTGTGAATGTCAATTTCTTGTGTTATGACGGATATTTCTCCCAGATCATTATTTCGGGTTCATCATTTACATGCCTCTCTAAAATCAGTCATTCACTTGATACTGAATTTACCTTCATTTTTCCTCCTGATTTTTATCCCTTTCTCTACATTTTCACTACCATTTATTTTAGATTGATTTAACCTCTCTTTGGCTTTATGCCTGAAGTCCTCCACTTCTAACCACTACCCTATTGACTGCGTCACTTGCGCTAAACTAAACTTAACATTCTGCTTTATAGACACCGCACCTTTGTTCCAAAACCTCCAGTGCTTCGTCAACACATGCCAAAACAAGATCCAAATGAATGGGCAGTCATGGTCTATCTCCATCCAAGTCTCTCTCTTACCCTTATTTATTCTTAATTACTACTATTTTTCTACGTGACTTTACACTTCACAGAAATTGCTTTATTGGTTTTTCTACATCTGAGTTAATGCATAGACATTTGCACTTGCTTTATACTCATGTGGAATATTCTCTGCTCTTTAACCCCATCTATAAGTTATTATCTGTTTTACATGAACATTTCAAATGTTATACAAATATTTTTCAAATTTTAGCAACCACGTCCTCTTTCTATTGCCTACTCAACCTCACGATACTCGGCAAGTCAGCATCTTCTTACTATTTTTATCTTATGTTATTTACTTCTTACCGGCTCATAAAGACCACAAACTCTTTTGAGGTTAGAAGACATTTCTTTCTCTCTCTCTCTTATTTATTATTATTATTATTTATTTATTTTTTTTTTTTTTGAGACAGAGCCTGACTAACTATGTCATTCTTGGGCTTAAGTGATTCTTTTGCCTTCCAAGTAGCTGGGACTACAGGTGCCCGCCACAATGCCTGGCTATTTTTTTGTTGTAGTTGTCATTGTTGTTTAGCAGGCCCAGACTGGGCTCGAACCCGCCAGCCTCGGTGTGTGTGGCCAGTGCTGTAACCACGGTGCTACAGGCACCGAGACATGTTTATTTCTCTTAACACTTAAATTGTTTTCTGTATACAAGGACATTCATGTTTGTCAGTAGAGATTTAAATTTCTCACAGAAAGATTGCAAAGGTAGACACCAGTGATGATGGTAAGTCCCTGGGCTTTTTATTTATTTATTTATTTGAATGCTTGAGTTCATTGTGCTTTAAAGGTATTACTAACAGCTTTTCTTCTCTTAGACAATACTCTCTCTCGCTGACTTTATAACCTGGACTGTAGTAAAGCACCTAAGATTCTTCTTGTAGGCTTTACATTCTTGCTCTTAAAACATTCAGTGGTCCATCAACACATATAAATTAAGATTCCAATAAACTGGTAACCACAGTCTGTCACAATCTAATTCCTACACTTACCCTTGTTTACTATGACTTTTCCTATTAAAATAATTACCTGATGTGTATTGAAATCTCTGTTTTATTCTTTTCTACTGTCACTTGCAGGAAAAAAACAAAAACCATCTCTGACAAGCCAAACAAGCTGCTTCTTATTTGAAGACAGGGATATGACAAGTGGATTTTCATCCATAATCTCAAAGATGGGCTCTGGAAAAGAAGACACTAACTGGAATTATAGTAATCTATATTGAAAGTTATTTAGACAGAGAAGGGACATGTAGAATCCCTCGGATTCTCAAACACGTAAGAGATGAAGTGTTGCGTCAGCAAGGTTCAATCTGCTCGACATTGTAAAGCTGTGCCCGGTGACATTCTACTGTGGAATGTGCTCTCAGAGTGTTGCATCGGCAATTATTACCAAATTATAATAAAAGTCCCATGTGTGTAAACTATTAAATACATTTAGGAAAAAATGCTACAACAGTTTATTCAGTCAGGCATATTCTCTCCATTTCCATTATTTTAATTCTATAATTATTAATGATTCTGCCCAGTTCTCAATACTTTTAGTAATAGTTACTATTAGTAAATAAATTTTGCTAATTCAATTTGGTAAAAAAAATTAAATTTAAACCAAACATTTAAATTTAATGAAAGTAATATAATCTTTATAAATCTTAAAGTTTGTTGCTTTTGATGACAATAAGATGTTGATAGTCAAAGATTTCCATATATATACGATATCATTCTTATATATAACTAATTTTTCATGTTATTCTGAGAATTCCATATAATCCACCCCTGTTAAAGATACAGTATAATTTATCTGTATACACTTTCAAATATTTTTTTCCTCTTTTCAACCGCAAAAATAATATTAGGAACATGATTTTTTTTTTGTTATCTATGATTCTTGTTATGTCTAGTTTTATTTTTGTTTGTATATGTTGTTAAAATTCTCTCCATAATTACAGAAGTTAAATTTCTCTGAGCACTTCATTAAAAACTACAACACCTTATAAGAAGTATTTACCGGTATATTAAAGCCAAATATAAAATAATTCACAGAATGGTCTAGACATTTGTTCAAATAACAGGTATTATATATTTTCACATCCATTCTCTGAGGACTCCAAGATTTATTTCCTCACCTGACATACCTCCCCTGATTTCCAATCCCATATTTCCAATTGCTTCTATCACAATTTTTAATAAGTACCTCAAAATTAACATCAGCAAAACTCAACCCCTCACTCCGTTCTCCAGCACCATGCCTCCTGCTCTATTTTTTTTTTCTTCATCTCAGTTAAGGGTTACAATATTCTTGTAATTTTTTCACACCAATTCTTGGAATTGTTCTAGATTCCTCTTGCTTTCATATCACACATTCAATTTCTTTAGCAAATTCTGTGACTACTATTTCACAATACATCCCCCTGTCCACAGTAATCCCTGGCCCCAGACACCATCATCCTGGGAGGTGCATCCGTGGGCCTACATTTTGCTGAATCAAATTACCTGACATCATTATAGGACAGAACTGTAGTAACCAAAATAGCATGGTACTGGCATAAAAGCAGACACACAGACCAATGAACAGAATATAGAATCTAGAAAGAAAGCCACACATCTGTAAGGAACTTGTCTTCCAGAAAGGTGCCAAGAACACACAGTGGGGAAAGGACAGTCCCTTCAGTAACTCGTGCAGGGAAAACTGGATACCTATATGCAAGGAAATGAAACTAGACTCTTATCTCATGCAATATAAAATATCAGATCAAAATAGATTAAAGACTTAAATGTGAGACCTGAATCTATGAAACTACTGTGGAACCTTCATATTTAACCACCTCCCTATCATTGACCACTTCCTTACGTTTGACTGATTTCCACAGACCAGACACGCACCACACGTCCGCATCAGTATAGTAGGCCTTGTTCCTTATGTTGACCATCTCTGTATGTTGACTAATTTTTTTTACAGTCCCTTGGGTGGTCAACTTACAGAGATTCTATTGTACTAAAGGGAAACACATAGGGAAAATGCTTCAGTACATTAGTGTGGACAAGGAATTCTTGAGTGATACTCCCTAAACAGAGGCAACCAAACCAAAATTGGACAAATGGGATAACATTAAGCTAAAAAGCTTCCGCACAGCAAAGGAAAAATGTGGGTTGTCTCTTCACAATCAAAAAAGTTAAGAGACAACTTACAGAATGGAAGAAAATATTTGCCAACTACCTGTGTGACAAGGTAGTAATTACTAGAGTATATAAGGAGTTCCAACCACTGAATAGGAAAAAAATCAAATAATCTGATTAAAAAATGAACAAAGGATCTCAATAGACATTTCTCAAAAGAACACATACACATTTCCAACATTTTCCAATGTAAAAATGTAAAAAGTACTCATCACTAGTCATCAGAGAAACTAGAATTGAAGCTACCATGAGGTATTATTTCACGCCAGTTAAGAAGGCTTTTATAAAAAAAAAAAAAAAAAAAAAAAAAAAGGACAATAATGAATGCTGATGAGGATGTGGGGAAAGGGAAACATTTGTACACTGCTGGTTGGAATAGTGCCAGCACTGTGGAAAACAGTATGGAGGTGCTTCAGAAAAATCTCAAAATAGAACTCATATAACCCAGCAATCCTAATGCTAGGTATATATCCAAAATAAGGGAATTCAGCATATTGCAAAGCACTCCCATGTTTATTCAGCACTATTCACAATAGCCAATTTGAAATCAACATAATTAAGTATCCATCATTAAGTGAATGGGTAAAGAAATTGCAGTACAGATACACAAACAAATACTATATAGCCACACAGAAACAAAAAGCAAACCAAACAACAACAACAACAAAGAAATCCTGTCACGTACCACAACCTGGATGGAAGTGGAGAACATTATGTTCAGGGAAATGAACCCACCACAGAAAGGCAAATTTCATGTGTTCTCACTCATACGTGGGAGATGAATATTAAAAACAATTGATCGTGGAAGCAGAGTTGAATGATGGTCCAAACACTGTGAATTGTGGTGGAGGGAGAGGGGTAAAATGGATGATGGTTAATGGTAGAAAAATGTAGTTAGTAGGTGGATAGAATGAAGCATATTTCATAGCAGACCAAAGAGGCTACGGTTGACACCAACAGTGAGTTATGGTATACTTTAAAATAACCGGCACAGTGGAATTGGAAAGTTCCTAACAGAAAAATAGGATAAATACCTGAGTTAAAGGATACTCTAATAACTGATTTCATTAACATTTTATGACTGTATCAAAAATAACACATATGTCTTGTTGAGATACACAAGTATTATGTATTCATAATAATTAAATATTTCAGAAAAATTTAGAAAAAAGAAAAGAAGGGTGAAGATATTGTGAAAGTTTCCCAAACGAATTAGCGGTTTGCTACAGCCCCTACCAAGGAACGCAGCAGTGAAATAAAATATTTTCTATACAAGTCGTGGCTGTGGTAAATGTAGGGTAGTAATGTTAATATTTAAATTTAACTAGTACTCTATTGTCTGAAGCAAGGGACACATCTTCATTCACAGGGGATAATCAGGATGGATGTTTCTGGGGCTTTCCCCTTAGCTCTCAGATAATACTATGATTCACCTACACAAAGCATTAAGGTACATTTAAATATTCAGTTACAATAAGATTTGCATATTGCTAGGGCTTCTATATGACTTATCTTTACAGCATTGAAACAGATATTATTAATAATGGAGCAAATAATTTAGTGCATATCGTAATGCAATGTTTTACTTTAATTTACAATCCCCTATCCCTTCGTTCTCTTTTCCCTAATATCATTGCACCTTGAAAAACAATGTTCTCTTTTCTAAAATAGACAGACAGTTTATCTTTGTACATATCTAGCCCAAGATACATTCTTTCCATGAGGAAGATACATTTAGTCACTTTGTCCTGGAACTGGGGTTGTAAAACGCTAGATTAAAAGTCTAACAGCCCAACTACCTCCCAAAACAATAGAAAAGAAAAACTGTCTAAAGAGGAGCTCGCATTGGATTCAATTCCAGATCCTGTCTATTTTTGTACCTTATTGTCTTGTGATCCTCTTTGTTATGCAATCACAGTTTTATATTTATAAAAACAAATAAAAACTTTGAGTTTAATTAATCCATGAATTTGTGGGTAATCACTGAATGCATTTGCTTTAGAAAAAACTCCTGGTAGAATTTAAGCTTTTTAAAACAATTACACTTTAAAAAGTGTTTAAACAATCTTCATATTTAATTCATGAATATGGAAATTCTTTGCATTTTATGACCAAATAATGTGATATATAAAACAATTTAATGTTTTCTCCTCTGACTGAAGATGCTTTTGCTACTAATAAAAATGATCACACTCATTTTCTCAATATGTAATAAGCTATGGGACCCACACAATTCTAAGCAGTTTGTATATAATGTACTCATCTTCAAAACGACATACAAAATGGTTATTATTCCTTTTTGTAGGAAAAAACCCAGAAAACTTATGTACCTTGCTTAGAGCCATACAAATAAAAACTAACAAAAGAAATTAAAACTTGACTTTATCTCGTAATTTTTCAATTGTTTAAGTTGTATTGATCCATATATGTACTGTATACTGTTGGAGGAATTTTGATTATTGGTCATTGACAATTAACAGACATAAGAAAAGATAGAGAACAATTCCATTGTCTCATGTTTTCTCATGGCCCTTTGTAGACCTTCTCCTCTTTCAATCTGCAGCATCAGATGACCACCAATTTTCAATCTGTCCTTATAAATCCAGGGTGGCCCTAAAGTTCATGTGTCTATTTTAAATTGCATACAAACTTTATGGCCGCCCTGTGTTTTCTAGAACTTCATGTGAATGAATCACATGAACTTCACTTATCACAATGTTTTGAGATTTATTCATACTGTTTTTTATATTAATAATTGTCTTTTATTACTAATTAATATTAATATTCCATAGCAACAATTGCTGCAATTTGTTTAATGGACATTTGGATTGTTTCCAGTATTTTTTTTTTTCATTGTGTTAGTTTAAATAATGCTGTCTTCGGTATTTACATAGAAGTCTTTAGGTGGATAATTATTTTAATTTTTCTTGTGAAAGATAATAGGGAACAGGATTGCTGATTGCTAAAGAGTATGTTTCACTAGAAAGAGAATGCTACACTGTTCCCAAAGTGGCCGTGACCACATGTCCACTAGCATTGTGTGAGTGTCAGTTATTCCACATTCTTGCCCAAAGCAGGATTGTTTGTCTGTTTGTCTTTTTATTTTATCTATTCTAGTGGGTGCATAAGGGTATCTCATTGCATGTATCTATGGGTGTGTGTGGTTGTACAATGACTACTAACGCATTTTATGCACTTGTGTGTCATTTGTAATGAAATAAAATCACATCCAACTTTCTGTCCAATTTTAATTGTATTATTTCCTGCTAAACTAAGATTCAAAATTGATGGAGAATTAAATCTTTCACTGATATGCAAACTTTGGGAAACTGCATCACAAGACCAACTCTGCAGGAAATACTTAGACATGTTCTCTCTACAATGAACATTACAGTGTGCCGCCAGCAAATTAACACCCACAAACTAAAGGACAATACCTAACTTCCACAGTGGTGCAAAGGATATAACCAAGCAACAGTCTTTCACAAAATAAGATGACTAGAATTACGACACACTTATCAATTCTCTCAATAATTGTTAAAGGCTTGACTTCCACACTGAAGAGCCACAGGCTAGCTGATTGGATAAAAAAGCACAAGCTATCCACATGTCTCCAGGAAAGCACCTAACCTTGAAAGACAAAATAAGACTCAAGGTAAAAAGTTGGAAAAAAAATAGTATTTCACATGGAAACCAGAAGAAAAGAGGAGTCATAATCTTATTTTCAGGTACCAGTAGATTTAAAGCAACTAAAGTTAAGAAAGACAGAGAGAGTCACTTCATACTGGTCATGGGTGACACAAGCTACTACAACCTGTGGAACACTGCAGAACCAGTTCTAAGAGGGAAATTTATCGAATTAGAGGCCTATATCCAAAAAAAGAGAGCACATCAACAATCTAATGAATTGTCTTAAAGAAATGCAAAAAGAAGAGCAATTCAATCCCAAACCCAACAGAAGAAAAGTAAAAAACAAAATTAAATCAGAAATAAAGGAAACAGAAAACAAAAGAATCATTCAGAAAATCAATGAAACAAAAAGTTGATTCTTCAAAAGATGAATAAAATTGAAAAACCTTTGGCCAGATTAACTAGAAACAGAAACATAAAATCTCTAAATCTCTAATAACCTTAATAAAAAATGAAAAAGAGGAAGTAACAACAGATACCACCCACATACAAGAGATTATCTCTGACCACTACAAGAAACTCTGTACCCAGAAATTTGACATGTGGAGAAAATGGATCAATAGTTGGAATCACACCATCTCCCTAGACTTTACCAGAAAGAAACAGATATATTGAACAGACCAATATCAAGCACTGAGATCAAATAAGCAATAAAATATCTTTAAAGAAAAAAAGGCCTGGACCAGAGACCTTTATACCAGAATTCTACAAACCTTCAAAGATGAGCATGTACCTATGTTATGGAACCTACTCCAAACATTGAGAAGGAAAGACCCTTTCTTAATATATTCTATGAAGCAAACATCACCCTGAGACCAAAACCAGGAAAAGACTCAACTGAAAAGAAGAACTACAGAGCAATTTCTCTAATGAATATTGATGCAAAAATACTCACTAATATCTTAGCCAATAGATTACACATTACAAAAAATTATACATCATGATCAGACAGGCTTCATCCCTGGGATGCAAGGCTTGTTTAATATATGCAAATCTATAAATGTCATACACCATATTAATAGAAGCAAAAACAAGGACCATATGATACTCTTACTAGATGCAGAAAAGGCATTTGATAAAATTCAGCACCCTTTTCTAACAAGAACATTTAAGAATATAGGCATAGGCAGCACATTTCTTAAAATGATTGAAGCTATCTCTGACAACCCATAGCTAATATCATACTGAATGGAATAAAACTGGAAGCTTTTCCACTTAGAAGAGGAACCCCCAAAAGATGTCCTCTATCACCACTACTAGTCAACATTGTGCTGGAAGTTCTAGATAATATAATCAGGCAAGAAAAGCTGTGGCCGTGGAAAGAGGGGAATGCTTTTACCATGTTGGTAGAACTGCAAACCAATACAGACTTTTGGAAAGAAGAATATAGAGTCCTCAAAGAACTCAACTTAGACCTCCTATTTGATCCTGCATTCCCACTACAGGCATCTACCTAGAAGAAAAATACCATTTTTTCATAAGGACGTGCACTAGGTTGTTTATTCAGCTCAATTTACAATTGCAAAAATGTGGGAACAATCTAAATGCCCATCAACTCAGGAATGATTAACAAACGGGGGTATATGTATACCAGGGAATACTATTCAGCCATAAGAAAAGATGGAGAATTTACATCTTTTGTCTTAACCTAGATGGAGTTGAAATATATTCTTCTCAGTAAAGTATCACAAAAATGGAAAGGAAGTATTCAATGTTCTTAATTTTATTATGAAGCCAGCAGATGATCTAGTACATGCTTACATAGGAGGATAACTTAATTCTATTCAAGTTGGGGGGTGGAACAAGGGATTGGGGAGACAATAGGGGATTGGTGGGCTCCCGTTTAAAGGGCATATCGTAGGGGTATATGGCAGCCCTTCCGGGTGCAGGACACAAGTACAAGAGGGACTTTACCTAAGAAATTCCAACATTGTGACCTGCCTGTTTGAACCCTCACAGTAACCTGAAATTAAAAACAGAAGTCTTCTTCCTTTAATTTCTCATTGTTCTCCACGTTCCTCATTTGATTCCTTCCTTACAGAGTCCCTCTGACTTAATTCTCTCTCTCCCTCCGTGTCTCTCTCCTGCTCTCAGTCTCACTCTCATTTTCCTTTAGCTTCACATTTGCTGCTGATGGGCAATTGTCTTAGTCTACTCAAATGCTATAAGAAAATACCATAGGCTCATCACCCATGGCGCAGTGCTTACCACACCAGCCACACACACCCAGGCTGGCAGGTTCGAGCCTGGCCCAGGCCTGCTTAACAACAATGACAATTGCAACAAAAAAATAGCTGGGTGTTGTGGTGGGTGCCTATAGTCCCAGCTACTTGGGAGGCAAAGGCAGGAGAATCACTTCAGTCCAGGAGTTGGAGGTTGCTGTGAGCTGTGATGCCATGGCACTCTACCACGGGTGACAATATGAGACTCTGTCTCAAAAAAGGAAAAGAAAATACCATAGTCAGAGTGGTTTAAACAACAGGGATGTTTTTTCTCAGAATTCTTGTGGGTGGGAAGGCTCAGATCAGGTGCTTACCTAATTGGCTCCTGGTGAAGTCTCCCTGCTGCCTTGCAGAAGGCAAACTTCTCACTATATCCCCACATGGCCTTTGCTCAGTGTCAGTGAGGGGTGGGGTGATTTCGCTTCTTATAAGACCACTCATCCTTCATCTACCCTGATTACTTCCCGAAGCTTCTGTCTTCAATACCAACACATTGGCCTTTAGGACTTCCACACAGGAATTTTAGACTGACACAAACATTCAGTTCATAACAGGAATAGAGCACATTGTTCTAGAAATTCTCTATCATGGTTTTCTCTCTCTCAATAACTTCTACTCTAGGTCGACCTGCTGGAGTTGCAGTGGTATCTGCATGTGCAGTGATCATCATTTCTACAGCCGAGTGCTCATTCCCAGATTCGTAGTCACATTTTTTAAAAGTTCATGTGACTACTTTAATCTCAGTGAAGACATAAAAATATTATTGCACCCATTTTTTCTAATGTGCTAACAGATATGGAGATATTTAATACTTTACACTAGTTCTTAAAGGATATTTCTAATAAAATGAAAATGTTATAATTCAGGTTTTCTAAGGCTTTTTTATATTTATTTATTTATTTTTGAGAGAGAGAGAGTTTTACTCTGTTGTTCTGGGTTCAGCGCTGTGGTGTCCTAGCTCACAGCAACCTCAAATTCCTGGGTTTTGAGGCAATCATCTTGCCTCAACGTCTGGAGTAGCAGGGACTATAGGCAACTGCCACAATGCCCAGCTAGATTTTCTATTTTTAGTAGAGACAAGGTGTTGTTCTTGCTCAGGCTGGTTTCCAAATCCTGAGATCAAGCAATCCACCTGCCTTAGCCTTCCAGAGTGCTAGGATTACAGGCATGAGCCATTGTGCCCACCCACTTTCTAGTCTTATTACAGTATTTATTGATAGTGCCCATGTCCATAATTTATCATTTATGATCTGATTATTATAACTTTTTAAGAGATCTAGATAATGTTCAAATCAGTTCATTAGCAAATGGAGCACTAAGCATCTTTTTTTCAGAAATGTTTCTTAAGTATGAATGCAACATAAACATTTCTAGTACTAAAGAAATTTAACCTGGACAAGTGAAATGTAGAGTTTAAATTTTCATTTTACACAATCTTCCTCAGGTGTAATTAAATATCCATACTATTTTTACCTTAATGTTAATTGATACAAATCTCTCTTTCCCTTCCTTAAATTTCAGTTATTTACTTGTAGAAACAACATTATTTGGAAACTATATTGTTTTTCTGCAGTGTGTTCATATATATTTTATGCATGGAGAAACACATTATTAGTTTTGTTTTTTTTTTTTTTTTTCAGTGAATCGGGTCAAGTAAAATCAAGAACTCTTTAAAACTTCAAAAGAAAAATTCACATCAAATCACACTGACCTCCATCTTTTTCTGATTTAATTAATTTTTCCTCATTTATGCTGATTATATGATGTAAGATTTTGACTTTTTGTGAGCCTAGAAATCAATAGAAGAATGGATCATTAACTACTCTCTTTTGCTAAATTCCTTAACTATCAGAAATCATCATTAATCTAATATTATATCAATGTTATTATTTGCAAGTTTAAATAAAAAAATTTTAAAAAATATAACAGCATTTTAATAGATAGAAAACACAAGTAACCTCAGCGTTTTATTTGCTTTTCCAAGAGTTTCCATGACATTAATTTCAGCAAACTAATCTTGGCTGCCCTTACGCATAAACTACTGGGTACTCATAATGGTGTATGGCATTTCAATTTCAAACCTGCCCTCAATAAACAGGATGAAGAATTACTGTGCTCATGTTTAAACTGTATTGTGACTCGATGCTTATCAACCATCATCAATAATGCCCAAATTCAAAAAAATCAAAGCACATGAAAAGTAAAACAATTATTTCATCTGCTAAGCAAATTCTTTATTCTTTTCTGAAGTAGAAAAGATTAAAACAGTAAGTGCCACAAAGCAAACCTCATCACGCAAAACCTGTAATGTAAGTTAAGCAGTAAAATATTCAGTGAGTCTGCTTAGCTTCTAAAGGTGATTTTGCTTACATACCTACTGATATTTTCAGATGTATATGCTTTGGTTCAGCATTCCTGTTCATCAGCCTTGCCTCATCCTCTATAAGCTCCCCCAGAATGTAATAGACATTACTTAGGAAAATACATTATGCTACTTCCCATGTAAAAAAAGCCTAAACCCACCCCCCAAAAAAACCAGCAATCCAAATAGCCTGTAGAGTGCCAAAGGTTAACCAAATTAAAAAAAAAAAAAAAAAAACTTAAGTTTATTGCAAGAAAACTTTTACTGATTATCTTTTTCTTCTTTATACTCTCCTACATGTTATAAATATCTTACCAGAAGTATTCAGTGCTTCTAATTAAAAAATTATAAAATATAAAATCAAAGCCTCAGTCACTAGAAATTAAACATTCTTGTCCTCTTGTGCCTCCTGTAACTGTTACTCAAAGGGACTCCAAATACTATTGCGTCTGACACAAGGAGACTGACAGATCCTGTATTAGCTTGGTCCACTTAATTTTTCTAAGTTTGGGTAATATCTTATTGCTTTATGTCTTTTTTTAGTTACATATCTTAGATACACCTATTTTCAGGATACATGTGATAATTTGGTAGATTCATATAATCAAATCAGAGTAATTGGGATACCCATGACCCAAAACACCTGTCCCTTTCTTATTTTATTTTTTCATGATGTGAATTTAAAATACAACTTCTGTATTCACCAGACCATTCTGCTCTTCACTTATTTTTTCTAGCCCTTAATGCCAATCTTTTCTTAGGTATTTATTAATTGCCCTTTAAAAAATACTATCTGTCAACACATTTAAATATACATTTCATATACTATCTTCAATCCTTGTAATAACCAACCAATTAGTTATTATTTGGGGGTTAAATTAAAAAAGAAAAAAGCCAGAGCCTACTCAGTAAAGTATCTCAAGAATGGAAGAAAAATATCCAATGTACTCAGTACTATTGTGAAACCAATTTACAATCACTCACACTTTTATATGAAGAATAGATCACAACTATGGCCCAGGATGAAGGAGAGAAGTGGGGGGTAGGAGGAAAGGAGGCAGGTCAGATCGAGGGAGGTGAATGGTGGGATCACACCTATGGTGCATATTTCAAGGCTATATGGATCTATTAAGTATAGAGTATAAATGTCTTAACCCAATAATTAAGTAAATGAGATGAGGTATATATTAACCAGTGCAATGTAAGTGTTCCTAATTCTATATGAAATCAGCACATCATACCCCATAAATGCATGTATACATGATCTATGTGTTTATATTTAATAAAAAAAAATTTAAAAAGCCAGAGAAGTTAGCAATTTACCCAAGATCACATATAAAGGCAACAACCCCGATTTGAATTGCCCAGTCTTCAAACTCATAAAGCTCTTTTTATGGCAATGGCATTCATGACGAGGCTAACGTTAAGTATCAATTAATAATTTTGAGATGATTATAGGTGAAACTAATTTCTGCTAAGTATGTGCCACCTAACTAGAGATATTGGCTAAAAAAGTGTTGGGTGGGGATAGTGATAGAGGTGAGAGCCATAAATCATCAATGTGGACATGAGGATATTACTAAGACTTATATGATCATTGGAAGCAGAATAATAAATATTTAGAAAATTTGAATAGAATTTTGATGTGTTCAGAGTATGAGTGTCAAGATGTACCTGTCAAGTACTAGTAAAGAAAAAGTTTTGTGCTGAATTCAACAGCACATTAAAAGAATCATTCCCCATAATGAAATGGGATGTATCCCTATGATGCAAGGATGTTTCAACATAGGAGGATCAATACATGTGATATACCACACTAACAAGTTAAGGGTAAAAAATCATATGGTCATATCATTAGATGAAGAAGTTGTATTGGACAAAAGTCAGTACCCCTTTCTGATAAAAATTCTCAACAAATTAGGTATAGAGGAAACATATACCAACACAACGAAGGCCATATATAAAGAACCCATAGCTAACATCCTATTCAATGGTGAAAGTTTTCCTCCAACATCAGAGGGAAGAACCCTTGCCACTCTTTTCAACTTAATACTACAAATTCTAGCCAAAGAAATTAGGCAAGAGAAAGAAATAAAAAGTATCATAAAGAAAATGAGAACATGAAATTCTATTTGTTTTCTGACAACATGATTTTTTTACACAGAAAACACTAAAGACTTTACTGAAACAGCTACCAAAAAACTGTTAAAACTGGTAAATAAACTCAGTAAAGTTGCAGGATGCCACATCAACATACAAAACTCAGTATCATTTCTATGTACTAATAAAGAACTATAAGAAAATTAAGAAAATCATCTTATTCACAAGAGGAAAAAATGCTAAGCTGAAATTTAGCCAAAGAGATGAACACTTCATATTGAAAACTATAAAATACTGATGAAAGAAACTAAGGAACACACAAATAAATAGAAAGATATTGTATGTTCCTGTATCAGACAAATTACTGTCAAAACGTCCATACGAACCAAAGCTATCTACAGTCAATGAAATTCCTATCAAAATTCTCATGTCATTTTTACAGAAATGGAAAAAAAAATCTTCAAAATTTATAGGAACCACAAAAGACCCCAAATAGCCAAAACAATCTTGGAAATAAAAGTGCAAAGCCAGAGGCCTACTCTCTGATTTCAAAATACATTATAAAGTAATTATAATCAAAATAGCATGGCCCTGACATACAAACAGACAGACTGCCTAATGAAGCAGAATAGAAACTCAAGGAATAAATTCACATTTACAGTCAACTGATTCTTGACAAAGGTGTTAAGGATATCAAAATAAGGAAAGCACCACATCCTAAAGAAACAGTGCTGGGAAAAGTGAATATTCACCTGCAGAAGAATGAAATCAGATCACTATCACACACCATATACAAAAATCCACACAAAATGGATTAAACACTTAAACAGAAGACTGGAAACTGCAAACTACTAGAAGAAACATAAAGGAGAAGCTCCATGACCCTGGCCTTGGCATTGACATTAAAGAAATTATGTCAAAACCACAAGTAACATAACCAATAATACATAAATGGGATTGCATTAAACTGAAAAGCTTCTTCATGGCAACAGAAACAGTTAACAAAGTGAAAATCAACCTACGAAATGGGAGAAAATATTTGCAAACCATACATCTGATAAAGGGGTTAAAATCCAAAATATATAAAGAACTCAAACAAGTCAATAGCAAGAAAAACAATGTAAAAACAAGCAAAGGCCTAGACAAACATTTCACAAAAGAAGACATGCAAATGGCCAACACCTCTATTGCTGGAAAATGTCCAGCATCACTAATCATCAGGGAGATGCAAATTAAAAGCATGATATCACCTCATACCTATTATAATGACTATTATCGGAAAGATGAAAGATAAGTGTTGGCAGGACGTGGAGCAAAGGGAATTATTATATATTGTTTTAAAGGATGTAAACTACTATGAAACATGTTATGGAAGTTCCTCAAAAAGTTAACCTACCATACTATCCAGCAATCCCACTGTTAGGTCTGTATCTAAATTAACTGGATGAATTGATATGTCAAAGTTACATCTACACTTCCAATTTCATTGTACTATATTCACGATACTCAAGATATGGAAACAACCTCTGTGTCCATCAGCAGATGCATGGATAAAGAAAACATAGTAAGCATCATAATGGAACACTATTCAGCCCTCAGAAAAAGGAATTTGTGTCATTTGCAACAATGTGGATGAACCTGGAGGGCATGATACTAAGTGAAATAAGCTTTCTTGGAAAGACAAATACCATGTGATCACACTTACATGTGAAATCTAGAAAAGGCGAACTCACAGAAGTGGAGAGCAGGACGATAGTTACTAGAGACAATGAAGAGTTATTGGTCAAAGAGTACAGATTCCTTCCAGATGGGCAAGTGGAATAAGTTCTGAGATCTATTGAACAGCACGCTGAGTGTTGTCAATAATAATGTATTATAGATTTCAAAATAAATAAGACTGAATTTCAAATGTCTCACTAAAATAACAAAAAGTAAGTGAGGTGATGGATATGTTAATTAGCTTGATTTAATCATTCCACATTGTATACATATGTCAAAACTTTCTTTTGTAAATAATTGTATACGCGATTACAAAGGCATATATTTACTACATGCACTGGTGAATAAACAAACAAATGCCCCTTCCTTTGGAACATGAATTCTAGTGGAGGTGACAGAAATTAAAGAAATACTATATAGGATGACTAGACTAACACATATATGCAAAAGTCAGTATTTAATATCATGATAGGATATGATAGGGGAATTATTTTCAATGGAAAGGGCAGAAAGACCCTCTGTGAAGAGATTGTTTTGATAAGAGGAATAATTGATGTAATGAAACAAGAAAACTACTGATATTTCTGGTGCAGGGAATCAGTAAGTGTGATGGCTCTGGAGTGGGAGAGAGAAAGGATGTTCAGAGTGGCCAAGGCAGGGGGCCCACTGGGAAAGCTGAGAGAAACGAGCGCTCGTAAGTTCACAATGATGAGCATAACCAAGACTGTGTGGGCTTTGTGAAGCGAATCGTGTTGGTTTATACACTCTATAGGAAGAGAAATCAATGCACGTCTTGAGTAGGAAAATGACCTGGATATATTTTTGCTTAAAATGGCTCACACTGGCTGCTGCTGAAGACTGTACAGATTATTTAAACATATTTAGGTGCACATTTGGAAGTTAAACTCAATGGAAATTAGTAGGAGAGAAGGAAGGGAGAGGACAGGGTAGACTCATACCTAAAGGGTACAATGAACATATTCTGGGTGAAGGGCACACTTAGAACATCGACTTCAAATGTGCAAATGCAAATAATGTAACCAAGATATGTATACCCCTGTAATACTCTGACAAATAATAAATTTAAAAAATAATGAATGAAATAAAAATAAACTCTGAAACATTAGAGCTGTGCTCTAAGTTCTGACAATTACGTTCACAAACTCATTCTAGAAAAAGTGCTTTGAGGGGTGGACTAGGTGCTGGTGTCAGTTCACAGCTTCCCATGGGGAGGGCTTTCAAAGCGACCACAGTGATATTCAGCAACGAGGTATGTAGCACTTTTCCTAGGATGAGTTTGTGAACTTAATTGTCTGAACTTTTGTGCCATCATAAAGAGCCGTATGGACACTGAAAACTAAGAAGGTGGAATGGTGAGAGAGGGGTAAAGGATTTTATAAAACCTATCTGCCAAGTACGACATACACTATTTTGGTGATGGGTACACTGAAAACCCTGACTTTGGTATGATGCAATTTATCCAAGTAACAAAAACACTTTTACCCCATAAATCGTTTGAAATAAAGAAATGAATTTAGAGAAGGGACTGTGGAAAGCCCCAATTAAAATCTCCCTACTGTGGAGGCTTCCTCTTCCATGATGATGGAGGAATTACTACTGAACTTGCCCTTCTGCTGTAAAAAAAAAAAAAAAAAAGAAAGAAAGAAAGAGAAAGAAAGAATAAGAGAAAAAATGACAATTCAGAAAGCTCTATGGAAAAACCTGTTTTAAGACATTAACAAAAAGCAGTGGAGAATTTTGTTCCATTATATAAATGAAATAAGTAACACAAGGCATGTGACTACTGGATTTCTCCCCTGAGGAACTTTTTGAACTACAGCTCAGGGAGGAAAAACACCAGAGAGGTCATATCTTAGAATTAATTCAAGGAGGCTGAGGTGCTAGGATTGGTTAGAAAAAGTACTAGGAAAACAGGAACTATGCAGAAAACTACAGAATACCCTTGAAAGTATTGCTGAATATTAATGATATACACATGTTTAGGGTAAAAGATACCAGGAAAAGAAATGGCACAGAGATGTAAAAAGCAAAACAATTGCTAAAACTCACACCAGGCTCGGAAATGGCTGAGTTCTTATCAGAACAACATAAATTTCCAGTCTCACCTTCTATAGGGTAGAAGTCTGGGTTGGCTGAGCTGTTTCAGGTTGCATGAGGATGAAATCAAGGTGTTTGCCAGTTGGGCTGATGACCAAGAGGCCCCAGTAGAATCTTCTTCCACCTCAGACACAGTTACCAGAATCTAATTTTCTTTCCAGCTGTGAAGGGAGGGCTACACTTTACTTCTAGTGGCCACATTTTTTTGCATATAGCCCTCTGTCTCAAAGCCAAAAGTCGTATTTTGAACCTTACCACTCTTAAAATTTCCCAGACCTCTATTACATCTGTCGCTGCCTCCAGACAGAGAACATTCTTTGCTTTAAAAAGCTCATATGGTAGAGGCCAACTACCTTGGGAGACAGGAAAAAGCAGAATCTCATGATAAATGATGATACAAGTGTGATTTTCAATAGAAAGAGAACAGAGACCCTTTCTGATGAGCTGGCATTTGATGAGACAACACTGAGGCAATAGACTATGAATACTAATGATTATTAGATTAGATTGGTGCAATCAGATAACTAATTTAGGGTTTTCACATGAAAGCTATAACCCAGTTACAACCTAAGAATAGGGGGAAGGGAGAAAGGGAGGGAAGGGGATTGGTGGGATTACACCAGCGGTGCATCTTACAAGGGTATATGTGAAACTTGGTAAACGGTCTGTAAAGCTAGTGAATGATGCCCCATGATCATATCAATGTACACAGCTATGATTGAATAAAAAAAAAAAGATAATCTGAAACAGCGGTTCTCAACCTTCCTAATGCTGCAAACCTTTAATACAGTCCTAGGGGGTCATGACCCACAGGATTATGTCAAATGGTCTATAAAACCAGTGTATGGTGTCCCATATTGCATTAATGTACACAGCTATGATTTAATAATAAAAAATAAATAAATAGATTTAAAAAATAAAAATAAAATCTTTCATATAAAAGCCCACAACCTTAAATACATCTGCAAAATCCCTTTTGCTAAATAATATAGCATCCTCATGGGTCCCAGAGATTAGCCTATAAGCATTTTTTTGAAGGGTAGAGAAGGAGGGACATTATTTGGTCTGCCGCAATAGTAACAAATAAACTAAAATACTTGGTTATTGGCAATATTTCACACCTATCCTGAATACCCATAAATCTTAATCACAGCTGAATTATTGCTTAAAGAAAAGTCTATATAGAATATATTATTAATGCATTCCCATATATGAGAAAGAGAAAAACAAATACATTTTTGCAAAACTTTGGAAATATTAAATAAGAAGATAATCCTTTGAAAATAACTTGTATGTACTAGGGACAGAAAATCAAACTCTTTCTATATTATTTGTTCTTGTTTTGTATTCCAGAATCTGGAATATGTTTTAAAAAGCTGACCTATTTGTCAATCTGTCATGAAATATATTTTAGCTTCAAGCCTCATGCTCTTGGGGGAAATCACGAAATATCTCATTCAGCTGAAGAGGCTGAAACTCCAAGCAGTGCAATTAATATCTTCCATTTTTGCCACTGGCACAGAAAGCAGCTCCTTGGATTCTGAATCACTAATTTTGTCTAATAGCTTACATCTGGCTTATACAAGTTCAGCACATTAGGATATGGATATGAGTTCTGACCACCAGGCACTGAGTGGACGCATTCTGACCCGAACTTCAGAGGAGCTGCCACATTCTAACCTTCTCACGAAATAGAATATTCATGAATGAATAAAATCTGGCTTTAGGAAATTGTCTGCAGATATTCTTTCCACCAAAAGCAGCTTTATTATAATGGGCAGTCTTGAATAAGATGGCAGGAAACCATAAAAGCAAAAATCTGCCCTTGAGTCTGTCAAATGAAGTTTGTTTAGATAAACGGGGTTGTTAGACCAATTCACGTAATTTTGTCTCATGGTATGAAAACTCAAGCTCCTTGCATGTATTAATTTTAAAACCACTCATCTATGAGCACAGACCAGTATGTATGAAATTTTGTTTAGATAAACAGGGTTGTTAGACCAATTCACTTAATTTTGTCTCACGGTATGAAAACTCAAGTGCCTTGCATGTATTAATTTTAAAACCACTCATCTAAGGGCACAGTCCAGTATGTATTAAAGTCTATGGTAATGCCAACCTCAGCCCCACCGAATTCCTACTTCCAACTCAGGAATAATGCCTTGACATTTCCATTAATGAGTGTCCCAAGGGGACACAAGAGGCCTTGTAACGGAATAGAGCTGATTCTGCTGTGCAAGTTTGTTTTCTTTTCAATCAGGAGCTAATTTTGTAAGCGTGGTAAACTGTTCTATGTAAGTCTAAAATGATTTTTTTTTATTTTATTGTTCTCAACAAAATTTATAATTATCCAAAATTTTGAATGCATCAAATTGACAAAAGTATACAATTTTTTGCTCATTTGAAAATGTCATGACAGTTGATTCATAGCTTCAGTTGAATGGACAAACTTTGAACTGTATTCATAAAAAAAAAAAAAAATCTTCCTCCCACATCCCCCTCTCCTCCCCTCTCTCTCCTCTTCCCTTCTACTTTCTGGACTATAGTTATGGGAGGAGGGAGGGTATATGGGGAGAGCCTCACCTAATGTGCATGATGCAATGGTACATTTCAAAACTATTAAGAAATGAGTATAATTGTGATGGATGTGTTACTTAGTTCAATATAAGCATTTCACATCGTATATTGAAGCAGTACCTTGAACCCATAAATGCATCAATGTACAAAGTTATGATTTAATAAAAAATAATTTTAAAAAATTGTTAAATATTACTAATAACTTTAGCTGAAAAACATGCAAAATAGCACTCAATGAGAAAGGAAAGATGTTGATAGTAATATCATACAGAATATGATCCAGAGCATAAGATATAAAAAGAAAAATAATACAAAGTATTTATACTGTTTCAATGCTAATATTTACATTCCTATTTTCTCTTGAGCAGACTATAAACTCATTAAAATAGGAATTTTTTTAACTACCAGTACATAGTAGGTGCTCCATGAAAAGTTACTTAATTCATTTTGCATTAATTTACGACCATTTATTTGTAATTTTAGTGCTTCAATAATTTAAAACCTTAGGAGTAGATAAAACAATCAAATAAAAAGGACAAAAATCCATTCTAAAAAGGGTTGTTTAAGAGAATAATATTTTCAGATAACTTGTAAAGATGTTTAAATATAAATTATTTAAATTCAAATAAAAACAATTATATGCCTTTATTAAATTAGGTCTCTGGGGACTCTATCCTTGCCAATAAGTTAGCTTAATTTGAGTCACCATGTCATTTACATTGATGATATGGATTTAAATATTTTAAACATTTTTCGCATTAGGTAATTCTTTATCTTTCAAAATTATTTTAGGATCAAAAATATAGCCACTGAATTTAATGAATCTGTTTTAAGTGGATGAGCAAATAAATACATTCTCTACTTTCAGACGTCTTTGAATGGCCAGAAGTCAGGTAACAACTCTCTTCCGAGATTTTCTTGACTACAGCCCCACTTAGGTGAGTACCACCCCTTAACAGGCTCTAGAGAAAATTGTAAAGTCCTCCAAGAACTGAAGCCAGTTGTTTCCTCCAAGTAACATGGTTCTTGGGGAAGTGGGGGATTCTTGGAAGACCTCATTATGAAGTGAGAAACTCTACTCTCAAACCCCCAATGCCAAAATCATCCCCACCATAAGGGCTTCTGCTATCATCCCACTAAAATGATGCTAATATCCCTGCATTTCACCAGAGCTGCTTGGATTTGCAGTCTGGTTCAGAGTCACTAGCCTGGGTTCTGTGCTGTTTAATTCTGATCATATATCTGTGCCCTCTTTCCTCCAGATTGGTGCTCCCTTGATGTAGATTATTACTATTTGTGCCAAGACTATTCCTATCATTTGGAGGATGATGACGTTCCCTTGGCATCCTTTTTTTTTTTTTTTTTTTTTTTTAAATCAACTCAGAAATGTGGATGGCTTAGATTCTGAAAACCCACAGGAATTCTGAAGCACAAAAGCTTATTTTTGGACTTAAGGGACTAGACCAAGAGTTCCATTTTCCACTTACTTTATGGTGGAAAATGGAACTCTTAACTAAATCTGACTAAACTAAGCACATGTGACAATATCTGTCAGGTGCACGGCCCTTTCGGGGAAACTTCCATCATGTCATCTGAGGACCTCACCCCAATCCCACTTACTTGTTAATCTCAACTAGGATTTTTGAGTCATAATCTTTGGGTCCTGGGACTACATGCTAATTCCTACTGATATTTCTCCTGGTAAATATACCTTATCAGGATTACCCATCTTTGTTTTCACATACAATAAATCAAGACTATGATATAGGCTTAAAAAAAATCACTGATGTGAAGACCTGGAGGTATTATGAGGATGTAAGAAGTTTTTCAGATTTTTTAAAAGTAGTAGAGTTTATACACACTGTATCTTGCAAAGCCTGAAGCTACATCAAGTAATCACTTTACTATTTTTGCAGCAAAACATTTGAATATTCACATAAGTCAAGTAAATAAAATTTATAGGCTCATATTTCTTCAAGTCAGGTTATGCCTCATCAAAACAACTTTATGCAAAACATGAAAATCTTTAAAAATTTTTAAATTTTGGAGTAATTTTTAGTTTTGAGAATTGTGAATAATGGATTATGGAACCATATTTTGACCTCTAATTTACTGTGATGTAGGTTTTTTTTTTTTCTTTTTTCTGTTGTTCTGCTTTTTTATAGATAAATTATTTCATGGAAACACGTTATCTTTGGATATCAAGATTTTAGTGAAAAAAAGAGAAGATTTTAGTGGAAACATAATGCAGGTATTATGGTGATACTAAAAGACATGAAAAATGACCTAGTATGGTTTTTTATAGCCAATTTTGTTACAGGACTCGGGGGACACTATTCATTACCTTTCCTTACAGATGTTTCGGTCAATAGGAATTGTTACTAAAAATATATTTCTAAGAAAATATGCACAGCTCTCACAAAATCAAGTGAACATTTGTTCTGCTTCATGAACACAATTGAATACCTCTTTAGATTAAAAACAAAAGTCAGTGCTACAGGCCAAGTCAATTTACTAAATTACAAAGAGGAAAATAAATAATGTAATGTCACTCCGTAATTCATTTAAACATACCCACAGAATCCAGAGTCACGTTGTTCATCTCGGAAGGCTAGCTATTGTCAAAGAGGTGGTGACATTTTCCTCCGGATCCAATTTCTATAGCATTACTAATCCCTGATAATGTATTCATCCTCAAGGAGAAACAAAAGACAATATCATGGTTTTCTGACAGTCTAGATTATTCTCGTCCTGTGTTCTTTGTATGTATCTGATTATAGTTCTAAAATCCCATTTATCTTGTCCTATTTTTGCCTCCTATCAACAAGGGTTCTATTAAAGGGAATTTTTTAATATTTTGTAAACGTTAAAGTTGCATAAGTGAAATAAAGATATATTTCAAGTATCTTACAAGAATATGTAGACTATAAGAATTTTACCTGACAAGTTAACACACTTTTATTGAGATTATGTGACCCTGTTATTAATAATTGCATTCAAGATGATTTAACATGATCAGCATTGGATCCAAGAATATGTAATGTGATGACACTGCTTTTATCCATACGCTCATGAATCTAAGTTGTATCTTTTGGGGTCATCATTAATATCATTATTCTTTAAGTCCAGGCCTGGTAATATAGCTCCAGTTAATTCAGATAGCAAATAGTTCCCCAGTCTTTTGGGCGAAAAAAACACTAAAACTAGACATGTATGTTTCTCTCTGCATTTCTGTATTTATGTTCTTCAGACACAAAATAAGTAATTTTATCTCTTTTCATTTTAAGAGGTTCTATCTATGTAGGACGATATTGGTCACTTCCTGTAGAAATATACCATTTTTCCATCTTTATTCTTTACCCCAGAGAACATATTTTTATAAGCTTGTCATGTATGAAGCAACATATAATGTCAGTTAAGTAGACAGACCGAAAAGCTGATGATATTCTATCTTAGATATAAAGGTACTTAAGAAAGAAGGTAATGAGATTTAACCAACAATTTTGGGCTTGATGGATGTAAAAAACCCTGCTAGAAATATTGAATTAAGAAATACTTCATTAAACATTATTTCCCATTTTGTATCCCCAACAGTTGAAATATGACTTCCTAAAATATACAACCACCATATAATTTTCTTATTAGAATAATACACCAAAGTTTTCTTACTCTATTTGAAAAATACCAAGTATCTCCTTAGACTTTGTCTCTCTTCTTCCTCCTCATTTTTCACTGTTTTATTTCATATACATGTATATATATTTATTTATTTATACTTATATAATGTTATATGTGTGTGTGTGTATATATATATATATATATATCCTTCAATGAGCACATTTTAATTTGCCATTGTATAAACTGTATGGATGCCCCCTTCATCCAACACAGTAAAGGAAAAATATCAAGGGAAGTCTGTCTCTTCCTTTATTTGTGAATGTTAGAGATTTCTACAATTGTACTCTAACATCTCACACAGTGACTAGCTCATCATAGGAGCCAAAAATTACCTTGAGGTTGAAAGTCAAAGTACGGGATTATACAGACAATTGTTAGTTATAATCAAATCCTCTGTATAACACAAAGTTTGATAATCCCAATGTGTCCCAAAACCCATGTTCATAAAATGGTATTTTACAAGTGTATCTACATATATGACTTAAGATTTGCCATTAATAGCTTTTATCTTACTTATGGGGCGGCGCCGGTAGCTCAGCAGGTAGGGCGCCAGCCCCATATGCCGAGGGTGGTGGGTTCAAATCCGGCCCTGGCCAAACTGCAACAAAAAAATAGCCGGGCGTTGTAGGCCTGTAATCTCAGCTACATGGGAGGCTGAGGCAAGAGAATCGCCTAAGCCTAGGAGTTGGAGGTTGCTGTGAGCTGTGTGACACCATGGCACTCTACCAAGGGCAATAAAGTGAAACTCTGTCTCTACCAAAAAAAAAAAAAAGTCATTTAAGGCCAGGTGTAGTGATTCAACACCTTTAACCCCAGCATGTGAGAGGCCAGGGCAAGGAGACTGCTTGAAACCAGGATTTCTAGACCAGCTGGGGCAACATAACGAGACCTTATCTCTACAAAAAATAAATAAAATAATTATAAAAATCACTTCATATGGCTTTTATTTACCTTAATAAATTTTTCTAATTCATCTTACCAATAAGGTCAATGTACGTTTTGTGCTTTCATGTAAGTTTCCCTAAGTATGAGAAAATAAGATTGAAGCAAGTCAAATATGGATAACAAAAGGCTGGAGATAGGATCTCAGAGATAGTTTACTTCAAAACAAATATATACATGCAAACAAACATACACTTACCTTCAGAGGTGCCACATGAGCTATTTTAAAAATTTAGGAATGGTTAACAGTAGAATTAATATTAAGACCTATTACTTCAGATTCCTAATGGTATTTTTCTGCTCTTTGTTGCTACTTCCCTTGCATGAAGTGAATAGTCTAGAAAACACTGAATCTTTTAATTCTATGCTTTGACTATTAAAAGAAAAATTGAGCAAGTCCATTGCTTTGTGTACAATTAGCTTATAATTTTGTGGGTTTGGGTTACGGGTAAGGCATTAAACATACAAACCTAAATTAGAGCAGGAATCAATGGCATTATGTAATAAATTTCTAACTCTGACTGGGGGGAGGGTAGACTAGCAGATATACATTGATACTTGTGGGACTGATGTTTGGTAGATTTTCATATTTCATCTATTAGTATTTTCTTTGATCAAATAAGAGGCACCATTTTATTCTATTCACTATTATATCTGAAGTACTTTTCGGAGTGTCTAGAATGCTGGCATTGCAGAAAACATGCATCAGATCAAATTTTATTTACTTATATTATTAGGCTCTGTGACAATGACTGGGGTATAATTAGCAGATAGGACTTTTACCAATGAAAAAACAAAAATAATAAATGAAGAATTTTTCTTTTCTTTTGGCAAATTCAAGATATGGTGACAAGTCTACTTTTAGTAATAGCGATTTCTTCCAATAATTTGGCTCTTGAATTTCTCATTTAGCTCCACAAGTTGATACTATTGGGTAGGTAATAAAACAACCTTGTGTCCCATCGAAGTCACTGAGCTAAATACTGAATCAGCGTGAAGGATAACGGCCCCCGTTTTTTCTGTAAAGTTGCCTTAATGCTACTTGAAGTAGGTCTCCCTGTGGAGGGCTGAAAACTGCTGCAAAAGTCATTAACTTCACAAAGATGGGTGGCGTAGAGAGTGTGGCACGCAAGTCCTTACCCAGTATCTGCCCCACCCCAACTAACATTTTGGGAAAACCAGAGAAAATGGGGGTGCTGTGGTGTTTTTACATCTTCCTAACGCCTGCCTTCAGATACACCACTAATACAGAAAAGCGAAATACTTACAGACACCATCTGGAAATGAATTAGATGAAACTTTATTCCATAAATTCCTAGACATGAGCAGATGGAAGACTGGGCAAGGGAAAAGGACAACTTTAAGACCTGCCTACGACCAGAAAAGCTGATAAGAGAAAAGGAACACTTTATATTCTTCCTTATTATTGTAAATAGAATGGGTGGTATAGCTTTGACTTTGTACAAAATATGTAGAAAGACCTTTATTGAGATGACTATCAGTATGCGATTATTTTTAAGGGTTGTTTTAGACCTGAGTGAGTAGAGACATGGATGAGAATGCTAAACACTAAAATGGCATTAATCATCCCCCAATTAATTCTCAGATAAAATATAACTTTAACTAATATTCCCATAGCTTTTGATTTTTTACTTAAAAATCTATTCCTAGAATTTATATAAAATGACAAAGAACCAGAAAGATATTTTAAAATTGAGGAGAGGAAGAATAATAAGTGCCAATTTAAATTGTTACATGTTTGACTTTTAAAAAGGTGCAGTAATTAAGAATGGAGATATGGCATGGAAAATTAAACAGATCAATGGAATTTAAAAGCAAATGTAAAGAGATCAACTATACATAAGAACTAGTTTTATAAAAAAAAGACATTAGTAATAATCAGAGAAAATGGTTTTATTCCATTTATATTCTAAGAGAAAGCTCAGATGAATATGCTGAGATATATATCAGTTAAAAAAGAACCTGAACACTTGAAATGCTCTCTCCTTTACAGGGCAGTTAGGATTTCAGTGGGTATGACGAGATAGTCAAATATTAGAGGCTGATTAGCAGGAATTAACCAAAGGGTAGGTGAACTTACTGCCACAAAGGCTAGGGAAGATACACGTGTGATTGAAATGTTTTGGTTCTGCAGAATCTTTAGAATAAATAATTGATCATACACATAACATTCTCCAAAATGACATGGATGGGAACCAATGCCAACAGGAAGGTGGTCAAAGCCTGATCTGATGCACCATACGGAGAGTAAAGCCACACACCCAGAACCAGCGACGCGAAGGAAGGCTGGTCCTCAAGAGGAGTCCTGCAGCCTTCTTTTCCTAAGCCTTTCCAGGATGGTTGTGTGGCCATTTACTTCAGTGAGTAAGCACTAGACAAAGGGAAATATCCAGAGCTTCCCAGGATTGCTCAGCACTG
The DNA here is from genome assembly GCF_027406575.1 of Nycticebus coucang. Taxonomy (NCBI): domain Eukaryota; kingdom Metazoa; phylum Chordata; class Mammalia; order Primates; family Lorisidae; genus Nycticebus; species Nycticebus coucang. The sequence goes on along the minus strand of NC_069790.1, from coordinate 115,921,335 downwards.
GCTGAACTGGGCACATCCAAAATACTCTATGATCCAACGATCGAAGTGACAGCCAACGTCAGAAACACATCTCATCATGGACCCAGTTATTTTGTCAATCTATCCTAAGATTATTTCCCCAGTTCTTGAATACATAACTAGCATATTTCTCACAATTGGCTCTCTAATCTGTTGGTTAAGAGACAATATGATTTTTAAAAAAGGGTTTTTTTTCCCCAACCTGCCAGGATTGTAAGCCAAGGACAATGCCACCTGTCCGGTGGAAGGACAGAGGTTAGCGCTACCCTCAAATACTCAGAAGATTCAGGGGTGCTGGCACACGTCGCATTCCATTTCACTCACTTTTGAAGACTGTGAAAAGGTTCAGTATGGCTTAAAAAGTAAGTACAAATCTTCCAAGACTAAATGGGGTAGTTATTCTTACTGTCGATGTATGTTGTAGATGCAGTATTTTTACTAGGGAGAATAAACGCAGCCCCTAGTACCCGATTTTCAGTTTTTGCCCTATCTACTGCTTTTTTCTTCACAGCAATTTACAAGGATCACTAAAACAAGTTTTCCATTGCCTGGCAAGGCCAAGGGTCCAACTTCATGGTCTAATCTCAGGACTACATCTTCTTTTCTGCTGTCTGCCATGAAGAGTATTTCACAAAGATGTTGACAGTCTCGACATTCCACACAATATTAACTTGTCCTATACATCGGTGGTATTTAATGATCATATGGGTTGAGGAAGAAATGACAAAGATTTTCAATACTTTCATAGTTAGATATATGTATAATAAGACAAATGATCAAAGATATCACCAATTTTTAGACTACCTGCTACTTCACTGAAGGGGACCGGGGTCTAATGGTCCCTGGAATGACAAGATAATCCAAGAAAATGAAAAAAAAGTCATTGCAACTTATACCATTGGATATGCCTAATGGGTATTTTTTTTTTTTTGAGGCAACATATACCACATTTGAGCATGCTCTATCAACTCAGCTATTATTGAATCACCTTTAAGGGTGTCAGACTTGAGTGCTGCTGACACCAAAATAAGCCTGTTCAGCAAGTTCAGACTACAGGAAAAATTACTCTTCCTCTTTGCTGTTATGATCCACATAAAAGTTTAAGTGTCTGTAGAAAATGAGGGTTCTGTATGAATCAATTATAGAAATAGACTAGACACTGCAAGTTTTGCATTTTATCCTTGCTTACAATATTATATTTATTTGCATATATAAACCATTATCTTCTGTTACCCCTATTTTTCCTTTATTTTATACAAGCTTATTGGTCAGTAACTGTAAATTCAGTCTTTTGGTAAAACAATATTCAATGGGTCTGCAATTAAATTTGAGGCAGCCATGAATACAATTGTTGAAACTGTGTGTTGCCTCGTTTTGTGGAAAGGGGAAGCTCTTCGTCATTTCTATAAAGAAGAAATACAACTTGCTAGGTGGAAATAAAACCATGTTTTGATGTTGCGTAGAAGTCCATGTCCTGTAGAGAAGAATGCACCCATGGTGGGTGGCCAAAGGGGTGGACTTTGCCAGTTACACTTTATTTCCTTCCAGCTTCAAACCCACCCATCTTTGTCATGCTTTGTGATGCTGAAACTAGACCTCTGAAAATTATATTACCCTGTTGCCAGCTGGATCAATACTAGCCTCTGAAAATAGGGCACTCTAGAAAGACATTGCCAAAGTGCAAAATACAAAGTAGACCTTTTTTTTAATGTTCTCTTTTCCATGCAACTCTGAGTGGAGAGGCCTGCCAAGGTCCTAGCAAGCAGGCTGATTTTGCAGTTTTGCATGAATGTCCACTCAACCAGTTTCTTTGTCACCACACTGACAGACACTCTTGGCTAACACAGCTCAGCAGCTGAAACCCTCTAGCACAACAATGTTATGAAGTTTTATTCTCACAACTTTGGCAGCAGCCTGAGACTTCATAGTGGTAGCCCGTGTCTTTGTCACCACAGCCTTTGGCAGTATATGTCTGTGGCAGTCATGTCCTCTCCTCAGCTCTCTAAATCTTTGTTTTATAATTCTCTCTTCTTTGAATTCCCAGATTTCTTTCTTATTAGCTTTTTCTCATAGTCTAAGGATAAAACCAGTCACTCTGCATAAAATTTCTCTGTACCTATTTATAAGTTAAGTACATTTTACCTGCTTAAGTGTTTTAATATTAAATTCACCCTATTGAATTGTTGGCCTGTAGTTGATAACCAGGAAATTTTAAATTAAAAGAACAATGATATACCGTTTCATAGCCTGTTGATTCTTAAAAATTTAAGATTCTGATAATGTACGTTGTTGGCAAGAATATTTTAAAAAATGGCAACTCTCATCCATTCTAAGAGGTCATAGAAATTGCAACAACAAATTTGGAAAACAAATTAGAAATGTCCAGGAAATTTGAATACTATGTATACTTATTCTCCAGATCTCAGCCATTCTATACCTGGCATATTTTCTAGGGAAATTCCTGGTTATGTTCCCCCCCACCCCCCAAAAAAAGTGCATAGAAGCATTATTTGCTAAAAAGATTAAATTTTACACCTGAAATTTCACCAGTTCTAGAATAAATAAAGTGTAGTATATTTACTTAATAGTATGATAGGTAGATGTAAAATTTAGTTAAAATAAATTGATATACATATCAAGGTCAATAATATTAAAAGAAAATAGCAAGTGTAGTACACATAAAATTATATTTGATTTTAAAATTTCAAAACAATATTTAAATGCATATACATATGTATTTTATGTATATTATGTATGCCTAGGTATCAACTTTACTAGGAATATATTTATGTTGCAATATAATTTCTGGACACCAGGTGCTCTTCCAGTTGTTGCCTGTGGGGAGAAGGGTGTCTTAGTTGCTTGTATTTCTCCACAGCTGAGATTTCAGCCCAAGCCTCTGATTCATTAGGATTGGATAGAGACTAGCTGAATATGAGACAGAGCCACCTAGCCCCATCACACAAAGCAGGTCCCCAGTGTCTCAGGCTGTAGTACTGAATGGGACCTATGTAAAGCTTTAGGGAAAAGGCTGCAATCACCAGTCCCAATTCTTTGGTAAAGGGATGGTCGATTACACATCTAGGAGCCCTCAATTCAACTTCACCTCACCAGCTTCTCTAGCCAAACAGTGAAAAATAATCATGGGGCATAATCAGCAGAAAAACTCTGACAACATGAATAATCACAGTAGATCAATTCCTCCAAGATATGACCAAAGGAGACATAACAGAAGATCACTTTCTTAAAGAAATGGTTGAGATGTCAGATATGAAGTTCAGAATTTGGATGGCAAATAAGATTAACAGAATGGAAGTAAAGTTGGAAGTAGAAATTCAAGGAGTAATTCAAAAGTTGTCTCAAGAATTCAATGAATTCAAAGACAAAATCACCAAAGATTTTGACACATTGAAGCAAGAACTTGCAGCCTTCAGAGATCTGAGAAATACAGTGGAATTATTAAGTTAAAAAATGGAAGAGGCAGAAGAAAGGATCTCTGACATTGAAGACAAAGCTTTTGAATGCTCCCAAATACTCAAAGAAGAAGAGAAAGCAAGACCAAAAATGAATCATTCTCTGAGAGAGCTGTGGGGCCACTCAAAAAAAGTAAACATTCACATTCTATGAATTCCTGAAGGAGATGAGAATGATCCCAAAGGCACAGATGCTCTATTCCAAGAAATAATTGAGGAAAACTTCCCAAGCATGGTAAGAGATACTGAAATTCAGATAGCAGACAGTTTCAGAACCCCAGCATGACTCAATCCAAATAAATGTCTCCTAGAAACATTGTAATTAACTTCCCCAAAGTTCATATAAAGGAGAAAATCCTGCAAGAAGCCCATGGAACATCCTACAAAATTGATCACATCTTAGGTCATATGGATAACCTCAACAGATATGAAAAAATAGAAATTATTACTTGTATTTTCTCAGATCATCACGAAATAAAAGTTGATCTCACCAATAACAGGAATCTACATACTCATACAAAGACATGGAAACTAAATAACCTTATGCTGAATGATAGCTGGGTCATAAATGAGATTAAGAAGGAAATTACCAAATTATTGGAACAAAATGATAATGAAGACATGAGTTATCAGAACCTCTGGGATACTGCAAGGGCATTCCTAACAGGGAAATTTATAGTATTGTAAGCCTTCCTTAAGAGAACAGAAAGAGGAGAAGTCAACAACTAAATGGAAAATCTTAAACAACTGGAAAAGGAAGAACATTCCAACCCCAAACCCAGCAGAAGAAAAGAAACAACCAGAATTAGAACAGAATCAATTGAAATTAAAAACAAAAGAATTATTCAAAGATTAATGAATCGAAAAGTTGGTTTTTTGAAAAATTTAACAAAATTGATAAACCTTTGGCTCACCTAACTAAAAATAGAAAATTAAAATTCCTAATATCAATCAGAAATGACAAAAGTGAAATAACAACAGACACCTCAGAAATTCAAAGAATTCTTAATGAATACTACAAAAAAATCTATTCTCAGAAATATGAAAACCTGAAAGAAATTGACCAATACTTGGAAGCACACCACCTTCCTAGACTTAGCCAGAAAGAATTGGAAATATTGAACAGACCTATATCAAGTACTGAAATAGCATCAACTATGCGACATCTCCCAAAAAACAAGAGCCCAGGACCAGATAGCTTCACATCAGAATTCTACCAATCTTTTATAACTAGTACCTATATTACCTAACCTTTTCCAAAGCATAGAAAAAGAAGGAATAGTTCCCAACACATTCTATGCAGCAAATATCACCCTGATCTCTAAACCAGGAAAAGACCCAACAAGAAAAGAAAATTATAGACCAATATCTTTAATGAATATAGAAGCACAAATATTTAATAAGATCCTAGCAAACAGAATTCAGCAACACATCAAAAAAATTATACACCATGACCAAGTGGGTTTTATCCCAGGGTCTCAAGGACTGTTCAATATACATAAATCTATAAATATAATACATCACAGAAACAAAATAAAAAACAAAGATCTTATGATTCTCTCAAACAATGCAGTAAACACTTTTGATAATATCCAGCATCCCTTCATGATCAGAACACTTAAGAAAAATGGTATAGAAGGGACATTTCTTTTCTTTTTTTTTATTGTTAAATTATAGCTGTGTACATTTGTGCAATCAAGGGTACAATGTGCTGGTTTCATATACAATCTGAAATATTTTCATCAAACTGTTCAACGTAGCCTTCATAGCATTTTAGTTATTGTATGTAGACATTTGTATTCCGCATTTAGTAGGTTTTGCCTGTACCCATTCTAAGATGCACCGTAGGTGTGGCCCCACCCTTTACCCTCCCTCCACCCTAACCTCCCCCCTCCCTTCCCCTCCCTTGGCCCTTTCCCCATATTCTTGAGCTATAGTTGGGTTATAGCCTTCATATGAAAGCTATAAATTAGCTTCATAGTAGGGCTGAGTACATTGGATTCTTTTTCTTCCATTCTTGAGATACTTTGCTAAGAAGAATATGTTCCAGCTCCATCCATGTAAACATGAAAGAGGTAAAGTCTCCATCTTTTTTTAAGGCTGCATGATATTCCATGGTATACATGTACCACAGTTTGCTAGTCCATTTGTGGGTCAGTGAGCACTTGGGCTTCTTCCATGACTTAGCAATTATGAATTGGGCTGCAATAGAGATCTAAAAATAGACCTGCCATTCAATCCTATAATTCCTTTACTAGGTATATACCCAGAAGACCAAAAATCAAAATGTAACAAAGGGACATTTCTTAAACTCATAAAGGCCATCTGCAGCAAACCCACGGCCAATATCATATTGAATGGAGTAAAATTGAAAACTTTTCCACTTAGATCAGGAATCAGGCAAGGTTGCCCATTGTCTCCACTGCTTTTTAACATTGTAATCGATATCTTTGCCATCACAATCAGGCAAGAGAAGGCAATAAAGACTTTCCAAATAGGATCAGAGGAGATCAAATTTCACTCTTCACAGATGATATGATTGTATATCTGGGAAACACCAGGGACTCAACTATAAAACTCTTAGAAGTGATCAGGGAATATAGCAGCATCTCAGGTTACAAAATCAACCCTCACAAATCTGTAGCCTTAATTTATATCAACAGTAGTCAAGCTGAAAAAACAGTCAGGGATTCTATTCCTTTTACAGTAGTGCGAAAGAAGATGACATATTTGGGAGTTTACCTAACAAAGAATATGAAAGATCTCTATAAAGATAACTATGAAACTCTGAGAAAAGAAATAGCTGAAAATATTAACAAATGAAAAAGCATACCACGCTCTTGGCTGGGAAGAATCAACATTGTTAAAATGTCTACACTACCCAAAGCAGTATACAATTTCAATGCAATCCCTATTAAAGCATCACTGTCATATTTTACAGATCTTGAAAAAATAATACTTTTTTTTGTATGGAATCAGAAAAAAAACCTTGAATAGCCAAGACATTACTCAGAAATAAAAACAAATCAGGAGGAATCACGCTATCAGACTTCAGACTACACTATACATCTATAGTGATCAAAACAGCATGGTACTGGCAAAAAAGTAGAAAAGTAGATGTGTAAAACAGAATAGAGAACCAAGAGATGAACCCAGCTACCTATCATCATTTGATCTTTGATAAGCCTATCAAAAATATTCAGTGGGGGAAAGATTCCCTATTCAACAAATGGTGCTGGGTGAACTGCCTGGCAACCTGTAGAAGACTGAAACTGGACCCACATCTTTCATCTTTAACAAAAATACATTCTCACTGGATAAAAGATTAAAACTTAAGACATGAAACTATAAAAATGATAGAAGAGAGTGCAGGGAAAACACTCAAAGAAATTAGCATGGGAGAATATTTTTTGAGGCAGACCCCCTGGGTAATTGAAGCAACACTAAAAATGCATTACTGGGACCCGAACAAACTAAAAAGCTTCTACGCAGCCAAGAACATAGTAAGTAAAGGAAGCAGACAGCCCTCAGAGTGGGAGAAGATATTTGCAGGTTATTTCTCTGACAAATGCTTGATAACAACAATTCACAGAGAACTCAAATGTATTAGCAAGAAAAGAATAATTGATTCCATCTCATTGTAGACAAATGATTTAAATAGAAACTTTTCTAAAGAAGACAGGCACACGACCTACAGACACATGAAAAAATGGTCATCATCCTTAATCAGCAGAGAAATGCAAATCAAAACCACCTTTAGATATCATCTAACTCCAGTAAGATTAGCCCACATCACAAAATCCCAAGACCAAAGATGTTGGTGTGGATGTGGAGAAAATGGAACACTTTTGCACTGCTGGTGGGAATCCAAACTAATATGTTCCTTTTGGAAAGAAGTTTGGAGGTCACTTGGCGATCTAAAAATAGACCTGCCGTTCGATCCTGCAATTCCTCTACTAGGCATATGTCCAGAAAACCAAAAATCCCTTTATAACAAGGATATGCACCAGAATGTTTATTATAGCCTAATTCATAATTTCTAAGTCATGGAAGAATCCCAAGTGCCCATCAAATGGATTAATAAATTGTGGTGTATGTATACTGTGGAATTTTATGCAGTCTTAAAAAGAGGGAGACTTTACCTCTTATGTTTACATGGATGGAGTTGGAACATATTCTTCTTAGTAAGTATTCCAAGAATGGAAGAAAAAGTATCCAATGTACTCAGCTCTACTATGAAACCAATGTATAATCACCCACACTTCCATAAGAAAACTATAACCCAACTATAGCCCAAGATGAAGGGGGAAGTGGAGGGGTAGGGGAAGAATGGATGGAGGGAGGGTAATTGGTCGGACCACACCTATGGTGCATTTTACAAGGGTACATGTCAAATCTAAGTGTATAGTATAAACGTCTTAACACAATAATTAAAAAAGTGCAGTGAAGGCAATGTTAACTTTTGTTGTAAGTATTTCAAATTGTATATAAAACCAGCACATTTTACCCCATAAATGCATTATTGTACACAGCCATGATTTAATAATTAAAAAAAAACTATTATTTTGGAAAGCCTGAAACTTATAGCACCAAGATCTGAAAATTATTTGCATTGAAACAAGCCACAGAATAATCTACATTGATTATAGGCATCCTACCCATTAAAATTTTTAAAATTGGAAAGAACAGTTACAGAAATTCTCAGCTGTTATTTGGCAGAATAAAAGGGAAAGTAAGAGGTTTATTTATTCGTTCATTCAACAAATTTGTATATAATGCCCACTCTGTGCCACATATTATGCTGGGGTAGATTCAAAGGTAATGGAATATACATGGTCTCCTGAAGTTTATATTTTAGGAAGAGAAACCACAAAAAGTTACCAAAAAATATATAAAATAATTATACAAATATATAAAATAACTATCATATCATGATGAGTGTAGAAAGGTAGACCCTGATTTTTCAGTCCTTGTTAACTTACAGAATTATTTAACTTTGAAACAATTCTACCTTCTAAGTTATTACTAGGTGTATTTAATTTTCATATTCACTAGTATATTTTAGAAGTTGATTTCTGCTACTTGCCACAGAAAAAACATCTTAACTGAGAGTCTTCATAAACTTTCATTACAGCAGTTAAGTCAGGGAAGAATCCTGTTTGGCACCAGATGACCTTCCTGAGAAAGTTGGTAATCTTCAATGAAGAGTAAAAGAAATGTGGTAGCTATGAGAAAGAGACACAAATTTTTGCCTGCAGTTATATTTTAACTCTGAAGTATGTTTACAGTAACTCAAATGAGAAAAGTCTACTATTCTATCTGCCCACTGTGGTATGCAGAGTTTCAGCCCTTATCGTTTCTGCTTCCTGATGTCACGTGTGTGTGTATGTTATGCTCCATGGCAAATGGGATTTGTAGATGTAATTAAGTTAGTAATCAGTTGTTGTTAAGGAAGAGATTATTATACAGTTGGGTGCAAAGTAATCATTAAAGCCCAAAACAAGCAGAAATCTTACTCTGGCTGGTGGCAGAAAGGGAAGGCAGGGAGGTTAGAAGCATAAGCGAGACTCGACACACTGCTGGAAGATGCAGGAGTCCACAGGAAAAGCCTCAGAAGAAAATCGCTTCTGCCACTAACCAGTATACTTGAAAGAAAAGGCCTGGGCTGCGTATGATCCATAGTCCTAACTGATAGCTTGATTATACCCCAGTGAAACTCTGAGCAGAGAATTTAGCCACATCATGCCAGATTTCTGACCTAGTGTGAGAAAATAAATATGTGTTGGGAAAGCCATGAAGTTTGTGATTATTCTTTATAGCAAAAATAAAAATGAATACAACCAAATCTTCGCAATTTGTATTACTTCTTCATTGCTGACGTTCCAAATTTTTAACTGGTACCATTTTCCTTATGCTGATTAATTGGTTTTCATAATTTTTTAGAGCAGGTATCCTGGCTAACAATTCTCTGAGTTTTCTTTTTGTTATCTTCAATTTTACCTTCATTTTTGCAGGACATTTTTGTTGGATATAGGATTCTGAGTGAAATTTTTTTCAGTACCTTAAAAATGGTATTTTACATCTCTCTTATCTTTGTGGTTTCTAATGAGAAATCAGCAATAATTCTAATTGGTCTTTGTGTCAATTTTCACTAGTGTTTTGTTCTCAAGAATATCTTTTCAGCTTTAATTTTCATTTTTTGGTTATGATGAGTGTGGGCATGAATTTATTTGAGGTGTTTGTGATTTGCTTAGCTTCTAAAAATCCACAGGTCTATGTCTTTCATCAAATTTTGGGACTTTTCAGCCACTGTTCTTTCAAATACATGTATTTTTTCCAATCTTTCCAATTTTTTCCAATCAAATATGATTTTGATTATATAATGTTAGATATTTTGATCTGTTAGGAAAGGTAAATTGAGGTTCAATACAATTTGAGAGAATCTGAGTAAGAAGCAGCTTATGAAATGGGCATCACCAGACCTTCAGAGGTTTTAATGTTCTGATGAGAAAGCATGAGAGGCAAGTATTTATGGGGATGATGTGAAGCAGGATGAAAAACCACTGGGTTGGTGACAGGAGGACAGTTGCTTTATGCTGCCTATCCCATTAGAAAGTCTTTAGTTATATGACTTTAAGTCTGTTTGCTGTTTCTGATCAGTCAAGGTCAAGTTCTATTTTTCCTAAAAGCATTTATAAGAAATAGCTCCAGTTAAGTTTCACTTATACTTACAAATCAAGCAAAGTTTAGATCCTTTATGAGACCTAACTGATCCTATCTATTCAGGAATTCTTCAGGCCTGCTCTCCATTTTAATTTACTTTAACAGGTCCATGAGTATCTGTTAATTTTTTTCAATCATTTTTCTCTCTTTTTCAGATTAGATGATTTCTACCAATGGATCTTCAAAGTCACTGCTTCTTTCCTCCATTGTCTCCATTATGTGACTGAATCAATTTGGTGAGGGTTGTTTTCTTTCTTTTTTTTTTTTCTTTTTAATTTGGGTACTATATTTTTCATTTGGGTCTTCCTCGTATCTTCTTCATATAAAGACTTTCTGTCTTTCCATTCATTTCAGGTGTGTTTGTACTTACTTGTGGAAGCATCTTCATAATTGTTGTCTTAAAGTCTGTCAGATGATTCTAATATTGGTGTCTTCTTAGTATTGGGGTTGATTGATTTGTGTGTGTGATTTAAGTTTCCCAGATCATGCATATGTTGAGTTATTTTAGATTGTAACCTGAATATTTTGAATATTACATTTTGAAAGTCTGGATGTTAGAGAAAGGGAAGAGAGTAGGGAAAGGAGATGAGAAAGAGATAAAGAAAAGCCTAAAGAGCAGAGAGTGAGAGAGGGAAGACGGGATGGGGGAAGAGAGGAACGGAGTGAGAGAATGGTGTACTGTCTCAAAGAAATAAAAGAAGAATGCCAGCCTGGATGTTGTTCGAATTTCATAAGGAAGGTTAAGACTATTTTGTTTTAGCAGGCTATCCACTTGCTTGGATTTGTTTTACAAGTTGCAACCAGTCTTTTTTTGGTTGTAGTTTCAAAGTCATTTACATTTTTAAAAATTCTATGGCCAATAATTAGTGGGACAGAATAAAAAAAAAACATTATGCAATAATAAAGAAAAACTAACATAAAAACTCTGTGGCACTTTTTGGATGTCTCCTGTTGTACACTACCCACTGGACACTCTGGAACCTGGGCAGTGGTCTAGGTCTCACTTCAGTTCTCAAATATTTTGCATGTTCTATAAGACAAGGTGTACTCAGCTCAGAAGGGATCCCAGAAATTCACAAACTGCTTTTGGGGCTGCTTTTCTAAACTCTTATTTTCTGTGATATCAGCAACACATTCCAATTTTCTAGGACTCATTTTTCTGAATTCCAGCCAGAAAGCTGTGGTCTTATTCATGCATTCTGCTGTGTACTTCCTGAAAATGCAACCATATCTAAGGCCAAGTTGGTAGGACAGAGAAAGAATAAAAACAATTGAGGCTGGACTTATCCTCCTTGGACTCTAAGAAGTTCCTTCCCCTGAAGTTTAGGGAATATCTGACGCAGGGCCTGTGCTGATGTGAAAAAAATAGGAAAAACATGGAGGGAGGAGAACACTTTCCTTAAGTCAGAACTAGAAGGCTTCTCCTGGAGCCCTCTATTTCCTGTCAATTCCAACTTCCTGATGTTGGGTTGGCTTGAGTTCAGGCCAGGAGATGCAATAGTAAATTCACAGCCATTTGGTAATATCTTATCTGTGAACAGCTGCTCCGTGCATTATGTCAGGATTTTACTGTGCACGCAGTAAGAGAGACCGGGTGAGGTGTGCTGATGGCATTATATTTGAAAATGCAATTCTTGTGCCCATAATTTTAAAACTCAGAAAAATTTAATTTATGGCTTTCAAAGATTCCATACAAATATATATTTAATAAAGATGCTTTCTCTTTGATTTATTACATTATCTTGCAGGTGGAAGGAGTCATTGAGAACTGGCTAGTAAAATTCAGTTCACAGTAAATGTAGCATGATAAATGACAAATAGTCTGTTACTGAGTGAAAGTGAATAAAAAGAAAAACACCTTAAAAGGGGACAGACAAAAATGGGGAAGAATCCAAATATATTAATAATATTTGGTTTAATGTCAATATTTTTGCAATAAATAATTTACCAAGTGAAGATTCAATAAAACTAGAAATATTCAAAATGAAGCTATCATACATAGGGAAATGAAGTTTTAAAAATGCATAGAAAAGAAAAAAACATGCTTTCTTTACATCATGTTTGTTGACTGCATCTTCAAAATGTACTATTTTAATGTTTTTATTCCCACCTAAGAGTGTATCTTTCCAAATCCAGCATGTAAATATTACACACATATCAGCATTCAAAAAAGAAAATTGTGTATTTGGGGTTGATTTACTAAGAGTGGAGATAAGAGAGTTTGAGCAGAGGCTCCACCCTTTATCCCCTGCTGGTGAAATATCTGAGTCATCGTTTCATTCCCCTGGTTTTTCCTCTTTGTTTTGCTAAATATTCCACTCTATCACTTTCTTTTCTTTTCTCTGTGGAACACACTTAACGTTATCAGGAGAAGTCCCTATAACTTACACAAATTTTCACCTTTATCCCTTTTTAAGACTCCTATAAAATTTTCAATATCTCCCACTCTTTACACTTAGGGAAGGGAAATAATCTTCAGTAATATTTGCTACTTACTACACATTCCAAGAAAACTGGCATAACCTTTAATCCATATTTTTTCTCCACTCTCTATAAACTGAAGACGTTTTCAGGATTTCTATTATCATAGCATTTCACAGTTTTGTCTAACGATGTTCTAACTTCTGCTACACTACAGGCATTTTTCTCCATGTGAAACAACCATACACCAGGCTCACACATTCTGTATGGCAAAATACCAGGCTCTCAGAGTTCAGGCTGTTTGTCCTAAACTTACTTCAACTTTCCATGTTGTTTTAAACACTTTTCATGAAGAATATCGCTCAAACTTCTGATAGCCTAAAGTTGTGTCTCTTTATCTTGACTCAGTAATTATAATCAGAAATGAGAGAGAAGTTTTCTAACTGAAAGTGGTTCATTCAATTTTGTTTCTAAATAGGGAATCTTTTCCCCATTGAATGTTTTTAATTGGCTTGTCAAAGATTAAATAACAGTAATTGGCTGGATTCATCTCTTGGAAAGCTATAACCCAGTTACAACCTAAGAATAGGGAGAAGGGGGAAAGGGAGGGGAGGGAGGGGGGAGGTAGGTGGAGGGAGAGGAATTAATGGGATTACACCTGCGGTGCATCTTACAAGGGTATATGTGAATCTTAGTAAATGTGGAATGTAAAGGTCTTAGCAAAATAACTAAGAAAATGCCAGGAAAGCTATGTTAACTAGTGTGATGAAAATGTGTCAAACCATCTATGAACCAAATGTGTGGTGCCCCATGGTCATACTGATGTACACAGCTATGATTTAATAAAAAATAAATAAATAAAAAACAATTTTGTTTCTATTCTTAGAATCACCAGCAAGTGGACAGCACAGAGAATGCCATCCTTCAGAGAGATTTCATATAGTACTTATGAGGAAATGGCATACCTAGAAAACAATCTAACCCTCTAAAAACACCCCCAAATAAACATTTAAGAATAGGGAAAAACATAAAATTTATGTTTTTCATATTTAAAGTAACATCCAGACCAAGATGGAGTAGACACACTTTCCCCTATTCCTGCAAATTTCAGCTAAAACTCCTGTACAGTGTGTATAAAACTTACACCTAAAGACTCTGAAAGGTGGAAAGAAAAAGGCAAGGCAACTAACAACTTTGGCATCTGAAAAAAATGTATGTCTGTGAGATTGTTGGGGTTTCCTTTTACATCACATGCTCCTGGCTGTTAGTGAAGTCATCAATCCAAGATGCCTATGAAACAAACAAAAACAATCTGTGAAAGGCCTCTGTTTCTAACTAAAGCTTGTTTTCACAAAACACCAATGGTACTTATAAACAGTATAACTTGCTTGCTTTACTTACTGTGTTCTTGGCTGTACAAAAGCTTTTTAGTTTAATCAGGTCCCAGTAGTGTATTTTTGAAGCTGCTTCAATAGCCTGGGAGGTCCTCCTCATAAAATACTCACCCAGAACAATTTCTTCAAGGCTTTTTCCTGCACTCTCTTCTAGTATTTTTATACTTTCATGTCTTACGTTTAAATCTTTAATCCAGTGACAGTCTAGGTGTGGGTCCAGTTTCAGTCTTCTACAGGTTGCCACCCAGTTCACCCAGCACCATTTGGTAAATACGGAATGTTTTCCCCACTGAATGTTTTTAATTGGCTTTTCAAAGATCAAATAATGGTAAGTAGCTGGATTCATCTCTGTTCTCTATTCTGTTCCAGACCTCTACTTCTCTGTTTTTCTGCCATTACCATGCTGTTTTGATCATTATCGATTTATAGTATAGTCTGAGGTCTGGTAGCATTATTCCTCCTGCTTTGTTTTTATTTTTGAGTAATGTCTTGGCTATTCGAGTTTTTTTCTGATGCCATATAAAATGAAGTATTATTTTTTTCAAGGTCTTTAAAGTATGACAGAGTTTTAATAGGGATTGCATTAAAATTGTATATTGCTTTGGGTAGTATGGACATTTTAACAATGTTGATTCTTCCCAGCCGTGAGCATGGTATGTTTTTCCATTTGTTAACATCTTCAGCTATTTCTTTTCTTAGAGTTTCATAGTTCTCTTTATAGAGATCTTTCATGTCCTTTGTCAGATAACTCCCAAATATTTCATCTTCTTTGGCACTACTGTGAATGGAATAGAGTCCTTAATTGTTATTTCAGCTTGACTATTGTTGTTATATATAAAGGCTACCAATTTATGAATGTTGATTTTGTAACCTGAGATGCTGCCCTATTCCTTGATCACTTCTAAGAGTTTTGTAGTAGAATCCCTGGTATTTTCCAGATATACAATCATATCATCTGCGAAGAGCAAAAGTTTGATCTCTTCTGACACTATATGGATACCCTTGATTGCCTTTTCTTCCCTAATTGCTGTGGCTAAAACTTCCATTACAATGTTAAAGAGCAGTGGAGACAATAGGCAACTGTGTCTGGTTCCTGATCTGAGTGGAAATGATTTCAATTTAACTCCATTCAATACGATATTGGCTGTGGGTTTGCTGTAGATGACCTTTATCAGTTTAAGAAATGTCCCTTCTATACCTACTTTCTTAAGTTTTCTGATCATAAAGAGCTGCTGGATATTATCAAAAGCTTTTGCTGCATCAATTGAGGGAATCATATGGTCTTTGTTTTTTAATTTCTTTATGTGCTGAATTATACTTATAGATTTACGTATATTGAACCAGCCTTGAGACCCTAGGATAAAACTGACTTGGTCATGTTGCTGTTTGTTAGGATCTTGTTGAATATTTTTGCATCTATATTCATTAGTGATATTGGTCTATAATTTTCTTTCTTGTTGGGTCTTTTCCTGGTTTGGGGATGAGGGTGATTTTGCTTCATAGAACGTGTTGGGTAGTCTTCCTTCTTTTTCTACATTTTGGAACCAGTTGAGTAATATAGGTACTAGTTCCTCTTTAAAGGTTTGGTAGAATTCTAACGTGAAGCTATCTGGTCCAGGGCTCTTCTTTTTTAGGGAGATTTTGTGCGGTTGATGCTATTTCAGAACTTGATATTGGCCTGTTCAACATTTCCACTTGATTCTGGCTAAGTCATCGAAGGTGATGTGCTTCCAAGTATTGGTCAATTTCCTTCAGATTTTCTTATTTCTGAGAATAAAGTTTCTTGTAATATTCATTAAGGATTTTTTTGAATTTCTGAGGAGTCTGTTGTTATTTCATCTTTGTTGTTTCTGATTGATGCGATTAGAGATTTTACTCTGTTTTTCCTGGTTAGATTAGCCAAAGGTTTATCTATTTTGTTGACCTTTTCAAAAAAACCAACTTTTTGATTTATTGATCTTTTGTATAATTCTTTTGTTTTCAATTTCATTTAATTCTGCTCTAATTTTGGTTATTTCTTTTCTTCTACTGGGTTTGGGGTTGGAATGTTCTTCTTTTTCCAGTTGCTTGAGATGTCCCATTAAGTGGTTAACTTCCTCTGTTTCCATTCTCTTGAGGAAGGTTTGCAGTGCTATAAATATCCCTCTTAGGACTGTCTTTGTGGTATCCCAGAGGTTGTGATAATTCATGTTTTCATTGTCGTTTTGTTCCAAAAATTTGGCAATTTCCTTCTTAATCTCATGTCTGACCCAGCTATCTTTCAGCATAAGGTTATTTAACTTCCATGTTTTTGTATGAGTATGCAGATTCCTATTGTTACTGAGCTCAAGTTTTATTCCATGGTGGTCCGAGAAGATGCAAGGAATAATTTCTATTCCTTTAAATTTACTGAGGTTAGACTTGTGACCTAAGAGTGGTCGATTTTGGAGTATGTTCCGTGGGCTGATGAGAAGTATGTGTATTCAGTTTTGTTGGGATGAAATGTTCTGTAGATGTTTGCTAAATCCAAATGTTGGATGGTTAGGTTTAAATCTAAAATTCCTTTGCTCAGGTTCTTATTGGAGGATTGATCCAACACTGCCAAAGGAGTGTTGAAATCTCCGACTATTATGGAGCTGGAGGAAATCAAGTTGCTCATGTCTGTTAGAGTTTCTCTTATAAATTGAGGTGCATGCTGGTTGGGTGCATAAATATTAATAATTGAAATCTCATCGTATTGAGTATTACCATTAACAAATATGAAGCAACTATTCTTATCCTTCCTTACTTTTGTTGGTTTAAAGCCTATTGTGTCTGCAAATAGAATTGCAACACCTGCTTTTTTCTGATTTATGGACGACCTGAAGTATGGACGACCATCCTTTCACCCTGAGTCTATATTTATCTTTTAAGGTAAGATGTGACTCTTGTATGCAACAAACATCTGTCCTGAGTTTTTGTATCCAGTCAGCTAACCTGTGCCTCTTTAGAGGACAGTTTAAGCTGTTCACATTAATGGAGAATATTGATAAGTCTGGTAAAATTTGGGGTATCGAGTTTTTTGGAAGTCCAGTGGACGTTTTTAATCTTTTCACCACGTGGAAGTTGGAGTTTGATCAAAAGTTTCTGAGTGAGTTTACTTTTGTGGTAGAGGATTAGACTGGTCATTATGGAGGATAGGTCTGAGAATATCCTGAAGAGCTGGTTTGGTTATGGCAAATTTCTTTAACATATGAATGTCATGAAAGTATTTAATTTCTCCATCATAAATGAAACTCAGTGTAGCTGGATACAGGATCCGATGTTGAAAGTTATTTTGCTTTAGGAGAATAAAAGTCGATGACCACCCTCTTCTGATGAAAAGTTTCAGTAAAGAGATCTGCAGTCATTCTAATATTCTTCCCTTTGCAGATAATAGATTTCGTGTGTCTGGCTGCTTTCAGAATTTTCTCCTTCATATTAACTTTGGTGAAGTTAATTATGATATGCCTGGGGGTTGTCTTATTCAGATTGAGTTGTGCTGGGGTTCTGAAACTGTCTGCTATCTGAATTTCAGAATCTCTAGGCATGTCTGGAAAATTCTCTTTCATAATTTCATGGAGAAGGGCCTCTGTGTCTTGCAAGGCCATTTCATCACTTTCAGGGATTCCAATGAGGCAGATATTAGCCTTCTTCGAATTATCCTAGAGCTCTCTGAGTGAATGATCCATTTTTGTTCTCCATTTCTCTTCCTCTTTGAGGTTTGGGAGCATTCAAAGGCTTTGTCTTCAATGTCAGAGATCCTTTCTTCTGCTTGCTTCATTCTGTTACTGAGGGATTCTACTGTATTTTTCAGATCTTTGAGGGCTACAAATTCTTGCTTCAGTGCATCAAAATCTTTGGTGGTTTGTGTTTAAATTCATTAAATTCTTGAGACAACTTTTGAATTTCTCCTCAAATTTCTAATTCCAACTTTCGAATTGCTCCTAGAATTTCTGATTCCGACTTTTGAATTGCTCCTCGAATTTCTAATTCCAAACTTTCCTCCATTCTGTTACTCTTATTTGCAACCCAAATTCTGAATTCGATTTCTGACATCTCGGCCAGCTGTTTATGAATGGGATCTTCAGTTACATCTGCCATATCTTTCTTTGTGGGGGTTGATCTATTCTGGTTATTCAAGTTACCAGAGTTTTTCTGCTGATTCCACTCCATGATTATTTTACACCATTTGATTTTTCCCCTGGAGCTTTCCCCTGTACAGTGCTATGGCCTGAGAAACTGAGTACCTGTTTGGTGTGATGGGGCTAAATGGTACTTTCCTTTTTTCAGCTGGTCTCTGTTCAACCCTAGTGAAACAGTTACTCTGGGTTGAAGTTTTAGCTCTGGAGAAATACCAACAATTAAGTCATCCTGCCCCCCACAGGCAACAATTGGTAAAGGAAAATCAAACCTTCCTACAACCACATACCTAGGGCAACACTTGAATAGTCCTTGGGCGATTGACTCAGTTCAAAAGGTCCAAATCAATTGTCTCAGTCAGCACCTGTCTCAGGTGGGAGAGTTTAAAAGGTCTCTGGCAACTGGATCGCAGGGGTCTGGTGACAACTCAGATATGACTTGCTCCAGTGCTCTGTGAAGTCAGGAGGACCCACACAGCAAATAGATTAGTCTAATAAGGTTAATGCCTTCTTCCCCACCTTGCACCTCTGTCACACCCAGTCCCTGATAGTCTCACAGGGCTGTGACCCAGTTGCCTCTAGTAAACAGATACTCCAGGGGTTTGCACCTGCCCGAATCACAAGGAAATCTGTATCTGTTCAGGCAGGCCACTGCACTCTGCCTCTATCCAGTAGGGGAGGTGAGGCCTGACAACCTCGGTCGCTTGATGGAGGCTGGGGTGTTCATTCAGTTCCAGCCACACCCCTGATTAATGTTACTGACAGAACAACTTTGTGAGAATTTGTTTCTGTCCCTGCTAAATTCCCCTGCAGAAGAGAAGCTGTTTTGAGTTTCTGGAGCCTGTGCCTCAAGCTCTGTCTTTGCTCCTGCAGGTTTGTATTCAGTTAGCTGTCAGTTCTAGCCTCCTGCTTTCCTTTGTCTATAGGCTGACGATCCTCTGAGGGCCAGGTGTGTCTTAGGCTCAGTAAAGTGGTCCTCTGGGTCAGCCCCGCCCTGGGAATTTCCTGGCTCTGCATGTGCATTTTCTAGTCCCCACGCTCCACCCAGGCAGGTACCGCCTCAAGCAAACCCTTTTCTCAACGGGGCCTGCATTTCCGTCCCAGTTGTGTTCTGTGGTGGTTGCCACCTGAGAAGATGCCTTGTCTCCTCGGGTTGCCCAGGGAGACAGGGGGTATGGCTGCAGAATATCCGGGGGGTGAGCCCTATTGTTGCCAAAAACGGCTGCTGTTTTGTGCCTCAGGGCACTGCCGCTCGGGTGTGGTTCCCTTTCCGCTGACCGTCCTCTCCTCACTACAATGCCACCAAATCAGCTGCAGTCTAGGCCCTGTCCATACCCCTCGAGAAATCACCCAAGAATCTGGACTCCTGGGGGACAGGCCTCCAGACCTCAGGGTGAGAGTGGAGGGCAGTGCTGGGAGCTCAGAATTGCAGGTAGAGAATATGTACAGTTTTATACAGTTTTATGCCTCGCAGGAGAACGCCATGGAACCCTAGTAGGGGAGGTAGGTCCAGTTTTTAGAAGGTCTCTCCCGTGGAGTGTAGTGGGAGGACTTTTGAACTCTGCTTGTTTGTTTGTGGGGCTCTCCGAGCCATTCTCATGGGGGAGGGGACTCCCATCCGCTTTGTGATGTATTTTACACCTTTTGTTTGTATCCTTGGGGTTGCAGCTCATCTCAGTGGGGTTGATGTGCATTCTTCAACCTGCTCTCTTGGTGCAGCTCTTATTTATCAGGTTACTTGCTAAATTTTTGTCCGTTACTCTCCTTCTGGATGGGAGCCTCTGTGGAAAGCTGGCTTCAGTCAGCCATCTTGTCTCTATCCCCTTGTGTATATTGTTTTTTTAAAGTATGTTCCATATAGTGAGATTTCAAGCAGGTATATGAAGGATGGTCATGAAGAAGAAGATGAAAATTAAGATGATGATAATTTCTTGTCAATACTGACAAGCCTAACATTGAAATATTTAGAAAAGATGTATTTGAATATACTGGAAATCTAATGTGTAGACACAACTTGTCAAAACCCAGTAATGTCTACCTAAAAGGCAGAAGGCAGCCCACCTTTTATTTGTACACATTGTAACAGTGTTGGAGCATGATTGGAGAGGCCCAGAGAGGTGAGAATCAAAATCAAGGGACAGGTAAGCAATTTGTCATGTTTTAAGAGCCAGTGAGAATACAAGTCTAAGGAAATTAATTTCAATGAAAAATTTATACCTACTGGATAAAAAAAAAACATATAGGGAAGAAATTTTAACCAATTGAAGTATAAATTTTCAAAAACAAAATTGTTTTAAAATTTTTTCTTAACAGTGAAATAAGCTGCCATTTGAAACTTTTATGTCCTCTTATTTTGTAGGACAATATGCAATGTTAGTCATTTTAATGACAAACAGTTCTCAGTATAGATTGGTTTATTGAAGTCCATATTTCATTCATTATTTTAACATGCCCTCAATATCTTTCCAATAATCACTTGGCATTGTAGCAGCTCTAGCAATAATGCCAATAATTAGCTGTATAGTTTGAGAGCTTTCATTTCTCCTACTTTTCCATTCTTGCCCCTACACACATCTACATAAAACTATCCATAACATCAATATACACATACACTTCAATCATTGAAGCTTTCAATAAATAATTTTTATCATAACTTCATCCAAAGTGTTTGGAAAAATTTAATGGATTCTACCATGTTTTTCTACAGCCTTATTCCACCTCCAGTCACTAATTCTGCAAAACACTTATAAAGTTCAAATTCTGTTAAGAATCTATGCCTGACATTTTATTTCAAAAGGAAATTAGGAGTAATCAATCGTGATAACCTGAGGGAGTTCCCAATGAAAAGAGCTATTTGAATATTTGACTTCCAGGCTTTAGTCCTAATTTCTTATGAATATGCATTTCTCTTTTTATAAAATAAAATGAGAATGAAAATACAAACCACTGTGAGTATAAACCTTTAATAAATACTATTCTTCAAAGGGTCATTCTTCATTTTATCTCCTGTTTAACTAAATATTAAGCAAGATGCATAGTGGTTACTTCCAAGCAGTTACTTTCCCCTTGTATTTCTATTTTAATTATATTACGTTTGTGTTACTACCATGACAAGTGCAAACTATCAAGGTAGTAGCTGACTTTTATTCTAACACATGTGTATAATATGTCTTATCTGAAGGAAATCATAAGGCATAGCAAATAATGTATTTCTTATCCAGTGCTCCTCACTTGGGAGCAGTTCTAATGAAGGCATGCACTTTCAAATGGGTTAAAAGTATCATTGTTCTATGAGAGGAAAAGAGGGCTGTGTTCTTACTTATTGTTCTCCCTTCATGGGGAGGAGGCGAGTTTGGACTCAGTTTAAACTTCTCCAGTGTGTTGGTCCAATTACCAAATTTTTATTAAAATATTTTAACACATTACTTTTATTATTTTTTAATATACAAAACCTAAAAGTTTTGTATAAATAAACTGTAGACATCTGATACTTTTAAATTTGAAAAAGAACAATTCAATGATATAGTAGAAAAAACAAGGCATAAGGGAGAGAGGGAAAGACCTGTGTAAAGAGGAAAAGAAACCTCAAAAACACCAGGGCCTTAAGGAAGTAATAGTACTGCAAATGCCTACTATTATTTATTTTTCATGATTCTATAATGATTATTGTTGAAATTGTATGGAAATAAGTAAATAAAATCTCTGTAGTTACAGTTTGGATCTGGCTAAAAGCTATACAGAGAAGTCAGGAAGATGTAAAACATTACTAGTTACTAATTTGTACTTCAATTAGATGGATCTAGTCATCACAGGGAAGGCAGAATTCCACAAAGGTGGGCTCTTTACCAAAGGCGATGATGGATCAGAGCATGACATCTCAGAGTCCTAGAGCCTAGAAGAAATAGCAAAGAAGGAGCTGTAGCTGGTTTCTTGTTGGAACTCACCTACCTAAACTATCAGTCATTCTTGGGGAGAGAAGTCAGTGAAGGATGGAGAATAGGCTGAGCTGGTTGCTGACCTGGCTCTGTGATTGTCAAATGGGTTGTTCACTGAAATATTTAGGAAGCTTCACAAAATACTTATGCCTGTGTGCCTTTCCCAGGGACCTTGATTTAAGTGGCAATAATTTTCAAAAATAATGACCTTTTTCCATCCATTTATTTCTCTGTGGTAAGGTAAAAACCTGTCATAGTGGGTTTCATGAGCCAAATTTAGTACTGCAACAAGCACAAATCACAAATATCACCATTTAATGGTGAAGGATGAATATCATTGCTCCACATGGTTGTTAGGCATGATGAGTAAGTAATTAACATAATTTAATAAAATTAGTATGGTTTTACATATGTAACACAAGGCTGGGTTCTGCCCTGGGATGTCTGCGTCTCTAACCTGCTGTGTACTAAAGGGATAGCTTTTGGCTTCTCTGATGAGACCTTGGCTTCTGGGGCACACTATGGCATCAACTTTGGCTATGTAGCCATTTACTAGCATTTCAGGAGAGGCAAAGAACGAAGGAATAAAAGAGGGAAAGATAAAAAGAAGAGGGGAAGATAAAATAAGATGGCTAAAAAGAGGCTGAAGACAATAGAAATGATAATTATGAATTGATTGAATTCATAATATTAATGATTTGCAAAATTATTGAAAAGGAGTTTAGTTTTTATAGGGAAATTACATTTCAATGAAACAAAGACAATGAGAATTTTCAAACTCCATGTTACAAAACTCATAAACATGAGTCCTGGCTGTATGATAATGGCTTAGCCAAAAAAGACACAAGGATATGGGATTTTTCATGATTGATGAGAAGCTAATGAAATGTATGGATGGACTAAGGTCCACTTGTTTCTACACACCTTCATGGGAAAAACAGGGGTTATCCCATCAGTCTGTGTCTTAAGACAACATGTAGGTCACAGGTTGATGCAAGCAAAGCACAGCCAGGTAGAATTGAAGCCAACCCCCAAACCAGGAGCAAAATACAAAAGTAAGTCATGGAGGGTTGAAGGTGTGTGGGACCATAGCACAAGTGTGCTAGTACTTACATTGGCTAGAATAACCTTTTTATATATATATTGTGAAAATGTAGGGAACCTCATAGCATGAACAAGGAAATACAGTACTAAAATGTACGGATTTTCTGGTCTACCCCTCAGTACTTCTATGTACAACATAACGAAGTATTGGTAATAATCCAATGTGACAAACAGAAGACAAGATTCTCCAGGAATAGAGGTTTGGGTCTTTCCTTCTGTTAAAAATGCAAATAATATTATTTGTGATGATGCTGAAAGCAAAAAAGAACATAAAGAGTGGAAGAGGGAAATTGCAAATATCAACTATGGCTTTGCAACTACTTACAGAAACAAAAACTATAGTAGTTGTGTAATATACTTGAATACGTTCTAATTTCTCCCCCTTTCTGTTACCAATTTACTTACAGTGTAAAGGCTGTTAAATAGGCAAATACTATCTTTATGCTAAGGGTAACGAAAAGGCATTGTGAACAAAGTAGAAGAATGAATTCAATTCTTCATGCAAGAAGAATTCATCTTTGCAGGATGAATAATTAAATGAATGGAAGTTTCTTCTTTTCTTTCTTTTAGATAAAGATTGTGTCATTTGTATGGATACTTGGGTTATCTTTAGAGGAAGCTTGCCATTGATGCTTTTGCTTATAAGTTTAAATAGAAGAGTAAATTGTGTGTACCAAATTTGGGGGAAGGGTGTGTCACAGTAGCAGACCTCATGATGGAAACTAATGTGCAGCAGGTTAATTAGGTGATGATTTTGAGATCGACACCTTTAGAAGGGCTGGGAAGTAAGGTGAGTTGGCCAAAGGGAGTTATAGAACTGTGACTCAGGCTCAGAAGGCTCAATGGAAACACTATGAATTCTGTTAAGGAATGAGTGGGAAGTTTGAGTGAGGAGGCCAGGCCAGTGAGCCCTCTGTTTACCAGGAAGTGGATGCAGGTCCCCTTTCCAGGGCAGCCATGTAGCCTATTGTCCAGAGAGCAGTCACAATGATTTCAGATATTCTAATTTTCTTCTTCAAGGTCCTTTAATTATTCCTTAGCATATTAAGAGCAATATCCCAAATCCCATGTTTCTGAGATTATGTACTCTTAACTGTTTGCCACTTCCCTAATTCTTTTCTTTGTAACTCTCCAGCTCCTTCTTTTCTTTTCTTTTTTTTTATTAATTTTAAATCAAACTGTGTACATTAATGCGATCCTGGGGCACCATACATTGGTTTTTATAAACAGTTTGATGCATTTTCATCACACTGGTTAATATAGCCTTCCTGGCATTTTCTTAGTTATTGTGTTAAGACAGTTATATTCAACATTTACTAAGTTTCACATGTACCCTTGTAAGATGCACCGCAGGTGTAATCCCACTTATCACCCTCCCTCCGCCCATCCTACCCCCTCCCTCCTCTCCTCCTCCCCATTCCCCAAATTCTGCACTGCTGGTGGGAATGCAAATTAATACACTCCAGCTCCTTCTTAATGTTCCTCAAACCAACCATTCATGCTAGAGCCTCAAGATCTGTCTAAAAGCTCCTTTATCCATGATGACAACTCACTCCATCTGTCCACTGGTCTCTATAATGTTTAACATTAGCCTTACTACTACAGGACTGAACTTTGCTCCTCAGGATTACTGAGTTACGTGGTGGCTTGCCTCCCAAGTCACAAGAGATTTCTAGGCTTGCCAGGAGAAATGTCTTGTTCTCAGTAATTCCTCAGATGAGTTATGATATTGGTGGCTGTTGTAGTAAGTACGATCTTTAATCCTCTATAATTCTTCCTAAGTGGGCTTTCCTTGGCCACCCCAATGAAAACAGCATCTGCCGTTACCTTACTTTACTTCTTGATAGCACTACGGTGAGAAGATCATGCACAGATTTGTTTTATTTGCTGACTCCTCAACTTGAACTTAAGTTCCAAGACCATACAGGTCATTATGAAAGTTTCGAGATACACAGAAATCAAGAAACCTAACATCCACAAGGATGGAAACAACAGTGATAATCCGGGCAAGTTAAAACTTGAACCAGAGAATCAGAAAGGATGCTGTCCAGCATCTCTCTTGAAACTGGAATACTGTTATACAGTACTGGAATACAGACCCTAACACAGAACTTTGTGACCCAGGTAGGATCTCTTTATTATCCAATGTCATATCTCAGCATAATAATGCATGGTGCATTAAAAGCACTTGTAAGTAGTTATTTGATAAATCAATTGGAAAGACATAATGGAAAGTGAAACATAAGATACCAACTAAAACAAACCAGAATACTTAAGCCTATAGGAAAATGGCCTCCGTGTTCATGCTACTTCAAAGGGATATGTATGTTCCTAATTTCTCCTCCATTCTGTGCGGAAATTTTAATTTATCCCATGGTGCTTCTAGATATCTACTTCCATATTTACAGTTAAAAGTCCTTAAACAACTCTTGATAGGTTTTGTTCTTTTATCTTTCTTTCTTTTTATTTATTTATTTGATATTAAACAGTCATTAAGGAACAAAGTTATGCATATAAAAATCTGTAAGCATTTCAGTAAGTTACGAAGCATTCTCATGGTGCACATTGGTACGATGCTGTTAGAGAGGCCAGTCGCCTTTCATGTTTCATTGTACAGATGTCTTCATGTTTTATATTTTTACAATAAGCATATCTTATATTTACAACTTGTATAAAGGCAAAGTACTTTCTATAGACAGAAAAAACACTAAAATATTTATCTGATTTTTTTCCTAGTCATTTTTTAAAACTAGATTTTAATCTTTGAATAGTTTGCTAGTTTTTCATAAATCTTGGAATCACACCGTAAGATGAAAACAAACGTAGCTTCTGATTTAAAATTGATTTGGCAACATTGGCTTGATTCAATCTTCACAATTTCCTACTAAAATAAACATGTAGTAAAGAAAATACAAAAACTTACAACTCTGTGCTTTGAGGTGTTGTAATAAAATACGATAAACCAAATGTTTTATGAACAACTGAAAATTATTTCTCACAGTTCTAGGGGCTGAAGTCTGAGATTAGGGTGCCAGCAATGGTAGAGTTTTGGTGAGGGCCCTTTTTTGGATGCAGAAAGCAATTTCCCATCATGTCTACACACGTCGTTCGTAGCAGAGAGGGGAAACAAGCAAGCTGGTGACTTATAAGTGCACTAATCCTCCTGATGAGGGTCCCAATCTTATGCCTTCATCTAATCCCAGTTACCTCCCAAAAGCCCTACCCCTAGTGCTATCATGTTGGAGAGTGAGTTGTGGCATAAACTGTGTGCAATGGGGAATCATAAAACATTCATCCCATAACACACCACTAAACATATAGTCACTGTGTTTCAAATACCATATGACATTTTCTCTGCAACATAGACTATTGTAACAAAATTGAGAAAGTGATATATTCCTATGATAGTAGAAAGAAATATACTTTATCCCTGCTGCCTGATAGTCATCCTGGTTTATAAATTTGAGGTTCTTGTTTTCATCAGAAAATTGAGGAATCCCCCATTTCCTACTCTAGCGATGTTACTGTTTAAGGCAGCTTAAGTGTCATTTCCAGATCTCCAGTCTCTGATAATGACACTCATTTATCAATATCCAGTTGATGACATCTTCATCAATACCTCTCCAAAACACACACACGCACCCACACACATAAAATCTGTCTCCACATGAATGGGCCCCTCTTTGTCATGGCATCCCTTAAGGTATAATCTTCAGAGCATGGTAGGAGTTCAAGAGACAGGAAAGCTCCTGGGTGGCAATTTATACTGAGGACAAGTTTCATTGCCTTCCTTGCATTTGGAGTATCAACAAGCTAGAAAGAGGTACTAATAAAGGAATCATTTTCATTATGGCATAGCCCTGCTCAATTAAATGCTGCTACTCTCTGGGAATAGGATTAATAGCTAAGCACACTTACCCAGCATATAGCTAAAATACTTGTAATGAAAAACCAACAAACCTATAATTGGCTTATGGACAAACACCTGCCACATGGATCTATGTTCATCAATGGATAAGTAAAATTAAATAAACTATAACTGATTTATTAAAACTGAAATGAAACAAATAAAAGAAACCAAAAAAGTATGTTTGTAATATCAGAAATTTAAATGCCTTAAATCTAAAAAGAACATGTATAAATTATATACCTATTATATATTCTATTTCATGTTATATGTCATATATAATTTACACATGAAATTATTATATGTATACATATATAATTTACTACAAAGCCCATATTATTATTATTTTTTTTGAGACAGAGTCTCAGTATGTCGCCCTCAGTAGAGTTCCATGGTGTCCCAGCTCATAGCAACCTCAAACTCTGGGACTTAAGTGATTCTCTTATCTCAGCCTCCCAAGTAGCTAGGACTACAGGTGCCTGCCACAATGCCTGGATATTTTTTGTTGTAATTGTCATTGTTGTATAGCAGGCTTGGGCCAGGTTTGAACTTGCCAGCCCTGGTAAATGTGGTCAGCACCCTAACCACTGAGCCATGAGTGACGAGCCAGAGCCCACATCAATTATTTAGAAAATTATCAAACATTTTTAGTAGAACGCAAAGAAAGACATTATATAACCTTTATAAAATATGAGGGAAAAATTGTACTAACATGACTTTAAAATTGAGATCGAGGCACTTAAAAAATACAAAGAAACAGTAAATTAATTAGAAGAATTTACAGCAGAGTTCATAATAGTAAAATAGTAAGTATAAAATTATTTTTTTAAATAATAAAGAACAAGCAAGGTCATCATTAATGAATAAAGAAATGCAAAGAAAATGAAATAATTACAATATGTTCTACAAAGGTGATAGATAAATGTAGTAGAGGTAAAATACAAATCTAGCCCAAGATTTATTCATATATTTGAGGGGGGAAAAAATGAAACCATTAGTAACATACAGACATAATGCTTTAAAATTCTCACTGGAATCCTTTAAGTATGTTTGAATCACGGAAGCAGAGGCAGCATAAACAGATCACCTAAATGGAGGGAAATGAAGACCAGCCTTGGATGCCTCATCAAAACTGAATTCCAAAGGCAAAAGAACATTTATAGGCACTTGCCTACAAATTTTTTGGAAAAAAGTTGGTGTCCTCATGATTTCAGACCCAACTTTTTTACCCCCTTATGGAACGAGTGAAAGCAGAAAAGAAAATCTTTGTATCTGCAGGACTCGAAACATACATCTCATATTCCCTCTTGGAGGAAAAGTTCTTGAAGTTATACCTCTAAACCACTTGAAATATGAATCAAAATTAAGGAAGTGAAAATTATCAAAATTAAAATACTTTTCACTTTCCTTCTCCCAGAAAGCTCTCAAACAATTCTCATTTGTTCACTGAATGATTCAATAAATTTGAATCTATCATTGACAGATACTGTTCTAAGTGCCTGGGATATGAGATCAATCTCTCATTCTCAGGTGGCATGGGAGTGGGAAAGAGACAAAAATTAAGCAGTAGACACTAAAAATAGGTAAATGATGGAATATTTTAGAGCATGATAGATACTTTGAAAAATATTAGGGTGTACTTTTCAATGGAGGATATGTCAGAAGATGTTCAGATAAATTGCAGTATAAATAATAACAGACAACAACCATTTGAACATTTATGGACATGTAGATGAGATGTTTTCAATTTTTGTATTACTGGTTATTATCGCTAGTATTACTATTACTATTGCTTCTGCTACTATCGGTGTCACTATCATTATTATTACAACTGTTCCTGCTGCTGCGGACACTGCTCCCAATGACATAAATTGCAACTATCATTTGGAATATTTTTTACCTTCTCAAGTACTGTTAACATATGCTTTACATATTTAATACTCACTATAATCCTGGGAAATTGGTACTGTTACTATTTGTATTTTATGTACGTGAAAACTAAGATGCAGAGATATTTTAGGCATTTATCCAACATCTTTTAAATATTTCATATTGCCATATTGTTGAAGATTAATATCGACACAATATTTTATGGTGTTTACAACTTTATTTAAAAACCTTAAAACCAATCTCAAGAAATGCCTTTCGAAGACCTTTGTTTAAGGCACCATTGGCCAACAGTCATGATTTACTTTGAATATAAATACTGACTTTAGTAAAAACACCCTCACTCTCAAAAAGATAGATATTCCCCAATGCCAGCTTACATCTTGAGACTGAAGCATGTTTCATTAAAACAAATTTTACTTTCTGACTTATCTAAATGCTCAATGTCCTATACAAGGGAAAACAAAATAGTAAGGCAAAGCAAAAATGTTGAAGATAGCCTGCAGCTCTATGAAGCCCCACAAAATATTTACAACTGGTTAATTAAACATCTGAGAAAATGCCACCTCTAGCCTTTGGTCAATTTTGCTTTGCAGCGCAGAATAGCAATAATGAAGTTATGGCAGAGAAAAATATATCATTTTCATTTCATGATTAGATTAAATGATTAGATCTATTCTTAGCATCTTGGTGGTAAATTTGAAGAATACCTCTGATGGTTAAAACCATTCACAGAAAATCTCACAAACTTAACTAGAATTCTCTTAGCATATGTGACAATAAAGAACACTTGGAGATAAGTTTGCCTGTTTTGATGGACGCTGTCAGGATCCCTTTAGAATTTCCATGTAGCTCTTTCCTGCTCTCAAGCCTTTCCAAAGGCCTGCAGGTGTAACTTGAAGCTGCTGCAGCCACCTTTCAGGCCTTTAGCCAATCCAACTCGAGCAGACCTTACGAGAACCCATCTTCTTGCATTTCTGACAATACGTTATTGGTCGTGTTAAAAAGGGTGGTAGGAGTTGGGGAGGGAAAGTTTTCTCCAGTGACACAATTTGTACTATTTCTTTCGTAGTACTTACCATAATCTGTATCTTGCTTCTTTCTTGCCTATATATTTTATGCTTCCTCAACTAGGGTTATAGGATACACAATAAATATTTGCTCCTAACTCCATTCCTCCATTTGTTCATTTATGCAACTGTTCACTCAGCTGAGATGTATTGAGTGCCTACCGTGTTCCAGCTCTGTTTTATGTCAGTCTAGATAATAGAAGAGCACTTTCAACATAGGAACGTGTCCCATTTTATCCACAGGGCTCCAGCCTCCAATCTTTGCCTGAGTAGAGCAGTTTGCAACCTATAAGATGCTAATAAAGCAGTTCATGCACAAACTCTCTCATCTAGAAATATAGATTTTTGAGATTCTGGGAACTTCCTTTATATAATATTATATTTCTGAAATGTATGAAATGATAGAAACAGCACATCCATTTGTTGAGTTAAAAAACTGATATATGTTTTACATATACTAAATGGAATAAATTTGCAGGTGAGACAGTATCACAATAATGTCAGTGCCCTGGGATTGACAATGGAAACCAGAGCCCAGGCATGTGACTTCCTGAAATACTGACATAGGAAGAAACTTCACACTAAAAATTTTATCTTATCTCTTTTGGGTCCTTCTAAGACCTTCATCTGTTATCTCTCTGCTTTCTTCTTGATTCTTCTCCATACAAACAATCTGAAATAAAGACTGATAAAGAAGAGTAAAAGGCCAGAATATAGGAGAGAAGGGGAACTTTAGAAGGTCGTATTCTTTTATTTCAATGGTTACACCAAGTCTTGGGTCCAATTTTTATTTCTAGATATTTTATTTCTAATCCTAAAACTGTGTTTGTACTCCTCTGGATTTCTTAAAGTGCTGTTTTATTGTTTATTTTTTCATTTTTTTTTACTTTAAACCACAGGATACTTTTGCCCAGACTTGCTTGTTTTTGTACCGCCTATTTCAAATACTTGTTAACAGAACGCGACTCACATTCTCGCTGGCTGCGAGGAGGCAGGTTCCATACACAACCTCCTTCTGCCTGTTGGCTCTCTGCCCTCATGTATCAATGGGCTCAGATCTCCCAGTCTTATAAGATAAAGAAATGAAATCAAAATAAAACCTATGCTACTGTCAAGGTATAATTTTCAAATGTTAAAAACATCATTGTCAAGCAAATGGATAGTGAGAATATGGCAAGTTTTTATTAACTTATCAGTTAGAGTACAATAGGAAAACAAATCTAGTTCAAACAGAATTTTGGAAAAATTGTATTTTATATCCAGTGGGGGAAAACTGTTTCAATAAGGTAGCTAGGTTAAGCACAACACAGGTAAATGTCTTACAGGGACAAGAAGAGCACCTAACTTTTCTAGTTATCTGTTCTACTGGACAGTAAAGAAAATGAATGTCAGTTATTTATAAATTTGTATCTAATATTATAGAGTTTTAAGATAGAAAGAATATGCATTAACCAAATAATACTATCAGAAGATATGCATAATTAATGATAAATATTAAGTGAAATAAATTTACATTTCCCTAGGGCCAGATAACCTATAGATGGGTTTTTTAGACAATGCTGAAGATTAAATTTAAAACCATACATCTTTCATGTTTACATGGATGGAGCTGGAAAATATTCTTCTTAGCAAGGTATCCCAAGAATGGAAGAAAAAGTACCCAATGTACTCAGCCCTAATATTAAAGTAATTTATAGCTTTCATACAAAGGCTATAGCCCAATCTCAGTACAAGAATATGGGGAAGGGGGAAAGGGAGGGGAAGGGAGGCGGAGGAAGGGTGGAGAGAGGGTGATTGGTGGGTCCACACCTAGGGTGCATCTTGGAAGGGTGCAAGTGAAGTTTACTAAATGTAGAGTATAAGGGTTTGAACACAATAATTAAGAAAATGCCATGAAGGCTATGTGAACCAGTTCAGTGAAAATATTTCAGACTGTATATGGAACTAGCACATTGCACCTCATGATTATGTTATTGTACACAGCTATGATTTAATTAAGAAAAAATCATCCATGCTTTTTCTGTTTTTAAATTTGGGTAAGTATCTTTAAAATCAGTAGAGTCCTTTTTCAATGACAAATTTCTCTTGCAAATTTTATCCTATCAGTTGTATTTGTTTCTTCACGGCCCATCTACTTTCTCTGGTGATATACTAAACCCATTTCCCTAATTTTGAAAATTTCAAAAATGAAATATAGGCATTGATCTCATAGACCCCAAATACAGATGCTTTTGAAAAGCATTTATTATTTTTGGATGTCTGACCATTTTTTACAGTTCCTTAATCCCTTCTTAAAAATCCTTCCAACTTTTTGCATCATTACACACATCATCTTTTCTCTCTCATGATTCTTGTTTTCCCACGCTTCTCATTCCATTTTTTCATTCATTCTATTTTTATGTTCAGCTAACCCCACTGATGCAGCATTCTGTAATTTAGTCCTCAGAACTCAAATTTCTGTTCTGCCATATATAAGCTGTCTTTTAGAAAACTTGTTTATTCTCTATATTCCTATTTCTTTTGAAAATCTGTGGCCTATTAATGCGCCTTAGGGGCCAGAATTTTATTGGTAACTGCTGCCTGGATGTTCTCAATTGCTACAATTACCTGAGGTTGAGGACACTGAAAACTGGAGCTCCCGTGCGAGGCCCGCTGCCTGCGCAGTTGCTGGCTTCTGCCAATTGCACGCCACTCTGCCAACTCCAGGTGTTTAAAATTTCACTATAAGCATTACCTATTTCCTTTCCCTTATCTCCTGAATCCAGCTGTTATGCAAACCTCTTGGATAAGAAGCGCCCAGTTGTTAGTTGGACATCCCTATTGCATGACTTTTATTCACTCTACCAACATCCAGATGAATATTTTTCTACTTCCAACCCCACCGTGACCTAGCTTGCTGGTTTATTTTAATGAATAAGGCAAACTCATTCTCTCTCCTGGGGTCAGATTAAACATCTTAAACTATGACTTTCATAATGTCTTCTACTTAAAAGTTTTCCTAGGCCCCTCCCTGCTGAGATGATAAATTTTTTTTTTTTTGAAGGCTATCCATGATTTGGCCCTGACATGCATTTCTGACATTAATTTTCCCTTGTTAATATATTGTAATCATTTGTCC
Source organism: Nycticebus coucang (assembly GCF_027406575.1). NCBI lineage: Eukaryota > Metazoa > Chordata > Mammalia > Primates > Lorisidae > Nycticebus > Nycticebus coucang. The sequence continues at coordinate 115,888,146 of NC_069790.1, read as the reverse complement.
ATCCTCTACCTTTATTTCTGACCTCTCCGTCCCAATGACTCAGCTTCATGTTTTCTTCACATCTGTTCTCAGAATCCTGTGCTCCTTCCTCTAGAACAGTGGTTCTCAACCTGTGGGTCGCAACCCCTTTTTAACAATGACCTCCCAGACCTATGTACAGAGAACACTTCAAAAGTCCTGTGTTCTTGGACATCGGTATCCATGGCTCAGTTATTTCAGCAAGAGGGTGATAGTCATAAATCCCTCCTTAGATCATTCACTTATTCACAACCTTCAGTAAATAAATACTTTGACACCATCTTTGTGTTCTGGAAACAGAGTAGTGAGAGATGATGTCCTACCCTTGTGGAACTTACACTAATAATAATGTAATAAAAGCATATTTTGTCAAATAGTATTAATCAACCTCTATGGATAAAAACAACAGTAATTAGTAGTATTCCTAAAGTTAGAAAGGGGGGGTTTCTAGGCTGAGATCTGAAGAATATGAGGAGCTGGACCCTGCAGACCACCAGGAAGGAGCAGAGGAAGACAGGAACCAATGGTGCTGCGGGGCTGGCAGGGAGAGAGAAATCCCAGGACTTGAAATACGATACTGAAGGCAGAGCTTGTAGGATTTTAGGATGGGTTGAATTACAGTAGGAGGTCGAGAAAGAGGAGTTTCAAAGGTGATTTTTAAGGATTTTTCCCTGAGAAATTAGTACAATAAAGTCTCAATTAAAAGAGATTGGAAACACAGATAAAAGTGCTATTATATCAAAGAAAATCATAAATTCTGTTTTAAATAATGTTAATTATAGCCTGTGATATAGCCACCTGGGAATGAGGGTTAGCTGGGTTTAGTGGCCTCCCAGCAGGGGTCTTAATTAGAGATGACAATTTGGGAGTCGTCACCACGTGGAAGGAACTTAAAGCAATGAGACTCGGTGAGGTCACCTAGAGATGCTGACAGTTAAATAAAAACAAGATACCAGGCCTGCTCCAAAAATTAGAAGGAAAGCCAGCTTAGGGGAGAGAGAGAGAGAGACAGAAGCTAGTGAAGTTTGAGGAGAATGAAGAGAGTTGTATGAGAAACAACAGGAAGTTTTTCAAGGAGGAGAAATATGGACATGTTTCAAATGCTGCCACTTCGGGCAAGAGGATGACTAATATAATGATGGCTGGAAGCTCCCTGAATAGTTCTCTGACTCCCACCCCCTTTGGTTCCTTTCATACAGGACACATTCAATAAACAACATTAGCTTGTTTCCCCTTGTCACAGCTGCATCACGCTGTCAGGTAAAAATTTATCATGACAAGTTTCCCAGTAAAAGTACAGTCCCCGCTTATCTCGGGAGTAAATTGGAGGCACTATATCCCACACATGCTCTAAAAGTCCTTCAATTAGCGTAAATCCTTCAGGTACGATGCCATTTCTAAAACCAAAGTGACTGTGGCTAAGTGGCTATAGATATTCATTTCCCTCAATCTTCTATTCATGTTAGCTTCAGTCACGTTTACAGTTTGAGGAGTCTATTACCTCAAAATGCCTCCCAAGAGGAGGAGAAAATTACTAAATAAATCAGTATATATAGTAAGTGCCAAAGAGTATCCCGTATGAACTTTTTTTTTTCTTTAGGACTTCATGTCCAAAACTAATCAACTATTTCTACAGAGAAAGAAAGGAAAAAATGTGTTTTTTAACAATCTAGTCATTTCCACGTGAAAATGCTGCGTTAACCAATGCTCACAATAACCCCAAATAGATGGGAGACGGAGGGCAGCCTAATAACATCCATTCCCCTCAAAGACTCAGACACATTTGAGTTCCAAGCTCCTATTTCATAGTATTTCAATATAGTCGCTATTTAAAAGTCTGTTGAGGAATGGAACAAACTTTTTCTCTGCCTGCCTCTTCACAGGCCCAGTGACCTTTATAAATGACAGCAAATCTCTGCTGAATGAAAGATGAAGGGAAAGAGGAAAACATTAAGATATTTTGTCCTGCTTTTTTTGTGACTTGTTGAAAATAATCATGGGGCCTATTTGTCACACCGGAGTTTTGTCTCTTTTTTTCCAGTAGCATCTGACAGGCTCAATGAAAAAAGTGCAAGTGAAGTGGAATTGGCAGCAGTATCATTCCTGCTCCGTCTCCTGGCCTTTCTAATGTTTGCCCAGATGAAATATATATACAATATCAAGTCCGTTAAGTGAAAGAAACATCTACAGGGAGAAAGAGAGTAACCAAGTCCTTTCTCTAGCATAGAAACAGCTATTAAAAAATATCTGTCTCATTCACTTTCAAGAGTCCTATTATACCCTCGTCTTTATATCTGTAAAATGAAAATGTGTTTTCCCTTGGAATAGAGAAATGACAGATGGTCCGGGAAGGCAGGGGATTGAGAGGAGAGGAAAGAAAGGAGCAGAGAACATAGGGTAAATAAATACTAACAGTCGTAAACTGGGTTAAAGGAAAAGATGGTACAGAGACAATGTCAGAAGGAAATATTTTAAGCTAGATGAAACAATTCATTCAAGAATATGCAGTAGAAAATAATATGGCCTTGAAAATGACTTCAAATAATGACATAAGCCACGTATCATATATAAAGTAAACTCTCTCATATAAGAGCCCTTTGCATAGTCACCCTGAGACATAGTCACGGGCCTGCTACTTAAACACACTGGAAAAGAAAACATATTTTAGGATGTCTATCCTTTATTGGACACCACTTATTTCATCTGGAATAATATAATTTCCATTCACCAGTCTGAATTTAACTATGTTGTCCTTCTCAAGATAAATTAAATTCTTATTCCATGTTTTTGGAAAGAAATGATCTTCTCAACATTTGATTATTTCTTAGTCAAACATTCTTGTATTTTTTTTTTTTTTTTTTTGCTTTGCCTTTTTTGTTGGTGTTGCTTTTGTTTCTTTTAACCTATTGCTAACCTGCATAATCTTAGGCTTGCGTGGTAATTCTCAAGCTGAGTATTCATTTACTGATCCTAAAATATAGGTGCAATATTAATAACTCCCTTTTGGGTAGCAGTTAATTACCTAAGTTGCTACTATTATTTTCTTATAGGCCTTGCTATATCATATTGAACTTACATGTAAGCAAGGTTGGGTTTTTTGTTTGTTAGCTCTTCCAGAGACTGCTGGAAGATTTTCCACTTGAACAACTGGGTTCTTTAGATTAGGTGTAAGTGTTGAACTTCTTGAACTGAGACATGCCAGTAAATATGAACAGAAGTAACATCTGTCACTTCCAAGCAGAAACATTCAAAACCAGAGGGTGAACCTTTTTTCTCCTGCCTGCTTACAACATATTCTTATGGTATTGCAATTAAACCAAAGCAGTTTTGAATGAAGAGTTCATCCACGTAGGATACCTGCCCTGTAACAATCTTGAAGGGAATAAAAATCAACTTCACTAACCCCCCAAAGAACCTCTTACCCCGGATGATACAAGCAATACATTCAAATCAGTACAGAAATTTCATATTTAGGATGATCCGTATGTGAGTCTTCTTACTCAGTCCACCACTATTTGGATGAGAGTTGTTCTGACCCCATATCCTGCTAATACACAGATAGTTAAACAATAGATACACACCCCAGTATGTAAGTTCACAAAAGAGTGCTTCACTATTCCCCAGGAAGTGTGAAGTTTTTCAAAACAAAGACTAACAGCTTCTTAAATTCCTAGTTATTTGTGAACTAAAGTAAAGATTAAGATATTCTAGAAGAAATTATATGTTGGAGGAAGTAAGATTTAAAACCTGGATGCTAAGAAAATATTTGAAATGCACAAAACAAATCAAATTGCTAAATCACTCTGCATGCATCATAGGCTGAGGAGAGGGAGACGTATTGATAAAATACAAAAATGTCTTCTTAATTCAATAGGAAGGACCAGACATAAAAGTACCTCTTCATGTGCCTTCATTAAATAAAAACAATCAAAGGGCAGTAAATGGACCTAATTGCTAAACTATGATGTAGATAATTTATTTTTGCAATCTATTTGCTCTAGTATTAGGAATTTTTAAAATGTACTTTTATTGTTTATGGATTCCATGGGTTTCCCAATTTTACTTTTCCCATCGGTTCTCAAGTGTCTGAATTACAAATCATCTCAACTTGAAGACAGCCATCAAGTCTGGGAGAGAATGTTTTATAATTAACCAGTAATTAACCAATTTAAGGGGAAAATGTGATTTTATTCTTCCTTTATTCTTCTTACATCCCAGAAACCTATCCATAGGAAGGCACCAGTACATTTCTAATTTCCTAAAAGTAATTCAGACTCCAACAAATAATAATTATTTACAGAGTTTTGAGAACCATGTGGTGCCACTTTACTGTGCCAATAAACAGAAAACAGTATCTTAAATTCTCCTGAGTATATTTCTTCTTTTTAACTATTTGTGATATGTTCTTCTGATGTTTATATTTACTATCTGTAGTTTTTATATTTATATGTAATACATATTTCATAAAAGGTACAATATAAAAATGCTTGACTTTGGACAGGTTCATGGCAATGTGCCTTGAAGAAGCTCAGTTTGAGTTGAGATGACCTGGGGTCTGATATCCCTTTGAAAGGAGTGTGTCTGAATCTTTGGTGATATTTAGGAAATTTTCATTTCTGATACTCTCTACTATGGCTTCCATTTCTCTGGGGCATTCTTCTCCCCCTTCTTGGATACCTATAATTTTTATATCTGAACACATCATGAAGTTCCATAATTCTCTTAGTGAACATTCTGCTTTCTCTCCCTTTTTCTCTCTTTACCTGCCTGAGTTAACTCAAGAGCTCTATCGTCTACTTCTGAGATTCTTTCCTCTACGTGGTCTAATCTGTTATTGATACTTTCTACTGCATTTTTAAGTTCCCTGATTGCTTCAATTCCTTAAGCTCTGCTGTGTCCTTTCTCAATTCAAGATGGGGGGCAGATGAATGAGCGGAGAAAAGGGAGGTGAGAAGGGAATGGGGGTGCTCCAACTTAATAAGCACAATGTTAGGGTGTATGGCACACCTCATGGGGGAGGGAAACAATTATAAGAGGGACTTTACCTAACAAATGCAAACAGGGTAATTCTTTGTACCCTCAATGAACCTGAAACAAACAATAAGTAAATTTTTTAAAATGCATGAAATTTGGAGCCACACGAATAAGACCTTGCTTCTCTTCTGTTTCACTTTTTAGTTGTGCTACTCCAGGCAAGCAGCTCTTCAAAAAAACAGAACCAATAGAAACGGATTTGTAATAATGAAGGAACTTGTTCACATGATTATGGAGAATGACAGGTTCTAAGCTCCACCACTGGCTTCCTAAAGAGCTTTTCATCAAATGGTATCATCATCTGGACACTTCCTCCTGCTTGCCTGGTGGAGGCGCATCTGACGGCTGGCATCAGAGCCCCAGCTGTGACCCTGTGCATATTTCTAGACTCACAACATCTTTGGCTTCATTTCTCGAAAGTGACTCCGAGAAGTGGCTTCTAATTATCAGACTTTCAGAGCCAACCACAAAGAGCTCCACAGCAGGAGTATGAGATTCCGTAGGGAGTCCTAATGCCCTCCAAAGTGTCTCTATTCAGTAGTTCAGATGAGCATTCAGGCCTCCTTAGTGTGGGTTGTAAAGCCCCCATTGCAGCAGATGGGCTCACTGAGCCAGACCATTCCAAAAACCCCCTTGCTTAAGTGAAACCCATGAGACTTGAGGGACCAGCTCTCACAGAACCAGCTCCTCCTGTAGAAAAATGGGTTATCCCCATACAGGGTCCCTGGCCTCCAATGGGGCCAGGACACTTACTCAGACTAGATTTGTGCATAGAGCCAGGCCACCATGTGAAACCAGAAGCCTGGTGATCCCATCCTTAGGTTCTTATTAACCTTAATTACCTCCATAAAGGTCCCATCTCCAAATATACTCTTACCGGGAATTGGGGCTTCAACGTAAGAATTTGGGATGGGAGATAACAGCAAGTTAATTTGTCTCTCTGGAACTTTCTACCCTTATAAAGTAGCATATTATAATAAACACTGTGAGTGCTGAGCATTAAATAAGATGATTCAAAAAGTTCCTGAGGGTACTTAGTAAACAATACCTGTTAATTTTTATAATTTATTTCTGTTACATTTATTTAAAAAATTTCCTATGCTAATGTTTAATAGTTAATTTAGCAATTTATTTTCAAATAAAAATGTTGGTGTGTTTGTTTTGCCTTAGAGTTTCTATCCTTGGATTATTTTTTTCTTCTTTCACAGTTGGAAACATCAAATGCCATTTATTAAAATTAATTAATTGGGTGGCACCTGTGGCTCAGTGAGTAGGGCGCTGGCCCCATATGCCGCCGTGGAGGGTTCAAACCCAGCCCTGGCCAAACTGCAACAAAAAAAACAAAACAAAACAAAAATTAATTGTATTTTTACTTGTAGCTATTCACTAATTATGGCATTTATGTAGGTGCATAATAGATGTAACATTTTTGTTTTCAAATTGCTAATTAATTTTCCAGAATTATTAATATTTTTTGAGTATCAGTATAGAAGTATAACAAAAATATAATTAAGATGATCACCTACAGCTGAAAGGAGGATATAAGTGGGAGCATAGGATCAAAGCAAAATTTTTGGAATCATACTTTATTGTTTCATTTAAACTTTGGAACTATGTAAATATTTCACATAGTTAAAAATCAAACCCCATAAATACAGTCTCTAAACAGTATGGTGTGTGTATGTATAGCAGAGGGTGCACACTATGTCTAATAAAGTAACAATAATTTTAAGTCACAGAGAGAAAATTATTTAAAATTAATTTAAAGTTAAATATTTTTCCTATATATACCTAGAATAATATAGCCTAATGATACAAATAAACAAAGAATTCTTAAAGCCATTGATTAGTCTTATAGCAAGTAGACTTTTTGCAATAGGTATATTGTAGCAAAAGGTAAATAAATAATTCTGTTAATATTATAATGAACCAAGGTATTTATTAAAAAAGAAAAATGATCTAAGTATAAAATCAAATAATTTAAGTAAAATTTGAAATCTTAAATTTAAATTTGAAATTCCAGAAAAAATACAACAGTGATATTTCTCTTAAAAATATTAGCAGCCTGGCTTGGTGCCCGTAGCTCAGTGAGTAGGGTGCCAGCCACATACACTGAGGCTGGCAGGTTCAAGCCCAGCCTGGGCCCGCTGAACAACAATGACAACTCCAACCAAAAAATAGCCAGGCATTGTGGCAGGCACCTATAGTCCCAGCTACTCAGGAGGCTGTGGCAAGAGAATCGTTTAAGCCCCCAAAGTTTGAGGTTGCTGTGAACTGTGACACCACGGCACTCTATCCAGGGTGACATCGTCAGACTCTGTCTCAAAGAAAAAAAAAAAAAAAACATATATATATACAGCCTGCTATACCAACAGAAAATAACTAGAAGTAAAAAAAATGAGCTTATACACATTCTGTTATGTGAGAAAGCAATAAGAGACTAATAAGGTTATGACAAAAAGAAAAAGAAAATTTGGCAAGAGCTCCCCCAGGCAACTCAAACAGCAGAAAAAAGTAATGATGACTAAAATGAACTGAAATACATGTATACAAAAATTCCAAATTGAATTATTACACTAACAAACAAATATCATCGAACACTACTGAAGTTGCTAGGACACAAACTCATTACTCCTAAGCATTTATTTTCCTTTTCCTTTATGTTTTAATGCAGAGTACTAAAAGGTTAGTGTTGTAAATTTCCTTTTTATGGAATTTCCACAATAAAGACAGAAGGAAGATTGAGCTAACGTTTGAAAATAATACATTACAACTTGAAAATAATAAGTAAATACATGCTAAAACTACTTATCATCATCTCAATCATGTAATCCTAAAAGATTGTGCTGAGTCACTCATAAAAAATTCTTACCTAAATATCAAGCCTAGAGCTCTACTACTAATTTACAGAAACAAAAGAGAAGAGGGAAGAAAAATAAATAACTCTATGAGGAAGTGCCCAGAAAATTCAAAGAAACTCTGATACATTGATTTAAATATGAGCTAAGTATTAGACAATGTTAAGGAATTATTGTACTCTTAAGGATTCATAATGACATGGCACTTAGGTCCAGAGAAAAGTTCTGAGTTAAAATAATTAGAATTAGTTTTCATATAATACAGGAAAATACACACATGTGTGCACACACCCAGAAAACAAGGGAAATGTGAAATACCATTGGCAAAGTTAGTAACTGCTGAAGCAGGAGGATGATAAACAGCAGGTTTTCATATAATCATCTCTACTTGCATGTCACTTTCAATATTTTCTTAATGAAATTTAAATAAAATAAAAAGTAACCATAGAAAATTAACATCATGTACAAGGTGAAATTATGAGCAACAATTAAGCATAGAAGTTTGTAGAGAAAGCAGGACTAAGCGGATACACAGGCAAATTGGCTGGTCTGTAAAGAGTTCTACTTCCAATCTTTATAAACATTGTAATTAATTTTTTTTCTTTTTATAGGCAAGTAGTGATTTTTTTTCAACCAAACAAGCCTAATTAAAATACTACAAGTTATTTCAAAAGGATAAAAATGGTAGTGAACGATGACTTAAAAACATTTCAAACTATAATAAATAATTCATATAAAAGGAAACCTCAAATACCCTGATTTGATTGACTTTGTATGCATATATCAAAACATTACATGTATCCCATAAAGATATGCAACTATTATGTACCCATAATAGTTAAAAATTTTAAAAAGTCAGGAAACCTGCACCTAGTATGATACTGAACAAACAAAAATCAAAAGCCTGTCCTCTATTATCTGGAAAAATACAAAGACATTCACTTTACCACTTTTATTCAGCACAGCACTGGAGAGAGAGGCCTAGGCAGAGCTGGAAAGAAGTCAAATTACCCTTGTTTGCAGATGCTATAATCTTACATTGAGAAGAAGCAAAAGATGGCACCAAAAAATAATTAAAACTCATAATAAACTCATCAACAAACAAAAATCAGTGGCATTTCTACATGTGAATAGTGAACAGTCTAAGAAAGAAATCAAGAAATTTATACCATTTACAATGGCAAAAAATTAAATTAAATACCTAGAATTACACTTAACCAAACAAGTGAAAGTTCTTTGCAATTAAAACTATAAAACCAAAAAATGGAAACATATTCCATGATTATGGGTTGGCATAATCAATATTATTAAAATGACTGTACTACTCAAAGAGATCTACAGAGTCAATGCAATCTCTATCAAAATATCAATGACATTATGCACAGAAATAGAAAAACAATTCTAAGATTTATATGAAACCATAAAAAACCTAGAATGACCAAATCAATCCTTAGAAAAACAAACAAAACTGGAAGCATCACAATATCTGACTTCAAACTATACCACAAAGCTATACTAACCAGAATACATTGTGACATGAAAACGGTTACATGAAACCATGGGACATAATAGAGAATAATTAATAATATTTAATAAATCCACACATTTATAGTCAACTTATTTTTGACAACGGCACTAAGAATATGCACTGGGAAAACGACACTCTTTCGACAAATGATTCTAGAGAAACTGGATCCCCATATGCGGGAAAATGAAACTACACCTCATCTCTTGCTGTGTACAAATATCAAATCAAAATAGATAAAAGACTTAAATGTAAGACCTGAAACTATGAAACCACTAGAAGAATACCCTAGAGAGATACTCCAGGACATGAACTAGGTGAAGATTTTTTGTGTGAGACCTCGAAAGCACAGGCAACCAAAACAAAAAAGAACAAATGGGATCACATCAAGCTAGAAAGCTTCTTTCTGCACAAAAAACAAAATGATTTACAAAGTGAAAGGACAATCTAGAGAATGGGATAAAATATTTTCAAACTGTTCAACTGACAAGGGATTAATAACCAGGAAATCTAAGGAACTCAAAGACGTCAACAGCCTCCCCAAGAAATAAACCAAATAATCTAGTTAAAATCGAGCAAAAGATCTGAATGAATATTTCTCAAAGAAGGCACATATGTGAAAAAATGCTCCACATCACTAATCATCAGAGAAATGAAAATCAAAACCATCATGAGATATCATCTCACTCCAGTGAAAATGGCTTTTGTCAAAAAGAAAAATAATGGATACTATCCAGGATGTGGAGAAAGGGGGAGGCACATACACTGTAGGAATGTAATTTAGTCCAGCCACTATGGTGAATGGTATGGAAGACTAGAAATAGAGCTACCAGAGGATCCAGAAATCCCGTCACTCAATATAAATCCAAAAGAAGGTAAAATAGTATATTAAGAGGTATCTGCACTCCCAAGTCTATCACAGCACTGTTCACAATAGCTAAGACGTGGAATCAATCCAAGTGTCTAGCTGTGGATGAACAGATAAGGAAAATGTGGTCCATATACAAAATGAAATATTATTCAGCCATAAAAAAAGAAATACTGTCATTAAAGCCACATAAGTGGAAACTAGAGGACACTACCATAAATAAAATAAGCTAAGCACAGAAAGAAAAATAAATATCATGTATTCCCACTATATGTGAGAGCTAAAAGAACTGGTCTCAGGCAGCTAGAGTAGAATGATGGTTACCAGATACTGGGAGAGGAATTGAAGAGGGGGCATTAACAGAGGCTGGTTAAAGGGCACAGATAGTACAATTAGATAGAAGAATAAGATCTCGTGTCGAGGATCACAGTAGGACACCTACAGTTAATAATTTATTGTGTATTTCAAAATAACTAGAGGAGTTGAATTGGAATGTTCTAACACAAAGAAACGATGAAAGTTTAAGGATGTATAGACCAATTACTTTGATTTGATTATTACACATTTATGCTTGAATTCAATATATCACATTTACCTCATAAATATGTATTTATGAGGTAAATACATATTTATTTATTATTTAACCACAATAATGAGAAAAATGTTTTAAAAAAATATTTTCTTACAGAATTGGAAAATTTAAACACATTTTTCTCTTATATAATACATATTTGTTAGATATAAGTATATATACATATCCCTTTTAAATTTAAAATTGTTTCCTATAACTAGTAAGAAGAGAAATTATTTGTCTATTCAACTGGCCACAGGTGCTCTCTTTTTTTTTTGTAGGTAGCCTAGCAAAGAGTAAGCTTAGAAAGCTTTAATAGGGACTGCATTAAAATTGTATATTGCTTTGGGTAGTATAGACATTTTGACAATGTTGATTCTTCCCAGCCATGAGCATGGTATGTTTTTTCCATTTGTTAACATCTTCAGCTATTTCTTTTCTTGGAGTTTCATAGTTCTCTTTATAGAGATCTTTCATGTCCTTTGTCAGGTAAACTCCCAAATATTTCATCTTCTTTGGCACTACTGTGAATAGAATAATGGATGGAGCCAGAAAATATTCTTCTTAGCAAAGTATCTCAAGAATGGAAGAAAAAGTATCCCATGTACTCAGCCCTACTATGAAACTAATTTATAGCTTTCATATGAAAGCTATAACTCTATTATAGCACAAGAATATGGGGAAAGGGGCAAGGGAGGGGAGGGGAAGGGGGAGGATAGGTGAAGGGAGGGTAATTGGGAACACACCACCTATGGTGCATCTTAGAAGGGTACAGGTAAAACTTACCAAATGCAGAATATAAATGTCTGAACACAATAACTAAGAAAATGCCATGAAGGCTATGTTAACCAGTGTGATGAAAATATGTCAAATGGTATATAAAATCAGTGTATGGTGCCCCATAATTGCATTAATGTACACAGCTATGATTTAATAAAAAATAAAATAAAATAAAGGAAGTAAGCATGTGTAGAAGGACAGTGGGTAAAATAAGAGGAAGGCAGGGTTAGATCAGCTAAATAAAGGTTAAAGGCTTTGTCAAGATTACTAGAACTACTTGAGGTAAGAAATTAAATGATTATATATATATATATATATATTTTTTTTTTTTTTTTTTTGCAGTTTTTGTCCAGGGCTGGGCTTGAAGCCACCATCTCCAGCCTATGGGGCCATTGCCCTACTCCTTTGAGCCACAGGCACCACCCATGATTAGATTTATATTTTAAAGAACAGTGAATAGATAAGGCTACTTCCGTCTTACAGGTAAAGAAAGAAAAGGCCCGCCATTTTGGAACCATTACCGGGACTAGACAGCAGATGACAGGCACAGGAAATCACAGGATCTAGTAAGTGATTGGCCGGTGGAGCAGAGTGAGGGGGAAATAATTAGGATGTTGCTGCCAAGATTATTAGTCAAGGATGCAAAGAGAGGAAAAAAATTAGAAGAATTAGGCCACGAGTTTAAAAGATATGAGCTCCATTTTGGATGTGTTGCTCTAAGACAGTTTTGCAACAGCAAACTGGGTATACTTAGAAAAGCAATTGGACATGCTCAACTGGGTTAGAGGGACAAATCTGCAAGTATGTGGTCCTATATTCTGAATAATTATTTATGGTCAAGGAGTTAATTCTCTGTTCAGCTACACAATCTGCTGTTGAACATGTCCAGTGAGCATTCCATGTTTGTTATGATATTTTTAAACTCATAGATGTTTAATTTGGTTTGTCTCCCATATCCGACTGGTTATGTTTATAGTTTCTACTTTCCTGCAGATACCTTCAGACATGTAGCTCATTGTTTAGGCACATCGAGTGCAGCTATTTTTGGATCTACACCTAATATTTTGATACCTGAGGGCTGATGGAGCCTGCAGTTGTACTTGATTGTTTCTATTGATCCTCACTCGTGAAGACTTGCTTGGTGATCTCGGACATCATGCATCTCAAAATGTTTGGAAAATTACATTTAGGAATAATTTAAGGCCTAGGATAAAGGGAATATCTTCCAGAAAGGTTTCATATTTCTTTTTGTGAAATGCACGTAGAAGTGTGTGGAGGTCTCAAATGCCGGCTTGAGACTCCACAGTCCACTTACCCAGTGAAAACTACACTTGCCAATCCACATAGTGCCAATTAACTTCTGATTTAACCCTGTGAATCCTCAGGTTACATGTATTAGAATCCCATCTTGCACAGACCCTTTGGCCTTGTTTATACATCCTGTTATGGATAAAGCCGTTCCATAAGTGTTTAGTCTTCCTAGTGTAGTAACAGGTTCTGTGCTCTGCTTACTTTTCTGAATTCCTGTATTGTCTTTGCTTGAATTTTTACCTGGCAATTACTTAAAATATCATCGGGACTTTGATGATTGAAGGAAGGCAATTTTGATTATTCTTTGGCCTCGTTAATAGCTTTCAATAGGTTATTGCAGTTGGTTTAAATTACCTATCCCTCTATTACGAGAAACTAGAATTCTGAGTTTGAAAACATTTAGCAAGTGGATATGTACTAAAGTCCAGGATCTAAATAAGGCAAATGTATAAATAGAGTAAAAAGATTAGTTTGAGGACAAATCTTTGAAATTGTCAAAATATTGGGCAGACAAGTCCAGGAAAGTATGATAATGCAATAAAATATTTGGCATAAAATCAGAAGAAAAAACAATATCAGAAGAGGTAAGAGGAAAGTTGAGCATATGAATAAGAGAATATGCAAGGTTAAATGTAGCAGAAGGATAAATAATGCAGCAAGTAATTAATGGGCCCATCCGTGTGAAAGCATTAGTGATTTTAGCAACAGCACTTTCAAAGTAAAAGAGACAGAAGCCAGATCAGCACTACTGTGAATGGGGAGTGGAGGACTTTAATACAGTGAGCTCTTAATGAAGACAGAAGGAAAAAGAGGACCAGCAGGCCCAGAGTGAACTTTTGATGGTTTGTTTCATAGTGAGAGGTGCTCAAGAATAAGTATATACTTTGGAAATGAACTACTAAAGAATATGTGGTTTGAGACACATGAAAGAAAAAAGATGTACTGAAAGAATTTTGTTAAATACAAGTGGACAAAACCCACTTAAAATGACTTGATAAACAAAGAAATTCTATTGCTTCATAGTGTTAAGGTGCTGTATGTAGGGCTTAAATACTATTGTCAGATTCTAAAATCCTTAATAACACAGAGAAAATTACCATGTAGTATAAAATACGAAAGATGTCCCAAAGCAGTAGGTGAAACCAAATGTCCTATAAAAATATACAGGGAGAAATTTCTCTCAACTGGACACAGCCTCGAGTAGTTTTTCTGAAAACTAATAAAAAGTAGATGAAGCTGAAGCGAAGAGGAAAAGGGTGTAGCAGAGAAAGAAAGGAATCAAGGAAATATTTGAGCCGTGCTTTGATTGGTGACCAGCAATGGTCCAGATGTGTTACTGAACTTTGGACAGAAAAAACAATGCAGATGACAGATTTTCATAAAATCACCCATTTCTTAATAAAACTAGGGGGAAAAGGGCATGTTTTTCATTAGACAGAAGGAAATATGATATATGGATACAGTAGTGTTCCTAAAGTTTAGCTGCTATATTTTAAGGGATATTGGGTAGCTCAGGCTTGAGAAAATATTAGAAGGAAGGAAAGTGTCTGGCCTGGCATATTCTACGGATCTTACCATATACATTGGAAAATTCCTCAGGGAACTTCGATATGCAACCCTGCAGCCTTGCTAGAGGAGTGTTTTGGAGAATGAGTATAGATTAATATAGATTCTTAACTTCACGGCTCCTAGTCTTACACCTGCAGAGCTCATTATTGCTAAATCAGGTTTAGTTAGAGTTCACAGAAGGAGTTACGGAAAGAACCTCCACCGGCTATTGACTAAAATACAAATTAAGCAATCATCTCCATAGGTTAAGCTTTGTTTTCAATAAGATTGAACCGAGTTAAAGATTAGAGGATGAAGTCACAGAGTCATAGAAAACTATATACTTTGGAAAAGAATAAAATTGCACAATGTTTTTCAATTTTAATAAATCATAAACATCAAAATGTTCTATATGTAATCCTTTTGACCTGCTTTTCTACTTCTAGAAAAGTAACCTTTAGAATTGAACTCAAATATGCAAAGAGGTATATGCAAGAATGTTTATTATTTGTAACATTGCAACATTAAAAATAAATATCAATATCTATCAATTAGAAACTGGCTGAGTATATTCTATTTAAATACAACAGATGCAGAAAATGTACCTGAAACTTTTCAACAGGAAAAAAAGAGATTCATATGTATTTACATATCTACCCTACCCAAACTTGTGATAAAGGCAGAATAAAACCAGTAGATGTAGCAGATTTATATATACATATATATAACTATATTTCATTATGTATTCAAAATAATTAGAAAGATAAAGATGAAATTTAACAGTGACTCTCAAATATTGGGTTTTACAGAAACAAAAATATTTATACAAAATATGTGTTAATTTAACAATAAAAATATTAAATAATAGAACATTCTCGTTACATAATAAAGAAAATGGTTATCGTAAAAGAGAGAAATTTAAGTCATTCAAAAGAAAGAACTGAATGGACTCAGTAACAGGTAAGTGAGAGAGATACAAATCTGGAGTTTTACAGGTTTCAATGGTGGTGTTAATAACATTAAACATATGGAAAAATGAGATGAGAAATTAATTGTATACATTGCTGTAGTTTCTAACTGCCATATTTATTTTAACTACTGCTTTATTATACATCCTCTAACTATGTACTTAAATCGTCTCGTCTACTTGCAAGAACCTAAAATCGGCACTGGATAGATGTTTACTGAATGAATAAATTAGAACCTTCCAATTGGAAGTTTAAAAAAGACAGCTTTATGGAAGCATCTTGAAGCTAGATTGGGGATATAAGCTTCAAAGTCAGATGAAAATGTGAGACAATAGAAAAATGGGGCCAGAATCATCCCAAAGTCATTAGAATTAAAAAAACTATCTTGGAAAAACTGTTCAAGTGAATAGAAGAATGTGGAAGAGAGGGTAAAGGAGAAGACGATCGATGTGTGATCGATCCTCCTGCATTAGGAGGAAGAAACCAGCTATCTCAGTTTTAGGAATGTTTTAGAAAGAGGAGTAATTTTTTAAAATGAATTATCTGAGTATACAATAACGCAAAAACGAATACAACTTTTGGCAAGGATATCTCTGTTGGACTTGAAAGAATTTATGTCAGACTGGAATAAATTCTTTGTTAAAATTTGCCACAACTCACAGTGAACTTCAGCCATACGGGTCTGACATTCTCTTCATGGAAAACCTAGAAACCCATAATTCAGTTTCTTCATCATAGCTTCCATTTCTCCTTCTACCAATTTAGTAAGATGTGTATTTCAAGGACTTTTTAGCACATCACTGTTTTGTTGAATGTATTAACCTATGTTGCTCATGATATTCCTTATTTACCCTTAAAATCAGTTAGAGGAGTAGGGATATCCCCTCTCCTGTCATCCCTGATGTTCACAATTCGTAAAATAAAACACAAATTGATTTAGGTGTAAACACAGATAAATCATGGATCGATGTTTTTTCACAACTGATTTATCAATTTTATTAATCACGTCAAATGTTCAAATTTTATTCATGGAAGACTGATCTTCAGGATAGAAATGAAAACTTCATTGCAGTCATGTACAATGTCTCACCAAGACTCATGCAATACAATATCCACACATCCCCTTCTTCAGTAACAAAAAAGAATTTAAAACTTTCTTTTTTTTTTTTTTTTTTTCGTAGAGACAGAGTCTCACTTTATGGCCCTCGGTAGAGTGCCGTGGCATCACACAGCTCACAGCTCACAGCAACCTCCAACTCCTGGGCTTAAGCAATTCTCTTGCCTCAGCCTCCTGAGTAGCTGGGACTACAGGCACCCGCCTCAATGCCCGGCTATTTTTTGGTTTGCAGTTCAGCTGGGGCCGGGTTTGAACCCGCCACCTTCGGTATATGGGGCCGGCGCCTTGCCAACTGAGCCACAGGCACCGCCCAGAATTTAAAACTTTCAATTAACTTAATGCAACTCTGCATCATATAGCCCCAAACACACTCCTTCTCCCCAAAAAGATTACTCAATTTCTTCTCTCTTAATTACCATCTCAAAGTCAAGAATACCTGAGTGGTTTATTTTATCCCTCTGCTTCTTTTATACTTCTATCTCAATAGTCAGCTATCTATAAATCAAAATTTATAATTAACCTTCAAAAACATATCCTAAATACAATAATACAAGGAAGAAAAAATAAAAGAAGAAAAATCAATTTATTTATTTATTTTTAATTAAATTATAAAGAGGTAGATCATGTACACATTAATGCATTTATGGGGTACAATGTGCTGATTTCATATACAATTTGGAATGCTTACATCGTACTGGTTAATATCTCCCTCACCTCATGTACTTAATTATTATGTTAAGACATTTATACTTTATACTTAATAGATCTGACATGTACCCTTGCAATATGCACCATAGGTGTGATCCCACCCTTCACCCTGCCTCTAGCTAACCTCCTCCCTCCCCTCCCACCCCTTCATCTTGGGCCATAGTTGTGATCTATTCTTCATATGAAAGGGTGAGTGATTGTAAATTGGTTTCATAATAATATCAAGTACATTGGATACTATTTCCTCCAGTCTTGAGAAACTTTACTAAGTAGGATATGTTCCAGCTCTATCCATATAAACATAAAAGAGATAAAGTCTCCATCTTTTTTCAGGCTGCATAATATTCCATGGTGTACATATGCTGCAATTTATTAATCCATTCATGGGTCTATGGGCACTTGGGCTTCTTCCATGACTTGGCTATTATGAATTGAGCTGCAATGAACAATCCGGTGCAAACACCTTTGCTATAAAGTTATTTTTGGTCTTTTGGATATACTCCTAGTAGAGAAATTGCAGGATCAAATGGCAGGTCTACTTCTGGATCCTGAGTATTCTCCATACTTCTTTCCAAAAGAGGCATATTAGCTTGCATTCCCACCAGCAGTGCAGAAGTGTTCCCTTTTCTCCACATCCACACCAACATCTGTAGTTTTGGGATTTTGTTTTGTGAGCCGCTCTTACTGGAGTTGGATGATATTTCAAAGTGGTTTTGGTTTGCATTTCTCTGATGATTAAAGATGAGCATTTTTTCATGTGTCTGTAGGCCATGCTCCTATCTTTTTCAGAGAAGCTTCTGTTCAAGTCCCTTGCCCACAATAAAATGGGGCTGCTTGTTCTTTTCTTGCTAATAGGTTTGAGTTCTCTGTGGATTCTGGTTATCAAAGCTTTGTCAGAAATATAACCTGCAAATATCCTCTCCCATTCTAAGGCTGTCTCCTTGCTTTACTTACTGTGTTCTTGGCTGTGCAGAAGCTTTTTAGTTTGGATCAGATCCCAGTAATGTATTTTTGGTGTTGCTTCAATTGCTCAGGGGTGATTGGGGGGTCCCTCCCTATAATGCATGCTCCCAGGCCAATTTCTTCAAGTGTTTCCCCTGCACTCTTTCTAAGAATCTTTATAGTTTCATATCTTAAGTTTAAATCTTTTATCCAGTAATAGTCAATTTTTGTTAATGGTGAAAGGTGTGGGTCCAGTGTCAGTCTTCTACAAGTCGCCAGCCAGTTCTCTCAGCACCATTTGTTAAATAGGGAATCTTTTCCCCAATTTATATTTTTGATAGGCTTATCAAAGATCAAGTGATGATAAGTGTCCGGTTCATCTCTTGGTTCTCAACTCTGTTCCATACATCTATCTCTCTATTTTTGTGTCAGTACCAGGCTGTTTTGATCACTATAAATTTACAGTATAAATTGAAGTCTGGTAGCCTGATTCCTTCTGATTTGTTTTGATTTCTGAGTAATGTCTTGGCTATTAGAGTTTTTTTTCTGGTTCCATATAAAATGAAGTACTATTTTTTCCAGATCTTTAAAGTGTGACAGTGGAGCTTTGATAGGGATTGCATTAAATTTATATATTGCTTTGGGTAATATGGACATTTTAACAATGTTGATTCTTCCCAGCCATGAACATGTTATGTCTTTCCTTTTGTGAACATCTTCAGCTGTTTTTTTCCTCAGAGTTTCATAGTTCTCTTTATAGAGATCTTTCACGTCGTTTGTTAGGTAAATTCCCAAATATTTCATCTTCTTTGGCACTATTGTAAAAGGAATAGAGTCCTTGACTATTTTATCAGCTTGACTGTTATTGGTATATACAAAAGCTACTGATTTGTGAGTATTGATTTTGTATCCTGAGATGCTACTGTATTCCTTGATCACTTCTAAGAGTTTTGTAGTTGAGTTCCTGGGGTTTTCCAGATACACAATCATATCATCTGCGAAGAGTAAAAGTTTGATCTCCTCTGACCCTAATTGGATACCCTTGATCACCTTCTCTTGCCTGATTGCGATGGTCAAGACTTCCATTACAATGTTAAAAAGCAGTGGAGACAATGGCAACCTTGCCTGGTTCCTGATCTGAGTGGAAATATTTTCAATTTTATTCCATTCAATATGATATTGGCTATGGGTTTGCAGTAGATGGCCTCTATCAGTTTAAGAAAAGTCCCTTCTATACCTATTTTCTTAAGTGTTCTGGTCATTTTCACATCAGAATTCTACCAAACCTTTAAAGAGGAACTAGTGCCTATATTACTTAACCTTTTCCAAAGCATAGAAAAAGAAGGAATAGAAGCAGCACCTGTGGCTCAAGGAGTAGGGTGCCAGCCTCATATACCAGGAGTGATGGGTTTTTAAACCTGACCCCAGCCAAAAACTGAAAAAAAAAAAAAAAAGAAAAGAAAAAGAATGAATACTTCACAACACATTCTATTAAGCAAATATCATTCTCATCCCCAAACCAGGAAAAGACCCAACAAGAAATAAAAATTATAGACCAATATACCTAATAAATATTGATGCAAAAATATTCAATAAGATCCTAGCAAACAGAATCCAGCAACACATCAAACGAATTATACACCATGTCCACGTGGGTTTTATCCCAGGGTCTCAAGGTTGGTTCAAGATATGTAAATCTATAACTATAATTCATCACATAAACAAAATAAAAAATAAAGATCACATGATTCTGTCAATAGATGCAGAGAAAAAATAATTTTAAAATATAAGTCTATTCATGTCACAAAAAAAAGAAAATACTAGATAGTATATCAAATATATAGCATGTCACTTTTCCTGGCAGCCAGTGGCAAGAGCATAGCTTATATTTATAATTTATCATTTCTTTCCATTACATTTTCCACTTTAATACAGCACCACAGAAATTGGGAGTTTTAGTCCAGACAAAATGGTAACAATATTTACTGCTGAGAAATCTGATACCATGCTGGTCCCATTTACATAGGGTTATAGTTGTTTTCGATGTTACCTCTGGACATAACGAATCCCCTCAGTTCCACTCTTACTCCGTCTTGGCCCCATTGTGCTTTTTTAACTTTATCAATTATAGTCGGAATTAATAACCCAGCAGAAACTCTGACCATTTTCTCTGTCTTTTTCATATGGAGCTTAAAATATTTGGGAAGCAATTACAACCTTCAATCCCAAGAGGGGAAGAATGGAGTCATCTACTGGAAACATTCATTTCTTGGGTCATACAATTTCTAACCAGCAACCCTGAGTAGTGTGAGAACAGAAAGCAAAATTCATTTAGAAATAATGTGAGAGGACAGCAGTCAGTTTTACCTATTGACTTCTCAGTCCTAGGTAGCTAATCTATGTAATAAATAGTGCTGGATATTTTTGAGTAGCTCAGAAAATACCCTGTGTTCTGCACGACAGCAACTGCTTGCCAAACCTCTCAGGAGATCTCACCCTTTTGCCATCCTGACTGTGTCTTCAGGAGGACAGCTCATTGCGCTGCTAGGCCCACTATTTTGGGGGGAAGAGATAGACTTGAAGAACAGTCTGCCAGTTCACTGCCCTTTTTCCTGTACTGTAAGGTTCCTTGATCAGATAGAACAGATCCAAACAAGGAGACGATCACCTTGTTCACATAGGAAAAAAAAGCTTCCTCTGTATAAGTAACCAGTCACAGAGGGCACATTTTCTTAGTTTATCCCAGAGGGTTATATGCATATATATTACTTAAACCTCATTTTTTACCGCTTCTTCAAATAAATAGGCTATCTATCCTATCACATAGTCCATGAATTAATATGTGCCACTACCTTACATCGTCTCTCATCTGGATCAAGACAGATAATAAGAATCTAGTCTAGTCTAAGATCTCCCTATAGGAGGATGCCTTTTTTGATGGTTCTTAAGTACCACATCATCTGAGATTTGAATCTAGTAGCATTTCACGCTTCAAATGGTTATCAACATACTGAGCAAACCAAATTCGGAATTATTTATTCCTTATTCAACTAGTGTAATAAAGACCTTCTCATTAAACCGTAGAAAAGGAAGACACACACTGTAGGAATATACGCATTTTGACATGATAAACCGTCTACTCATGAAATTTACCTGTGACTTTGCGATATGTTCAGTGCCCCATATACCATGTGGAAGACTGATAACCAATTTTATGACAAGATTGAATAGATAACATCCAGCTCTTAATGGACCTCTAAAAGTTCAGGGTCAGCTGTCAGGTGCCAGCTGTCCGGGTCAAAGTTATTTCTGAGGCCAAACAGAAACTGAGAATGTATCTTTTCTCTGTGTTATGATTCCCAATAGGCAAGTGCTATGATTCCCAATAGGCAAGTGCTATGATTCCCCTTCTAAGTTATCCACTTGCTTCTTTGGTGGAAAAAAATAATTTACCTATTTGCTCTTTAAATATTTTTGATGCGACTACTAGAAATATAAAATCCCATATGTGGCATGCATGAAAATTCTATGAGCTGTGTTCTGAGTAATGAAGTGGCTTCCGAAAAATTAATGTTTTTTCTTTCCTTTTTTTTTTTTTGCAGTTTTTGGCTGGGGCTGGGTTTGAACCTGCCACCTCCGGCATATGGGGCCCGCACCCTACCCCTTTGAGCCACAGGCGCTGCCCAAAATTAATGTTTGTTTAGAACTCATGTGATTGCAATGATTGGCACTTTTCATTTGTTGTATTAGTAATTACCCTGATAAATACAGATTGTTTTATGTTAGATGAGGAGAAGATTGTCAGCACACAGCTGTAAAGTTAAGGCAGGGTCCTTCTTCTGAAGCGCTTGGTCACAACTTCCAAGGACTCTGGTTATAGGAAATAGGCAGGAAAATGCAGCTGTCTCTTGTGATACTTCAAATTCATTTTCTGTTAAACTGCTATTTAACTATATCCACCTGAGGATCTTATCATTCCTATTTAAATTCAGAATCAGAGCCCACTTCAACTGTGGGATAGCTCATTTGCATCTCTAATCTGGAGAGAACATGTCTAAATCCAATACTTTCTTCCCTAATGTATATCAAGGAAGTATCGACA
The DNA here is from genome assembly GCF_027406575.1 of Nycticebus coucang. Taxonomy (NCBI): domain Eukaryota; kingdom Metazoa; phylum Chordata; class Mammalia; order Primates; family Lorisidae; genus Nycticebus; species Nycticebus coucang. Next base: position 115,865,796 of record NC_069790.1, on the reverse strand, counting down.
AATCACCCTCGTTCAAAAAAATTTGGGCCTAGCGTTTATTCACCAGGCAATAAATAAATGAATAAATAAAAATTGCATGTTAAATACCAGATTACAAAATTCTGGTAAGTGCATTAATATCAATAAATTAAATCTAACCTAAAATTACCTTCCTCCCTACGTGACAAAATTCCCTAAGGTATATTTCCACACACATTCTCCATTTTTCTCCCATACTCCACGTTCCTTAAATGAGCACGTTCCTAAAGTTCTTTGGTGTGTAAGCCTTTGCCTTACATGTTTGACTTCATAATTGGTCTCCTACATATACTGGATTGGATTCTAATTATAGGTCTGGAGATAATGAGGAGTGATGGAAAAGGGACATAAGGAAAATTAACTTCCTCTGGAAAGGTAAACTCCTCTGACATGGCGCTGACAGTGTCACCTAAAGGAGGAGAATCACATCAGACAAGGAAGAAGAGGCTGCGAGGTCAGGCAAGGAAGGTTCAGCGAGATGTGATTCCAGTTATCATGAGACACCTCTACAATGTCACACAGGAGCCCCACAGTCCCTGAAATCTTTTACACATTGAACTCTTTCACACTTAATATCCCCCCCGCCCAACCCCAAAATACATAAAAAATTAAACTCTGTGCTATACCTCCTGCCATCACCCAACCCAGCCCATTACACAGAGAAATTCTGTGAAACCATCAATGGCTAATTATAGGTAATTTAAATTGTTTTTAATATAGATAAGTATGTATAGAAACATGTAATATTGTATAACTCAGTATACAAAGTTAGTGCAAACATGATTCCAATGTTAGTGCAAACATGATTCCAATGAAAATTACAAGCTAAAGAATACTTGAATGATCCCCTAATTTATAGAATTAGAAGTAAAACAAATCTAACTAAAATGACTATAAATCAAAGTTAACAGTTTAGTGAAAATGATCTAGGCGAATTTATCTCAGAATATTTTAAGAAATACAATAATATAATTAAAATATTGATATGGTCAAGGCAAAAATAATATTTCACTATAGATGGTGAAAGCCTTTCAATAAAATAGAGCAACAATTTCTAGTTTTAAGTAAAAATGAAAAATCTTAGAAAATTTAGAAGAGAGTCAAACATTCAGATTTAATGTAGGTTGTCTACCTGAGAACCACAGCAAACATGAGTGATCACATTCCCTTAAAGCAGTGGTTCTCAACCTTCCTAATGCAGCGGCCCTTTAATACAGTTCCTTTAATACAATATGGGTTGCGACATACAGGTTGAGAACCGCTGCCTTAAAGTCATGAGCAAGACTAGTGGTTATTATCATGGAGTTCCTACTTAACAGAGCATCACAAGATAAGATGTGAGGAATATACGCAAATGTGCATGGTTCCTACTGTACCTAACTGCTGGTGGTAAGAGCTTGCACAGGTGAGGAGGGATGCCCATGGGCTCATCTCCGCCTCCCAGGAAGGACCTTTCCCTTCAGAGCACTCCCTCTTCCCAGCAGAGGATCCACATGGATGAGCCTGAAACTCACTGTGACCCACTGGGCAGAATTAAGTTATTTAATTTCCTTTCTCACCTGTAGACCCCTCTTGGCTCTTGTCTTCTTGGGTAGAAGTGCCTCCTCTCAAGCCAAACATGCATGCTCCCCCAATTCCTGCTCCAGTGCCCACGGAGGCAAGAATCCTCCCCAGGCATCTTTGTTCTCCAGGAGCAGCGTGTACTTTTAAAACTGCTCTCATCCTGGAGGGGGGAAAGACCCGAGAGCTCAATTTTCACCTGAGGTCCAAGCTGCATTTTAGAATGTAAACTTATTCTTAACAAAGATGATTTCTTAAAAATGTAATCTGTCCATAATGATTGAGATTAAGAACCTGGTAAAGGAGAAGGAGAACACATTTTCACCCCCCAAACATTCAATATCTATGCAATCCTTTGTACTCGTATCAGAAATGCTGCTAGGGAAAAAAAATGGCTATGAGAATGCATTCAAGAAAAACAGAAAGAAATAAATAGTATTTCAGCATCCAACCTATTGCAAATTTAAAATTAAACCCCCAGAAATCTATTTCCCTGTAGCATTCTAGAACTCTTAAGAAGAGCTCTGACAAGATCTTTGAAGTTCTACGAGTGATGTTACTTGACTGCATGTATTCCTCTAAAATCATATGTTGAAATGTAGTCAGCAAGGTGATAGTATTAAAAAGTAAGGCTTCTGGGGGGGTGAGTAGGTCATGAGGGCTCCACTCTTGTGAATGAGGCTCAACACCTTATAAAAGAGGCTCCAGAAACCTGCTATTGCCATTTTAGGACACAGCAAATAATCAGTTTTTTAACTCTTACTCCACCTATTTCTCAAGTTCTCATTACTTTCCTATGTTAAATTAAAACAATATTAAGAAGGTCTTCCACAACAGCTGTGCTTTACAAGGTTCAGTTCAAAAAAATATTAATAACGCCTCATATTTGGCATATTTAACAATCGACTCCATATTTTAAATCACAAAGGCTGTTCAGTGTTCTGTTCTTCCTCTGAACAAAGGCAGCTTTAATTCATCAGAAAACTATTTAGATATATTTTCTCTCAGGTATTGTAAACTTAGGAGTATGCATCTACGTGTTATCAGATCTGAGTGTATTTCACTGAACCAGATTCAACCAGAATTTTAATAGCTTTCTATTTTTATGTTGTGGAAAAAATTAGTACTTTGTCTCACTTCCCCAGACTTCCATCAGAAATACATTATGAGGCAGGACAATAACACAGTCGTCCAAAGTAATGTGATTCTGGTTGAAACAGAGAGAGGAGACCTCAAATTTTGTGATGTTTAGGATGAAGCCACCAAGCAGGTAGATAAGCTGGAGAAAAACAAAAAGCAAACAATGTAGGCGTTTATTGTCTTTCAAAGAAAGAAATAGTATTTACTTTTGAGATGTGTTCTTGCTTTTAAATATCAGTAAAAGTGTTCCCTTTTCTCCGCATCCACGCCAACATCTCTGGTCTTGAGATTTTGTGATATAGGCTAGTCTCATTGGAGTTAGATGATATCTCAAAGTAGTTTTGATTTGCATTTCTCTGATGATTAAAGATGATGAGCATTTTTTCATATGTCTGAAGGCCGATGCCCCATAATCATATCATTGTATACAGTTATGATTTAATAAAAAAATTAAAAAAAAATAAAGATACGAAGAGCAGAAAAAAAAAATATATCAGTAAAATCATTGCTGAGTCTATGGCTTTCTCTACCAAAAATCTTGAACAAGGATTGAAGGATATTCCTGTACCGGCTCTCTTACTACAGAAGCCCAGGAAACTGGGGGGAGAAGGTTGTCAGTCAGTGACCAGAGCTGAAGTCCCAGCCACCAGCACAGCGGTTCTCAACCTGTGGTCGTGACCCACAGGAACTGTATGAAAGGGCCCGTGGCATTAGGAAGGCAAGTGAGGGAATGAAATAATTGAGGAGGAGAGATCTCCTTCTAGGATAGGAAGAACCAATCTTCCCTTTGTGTGTAATTGGAAAGTGGTCCCTATCACTTCGGGAGGGTATGAGGTTATAGCACAGAGAAATAGGGATTTATTTGGTTCAAAGCTCCGCCACTAAGGGCAGGATCTGAGGGAAAGACGAGAAGCAGCCTCTGAGAGTCCCTGTTTCTGGAACACTTTAACACGAGGGGCCTTCCCTGTGTGCTGCAAAGGAAGTCCAAGCTACAAGGGATGGAGACTAAAATTTTGATAACAAGTTGGTATTATTTTATCTTGGCTGCCATAGCAAAATATTACAAACTGGATGATTTAAAATAACATAAATTACATTCCTTTACTGAAAAATGCTGGAGGTTCTGACGTAGAATCTGCCCCCTGCCTCTCCTGCCCTGGTGTGCAGGGGCTCATAATGGCATCCTTCAAGTGCCTGCCTTCATCACTGTACGGGCTTCTTCCCTGTGCGTTTGTATTGAAAATTCCTCTTCTTAAAAGGACTCCTGTTATACTAGTTCTAGGGTCCACCCTGACCAGTATATCATCTCACCTCGATTATACCTACAGAGACCTTATTTCCAAATAGTCCACATTCACAGGTTCTAAGTGGACATGAAATTTGAGGGAACACTCTTCAAACTAGCGCAAACCCACAATAAGAAATACATTTTATCCATATAGATGAAACAAGAAAACTTGTAAAGCAATAATTACCCTTGATCTGTACGATTAACTCTATTATTTTCTAATCTCTTAATTTTAATTTTTTAAACCTTGTCACAATCCATAAAATTGAATCTATTCTCTGATAACATATGACCATAATAGCATTCTTAAACACTTAACCAAACCGATCATAGTTTAACACTTTAAATCACTTGTAACATCTCATCAACCCGTCAATGGAAAGAGGTTAGTAAGGCAAAAAAAGAAGGAAAAGATATCAGAACCACCACATTTTTTTTTTGGATCTCCAGAAAAGAGAGGTAGGAGTTCACTGAGTAGCCTTGATCACAGTTACTAGTATCATTGAAATCAATAAAGAGTTTTACAGATTTCTACAGGGACAGAGATTAAAGCACGTGAAGTAGATAAGTTTCTCATGGGACAGCAAAGGTGACTCTTAAGAGAAAACGAGAGGGTTAAAGGGAGTAGTAAGCACGCAGGTTGCCTTTATATTACATTTTTCCTATATCATTTTAATTGAAAACAGCTATTATTAATAAAACAGAGTGACTCTAAATGGTCTCATGTTTTCTTCATCTGCAAGAATTCCTAGCCAAAAGGAGTGAAACACCCTTGAAAAGTAAACCTTCCTACAATTCCTTTGGCAAAGTGTTATTTGAAAAATCTCCAGGTGCCAAATTGAGTAATTCTGAGTTAAAGTCCTTGATGGAGAAGGAAGAACAGAGGTGTCCTTTACAATCATTTTTATGACTAGCCCCAAACCTTAACTATAAGCTAAGAGTTCGTACCAATGATTAACCCAGGAACAAAATTCCTCTGCAATATTAATTGATCTAATAAAATATTCTTCCTTAGGCTGCTTTTCATGCATTCATTTTATTATCAAGTAGGCAACCAGTCACAGGAGTTATGACTCTCTCCCTTTTTTTGTACCCACATTCTAGGAGGAAATAATAGATAGTAGGATGCGCTAGCCCTTTATAATATTGCTCCAGAGAAACGAAAAAAAAAAAAAGTTGAATTTAAAACACAGAATGATCAAGGTGAGAGTCTAATTTATAGTTGTGCACATGAAATGGAGAGGGATAAGGTCTGTCTGTCCCAACTTCATCCTCTGCACTTGGTTACTCAAATCCTCTACTGCCCTGCATGGTATCTTTATGTATCCTTTATAATTTTTTTTAAATATGAAAGAGTTGTCAGTTTAAACCCGCAAAGCACTGGCCAAACCTACTTAAATTTAACATCATTCAATGATAATGAATACACCACTTGAAAACTGATATTTACATAATTACTCTTTTTGAAGTGGGTTAAAGCACCTTCTGCTGTAAAGCATTTTAGTGGCCATAACAGAAATACAAAGTTGCAATATGTTTAATATATACTGCACAAGGAAATCCCTCAGAGATGTAGGATTCTGCCTGGAGAAAACTCAGAGTGACTTTGTCTTTTTTCCTAAGATCCGGAGGCAGAGCTGAGACCTGTGTGCTGCTGACCAGTTCAAACACAGTGGGTTTGCTTTCTAATCTCCACACCCCCTTCCAGGGAACAAAAAGGATTTACAATTAGATAACTTTTGGTAAGCTCCTGGCAATGTTATTTTTAAATTACATTTTGTAATAAACTCCTGGACAAAGAATGGTTTGGAAATCTACCTCTAAGCAAGGACCTAGATATTATTCTTAAAATTCAGAAATAATATCCTCCACCACCCATCAGAATCTTCATATCTGAGGTATGAATTCAACTGTGGTAATGATTCAACTTCACATCTTTAGTTGGTTATAATTACAGGAATAATTGTAATAAAATGACATTGATTAATTTGGGACATTCTCTGAAAACTTGGATTTATTTTAAAACATAGCATGAAAGTGAGAACTACTTGGTCGTCTGCTAAACGACACTGTGGATCAAGCAGAGAGGAATAAAATTCCACAACCCATTTGAATCTTCTTTGCCATAGATCATCAACAGCTTTTTTTTTTTCAAGAAGCCTAATTGACTTTGACTGCAGGAAAAGTAGCCAAGTTAATTATGAATGAAGATAATTTTTTGGATGGGAAACAAATTCTCACAGACCCACCACAAATACCTTCTTATTCTATTAATGTCTTCATTATTTTCTTCATTGATTTCTGAAAATATTCAGTTAATCCCAAAGCCATAACCTACCCTCAAGAAAACACAATTATTTTTCTCCACCATCATTATCTGTGTACTTTTATTATCTTCTCATCCAATTCTTGAAATACTTTTTCTGCTAATAAATTATCTAATGTAAATATCTAATTCAATCACCATGCAACTTTAAAAAATGTTATCTCATCCTGAAACTTAAGACACATAAAATTTGAAGTGTTTGGTGTCGCCTGGGTGCTAAAAATGTCAGCTTAGTGTTGTTCCTCTGCTCATCATGAGTCATATCAGAGTACAAAAAAGAAAAAAAGCTGCTAATAAAAATCAATTACAACCTAAGAATAGGGGGAAGGGGGAAAGGAAGTGGAGGGAGGGGGATTGGTGGGATTACACCTGCGGTGCATCTTACAAGGGTATATGTGAAACTTAGTAAATGTGAAATGTAAATGTCTTAGCACAATAACTAAGAAAATGCCAGGAAGGCTATGTTAACCAGTGTAATGAAAATCTGTCAAACGGTCTATGAAACTAGTGTATGGTGCCCCATGATCACATTAATGTACACAGCTATGATTTAATAAAAAAATAAATAAAAATAAAAAAATCAATTACTTGCTGTATGAGAGAAACACCAGTTGAAAGATGATAAACCAAGTTTCGCCAATTCAATGTTAACTTAGGGGGCTAGACTAAATACTATCATGGTATTTGGATACTGACTAAATACTGTATACTAAACAGAATGTAGTGTTTAGTATATGTAACGCTGACTCCATATACTAAACAGAAATGCTGCCTAAACAACTGGACAGACCCAGCATGCCAGCTGAATGTGAGCAGCAATTAATGGGATAAAACAGAGTAGATATTCACACTTCTTGGCCACAGAATTTCCTGGAAAACTTTTCCTACAGACTTCAGAAAGCACATCAGATGCTCACAATGATTTTCACTCATCCAATTCAACTTGCTTTCAATATCATTTTGTTTCATCTGTGCTTACTTCCAGTCAACCGTAGGTAAGTGAATTCACTGATCCTCTAAGAACGTCTTCCCCACCTCTCATCCTTCAGAAATGCTGCTTGTAGCAGCTTCCTGTGAGGAAAAATACTGTGAAGCTGAAAGGTTTGTTGCTACTAGTGTTTAATTCCAGGAAAATTTCAAAAGTGTTTTTTTTTTTTAATTTTATTTCTGTTCTCATCTGCTTCCTTTTGAAAAATGTATCTATACCATCCCTAGAAATCCTCACAGCTGGAAGAAAGAATAAGAAACAAACATGACCTTAAGCTGTTCACTTCCACACTCTGCCTACAAGGGGCTCTGTGTTCTTGAACTCAGAAAGAACAAACGAACTTTGCCAAGTTTATCTATGATAGGATAGTTTTCAAAAGCCAACACTGACATTCAGATTGTTGTGACTTTGGTTGCTTCAAACAGCTTTAAATAGAATGAAACAGTTTGGTAACTGGAAACCCAGGGGCAACTCCCACAGGGCTCACCATTTCTTTCAGGCTCTGCGGAGAAGCTCAACCTCGAAGGTGCTTCATGACCAGAAAGATAAATAATGATGCTGTTGTCTAGGAGATCACCCCCAACTCCAATGGGGTCTTGCTACCTACCTAAACTATCTGCACAGTGCTATGGTCTGAATGTTTGTGTCCCTGCAGAATTCCCATGTTGGAATCCTAACACTCCCCAGGGCATGGGAACAGGTGGGGAGGTTCTTTGGCCGTAAGGTCAGGGAGGGGGAGCATCTGGATGGGATCCCTTTATAAGAGACCCTGGAGAGGTGGCTGGTCTCCTTCTGCCATGCAAGAAAGATGATGCCATCTCTGAGAAAGTGAGAAAGTGGGTCCTAATCTCTGATACCATTCATGGAATCTGCCAGCGCCTTGATTTTGTACTTAACCAGCCTCTAGAAGGGTAAGATTCGATTTAATTAGCCAGCCAGCGTGTGGTATTTTTGTCATAGCCAGACTGGAATGAGACTCGCAGACCCTCTTTGTCCTGTATTACTTACAACTATTACAGTTTAGTCACTACTTTCGGTCCCTAGGCTGACTACCAGGGAACAATGGTAGAACCTGGATTGAGGCCAACTGTGTTTATAATTACAATAAAAAGAACTACTGCTTACTAAGCACTTAAATATTCCAGGTATTTTAAGGATTTTATATTATCCAATGCAATACTCAAAATATCTGTGTCAGGCAAGTGCTACATGTATGATCCCATTCTGCAGCTGAGAAAACCAAGGCATGACGGGGTTAACTGTCTTTCCCAATGTCACAAAGAGAGCAAAGATCTTAATGCAAACTCGTCTAATCCCAAAGAGGCATGTTTTTTAAACATTATATTTAACTCCTCTTCCTCTGCTAACTGGCATCACAGTAACTTACCCAGTTTGCAAATGTTACATAAATCCTGACAACTTTGACACTCAATTTGAGACTAAATAATCAGTCAGTATGGTTGGCCCAGATAAAATAAATCGAAACAAGAGCCTGTATGTAGGAAAGCAGGGTTTTTGCCTTTGGAGGAGCAGAGTGGAGCCTTGTTGAATATAAAAAATTCATTTGTAAATTAAAGGCAGCTTCATGAAGCAATTTGCATTCTTTCAACTTCTCTTTTATGTAATCAAATTTCACATCAAATTTGTAAAGCTAATTAAAGGCTCTTTCCTTAGCGTTAGAAAAGTTCTGGCTCTAGACAGTTCAAAGATGTCCAGCACGGACACGTCCTTCCTGATTAAGATTTTTTTTTTTAATTGAAATATGTAGGTGAACACATAAGTTTTTTGAAACCGCTCTCTAAATTTGGTAACCTTTGAATTAATTTTTTTCATCAGCTTCATAAGAGCTAATACTACTTAGCATTTCATAAAACCTTAGAAAATTATTGAGATTAGTTTCATTAATAAGATTCACTGATTTAATTTCAAACTTTGCATCTAGTTTGGATGAGACACGTGGAATTCTTCTTTCCTCTCACTTTTAAAATTTATTATAGATGCTATGAGTACAGGGTTTCAATTGCTTGAATTTGTAAATTAATTTTCTGAGACGAAGGTACTTCCCTAGATGAAGGGTATGGCAGATACCACAGTGTTTTCTGGTAAAGAAATGGAAATTCCTAATATAACATCATATTATTATTGTATTAATAGAATCACAGATAATATTTATTTCTTTAGAATGACAAGAGATTTATTGCATTAATAGTTAGCTAAACCTAATCTCAACCAAGCTATTCAAATATCTGTTTGTGCTGCCATCTTCAGATACCAACTAAAAAGAAAGTTGTTCTCTAATTGCGCACTACCAGCCATGCCATTTTTGTTTCCATTTTATAACCACAGTTCTTTTTAGGGCCTTAGTGCATGCTTAATGGGTACTTGTTTAATTAAAATATACGTTTAACATTTACACCATAAGTATAAAGACACATTATTATCATAGAAACATCTATACAAATTATTTTTACACATCTACCTTTATAGATAAACATATTAAATATAAACATAAAAAATTGGGTGAAAACTTGTCCAGATGTTTGGATCATGATGATTAATGAAGATAATTAAATGTCAAAATCTAATTCTGTTCTCAGCTACTTTGAGAACATGTGCGGGAGTTTTGCTCAGTTAAAATAATGATAGAAAATTAAAGGGAATATGAAAAACTTCATATCATTATGGCTGATTTCATTAGTAAAAAAAAAAAACAGTCAAAAAATCTAATTAGTTAAAAGGTAAGAGTTTATATGTCAGCAATCTAAGGTGAACTATAAAATTCTTTATTTTATCTGATTATACATTATATACATAATTCCATACCCTCAGTTCTCAATCAGAAAACTTGTGAAAACTAATATTTTATCACCTAATTCTAGGCCCAAATTCATTTGGTGATAAATCCTGCTTTTAACTGTCACTTTATCACTTCAGAATCATAAGTCTGACCCGTCATCAAATGCCCAATGGCACCTGCTGGAGACGCTGATGTTGCTATGATGTACCAACTTGCATGAGACTTACCAGCAATCAAATGATACTATGTAGATGGCTATTCAGCTTACAGTGCTGCTCACTCAACTAGGCTAAATTAAAAACAAAATGTTTTCCATAAAAATAAGTAGGGCTAGAATATGGATGTCTTTATTTTCCCTGCATTTAGTATACAAATTTATTACTATACACATATACTCCCACAGTATTAATGTAGCCGAATATAGAGAGTCGTGAATTTACTACAGAAGTATGTTTGACCACAGGGTCTGCACGAGGTTGCCTTTGTGTTGTTACATGATATGTGACATGAGAAGGCATTGTCTTCCAAAATCTGAAAAAAAAAAAAAAAATAGAAACTCTAAGTTGTTTTTATGTATATATCTATATTATAGCATCTCATTTTGAACTAGGTGGCATATTTGTGTGTGTGTACATATCATTCTTTAATATAAAGATGTGCTACTTTGTAAAGCACAATTAGTAGCAAACATCTCTGGCATTGTTACTGTCAAAAATTCTTTAGCACGACTTTTTTTTTTTTTATTTCTAAGTGCATATTTAGAAGTTACCAAAGATATAACACTCTAAGCTGTCTTTGGGACCAGATGTAAAGACCCTACTGATTGGTGTATCACATCCTATTTTGTTGACTCAAAACCTACAACGCAGCATAACTCCTGTGTCCACAAGGGCTCTTACGTCCACCCTCCACACATTCTTTGTCAAGTGTCATTCCAGAACATTCTAGAAGAACGGTTCCTCTCCTTTGACCAGTAATCAGGAATGTTTGCTGTTATTTCCAGGTTGCCATGGAAAAGGAGAACTTCCGCAAAATGGAAGCAGTCTATGTCTTTGAAAGTCAATGTTTCTAGCTTCCCACCCTCTTTCAAACCTTATTGCTCCCTTTATCATCACCAGCAACCTTCATACGGCCTCTCAGCTTAATCATGTGTGCAACTCAAAATAACCAGAGGAGAGGTGAGAAGACCTTCAATGGGCGATTATTCATTCTTCTGCTAAATAAATTTTTGATACTTAGTTTGACCACTGACTATTTGCATTATCTCATTTGCCCTTCACAGCAAGTCGGTGAGGTAGGAAGGGTAGTTATGACTGTAGATAAATCTGTAAGGTGACCACCCAAAGGACTGCAACAAACTGGTCAACATACAGAGGTTGTCGACATAAGGAAGTAGGCCTACGGTACCAATACGTGGTCAACATAAGGAACTTCCATGGAGTATATATGGTGCATGTCCAGTCTATGAAAATTATCTCAATTTAAGGAAGTGGTCATCATAGGGAGGTGGTCAACATGGAGGTTCTACTGTGTAGAATGGGTAAATATTCAGCTGTGTCTAACTTTACAATGCTTTATTCTATGATCTGTCACCTCTGAATATGAGGTGTTATAGGTAGATGTCAGGACAGCTACAACTCACTTTCCCAGAGAGGGATCGCACTCTGAGGGCCAGGAGCAGATAGTGGGTCTACTAGGAGGGAGATTTCCTGACTAAACAACAGAATCAGAATGTTGACTTCAGAGACAAATCCAAGAAGCTAATAATATAAGGAAGTGCAGTCCCTGGGTCAGAGAAATTAGACCCTCATTCTTGTTTAATTGGCCTTTCAGATGTAAATAGCTCCCAGTGGTGCCATTTAAAATTCCATGTTGTAAAAATGGATCAACAAATTGTGGTATATGTACACCTTGGAATACTATTTAGCCATTAAAAATATGGAGACTTGATGGGCAGCGCCTTTGGCTCAAAGGAGTAGGGCGCCAGTCCCATATACCAGAGGTGGTGGGTTCAAACCTGGCCCCAGCTGAAAACTGCAAATAGAAAAAAAAGATGGAGACTTTACATCTTTTATGTTTACCTGAATGGAGTTAGGACACATTCTTCTTAGTAAAATATCTCAAGAATGGTAAAAAAAAAAAAAAAAAGTATCCAATATACTCAGTGCTATTCAGAAACCAATATATAAACACTTGCACACTCATACGAATGATAAAACACACATATGGTCTAGCAAGGGGGCAGGGAGCAAAGGGAGAAGGGAAGGGGACAGGGCAACTGGTGGGAGGAGGGAGGGCCTTTGATGGTATCTTGCCTAATGTGCACAATGCAAGGGTATATTTCAAAATAACTAACAATAAATTTTAAAAGTCTTACCACAAAAAATAAGTGAGGCGATGGCTATGCTGATCGGTTTGATGTGAGCATTCCATATTGTGTATCAAGTCACCGCACTGTACCCCATAAATGTATACAGTTATGATTTTAATTAAAATTAATAAAATAAATAAATAAAATGCTGTGTTGTAGTGTGCGTTGGCACCATAACTGACAGCAATCGACTTTTGGCTCCAGTGTATTTTACTTCTAACTCTTAACCTAGGTCTTGAGCCCATTATCCATATTCCTGATTCCTCCACATTCTCAATCACTTCCTTTCCTTTTCCAGCCCGACTCTACCCTGCTGACTTCAGTAAAAAAAGAAAAAAAAAGAAAAGAAAAAGTCTTGACCTTCTGGATCTTCTGTCAGACAACTGTGGCTTGCCCCTGTGACTCTGCGCTGCATATCTGACTTCCTAATTAAGCCGATACTCAGCAAAGCTCGCACCTTCGTGGCTTCAGGTAAAGCCAACTCAGACAACCAGCCCTCACCTGCAGCTTTGTCTGGCGTAGTAGATCAGCCTACTTGAAAATGCTTCTACTCCTACCTCAAATCCTATTTCCACTACCTGGCATCTTTTTATCACTACTACCCACCTCCCAGCCTGCATTTCATTTTCTCTTAGTTAACCAAGAAGTAGGTAGTCCTGATGTACCCTGCTTTGATTTCAGATAAAATGGCACTCAGGGTATTTCTTGACCCCAAGCAGCAAGTGCTCTCCCAGTTTGATTTTCCTTCAACTTCTCAGCTAACTAGTGTTAATCCTTTTCCGCTTGCCTTTTTCACCAGCTGAAAGAACATCTAGAGATCACCTTGGACCCTTTCTTTGGTTTAGCTGGAATTTGTGTTTAACCAATATAATTACTCAGTTTTTTTTATCGCAACATCTTGCCCTTTCCTGCTATTTTATAACCCTGCTTTCTTAGAGACATATCCCTGTGAATAGAACGGTAACCATCATTAGTGATACTGTATAGACATGAACAACTTTTTCCACGTGTGTCTCTGTTGTATGTGAAATTCTAACTTAAATAACTCTTAAGATCTTACTGCATCATGACCAAAATTTGAATGGTTTACTTTTTAAATTTTTTTTATTATGAAACCAGACATGACTTTTACTGTATTAAAAATTGTAATCAACAATGCAATTGATACTTTGCAAAGGAAGTCTATACACGTTACCATATTTTAATCCTCACAATAACTTTTTGTAGGTTCTGTTATTATTCCCATTTTATGGAAGAAATAATAGGGGACCAATGTCAAATCATCACTAAAAATTGGCACCTTAACACGACAAACACTTATTATCTCACACTTTTTCCAAAGGTCAAGAATCTAGATGTGATTTAGTTGGGCAGGTCTAGCTCTCCCATGAAGAGATGCCCGTTAAGGTGCCTCAGTTATCTCAGCCTCAGCAAGAGCTGGAAGATAGTTCTGGACCTTGTTCATGTTATTTTCTTCTTCTTTTTATTTTTTTACTCTTATTATTACTGATTTACTTCCTGAATACACAGTGTGGCAAATCCCTGATAGATAGTAAGTGTGAAGACTATATCATGGTTAACAGAAACAGAGGAAATGATCGTTTCCTAAATGTTTCCAGTTTTTCACATTGTGCTATCACATTTTCATTTCTCCATCGATGTCTGGGTCAGGTAGGTCTCTCCATAGTCTTCCTAGGTGTTCTCACAACATGGCATCTGGCATCCGAGTGAATAATACTCAAGGTAGAAGCCACAAAACTTTATAATGCAATTTTTTTTTTTTTTTGTCTGTAGCACACCATCACTTCTGGAATTATTGTTACAAGCAAGCTACTGAGTCCAGTACATACTCAAATAAGTGTATTACAAAAAGCTATGGATACCAGAAAGAGGGGGCTAAGGTGGGTGAAGTGAAAGGCTGTGTACTAAGATAGCCACGTGGAGACACACATTATAAACTTAGAGAGATCATCAAGCCAAGTCCACTATTAATCCAGTATTTCTCTAGGGCCAAAATGAAGAATTCCAACTTTGTAGAAGATTTTTCTGTGATATGTGTAGTTAACATGACTTTGAGAAAAATCAATAGCTCAATAAGAGAACAGAACATCACATCAGATTTGTTCCAATGAGGCTTTCCTGACTTCAGAATCCTAAAGCAGAATCCTTTTTCTCCTTAGGAAAAAAATAAACAAATAATAATTTTAATTTTTTTTTTTAAATTTTAGAAAAGAAGAAAATATTGACACATCAGAATCAGACACAATGTTGGGAGAAGGAAGAGAGTTGTTGGAGAGCCATCTGTGCTCCTTCACAGAAGCAGATGTTTTTTCTAGTCTATTTCTCTTTCTTACTCTTCCATGAAACAAACCACCACTTTTCAATCTGCTAAATTGTGAAATATGTCTTGCACAGCTATTCAAACCAGTAGAACACACTTATTATAAGAAATATTTTATATTGTAAATACTGTAGGAAATCCACATCTCAAAAAGGCACCTTCAGTACAGGTAAGTTTATGGGATACTTCCTGTGCTCAATTTTAATGGGTAGGAATGCTCAGACTTTCCTCAACCACTCCTGGTTCTTTTCTCCAATTTTAAGACAGGTGGCATCTTTGCTGATAGAGTCATCAATGCCCCTGTGGGCACCTGATTGCAAACGAATAATTGAAAGCTACAAATATTCTAAAATGTAATGTAACCAATAGTTTCAATCTCTTTAATTACAAGTTTTTCTTCCCAGAACAGTTATTACTATAGAATATTTACAGGCAGGGGCATTATCCGATTATTATCTAGTAAGAGGGGTCATATTTTATTACCTGAAACGACAGTGCATCCTCAGGATAATCCCGTATACCTTTGAAATGCAAATACACCTCATGTTTTCTGCCTGGGATCAAACTGTTCTGCATGAAGAGTTGTTTTAAGATAACTGACTCAAATAATTTAAAGAATGTAGTGAACACTGTCCACTGAGCAATGGCTAGTGTCTATATATGTTCACCACATTTCAGCTGAGGACACTGAAACACTAAAACATAGGGAGAATTAACCTGCCTCAGACTAAGAGATACACTAACTCGGGACCCAAGCCAAATACACCTGGTGCCAAACCCCAAGTCTTTCTACCAGGCCACATTACTGCCCAGAACAGGAGATGCCCCAGACAAAGCCCAAATGTTCATTGTAACCTACTACCAAAATATGTCGGGTTTTGCATATTTCCTAATAATGGATCTATTTCTATTTTTCTTAGACTATATAGAAAATAAATGATTTTGAATATCCATTGATTTGGATTTATATGAACATTAATTAATATAGTAGATACCACTAGCATCATAATCCATAAAGTGCTTTTACATGACCTCAGTGGATCATTAAAAAGACAATGTATCAACTACAAAAGAATGCTTGATTTTCTCCATTTGGAAGGTGAGAATTCTGAGTCCTAAAGCTATAACATAAATTTCTTAAAAATCACAAGCTAGGAAATTTCAGGACCAGAGAGTAAAATCAAGTTATTTTAATTTTTAGTACAGAAGTCCTTTCTCCACATATCACTGGTGCTTGGAAAGGCTGTTGAGATCGGTAGCTCATTAGCCTCTACTAAAAATGGCCTCAGGAAGCTATGATTTTATAGGACTTACATATTTTCCTGTAATATTCCTGTTGCTCCCAGGGGTAGTGAGTTGTCAATTACTTTTCATATTTTTGTCAGTGTGCCTCTTTATCCTAGTACCCCATTATCCCTCCTTTTAAAGTTCTGCTCCCAATTTGCTATTCACTTGAAATCCAATCATTATGTGTTTAAAATAAGAATCCGCTGGCTGTGTGAGATCAGTAAAAGTATGAGCCTGCATTGAATAAAAGTTATTTGTTTGTTCATTCTAATATTTTTCTGACAATAAAATCAACATGCTCATCAATGTAAACATTAAAAAGTTTCAAATATGCCACAATTAAGTACACACCCTTCATCTTGGCAACAAGATAACAATTCAGTATGTTAGTATATTTCCTATTGGATATGTTTGAACTTTATTACTATTAATGTGATTATCATTATTAATATTATTATGTTTTTTAAATGCAACAGTTTCTATCCACTTTTCACTTAGCAGTATTTTCCCACATCAATAGATCATTTTCAAAGACACAAACAATTTGATTTCTGTCTAAACTTTGTGATGTGACTATGACATACTTTATTTAGCTATTTTCCTTTTGTTCCACATAATGTTGCTTTTTTTTGGACTATAATTCTACAAAAAACACCTTTGGCCAATCAAAAATTTTGACTTGAATTTCCAGTTGTGAACTGAAATTCTAAGATTGTGAAAAATGTAGATTCTAGACATATGCAACCAAATCCCCTTTTCAGCAGTTTTATAGATGTATACTCCCACCAAAATCAAATGACCTTTAATTATTTTAATAACATCCTCTAGCTCTGATTATGACTTCCCTTGCTCCCTACAGGCTAACAGGTTGTCCTCCAAACATTTGAAGTTATACTAAGAGGCCTTTCCAAAAAAGTGAGGTGTTACTATAATCAGGAATGCAAGTTTTCATTCTTCTTCAAGTTCAAGTTCATCTTCAGTTCTTAGAAGTGATATTACTGATTCAGGCCTGTGCTTTGGCCTGCCTCGATAGGACTTGGGGACTGGCTTACAGAACATTCATACTCTTTCCCACAAGTCTGTTTTGATCTATACATAAAGCCAAAACAGCTGTCTCATACTCAGTTATCATCTGTAACTTTATATCTTTGAAATCTTTATTGTAATCTTCATCATAGATTATAAAACATGACCATTTTCAGGATACAAATTTTTTTTTTTGCAGTTTTTGGCCAGGGCTGGGTTTGAACCCACCACCTGCCGTATATGGGGCCAGGGCCCTACTCCTTTGAGCCACAGGCACCGCCCCAGGATATAAATTTTTTTTAAAAACCCTAAAATAGTTTAAAAACATAAGAACTTATTCTTATGCTCTAGTCTCATCAAACATACCTTTCTCCAATTACCCATAATATTAGGGTCTAATTGTAACAGTAGCACACAGTTTGAGAGGGGCAGACCCCCAGACGCTTATTAGCGAGTGCTTGGACACAGCAGCCTTTTATGTTTCAGGCTATAAAACATGGCTGCAAACCCATGACCAGTCATATATAGCAAGCTGTGTTTCCACAGTCTGCAGGGATGCTTTAACCAGCTTCCATAATCATCTTCTCCTCCGACTTCCCTGTATCCTACCCAAGATCTCTGTCTTTCCAACATCATTCCAAAGCTTTTTATCTCTTTAGGGAAAGGTCATCTGTCTATACTGCATATCTCTTTTAAAAAATGGCTTGATTGGGCGCCGCCTGTGGCTCAGTGAGTAGGGCGCCCGCCCCATATGCCGAGGGTGGCGGGTTCAAGCCCAGCCCCGGCCAAACTGCAACCAAAAAATAGCCGGGCGTTGTGGCGGGCGCCTGTAGTCCCAGCTACTCGGGAGGCTGAGGCAAGAGAATCGCTTAAGCCCAGGAGTTGGAGGTTGCTGTGAGCTGTGTGAGGCCAAGGCACTCTACCGGAGGGCGGTACAGTGAGACTCTGTCTCTACAAAAAAAAAAAAAAAAAAAAAAAAATGGCTTGATTTTGTCACATAATACAGTCCCTGGTTCCCTCGAAGGCTTAGCACCTGCACCACACCACTGTCCATGCGTTCACAGCCTCCCGTCCGGTTTAGCTTTTCTCTTCACTTTTGCTTCTCATCTATCTCCCCAAATGTGGATAAACTGGCTGAGCAGCCAGGCCATTTCACATTATGAATTCCTTTCCTCCAAACCCATTAGCCATACAGGAAGCCCTACTTTTACATTCAAATTATTCCAAATTACATTCAAATAATCAGCAGGGGTGGATTCTGACCTCCAACTGGATATATTTCTTTCTTCATAGAAGATCCCTCCTCCCAGATGAGACAGATTGACTCCATGTATACTAAGAACTTATTCTTATGCTCTAGTCTCATCATTATGTCTGTTCAAACCACACCACCAAGTGGACCCAGGACAGAAAGACAAGGGAACTATGGGAGGAATCAACTGTTCCCTCTTAAGGTCTATGGATGAAAGGTCGCGCGTTCTCAAGTGCATGCACGCTTGACGCCCTGGCACGCATCTTTTCCTTTCACTCTCGGTGATTAATTATTTTCCTTTAACTTCCTCTTCCTTTTGCTCTTTCTTGCTTCCTATAACAGGAATGTACAATTTCCCAGACCTGTTATGTCCCTACGGATAAAGTAAGGAATCGTTAGTGGCTTCTTACTTATTTTTGCTATTTCACAAGTACAATGTTAGTGAGTTAGAAGTATGTTGCTATGGGGCTTTATGGAGTAGGTCTGGAAGATAATATCCTTTGTATACTTGCCTTGAGTGGGAACAAGTAGTAACTGGAGTTGAGAGAGATCATGAGAGAGAGAACAAGAGAAAGAGAGAGAGAGAGAATGAGAGAGAAAGAGAGAGAGAGACAGATCCACATGCTCTTGTTTGAAAGGCTCTGCATTGAAAGACCCAGACCCGTCAGCCAGTCTCCCCAGTTCCCTGGTAAGCACAGTGATCCCACCCTGATAACAAGACTCTGGCAACACAGTATACCTGTGAACAGGTGTCTCCTATGATGTCGTCACTACCAAGTGATGTGTGCAAATAAAATCATTTACAAGCAAATGTTACTCTTCGCATAGTTTTCTCCTGGCTCACTTATAAGGGTTGATTGTTTGGGGGCTTCTTGTTGGTTCAAACTTTCCCAAAAAGAAGGAAAAAGAAAAGGCTATGCTATTTTGACAGTCTTTGCTATTTTTCCCTTGACAAATGTGAAGCAGCTTTCAATTTGACCTAAGTACTTCTGTTTTTATTCCCAGTCCCATTTCTAAACATGATTACTGTATTTCGCTAGTGGTCTTACACTGACTAATTTTTACATAGCATATTGATTTCTAATATTGTTACTGGCAGTTCATCATTCAACTTGCAGGACACATCATTTTTCCTCTGAATTGAAGTTTTAGATTATCCATCTTGATCCTTTATTCTAAGCCGTGTTTTCTCTTCCCTATATACCTTAGGTCTTTTTCCCTCCCTACAGACTTACCTTGTTTAAAAATACATGTGTCTTCATTTTCTTTGTTGTTGTCATTAATGCAGTATTAACATTTATTACAAGGTACACCAGGGGATTCATTTAGAAGCTTAATTTTTGGAGAAGCAGGAACAAGAGGCTCAGGTAACCTTAACATTGGACAAGCAATATAAGGTGTGTATCAGGAGCCCGGCCTCACCAAGACACCCATGCTCAGCGCTATTCCAGTTTCCTCCTCCCAGAACCACATACAGATCTGTATGGTCTCTGCAGCATTTATCTCTCTTGAAGAGAGGTGAAGGAAGGGGAGATTAGATAGCTGAGCCAAATATAGAAGAAGCGGCGAGCCCTGCAGCTGCAGGTGTGATGCTCCGACCTCCTTCACCATTCTCTCAGTTTACCCGAGTTAGTTAACTGAAACAGGATCTAATTGTCCTCTGGCTGAAAGGAGGCTTTCCTGGGGCACGGAGGGGAGGGAGCAGAGGAGGACACTCACTTTTTAGGGAATGTTTTAGAACTGGCAGTTGCACCTGCGTCAGCAGAACCCGCAGGTCTCCTTGCCCACACTCTCTCCCTGTACAAGCCATTCTGCGTGTCACTCCCCCACTAATCTTCTAAAGCAGAGCTTTTATCACATCACTCCCCTGCTCGGGAAGCTGTAGAGGATGAGAATAACAGTATTAATGCCCCTCATTAGCATGCAGCCTTCCCATTTACAGGGGGCTTGCACTTGTGTTATTTCATTTCCTCTAACAGTCACGAGCACTTATTAGATCAGGTCCCAACTCCTCCGAGCTCTTCTTAACACTTTCTTGACTAGTTAGCAATCTTCCACTCACTTCTCCCGGAAGCAAGCCCTCAGCCTCTCCCCCTCGCCCTCCCAGACTGGAGTTAATTTCATCCTCTAAAGCAGCCTTTTTCGGGCCCCCTACTGCCACGCTCCAATCTATCCCTGTCCCTCCATCCCATCCTCTGGAAAATGCTAGCGTTTCTTTGTCTCCTCAGGAAAGCCAAGAGGAGCACCAGGGCCCAGAGGACAGTCAGTCTGCAGTAGGGCGTCCGCCCTGTCCCAGTCACCCCATCAGCGTGTGAATGGACACACAGGCGGCTTCTTCCTGCTTCTCCTCTTCGGATGAAGTTGCATTTGGCACATGCACTCGCCCCTGATCCTCACTGCCTGCCATGTCAACTTTGCCCTAGTGTGCTCGCCGATTCAAATTAGGCGATGATTAGACTTTCCGTGAACTCTTCCCTCAACCACTTTACATAGCTCTGGAAAGTTCTTGTCAGGTTCCCATCATTACAAAACACGACATGTCTATTAATTCTCCAGAAAATCTTGATTGAGTATTTTCTCAGTTTATTTTATGTTTGCTTCATTTTCTTTGGGGGAGACTTTATAATTAGTGACCTGGCATAATCTCTTCCCATAAACCTGGAAGACTAGTGGGGAGAGAAGTAATGCAGAGTTTCTTAACCTCTGTAATCTTCCATGTCTGCAAAGATGTCTAGTTTCTCAGCCTCTCTGGCAGCTGGAGTGCAGGTCAGATGAAAGTCAAAACCAAGATTGTTTTCTCTCTACAACTTGAGCCACAGGACTCACTTAGAAATCTTGATGCACTGATCTGCAGGCTTACCTTGCTTTATTGTACAAATTGAAAGTTTGCTGCAATCCTGCCTCAGCAGGTCTGATAGCACCATTTTTTCCAACAGGATATGCTCCCTTTGGATCTTTTCATCACATTTTAGTCATACTTGTAATATCTTTAACGTGTTCGTTATCATCATACCTACTATGGTGATCAGTGATCTTTTATGTTATTATCGTAATTGTTTTAGAGTGCTACAAAGATAAGACTTTGTGTCTTCTAGGTGGCGCCCATAGCTCAGTGATAGGGCGCTGACCACATACACCCAGGCTGACAGGTTCGAACCCGGCCCAGGCCAGCTAAATAACAATGACAACTGCAACCAAAAAATGGCGAGGAATTGTGGTGAGTACCTGTAGTCCTAGCTACTTGGGAGGCTGAGGCAGGAGAATCACCTGAGCCCAAGAGTTGGAGGTTGCTGTGAGCTATGACACCATAGCACTCTACTGAGGGCAACATAGTGAGACTGTCTCAAAAGAAAAAAAAATAATAAATAAACATCTCTTCTGACCGTTTCATCAACCTGAGAGTCTCATGTCGCTCTCCTTCTCTTTGGGCTTCCCTCTTCCCTGAGAAACAACAATATTGAAATTAGGTCAGTTAATTACACAATTATGGCCTCTAAGTGATTAAGTGAAAGGAAGAATCACACATCTTTCGATTTAAATAAGAATCTAGAAATTATTAAACTCAGTGAGGAAGGCAAGTTGGAAGCCAAGATAGGCCAAAAACTAAGCTTTTTATGCCAAATGGTAGCCGACCTGTGAATACAAAGGAAAAACTAGTGAAAGAAACATAAAGTGCTATTCCAATGGACACACAAATGGTAAGAAAGCAAATCAGCCTCATTGCTGATGTGGAGAAAGTTTTACTGGTCTGCATAGAAGGTGGAACCAGCCACAACACCCCCTTATGCCAGGACTTCATCCAAAGCAAGGCCCTAGCTCTCTGTAGCTCTACAAAGTCTAAGAAATATTGGGAAGCTAAAAGCAGAAAAGTATGTAGCTAGCAGAATCTGATTCATGAGGTTTAAGGAAGAAAGCCATCTCCATAACCTAAAAATACAAGGTGAAGCATCAAGAGCTGATGGAGCGGCTGCAGCAAGTTATCAGAAGACCTGCTCAGATCATTGATGAAGGCGGCTAAACAACAGATTTCCAGTGTAGGCAAAACAGCCTTCTACTGGAAGAGTATGTCATCTAGGACTTTCATAGCTAGAGAAGGGAAGCTTGGCTTTAAACTTCAAAGTACAGGCTGACTCTCTTGTTAGGGCCTAATGTAGCTGGTGACTTTAAGTTGAAGCTAATGTTCATTTATCATTCTGAAAATCCTAAGCCTTTAAGGTCTGCTAAAATTACTCTGCATATGCTCCATAACTAGAATAACAAAACCTGGATGACAGCATATGGAATAACAAAACCTGGGTGACAGTATATCTTCTTTACAGCATGGTTTATCAAATATTTTAATCCTACTATTGAGACCTGCTGCTCAGAATAAAAGACTCCTTTCAAAATATTACTGGTTGTTGGCAATGCACCTGGTCACTCAAGAGCCCCAGTATAGATAGAGGTAAGATTAATGTTTTGAGGCTCAGTGCCTGTTGCTCAATGGCTAGGGCGCCAGCCACATACACCGGAACTGGCAGGTTCAAATTGAGCCCTGGCCTGCCAGACAACAATGACAACTACAACAAAAATAGCTGGGCATTATGGTGGGTGCCTGTAGTCCCAGCTACTTGGGAGACTGAGGCAAGAGAATTGCTTAAGCCCAAGAGTTTGAGGTTGCTGTGAGCTGTGATGCCATGGCACTCTACCCAGGGCAACAGGTAGAGACTCTGTCTCAAAAAAAAAAAAGATTAATGTTTTGATGCATGCTAAAATAATTTGGACTTTCAAATCTGATTGTTAAGAAATGCTTTCCATAAAGTTATGGCTGCCATATATAGTCATTCCCCTGGTGGATCTGGGCAAAATAAATTAAAAACCTTCTAGAAAAAACTTTGCCATTTTGGATTCCATTAAGAACATCATTTGGAATTCATGGGAGGAGGCCAAAATATCAACATTAGCAGGAGTTGAGAAGAAGTTGATTCCAACTCCCGTAGATGACTTTGAAAAGTTCAAGACTTCAGTGGAGGAGGTAAATTCAGATGTGGTCAAAATAGCAAAAGAAGTAGAATTAGAAGTGGAGCCTGAAGATGTGACTGAATCCCGGCAATCTCATGATAAAAGTTTAACATATGACTAATTTCTCCTTATTTATGAGCAAAGAAAATGGCTCCTTGAGATGGAATCTGCTCCTGATAAAGATGCTCTGAACATTGCCAAAATGACAACCAAGGATGTAGAATATTACATAAACTTACTTGATAAAGCAGCAGCAGGGTTTGAGAGGCTTGAGTCCCATTTTGAAAGAATTTCTACTGTGGGTGAAATGCTATCGAACATCATCGCATGCTGTGGAGAAATTGTTCATGAAAGTTAGATTCAACCTATGCAGTAAACTTCATTGTTGTTTTCTTTTTAGACATTGCCACAGTTACCCCAAGCCAATCAGTCAGCAACCATGAAGGCAAGACCGTCCATTAGAAAAAAGATTATAAATTATTGAAGGCTGAAATGAGTCTTAGCACATTTTTATCAATGACATATTTTAAAATTCATACACACACACACACATTTTGGACATAATGCTATTGCATGCAATAGATGATAGTTAAACATAAATTTTTACGCACTGGGAAACCAAAAAATTTGTGTAACTCATTTTATTACAGTATTTGCTTTATTACAGTGGTCTGGACCAAAACTCACAATCTCTCTGAGGCACGCCTGTATATATAGTAGAATTGTAAATTTTTCTCATTGTTTAAACCAAGTTTTAAGTGCTCATGAAAATGGATGTCTAAGGATTCAAAGAGAAAAATTCTCGTCATCTCATTTCCTCTACATGGAAAAGTCTTTTCTTGTTTTCCTATTCTTCTGTTTTCTCAGTTTTTTACTCTTTTTCTCTCTTCCCCTCTTCCTCTCATTTTTTTCCTCTTATTTTTCTCTAGTTTCTTTTTCCTTCTTTCCTTCTCTTTCTTCCTTTGCCCTTTTCTTTCATTTTCACAGGAATTTATTGGTTCAAATAATTATCATCCATTAGAGAACCTGGCCATAAGTTATTCAGATCCCAAGTCTGAATAGAAAAGTATTTGAGATTAAAATAAAGATATGTATTTTTTCACCAAGAACCAATTTCATCAAACAGCAAAGACAATTCCTGGCAAATGTCACAATTCTCTGTTGTTTGGCAGGGAGTTTTTTACTGTTGAGTTGTGAGAGTTCTTTATATAGACTAGATTTTTTTTCTTTGTTTTTGATTTTTACAAATTTGATTATAATGTATCCTGGCATGTATTTTTTTTAATCTTATTTGAAGTTTGCTCAACTTCTTAAATCTTTACACCTTTTGATAACTTTGGGAAATTTTCAGTCATTATTTCTTTCAGTATCTTTATAGCCCTCTATTCTTTCTCTTTCTATAATCTAATGCATGTATGTTAGAATTCTTTTTTATATTTCAATAGGTCCTAGGCTATCTGTTTATTATTATTATTATTGTTATTAATATTAAGACAAAGTTTCACTCTGTTGCCCAAGCTAGAGTTCTGTGGTATTGTAGCTCACAGTAATCTCAAATACTTGGGCTCAAGAGATCCTCTTGCCTCAGACACTAGAGTAGCTAGGACTATAGGCTCCTGCCACAGCACTTGCCTTTATTTTTTTTTCCTATATTTTTAGAGAGATAGGGTCTTACTCCTGATCAGGCTGGTCTTAGAATTCCTGATCTCAAGCAATCTACCTGCCTCAGTTTCCTAGAATGCTATGATTATAGGCACGAACCACCACGCCTGGTAGTATTTTTTTTTGACAGTCTACTTTCACTGTTGTTCAGACTGAATAATTTGTACTATACTATTATTTTTCTTTCATCCCTTCTCTCCTGATATTAAGACCACTTATTGAGGTTTTATTTATCAGTTATGAAATTTTCATTTGGTTTTCTTCTGTATCTTCTATTTTCTTTGCTGTGACTTTCTAGTTCTCTGCCAAAACTTTTTTCATATTTTTAAGCATGTTTATAATAGTTTATTAAAGCATCTTAAAATGGCTGGTTTGAGTACTTTGTCAAGTACTTTATATACCTCTGTAAACTCAGTATTCATGCTGACTGACTTTTTTCATTCAAGCTGAAATGTTCTTGGTTCTTGGCTTATTGAGTTATTTTAGATTGATAGCTGGATATCTTGGGCATTATACTGCGAGAGTCTTCTTTAAACCTTTCAGATTTAGCTGGCTTCTTCTGACATTTCTATAAGAGGAGGGTTCATGCCATTTTTGTTCTTCCAGATAGGGATAAAAGTCCTGGTTTCCGCCTTGGCTTCCTCTCACACATCTCAGGCTGGTAGGGTTGGAAATGCCCCTCATTACTGCACTCATTGAGACACCACTGACATGCAGGGCACAGGGAAGGGGGAAGAGGTGATAGTGACCCTTTTGTGATTAGGTTGCAGTGGTAGAAAGTTCCAGTTCTCCAGTAGGCCTCCTGTGATACTCACAGGGCGAGAAAAGGGATGCCTCATTCTGCTGGATCCACGTGGGTAGCCTCAGAAAGGACTCTGACTAAGGATGGGGCAATTGTCTCTCTCTCACTAGGAGAACTAAGATTTTTTTTTAAATATTTGTAAATTGAACACAGCCTACTTCTTTCTGAACATTATTAACTCATACACATTCATGCTTTTGGAGAAATTTTAAATATTTCCACCTTCTATATGGTCTGTGTATTTTTAATGAGTCCATAAAGAAAAGTAAAATGATCATAAGATTTTAATGATAAATATAGAATGGAAATCCCTCCTCACTATTGTAAATCTCTTCACTATTTCAGTATCCAGAAATAGTACTCAGGAGTCAGCAATTTTTCTCAGAAAGACAATAATGGAGGGATAAGTGACAGAATACCACAACAATAATAATCATTAGCGTTGCCTGTTATTCTTTAAATTATCTAATCTTATTTAAAATTACTCTTGTTTATCATGAGATCTAAATAATGCTGATGTTTAAAAAGTATGAAAGTATTTATCTAATTTGCTAAAATATAGAGGAAATATCCCATACAGTACACACTTGATTGCCATATCAAGTCATAGAAAAAATAATCCTAGGACTAAATAGTTTTCTTGAAAAGTGGTAACATACTAAAAAGCTAGTCAGGAGACCTGACTCTGAACTCTTCCTCTAAGAGTACAGAATGTGGTAACCTCACTAAATCTGTTTCTTGATCTGTAAATGAAGAGCATGGATTAAGGGAATCAATGCCTAATACAACTCTACTATTTTAGACATTGAATTAAGGATAAAATTATTACATTTAAGCACGTCAGTGAAGTTTAGTTCCAAATATGTGCCTGTGGAACTGTGGAATACAAAGTAAGATGTTGCTCTCGGATTAATAAAATGGTTTATATTGTTGGGGTGAAGGACCATTAGCTTCATTCTTCTATAAATTCTCTTTTAGGGGCCAGGCATGGTGGCTCACACCTGTAATCCTAGCACTTTGGGAGGCCAAGGCAAGTGGATTGCCTGAGCTCATGAATTTGAGACTAACATGAGCAAGAGCGAGACCCTGTTTCTACTAAAAATAGAAAAAGTAGCTGAGGGTGTGGCCAGAACCTATAGTCCAGGCTACTTGGGAAGCTGAGACAAGAGGATCACTTGAGCCCAGGAGTTTGAAATTGTTGTGAGCTATGATGCCACAGCACCCTACACATGGTGAAAGAATGAGACTCCATCTCAAAAAAAGTAAATTCAATAAATAAATAAATTACCTTTTATGATCACATCAGTCAAATTTCTTCATAGAAACAGACCAATGGGGTCAGGGGAAGAGAAAGATTGATATTTATTTTAAGGAATTGGTTCATGCAATTGTGGTGTTTGGCATGTCCAAATTATGTAGGGCAGGGTGGTGGACTGTAAACATCAACAGGATTTCTAAATAACACTCTTGAGGCCAAATGAGCTCTTCTCAGAAAAATTGGAGATTGTTCTTTTAAAGCTGTCAGCTGAGTGAATGAGGTCTATCTACACTATCAAGGGTAATCTATTTTACTTAAGATTAATTAAGTGTAGTTTTTAGTAAATTCTATAAAATACCTTCAGGCTAAGAACTGGGCACTATAGTCTGAGACATTTTGACATAAAATTAGCCACCACATTGATGATGTTCACAATTATAGCACCTGTTACTTAATACCTGAAGTGTCTTAGGAACTATTCTTGGTGATTTGAATAAAATCTAGTCTTATGTAATCAACACAGCCTTATAAATGATATATTGTTATTTTCACTCAAGACATGAGCCAGTTGACCCTGAGGCAAAAAAAGAAATTGCGCACAGTCACAAAGCTAATAAATGGTACAGTCAAGACTAAAACTGAAGTTTACTTCACTACAATATGAGATAAAATGAACACTGACATGAGTCAGGAAATTCAGATTCAGATCCCTTCTCACGTAACTTTTGAACTTGGGGTGTGTAATAGACTTATTTATCCATGAATATAAGGCAGAGGTCAGACTGGGAATGCTCCCTAAAAATAGTCTGTGATTCTATTTTGCCTACCTTTCCTTTATAATACACTCTTGAATTACAAGGAGTAAATATTCCACAGGAGTGTGGGTAGAGCTGTTCTCTTGAGCCATGCAATGAACGTTTTTGTGCTAGTTGATTATTCAATTACAATAGACAAGAGACAAACCATTATAAGGCATTATGAATCTACACCTTGAAAGGAATCCTGCGATTTTGTTTTACCTATCAGCCTTTCCATCTGCACTTATAATGAAACAAAATATAATTTAATGGGTAGGAGACCACACAAACTGAAGCAAACACTAAGAACGGCGGATGCCAGATGGCAAATTTTGCAGAGCTTCATGCAACACATTTTTTTCTCTCTAGGTGTCTTGGCCCAGTATCTATTCACCTCAGTTTAACAGAAAGCAAGTTTTTAACACCATCACCTCCTGCTGAAGCAATGCAGTTATGAAACAACAGCCCAGATTCTTTGTATCTCATACATCAACAACAACAGTGTCAGCGAAGTTCCATTTGCAGAGTCTGTATTACTGCTGATGATGTCAGAGAAAGGAGGATGCTTGATGAATAGATTGCAGGTGGAATTTACAACACTGGCAGCTAAAAATGATCTTTTGATTTATAAACTAAGAACATTCGATGTAAAAGTCACCAAGAATGAATAAATATGTTCAAAACTCATCAGATCAGATTAGGAAATCTATTTTCTATTTATAATTACCATTGAAATGCCTTTAGAAAGCTCTTCCCTCCCCTGCTGTTTGCATGTGGTGCGTAGACTTCTACAATCATTCGCCTTTCTGAGGGGAATCACTGCAGAGAATCCTTCCACAAGGACCAATGCCTACCTTTGTGAATAACTTATTCTCATTTCAAGAAAATGGAGCATGTATGTATGTGGGCATTTTAGACACAAACACACAGCATGCAAACAGAAATGTGAAAGATTATCTGCTGTAATTTAAGTTATGATTGATGACAGTAATATTGTCTATAATTAGGATATTTGCTCAGAACTTTTTTCAGCAGTTAAATAAGCCAGCTTCTAGTCTTATCCTATTCCTTTTCTCTACTGCCTCTTTAATAAAAATGCAAAATTTAACATTTTATTGTCTTGCTTTAAGTACTTTTTCCTAGGAGGTATAAATAAACCTGGACATTATTTCTTGTTACAGTAGGCAGCTAGTGACCTGGTAAAAGGTCCACACCTTGGAGTGAAGGTCAAGGTCACTCAGTTGCTTCTAAGTCTTGTGTCTCCATCACTTCTTACACAGCCATCCAGCGCCAAAGCACCTGGCATGCTACTCTTACATAAGCGAACTGCCCAGGAATTAAACAGCATTATTGTTTTCATGAACTCTTGGGTATTTCATTATCAAGATATTATTTGTCATAGTTTGTTTTGTGTTGCTATGAAAGAATACCTGAGACTGGGTCATTTATAAAAATTTAAAATGGTTATTTGGCTCATAATTCTGATGTCTGGAAAAGTTCAAGATCGGGCACTTTGTGAAGCCTTCAGGCTGCTTCTGTTCAAGACAGGAGGTGAAAGGAGCAAACACTAAGAATGGGCCGATGCAGCACGTGCAGAGAACACTGGGCAAGACAGGAAGCAAGAGAGGGAGCGGGTGGAGGACACGCCAAGTTCTTTCTAGCAACCGGCTCTCCTGAGAACTAATAGATGAACAGCATTCGCCTATTCGTGGCAATTCTACCTCCACGACCCAAACGCTTCTCAATAGACCCCACTCCACTACTGAGAGTGAATTTCAATGCAAGGCTAGAGGGGACCAACATTCAAACCATAGAATTACTTAAAGTGCCTTCTTCATAGAAATAAATATAAAACAAAAAAGAATTATGAAAAATGCAAAAAACATGGTGAGAGACAGATACTATATATTACTTAAATATTTCTACAGAGTCTATTCTTACTTTTCAAATTTATTTTTAATTGGCATAAAATACTGTATGTATTTATCACATGCAACAAAATGTTTTAAAGTATAAGACAAATACTGCATGATCTCACTCTTGTGGAATTTTTCAAAGTTGATCTCATAGAATTAGAGAGTAGAATGTGATTGCTAAGACTGGAGTGGTGGTGGCAGAGAAATGTTGGCCAAAATATATGTAATTATAATTAGATACATAATTATGAAGGACTTATTTTATAGGATGGTGCCTATAGTTGGTGACGACATATTGTGTTATTTTAGAATGCTAAGAGTCTGTACTAGGCGTTTAAACGACAAAAGTGATAACGATGTAAGTCCATTCTTATTTAAAACTTTGTATTTTACTACTGGCAAATAAAAACTATCATATGTATCATGTACAACATATTGTTTTGAAATATGTATACATCACGGAATGGCTAATTGAGCTAATTAATGTATGTGTTACTTCCCGTGCTATAATTTTCACGTGGGAGAGAGTCCATTCCTTTCTCACACTATTCTAATTTTACTTTCTTTAATGACCGTGCCACCACCCTCACACTCCTCTTTTTGAAGTTAGTGGAGATAGTTTGTTCATTCGTTATCATTCTTTCACTCATCTGACATTTATTGGTTCAAATTCAGATGCTCGACTTGTCCTGTAATGGAATATACGTCTGTATAGTGTCAGAGATGTGCTGTAGGTATTAGAGAGTTGGTTTCCAGAAGACATGGAGGAGCATCTGTTTCTGCCCTAGAGACAACCTTCAGAATTCCCCACATTATTACACAGCTTCAGTACATCAATGTCAATGTTCAAGACTTCAATGGCTTCAGCAAATAATCCAGAGTGCTCTTTTAAAATAGAAACTTTATTTTTTGAGACTTCAATATATATTTTATACACACACACACATATACATATACCTCACTGAGTACTTCTGTCAGAGCTTATACTATTCTTTCAGTACAATTTTCCATGGTTATTCTACAGATAATACATAGGGATTTTCTTTAATTTATCAAAAAATAGCCTCTCTAATTTTTCCTACCAGTCAGAGGCATAGCAGGTATACCTCTCAGTTAATAGACTCGGGTGCAAAGGAAACTTAAGGTTTCTATTATCTCATATTAATCTTGAGTTGGATCTGACTGGATTAGTATGACATTAATCGTAGTCTTTGAGGAGAAAACATTTGCCATGATTTCTAATGTCTCAGGTTTTGTCAAAGTCTAAAGGGGCTTATACGCTGTCAAGGTATGAAGGGACAGGTCTTCAAATCAACCATCCTCAAGTCAGCATGGACATAAACTACCACTTGAACATGGCCTTCGGGCCCAGCACCTCTCACGCTGCACTGGGTACCATGATGGGCAGAGGAACGTGCTTGAGATGCTCCTCAAGGTCATATTAGTCTAAAGAGAGTGCAAAACTTTGCTGCTTCCTCAGTGGGATTCTAGAGAGAGAACATGTAGTTTAATAGTAAACAGATCACTAAAAAGAAAAGTCCTCATTTACAGCATTTGTCAATGTCTGTTGGGTGAATATTCCCACCTTAGTCGACGAACCACAAATGTGCAAAATTCGCTCTTGAGCGATGGTTTCAGCTGGATCCAGCACCCACTGTGTCCACTCCGTTCTCCTGCCTCATCACTGTATCTTTCCCCAACCAGACTCGAGAAGCGGCTAAAAGAAGGTGAGGAAGGGACTCATTCCTTTCCTAGACAATGTTTCTAAGACATTTTTTTTTCTACCCTAAACCCAAATCTCATTCCTTCTTGGAGTTTAGGTTTTTGGAACAAAGTACAAGAACATGTATAGGGCATTTCTACTTCCCGTGTTACGGCATCCCTTTCTCCAAATGCGTCAGTGAGGGGGTGAGCATGGAGGGAGGAGAAATGTTTAATTACTCAATACTCTTGTCAGAAAAATTTTAAGATAACAGGCTTCAATAGTTTCAGAAAATACTCCAGAGTGCCCTTCTCAGGTGGAAACTATATATGTAGAGAGTGTTAGGTTAATAGAAAAATTGAGAGGAAGGTACAGGCTTTTCCCACATACTCCCTGCCCACACATAAGCACAGCCTCCGTCAACTATGAACATCTTGTATCTTGCACGGACTCACCATCATCACCCAAAGTCCATAGTTTAAGTTTTGACAAATCTATAATGGCATGTATCCACCATTACACTTCTGCGCAAAATAGGTTGGCTGCCTTAAATGTCCCCAGTACTCCACCCTTTCATGGTTTCTGTCCTCCAACCTCCGGCAGCACACATCCCTCCCTACACAATTTGGTCTTTCCCAGAATGTCATATAGTTGGAATCCTACAGTAAAAGACTTTGCAGATTGGTTTCTTTTACTTAAGTTTCCACTGTGTCTTTCTCTTTTTCATCCTGTATAGTAGTCCCTGGTAGATGTACCACCATTATCTGTTCACCTGCTGAAGGGCATTTTGCTTGGTTTCAAGTTTGAACAATGAAGCTACTGTGAAATCCATGTGCAGGTTTTTGTGTGAAAATAAGTTTTCACTTCTTTTGGGTAAATATCAACAAGTAGGACTGGTGGATTTTGCAGTAACAGCGTGTTCAGTTTTGTAGCGGCCACACTGTCTTCTGAAGTGGCTGTACCATTTGCATTCCCATTGGCAATGAATGCAAGTTGGTGTCAGTGTTTTGATTTTAGCCATTTGAGTAAGTGTGTAATTGTTGTTTTAATTTACATTTTTCTAACGGCATATGATATTGAATATCTTTTCACCTACTTCTTTGTCATCTATCTTCTTTGGTGAGGTTCTCTGCCCATTTCTTAATCTGATTATTTCCTTTTTTATTGTTAAGTACTTAGTGTTCTTCTGACACTTTGGATAACAATCCTTCATCACACTTGCCTTTTGCAACGGTTTCCTCTGTGTCTGTGACTTGTTTCTCATGCACTGGACAGTATCATTCACAGAAGTTTTTAATTTGAAGGTAGCCCAGCTCATTGATTATTTCTATCATGGATTATGTCTTTGGTATTATATCCCAAAACTGATCACTATATGCAAGTAATCTAGATTGTTCTTCTATGTTACCTTCTAGGAGTTTTATAGTTTTGTGTTTTACATTTAGGTCTATGATCCATTTTGAGTTCTTTTATTTATCTATTTTATGATATTTATTTCAGATAATATAAGGCTACATATGATTAGGTTACATTGTTTGTGTTTGTTAAGTGAAGTCCAATTTGTCCTGTGTCTTTCACTGCAGAGGTGTGATGTAATTTTTGTGAAGGTGTAAGGTTCTGTGTCTTGATTCTTTTTTTTTCTTTTTTGATGTGAATGTCCAGTTGTTTCAGCGCCATTTGTTGAAAGAACTATCTATGTTTTTCACTCTGCTACCTTTTCTTCTTTGTTACAGACCAGTTGACTATATTTATGTGGGTATATTTCTGAGCTTTCTAGTCTGTCCCATTAATCTGTCTATTCTTTCACCTAGGGTACCTCATTTATAATCTCAATTTTCTTCTTTAGACATTGGGACCTTGAACCCTGCAAATGTTATCCTATAATTATGTCTGCATTGTAAATTGGCTCAGCAGTTGTCAATTTTAACTAAATACAATTAAGATATAACTACCCATCTTTCCTCTGCAGTTTGTTCTTACACTTAGCATTTAGGGCAAAGGCGTAAACAATTTCTTAACAATAAAATTCATAAAACAGATCTTTTTTCTAAAACTTCCTTCTATTTTTTGCCTTCTGTGAGTCCCCAGAGGAAGTTTGGAGTATGAGTCCTCCTACTACTGTTGTAAATCAGTGACCTTTACCGGGAAGTGGTCAGCCTCTTGCGATGGTTTCCTCCTGTGATTGTTCCATCAGAATGCTGCTTTCCTGTCTCCCTGACACTGCACTGGTCAGCCACCTGCAGTGGTCATAATAATAAAAGGATTTGCAGGTTCTTATGGCAGAGGGCTTTGCTTTGTAATGTTTTTTTGCACTACTAAGACTTATTTTTCATGATGATTTTTAAAAAGAGCACTCAATTTATTCTGCAGATAC
Source organism: Nycticebus coucang (assembly GCF_027406575.1). Taxonomy (NCBI): domain Eukaryota; kingdom Metazoa; phylum Chordata; class Mammalia; order Primates; family Lorisidae; genus Nycticebus; species Nycticebus coucang. The sequence goes on along the minus strand of NC_069790.1, from coordinate 115,831,890 downwards.
AGGTTCAAATTCAAGTTTTGTTTGAATTCAATTTTTTTCCTTCAGGAACCTGGAAAAATTACCTACCCATTTTGAATATATTTTTGAATTTTTTAAATAAGCAATAGTATTTTTATGCCTTGGCTTGGCTTGTTCAAAAGACTTTGCAAAAAATTATACATGCATGCAGAATCTATATGCCAATGTGCTTTAAAATTATGATGTAAATGTTGATAATTCATTATGATCACAAAGACACAGAACATGATGCTATTGATTCAGTCATGTAGAATAATTAAAGATATGATGTTGAGAATGTTTTGACTTTTCTTAAATATGTACACTTTTTTGTGTTCCTGGTGGGAACCAAAGTCCGACAGGAGGAATTACTACAAAGAAGGAGACCTTTAAAGAGTCCTTGCTCCACACACATTCTATTCCTTTGGTATATTTTCTGAACCCCAGAATATGTCATAGATGCTAGGAGCTATTTTTCCTCAAGTGGAGTTGGCATAGATGTAGATAAAAGGTAACACTTTCACAGTGAGAGTGGGATTGCTAACTAATACAACCTTTATGGAAAGAAGTATGGAGAATCCTCAAAGAACTAAAAGTTGACCTTCCATTTGATCCTGTAATCCCATTATTTAAGTATCTTCCCAGAAGAATAAACAATCATTTTACCACAAAGACATTTGTGCCAGAATGTTCATTGTAGCCTAATTCATAATTGCCAAGTTGTGGAAGCAACCCAAATGCCCATCAACCAATGAACGGATTAACAAATTGTGATATTTGTATACCATGGAATACTATTCAGGTATAAAACTATGGAGACTTTACATCTTTTAGGTTTACCTGAATGGAGTTGGAACACATTCTTCTTAGTAAAATATTGCAAGAATGGAAAAAAATATATATCCAATGTACTCAAAACTACTAGGAAACCAATATATAAACACTTACACAATCATATGAATGATAAAACACAAATATAGTCTAGCAAGGGGGAGGGAGGAGGAAAGGGAGGGGAAGGGAAGGAGAGAACACAGCTGGGGGGAAGAGGGAGGACGTTTGGTGGTATCTCACCTAATGTGCACAATGCAAGGGTATATTTCAAAATAATTAAGAGTAGGGCGGCGCCTGTGGCTCAAAGAGGTGGGGCGCCGGCCCCATATGCCAGAAGTGGTGGGTTCAAACCCAGCCCTGGCCAGAAACTGCAAAAATAATAATAATAATTAAGAGTACATTTTAAATGTCTTACCACAAAAAGCAAGTTAGTGAGGTGAGGTTTATGTTAATCAGTTTGATTTAAGCATTCCACATTGTATCTGCAATCATCTCATTGTAGCCTATCAATGTAAAATCTGTATACAGATTTTTACTTAGAAATTAAATTTAAAAATTCCCAAAGAATTAATGAAAATTACAGGGATAGAAAGATTTTAGTGACAAGATGTTCTGTAGGCACGACAAGCGCAAACTTTTTCTTCGTGAGTTACGACCGTCTGCTCTCTCACTCATCTTATTCTTCCCCAATGTTCCAACTGGGATTCCCACTAGCTCACCTGCTCAAACAAGAAAGCTGCTAACTTTCCATTCCCCACCCCCACCTCTCAGCGTTCTCTTGACTCTGCCTCTCCCAAGCTCACTCTCAATGCCCAGTGTCTCAAACCCTATTCCTCTCACTCAGACTACTGCAGAAATGCTTTAGCTCTTGGTGCCTCAGCCACCTAGAGCCTCCATCCCTTCCCATCTATCCTCGTCTCCATCCCTCAGAGTAACCCATACCAAAATCACAGATTTGGAGATACCATTTCCTCTTTTAAAATTATCAGTATCTCTCTCATTTTCTTTGAAATAATTTCAAACCAATTAAATAAATTAGCATCGCACTTGAGACCTGTTTCTATCTAGTTCCCAAACAACTCTTCAGCAATCCACCATCATCCTATGCCCCCACAATATTTGCTATTTCCTTAACATTTCTACATCAAAATTATTTCTCATTCTTTCTTGTCTCTGAGTCAAGATGTCAATTTTACCTTATAAATACATTTAAAATTTTTAAATGCATGTAGAAGAGTAAATCAGATCTGAAGCCTGTGAGGGATGCTTGATAAACAGGGAGTTTTTTGTGTGACTGGCAGTAACCAGGGTTGTTCTGGGTGGAGGACTCATTTGTGTATTTGATCTAGAGACCCTAAAACAAGGACTGATGGCTTCCATGTAATATTCATGTCATGAAGTAAAGTGGGCTAATTCTTTGTAACACAACAGAATTTGAAGAAATAAATAAATTTACAGAAATACAGTCTTTTGCTATTTTTTTCAGAAGAGAAGACTAATTCAATTGGCATTAAAAAAAAAAAGAACATTGATGTATTGCTAACCTAATCTCTCCATATATAAGCACTCTTTAATCCTCACTACTGTACACGATAGTTTTAGGAATGCTCGCTCCCAGGAGCAGAAGAATAAACAAAGGTTTAAGCGACAGAGCCAAGACTTATACTCTAAATTGACTCACTCAAAATGAGGCTTATGACCTTATCACCATTCTCTGAGCTGCCAAGTGCCCCCTTATTAAAAATATGATAAAAGGGTTTCTTCACTAGCAGGATAAAAAGAAATCTGTGATTAAAAAGAAAGTCTTTTTCGATATTCATATTTGATAATTTAATACACCGGTAAGAATTTTTTTTTAATTTCTAGGTGGATTTTTTTCAAATGTATTGTTAAAAGAGTCTATCACATGAAACAAGTCTCTGCTCTCTCTAGGAAATATTAATCCGAGAAACAAATACAAGTGTTCCTGTTTCATGCTCTTATGCACCTGCCCAAGGTCTTCTAGTAAGATCACTTTAGGAGATTAATGGCAATATATTTTCATGACACCTGCAGTACAGAATTAGCCTCTATGATGACACTTTTGTGCTGTGGTCATAAAATTCAATGCTCCAATCTCACTACTCCAGCTTCTGCAGTGGGCTCTATATTCTCCTCTGATGCTAAACTTGTCAAGAGACTTCCAAAACTTCTTTGAAGTAAAGAAAAGCTCCCAGAAAGCATTTCCTTTGTTTTAAATTGTTCTGCATCCTTCACAATATATAAGAAAACATACACGTCAGGGGTAAATATCAAAACTGAACAGTCCAAACCACAAAGAGGATAGATATCTTGAAAACTCACCTCAACCATAATCCTGTTATACAAAGTAGATCTGAAAACAGAAACAGAAGAGAAAAACAGCATGCGATGTCTGTTCAGTATTTTATACGGTTGACATCCAAACGTGGTCATCTTTTATAATGCTGCCATTTTATCATGGAATGTTTTGTCTTTCCATGCACACAGTCATTTTCCAAGTAAAGTAAACATCCATAAATACTAAATCATTGAAGTACTAAGCAACTCAGAAGTGCACTTTATATTTTTTTTTATTTATTCAACATTAAAAATCTAAATGTTGGTGTAAGGAAGGGGAAAAGGAGGAGTGGATAACAATTGAATGAACTAAAAACAAACGAACAACAAAAAAAAAACAATTGAATAAACTGTGTTTGCCTTGTTTAGGCACTTTTCCCAAAATTTGCTCAACTTAAGATACTGTCCCATCGATTACTGCTGGCTTGATCCTGACTGAGTGCATGTCAGCACCAGTGGTTACGTGAGGCTGGTCAGTATCTTTTCTAGATCCTTCTTTCCCTTCTGCAACTTCCCAGCATTTGAATAAAGGTGCTAGCTTCAGTTTACACTGCTGTGTTTCACATGCAAACCGTTTCTGATTAGCGTGAGTGCAGCATTCTTTTATTAATAGACATTCACATTTCTTCCGCAGGAAAAGAAGTAATTTTGAACACCTACCTAGGGTGATTTTTCCAAAAGGATATTAATAATTTGCTGTTATAATACTATTTCTTAGAAACTGAAACTCTGTCAATGAATTTCTATGTATTTCCTTCTTATTAGTCAATAAGCCCTTTGGTCCATTAAGCTTTTGGTGGTGGGAGAAGGCTGTGATCATAGTTCAAGGCTAAACACAGCATTAAGTTCTGTGATCATCGATATTTTAGGAGAAGGAAAAGAAACAGCTGTTACTGCAGCATTCAGCAGGCCATTCACTCTGGGAGGCTGAGATAAGACTTAGCACAATGTCAGAAGTAAGTAATGATAAAGAAGGTTGAATGGTAAGTAGATTCGTTTGAAAGTAAATATGGAATACAATGGAAACGGTTGATCACAAAAGCATGTTCCTGACTGGTCTGAACTCCTTTACAACGGTTGAACAAAATATATTATGCATATCACAATGCATGCAGAGAGATCAATATTTGAAATTAAAATAATTCCCATGTTATATATAACATAATTTAGCAGAACCAGAGATCAATGTACAGATTTAAGGAATTTGTTTTCTTAATTAAAAGGAAAACCATATCACTAAAATTAACTTTTAAATTTAAACTTGTAACAAATTTGTAAATCACAAGTAATGACGTTAATTCATTTAATAAACTAAAGAGTATTAATTTAGTGTTTCAGAGTTTATAAACTACTAGAATCTATTTGATAATATTCAAGAGAGAGGAATTAACCCCTACTTTCAAGGAATTTATTATCTAGTGCCGGAAAACATAACCACAGCTTATATAATGTAACGTGATTATGTTTATAATGAAATGAGCCAAGGTAAAGTTTATAATTCACTAATACAAAGCAAATAGAATGAGAGTGTGGTCAAACATAGGATTATGGGTTGCAGATTATTTTAGGTTTAAGAATTATCAGAGTTCCTACCTATTCACTCAGATCAAGACAAGTGCAGAAATAATGCTCTTTCCCAGCTGGTTGAGCTACATATGAGTTATGTGGTAAATCACCAGGTTAAGTCTATAGCACACTACTGGGTCTAAAGTGAGATTCAACTTAGGAAATCCAAACCACCATAGGCATAATGCCTAGAGTCAGAGCTGGGAGTGCACCACTCTCCAATGGCACTTGCTCTCAGCCTCTGTTGACAGAGAAGAGAGAGATGAAGCTGGATCAGTTAAAAAACTAAATTTCCACACCAGAGCGACATTTACAATTAATTTTATTATCAATTGCATTAAAATTTCAGTAATTCCCCTATCCAAAGGGGATCTATTCCAACAGACATGTGAAATTGTGGCGAGCACCTAACCCTAAATAGACTGTTTCATTTCTATACATATATGTTTATTTTTCATACACACATATTTATAACATTTGGCACAGCAAAAGATTAACCATAATAATGGATAATAAAATGGAACAAGTAAAACCCTATATGTAATAGAAGTTTTGTGGAGCATAGTCATTTTACTCAACATATCTTATTGTGCTGTATTTCCCTCTTCTTGGGAAGAAGTGAGGTGATGCCAAACCAGGCAATGAGGTGAAGTGAGGTGAGCAGTGTAGGCCTTGAGACGTAGGCTTAGGCTACTGTGGATCTTCTAATGATACCTTAGAAGGAGGATCACGTGCTTGGAGTAAGTCTGGATCATCGAGCTATGAAGGACCCTGGGGACGGGGGTGTCAGAAGCACAGTGTTGATGACTAATGGGCGGGCAGCAAGTGTGCAGCCTGGATGCCCTGCACAAAGGGATAATCCATGTCCCAGGTGGGATGATGGGAGACTTCAGCAACTACTCAGAACAGCTTGCAAATTAAAATGTATTACCTGGTTATTTCTGTATGAAATATTGTTATTAAACTGGTTATTAAATATTACATTTAATCTTTTCAGACTATAGTTGACCACTGGTAACTGAAATCATGGAAAGCAATATTGTGGATAAGGGGGAAATTCTGTAATGATAATTAACCATGTCAAAAACAAATACAGTTTCACTAAACTATCCAGATGAGGTGTGATATCAGCACACCCCTTCTCCTATGCAGTGAACCGTCAGTTATGGAGTTTAATTCAAGGGCAGTGTTAAGCAGAGTTACTACACGGAAGGTAACAGATTCGACACTTTGCAAACCAGCTAAGAAGAATGCTATGAGGGGTGAAAGCACACGCCACGCTGTCTCGTTCTGGGACCTCGGTTTTCTCCTGCCTCTTCTGTTTCAGGTCTTGTTCATTACCCCAGCTTCCAGTTAATTCTGCCACTCCAGTTGAATTTTAAACCAGTTTGTCTCTACACTTTTTGTGAAGGCACTGAACATTAGCCTGGCCACAAAACGTTTACTGTAGTACTCACATGAGCTTCAGAAGTGCTCAGCAAAAAGGGGTTCATATTGTTTTCCTGTGACTATAAGCAGATACTACTGCCTATGTACAAAATGTCTAAGAAGGACAAGTTTCTCAAAATTATACAAAAATGTTTACCCTTAGAGTTACGTAAAAAAAAAAAAATACAGGAAAATAGAATTTAAAACTAAACTGTATTTGCTAGCAAAAAAAAAAAAAAAAGAAAGAAAAGAAAGAAAAACCCTAACAAAAAGATCATCACTAGAACCTATTGTGTGGATATTGTTATTATTTTCTCACTGTATAATGAATCTGTTTTTATCAAGTTCTGTTAATATTCTCTCAAAGTTGAAAATTTAAAATCTCCCCCAATTTAGGATATGGATAAATTTAGGTTCTAATGGGCACCACCGCCACTCACATTATACTCATATAAAAAGATTTTAGGTAAGAGTTTTTGACTATATTTGGTGACCATCCTTGTCCCGGCATGCAGAAAGGAATTTTTCAAAAATTCATTGCAAACAAAACAATAGGGCCTAGTCACCTGCTGACAAAACCCCTCTACTAATTTTGTGGTTATGTCTTTTTAAACGCTTACTTTTTGGTTTTTGCATTTCCTTCTTATAAACGAATAGCCACGCCCATATTTGAAATACTAGAAACATAAGGGTAGGGGAAACTGAAGGAGATAATCGATTTTATGTCTCATATTCTTCAGACATTTACTTAAGGCTACTAAATTGGTATTTCCTTCTCAATCTTCTCCTTTTGGAAATGCTCAGAGGGAAACTGAGGTTATTGCCTCGTATATTTAGATTTACCCTTTTTATTTCTTATTATGCTATAATTAGAACTGCTCTCAGTTTATCTGAAAGATGCTCTCAGCATATATTTATCATATATTTATTTACTCTCAACATAAAATTGTGTTCTTGTTCTAATATGGTGGAAACACATTTAGATATTCTAATTCCTTTTCAAACCTGTACTATGTTAATTTTTTTAATTTCGTGATCATTTACTACATGTTATATAAGAAAATCAAATAGTACATACAATACTTTGTTGATGATTTAAAATAGAAATTAAATTTGGTTTATATTAATCTTATGGAAATGTTCACATGATATAGTATTTCTCCTCTTGTCTAGAAGATAACCAGTCTCCTCACCTATGAACTATCTTATTTACAAAAAGATATATTTATCTCATAAGATTAATATGGGAATTAAGCAAGTCATAGATGTCTTGAACAATTTGCACTATATTGATCAGTTTTTTTCTACATTTTCCAGTATTTTAAAACAAGTTAAATATGAAAATAAATTGTTTTAACATACAACATAGAAATGTGGATGGTAAAAGAAGTCACCGGATATCACAGAAGGGTCAAACATGAAAATGTAGGTATATTTTAATATGCATATCTTGGCACTTAAATATTTAGAAATATACTCATTTTGTTTAATTACAGCAACATAGTATTAATCAAGAGTTGGGAATCTCAGGGCGCTGGCCCCATATATCAGAGGTGGTGGGTTCAAAGCCAACCCTGGCCAAAAACTGCAAAAAAGAGTTGGGAATCTCAGTTAGCAATATTTAACTTTTAATTATACTTCCCAGTGATAAAATTCTAAAATTCTAGCCACTTCAGGTTAAAAATTCAGACCCTTTAACATCAGTGAGGTTCATTATTGATGCCAAAGTATTTTAACAGATATAAAGTCATCTGATCTCAAAAGCCCAGTGATAAAAGCGGAGGACAGAAATAATTTCTCTTTATTTCACTAAAAGTAATAAACTGACTCAAATTTCCCAACCCCACCACTTACATAGAACTGGGAACGGGAGAAGTTGAGATTACAACAAGCCTGTCCATAGCCATAAGATTTTTTCACTCATCATAATTGGAAGATCTATCCAGTAAGGAAATAAAATAATTACAAACAAACACAATATTTATCCTCCATCTACTATAACTGTGATAAATAAAATGTATGTGGTTCAAAGTACATTGTTAGAGGCCATCATTTGCACAAAGGCAAAACTTTCTTATTATGAATTAGACCAATCCAATCATTGGTATCATGTTTTTAATTCTAATTATGTTAATCTGAATACTTGGGCAGATTTAATAGTTGCTTGCAGAATTCAGCTCTGTAATTTTTTCCCCCTCTGTGAGTGCTATATTTCTTAAGATTAATAATCAGATAAAAGACTTTGAGATAAAGCATAAAAAAAATCCAAGTATTTGCTACATTTATGCTATTGTTGCTATTAATTCTTATCAGAATCAATTACGTGTTTCAGGTCTCTGGATAGAGAATTCCATACCTGCTGATTGAACGAGCAGGAAGTTTATTACAGTTATATGTACAAGAGTATTTCCCTTTCTCTCCAGCCCTCATAGCAATCATTAATAACATAACCTTCAGTAAAATGGGCTGTCAGTGCCTACCCGCTATGAGAAGAAAAATATACCACACATTTCCATAGTGAATAGGTAATGCAAGCTGGAAAATGTGATAATGGGAAGAGACGCATTCCTTCAAGTTATTTCACCTAATTCTATTTGACACCTGGAAGAAAGTGATATTTTATCTTCCTATTGTAGATACTGAATGGGAACAATAGAGGTAATATATTTTGGACTTCTTAAGTTAGGTCAGGAGAAAAAAGTTGTCTTTTGTGATGACGGTGCATTGCGGCAGGTTTTATTACTGTGGTTGTGGTGATTGTGGGTTGATCTGAGAAGAATTTCCCAAATTTTACAGGATGTTTGTTAATTAGAACTCATTATGCAAGAGTACAGCCCTACTCTCGATTACCAGCATTAAATTTTATTTGTAATATTAATAATACAGAATCTAAAACCAAAATATAAATTATTATGTATTAAGAATATAATTTAGGACTGCTCTTTCTCATTATAATTACCAACAAGAAGATTTTATTTTTCAAATGTCAGTTGGAAATGCTCATGAACAAATCACTTAAAATATAATGTGGTTAACTGCTGTGATTAGTAAATTACTATATTATTCTCAGTAGAGACAGAACAGTAATTCCACCTTGTAGAAAAGAAAGCTTGTCTAGTAGTGAGAGAGGCAGCCACACCAGGTCATGAGCTTATCGTTATAAGAAGTGTTTAGAGATTAGATGACCACTCACCAAAAATTTCAGCATATAGGAAACAGGGAATCTACAAATAAAATAATGGATGAACCAATTTACCCTAAATTTCTTCCTTATCTTGGGATTCTATGCTTCTAGGAAAAGGAAATTGAAGGAAAAGATTAAAACTGGTCAAGATTGCAGCAAAGCACTAAGAATGTGTGGGAAGACTTCTTTAGTAGATAAAATCAATTCATGTCAAGGTCTCATGTGTGCCATTAGGTATAAATCATCTCAGTTAATTTTTACTATGAACCTGAGTTAAATATCATTCTCTATCTACCCCCCAACAGTTCAAAGGGAAGGGAATCTGCACAGGGCCCCACCGTCAGTGAGGTGGAGCTGGAAACTCTAAAAGCCCATGCATTCTGCCACTCTGTTTAAAATCCTATATGTGCTCTTCTAATTATTTCTGAAAGAGTGTAATTCTAACCCTATTAAATAATGTTATTGTCAAAACTTTGGAGAAAAACCCACCTAAATTGATTGTGTCAGGCAACCTGCCAAAGACAGAATGCCAATACCCAGGCTGGACTCCTGGCTGGCCATCTCATTTTAGGGGCATCTCCTGACAGGTAGTTCTGGATATTCACCCAAAAGACACCAGAAGTGGTGCCAGAGTACCGAGGGAAACCTCAGCACACCCACACTGGTATTTTGAGATCTTTCCGTGAGAATAAGAATGCATTACCTCAGAAAACAAGCTTCCTGACCTCATATTGCAGAAATCAAGTGTAATTTCTACAACTCTTCCCAAGAGCCCTACAAGAATCCACCTGGGACTTATTGCCACAGACTAGGTTGGTTGTAATGGAATCCCAGTCTAATCCAAACCTTCACTGAAAAGTTCATCTAAGAATTTTTTTTTTTGGTCTTAAAAGTTTTCTTCTTCAACAACAATACTAATATTACTACTCATTTCCTTTGAACCATACAATAACTGAATGTATTTAAAGGTAACAGTCTGTTTATGCAGGGAAATTAATACATATTCGAGAGTTCGGCTAAGGTAAATTATGCCCATTTTTTTTAAAGGTCTCTAGACTTCTCTACCATTCATCACAGGTTTTGTAAACCTCTCTATTTTTGAGACTCCATCTGTCCCCTGAGATCCATCCACTTTCTCAAAGAAGAGCCCTGGCCACCACTGTTTACTGTTTCATTATTATACAAAAGTCGGACAATTTAGTTCTAAAACTCATCCTAGAAAAAATACTACATATTTAATTGCTGAGTTACTGTGGTGACCTTCGAGGTACTCCTGCTGGGAAGCTAGGCCCCAAAGCCAACACCCAGTCAACCCTTCAAAGCAGTTTTAGAGCTCTTTCTCCAGATCGCCCAGTAGAATGCCTTCATATGAGACCTGACAATTAAGTTTACAAACTCATCCTAGGTAAAGGACTCTATATCTCATTGCTGAATATCACTATAGTCAACAGAGGGCCAAGAGGAAGTACTTTGAAGACTGCCACAGTGATAGTCAGCAATAGATACGTAGTACACTTTGTAGGATGAGTTCGTGAACTTAATTGTCAGAACTCGCAAGATGACAGTTCTCATAGCCCTTGCAGAAACAGGGTTCCAAAATTATCTTGAAAGGTGGATGAGGTGCTTCCATTAATACATAGCTTCCCGAGAAGAGTACGTTGGAGGTGATCAGAGTGATATTTGACAATGAGGTATGTAGCACTTTTTCTAGGATGGGTTCATGAACTTAATTGTTAGACCTCATATAATGCCTCGGGATGTCTCAGACTCTGCAAGTCATGATAAGGATAGTTGCACAAGAACCCCATCACATGTGCTGTGGCAGGGACACCGGGAGCTGCAGGGCCCAGGTGGTTCACTTACCCGGGTCCTCCCTAGTTAGACCAGGTGACCAAAAGCAATGAGTTCAAAGTGGGTGACACTTTGACCAGTGCAAGTCAAAACCTGAAAAGTGTCTGATATACAAGTTCTTTCTTCCATACCATGGACAAACGGTTCCAGAAGCCCTCTCCCAGAAACACAACACATGACTGAGCAATTGCTTCTGTTACTAGGTAGGCTGTTTGTCCTGGTAATACACCAAATCCCAAATCATATTTGCTTATAATTGTCTTCCCTCTTTCCTTCACACAGATAGCTCTGGGATTGCACCTGCAAAGCCTGAAAACATTAGCTTTGCTTCAGTCTCTGCTTTTGAAAAGACACTTATATAAACTTTTTTTTTTTCCTTGTCAGCTTTCAACACTGCTTAAAACAAAGAAAGGCAAACAGAAGTTTAATCGGGAGAAATGTTGTTTAGTTTATCATTAATACTAAAGCAATTTTCACACAGATTTCTAAATGAAATTTCAGCAATGCATAAACCTATAACCATAATGTAACGTTTTCTTGCTGTCTTGATTAAACTGTAATAAAACTGACTTTTCTTATTTAATTAATCATCATCAGAATTTACAAAATAACCTTTTCAGCTTTGGGATTTCAGGATTTTTTCTATTTTATTTCTCCATATAAGTACTGACTTCCACTTTAAAACAGAAAATGCCACTGCCAGAAATATACTTTACTGGCGCTTCGAGGTCAACAGTTTAATTTTGGGTAAGCACTTTCCTTTCTTTTATGCCCATATCTTCATTATAGCTCACTCCACATAAAGCTAAATGTACTCTTTCATCACCAAGGCAATAAAAAGGTTAATTTAAAGCAAGACGAGGAAAAAAAATAAGTCAGTACTTTGCCATAACCAATGTCTGATTCTCTTCAGTTCCTTTATTCATTTAATCATTTTCATTTAGAAATATTCCAGGCACCCCAAAATATACAGACTAATACAATGAATGCCAGAGTGCCTCTAACCCCAGTCTACCTGACCCTGATATCTAGCAAACCTGCTTCAGAGTTTTTAAATTACTACAACCTTACTTAGGATCTGGGGAGCTGACAGCACATAAGTGCCCCTCCCTTAGGTCTTTTACCTCATTCTTTGCCATGAGAAATTTGATTTTGAAATCTCTTACCCAAGTTTGTGCTTTTAGCATGTATGTATTCACATGCAAAAACTACCTTGTCTTTTTGTAATAAATGGCATTAAAATAGGTTCACTTAGTTAAGTAACCCCATTTTGGGGTACTGTCTGTATGCTAAATAATAACCTAAGAATTAAATTGCCAGTGAAAAATAATACAAAGAGTTTTTATTTGGGAGGGGGGGACTTTACATTCTATTTGAGGAACAAAATACATCAATACTATCAGGAAGTGATAATTGCTTTGTGAGAGTCACTAAAACATTTAGGCTGATAAACAGAGTGTTTGGGAGAGAGACCAGACAGAAGTCTTCCAGAAAGTGTAGGCTACACCGTGAGTGTAGCCCTGAGGCAGGGTATAAGTAGCTCACGAATCAAAAAAATGAATCGAGAATTTAGTGAGTGTGGTGGAAAAGCAGAGGAAAAAGTTGCCGAAGTTCATTATGCAACATGCTCTTTGCACTTACACATTACTTTTTAGATATTGATTGAAAAATGTTACATGAATAAATCTTGTTTAATTATTCAAAGCTTCTCTAAATGTTAAGACTGTCAAATTGAATTGCCAATGTCTATCTCACTTTAAATTACTTCCAATTTTCACTCTTGTTACTATCACAAACGACGCTATAAGAAACATGCTTGTTCACATCTCTGGGTACATTTAGGCACAGGGCTATATTTTTGGAACTATCCCTGTTTGTTGAAGACTCTAGATCAGTTATTTTCAATCGGTGTGCCGTGAGAGGATCTTAGGTGTGCTGCAAAAAATTTTAAAGATCATTAATTAAATTATTTTCAAAGGAAGTTCAAAGGACAGTAAGTGTATTCTTTTCTTTGATCAATGTAATTTAAGTGTGCCGCACAAGTTTAACTATGGGTTCCAGTGCACTGGGAGATAAAAAAGGTTTAAAAACATTGCATCTGGGGTATTCACCTGTAGAATGTCATGTATTTTGTATTGTGGTTGTGTACAAGGTGGACACAAAGTTTTTGTGCAATTTAAATTAGTTTACTACTTCAATTAAACTTGTAAATTAATTGTTTACTGCTTCAATTGCACACAAACTTTATGAACATCTTGTATAAGTACCATATTTTCAGTGGAGTCATTCATTATTATTTCTCTTAAATATTCCTCTATCATATACATGCAAGCCAAATGGGATATTTTAATAACTATTTTTACAGTAAACAAAATACTTACACTGTAGTCACCTCTGAGACTCAGCTAGTTAAACGTATAGAAGGAAACTATTAATAAGATTCTTCTTCACACCTCAGACTGTAAACCCCACCTTTAACAGCTGCTAGACTGGTAAGCAAATATTCCTGCTGTTAACCATTTGCTCTAGTATGCAAGGGTTAAAAGTGGAACTGGTTATATATTCAAGATTAGTCAGAGATTAGGGAAAGTGTAAAAAGAGGAGAAAATACATGGGTTAGTTTTAAGTAACATCAAAGAGCCAAGTAGATGGCAGGATTCTGGATTCTTCCAGTAACCAGGATGCCTATGATTTTGAGAGAAATAAAGTAAGAAGAATCAGAAAGTAATGCAATTGTTAGAAATACAAGCAAATACAGTAAATAAGAAAATACGCAGGCAAATACTCAAGTAAGCACGCACCAGAAACTCGACAGGCAAGTTAGCCTTCTAGTCAAGTGTCCAAATAGGACTCCCATGGACCCCATCCACAAGACATCAGGACAACTCACCAGAAGGAGGAAAGAGAGTGGGAGAAAAATCTATAATTCCTCATGACCATGGAATAGTTCACCTAAGTAATGGATTTAAAAAAAAAAAAAAAAGAAAGTGGAAAAAATACAAAGCATCTGCAGCAGAAACTGTCCAACATCTCATCACTCCTCAGATCCAAATGTACCCCTGTGACTTCTCACCGCCAGTATTTATATCTCTCTGAATACCATTTTGTCAAAACTCTGGAAAGATACTTTGCTTGTGGGCCGGAGAGGCCATCAGCGATGGGCTATTAATACTGTCAGAGTAGCCGCCACCCAGTAAATGGCTCCCTAGAGTCTGTGCACAAATACCCACCTTTGCCTTCTCTCCTCCTGGGCAGGACGATCCTGAGACTTTGGTTTTGCCCTGTCTCCAGTTTTCTAAAGAATGAAGCTCCAGGGAGGCAGGCCCAGGTGCCCGGTTCCCCCTGCCATTGCTGGATTTAAAAGCAGCCTACACATGGATGGGTGGGGGCTCATGTCTGTAATCCGGGCACTTTGGGAAGTGGAGGGAAGAAAATTCCTTGAGCTCAGGAGTTCAAGACCAGCCTGAGCAAGAGCAAGACTCCATTTCTACCAAAAAAAAAATAGAGAAATTAGCCAGGCGTCATGGTAGGGGCCTATATCTCAGCTACTCAGGAGGCTGAGGCAGGAGGATGGCTTGATTCTGGGAGTTGGAGGTTGCCGTGAGCTGGGATGATGCCATGGCACTCTAGCATGGACAACAGAATAAGACTCTGTCTCAAAATAATAATAATAAAAAAAAATACAAAGCACCCTTCCCTAGCTACACTTCCTCAACCACACTTTCCCAACCTTTGCTGGCATATCTTACATTTTCCCCCAAAAGCTTGAACTTCAATTCTTATTTCAGGGACTGGTGGCCCCATTTGCTTGCTGACCATTAGTTGGAGACCAACTCAGCTTCTAGAGGTCCCTCTCAGTCTCTCACCCCCGGGTCCCCTCCATCTCAGCAATGAGGAAATCTCCTGCACCAAGTCTCTCATTAGTCAAATCTCTGACTTCTTCAATCAACAGGGAGAGAAAACTTTCCACTGTTAATTGACGTATAAGATTGAGTCAGGCCCACTCAGGTAATTTCCATATCTTAAGTTCAATGGAGATAAATTTATCCAGGTGTACCTGGATTTGTGTTTGAATAATCAAGGGCCAGAAGCTCAGAGAGCTGTCTTGGAATTCTGACAACTACGGAGATTATTTCATTGAACGTGAGAATGTGGTAGTGTTTGTGCCACTTTACAAATATATAAGTAATCATTGATTGTGGAAATTAGATGGATGGAGTTTATGACATATAACTTCTACCATTTTAAAGCTTTAAAAAGTGACTTCCACACATGCATTATCTTATTTCATCTTTAGAAAATCTTTTGCATTGTGATGACTACTATTCCTATTTTGCAGACAAGGCAAAACTAAGCTTGCAGAGTTTCAAAAATTCCCATGAACAGATAGTGGCAAAAATAGAATGAAATGTCTTCTGCAGATTCCATTGCTCTGTCCTATTTATTGTTTGTTTTTATGTAAATATAAAAGAGATGGAGTACTTTTTTTGATGTTTCCCAAAAAGTGGACCCCATTTTAAAATGCAAATCACATAAATGTCTTAACACAATAACTAAGAAAATGCCAGGAAGGCTATGTTAACCACTGTGATGAAAATGAGTCAAACGGTCTATAAAACCAGTGCATGGTGCCCCATGATCGCATTAATGTACACAGCTATGATTTAATTAAAAAAAATAAAATAAAATGCAAATCACATTACAAACAATTTTATACTTATCCTGCATAATGACTTTCAGTTTTTATAATCAGTTTTTGCAGGGATAAAGTTAAAGAAAATACTTAAGTATATCCAGTTGTTCTTTCTACAAAACTATTCCCTAGAGGGCAAGGGTGGGGCGGGGTGAGAGGAGAGGGGAAAGGGAAGAGAGAGAGAGAGAGAGAAATGTGTTGTGATTAACAGCAGAATAAGTACTTCAGTCAATTTTTCTTAGTGTAAAAAATGTGTACAATGCATTCTAGTGTCCCCTATTAGCAATGGGCTATTTCTATTTTATACTCTACATATTTTGCCTAAGAGTATGGAGTCTCAAAAGCACAACATGAACAGTCACAGCTGTTATTTCCACTGATTCAGAAACTACAATCCTAAAATAAATCCCACACTTAATTAGCAATTCAAATATTGCATAACATATTTCTATGCTCCAATTTTTTTTCAGCTGATAAAAATTCAGGGTTCTTAATAAAAATGAAGTCAACTAAAATATTATGAGTCCAGAGAGAATGCAGGAATAAAACTGATTTTAATTATTTGTTTCCCCTAAAGGAAAAATATTTTCCTCATGTAAAGTATGTTTTAGGGATCACTAAGAATTTTGCAGTTTCTTAACAGCTGCCCGATACCTCCACAAAAGAAAAAAAAAATTTATAAAAGTTTTTAACAAGGTCAAAAGAATATGCTATAAACTATTAAAACACAAAACAATCTGTTTTTAATTCCATTAATGACCTAATACTTCCACACACACAAAAATGTATCTGTACATATATTTAATTTCTTCCATCACTATGGATTCAGTCATTCAAGATGTCTTCAAGACATTTTCTTTTCCTTCTTTCTTGTCCATACTATAGCCTGAACCCAAAATAAGAGGAAGCATCATTATAGATTTCCAACTTTTGTTGGAAAGTTTCAGAACAATCTTCCTTAGCTCTTCTTCCTTTGTCAGAGTGAAGCACGTGTTGAGTAATCAATTACCGCTCACAGTAGCCACTTGTGGACTTAAACTCAGTGGCAAATACATATTTAAAACAGAAAGAAGGTAGGTTAAATGCTCAGTTGCCTAAGTTATAGTCCATGGGACAATCTTTTCATCATACATCACTCACAGTTAAATTCAGGTTACAAACCCTGTTGCTTCTTATAAACTTTTTCTACTTAGAGTACTACATGTGTACTCATGAACTCAGGCTCTGATCAAAAACTTTCTTGAGTATTAGACATGGAGGATTTTGAATGAAAAGGGAACATAATATGTCCATATTATATGGATATAATATGTCTAGGTACATAAATTTCTTCTCTGCCATTGTATTGCTTATTCCGGAGTGAAAGATGAAGGCTTGGAAACAACGGCTCTGTCTCTCCTGGTAGAAATACAGCATCCTTATTAACTGGGTAGGGAAGACAGCCTACAATTTCTTGAGAATTAAGCATGCTGAAAATCTGTCACAATTCTGAACTACCAGAATATCTAGAAATAACATCCATTTGGTACAGCCAAGTAACACACTGTAAAGCTATGACACAGTGACCACATCTCAGACACAGTGTCACTTCTTGAAACTTCTGCCTGCTTGCTTTTAACTTGTTAGATAAAACTTCCTATGAGAAATACTATTTGATAATACCCTGGACCCCAATTAAGACACTGGTCCCTGGGTCCCTCTCTCTCTGCATTGACCAGCCTCTGTGTGTTCTTCTCAAATGTCACTGACTCTAGGACCTGCCATAAAACCTTTATTTCCATCTCGCATCCTTTCTGATTACTGAAGGAATATTCTTCCTTTTAGAAGAAATTAAAACATGTGATTAGTATTTTTCACTTAGCATAATGCTTTTGAGATCCATCCAAGTTGTACTGTGCACCAATAATTTGATGCTTTTCATCGTGAGGTAATATTCTCACTGCGTGTATACACTGGAATATGTTTAACCTTTTATCCTTTTGAAGGATATTTTGATTTTTTCCCATTTGAGGCTGCTATGAACATTCATGCACAGGTTTTGTCTGAACATAAGTTTAGACTTCTCAGGGATAAATGTCAGAGAGTGAAATTAGTTGGATCATATAACCTGTCTTTATTTTAATTTTTGAACCTAGTTCATATTGAGTTTTTTTAAATGTTATTTTTGATTTTTGAAAATATTGCATGAAAATGTCATTTATCTTGATTACTGAGTTTTTAGTATCCTCCCTTAAATTGTTTATCTGAGGTGAGTATCTCACTTACCTTATCTGAGTCTTGCCCAGGCTGTGCTTGTATTTATTTTTATAAGTATTTTTCAAATGGTTTTCCAGAGTGGCTGGCAATGTGGCTGGTATTCTTACCAGCAAAGTATCATTCAGTTTCTGAGCATCTTCATCAGCATTTGCTGTCCTCACTATTGTTGATTCGGACCATTCTGATAAGTATACAGTGATATTTTGTTGCAGTTTCATTTCTCTAATGTTGATATGGAACATCTTTTCACATGTTCGTTTGGCATCTGTATATCCTGTGTGATCAAATGTCTCTTCCTATCTTTTGCCTTTTAAAGATGGTATTATTTGATTTTTAACTATTTCATTTTGAGGATTCTTTTTTATTCTATATAATAGTGCTTGGTTGTATATGTGGCTTGAAAATTTTTTCTCTAGTGCTATGACTTTTCTGTTTATTCTTTTAACAGTATTTTAGCAATCCCCGAGGGGGATTGGTGGGATTATACCTGCGGTGCATCTTACAAGGGTATATGTGAAACTTAGTAAATGAGGAATGTAAATGTCTTAGCACAATAACTAAGAAAATGCCAGGAAGGCTATGTTAACCAGTGTGATGAAAATGTGTCAAATGGTCTATGAAACTAGTGTATGGTGCCCCATGATCGCATTAATGTACACAGCTATGATTTAATAAAAAACAAAACAAAAAAAAACAGTATTTCAATAGCAAGCATTGTTTAATTGTACCAATAGTCAATTTGCTATTTTTTCCTCAAAGAATCATGCTTTGGTATCAGTTCTAAAATTTCATTATTTAACCTTAGGTTCCAAAGACTTTCCTAATTTTTGTAATAGATTTATATAGTTTTATGTTTTACATTAAAGTCATGATCCATTTGATTAAATTTTTATAATTATGAGGTTTAAGACTATGTTTTTAACATTTTTATCTAAACTGGATGTTCTATTTTACTAACTTTATATTCAACATGTAAAGAAGTTACTATATATTTGCTATCGGCTACTTGACCTATGAAATGAATATGATTAATATCTGGTGTCCATCCTTTATTGTATCATCAGAAATACCACCGGAATGAATTACTGAGGAATTAATTGGGGTTTGGGATTTTTTTGTATGTTTGCTTTTGGTTCTAGATTTTTCGATAAAAAAAGAATAAAGAACATTTTTCTTTTTTTTTCCCCATAAAAGGTGGGTTTAGACCTTAGTGTTTTCACTGCCTGATGGAAAAATTAGAAATTTTTATATATATTTTAGTCTGATCTATAAACCTTTCCCACAACACTCTCCAAAATGGTCAGATGTCTGGGAAATAAATTGTAGCAAATGTATAACAGAACACCTATGCAATGATTCACAACCTACTTAAACCTAATGTACCCTTTTATTATTAGGAATATATTACAATGTTCTAGTTGCTACTCTGAAATTCTTAGATGATGAAAACTACCCTTACTTATAAATTTTTTATTTATTACAATGGTTTTATTGTATAATAAAGGTGAAATAAAAGGAAATTGGTTTATAATCAAATAATATGCATATCAAGTCGATGCTTGAGCACTGGCACTCTAAGATAGGTATCAAAATGGTCAGATTCTTTACCTTATGTCAGCCGTTCTCAACCTGTGGGTTGTGACCCACAAGAACTGTATTAAAGGGCCATGGCATTAGGAAGGTTGAGAACCACTGCCTTATGTATTAAAGGACCATGGCACTAGGAAGGTTGAGAATCACTGCCTTATGTATTAAAGGGCCACGGCATTAGGAAGGTTGAGAACCACTGCCTTATGTATTAAAGGGTCATGGCATTAGGAAGGTTGAGAACCACTGCCTTATGTATTAAAAGGCCATGGCATTAGGAAGGTTGAGAACCACTGCCTTATGAATTAAAGGGTCATGGCATTAGGAAGGTTGAGAACCACTGCCTTATGTGGAAAGCCCCTTTATGAAACAGCTACAAGGACAGTATGTTGTATGCATGTTGTATTTATGGGTCACTTAAAATCCACGAGTCAGGATTTCATTGATTTCCTTATTGGTCAAAACAGTACCCAACTTTTGGTAATACACTAAGCAAAACAAAGAAAGTATGCTCTTTTCTCAATTTACACAACATTTGCATTCCTACCAATGTATGCAAAAATAATACGAAGTATTTCTTATGCTTATTGTTACCATGCATTTAAATTTTCACCATGATAATCATTATAGTTTTCACCTATGTAGTCATAACTGTAGAGATGTTTGAAGAAGCGAGTCTGTTGCTTTTGTTGCTGAATATCTAGCACCTCCAGCCTCCAACCACCATTAACCCCAAAGCAGCCTCATGTGCTCCTCCAAGCCTCATGTGGGTCTGAAGTGCCCCACCAGCACCCCATTCTAATCTAAGAGGTACAAAGACTGATTACTATAGACACCAAGCAAGTCATGTAAATGTGTGAATCTGGCTAGTCGTTAGGTCAGTAGGGATTTTTTATATCTTAGTGTTCCAAGTACTCAAATATATTTATACATAATGTCAGAAGTCTTTTGAGATAGCTGAGTAGAGGCCTGGAACATCAGGATCCCCACAAAGAAGAACCAAACTACTGAAGCGAATACACTTTGAAATTCAGCAGAGAAGAGGCAGGAGGCAGCTGAGGAGAGGGAAGTGAGGTCGACCCCCAGCCAGGAGCCTGCAGAGACTCAGTGATGGAAAAGGTAGTGAGAAATCTGCATTCTGCCTCCTGGCCTCCTCTACTCCTACTGGGAGATTCCCTTGACCCTCGTGGGCCCCAAACAGCCATAGGAATTTCTCCGTACTGTGTCATGGTTCCAGAAAGGGAGCTCACAGTGGCTGCCTCACCTTTCTTCAAGCCCCAGGCAGCTGCAGCATAACACCATTTTGAAAGCTCAAACCCCACCAGGCTGTATTCCCACATCCCAGGGTCTAATTGATTTCTCACCTCATCCACCTGAACGGCTACAGCCCCGAGATTACAAATGGACCCAGCTGAGCAGCAGAGCGCCCAGGACTCGAGACTACAAAGTGTTCTGCACACCAAGGAGATGGCAATGCTGCAGACCAGGGAAACTGATTGCAGGATGACAGGAGAAGCTGAAGAGCAGCCTCCCAGAGCCTGAAAGCCACCCTCCTGGGGCCATGTCACTGCCAGGTCTGCCCCCTTGGCAGCATGTCTGCTGTCCACTCGATGCACCCTGAAGACCGGGCTTTCCCAACCTACTTCCTCTGCTACTGACCCCATGCAAGCATACCCCCGAGGGCCTGGCATCATGCTGCCCTGCTCACCACATTGTGGACCTATGCACAGCACCACAGCAATCCCTGATGTTGTTTGTGCCAAAGAAATCAAACAGAGATTACTCCGTGGCTTATATTCAGAATCAAAGCTGAAGTGTACTGCCAAACCAACAGCAGATACACCTATAGGGAAAAGTTGGTCAACAAATTTGAAGGGCTGACCATTATATCTGATGAACAAACACCAATAAAAAATAAAAAGAAATGTGAATAAGCCAGGAAAATGGAACCTCCAATGGAACATAAAAATTCTCCAACAATTGCAACTAAAAAATAAATTATGAAATTCCTGAAAAAGAATTCAAAATAGAGTACACAAGAAATATACATAAATAGGTTCGGTGCCCATAGCACAGTGATTACAGTGCCAGCCACATGCACCGAGGCTGGCAGGTTCAAGCCCGATCTAGGCCTTCCAAACAACAATGACAACTGCAATAAGAAAATAGCCAGGCGTTGTGGCAGGTGCCTGTAGTCCCAGCTACTTGGAAGGCTGAGGCAAGAGAATTGCTTAAGTCCAAGTGTTTGAGGTTGCTGTGAGCTGTGACGCCATGGCACTCTACCAAGAGTGACATAGTGAGACTCTGTCTCAAAAAAATAAATAAATAAATAAAAGAAATATACATAAATAATATAAAGAAATCAGAAAAAATCAGAATATGAATAGATATTACCTCTATCAAAGAGTCAAGGAGGTATGTAACATAAAAAATTAAACAAACAGAAATCCTACAACTGAAGAATTCAATAAATGAAATAAGAAATATAATTAAGAGCTCCAACAATAGACTAGATATAGCATAAGGAAGGATTTACAAACTTGAAAACATTACCACTGATATTACAGAATTACTAAAGATCATCACAGACTACTATGAAGAGCTATATGCTAACACCTTGGAAAACCTAGAAGACATGAATAAATTCCCAGATACAACCTACAAGACCAAATTAGGAAGAAATAGAAAATATAAGCAGAAAAATAACAAATAACAAGATTGTAATAAAATCTCTCTCAACAAAGAAAAGCCCAGGACCAGATGGCTTCATTGCTGAATTCTCCTAAACTTATAAAAAAGAACAAATACTAGTTCTCTTCAAACTATTTCAGAAGAAAAGTTAATTCCTGTAAGTGGTGAGAGGTTGTGGGTCCACTTCAGACTTTTACATGTGACTACTGAATAGGGATTCTTTTTCCCAGTGTACGCCTTTGTTGGCTTTGTGAGCAATCTGAGACTGGTTTCATCTCCAGATTCTCCAATCTATTCCATAGGTCTATGTCTCTATGTTTATGCTGACACCATGCTGTTTTGATCACCATAGACTTGTGATATATTCTGAAGTCTGGTAAAATGATACCTCCAAATTTGTTCTTATTTCATAAAATTGTGCTAGGTATTCAGGGATTTTTCTGATTCCTTATGAATCACAGAGCTATTTTTTTAAGATCCTCAAAGTATGGCATTAGTAGTTTAAAGGGAGTGGCATTGAATCTGTAGATAACTTTGGGTAGGATAGACATTTTTATAATGATGATACTCCGGTGATGAGCATGATATGGTCTTCCATACATTGACATCCTCCACAATTTCTTTTCTCAGTGTTTTGTAGTTCTCTCTATAGGGATTTTTCACATCTTTGTTAAATATGTTCCAAGATATTTCGTTTTCTTCGATGCTACAGTGAAAGGTATTATGTCTTTCATTTGATTCTCAGCTTAACTGTTGTGGGTGTAAATGAAGGCTGCCAATTTGTATACATTAATTTTATATCCTAAAACATTGCTGTGTATCTTTATCAGTTGGTTGAGTCTCTTGGGGTTTTCTAGGTATAAGATCATGTTATCCATGTGACAATATGACCTCCTCTGTCCCCATTTAGGTACCTTTGACATCCTTCCTTTAATTGCTTTGACCAGGACTTTCAGCACTTTGTTGAATAGTAATGGCATTAGCGAATAAGCTTGTCTGGTTCCTGGTTTAAGCCTAAACACTTTTAATTTTTCTCAATTCAATATGATGTTGGGTGTGGGTTTGTCACAGATGCAAAAAAGACGACCTACAGAATGAGAGAAGATATTTACATGCTACACGTCTAATAAAGGGCTGATAATCAGAATCTATAAAGAACTCAAGACAATCAATAAGAAAAGAGCAAACAACCCCATTAAAAAGTGAGCAAGAGACATGAGCAAGAATTTTTCTCAAGAACAAAGACTAGGCTGGGCGCAGTGGCTCACACCTGTAATCCCAGCACTCTGGGAGGCTGAGCAGGGTGGATTGCCCTGAGCTCACAGGTTTGAGACCAGCATGAGCAAAAGCGGAAAAAAAAAAAAAAAAAGAAAGAAAAAGAAAAAAAAAAAGCCAAGCGTTATAGGGGATGCCTGTAGTCCCAGCTAGTTGGGAGGCTGAAGCAAGAGAATCACTTAAGCCCAAGAGTTTGCTGTCACTATGAGCTGTGTTGCCACGGCACTCTACCAGGGGCCACAAAGTAAGACTGTCTCAAAAATAAATAAATAAACAAACAAAGAAACAAAGAAAAGAAAAAGAAAAACTTCAAACTGAAACAACTAAATACAAAATTCAAGAAAAATTTTAAAAAAGGAGATAGACTAATGGCCAAAAAACACATGGAAAAAATGCTCATTTTCTCTAATCATCAGAGAAATATGAATCAAAACCACACTAAGATATCACCTAAGCTCATCAGGGAGAATGGCTTACATCATCAAGTTCCCAAACGAGAGATGCTGGCATAGATACAGAGGGAAAGGAACATTTGTATACTGTTGGTGGAACTGCAGACGGGCGCAGCCTTGATGGAAAGTAATATGGAGATGCCTTAAAGAGGTAAAAGTAGACCTATCATAAATAGGTACAAAGGGATAGTGGAAAACAGAGGAATAAAAACAATAAATCTATAGGCATCAGAATAAATTTTCTTTAAATACAGCATAAATTTACATAGTTTGTATTTAAAATACATCCTTTCTTCTAAAGAACTAGTTGCTCATACTTCTGTTCAACCTACACAGACATATTTTTAAAAGCTTTGGCTTAGGTTCATCAAAGGCTAATCATCTTTAACCTTGGCTGACAAACATTATAGAAAAAAATCCAAATACATGTACAAGGAAATATTTGTAAAAGCAATTTGATCGCTAGGTAGTCAATATTTACTAAAAGAATAAATATTTATAAGAAAATTCAAAACTATTTAAACACTTTTAACTGCATTATTTACCCTACATATGTTGCCTCGGGGCTTTATTTAAAGTGGCACAGATTTTGTTGTTACAGGGATAACATTTTCAGAATACTGAAATGGCTAAGATCTAAATATAGAACAGCTTCTAAAAATAGTTTGCCTTCCCTTCAACTGGGTGTAGATGACAAAGTTCCTCTGAGTCTATAACTGCAGTGATCTGTGTTTGTGCTTCAAGCGTCTCCGGCTTTCCTTCAGTCCTAACCAGAAAGCAAGAACAATTTTCAGGGAGGAGAGAGAGAAAGATACATAGCTGCCAAAAAAAGTTATGGAGAAGGTTTGGGAGTCCATACCTTTGTTTATGTTGGTGAATTTGGGATTCATAGGAAAAACCATAGAAAATGACTCATAGCAAAGAATGCCGTGGCATAGAAATCTGCTCTTCATTTATTATAACAAAACACATTTTCCTGTCTGAGGAAGGAGTTCAATTTCTTTCATTTAATTTTATTTGCTTAGTGAGCTTTATATGGTATGCAGTTTCCTTAAACAACTACAAATACGCACTCCCGCTCAACTGGTCCTGCTAAGCTTGAACTATTCATCTGTGGTGTTTTAACAACGGCTTTCGAGGTTACGGATAAAATTACTATAAGCTTTTACATTTAATGCACATGTGGTGAGGTAATTGTGAGAATAGCGCATGAAAATTACCTGCAAAATTCTATTATATATGTCTTTCCCTTAATGGGACTAGATGGAGATAGCATTTCTGTAAGTTGACTAAATGCCTAACCAGATATTTCCCTGAAGGCTGCTTTTAGAAATTTAACATGCATTTGAACAAATTACTATTTTATTCGAGAATTTATGTGAATGCCCTCATTTCTGTTTTCTATATAGGAATTGAATGTCAAGATTGAGCTAATTTTTATGCAACATTATTTTATGATAGCAAGGTCCTTTCTTCATGCCCAGCATCATAACATCACACAGAATTGATCTGTGACTGGAATAATGATACTGATTAACTTGCCTTTGATATATTTGATTCCCATTTATGAAAATGATTGAAGAGTTTAGTCACAAAGTGTTCTGACATCCTGAGGAAAAACTACGTTAGAAAGAAAAATTAATGCAAGTGACTAAAAGTTGCTAACAAAAAATATTTTATGAGCTATGTAAGTTATAGTGTAAAAGCAAAAAATATCTAACACCAAGCACAGTCTGATTTCTGATGTTGATAGACTACTACTTTCGCACACCAAGGAACTTGAAACACCCATGGAAAACTAATGTTTTGGCTCAAAATTCTACCAACAGATCCCAGGAAAAAGCTACCAAAATTAGAAGTGAAAAAGAGCATTTCCACGTTATTTAGATAAATGCAACTATCAAAATCCTACACATATTCATCTAATTTCTCTTCAATTCAATTCAAAAAATACTTTTTTACTTCTTCCATCATCTCCATTCTCAATGCACGACTTTGCTTTCTAAGTTGAAGCCATTACCACATTTATCCACCAACCTACAGTATCCATCTCCATAAGCTCTGCCTCCCACCAATTACAATAACCAGGGCCACTTCCCTCACTTGGGTATTAGGTCCCATTCCCTGTCACCCACACAAGTATTTTGCCACAGCAATATTTATTAACTTACGTGAATGTCCATTTATCTCTCGTATGCTTATGGAATCTAACCAACATTCGAAGAGGACTTCTCGAATATAGATATTTCAACATCTTATTCCCAGGATCCACATCGCCCTACAGAAACCATAGTAAGAACCAAACTGGGCAAACAAAATCGTAGAGTTCTATTTTAATAGAAATCATAATAGCGGGAGGCACCCATAGCTCAGTGGGTTAGGGTGCCGGACACATACACCAAGGCTGGCGGGTTTGAACCCCAGCCTAGGGCAGCTGAAACAACAATGACAACTGCAACAACAACAACAACAACAGCAAAATAGCTGGGTGTTGCCGTGGGCGCCTGTAGTCCCAGCTGCTTGGGAGACTGAGGCAAGAGAATCTCTTAAGCCCCAAATTTGGAGGTTGCTGTGAGCTGTGATGCCACGGTACTCTACTGAAGGTGACACCTTGAGACTCTGTCTCAAAAAAAACTCGTAATAGGGAGAAAAAAATTGAAAATCTATAATGTCAGACTGAACAGAGTGTAAGAAGACAATACAGGGTAAATAAGCCAGATATCAGCACCTTTCTTTTCAGAACCAGGGAATAGTTTGTGAAAACCCACAGACATACAGAACAGGTGAGCAGCAGAGAGCGAAGAAGGGCGAAAGGGCTCCAGGAGGCCTTTAGCAGCATCCCACCTGTGGTGGGCAGAATTCTAAACGGCTGCTGAAGTTGTTCTGCCTAGAAGATGAATGTGATGAAACTTAGGGCTGTAGTATATGGTTGGACCTCTGTAAGCACAAGAAATTGGTTCCAGAACCCCCTGCAGACATAAAAAGACACAGAGGGACAAGTAGCATCTGTAGATCAAAAAAAAAGAATGAAGAATTGAGGACTTGAGGTTAACAGACTCTTTGGCTATGGAGCCACAGATACAGAGGGGCTGACAATAATAAATGTATTTGAGCTTTAGTCCCAGCTCGTGACATGGCAGACCCTTGGAATTTCCTGAGAGATATTGTAATTCATGATAAGCCCCATTTGATCACACCTGAGTGTATGCTATGACTTAGGGTGGGAGTGATTATCAGAAAGACTAAACGACTTGGTGCTTGGAACTTTCAGCCCCACCACTGACTTCTGGCAAAGGAAGGGGTGCTGGAGATTGAGCTCTATAAAACTCCTGAACAAGGAGGTTCAGAGAACTCCCAGCTGGTGAAGACAAGAAGGTCCCAGGAGAGCGTGATGCCCAAAGAGGGCATGAAATCACCACGGACTCTTCTTCCCCCCGACTTTGCCCTATACGTCTCTTCCTTTTGACTGTTCCCATATTTTTAATAATAAACCAGTACATATAACTAAACTGGCTTCTTCAGTCAGTTCTAGCAAATGAAGCAACCTTAGGAGAAGGTTGTGTAAGCCCCGGATTTACAGCTGGTCAGTCAGAAGTTCAGGAGGCCCAGGACTTGCGACTGGTGCAGGATGTGGGGGGCAGTCTTGGGCGACTGAGCCCTTAAGCCATGGTGCCTGTGCTAACTCCTGGTATTAATGTCAGAAGGCACTTGAATGCTCAGTGTCCAGAGAATCAGAGACTTGGCTGTTGGTGTTGGGAAACACTCCACACTCCACATACCTGTGGATATGTTAAGTTACACGGCAGGGAGACTTTGCAGATGTAATGTGTAACCGGCCTCCAGGGGCAGAGTGCAGGCCCCGCTGACAGCCATCAGGGAAACAGGATTTAGTCCTATACACACATACACAACTGAATTCTAAAAATATTAATAAACCTGGCAACAGATTCTCCCTCAGAGCCTCCATAAAGGAAGGTAGACTCCCATCCACACCTGATTCAGATGATTCAGATGATGAGACCTTAGAATTTTGAGTTGATAAGACATAAATGAGGCTAGGGACCCTGAAATAATGCCGTAATGAAATTAGACTTCTGGGAACCTTGAGATGGGGTGAATGTATGTTGTTCTTGGAGAAGCTTGACTTTTTCTGTGATAGACAGAATTCTAAAAATGACCCTCATTAGCCAGGCATTGTGGTGGGCTCCGGTAGTCCCAGCTACTTGGGAGGGTGAGGCAAGAGAATCACTTGTGCCCAGGAATGTGAGGTTGCTGTGAGCTGTGATGCCACAGCACTCTATTGGGGGTGACAAATTGAGACTCTGTCTCAGAAAAATAAAATACAATAAAATAAAATAGACTCTAACAAGATTCCAGTTTTACAAACATTAAGTTCTGAAGAGATCTTACAAGATATAGCTGAAGTTCCAAATTAGTTGGCTTGAGACTTGGAGATTATCAGGTAAACCTGATCCAACCAGATTAGCACCCTTAAAAGTCAGTAAGGCGATAGGTTTCTCCTGCTGGAAGGCAGAAGAAGAGATTTGAAGCCTAGGAAGAACTTGGCACACCCTGCTGGTCTGAAGTTAAAAGGAGCCTGTGAAAGGAATGTTGGCAGCTTTTAGGAGCTGAGAGACAGGCCTTTGGCCAACAGAGAGCACGGAGTGGGGGATCTCATTCTCCAGCTGTGAGGAACTAAATTCTGCCAACAAACAAAATGTAAAGAAAATATGCTGAGTCAAGACTCCCTTTTCATCCACAGAGAACCAATGAGCTGTCAAGGTCTACTCACTCACCCAAACATGATCCACAGATATCTACTCACCTCTAACAGGTTCACTCACTCTCCCAGACATGAGTTGAAGTGCAGTTAAAGCAGGGGAGCTCTACAGACTCATAACCCTAAGAGAAAGCCGTATGTGGCTCAACAGAGTAGGGCGCTGGCCCCATATGCCGGAGGTGGCAGGTTCAAACCCAGACCCAGCCAAAAACTGCAAAAAAAAACAACCCTGATGGAGAGTTAAGCTTTAAGTAGATTACAATTTAGACTGAAAAGAAACTCAACCCAGAAAATACTGAGATATCAGCAAGTAGAAGTTTCCTTTCCACACAGTGGAGAGGAGGTTCTACTATTCAAGTCTTAGGAATAAAGAATCTCAGCTTTCTTTGCACAGCTGTGAACAGAATGACTCTTTTACCTTGATACATTAACATAGTAAATATCAATTCATGCATATCATTTACAAAAATCAAAACAAAAATAAAACTAAATGTTGGAATAACTCATTGATTGGCAATTATCTAAAAAAGAAAGTTCTTCCTTGTATAAGACATTTGTATAAATCAGTACATAAAAAGGCTTCAAACATTTTATCATGCATATTGGTTAACATATGCCTAGGGGCAAAAACCAGTAAATTGCCCTTTAATGAAAAGTTCAAAACCTTGAAAACTGTTCTTGCCTTTATTTCCCCACACCTCTAAATTGAGGAAAATATTACACGCCTGTAGAGGTATGTAATGTGATAATGGAATAGGTTGTGTTTTATGAAGAGATTGTAAAACCCATGAAAAGTTGCCCACAGCCAAAAGGAAATTAGGCCAAGCATAAAAAGCATATAGCTAGTGGAAAATAAGAATTTTAATAAAATTGAAAATATAACCCATCTCCCTTTTATACTTCTTTAGGCTACCAATGTTCTCTCCCTGCTGTGTTCCATTGTTACAATATTGATAACTGTGAAGAAAGCTGATAAAAATTCTGAGAGCTGGAAAAATAGGTTTGAATGTTCAACCATTTGAAAACCAATGTCTGAGAATCAGTTAATTTATAATATTAAATTCCGTTATCCTATCAATGGTCTAATGTATTACCTAAAGGACTAATATTTTACATGACAATATTAAGATGAAATAATTGTGAGTTTTTAGATAGAGAAAATAGCTTCTGACCTCCTAATCCAGCCTCTCAATTTATAACCAAGGAAAAAGGATTAGAAAGAGGAACAGTAATAGAAATGTTTAAATAACATGAGAAATCGGAAGTTTGGGTCTTTCCACTCTCCTCCTGAGTACTTCCCCTACCAGGTATGAGCAATTAGTAGAAGAGTTAAAATGTCCTAAAAGGGGGAAAAAATCTAATAGTAACATTTACCTTCTTAAATTATTCATATTACCAAGATTACCATCAAAATCAGGTAGAAAAAAAATGCCAGCACTTTCCAGATGGACTTTTTTTGTTCCCATTTTTTAATAAAACAAGGCAGAAAAGAGTATAATGAATCAAGGGAAGCTCCAGGTGTATCCAAATCAATGCAAATTAATGACAAAGAGCTTAGCCTTTCTCTGGTCTTAGAGTCTTTTTTAATTATTATGGGTACAATCGAGCTGTATATGTTTATAGGGTTCGTGTGATGTTCTGATACAGGAATACAGAGTGAAATAATCAAATCCAGATAACTGAGGTATCCGTCACCTCAGGCATTTAATATCTCTTTGTATTAAGACCATTTCAATCCCACTTTTACTTATTTTAAAGTGCACCCTAACTTACGGTTGATTCTAGTCACTTCCTTGTGCTATCGCTTTTCTCTAATCTTGACTCATACTAAAATTCCTTTTCAGTCTCTGGAGATCTCAGGGCAGTAGAGTGATACTGAGAGCCCAAATCTTTCGTGACAGACCGTGGAGAGGGGAGCAAAGTCCCCAAAACACTGACTCTCTTAGAACACAAGCCCCATTTTCACTACCGCTACGTACGTACATACACACTCCCATATACACGCCCCTTGTGAGGAAATACCACTTTCTTTTTTCTTTTGACTTAAATTAACTTTAGGACTTTTAATGAAAGAGTCCTAGCTTGTTGGTTAATTTCTGTGCCTAAAACGGTTTATTCCTTCTCAAAATCCCAAAATGAGGTGGAGGAAAAGAATGAGAACAAATAGTCCTCAATAAACTCCTGTCTTCACTGAGTGGCCCCTAATCATTGTATCTGACCCAGGTCAGCAAATGCTGACTCCTAGGACGGGCTGGAGGATGGGAAACAAATTGAAAGCACACCATGATTTCTTCCTTCATCTCCACAGTAATCTACACCAAAGCAAGGGGCAGAACTGGCGGAAGTGGGTTCCGCTCTGTTCAGTGTTAAGTTGAATTCTAAAGGCTGCAAAGTAAAAAGAATAAAAGACACGGCTGGTAAAATCACAAAGACGGCAGGGACTAATCCCAAGTCCTTACCTAGGGGATAAAAGGAAAATCAAAATATGTAAGTAAAGAATCACAGGTTTGGCTTAGGTGGCAGGGTACCGAATGCCAGGGACTCAGGTAGGAACACGTGCACAGGTAAGATTTGTCCAGGACTGGGACATATCATAAAAGGCACCGGTGTAAAATAGAACAAGGATGTATTTAGTATACCCTGCCATTATGTATCTACTCCGTTCCATTGAAACTTTCCTCAAAGCGGGTTAGGCCTAGATAGATACCCGGACAGACAGATGGATAGAGATATAAAAGGGGTAAATTCAGAGTCTCATGCTAGAGCTTAAAATCCACAAGGAAGGCATTCGGGAAGGGAAGATGGATATAAGCAGAGGATAACCACATGAGCCAGAACCGAGGAGGCTGAAGACCTATGCCAATTCTTGTTGCCTCCTATGCGGAGGCTGGGAGTCTTGCAGGGGAAGCTGGTGCCCTTCATCATGAACACACTTCTGGACCAGTGTGGGAAACACCGAAAGAAGGTTCAGGGAAAGGAGGGGCATTTGTCTGACAGGTGGCTGTGGAACAAAGTGAGGTCACTGCATCGTAAACGACAAGAGGTGTGGGTTATGAAAAGGCTGTTGCTTTAATTCCATCCTCCAGACTGCACTTAAAAATTTCTGTTAAGGCTTGCGGTAAAGTGGAAACATGCAGGGAAGGAAAGATGAAAAAACGGGAACCTAGCAACGAAGTGCAGGGGCTGTCTGAAAAATCATCACAAAACGTTACGGGAAGGCTTTTAAGGAACCTCAACAAATGACGAAATACAACAAGTTAGTGAACAGGAAAATTCAACAATGTGGCGATAAAACTTCATCTACTCATTAATTAGAGGAAAACACGTGTTTAAGTTTTGTATATCCTGTGTAATAGCAAAAATCCAAACGTAGCCAAGGCAGTTCTGAAGATGAAGCATAAAGAAAAAGTTACTTTTCTAGATAAAATATTTGCCCTGAAATATTTGAGATTGAGTAGGCCTGAAATGATGATGAGAATATTTATTAAGTCATAAAATGTTGATGTCATTATGTATTCATGTCGCTGGCGAGTTATTAAAATGTATAGGGGAGGAGTACATAGGTAGCATCCTCTCAAGAGGAAGGTAAACACAAAATTCTTTGCTATGTATTATTTATAAGTGTGTTATGCTGCCGATAATCTTAAGGATCTTTTAATTAAGATATATCTATCTTACACAAACAAATTAGTCAGATCAACACTTGCTCATTTCACTTACCCTTTCAGTATTGAGTTTAAGAAAATACTTCTTCAGTTTAAATATAACAGGATAGCTCTAGTAGTACAAAAGCAAATATCTCTTCCACTTGTACTGAATAATGAATGAATAAGCTTCCATTCTGATATAATAAGAGGCTGTGTGGCTTTTCCATTGAGATATTATAGAATGCATTTTTTCATTGGAAAGCAATTTGGCAAGAATATAATTATTCAAATGTTCACTGTATTCAAAAACCCTGTTATTCAAACGTTCTTACATATTAGGGGATAGGTGTCAGACTAGAAAGTTACATATCACCCAAGTTAATTATTTTTACTGCCGAGTGGTATACTTGTATAATATACTGCCCTTGTTTAATCATTCACCTACATATGGACATGTGAGTCCTTTTCATTTGGCTAGTACAAATACCATGTTAGGTGACTATATTTTATATTTCATGTAAAGCCAAAATGTATACTACTCATTGTTCTTTAGCCATTAATTCAGAAGTGAATCATTAATGCTTTTGAATACTGTGGTCACGGAAATGGCAAGACCAATCCTCTAGAGTTTAATGAACATAAAATTAATTGCATATATAAAGTGCTTTTTCAGTTGACATATACACATAAACAATGAAAGCATTACAATCAAAATGACAAAAATATACATATATATTACCCCCAGAAGCTTATATGTGCACCTTTAAAATAGCTCATCATATCTCTTTATTCTTCAGGTCATTCCTAGGCAACTTGTAATATGTTTTCTCACTATATAGATTCATTTGAATTATCTAGAATGTTAGACATAAATGATATCAAAGAGCATGTAATTTTTTTGTTTTTGGTCTGGCTTCTTCTAGCGTAATTATTTTTAGATTCATTCATGTTGTTGTGTATAAGCAAAGGTCATTCTTTGTGGATGAGCAGTGAGAAATACATTGTAATTTATTTAATCATACATCTATTAATAGACATTTGTGTTGTTTTCAGCCTGGGGCTATTTCAAATAAAGTTTTTATAAACTTGTCTGTGTGTGTATAGCATATATGGAAACATACTTTCATTTCTCTTGGGTAAAAAGTATCAGTGAAATGACCAGGTCATGTTATACGTACGTGTGTAAATGTTTTCTAAGATGGTTGTACCTGTCTACATTCCCAGTAATAGGATATAAAAGATCTAGTGGTCCCACATTCTTGCCAAAATTATTTTAGTTGAGATTCTAATTTTAGCCAGTCTAGTGAGCGATGACATCTCATCGTTGTAATTTGCATTTCCCTGATGACTAATGAGGTTTTTCATATCTTCGTGTGCTTATTATCTTTGTGTATCTTTTATGGTGAAATGTCTGTTCAGGATTTTTGCCCATTTTATTATTCAGTTGTTTGCTAACATATTATACGTAATGCTTCACCTTTAAATGATTGACAGAAGTCACCAGTAAAACCACCTTCACCTGAAATTTTCTTTGTTTATAATTCAATATGTTCAGTCGACAAACTGTTTTTTAGTTATCTATTGTAGTGAAGGAAGTTTGTTAGTTTGTATCTTTCAACACATCTTTACACTTCATATAAGTTTTCAAATATTGGCATAAAGTTATTTATAATAGTCCCTTGTTACTCTCTTAAATGCTGAAGGCTTTGTATTAATTTGTCCCCTCTCATTCCTGCTCTTGGAAATGTGTTCCATTTCTGTTTCCGTCCACCCTCTGATCAGCTGATCTGAAGTTTCTCTTCAGAAGACCGATTTGTTCTCTAATAACTAATCTCTTTTGTTTTTCTGAGTTCCTATTTCTGCTCTTGCCTTTCTTCTTCTTAAGCTTACTTTGCTCTTTTGTCAAAAAAAATTAAAATGGAGCTGAAGTACTGATTTCAGTTCTTTTCTGATGTTTACGTGTTTAACGCTTTATATTGCACTCTAAGCACTGCCTTGGCCTCACATGATAAAGTTTGATGCTTCTGTTTTCATCTTCAAGTTTTGCCTTGATTACTTCTTTGACCAGTGCATTACTTAGAATTAAAATATTTGCAGATTTTCACCTGTATTTCTATTATTGATTTCTAGTTTTATTCCATTCTGATTAGAAAATACGTTTTGTGTGATTTGGGCCCTTGTAGATTTTATTGAAATTTATTTTATGGTCCAGAATTTGTCCACTTTCATATATGATTCATATGTACTGGAACAGACTTTGTGATCTGCTCTTCTGGGGGAAATATTTTATAAGTATCAATTAGGTAAAGTTGACTAAGGATGTTTGCCATATTCTTGCTTCCTGCATTTTGAAAATTTGTTATCATTTATATAAACATGAGGGTGCTTACTCAGCATTTATAAATTCACCCCTGTATCATTAAGAAGCGACTCTTTTATGACTGGTAAAATTCTTTGATCAAGATCCACTTTTTCTGATGTTACCATGGCTGCTTTTGGTAACACGTGTGTCTTCCTCCATTGTCACATGATTGACCTATTTTTGTCCTTATATTTCAAATGGATTTCTATAGGCAGCATATTTCTGGATCTTGTTTTATAATCCAATATGATCATCTCTGCCTTTCAATTGGAAGGAACAAGCCCATTTACATTTAATGTGCTTATGATATGCTTGGATTTAAATCTATTATATTGATATTTATAATTTTGTCACATATTTATGCACTCTTTTGGATCATTTGAGTACCATTGGAAAGTCCATCTTCTCATTTGGCTTATTAGCCTAAACAGTTTGATTTCTCTCTTCAGTACCTGCTTTAGCATTTTAGTACCCATTTTAATTTATCTCAATCTATGTTCAAGTGATATTATACTACTCGGTCTGAAAAACTATCTTGTAACAGTCTACTTCTATAACCCCTTCCCAGTCTTCCCATTATTGTCATCTATTTTATTGACATCTATGTAATAAACCCTACAATCCATTGTTGTTATTTTTATTTTAAACAGTTAATTATGTTTATGGAACCTGAATAATAAGAAATTATTTATACACAATGTATTACTCATGGTTTTCTGGGAAAGAGAACCAATAGAAAAAAATATATATACACATATATGTAAATAGTCAACTATTTTAAATTGCACAAGAACTTTATGGACACTCTGTATATATATAATCACACTATATAATAGAGGGCAAGTGAGGTCTCCATACACATATCTATGTGCACACACACACACACAGTGTACCATGTGCAAGTTGGAGACCCAGGAAAGCCAGTATTAATATTCCATCTGAGCCCAAAGGCCTGAGGACCAGGTGAGCCAATGGTGTAAGTCTCAGTTTGAGGGCAAAAGAAGACCAAAGTTCCAGCTCAAACCATCAGGCAGAAGAGGGGAGTTCTTCCTTCCTGCCTTTTGTTCTATTCAGGCCCTTAATGAATTGGATAATTCCCATCTACATTGGGGACAGCAACCTGCTTTACCGAGTCCAGCAACTCTAATGCTAATTTCATCTGGAAGCACCCAACACACCCAGAAATGTTTAACTACCCCGTTTTCCCGAAAATAAGACATCCCCTGAAAATAAGACCTAGCGCATCTTTGAGAGCACACCTTAAAATAAGACACTGTCTTATTTTCAGGGAAACAGGGTATATATCTGGGCACTCCATGATCCATTCAAGTTAGTGCAAAACATTAATCATCACACACGTATTTACCATCTGTGGCAATTTTTATTTTTTTGTGTAAATCCATTATTTCCATCCAGTTTTCCCAGTGCTGAAAATTTTCCTTTAACATTTCTTCTAAAGTAGATTTAATTGTAATGAATTCTCTCAGCTTTTGTGTGAGTGAAAAGGTGCTTATACCACCTACATTTTTGAATGACATTTTAAGTGGGTAAAGAGCTCCAGGTCCAGAGCCAAGTGTGGTGGCACACGCCTGTGGTCCCAGCTACTCAGGAGACCGGAGATCTCTCAAGATCACAAGTTTGACACCAGTGTAGGTCTCAACATATTAAGACCCTAACTCTAAAACAATAACAATGATAAATATTAAAGAAAGAATTCTAGTTCTAGAGGTTTCTTTCTTTCTCCTTAGCAATCTCAAAGATGTTACTTCTGTTATTCTTTTCGCTTTCTTACACAATACATGTTGGGACTTTTTTTCTGGCTTCTTTTAAGATTTCCTGTAATCACTAGTCACAGAACAGTTCTCCAGGTGGCCTGACAGTTCTCTGCTCTTATTCATTTGTAGTTCTCAAGAGAAACTGGTAGGATAGGATTTGTTGGGAATGCAACAGCCTGAGATAAGGAGGAACTGGCCTGCCCCTGTCCCCTAGAAACAAGATGTTTTTTAGTCCAGCATCTCATGTAGCCCCTTGGGTGTAAACAACAGGGTGGGCTTGTTTCCTGGGTCCTTTAGCCGTGTATAAGTAGGGATGAGCAGCTGGGACTCCAACTGCCTGGATCAGCTTCCCTGACGCTTGAGAGACCAGCCCGTCACCGATTCTAGGCTCCGTTAGGATTGTTCCCTTGCTACCAATCTGTGAGTAATAAATCCACTTCTTGTGACTTCTGGTGAGTATTCTATCTCATCAGACTAGGGCAAGTAACCAGGGCACAGTGAACCTCCTTCGCACCACTGTTCAGCAGTGTTTTGATGTGTCTTAAAGTACTTGCCTTCACATTTCTTGTGCGTGGTGGCTGTAGAGCTTTCTTATAGTTTTCATCACATTTGTAAAATTAAAAATTTGGTCTTTATACCATTTTCTCTTGCCTTTTTTTATATGGATTACAATTGCACGTACACAAGCCTCCTTGAAATTGTCCCAGAGTCCTTGCCGTGTTCATTTGCTTTAGTCTCGTCTCTCTGTTTCAGTATTGACAGATGGTATTCCTGACATGAAGTTCATTACTATTTAGGTTTTCAGTATGTAAAAAGCTCCTTACCCTATGAAGTCTATTGTCAACTACAGAAGCCTGAGTCTTTATATATCCCTCATATTTCTACTTAACACAATCTTTCTTCTGCGTCCTTACATCTATGGCCTGTTTTTGTTTTAACATGCTTGTCTATCAATTCTATTATTTGTATCATTTATGGGTCTGCTTTTATGCTTCTTTGCATGCCTAGATACTTTGTACCAGATGTCAAACATTGTAAATTTGACACTTTTGGAAACTACATATTTTTATATTGCTATAAATATTCTTGACCTAAGTTCAGGAGTTCAGTAAAGCTACTTGAAAACAGTTTGATCTTTTCAAGACTTGCTTTTATATTCTTTTGGAGGGGACTAGAACTGACTTTAGTGAAGAGGTACTTTTGCTCTTCTACTGACTCAGTATACTTCCGTGTACTCCCCAGTGCCCCTTAATTACAAAATTACCGTTTCTGATGGGTGAGAGGAAGGACTATTCCCATACCACGTGACCCCTATGAATTGTTTCCTCTAATCCTTTTGAGTAAACATTCTGAGACTCAGGTAATTATCTCACATGCTTTGGTCAATACCCGGGCGAAGCTTGGAAGGAGAACCTCTGCCAACATCTCTGTCTCTCTCTTCCCGTCCCGTCTAGTATCTACCTTGCAGATATTACACAGCTTGACCTCTCCTTGTTTCTCACCCCATTTATTTACCCTTGTCCAGGGATCACTATTCTGCCTTGTTTGATGTCCAGTGTCTGCAAATTACTGTCCAATGTATTTGTGTGTGTGTTTTCCTAGTTGTTTTAGGTAGAAAGTAAGAATGTGTGTCCTTTTTCTTCATCTTCCCAAGAATATTTTAACTTTGTCATGTTTCTATTATTGGAAAAGGATGTTGGATTTAAGATCATAATATCTAAATTCAAAATACATATAATTTGATTCTGACCATCAATGTTCTACCAATGATCCCTGAATAACACCAGAGTTAGGGGCACCAACCTTCTTGCAGTTGAACATTCATGATTCCCCAAATGATTCCCCAAAAGTTAGCTACTAACAGCCTTCTGTTGACCTTACTGATAGCTTAAATAGTCGATTAACACATGTTTAGTATTAAGACATTTATAAGGGATGAAAATATATTTACTATTACCTGAGTGGAAGTGGATCATCTTCATTGTTTTCATGTTAAGTAGGCCTTCAACTTCATTGTTTTCATGTTAAGTAGGCCGAGGAAAAGGAAGAAGAGGGGTTTGTCTTGCTGTCTCTGGTCTCTCCAGGGGCAGAAGAAAATCCACATGTAAACAGACCCACGAAGTTCAAATGCATGTTGTTCAAGGGTAGACCAACTTTGGCAAGTAATTTAATAAAACATTCTGAAATTGCCTTTCCCTTTTTACAAATTAGGTATGGTTATACATATTCTCCTTGCCAGATATTTTTTGGGGGAGAAATGAGCAAAACATTATGTGAAATTTTTAATTTTTGTTTATAATTTCACACTGGTTTCTTTCTTCCAGATCCAGTGATGTTTCCATGATTGTCTGCTTCACTAAAAATACAATTTAGAAATAATATTCTTTACAATAAAAACTTCTAAACACTGCCATGCTTGTCTATAATTTTGTTATGTCTTTCCTCTTTATTAATATTTGTAATTCTGAATCCCTAAGGATGTATATACCTTTTCATATGGAAAATGAAATGTTTTTTTCAGTTGTGTTTAAAATCCAGTCCTACAGAGATGGTAAAACCAGTACCTTTTTGACGGTAGGGCCACCGTATATCATTGTGACAAAGCACAGACGACAGCCAGTGACTCTGCTTTACACAGAGAAGTTCTTGCCACCTCTCTCCAGGTTGTAGACTGTGAGCAATTTCAGTCAATATTATATTTGGTTAAAAAAGAAAAAAAGAGAGACGCAAGATTTAGGGTTAGATATAACTTTACAAAAAAAAAAAAATGCTGGACGTACACGCTGATTACATTTTATTTTCTGACTTTCTAAGCCTTCTTACTGCTACTGCCACCTGGTCCAGTATCCTCATATCCTTGTGGACACGGTCCTTAGGAAAATGCTATGAAAAAATCTCATATCATTGAAGTATGTGCTACCATGTAAGTAATTTCAGAAGATAATGTAGACTTTTTACTTTGGATTCCTTTATTTGAGGTTTCAAAAAAGAACCAACCCTCTTATTTAGCTTGAATCAGAGATGTATTTAAACCAAATGATCTGCAATACTGCATCTAATTCTGACTCTTCCATAACCCTCGGAATGAAGATTTGATGGTTCAAATGCAATAGTTACCAAGGGATTCTGGTGTAGAAACAATGAGAAATTTCACGGACGTATGATGTTCAGGGATGTTCAAAACCCTAGACCTGAAAGGCAGGAAATGATTTTGAGAGCTGATTGTGACTCGGAGTCCCAAACCTCCTTTATAAGCCTTAGACAAAAATGTCTCTACATGTAGTTCCCTCATTTGCAAACATGAAAATAATTAAAAATTGGAATTATCCATGGCATTTAGCACAGAGAATGAACACGGAGGAGCTTTGTGAATCAAAATATCTTACTCAGTGTCTTATGATAATCTCCAGAGGAAACAGCAACCTTCAACCCATAAACTTTTACCAACTTTCAAACAAAAAAATCAAGCTCCTTGACTACAACAGATGTAAATATTTTTCTTTATTTCATCTCAATTTGAATTTCTGGAAGGATGGACTCAAAGAGCAGCCTAAAGAAAAAAAAGAGAATTTTTCAAGTCTGGTTAATTAAAGTTTAGATCAAAGAAATTAGTTGGTGGGCAGCATCTGTGGCTCAACGGAGTAGGGCGCTGGCCCCATATGCGGAAGGTGGTGGGTTCAAACCCCGCCCTGGCCAAAAACTGAAAGGAAAAAAAAAAATAAAGTAGCCATCTTAAAAAAAAAAAAGAAAAAGAAATTAGTTGGTAATGTTATGGCATTTCTATTTCTACCAGAGTGATGACAAAAATTTTCTGGTGCTAAGATATCTTGGAAGCTTATGACCTTTTTTATAGGTAAGAGAAATTTTATAGACAGATTAATCTCAATTTACACCTAACATGAAAAGTTCTTTAAAATTATTTTCAAAATTTCTAAAGCAAAAGTTTTGGAAAGCAAATTCAAGTGGAATTGATACCTTAACTCAAAACTATACTGTTATTCTGCCTTTACTTAAGCAAAAAACTAAAAAGTTATTTCTTTCTGATTACACTGTAATTTGGTTTATATTGGCTGAGAATAATTCTATTTATTTCTTAAAAAGAAAACAGGATAGATTTAAAATATTTTTGTATATTTATCACCTCCCTTATTCATACTTAAGCTAATGGTTATTGATAAACTAGCTTCTAACTAACTGCTAACTAGTTGCTTATAACGTGTTATAAGCCATCCATGTGTGAAAGTTGCTCATACAAATTGGGCCGTTCTTTTTTGTTGTTGTTTGTCTGTTTGTTTTTTTATTATTAAATCATAGCTGTGTACGTTAATGCGATCATGGGGCACCATACACTGGTTTTATAAACAGTTTGACATATTTTCATCACGCTGGTTAACATAGCCTTCCTGGCATTTTCTTAGTTATTGTGTTAAGACAATTATTATTATTATTATTTTTTTATTGTTGGGGATACATTGAGGGTACAATAAGCCAGGTTACACTGATTGCAATTGTTAGGTAAAGTCCCTCCTGCAACCATGTCTTGCCCCCAAGGCCCAATCCCCCTCCCTCCGTCCCTCTTTCTGCTTCCCCCCCCCGATAACAATAATTGTCATTAATTGTCCTCATATCAAAATTGAGTACATAGGATTCATGCTTCTCCATTCTCGTGATGCTTTACTAAGAATAATGTCTTCCACTTCCATCCAGGTTAATACGAAGGATGTAAAGTCTCCATTTTTTTTAATGGCTGAATAGTATTCCATGGTA
Source organism: Nycticebus coucang (assembly GCF_027406575.1). Taxonomy (NCBI): domain Eukaryota; kingdom Metazoa; phylum Chordata; class Mammalia; order Primates; family Lorisidae; genus Nycticebus; species Nycticebus coucang. The sequence continues at coordinate 115,790,390 of NC_069790.1, read as the reverse complement.
TACATATACCACAGCTTGTTAATCCATTCCTGGGTTGGTGGGCACTTAGGCTGTTTCCACATTTTGGCGATTGTAAATAACCAAAGCAAAGAGACAACCTACACAACAGGAAAGGATATTTGCATATTTTGAATCAGACAAAAGCTTGATAACCAGGATCTATAGAGAACTCAAATTAATCCACATGAAAAAAGCCAACAATCCCTTATATCAATGGGCAAGAGACATGAATAGAACTTTCTCTAAAGACGACAGACGAATGGCTAACAAACACATGAAAAAATGTTCATCAACTCTATATATTAGAGAAATGCAAATCAAAACAACCCTGAGATATCATCTAACCCCAGTGAGAATGGCCCACATCACAAAATCTCAAAACTGCAGATGCTGGCGTGGATGTGGAGAGAAGGGAACACTTTTACACTGCTGGTGGGACTGCAAACTAGTACAACCTTTCTGGAAGGAAGTATGGAGAAACCTCAAAGCACTCAAGCTAAACCTCCCATTTGATCCTGCAATCCCATTACTGGGCATCTACCCAGAAGGAAAAAAATCCTTTTATCATAAGGACACTTGTACTAGACTGTTTATTGCAGCTCAATTTACAACCGTGTTAAGACAATTATATTCTACATTTACTAAGTTTCACATGTACGTACCCTTGTAAGATGCACCACAGGTGTAATCCCACCAATCACCCTTCCTCCACCCATCCTCCCCCTCCCTCCCCTCTCTCTCCCCCTTCCCCATATTCTTAGGTTATAACTCGGTTATAGCTTTCATATGAAAGCCATAAATGAGTTTCATAGTAGGGCTGAGTACATTGGATACTTTTTCTTCCATTCTTGAGATACTTTACTAAGAAGAATATGTTCTTTTCACACCCATCTAAAACAGAATCAAAGTAGTCAGGGAACAAAATATTGCTTCAAAAATGCATATCTTGGAAAGCATGGCCATTGAAGCTACCTCCTGTAACATGAAACCACTTTTATTTAAAAGCTACTGAAATAACCAGCTGAACTCTAGGAATAGTTTTACTCACTGCCATCACTCACCACTCAAAATTGGCCAGCTTCCTAAAATTTTACAATGCCAATGAACTTTCTTGAAGAAAAAAATGTGTGAAGAAAAAATTTAAAAATGCTTTTTTAAAAATAAAACTTCTAGGCAGAGCTCATAGCACAGTGCTTACGGCACCAGCCACATACACGGGAGCTGGCGGGTTCAAATCCAGCCCAGGTCTGCCAAACAACAAAGACAACTGCAAGCAAAAAATAGCCCAGCATTGTGGCAGGCACTTGTAGTTCCAGCTACTTGGGAAGCTGAGGCAAGAGAATCACTTATGCCCAAGATTTTGAGGTTGCTGTGAGCCATGACGCCACAGCATTCTACCCAGGGTGACATAGTGAGACTCTGTCTCAAAAAAAAAAATAATAATAATAATTAATTAATCAATAAAACTTGTAATCTCTTTATTCTTCAGACATACTAAAGACAAGCCACTCTGTGAATGCCCTGAATTGCAATTCTTGCTTCCCAAATAAAACTTTTTATAATTAGAGCTTTGTTTCTGTATTTTATTTGACTTCGACAAATGATATTCAACAGGTTTTCCAAAGGTTGCCAAATATACACACACACACCCACACACCCCCACCACATACATATACACACAGAGAGAAAATTGTAGCTAAATGTAAACTGTATTTACAAAATACTCATTACACAATTTTACAAAATGTTTTTCTATGTGTTTAATTATATATTGAAATATAAAATATAATTTTGAGTTTGATAATTTTCATACATGTGACAACATTTGAGATACCCCGTAGTTTGTTTGCAAACATAACATTCCCCCCCACTTTGTTTCTCCCTTAAAATGTCTCTGGCCAATCGTCAATCCCACATCAATTTCTGAATTTGGTAGGAGCAAAGCATTCAGAACCTGAGGGATGATTAATTCACTACAAGTTTTCCCACATGCAAAGCAAGGAGACATTTTGTTACTCCATTTATTTCAACTAAATATTTTCAAACTTGTGTAAAGACTAGTTGACTCTCCTCAGAGCAGCTCCCCAGGATAGAGCAAAATAAACTCCAAAACTTGTCAGAGGAAAATCCATTCTTTGGTATTGACGCCAGGCAGGGACAGATTTAACCCTCACCCCTCAGACTGCTGGGCCTAATCTTTACTATGTTCAAGAATCACCACGGTGTTTTTGGAAAGATGCTTATGGTCCCCACATTAGTGATATGATATGTCTGCCTTTCTTAGGAAGTTTCCTGACTCCAGACCTGTATCCACCTACCCTGGTATCTAAATTCCCTCTTGTGTACCTTATGGGGAATGATGTTATTTTAAGCAGGCTGTATCAGTCAAAATGATTTGTTGGTAATTACGATAATGTAAAAATAAAATAGCATTCCTTAATAAATCAATAACCGTACGTGGAAAACTGGTGATTCATAATTTTGCAAAACTGAAGATCCCCAAATACACATATTAAAGCGCATTTGCCTGCATGGAGCTCAGTGTTATCCCAGCTTTGCTGGACAAGCCTTCTGCTCAGGCCAGTGGGTGTGGGACTTATAGCAGGGAAACTTCTCTCAGAGTCCTCCAACAGTTTCATTAGGAGTCTCCCTATTCTGTCATGTTCACTCATGTAGTAATTTGTTTGCTCAAAAAATATTTATTGAGAATTTGTTGTGTGGCAGGCAAAGTTCAGGGGATGTACTGAGTACAGGCTGAGTACAGAGGATACAATATGACCCAATACTTACTTCACTGACCTCACGAAGCTTAATATTCACCCCCCACTATTTTATAATGAGAGGCAAGACCACTTGAAAGTTCCATCATTTTTCATAAACATAATTTTAAATTCCCGTAATTTTCTAGGCATGGCACAAAACTTTTGAGATACAATAATACAAAAACTATGGTTCTTTCTCTCAGTATTACAGAGAGCAAAGGAAGGAATGATTAATTCTAGAGAAGCGGTGAAAGCGGATGGAGTTAGGTAATACGGTATCTCCCTGGGTTCTTTGATGAAGAGGACAGATTTAGCCAGCAGAGAAAAGAAAATGGGTCAGTAAGAATAAACAGGGCACAGGATGGCAGGAGGCATTATGATATCCACGGAAAATAGGGAATGAATTTGCTATGGGAAAGGTGTAGGGTACCAGTCAGGAAACCGGGTACTGAAACTGGAAAGGAGAATTAGAAAAACACTTTGAAAGTTTCCATCAGCCAAACGCAGAAAATGTAGTCTGTGAGTGACATAATCAGAGATCGTCATCTGAAAGAAGACAGCTTAGAAAATGTCCTTGGGGAGGAGCCATTGAGGGCAGCAGAGACAATCAGAGAATTGCCGCAATAATAAAACTGAGAGTGACAGCAAGGAGGGCAAAGTGAGGCAATTGACAGAAGTGTTCCATTTCAAACTCAGAGCATTTTACGACTGAAGGTCTCAATATATGGTAAAAGAGGAAAAGCCCACAATTTAGATGTGTCATGCATGAGAGATAAAATGGTGATATTATTTATCAAACATAAATAATATCCCAGGGATCTGGGAAAAGGAACCACCTCGTAGGTGAATTAGTTGAGTTTACTTTGGGACAGGTCTCTGGAACTCAGAGCTGTAAATACTGGGCAGGCTGCTGTAAGGATTGAGTCCACGGATGAAACAGAATTTGGTATTGAAGATCTTGCCCCATAAAATTATACCATTAGTTGATTCTGTACTTCTTTGAAAAGAATATCCCCATTTAGCAAAATTTTCTAAACTGGAAATCCTACACTGGTCTACCTTTTTCCTTGTCTTAATGGCTTATGGAATACTAACATCTGGAAACAAGGTGTTACAGGTGTTTGGGAACAACCTGTTTACAAGATGAATGGAGAAACAGGCTCAAAATGAGGAACTGCTTCCCACAAATACCCAGCCTAGATGTCGACATATTCAGGGTTAGAACCCTAACCTGCTTCTCAGATAAGATTTCTTTTCACTGCATCATACTCACTATCAAAAGGCCCAAACCCAGACGTTTGAATAGAAAATCAACTTCAAAGAAAATCATGGCCAAGGCTTCATAAAATATAAGAAACAGAAGGAAAAAAAAGGCAAATGTCAGAAGATTTTTGCAGTGACATATATACTACACAGATGTGTGACAGTTAAGGTCAGACAATTAGGTTGTCATCCTAGAGAAAGTGCTGCATACCTCACTGCTGAAAATCACTATGGTCACCTTCAAAGCCCTCCCCATGGGAAGCGACGCACCAACCCCAGCACCTCGTCCACCCTTCAAAGCAATTGTGGAACTCTTTCTGGAGTAACCATCAGAGCTGTCATCCTATGAAATCTGCCAATTAACTTAGTGAATTTGCCACCGTGTGCTTTTATTGGCCGCACCATACAAACAACATGGTAAGGTTTCATAACCTTGGTATTTCAGTGTCTCACAACTGTGTTCATGACCACGTGTGCCAGTGTCTTGCTGAGAGGCCTTTGTTGTTGTTGTGGGTTGTGCCATACAATGACAATTCTGATGGTTATTCCAGGAAAAGAGTTCCAAAATTGCTTTGAAGGGTAGACTAGGCATTGGGGTTGGTTGCATAGCTTCCCAAGGGGAACAGTTCAAAGTTGACCATAGTGATAATCAGTAATGAGGTAGGTAGCACTTTTTTAAGATAAGTTCAGACCTCGTATATAACTACATACTCACAAGTAATTCCAACAATGATTTTCCTTATCATAAAATACACTTCTCAAAATATTGTGGATAATAAGAATAATTAGATATCATTCTTTACATGCAAAAAAAAAAAGAAAAAGAAATCAGGATACTAATGTAATTGAGGGATAAGGGTCTATAGTAATATATAAAACAAGACAAAGTAAAATAAAATGGAAAGTTTCAGGGACCAATGATAATAATGTGCCAATATAAGGAGTAAAATCGGCTTAATTCTGTAACATGTGAACATAAATATCTAAATGTCAAATAAATTGAAAGTGTACATGGGCTTTTTATTCCTCAGATGTATTACAATAAAAATCAATTCTGTTTAAAGATATTCACTTCATTCCAGTTATTTCCTAATATCACACATACTTCTTAGATTGTGCTTATTTTTAGGGAGCAAATAGAAGGCTTTATTATTGAGGGGAAAAGTTAAATGATGCAATAAAAGATCATTATCATGAAGGCAGATAAAATTTGTCTTAAGTAGCATTATCTTGCTAAAATACATAATTCTATCCAAACTTAGTCACTGTTGTCTATTGTCCAATCCATCCATCTTCAAAATAAGTTGCTGCAATTCAGAATGCATAATGTGCATCGTTGTGATGTGAGAAATACATATCAACCTTTTATTGATGTTTATTTTTACATTTTCCTTGTGAAATATAAGTCACATATTTAAAAAGTTCATGAAACAAATACATGGAGTGATCTAATCTCAAATACTGTGTCTAAGTTACAACCATTCGAATGAGGGAGGGACACATGGGCGGGACTGGGAAGCCCTTCTCATTCCTTCTCAGAGTTTCTAATGCCTCACGGCACCCAAAATCATTCACTATCCTGAATTACATGTATTTCCTGATTTGTTCATGATTTATCAGTTAAATATACACCTCTAAAATCAAGGGTTCATTTTCATTTTGTCTGAATTTTTAAACTATTTATAAAGGAATTATGTATCTTGTACTTTTTTCTTCCTGTCTTTGGTTACTCAACCTTTTACTTATGAAACGAAATCATATCTTTAACTGTGCTTCCTTCACATTTCAATAACTTTCTTGGAGAAGCAATACCATAATTTATCTGTTCTGTTGTTGTTAGATATTGGGTTGTTTTTATTTAGGTGTGATTACAAATAATGCAGCCAGGAATATTCTTTTCAAAGTATTTCTTTCAAGTGTAAACATAGGGATGAAATAATTGGGTCATTTGTTCCCAAAACTAATTTCTGTATTTTACTAGAATTTTTAAAGTTTTTTTTTTTTTTTTTTTAGGTTTTCTGGATCTTACTTATTTTGAGTATATTACATATACTCAAAAAGTATTTTTGATTATCGATTTTATTCTTTAATGAATCGCATTGGTGAACTTAAAGCTAACTTAAATTTGACTGTTAAAGCTAACTTAAATTACTAGTAGTATAAATTTGAGTTTTAAACCTCACTTAAATTATTCTTTTAATATGAAAAGATTACATATTGTTGAATTCCATTTGCTAGGAAAAATGTTGCTTAGAATTTTGGCATGCAAGTTTGTAAGTGACAGTAGTCTGTGATTTTCTTCTTTTGTGTGAAATCATTTGTCTTGTTTTATTACCAGAGAATGCTAGTTTCATAAAATGAGTTGGGAATCATCTCCTCCTCTAAAATTATCTGGAGGAGCTTGTTTGGAATTGTTGTTACTGCTTCCATAAGGTTTGTTTGAATTCACATTCCATGAGGGACAAAAAGAATCAAGCTCTGTGAGGTCTGTGCCCTGTAAATCCCACACTGTCACTTCCTCCACATTATTGTCTTGTAATATTTTAAGTGTCTCTGCTTTTTAATAGAATGTATTTTTATGGCAATTTTGGGTCCATAACAAAATGGAGTGTATAGAGAGGTTACAAATATCCCCCCCTACTCACATATACAACCTCCCACATTCAACATCGTGCATCATAGTGGTGCATTAGTTACGCTACGAACCTACGCTGACATCTCATTATCACTCAGAGTCTATAGTTGACATTAGAACTCACTCTTGGTAGTGCGTACTATGGGTTTTGACAGAAGGATGATGCCATGGATCCATTATAGAGATTGATACAGAATGGGTTCAATGCTCTTAAAAACCTCTGTGCTTTGATATCCATCCCTCTCTCTTCCAGCCCCTTATAATCACTTTTCTTTTTTTTTTTTTTTTCAAGTTGCTTGGAATTTTTATTTTTTATATTTATTTTTTTCCAGTTTTTTTTTTTTATTAAATCATAACTGTATACATTGATATGATCATGGGGCATCATACACTCGCTTCATAGACCATTTGACACATTTTTATCACAATGGTTAACATAGCCTTTCTGGCGTTATCACAGTTACTGTGCCAAAACATTTAAATTCTACATTTACCAAGTTTCGCATATACCCCTGTAAGATGCACCACAGGCGCAGACTGGGCAAGGGATTTGAAGAGAAACTTCTCTGAAGAAGACAGGCGCACGGCCTTCAGACATATGAAAAAATGCTCATCATCTTTAATCATCAGAGAAATGCAAATCAAAACTACTTTGAGATATCATCTAACTCCACTGAGACTAGCCTATATCACTGACCTTTTCAGTAGTTTCAAAGTATTAACTTTTCCAGAATGTTCCATAGTTGCAATTTTATAATATGTGGCCTTTGTAAATTGGCCCTTTTTTTAACTTATAATATGTATTTAAATTTCCTCTATTTCATGGCCTGATGGTTCATTTCCTTTCATCACAGAATAACATTCCATCGTATAGATATAACAAAGTGTATTCATCCATTTGCTTTCTGAAAGACACCTTGTTTGCTTCCAAGTTTAGGCAATTATAATTGAAGCTTCTGTGAACAGTCATATGCAAGTTTTTGCATGTGAAAATGTTTCAATTCATTTAAATACCAGTGGTATGATTAATGGGTAGTATCTAAGGGTATGTTTAGTTCCGTAAGGTACTGTCAGACCATCTTCCAAACGGAGTGTACCACTTTGCGTTCCACCAGCAATGAATGGGAGTCGCTATTACTTTAGACACTTGGCAGCATTTGGTATGGTCAATGTTTCGGATTTTGGACATTCTACTACATGTAAAGTCATATCTCATTGCCATTAATTTGAAATTCCCTAATGATATACAGTGTTGACCATCTTTCCACATAGGCAATGCTTAGTGGATAAAGTTTAGACATGTGGCAATGCAATTGTATGCTTTTACTTAATTTTATAAACACACAGCTTCATCTTTTAATGCCAATTTGTATATGATGAATTTATTTTAAAGTTACTCCACCTGGTGTATGCTAAACTGGAAAATCTAGAATCTTGATTTCTAACCAAATTGCATACCTTTAGAAATTTACTATGTATTTTTAGAATCTTTATATACACCTTCAAAAAATTAGCCTAAAAATAATGAGTGAGATTCTATAATTGTGTATATGTCCTGTTTGAGACACAGTAAATAGAATTCATAATGAAAGAAATTTCACCTTTGAGACTGATGAACTTTATAAATTTTTTACATACTCTTGATTGGTTTTCATATATTATTTACATCAAATTATATGAGAATTATCAGGATATATTTCTCCAACATCACTTTTGATTTTCTTCCATGTAGAACAGAAACAGAGCCCATATTCTGTAGATGCCATTTTGAGATTTAAACACACATATACATTTAGGCTTCACTCAGTTCTATGCAGATCAGCAAGAATGAATCTCTGACAAAAACGATCCTTAGCTCTTCACTATGAAATATTCAAAAGGCACTTGGGAGGAGATTGCTGATGCATCGTACCTTCCCTTCCACAGGCAACGTGGACCAACAAATGATTGTCTACTGTTATAAAGACCAGTCAATCATTCTACAAAATCTATATTCTGGATCTTAAAAATGACCATGTCTCAGGAGGATACTGTCTAAAACAGATGTGTGTCAGCTGCAGAGAGAAATTGGATTCTAATGTGAAGTCTGGGTAAAATCTGAGTTGACACTGATAGTTAACCTTTCTCTGTGGGAATGTATGTGTAGATAATAAATTGACTCATATAAAACGTATCAAAGCAAAGTGCTGCATTCTAGAGAAAGAGAAGTATTTTTCATAATAGTATGTGAGCTGTAATATTCATTATTTATTACAACATCCCTCTAAGTGCCTTTTATGGATTCCTACATTATATATTTGTATCATGTTTCCATATAGTATTCAAATGTTCAATACTTTTCTTGGCTTTTTCACTCCTAGAGAAATCTTATGCAGACAAGACCTTGGCCCTATACCAGATAAAAATTCAGTAGTAAGGTCCCTGCAGAAACTATAGCACTCAACAAAAACATTCCAAAACATTCAAACAAAGGTGAGTACTAGAACATTTTCAACAAAAAGCACCAGAAATACTTCAAGAAAGCTGCAAAGAAGTTTTTATCATCCAGACTATGGAGTGGAGGAAAAATTTCTTTCTTCTGAGATCACCATGCAATGAAGATCTTACTTTGAGGAATATCCGTGCTAAGAAATTAAGGTCCAGAACAGGAATATCCATGCTGAGAAATTAAGGTCCAGAAGTTTATCTAGAAGGCTAATGAATTTATGGGATACAAAATAACTCTGAAGTGACACTTTTTTAAATGGGCTAAAAGTATTTCCACCAAAAAATGTTTTCCACAAAAAATAAATTATAAGTAAAAATTTATAAAACAGATGACACAATAAGAAACCCTAAGTAGAAATAGTCAGGCACAAAGATACTAAAAGCATATTTAAAACTTGAAATGATAGAGTAATCCAAAAATTATAAAAATACTTTTAGCCAACAATAAAAAAAGAAAAAATATATAAAATAATTTTAAGGAGACCTATAGAAATGGAAATTGAATGGGTATATATGGAAAAGAACAAAATAGAATTCTTATAAATGAAAAAGAGAGCCATTGCCATAAAAACAAGACCTCAGAGAAGGAGATACCTGCATGTATCTCTTTGAAAAGAGCCTGAGTAAGTACACAGCAATCTGAGGAAATTACATAGAATGCATTATAGAGGGAAGAAAATGTACTAAAAGGAGAGAGAATATGAAAACTGAATAGAAGAAAAAAATAATTTAAGAAAATTTCCCCCAAATGAAGAACACATGCTTCTAGACCAGTGGTTCTCAACCTCCCTAATGCCTCTTAATGCCACAACCCTTAAATATAGTTCCTCATGTTGTGGTCACACCCAAACATCAGATTATTTTCGTTGCTGCTTCATAACTGTAATTTTGCTACTGTTATGAATCCTAATGTAAATATCTGATATGCAGGATGTATTTTCGTTGTTACAAAGGGGTCACGACCCACAGGTTGAGAACCGCTGAAGACTGACAGAGCAAATACCACTCGCCCAGAATACTATACCCAAGCAAAGTGCTCATCAGTCCCAGGGTAGTAAGAAAAATTAGACATAAGAGTTCTCAAAAGTTCTATTTCTCCTGCACCTTCTATCAGGAAGTTACCAAACCAGATATCAAATAAAACGGGCAAGTAAACCAAGATCTAAGACATGGAGAATCTAAGCTAAAAAGAAAGTAAAAGCATGTCATGATTTTATGCCTTCCCAGGCCCTGAAGTACTCTGCACAGTGGACACACAGGTCCATGTACATATGGTCACCCAGAGCCTGGGAAAGCATTGTACATAAGTAAGAGAAAGACAGAGAATTCCAACAAAGGTGATGTGAAAGATCCACTTGAATTCTTAATTTAGACAAAAATAAATCGAATGGATTAAAAACTGAGGTGTGGAAAAAAGTTTTAAAATTTCTAGAAAAAAAATTGTTAACAGAACAGAACACCCATATAAAGTCAGAACAGGAAAAGCTTTTTTTGTTTGTTTGTTTTTGAGACAGAGTCTCACTTTGTCTCCCTCAGTAGAGTGCCATGTTGTCATAGCTCACAGAAACCTCAAATCTCGGGCTCAGTGATTCTCTTGCCTTAGCCTCCTGAGTAGCTAGGACTACAGGCACCTGCCACAATGCTCAGCTATTTTTAGAGATGAGGTCTCGCTCTGGCTCAGGCTGATCTCAAACCCATGAGCTCGGGCAATCCACCTGCCTTGGCCTCCAAAGTGCTAGGATTACAAGTATGAGTCACTGCACTCGGCCAGGAAAAGCATTTTTAAACAAAAAACAAAATACAACCATAAAGGCAAATTATCTATACTTACTTACATTAAAAAATTTAAAATTCAAAAAGCCAGAAGTATCCATAAACAAAATAAAAGTTCATGATGGAAAGAAAATAATCACTCCTTCGATAATCTGTACAAAAATATATTGTTTTATATGTCCTGTAAACCAGTAAGGAAAATAAAACCTCTTCTGATGTAAAATGAAGATTAGAACAGAAAGTTCAAATAAGAAGGAAATCAAATGATTAATAGGAACATGAAAAGATTCACTCACTGTTAATCTGAGTCATACAACTAGAATTATAACAGAATATTATTATTAACAGAATATAACACCCAATCAAAAATAAAAAAAGGTCTGACATCACCCAGAGTGATGTGGAATTAATACAAGTATTTTTAAAGATTAGCCTAGGAAGTTCTATGAAAATTGGCCATGTGAGTGTTAAACATGTCATTAAGAATTAATATTAGGTACTGCACCAGTCTCCAAACCTTACAACCAATATCTCATACAAACGTTCCTTACAGGACTACACTCCTGATAACCTTCCTACAGAGGGCAACACAGTGAAACAGTGGATTTTGTGTCCTGTGGCTCCCCTCACACATGGTTTTTCCTGCTCAGGTGAACAGATGGAGGATACAGTGTAGAAGATCATGCAGAGTGTTTCCAAGAGTGCAAGAAGTGGCACATCAAAGGTCTTCATGCAGACACCCAGTCAGAACCAAGCCTTGTACCTCTAACTTAAGGAAGACACCGCAGCAAGAGGAAACAGAAGCCCCCATCCAGACACCTCCCTGGTGCATTGTTTCCCTGGTCCTGGCTGCTGCACCTTGGGGACTTCCTGCCATTTTTCTCTTTAATCACATCTGAACAAGGGGTGGGAGCCTGACTTCCTTGGGGTCTTAACAGCTAAAAAAAAACTAACCTGCTTTTCATAGATGTTTGGTAGCTCAAAAGCAGTTTAAATCTTGGAGATGTGATGCATAGTGTTTAATCTGGGATTTTTATATTCTTTGATTATATAGCTTCCTCAAAGGCTTGATACCCTCTGATGTCTTTGTTTACAGTTATTCAATAGGACAGTAACTATTTTTTTTTTCTTTCTGTCTCTCTCCAAGTTTACCTTTAAAAAATAGGTGGGGAGGTCAAACCATTCATTTTATCCATGGCCGAACTAATTTTATTCAACTGATGGAGTTTTCAGGCTTTATCTGTTAAAACACACATAAATTTCCTTTTCTCTTATTAAGCATATAAAGACAGCAGGCTTTTCCAACAACACAAAACCCGAGATTTCTTTGGTCACTCTGTATCCCTTAGTTACACCTTGTAAATCAATCACTTCATTGCTGAGATCATCTTTCTCTGGTAATGTCAGTATCAGCCAATACACAGGGACGTATTTTTCCATCTCCCGTAGACACACAGACTCCGTGAGAACATGATCTGCTGTCCACATTTCTGCTGGCAACAATCCTGCCAAATGTTTTCCCAGTACAGATCCCCGTCTCTCTGGGTTTGGTGTCAGTATCCTCATCACCTAGACTTTCCTCAGGACCTGAGGTCCCATCTGTGTACTAGTTAGCACAAATAATGCCACTTGCTATGCAACCCCCCAAATCTCAGTGGCTTGAACTAAAAAAAAAAGTGTGGATGTTTCTAATCAGGAACTCTCCCAGCAGGCTCTACTCCCAGTAGCTGGGCAGTGGTATTTTCTTCTTTAATTTCGTCACCTTGCCATCTAAGAGTTTTCTGTTTCTAGCTGATTGGATGGTTACATAAAAGGACGGGAGCTCAAAGGACTTTCCATGAGCCACCCACATGTTCCTGGTTAGAACTTGGTCACGACTCCAAGCTAAGCATAAGGAATCTTTCTTCTTACACATCTATCCTGGAGAATCTTTAACCATGCTCATTGAGAAGGGACATGAATAAGAGACATGCTTTTTGCAGTCCCGCCTGCAAGAGCAAAAACTAAAAACAATCTTTCATTCAAATTTAGTATATTAATAACCTAGTTTACTCAGAAAATGAAATTAACTGTATAGTAATGAAAATTAATACAACAGATATGTGCGTATTAACTTACTACATTCTTAAAACCTATGGGGAAAATTTTACAAAAGGACATGTATTTCTTAGGAGTAAATTTGAAAGCACACTAAATCTGTATTATGAATTGTTAATAATTACATACTTATCTATTTAAATATTTCAAAACATGCTCTACTGGGTTGAATGTTTCCTCAAATTTGTGTTCATCCAGAACCTCAGAATGTGACCATAATTAGAAATAGGTTTTTACAGGTGTGGTTAGTTAAGATGAAGTCCTTCTCAATTGGGGTGGGTCCTAACCAATGTCTGTGTCCTTACAGGACAATCACAGGAAGACACAGGGGCTCAGGCACAGAAGGAAGAAGGACATGTGATGTCAGAGGCAAAATTGGCCTACACATCTACAAGGCAAAGAATGCTAAGGATGCTATTAACCACTGGAAGTTTGGAGAATGGCATGGAAAAGGTTTTCTCTCAGAGCCTCTGAAGAAATCAATTGTTAGCTCTTTAGTTTTATATTCCTGCCCTCCTGAGCTGTCAAGGAATAAATTTTTTTGTTAATGTTTCAATCACCCAGTTTTGAGAAATTTACCATTGCCTGCCCTAAAAAAACACTACAAACACCTAGGAACATACATACTTAAGCATGGGAATTACTTTTATGGATAAGGTGGTAAAAAATAAGCATATTTTAAGCAAGATCAGAAATACCAGTTTCTCAGATAAAATTTCTTCCATCAGAGGTGAATAAAGTCAAATGTAAACATCTATTAGATATAGGTGGTGTGTTCACATAGTACTTTTTGCAACTTTTTCTTATTTATTTAATATTTAAAAATTTTAAGCAATTAATAAGTGATGAAGTTAAGACATTAGACATCATAAACATGGAGCACAGTATTGAAAAATTATATATTAATAATAAAATATATCCATAGTTGGTTGTCTTAATTTTTCTTTCAAAAATAATAATATTGTTATCTTAATGGAAAGTTGTTCCCCATTGATTTCCAATGAGATTGAAGCATCCTTATAAATTACATGACTATGTCCCTAAATTGCTGGTGGGCATACAGAGTTTTATCCTAAGTGCTTATAGCTAGCATTGTTTTAAAAAAAAAATCTTCTTGATTCAAATTAACAAGTCAAAGGAAGTATCAAAAGACTAGATTTCAGTCATCCTATTTGTAGGCCATGTGAAATTTATTCTTGAACAACTGTAGCATAAATTTTTGTATTTTAGCAATATATATATATATATCAGGTCTATATATCAGAGAGACAAAAAAGAATGATTATAAACAACAAAAAGAAAATCACATAAAGTCCATTTTACCTGAACTTCATTAGAACAAAAATAACATGTTAAATGTGAGTCACTTTAAAACAAGACACAAAATTTCAGAGGTGAATATGAAAAATATTGGGCCTGGTGGCTCACACCTGTAATCCTCACACTTCAGGAGGCCAATGTAGGAGGATCACTTAAGGCCAGGAGTTTAAGAGTTAAATACGAAAAAAAATTATGTTGCAAAATAATACAAAAATGAAAAATTGGTTATTTGGTTTTACCTTGTATTTATTCACATGATTCTTACAATTTCAAACAAGAATTGTAGAATAAAGTTTGAATTTATGTAAATGTCTGATTTTTGATAATTGTACACCATCATGAAATAGCACGCTTCAGATTTGACTTTCTCAGTCCAGTCATAAAGAGGATCATTGTTTAAAAAGAGAAATACTGAGACCTGTCATCAATTCCCCAAGGAAATTTTGATTTCCTCTTGGATGCTCAAATTAGACTCTTTTAAAGAACATATCCCACAAGTCAAGTTTCCATTAATAGTCAACTGATCAAACTCTTCCATATTCTCATTTATCAAAGTCACTCATAATGACTTTGTGAAATCTTTCATCAGTTTAAAGATTTGAATTTTAACTGTAGTCAATTTGCATCATATTTAAATTGTAGTGTGGGGGGATGGAAACAAGATGGCTGACTGAAGCCAGCTTTCCACAGAGGCTCCCATCCAGAAGGAGAGTTAAAGGACGGAAATTTAGCAAGTAACCTGCTGGATTAGAGCTGCACCAAGAGAGAAGGTTGAAGAATGCACATCAACCCCGCTGAGGTGAGCTGCAACCCCAAGGATACAAACAAAAGGTACAAAATTCATCGCCAAGTGGACAGGAGTCCCGTCCCCCATAAGAACAGTTTGGAGTGCCCCACAAACAAACAAGCAGAGTTCAAAGGTCCTCCCACTACACTCCATGGGAGATACGCTCTAAAAACTGGACCTACCTCCCCTACTAGGTTGCCACGGCATTATCCTGCCAGGCATAAAACTGTATGAAACTGTATATATACTCTACCTGCAACTCCGAGCTCCCAGCACTCCCCTCCACTCTCACACTGAGGCATGTCCCCTGGAGTTCAGATTCTTGGGTGATTTCTCAAGGGGTGTGGACAGGGCCTAAACTGCAGCTGGTCAGTGCTGACTCTGGGACACAGGAATGAGAACAGGACAGTTGGCTGAGAGGGAACCACACCGGAGCGGTGGTGCCCTGAGGCGCAAAACAGCAGCCATCTTTTGGCAACAATAGGGTTCACTCCCGGATATTCTGAGGCCACACCCCTTGTCTCCCTGGGCAACCAGAGGAGGCCGGGCATCTACTCAGGTGGCAACCACCAGGGAACAGATCTGGGATGGAAACGCGGGCCTTGTGAGTAAAGGGTGTGCCTGAGGCGGTACCAGCCTGGGTAGAACGTGGGGACTAGAAACACACACACAGAGCTGGGAAGTTCCCAGGGTGGGGCTGACCCAGAGGACTGCTTTACTGAGCCTAAGACATACCTGGCCCTCAGGGGACTGTCAGCCTATAGACAGAGGAAGGCAGGAGGCTAGAACTGACAAGAAACCGAATACAAACCTGCAGGAGCAAAGACAGGGCCTGAGGTGCAGGCTCTGGGAATTCAAAACAGCTTCTCTTCTACAGGGGAATTTAGCAGGGACAGAAACAAATTCCCGCAAAGTTGTTCTTTTCTGTTCTGTCAGTAACATCAATCAGGGGAGGGGCTGGAACTGAGTGAACACCCCAGCCTCTATCAAGTACCTGAGGTTGTCAGGCCTCACCTCCCCCTGCTAGATAGAGGCAGAATGCAGTGACCTGGCTGAGCAGAAATAGATTTCCTTGTGATTCAGACAGGTGCAAACCTCTGGAGGATCTGTTTACTAGAGGCAACTGGTTCACAGCCCTGCAGGGCTATCAGGGACTGGGTGTGACAGAGGTGCAAGGTGGAGAAGGAGGCATCAAAATTCCCAGACTGATCTATTTCCTGGGTGGGTCATCCTGACTCCACGGAGCACTGGAGCAAGCCATATATGAGTAGTCACCAGACCCCTGCGATCCAGTTGCCAGAGACCTTTTAAACTCTCCCACCTGAGACAGGTGCTGACTGAGACAATTGATTTGGACCTTTTGAACTGAGCCAATCACCTAAGGACTATTTGGGTGGTGCCCTGGGTGTGTGGTGGTAGGAAGGTTTGATTTTCCTTTTTCAATTGTTGCCTGTGTGGGGTGGGGTGACTTAATTGCTGGTATTTCTCTACAGCTGAGACTTCAACCCATTGTAACTGTTTCAGTAGGGTCAAACAGAGACCAGTTGAAAACAACATAGAACTAGTTAGCCCCACCACACCAAACAGTTCCCCAGTTTCTTAGGCCATAGCACTGTATGGGTCCTCAACAAAGCTCCAGGGGAAAAATAAAATGGTGTAAAACAATCATGGGGTGTAATCAGTGAAAAAAACTCTGGTAAAATGAATAACAATAATAGATCAACACCCCCACCCCCAAAGGAAAGATATGGCATATGTAACTTAAGATCCCATTCATAATCAGTTGGCCGAGATGTCAGAAATTGAATTCATAATTTAGATTACAAACAAAATTAATAGAATGGAGGAAAATTTGGAATTAGAAATTCAAGGATCAATTCAAAAGTCAGAATTAGAAATTCAAGGAGAAATTCAAAAGTTGTCTCAAGAATTTAACGAATTTAAAGACAAAACCACCAAATATTTTGATGCATTGAAGCAAGAATTTGAAACCCTCAAAGATCTGAAAAATACAGTAGAATCCATCAGTAATAGAGTGGAGCAAGCAGAAGAAAGGATTTCTGACATTGAAGATAAAGCCTTTGAATGCTCCCAAACTCTCAAAGAGGAAGAGAAATGGAGAGCAAAAACAGATCATTCTCCCAGAGAGCTCTGGGATAATTTGAAGAAGGTTAATATCTGCCTCATTGGAATCCCTGAAAGTGATGAAATGGCTTAACAAGGCACAGAGGCCCTTCTCCATGAAATTAGGAAAGAGAATTTTCCAGACATGCCAAGAGATTCTGAAATTCAGATAGCAGACAGTTTCAGAACCCCAGCATAACTCAATGTGAATACGACATCCCCCAGGCATATCATAATTAACTTCACTAAAATTAATATGAAGGAGAAAATTATGAAAGCAGGCAGATGTGAGAAATCCATTACCTACAAAGAAAAGAATATTAGAATGACTACAGATATCTCTGCTGAAACTTTTCAAGCCAGAAGAGGGTTGTCATTGACTTTTAATCTCCAAAAGCAAAATAACTTTCAACCCCGGATCCTGTATCCAGCTAAACTGAGTTTCATTTATGATGGAGAAATTAAATACTTTAATGACATTCATATGTTGAAGAAATTTACCATAACCAAATCAGCTCTTCAGGATATTCTCAGACCTATCTTCCATAACGACCAATCCAATCCTGTACCACAAAAGTAAACTCACTCAGAAACTTTTGATCAAACTCCAATTTCCACAGTGGTGAAAGGATTAAAAATGTCCACTGGACTTTCGAAAAACTCGATACCCAAAATTTTACCAGACTTATCAATATTCTCCATTAATGTGAATGGCTTAAACTGTCCTATAAAGAGGCACAGGTTAGCTGACTGAATACAAAAACTCAGGCCAGATATTCGCTGCATAAAAGAGTCACATCTTACCTTAAAAGATAAATATAGACTGGGGGTGAAAGGATGGTCATCCATATTTCAGGCAAATGGTAATCAGAAAAAAGCTGGTGTTGCAATTCTATTTGCAGACAAAATAGGCTTTAAACCAACAAAAGTAAGGGAGGATAAGAATGGTCACTTCATATTTTTTAAGGGTAATACTCAAGATGATGAGATTTCAATTATTAATATCTATGCACCCAACCAGAATGCACCTCAATTTATAAGAGAAACTCTAACAGACATGAGCAACTTGATTTCCTCCAGCTCCATAATAGTCAGAGATTTCAACACTCCTTTGGCAGTGTTGGATTGATCCTCCAATAAGAAGCTGAGCAAAGAAATTTTATATTTAAATCTAACCATCCAACATTTGGATTTAGCAGACATCTACAAAACATTTCACCCCAACAAAACTGAATACACATACTTCTCATCAGCCCATGGAACATACTCCAAAATCAATCACATCTTAGGTCACAAGTCTAACCTCAGTAAATTTAAAGGAATAGAAATTATTGCTTGCATCTCTATTCAATAAATGGTTTTGGGAGAACTGAGTAACCACATGTAAAAGACTGAAACTGGACCTGCACCTCTCACCACTTACAAAAATTAACTCAAGATAGATAAAAGATTTAAATCTAAGGCATGAAATGACAACAATCCCAGAAGAAAACATGGTTAAAACTCTTGAGGATGTTGGTCTGGGGAAACATTTTATGAAGAAGACTCCATTGGCAATTCCACAGCAACAAAAGTAAATAAATGAGACTTAATTAAACTAAAAAGCTTCTGCACAGCTAAGGACACAACAAGTAGGCAAATAGACAACTTTCCCAATGGTAAAATGTATTTACATGTTATGACTCTGACAAAGGGTTGATAACTAGAATCTATAGAGAACTCAAATTTATCAACAGAAAAAAAGTAAATAGTCTCATCTATCACTGGGCAAGAGACAGAACCTTCTCTGAACAAGACAGACAAATAGCCAACAAACATGAAGAAATGGTCATCATCCCTAATTACTAAAGAAGTGCAAATCAAAGCCACCTTGAGATATCATCTAATCCTGGTGATAATAGCCCCCATCACAAAATCCCAAAGCTGCCAATGCTGGTAAAGGTATGTAGAAAAGGAAACACTTTTACACTATTGGTTTGACTACAAACTAATATAGCCTCTTTGGAAAGAAATATGAAGAATCCTCAAAGAACTCAAAATAGATCTTCCATTTGACCCTACAATCCCATTACTAGGCATCTACCCAGAAGAAAAAAAAAATCATTTTAACATAAGGACATTTGCCCTTGATTGTTTACCACAGCTCAATTTACAATCTTCAAGATGTGGAAACTACCCAAGTGCCCATCAACCCATGAATGGATTAATGAACTGTGGTATATGTATACCATGGAATACTATTCAGCCATAAAAGATGGAGACTTTACATCTTTTGTATTAACCTGGATAGAATTGGAACACATTCTTTTTAGTAAAGTATCACAAGAATGGAAAAGCAAGTATCCGATGTACTCAATACTAATATGAAGATAGTGGATGATCTAATTCATGCCCACACAAGAGTAAAACTCAATTTAATTCAAATTGGCATGAGGAAAGAGGATAATTGGTAAACTCTCACCTAATGGGCACAATGGAATTGTATATGGCACAAGCCCTGGGTGAGGGGCACAAATACAGCAGGGACCATGTTTGTTCATATTAATCTGAAATTTTAAAATAGGAAAGTACTACAAATTATCATTAAGACTGATGGGGAGCTTAAAAACAATAAGAGATCTTTTCTAAGTTTTTCCTTCAAATTCAGATTCTTAGGCTCACACTGTGTTCTGTTTCCTCCGAGTTTCTCTAAACCCTACAGCCTCTACTCACCTCCTTTATATCCTTCTCTTGCCTGATTGCATTGGCTAGAACTTCCAGCACTATGTTTAATAGTAGTGGTGATAATTGACATCCTTGTCTGGTTCCAGTTCAAAGTGGAAAAGCTTTCAGTTTTATTACATTCAGTATGGCATTGGCTGTGTATTTGTCATTGATAGCCTGTATCAGTTTAAGAAATGTGCCATCTATGGCTATTTTCTGAAGCATTCATGTTAGAAAACAATGCTGAACATTTAAAAACATGCTAATTTTATAAACAGTTGACAGTACACATGTACACACACATATGGGTATACTCTGCCACTACTTCTTAGTATTAGATTACATGATACATAACTACAGAAGAATGCAGATTTTAAACGAGACTTTGAAGCAGAGTTCAGTGATGTCACACAACTTAAGAGTCAGACTGGTCTACAGATACGGTTTATTTTCTCTTATAATATATTTCTAAATAAACAAAAAATCTAATATTTAACAATTCTTTCAGACACCTACTTTATACTTTAGCAAAATAATCTTTTGTGGCACAAAGTGGGGAGCATAATGAAGCCAGCTGAATTCACTCTGTGCTCAAAAAGGGCCATGGCAGAGCTGTCCTATCCTGGAAGCTGTGACCTACACATGCTGAGCCAGCTTCTTCCTGGGTGCCAGCTGCTCTTCCGTTTAGGACACATGTTTGTGCTAACTTGCTCTAGTCTCTAGTATGTAATTTGGAGTAATTCCTTGATATGGAATTTGCTATGACTAGTCCTAAATTATATTAAATATCCTAAAGGCTTGAAAAAGTTACTGTAGCATATAACACTCTTTTCTCTTACTGTATACCAATAATAATGGTATTATTCTCTGCTAGAGAATAGAAAATTCCTAATGGGCTCAAGTTATTCTTGAAAGAAACCAATAAGTGAATGAGAAAAGCAGAATAGTTGTGGAAGAAGTTAGGAAGAGATGTGGCTTTACGAGAAGTCAAAAATGAGCCTGATCCTCTTCAAAGGCATCTGGGCAAAGCGTCAGCAGCCTCTAAGGCAGGGGTGGGTGGGGAACCTATACATACTCCTACAAGCATATATGGGCTTCTAGGTCCTTAAGTGCAGCCTTTTGACTGAATTGAAATTTTATAGAACAAATCCTTTCATTTGTATTAAGATATTTTCATCCTTTTATTTTTAAAGTGAATGTATTTAAAATACCAAAGAAGAAAATTAGTTTCAATAAAACAATCCTTTCAGATTGACTGGCACAATTAGAATATTGGTTAGCCATAAATGGTAAATTGAGGTTGCTATATTCATGATTTAGTTCTAAAATGCCCCACTTGACTGACACTACTACTGCACCAGACTGGTTGGTTAGAGTTTATGAGGGTCTAGTACATCAGTCTGTTATCAGCTCTTGAAAGAGTTACACTGTGTTTCTGCTTGAAATAGAATTTATGCATAGTTGCACAGCTCAATAGTATTTTTAATTCTGCCTGCTTAACAGCCCATGATATCAAAGACCAAGAGAACACTGAAGGAAGAAATACAATTAAGTAATTAGGATTGGAAATTGCAATACTATCTTGTTTCTGCTAAAGAGAAGATGATTTGCTTGCTTTATATTATGGTTATATGAACATTAAAGAAATTTGATGCTCGGGCAGTGCCTGTGGCTCAGCGGGTAGGGCGCCGGTCCCATATGCCGGAGGTGGCGGGTTCAAACCCAGCCCCGGCCAAATTAAAAAAAAAAAGGAAATTTGATGCTCGTGAGCATTATAACCCTTATAAGAACCACAAATATTTTAAATTATAGAGGTACAAAATGTTCTGTTGCAAAAATAGAAGAAGAAAAGTGAAAGCAAAGACAATTCTTTCAAGCAGCAATAAAACATGGAAATAAGGACACTGAAGAAACTTACAAAGTAGATGACATACTTGAGGAAAAATAGAAGCCATTCAGTGCTGCAGAAATTGGGAAAGAATGCGTTGTCCAAATTGTAGGATGCTTAGAGCCCTATAAATGGTTCAAAGTACAAACAACTTCTCTTTCAAGGAGAACCATAACTGATCAGCCTTCAACTCAACATAACTTCATGCAAGACATAAAAGGAAAACATATATTATTTAATCACTTTGGATGAGTTACCTGATACTACTGACCTGGAGCGAGTTTTACACATAATTTGGTCATAACAGAAGATTTTCTTTGCTATATAGTGTTGTCACATTGGGCCCTCTTCAACAGAACACAGGGAATGGATATCTTCAATAACTTTCAAGATAAATGTCATAGAGTTGGACTCAATTTGGGAAATTTAGTGAGTGAATGTACAGACAGGGTGCTTTCCATGACAGGAAAACATGAACGGTTTATTGCACAGACAAGTAAGTATTAACGGATCTAAATGTTCTCATTTCTTTCCAATGTATCTTACATCAACAAAATCTCTGTGCTAAACTACTGTTTTGAGTGACACTTTGGAACAAGTTGTAAGTGTCATTAACTACATTTGTGCAACTGCAACATGCTCTGTCAAGTGGTACCATACTTGTTTTTAACATGCTAAAGCTGAATGATGAGGTGTTCAGTGTTGATTTGCTGTATCATTCTAAAGTGTGTTGGCTCTCCAAGGAACAGGTGTTAGTCAAAATTTTATCCCTGTGAGAAAAGTTAAACTTTATGAAGAACAGAATCAGCAGTGTGAATGATTGAAAGAAGATTTCTGCAGGAATGCAGAATTTCTATGTGGTATTATGTTAAGTCAAATGACTTGAATATTTTGTTGCAAGGTAAAACTAAGTCTGCCTAAGAAGTATGGCAAAAAAAAAAAAAAAAAAAAGCAGTTATCTTTTGTTCAAAACATTTCTCCAAAAGGAAATTTTGCATGAACACTTTCCCAAATTAGCAAAGCTCAATGATGACCAGGGTAGTATATGCAAATCATTTGAAGAATAGGCAGGTGTTATAGACCTATTAATTGGAGAATACAATTAATGGTTCACTGAATTGAGAATCATGACATCATACTCAAATTAGCATGTCAGCCTCACCTGGTTGATATCACCAAAGCACCTAAAGAACTACAGATAAAATTGAGCTCTCAGTATTTGACATTTTAAACTCATTGTTTGATGCTAAGAAAGATCCAGTTGAAATATGGGAAAAGGTGGTAAAATGCCCAAGCTTTTGGCAACATGCCCCCAAACGCTTTCTTGCTTTTCAACCACTTATTGCTGCAAACCTACATTCTTCTACCTGACCCAAATCAAGACCTGAATAAAGTCACAAATTGCTGATATCCATCTAGAGCAGCAGTCCATCCAGTTCGCGATCCACAGGAACTGTATTAAAGGGTCACGGCATTAGGAAGGTTGAGAACACTCTGTTCTGGAGGATCAATTGTGGATCTCCATGCTGCAACCAAATATCAAAATACTTTCCAACAAAAAGCAGACACAACAAAACCATTAAAAGGTTAGTTAACTTTAAAATTAAAAAATAGTTTTCACTTTTTGAAATTATTAAGTGCACAGTAGTTAGATTTTTACAAAATAACAGACATTTTTAAGTATATGTAGTTGAAATTTGTTGATGTGGTCTTATTTGATTGTAGCTAAATTAAAGTGCCCTTCCAAAAGTAAAAGTTCCTTCAACACATATCTACCCAGGACCTAAGTGACTTGTTGGAGCTGGAGCAAAACAGAATCATGGACACTATTCTTCAGAACATAAATCTCATTGAAAAGACAGAATACTTATATATAAAAGATAAACAATAAAAATAGGTTTTAATTTTACCATAAACTATTGTATCAAATATGACATTTTGTGAATGAGTTACAACAATATCTTATCTTTGGGTTAATCTCACAAGGGTCTACATTTTATGTATAAAAAATCAGAACTGTTTAAAATTAGTTTTCCTCACAATTAAAGCATTGAAGGACATTCAAATTCAAGCTACAGAGAAAAACATTATTCAAATGAGTTTGATAATTTTTGAAGGAGAAAAGTATCTTAAAAATCTTACACATGAACATTCAATTGAAGAGAATTATTTTACTAAAATATGCCAAATACCAACACATGTTGAAGAATGTGTTACCAGAATTACTCCAGTTCAATGTATTTTCTGATATTCATTTTCTATCGTTCTGAGGCATCACAGCATCTTAGGTCTCATAATTATTTTGTCCTAACCATGAAAAACTTCCTCTTTCCTATAAAATAAGCATAGGTAGACACCAGATATTTGCAGAAAATCCTCTTATAAGGTAGCATTTCAGGGTTAAATTAAATATTAATGTCAGCCAAATATCATTTGATATCCAAGCACATTTTCATGACTTGGAAAATGTCTTATAGAATTATAATATTCATATTTCTTGAAGAAAAATTTAAAAAAACTTTGTGGTTGTTTACAATAGAAAGATGTGTGTCCTGAAATTCACCATTCTCCTAATATTTACCATTAGGAATGCTCTCGATGGCTATTCATTTGTAGTTTCACAAATAATAACAAAAATTTGCTGTCATGAGTTTTCTTCTCCAAAATAATTCGTAGTTATTTTTAGACTATGAGACGAATGATACAAAGCCCATGTGATGAATTATTACATACACCTTATATCAGGTTAGTTGAAGGAAAATAATATCGACAAAATTCTGCTCTCTGCCACATGAAAAGTCAAGTATATGCATGGAAACTTAATATTTTCAAGAAGGAATATTTTTCTTCTTACTTCAGATACCAACATTGATTTCTGTATATTCTGTATATTCCTGGAATAGTATTTCCTAAGTACTGTGTTCCAAATAAGAGAAGCTTTCCACACACATGCTGTTCACAGTCAAATTTCCTTAACTGCTAAATGCGGAATCAGACCTGTAGTGGAAGCATAATGTGTAAAAGCTATTTCAGGATTTTACAGTTTACCATTACGGTCATAGAAGTCACGTTTTCCTGGTGTTCATCATATCAAATATCAAAAAAGTAAGTCTATAAAATCAGATTAAAAATTCAAGAACACAAAGTTTTGTCACAAAAAGAACAAGCAGTTGCCAGCATTAGGAAGGCATGCTTCAAGTGATCTTTTTCATTATTACCAAAGAAAATTTCCATAGAATTTGGGTGACTTTTAAGAAAAGTTGATAATTTTTTCAGAATGAATCAAGGTAAGACCTATTAATATAAGGTAGTATAGTCAAACTATGGAGAACATTTTTAGAAATTTTAGGTACAAATTCTTTATTTTTTAAAATAGGTTCCTTGGTCAACAATACATCCATTTCAATGTCATTTGTAGGGGCTGTTTTAAAATGGAACTTTACCCTGGAATAAGAACAATGTAAACTAAACATTTGTACCCTCATCTGAATTTGAAATTAAAAATAAATTTTTAAAAACTCAGCATAACATAAAAAAGATTTGTGTATGTCTCTAAAGGAATAAATAAGTGCCTTAGACAAAAAAAAATTGCAAAAGTATGAGACAAAAAATGATAAATACTGGAGATGATAAATATCCCTGTTACACTGATTTCTTTAATAAACATTGCATGCCTGTACCAAAACTTCACATGTACTCTATCAATGTATATGGGTATTATATACATATAATAATTAAAAACAAAATATTATTTGAAAGCATGGGACACTTACAGCTGCCTTAGGATCTATGGCATTCTTTACTAATATTACTCAACTCTGACCTCTGAGGTGCTTTCACCTTTAGAAACAGCAAAAAGACAGTGAAATATGAGTTTATTGAAAAATCACAATCAGTAAATAAATAAAAAGACACATTAGTAGAATGATATAAATACTGTAGAATATATTATAAAAATATATTTATTATATAGTAAGCTGTGGTAAATGTACGCAATTTGATATGTTAGATTCTTAGTTCTCTAAAGACTTTGAGAAGTTGCTTCTCAGAGCACTTCCTATGGGTTGAAGACCCCCCAGGAAGCCCACATGTGCCCTGGCATGAGAAGAGGAGGTCAGGGAAAGCTCTCTTGCTACAGTCCCATTATCTGCATTAAAATCACCTCACTGCCTCCAGAAGCAAATGCAGCCTTGATGGTATAATAGCCTCTCTCGTTACAGCTTGGCAGTGGCTAGCCTCTCTCAGTCTCTGTCTTTAAGCATGAATTGTGTATTCACAGGTTATATTAACTCTATTCCCAGAGAAGCAAGTTAGCCTTTGTGGTCAGAGGTGGCCTTGCTCAGTTAGAGGAGGGTGTGATTTATAAGTAAGAAAAATAAATGTCAAGATATCAATAGACTTTGTAACTATTATGGATGGGTGAATCTTATTAGATACATCTGGGAATGATTTGTCTTCAGTAATATAGAAGGATTATGGTTTGCCGGCAAATGGTATCATGGGGAATTATTTAAAATATAGTTATTCCCCTTGGAAGTTCAACGTGAGATGCTGGAGAAAAATATGATATCTACCCAAATAATACTATTTTAAAAGTAATCTTTGTAGAGCTAGGAGGTTCTTAAACTTCATCATTCAGTTAAAGCTTTATGTCCCAGGGACAAACCTGTTAAATTCAAATGAGAGTGCAGGCATTTGGGGTATATGTTAATGGCTTACATAGTAGCAGAGCAGTATTTGTGTGTGCATGTGTGTGCTTTTGTGTATGTGTGTGTATAAGAGAAAGGGAGAAAATTCCAACATTTCACTATTAACAGGCCTTCGTAAATTACTGAGATAAAAACATTTCCATAAAAATAAGATACTTCCTTTTTATTTTTTTCCCTCTAAGCATACTTCACTTAGGAATGAGTACAAAAGGTGAACCTCAGTACAAATTTCCTTATTTTCCTGTGTCCAAGGTGTCCAAGGTAACACTGAAGAAATACCTTGTCACTATTTAATTATTTACTTTGTATATATCAGATATGAATGAAAGTTAACTTTTAGTAATCTCTGTATATTCAATTTCTTTTATGCCAAACAGAATTATTGAGATAATTCATCCATATTTCAGTCATTTCAATTCAGTTAACCATAAAGTGTCCTTGCAAAATAATAGAAATAAAATATTCCTCCTCCTTTATATAAATGGTTTACAATAAAATGATCTATAGTAACGAGCACCAAGCATAGGAGTGGAATTGGCCAGTGCCCAGGAATTTCAATGCTATGTCACACTTGTTCAAAACAGGTCCTTCTTTGAAAAAAAAGTATATGGTATTATGTTTCCATTTAGATTATAGCTTCACGAAGAATAGCTATTACCCTGGTTTGTCATTAGATCCATAATTCATTTTATATATGTATCAACACGTAAGGGTTTCACAGGCTAGGGAGAAAATACAGATGAAGGGGATAATGCATTTTAAAAAGTTCCTTTTTTTATTCACTGTGACTCCAATCTAGTTTGTGTTTTTCTCTTTGTCTTTTCTTCAATTTCAGAGGGAGAAAAGTGGTATACCTTGCCGTGACAACAAAAAGTCTCAAGCCAATATGCTTGAATTCGGTTATTATTTTGCTATTTATTATCTTCATATCTTTGAGTAACTCTACACAAAATTTTTCTAATGAGTACAATGGAGGTACTTTTTAAGGATATTCTGTGAATATATATATATATTCATTTAATTTATGTATATGTTTATTCATTTTATTCATATAATATATTTGTTATTTATAAATATATATATATGTTTTACATATATATATAACTTAAACATGGCTGGCATGTAGCAAGCCCTAAATAAGTGTTAACTATTATTTTTACACATACAGAGGACAAGAACAAACTCTAAGATATCACAGCTTTCCGTTGAAAATATCCTGGGTTATGAACTTTAATCCCTATATATTCCTCTAATACTTACAAAAAGTTCTACCTTAATAAATTATAATGATTGCAGGGAAGGCCAATTCTTAACATTATTCTCTTTTTATCTAAGAAATGTACTTAAATCCAACCTTGGAAGTACAGTAGCCTTTTCATCACCTCTGGGGCTCTCTACTCACCTACCTCAAATAAATACACTTCAAACACGACTTAAAAATGACTCCAAAAAAGGAACATTTCTTGAGAAAATAAGATGAAGAAATCTTAATATATAACATCATGGGCATTTGCAAATGAGGAAACAAAATGGTAATTCTAACAAATAGCCCTGGTTTTGAAGAGTGCATAGATACTAAAGTAAGTAATTAGGGTATATAGACAGATTTAAGGGAAATGCTAAAGAGAAAATTAAATAAGATGGCTTAACTGGGCAAACTTTTATATCAAAAATTATACCATTAATTATGAACTCTTAAGCCCTATGTGGGAACTAGAGGATTGAATTATGTTTGGTTTCATTTTACTTTTAAATTATTCTCATAAATATCAAAGTTTTCATGGATTAAAGGCTTTATTTCTCTTATTTACTACCGTATCCCCAGAATGGGGTGTGGGTGGCATTTTCATCTTGGATGGCTGCATTAACTTAGCTATGATCAAGTAAGACCACAGTCAAGAGACATCAACTACGTATACATAAAAATGGACATTATTTTGTAAAAAGTTAACTACTGTGTACTTAATAATTTTAAAAAATTAAAACTATTACTTTTAAAGTTAACTAAGCTTTTAATGACCTGGTGTGTTTGAAGTATTTGAACATTTGGTGGCAGCAAGGAGACCTCAATTTCAGCTGACCCTCTAGGTGGCACCAGTCATTTATGACCTTAAAGGTGTCTTGATTAGTGTTAGGAAGGAGAATGTAGATTCTCAGCAATAAATGGTTGGAAAGAAGGAGGAGGGAGGCATTTGAGGAGCACGTTGCCAAAGGCATGGATATTTCATCTACCACATTTTTCCATATTTCAAATGGATCTTCCTTATTATCAAACAATGACTTTAAAAGGTCATCTTACTAAAAGCTCAATCAATTTTATCTGTAGTTCTTTAGAAGCCTTGGTAATATCACCTAGGGAGCCTGAAATGCTAATTTGATGTGTTGTCATGATTCTCAAAGTTAGTGAACCTTTTATTGTATTCTCCAATTAATAGGTCCATAACAGCTGCATATACTTCAAATAATTTGCATATATTATCCTGCTCATCCCTGACTCCTGCTAACTGGGGAAAATGTTCATCTAAAATTTCCTTTTGAAGAAGTGTTTTGGGAAAAAAAGATAGCATTTTTTGAGATGCTTAGTTTTTTTTGCACACATTATATGTACCAGTTTTACCTTCAAGGAATTGTTTAATTAATTTTGATCTGACATGATACCACACAGAAATTCCACATTCTTATAGAACTTTTCTTTCAATCATTCACACTACTGAGTCTGTTATTCATAAAGTTTAACTATCTGTTCTCACAGGGATAATATTTTGACTAACACCTGCTCCTAGGAGAGCCAATGCACTTTAGAATGATACGCCATCTCAACCCTGAATACCTCATCATTCAGCATCAGCATGTTACAGAGATGATGCCACTGCTGTGAGCATGTTACATTTGCACAAATATAGTTAATGATACTTACAACTTATTTCAAAGTGTCCCTGAAAACCCAAAACTTTAGCACAGAGATTTTTGCTTATGTAGATACAATGAAAAAATGACAGCATTTGGATCTGTTAATACTTATTTATCTGTGCAATAAACCTTTCATGATTTCCTGTCATGGAAGGTGCACCATCTTTATGTACACTAACTGAACTTATCAAATTGAGTCCAACTTCATGACATTTGTCTTGAAAGTTATTGAAGATATCCATCCCCTGAGTTCTCTTCCCAAAAGGGCCCCAATGTGAGTAACACTATATAGCAAAGAAAACCTTCTATTATGACCCAAATGAAGTATAAAACCTGCACCAAGTCAATAGTTGGTTGATTCGTCCAAAGTGATTAAATAATATCTATTTTCCTTTTGAAAGCTTGCATGAAGTTGTTAAGTTGAAGCCTAATTCATGCTACTGATCAGTTATGGTTCTCTTTGAAAGAGGCAGCTGTTTGTACTTTGAAACATTATGGGGTTTTAAGAACCCTACAACTTGGACAATACATTCTTTCACAATTTCTACATCACCAAATGGCTTCCCTTTTCCCTTTTCCCCCCAAGTATATAACCGATTTATAAGTTGCTTCAGTGTCATTATCTCCGTATCTTATTTCTCCTTGAGAGAATTGTCTTTGCATTCAAAATGACTTAAACTTCTTAGACATATATAAGCATATGCTAAAGTTCTTTACAAAAATAAATAAGAATCTTCCATGCATTTGTATAACAATTTCAATAAAGAAGTTCTAAAGCTCCCAGAAAATTAAACATACAAAGTCTCAACATTCGAAACAATTTGGTGCCAGAGCATGAATATATGGATCATAGGAACAGAAAAACAAAACAAAATTGGACTAAAACATATATGGAAATTTGCTGTATAAAAACATAGCATCTCAAATTACTAGAGAAGGATCAATTTTTTGATAAATACTACTTGCTCACCAAAATTACATCATGAACCAGGATAAACTTCAAATGTATCAAAGACTTCAGTAAATAATATGAAAAAAGTGAATTATAAAGAAACTGGGCAGTATTCTTCTCTTATCTTAAGAAGATTTTTCTTACCTTGGGATAAAATTCAGAAGCCTCAAATGAATGATTAAAATCTAACCACATAAAAACAAGGGAAAAAGTACTGAAAGTAAAAATACAAATACCAAACTAGGAAAAAATATCTGCAACTTATGTCACAAGAGCTAACCTCTTTAATACATAAAAATCCTCCAGAAATCTATATCTATCTGTTTGCAGCATTACCTGAAGAGTAAATAAACAGAGACATGGGTTCATGAAAAGAATTTATTTTATAAACGACATTCATTTAAATATCCCAAGCTATTTTTCAAAAATTTATTTTGGGGGCAAGAATACATTATAAAAATCTTAAGAAAACATTTTCCCTAAAATATCACAAACACATACATATAATTTTCTTCATACATCTTTGGGGTATTTGTAGACCCTGAAACCCACATATGGATCTTGAATTTCATGTCCTAAGCACAGGCTGAAATAAATACAATTAGCCACCCTTCCTTACTCATATTTTAGCCATGTAAAAAGTATGGATAGGTCTGGGAAAGTAAAGTTTTTGTCCCTGCCGCTGCACATTAATTGTGAAATATTGGTATAATCATAACAAACCAAATGAAATATAAATTTCCTTTAGTATACTGAAGATAATTAATTCCCTTTCAGATGATGAAGTGGAGCAGTCCTGTAACTGTTGGTTTTATGACTTAAAGCTTCTTATGCGCACGCAGCGCTGCCGGGTCAAGAATGCTCAGCCATTGAGCAATTGGATTGGCTGAGCATCCTCTAGCACTGTATAATTTAGGTCAAGCAGGTTAATTAGCATATTATTGTTTGGCCAAATGAACAGCATGAAGTTGCCAAACCTAAATTCCTTGAATAGTAACACATAAATCTTAGTGCTCCAGCACTTCTGCAGATGGCAGCACGCTATCTGATGGATGGAAAGGGGTGCTTGAGCGTAACATTAAGATTCTAAACAGCAGAAGAACTCCACACTGAACGAATTTCACAGGGCAGCAGAAATTTATCATGTTTGTTTTGTCACTGCAACTCAACATTTTGCCAACCCAACCCCATAAAGAAATAAGGGACATAGACAGAAGGTAACAAGAGGGGGAATCAACAAAAAAAACAACGTACGCAAAAGTTGCGTACAATAAAGCCACACTCTAAAAGGGACATGATGGAAAGTCTTGTGTTGTGGATTTGCTTTATATAAACCATGTCAACTTCCAGGGTTTTTGTTTGTTTCTTACTTGTGTCTTGTATTATTACACAATGTTTTTGGAAGTGTTTGCTCATGTTCTCGTTTTCCACCTTATTATCTTCTCCGTTCTTGCTAATGGGCATTATATTTATCCTAAATAAACATAGAACACGGTAGCATGTCACATATGACAATAGGAATCCCTGAGAAAAAATCTGATAATTAGAACAGCTTAACTCTCTCACTCAGGATTTTGAAAATCCTGAGTTAAGTCTCACTTCTCATGTGCGTCAGGGTAGCTCAAGATCATCCACTCAGTGAAAGGATTCATGGAGCCCAGAAAGCTGTTATAATCGCAGATTCAAACAACAAAGGAAAAGGATGTACAGTGAAGAGTTTGCAAGAAACCCATCACAAGCCTCCCGTTATCTTCTCCCAGGGGAGTTACTCAATCAGTACTTTGTTCTCTTAACTACGGGTGACACAAGGGAAATCCACCTGAGTCTTGGTGCCCGGGAATTTTATTTTAGAGTCAGTCTTCTAGGTGTGCAACTCCTGTGTGACTGACCTCAGCCACTCAGAATCAAGCCATCCTTAGAGGTCAAACCAATACAACATGGCTCAAGGTCCCAAGTATTCATGCAAAAACAGCAATCACCATAATTACATTGTAAGCATAACCTCCCTGAGGTGGCCCAAGGTCTCCACATTATTAGGCAGGATATTCCAAGGGCTCAGACATTCTCTCCCAGATGCCAGTCAAGGGCCAGTCACAAAGACCTTTGGAATGTGCAGGGTGTGGGCAACCCAGGCTTCTGAGTCAACCCTGGATTGCACATCAGGAAAAGGAAAGAGCAATCACAACTCGTATATCCACTCTAAGGTTCACCTCACTAACTGCTATTTCCCCTCATTTTCCCTGGATTCCTCATTGTCATAAACTCTGCAAGACTATGTTTTTACTTTCAAGAAACTCTGATATCCTTATCTAAATGTGTATGCACCCAAGTATAGACCAATCTTCCAACTTTTTTTTTCTTATCCAGTACTTAAACAGATATTTTCTCTTCAAAGCAATATTAAGTGAATTGCCCAGCATCCAAACATATGATTGGGGAAAGTAAGGTCTATCTCATAAAATGGAAGTGAAAGTGTCTAAAGTATATGTTTTCCTGCCCCTTTAGGTGTTAGGGGGTGGGCATGGGTCTGCAGATCAGCCAATCATTTTGCCTTGCCTGGGCCTGACTCTGTACTAAGTATTTCAAAGAATGAGGAACAGGTGTTCCTCCCAGGTAGCCTTGCTTAATCCCTACCCATTTTTGACCCAGATTCTTTAATCTCTCCCAAATTTCTGCAAGCCAAAAAATATCCTCTCTAAATTAAGTTCTTTCAGAATTTCTCAGAGTGAAATGTTTTTTTCCTTCAACAAAGAAACTAGGTGGTATAGAAACTCTGTTAAGAAATTAAAATAAAAATAAATGTACAGTTACAGAAAATATTTCTAAATTTAAATTTCTAAAATTTCTAAATTTAAAACAAAAGTCTAGTAACATTCCAGTGCCAGTGTCTTTTTTATACAATGTCTTTTTCCCCGCTTTGGGTAAATCTCTAATAGAGGGATTGCAGGATCAATTGGTATGTGTACTTTTACTTCTTTGAGGAGTCTCCACAGTACATTCCATGGAAGTTAATCTGGTTTGCAGTCCCACCAACAGTGCATGATTGCATGAATGTTCCTTTCACTCTGCTTCCATGCCAGCGTCGTCTGCTGCTTTATAATGTGAGCCATTCTCAGCGGGGTTAGTTGGTATCTCAATGTGATTTGGATTTGCATTTCCCTGGTAATAAGAGATGACAAGCATTTTTTTCATGTGTTTGCTGGCCATTAGTCTATCTTCATAAGAATAGTTTCTGTCATGTGTTATGCTCACTTTTCAAGGTGGTGTTTGATCTTTTCTTATTGATTTGCTTGAGTTTTTTTATAGATTCTGGTTCTCAGCCCTTTGTTGGATGCTTAGCATGCAAATATTGTCTCCCATTTTGTAGGTTGCCCATTTTAGCTTTGTTGATTGTGTCCTTGGCTGAGCAAAAACGTTTTACCTTGATTAGGCCCCACTTATTTTTTGTTATTGCTGCCAATGGAGTCTTCTTCATAAATTCCTTTCCTTGGCCCATATCTTTAAGGATTTTTCCTACACTTTCTTCTAAGATTTTTATAGTTTCATATCTGAAGTTTAAATCTTTGATCCTTATTGAGTTAAATTTTTGTCATGGTAAGAGGTGTGGGTCAGATTGAGACTTTTATATCTGGCTATCCACTTCTCCCAGCACTGTTGATTAAATAGGGATTCCATTCCATAATTTATGATTTTGTTTGATTTATCAAAGATCATATGGCCATGATAGGGTAGAATCATCTCTAGATTCTCTGTTCTCTTCCAAAGGTCTATATCTCTATTTTTATGTCAATACCATGCTGTTTTGATCACTATAGCCTTGTAGCATATCTTGAAGTCTGGTAAAGAGATGCCTCTAGATTTATTCTTATTGTGTAGGATTACACTGTCTGTTCAGGGTCTCCTTTGGTTCCATATGAAGTGTAGGGGTACTTTCCCAAGATCTGCAAAATATGATGCTGGTATTTTAATGGGGATTGTGTGAATCTGTAAATCACTTTGGGTAGTATAGCCACTTAAACAATGTTGACTCTGCCAATCCATGTGCATGATCCGTTTTTCCATCTGTTAACATCCTCTGCAATTTCTTTTCCCAGTTATTCAAAGTTCTTTCTATAGAGATCCTATTTAACCTTCATTGTTAAATACATTTCAAGGTATTTCATTTTTATTAATCTACTGTAAAGGGTATTGTATCTTTGATTTGAATTTTAGCTTGAATATGAAAACCACTAATTTGCATACATTGATTTTATATCCTGAGACTTTGCTGTATTTATCTATTCCAGGAGTCTCTTGGCTGAATCCTTAAGATGTCAGTACAATTTATAGTCACAAGGATCTGGAAACAACCTAAGCAACCATCAATTCATAAAAGGATTGATAAAATGTGTATATGTCTGTGTGTATGTATGTATGTGTGTGTTTGTATATATATATACATATATATACATATATATATACACATATATATCATGGATCACTACTCATAACCTAGTACATTTCCTCCCATCCAAGTACTAAACCTGCTTAGTTTCCAAGATCAGACAAGATTGGGTGCGTTCAGGGTGGTATGGCCGTAGACAGCCTAGTACATTTCCTAACAACCTGAATGGAATTGGTGACCATTATCCTAAGTGAAGTATCATATGAAGAGAAAAATAAACATCACATGTATTCAATACTAAAATACTAAATTGGAAATAGTTACTCAACACCTCTAAGTTCAAATGGAAGCAAAACCCAGTGAAATTTAATAGGGTGAATGGAGAGAAGGGGATAGGTAAATTCCCACACAACACGTACATTGCACAGATATATTTCACACTTCCTGGTACAAGGACATGTTGTCATTCTGCTCTTAGGAATGAAATGGTAAGGGGACAGCACAAAAAGTAAACTTTTACACTCAATTATTTTCAAAGAAATAACAGATGAGGCTCAGAGACACAAGTACGTAGCAAGGAAATGCTGTCCTGAACAAAACCCTCAAGGGTCTTTTACTGAACCAGGAAAATTCCATTTGTGCAAGACATATGGAACATATAAAGTTAATTATAGATAGAAAAAAAAACAAAGAAGTTTTGCAACGTCAGTGAATTGAGGAAACGATGGAAAGAAAGAAGATATTATCATAAGATTATAAAGTAAGAAGGAAACGGTTATAATTCCTCAAGGGTAAAACTTTAATTTCCCTATACTATGCTGCTAATTTATATCTTAACTCTTAAGTGATTTCAACCTCTGAGTCTTTTCCAGCACAAGTGACCCATAGATCTATATCTAAACTACCGAACACTCCTGACCCCCTGAGGGTGTTCCACAAGTAGGGTGTTCAATACAGGGCAGGGTTGAGGAATCCAGACTATTGTCAGAAGATCCTCAGGAATGTCAGCCTACACTAAACTCAAACTCACAAGGACATACATATAACTCTGACTATATCCACACAAAAGTAAACATACCTATAACTCTGGCTATATCCACACAAATCATATGTATCTCTGTAATAATATGAAATTTAAAAATAATTCTAGTAACAGATTTCATGATAGGCACACAATTTCTTAGGAACTCAGGTCCCCTACAGTGACCGTAAATTACTTTTCTCATTCTGTCTAGGAAAATTCTTTCATGAGATAGTTTCTATGAGGTGTTTTGGCTATCTTAATCTTTCCAAATGTGTTTCAATATCAGCTTAAGTCCTCAGTTCTACTACACTTTCTCAATCCTCTTAATCTATTAGTTTTTCCCTGAATCTAGACCCAAGAGTGATGAAGACTTGTGTGTGTGTGTAATCTATATATTTGAGCTCTACTTTAAAAAATATTTCTGAATAGGGTTGTAAGCTTTGTATTTTAATTTACTGATGGTATTTATATTTTTAAAATAACATCATGTATTGCATTACTATTCTTCATTATAGAATTAAAATGAAAGTTAAGCCATCAGGTAGTGGATTTTCTTCGTTAGGACATTTTTGATTACTGATTCAATATCTTTCTTCATTATTGTTCTACTAAGATTGCTATTTCTTCATGACTCAGTATTACAAGGCTATATATTTCTAGGAATTTACTCATTTCTTCTGGGTTGTGTTATTTTTTTTTACTACAGTTTTAGAAATTCTTTGTATAACCCCACATTATTTACTTTTCAAATATTAGCTCCGATTCTCTAAATTGCCTTTTTTCTTATTTCCTTTTCCCTTCAGAAGCTTTTAAATTCAACAGGGTCCCATGTATCTATTTTTGCTGTTCTTCCTTTGTTTTGTATGTCTTATCCAATAACTCATTAGTGGGATAAGAGGGAAATGAAGAGTGTCTGGTTCAACAGATAAAAAGTTACTGCTATATAAAATGAATAAGTTCTGGAGATCTGCTATATGACATAGTGCCTATAGTTGACAGTGCTGGATTGTGCTCTTAGAATTCAAGAGAATAATCTCATGTTAAGTGTTCTGAGTACAAAATTTTTTTTCAGTTATAAAATAGGGCACAAGGCAACTTTTGGAGGTGATTGTTACTCTTCTTCTGTTGATTGCAGTGATGTTTTCCTGGGTATATGCCTATGTTCTTATGCTGAAATCTGTCAATTTATATATATTGAGTATTCCATTTTTTGTACACCAATCATAGTTCAGTAAAACTGTTTAAAAAATGAAAAGGCAAAAAAAAGTCAATGGGAAATGCACATTAAAAGACCAAATGCAATGTTGTTTCTGCCTTCTCAGTTATATAAAAACAGTAACACCATTTGTAGAAATCCAGTTTCAACCTATGGTGATAATGATCAAAACTTTCTTTTAATATAAAAAAGTAAAACAAAATGAACAGTCTTACCTAATCAAGTCTTTTATTGAGTTTTTGCTCTAGATGAAGAAAATACATACTTTGGTTTATTCACAAAGCAGAAATTTTTAATAAGCCCTAAATACCGGGATAGCCTATGCCCTAAAAGGATCTTAGTCCCTGCTCTGATCCTCAAAATTTTAATGTCTTGACTTGAACCCTCCTCTGGCTATTTTCTTTCCAACAAGGAAAATAATTTGTATCTCAAAGTGATGTACCCACTTAAAGTTTACTCATCCCTTTCTAGAATACCTGGGAATCAGAACACACTTTCAAAATATCCTAAACAGGGTATGTACAGACTCACTCTTAAGGTCTATTCGCTGAGGAAGGCTTATGTTACAGATGTATTCACCCCTCAGCCCGAGGAGCCATGGTTTTCAGAGGGATGAAGAGATCTTCTGCAGGTGGGCTTGGTGTTCATGCTGCTTACACAAGGTCTCTCCCAGCAAGGGGTAGAGCAAGGCCAGGAAGAAAAGAAAATCCTGGTGAGGAGCCCGGGGCTAAGGCTATGATGTTCTTACATGTCATTACAAGAAGCTAAGAATTATAAATCATTACTAGGCCTTCTAGGTCACTACAGCAGGCTTTCTCAAGATAAAATATTACTAGACTGGTTTCATTTTTGTAGATATTTATACAGATAGTGTGCATCTGACATTGATACCCATGTTCCTGGCAAGTGTAATGATCCCAGTAAATGATTAATCTCCTTTGGGTCAGTTTTTCAAATCTGCATGCCTTTTGAAGAGTATGCATTACAGTAGAAACTGATTTATATTCTGCAGAAATTGTAAAGACATATCCCCACTTAAGAAAATGGTTTCATATATTTTCAAGGCTGTTACCCAATTATATTAGAAAACATTTTCTAAATCTAATAATATTCAGTGACTATAGGATTTTATCAGCTTCATGCAGAATTTATACTTTGTTTTGCCATTTTCTTCTCTTTCCAAATTTCATACTGTTTAATCAATATGCCTTTGTTTAATTTTTATATAAAATATTAGATAAGACAGGCTGTCATGACATGGCTGTGAACTCTCAGTCAAGCAGGAGACCTGGGGCTCTAATTCTGACTCACATGTGGCTGGTGCTTAGAGAACAGGGCCTGAGCATTAAAAGATAAAAACAGTTAAATATTTGGGAATGAAAGTTAAAAAGAGGCTCTAAAATAAAAGAGTTAAATTCAAATGGATATGCAAAGATAAATTTTGGCCATGAAATAAAGAAGCTATCACAGATGCCAGGCAATGTGAAAGGATTAGATCTAGAAATGTGAATAAAAGATGGCAAATTTCCCTAACTCTTTAGCAC
Organism: Nycticebus coucang; assembly: GCF_027406575.1. NCBI lineage: Eukaryota > Metazoa > Chordata > Mammalia > Primates > Lorisidae > Nycticebus > Nycticebus coucang. Next base: position 115,751,812 of record NC_069790.1, on the reverse strand, counting down.
ATGAAAAATAATAGGACACTTGTACTTATGGAAGTTAGAGGGGGGAGTAATGCATAAGAAGGAAAGAAAATTAAAACACCGTGGGTATGAATTCATACATGTTCTAATTCAAGGTGAAGATGTCTATTCTGTAATTAAGAAAGAGATTAGTATAGTTTAGGAAAAAATGTAGGGGGTGGATGCAGTAGAAGGGAGATAATCTGTGCAAAACCTCAGAAATTAAGAAAAGAAAAGATAAAATTAAAAAAGGAAAGAAAGAAGCTGGGGAGGGAGGGACGTATACATGCTCGAGGGCACACTGACCACAATTCTTGTCACAAATATCATAAAATGAGTAACAGAGGAAATGACGTGAATCATTTGAATAATAAATAAAATTAAGTTGAGGAATTTGAGTAACATATAAAATTAAGTTGTTAAATCATAAAGAAGATACAAGTAGGTGGGGAAGTTTAGGGCAGATTAAAAGACTAGAACTGTGGACAGAATAAATTTAGTATGTCCAAGAAAGCACTCACGTATCAGACCATGGGTGGAAAGTGGGGAAGATTTGGGTGTAAGAAAGAGAAAAAAGGATATAGGATGAAAATTAAGCTCAAATGGTTTAGACATTATGGAAAATCAAAACAGCTTCCCTCACATAGACAACACTGGAATCCAGCAGATGAGCCACATTCAGTCACTCAGCTGTTCCTTGAGCACCTCCCATGGGCTGCTGTTTGGTGCCACCCACAACCTGATGAGCAAAAGAAAGGTCATCCCTGATTTCACAGGGATTATTCCCGATGATCAATGGATAACGCAATGAATTTACACAGATGCATAAATTAACTAACATAAATCCAGATGCTAAGCTCCTAAATATAAACTGTGGTGTTATAAGGAAATATTTATATGATCGTGGTGTTATGAAGAACTCATGAATTGTTATAATAATACCGTTACAAAGAAATGTCACACTATTAAAACTAGGAGTTAATGGAAGTCACCTCTAGAAGCTAATATTAAATATATGATCTGAAATATGAAGGGGAATTAGCCGCGCAATGTAGTAGTTTAAGCAGAGGTAAGAGAGTTCGTTTGCAAAAGAAACTTCTGAAAAGAAGCTTGACTATTTATTTGGGGTACTGAGAGAAGGACAATGCAGAAAAAGCGTAGTGAGCAAAGTTAAGACGAGTTATGGAGGACGTCACGGACCATGATGCCTGCTGGTTTAGATTAAGAATTGCGGGCAGCTTTCAGCCAGACAACAAGGCTGGGGACACCATGTCGGCGCTCTCCTGCCGGCTGCTGTGGGCCACCACCGCCTGGCCACGCTCAGTGTGCTATCTGTGGATACGAACACGACCCTGGTCTCGGTTGGGACGACTGTGGAGACCACCACCAAGATAAACACCACCCCCATGACAACCCCCGCACCGGTCACCACTCCAGTACCAGAAATCTGTGAAGGCCGAAACAGCTGTGTTTCCTGTACTAATACTAGCACTGTTAATACCACCTGCTTTTGGATGGAATGTAAAGAGAAGAGCTATTGTTCACATAATTCAACAGGTAGTGATTGTCAAGTGGTGAATGCAACAGACTTTTGTTCTGCTCCTCCTGTCATTCCAGCACCAACTAATTCTACAGCTGAAAACACAACTCTGCCTTCTTCCTCTACAACTTCCACAGTTCCTACATCAGGTCCAACAAATACTACATTGACTCCAACCTCACAACCTATTCAGAAATCTACCTTTGATGCAGTTTCATTGGAGAAATTGTCCTTGTCTTGGGTGTGCAAGCTGTAATTTTCTTTCTGTATAAATTCTGCAAATCTAAAGAACGAAATTACCACACTCTGTAAACAGACCCTGTAAATTAACAAGGACTGGTGATTCATTCATGTAACTCAATGAAACCAAAATACTATCTTTCAAGATGTCCCACATGGAAGACACTATTCCAGGATCTTTAAATTTGCAGAGGATGCTTATAAGATACTTGGGAGCATTGCTGCTGAAGAAAAATCAGTTAAGTCATTTTGTTCAACAGAAATATTTAAAAATTCTGCATGAATCCTCATGGCTGTCTTCTTTTATTTTAAATGGCCGCTGCTGTGGGATTACGTGTTTTTCTTGACATGCCAAATGTAACATTCTGTAAGTGATAGAAAATGTTGTCTTGTGCAGACAGCGTCATGACTCTTGGCAGTCTAAATTTAGTCATTTTAAAGCCTAAAAGCTGCATTATTTTCATCCTAACTCGAGATATAATTTAGTGAACAAAATTGAGTGTGCCAAATGAGTATCAATCAGGTGGATTTGGCTATTATTTCAAAATTGGAATAAATTTACAAATTTAGCAGTACTAAACCGTATACTTAGACTAAAATTTTGTGTTTGGTAAGTTATTTTTTCTACATTAGAAATGTCACATAGGGAATTACATTCCAGATTTAAAGAAATGATTGGAAAGGATATAAACCATTAATGTGTAACAGGTTACTGTTCATACTTGGAAAGCACCTCATATCATTAAGAAAATAAAGAAGACATTATTCTTAGTAAAGCATCACAAGAATGGAGAAGCATGAATCCTATGTACTCAATCTTGATATGAGGACAATTAATGACAATTAAGGTTATGGGGGGGGAAGCAGAAAGAGGGACGGAGGGAGGGGGGTGGGGCCTTAGTGTGTGTCACACTTTATGGGGGCAAGACATGATTGCAAGAGGGACTTTACCTAACAGTTGCAATTAGTGTCACTGGCTTATTGTACCCTCAATGAATCCCCAACAATAAAAAAAAAAAGAAAAAAAGATCAGTGCCTTAAAAGAGACTAAAAGGTGTGTCGTAGCTTAATGTTTATAATTTGTTCTTTCACATTAAGGAAGGTAAAGATTGGTCTGAAGATGTAACTGTCAATAACGAGTAGCGGTAAACCTGCTTTGAGATTCTGTACTGTTAATATTTAATTGAAGATTATCTACTTTATTTCAGAGCTGAGAAACTTAAGCTAAAGGATACAAAATAAAAACTGCATATTGAACCTCCCAACATTTTTCTTAGGGTTGTTGGAAAGTATAGAGATAAAATTGATTCCATTTTCCTTTGTACTTCAAAAAAGTATCATTAACTATATTGTAACTTGAAAGGATTTTCACCAAGCTATCTTGAAAAATAACTTCTTTCATGAGGTAAGAAGGAAATAGGTTGTTGTAGGTTAATTTACAAACTGTTCAAGTGAGACCATCGTTTTAAGTTTTCAGACAGCAAATAAGACCAGTGTGATTTCAGAAAACTTAAGAATTTTTGATCAGATTATAAATTTTTGATGATTGCCTTGGATGAATAGACTGTGCTTTCTCTTTTTCTTTTTTCTCTCTTCGTTTTTTCTTGGTTTCAGTCCCATAGTATAATAAGGCAGGCATTCTTTCATTTCTACAGTTTTTGTAAAGCACTAGTTTTTTTTCGTTTTTTTTTTTTGTTTGTTTGTTTTTTCCCTCAGTTTGAGAGGGTTGCTTCTCCCTTGCCTTTGACACATTGCATTCATTCAGAGGCCTTAATTAGTTTGAAATGAGATTTACTTTTCTAGGTCTTTGAGTTTTGTTTTTGTTTTTGGTTTTGTTAGAATGTCTTTAGCTTGTAGTAGCTGAGGTTAGTACTTGGTTTTCAATATTTTATAGTAGGAAGTGACAGATGTCTTTGGTTCATTTCATAAATGATACTTTGCATTTAATTAAAGGTTCTTAAAATGAACAGTTACTGTTGCTTTGTTACTTCCTGGTACAGCTAGTTTGTTTTACTTGCACACTTGTACATATACCTAATGTTTTCAAGTGCCTTAATTGTTTAAAAATCTCTGGCTACAAAGGTTTTTTGGGAAAGATTGGTTTACCTCACATTTTTGTTTCCATTCGTAGTAACAATCTAGGGACCTCACAAAATTTATCATGGTGCCATGGCTGTTAGTTTTTAGTGAGTGCTGTAAGATTCATTTGACATATACAAAATTTCCATTCTTCCCAAGGTGGCAAAAATTAGCTATAATGATGTAATTGTCATTTACCTGGGTACTACACAGAGTGTCAACACATGTAGCAAGTTTTGTGAAAATGTAACTTGAAGTTTCTTCTGTAATCTTGAGCACTGCTGTAACAGTAAAAGCATAATATAAAATTGGAATTTGCAAGTTTGCAGACACGCTTTTTTTTTTTTGGCTGGGGCTGGGTTTGAACCCACCACCTCCAGCATATGGGACCGGTGCCCTACTCCTTGAGCCACAGGCACTGCCCTGCAGACATGCTCTTGAAACAACTCACAGCCTTTTCACTCTTTTCCCTCTTCCTTTAGCAGGTAGTGTCTTGAGCCATTAATAATTTTGGGGTTTTTTTTAAATCCAGAAGATATACAGAAACCTTTTCAGATTTTTCATCTGATTTGTTCATGCAGATGTACTTCTATCAAATACCTTATTTTACCTTACAGATACTTGTTGCACAGGCAGACACTGCTGTATTTAGAAATTTCTATTTTAGTTCATTAAAAACTGCAAAACGAATCTGTATCATGTACCAAACTGATTTAAAATAAATTTACATGTTATTGAAAAAAAAAAAAAAGAATTTCGATTTTCATTATACAAAATACTCATTTTCAATACAATGTGAGACCATATCAACATATTAAAAATACATAATGTCAGAAAAATAAATCAGATGAGGTGGTATTTTTAAAAGTAAAGATGTAAGGTGTGGAATTATAGTTTTGGAAAATACACTGATGCTATGTGAATCCAAGATATGCATGTATCTTAAGGATACTAGACCACAGATGACAGAGAATACTAAAGTAATAAACACAAACATCGGATAAAAATTGGAGCTGTCCATGTTTGGGTTGAGGACAAGAAACCTCAGATCAACCACAGTCCTGAGAGAAATGGTTGGAAGTATTTTGCTCCAGTGGAATATCAAAAAATATTGTGTATGAGAACATAATAGATTCTGGAGTGATAGCCACTCTGTTACTTGGTAGTACCAGTACCCATTCTCCAAGGAGAGCAAGGGATATGAGTGATACAAAGGTTATGCTGTTCATCCTCACAGGAAATTTGGAGGCATTACCAGAGGAGTCCTGGCATCCACACCTGGCCAAGGGTATCTAAATGGAAGGAATTCCATTTCACATTTGTGTCTGTTTGGTGAAAACTAAAATATATGCCTTTTTGCATTTTGCTCCATGTATTTGATTTTTTATGCATTAGCTCAGTAAAGATCTTGAAACATGAATTCATCATGACAAAGAAATCTTTCTACAGATGAGAAATAATGAAAAGAGTTCTGAACTAACACTACTGTCCCATTGCCACATTCTTCACTTAAAAAAATTCAAAATGTTTTACCTCATCCTCTCAAAGCCTTATTTTCTTATGTGAAATGACTATTAATTTGCACCTTTTTCAATCTTCATTATACTTGTTAAACACAACATATACATTAATTTTGAAGGCAGCTTCTGTGTTGATAACCAGGCTACTACTGACAACATAGATAAACTTATTATGCCCCATTTTTCTTAAGGTGACTACATCTCTATTCCTACTTCTCTGTGGCTCCCCTACAAGTGGCAGAAGTGCCAATGCTGCTAGTCCAGGTTCCTGACTAGCAGCACTGGCACTGCTGCCAGGTTCCTGCACCATTGTGGCTCACTAAGACCTAGCCCACACTTCTGTTATAAGATCTGTCATAAATAAGCCTTCCTTTAATGATCTTTATTAAACTTTTATTGGTTGAACATTGACTAATGGGGAGGGGGGACTTACATTAGTCTCTCCTTATCTTTGGTTTTGCCTTCCAAAGTTTCAATTATCCATGGTAATTATGGTCTGAAAATAGGTGCAGACAGTACAATAAGATATTCTGAGAGGAGAGACATTACATTCATATAACTTTTATTACAGTATATTGTTATAATTATTCTAGTTTATTTGTAGTTATTGTTAATCTCTTACTGTGCCTAATTAATACATATATATGTATGTTTATATATGGAAAAAACATAATGTATATAGGATTTTATACTATCCACGTTTTCAGGCATCTACAGGGGTCTTGGAGCATATCCCCTGAGGATAAGGAGGGTCTACCGTATCCTTAACTTTGTTCTATCAGACATTTCATCTCAGGTAATGTATGAACTATGACACTTTAGAGCCTAAAAATCCAGCCATGACAAAATTCCCAGAGAGTCCATTCTGAAGCTGGAGCCAAGGCCTTAGCTATCCATCACACATAACAATGCTTGGCAGTAGTCCTGATCAGAGCTCAACACCTCCCTGGAAAAAATCCAGAAATTGAGTGTGTTTGTGTCATAGTCTGGAGGACTTTTTGAGATTCTAGAGAGGCCAAAAATATTTGAAAAGTATGGTAGACATTCTGCATGTAGGAGTATAAATTCATTCAGTTATAGTTAGGCACATGTATTAAGTGATGCCATTTGTACCTACAAACTAGTGATGTCTAAATAAAAATTTGGTAGTTAATATTACAGATGTTACTCTGAAAGAATCTGTGTGTATGTGTATTTGCATATGTATATGTGTGTTTGTGTGTGTTTTCACAAGTTACTCCAAAAAAATCTGGTAATCAATTTTGCAAACATGAGTCTAGAACTATATCTAAAGGTGAGGAAACCCTCTATAAAGAAATCGTTTGAAAAGCTCACACAAAGAGTCATGAGTAGTGCACATGTGAGAGGTTGCAAAAGGGTCAGTCCAAATAGAAAACTGGTTGAGTGTTTAGAAAGATCGGGAATAATATTTGATAAGTATAATAGGACTAACTAATATGCATTCTCAAGTGGATATTTTGATACAAAGATAATGTGTGTGATGATCTATATGTAATTATTCAGTGGAATGTTTAAAAACATCTTGGAAACATTGCTCCAGCAACTTTTAACAAGAAAACATAAAATTAAACAAATACGATATGTTAGTCTATAGCCTAAGGAGGTCATACTAATATTTCATATGTGGGAAAAAAACAGAGTTTCAAATATGATTGATTACACCCAGATCTTTGTTTCTGAAAGAGAGAGAGAGAAGGAAGAAGAGGTGGGGGGAGAAAGGAAAGAGAAAAAAGAAAAAAAATGAAAGAAATAGGAAACCAGAGATTATTGGAGAAATAGCTAAATCTAGTACTGGAGGAAAAATATGTAAGCTATGTCTGGAGCATGACAGTGCTAAAAGGAAAATACACAAAAGAAAGAAATGAAAAATAGAGAAATGATTGTGATATGTGAAAGGTATCAGTAGTTAATCAAAAGAGCTCCTAATGGCCAAAGCTAGAATGACTTGAGCCACAAAATAAAGTATCAATTAATGGTTTACTGCCCAGAGTATAAAGTAAATATTCATGAGTCCATATTGAAATAAATAAAAGATTAAATGAATAAACAAATGGTGGAGAATAGGCAAATTTCTTGTACAGAATGATTTCAGATAATTCATGTAGACACATACCATTCCTTATGTGTGGGTACTGATGACTTGTTTCCAAAGAAGACAGAAACAGAAGGTAGAAAAAGAGTAGCTTTACAATGTAAGAAACCTGAAAAAACTCTATCTCAGCCAGGTGATCAAGGTCAATATTCAAAGTGAAAATCACATGGATGGTATGTATCCTAAGTAGGATGCGGTTAAATGGTTTACTTCTGTGGTCTTCTCCCCAGTATAAACATTAGAAAAACATAAAGCTCAAAATAAATGAATATTATAAAAAGAGCTGACCAGTACTGCTCAAAACTGCCAGTCATTGAAAACAAGGAAAATCTGAGAAACTTTCTCAGCCAAAAGGTGCCTAGGGAGACACAATGACTAACACTGATAAGGTATCTGGACTTGGTCCATGGGATGGAAAAAGGACCCCAGATAAAAACCAAGAGACTGTGAATAAAGTATGGACTCTATTTAACAACAATCTGTCAATCAGTGTAACACATTTGTTATGCATTGTAACACCCTTGTTACACATTGTAGCAAGTGATATGTGAAAGGTATCATAAGCTAATCAAAAGTATAACACACTTGGGACAATGTGTAACAAGTGTGTTATACTTTGGATTAGTTACTGATTACACTTGTTACAATATGTACAAGGTGTAACAAGTGTGTTATACTAATATACGATGCTAATACTGGGGGAAACTACAAAAGTAGTACGTGGGAACTCTCTATACTATCTTTACAATTTTTTTTCCATCAAACTAAGACTGTTCTAAAAGAAAAATTTTATTTTCTGAAAAATCCCTATGGAAATATAAGTAAATTATCTTATGTATTGAAATCACTTCATTGAATCCTGGAAAGAAAGAAGACATGAATGGGAAAACTGAAGAAATACAAATAAATTCTGGCGTTCCATTAATAGTAGCACGGCAATGTCAGTGTCTTAGTTTTGATAAATGAACGATGGTCACATAAGCTCTTCACAGTGTGAGAAACTGGGTGAAGGACACACAGAATCGTCAGTACTATCTTTGCCACTTTTCTGTAAGTAGACAATTATTTCAAAATAAAAAGGTTATTAACTTTGTTTTGAAAGAAAGAACAAAATCAAGCATAAAAAAAATAACAGTGAGAAGAGAGAAGGACAGAGAAATGGATGTTGTTGTGGTTTTTGTCGTCGTTATTCTACAACATCTGTGACAAGTGGGTTTGTCTACTGACTTCCTGGTGACACACAGCGACATGTGCTGCTAAAATGCTTCCTCAGAGTGGTTCAAACCAGTAGGTACTGACATGGAAATAATTCTGGAGTTCTCACTTACTGTTCATTATGAAAGAAAAAAAGAATAAGAGAAAAATTAATGATTTATTAATATTATCTTCAAACAAATAAAATACAAATTTAATTTTCAGGCTCTTTTATTTTTATTTATTTATTTTTTTAATTTTTTTATTTTTTTTTTGAGAGAGAGTCTCACTTGGCCCTTGGTAGAGTGCTGTGACATCATAGCTCACAGCAATCACAAATTCTCTGGCTTAAGAGATTCTCTTGGCTCAGCCTCCTGAGTAGCTGGGACTTACAGGCGCCCGCCATAATGCCTGGCTATTTTTTAGAGACAGGGGTCTCTTGCTCTGGCTGGTCTCAAACCTGTGCGCTCAGGCAATCCACCCACCTCAGCTTCCCAAGTGCTGGGATGATAGGCATGAGCCACCACGCTCAGCCATCTTTTAAGCTCTTAAAGAACATCCAAAAAGTACTGTATTTATCCTTGAGAAGTGCATAATGAATACAGCACAAATTCTGTTCTGTATCTTCTCAAATCATCATGTTCCCTCTAACATTTTGAAGACTTATTGAACTTGTTGAACCCACAAATGAAGTGAGTATTGATGAAGAAGATGTCCACTTCTGGTGACTTACATCTATGGAACAAACTTCTTTTTCTCTAGAATTTAGAGTGTATTACTTATTTTTAAATTTTTAACTATTATGACCACATAACAGTTGTATATATTTATGGGGCATAAGTGATGTTTCGATGCTGGTGCATAATGGATGATAATCAGTAATCGGTGTACCAATCACCTCAAGCATTTATCATTTCTTTGCAGTAAGACCATTCCAATTCCACTATTTTTGTTCCTTTAATGTACGTAATAACTTTTTGCTAACTATTGTCATCCTTTTATGCTATCAATTTTAGGGTTATTTCATAGCTTTAAACAATATTTTATATATACATATATTGATTTCCTCTATAAAAGAAAATGTAGTCCTTAAAATATTCTTATTCTCACAAAGCACATAAATGTGTTCTTTCTATGTGCCAGACTGAATCAGATACTAGAGAGAAAAGCATAGAAAAATATAAACTGGCCTACACCTGCCATAGTAAAAACATCCTTCTAAGGAAGACTACTGTAAATAATTCAAATCATGAATTCACATTTTTAGGAAATCTATATGTTGGCCAATTTACAAAATATATTGGCACTGACACAAACCCCAAGGCAGAAGAAATAGTCAGTAGCCAACTCCAGCTGACAAATATAGGTAAACACTGGCAGCATTTATGATTAAAATGCTTAAACACAATCTTGAGGATCTGGTCATAGGTTAGCCGCTTCTGAAACATCTCTTCATAGTTTTATTCGCCTGCCCCCAACTGCATTAAGACAATGAAATTCTCATACCCACAGCACTCAGTTCAGAGATGAATATGTAACCCACTTCGTGTCAGCTAGACTAGAGAAGCTGTTATCTTCTAATCGTGGGGAAGAATAATTCCCTTATCCATTGAATTCACCAAACAAGACACTTCTCTCCTGTCTCTTTGCAATGTGAAGGTGTCAGATTGTTAACTAACATGGAGTCTGACTCCCAAGAGGTCCAAAGCAGGAGCTACATGCCTTCTCAAGGTTGGAAGTCACATCTGCTGCATTCTGCCACCTCACCTAACAAGAGTCATAACACCAGCCCAGTTTCAAGAGGAAGGGAACAGAGTCTACCTCTGGACAGGAAGATTTGCATTCATGCATAGAAAGGCAGTAATTATTACTGGAGATATTTGGAAAGAATCTACTACATTGAGGGACATACTGCGTGGAGGAAGAAAGCGTGAAAATTAGCCATCTTTTCAAATAGCTGTTGCAAGAGAATTCATAGCAGGAAAAATTTCAAGTACCAAGAAACTGATAGTACAGGTTAGTTGTGATTATGGCAATGAAACGAAACCAGTATGATTGAGCATGGAGAAAGGAAATTAGGATCAAGAACTCACATGGACCTAGGCCTGCCCTCTGCATTGCAATATTTTTACAAAGTGCATCTTTAACTCATTCCAATAATTTTAATGAGGGAAAGAAAATCTGATTTGTCATTGGAAGTTCTATTGAAACAGAATCCATTGTTTTTTAAGATAGTATTTATTCAGTAATTCATTCTACTGAGAGCTTTTTAAATTTCATTCCTTCTCTCCTCTGTAAGTGCATTGATTTATGATATCTCATTAATGGCATAATACTTTAACATCAATAACCATTGTGTTGGGAAAGTATGAGTGTTTATTCAAAATGATTTCCGAAAGGTTCTGAGCGGCCATTAAGGTTTAAATGTTTGAATGCTTTAAACTGAATTACTTTAGGCTATGTTGAGGTTTCCAGAAATGAGAAAAAAATGCAAGAGGGACATAAATAGATGCAATAAGTCTCCTAAAGAGATTAATAAGAAACAGAATCACATTTATAAACAATGGTTGTGTTCTAAAAAGAAATACTACTGTTCATCTGGGTCAAAACAATACAACATTGCTATTCAAACTATCATTAGCTTTATAAGGTATTTAAAGCATACTATTAATAATAAATTATAAAATCAGTAATTTGTATGTGTGCATACTATTATTTTTTTTTTTTTTAATAGAGACAGAGTCTCACTTTATGGCCCTCGGTGGAGTGCCGTGGCCTCACACAGCTCACAGCAACCTCCAACTCCTGGGCTTAAGCAATTCTCTTGCCTCAGCCTCCCAAGCAGCTGGGACTACAGGCGCCCACCACAACACCCGTTTTTTTGGTTGCAGTTTGGCGGGGGCTGGGTTTGAACCCGCCACCCTTGGTATATGGGGCTGGCGCCTTACCGACTGAGCCACAGGCGCCGCCCAGTGTGCATACTATTATATTTATATGCTTAGGACATAGTACATTTAAGAAATTGTCAGCTTGGATTCCATACAGTTGTTCGTTCAACAAGAGTTATTCTGTAGTTGCCTTTATTTATTTTTATTTTTTGACTATCAGGTCAAGTGATATTTTAAAAATATTTGTAACAAAGGTCAGGTGCAGTGACTCACACCTAGGACTCAGACAATCCTAGCCCTCTGGAAGACCAAGGTGGGTGAATCATTTGAGCTCAGGAGTTCGAGTCCAGCCTGAACAAGAGCAAGACCTCATCTCTACTAAACATAGAAAAATTAAATAAAGAAAACCAGCCAGGCATTGTGGCAGGCATCTATAGCACCAGCTACCTGGAAGGCCGAGGCAAAAGGATGGCTCAAACCCAGGAATTTGAGGTTGCTGTGAGCTATGACATCAGGGCACTGAACCCAGAGCATGAGAGTGAGACTCTGTCTCAAAAAAAAAAAAAAAAAGTCATAAAGTGTATATGCTCTGTTACTTACATGTAAAGACTCTTGATAGTTTAAGTCTATTACATATTCCTTCACGCTATGTAGGAAATCTAAGTATTGCTTCTACTTTTATGCCAACACATTAGCTATGCTGGAGGTCCATGTGTTGGGACAGCCTAATTTTTGTCATTATGTTTCCTAATGGAGGCTGTCCACTTCCTCAGTTAAATGCCATTGGAAGAAGCCAAGAACACGTGGAACACTGTTCAACAGTGAACAAGTGACACTGCTCTAATGATGTTTCTGTCCTTTAAAAAGTGATTCTATTTTCAGGGATACTTTGCTCAAAATTAGGGAATGAGGTAAGTACCAAGAGATTGTGATGCATTATTCTCAAGCAACTACCTACTGCAACCCTCAAAATCATCGCTTCCATTGGTTTAATCATTCCTTCTGTGTGCTCACTAGAGGCCTCTCTGGAATGTCTTACCTTCAACTTATACCTTTTCATAGTTTTTCTACTTCTTATGTTTTGTATTCCTGTTGGTTTTAAGACATTTTCACTTTTTTTTTTTTTTTTTTTTTTTAGCTGTACTATAATTCGTCCTTTTATTGTTTCTGGATCTTAGTGTTACTTTAGTTTATGACTGCTCATTGGGGGTTATTTTCATTTATGGACTTAAACCTCTACGTTTGATGAATTGATTGTGTAGTAAGAGAAAAATGAATTGTGGAACACTTTATAAATATCCCATCTTGAAATCCCTCTCCCCGATGTATAAAGTGCTCAAGTTGACATGACTTCCCTTAATAGGTTTGAAAAATAAATCATGAACAATATTTCAGAAGTAACATTGCTAGCACCTTCCAAAAATAAAGGAAGAAAAAACAAGGAATTCAAAGACAGTGGAAAATCCACCCTAGGTGAACAGAAATGCTATACATTGAATATGATGCTATTTACGTTTGCCAGAATTAAAGGACAAATAGACAAAGATAAAAATTTGCTTTTCTCATACCTGATGAAAATAATGCATGTGCTAAAATAATGTAATGCGTGAGCTTTCCATTTTTTCAGTGATGAATAATTTGATGTGTTATGAAGTGAAGGAAGCAACAAAGAACAGTGTGAGGTAATGGGAAGGAAAGAATGCCTGGCCCAGTTTTCCGCCTTAGAAAAAAATGAGGCATAGGTTGTATTTGTCACTTTCCTGACATACATCCATCATTACTTTCCAACAGGCTGTGTCTTTGCATGCATTAGAAATGGCTCAGGGGTCCTCAAACTTTTTAAACAGGGGGCCAATTCACTGTCCCTCAGGCCGTTGGAGGGCCAGACTATAGTTTAAGAAAAAAAAAAACTATGAACAAATTCCTATGCACACTGCACATATCTTATTGTGAAGTAAAAAAAAAACCAAACGGGAACAAATGCAATCACATCGTTGCATGTGGCCCACAGGCTGTAGTTTGAGGACCCCTGGGTGGTACGCTAAGGTACACGGGAGTTTTGACTGAGATCGCTTGAGCAGGGTACATACTGATAAAATGGGAGACTGTCCCGAGAGATGGGACCTCTAGATAAGGCTGCAAAATGTTGTATCAAGATGTTGTATTAAGCAGGAGACAAATTTGGTCTAGTTGCTCTGATAAAGAGGTTCTCAGGAGTATGCGAATAGGACATTTTTTTGTGAAAGTATTTCTTTTCACACAAGCTGTCATCAGGATGGCTGCTAATAGTGTTAGCAACACCAATAAAATTAAGTTGCTCTTCTCCTTATGTTTAAAAGCTGTAAAATCTCTCTGCCTTAGTTGGACTCAAGTATACAAAATAAATGCAGTAAGCTACTCCTGTGCGATAAGCAACAGTGATATGATACAAATCATTTTCAGAGGATGTTCTGCTAAGTATCTATTATAGCCAGACAGAGCATTAAGAGGCAATGGGCCGTGCCGTGCTGGACCATTTATACTGTGTACACACTCTGTACTCATCGTAGGTACCAGGGTAATCCACCAGAATGCATCCAGCTTGAACTGTCACATTGAAAAAAAAAAAAAAGGGATTATTTGCAGGGGTATTAGAACATGAATGGAACTAGTCAGAGTCACAAAAGCAGGCTTGAAACCAAAAATCAAAGCAAAACAGAATTTCTCCCTGTCCTTCCTTACTTTATTCCTAAAAACCATTACAGCAATTTCAGGCAGTACAGAAAGCCACCTCCTTATCCCACAAGATTTTCCCCAGGCCACAAGAGCTTCCTTACCTGGCAAAGACTCAGATCTACCTGATTCTGACAGAGGACCCAGGTGGGTTTGGGACACCTGCCATCATTTTGGCTGAGGCATTCTGGGTCCTTTCTTTGTAATTTCTTGTTCTTATTTGGAAAAAGACCACAGGTAAAGAGGTAAAGGAAAAGTCTGACACTGGATCACTGAATCCCCTTTGGATAACTCTGGTTCTTCTCTGTTTAGATACTGGAAATTAACATGCAAAGCACGACAGCATATCCTACAGTTGACCTACTTCCTCTTATGGTTGTAAATCTGCCCACTACAGCCACTTCCGCCTCAGGATTAGGAAGGTCAATGTGTCAATTTACTAAGCAGACAAGGTGAGCCCGCTCTCTGAGGGTGCCCTGTCGATCCAACCTTACTTCCTGTTGCTAAAGCAAAAATCAAGATAAAAAGCCAGGCTGTTGTCTATATATTCAAAAAGTCCTATCTCCAGGTTGGAACATTATGAAGAGCATCTCTCATCAGTTTTAATGCTTAAAATACTGTAAAGGGGATGATATGATAGATTTTCCTGCAATCTACCAAACTCAAAGTGAGATCCTGGCCACTAGCTGGGATAGAATATCAGAGTCTTGCTCTGGGGACAAACGGTCTCCAGCAAACCACATACCAGCACGTAATTGGGAGAAAATACTGATAGCTTGGTGAAAGTCAGTGGGCACAAAGGCATCCAGAGATTTTCTTCAAGCAAATTTCCAAAGAAAACACAATTTATAGTTGGTCTGCTAATAACAGTGAGTGAGATAAGTGAGGCTCGTAAGATTATACAGGCAGTTCTGTTACAGCTAAATTCAGACGGTAACCCTCCAGAACGTTTTCACCACTGGCTTATGTCCTGAGATAAAGTAGATAGGATTAACAGCAAGAAATAAGTTTGTATCTTTTTAAATAAAATGACCACAATAAATATAATTATGAAGTCTTAAGACTTACTTCATAAAGTTCTAAAGCATTGCCTTTAGAAAACAATTAAATTGTTAATTTAAAAAATCATTCTTCAAAATATATAAAAGGAGTCAACTTTTCTTTCTAAATCCATGACATGGAAAATATGTTATCATCTTCATCAAAATTTTTTATTCGAATATCTTCATCACACTGGTTAACATAGTCTTTCTGTATTTCCAATTGTATATAAAACCAGTGCACGGTACCCCATGGTTGTATTAATGTACACAGCTATGATTTAATAATAATAAAAAAAAGATTTTACAAAAAATTCAGTAGAGAAACTGGGTTCACCTTGCAGTGTATCTCAAATCTATTTAATGATGGGATCCTCTTTGATATAGCATTTGAAAAACTAATATGCTATGGAATATTCTTGGTGAAAAGCTATTCTGTATCATCAGTAATGGAGGAATACTATACCATTGTTATTTAAACAATCAGATTTGAACATTGTTACATTGTTTGCAAATTCTGTTATAAAAAATACTATCGTGAATAAAAAAAAATTTATTTATATAAACCACTAAGCAGCTATAGTGAGTAGACTTTATAAATTTGATATAACTGTCTTCTAGTATATTCCCTCTTTTGTGAAACTTCCTTGTAAGTGAAATCTCTCTCAATCATTTTTAAAGGAGTTCTTGTGTTTTTTCACTTTGTAGTTATATAAATACCAGTTCACTTAAGGGATATACTATTTTACATGTTAGAATTTCACTAGCTCTTTCTGAGTGTAAGTGTCAACACAAAAAGAGGAAGAAATTGTTTTAAGAAAAAGATTTTTCCAATTAAAAGGAAGAAAACAAAAAGCACAATTTGTAAAAAAGAACTGGTAGTTGTTTTGTCCTGAAAATTATTTAAGAATGCACATTTATTTTTATTTTTGCTTTGAAAAGGTAATAGCTATTGATATACAACTTTTCCTTAAGGATAACTCCTATGGGGCAGGATTAGGAAAAAGGACTGTGTCAAAGGTGGAGCAGCTATTTCTACACCCCAGAATACACAAACACTTGAAAGCTAATCTTCACCATTTTATCTGCTCTGTAGCATTCATTGAGCCTGAATGCAACCATTTTGCTTTACAAGAAATTTTTAAAAGGCGTTTCTGCCTTCAAGAACCTTACTGTTAATCTTCATATAAACTTTATAGATTTTAAATTACTCATTAAAAATAAAAGAAATACTTTATGAAAAGGAGTTATTATATTTGCTACAGCAGTTATTTAATTTAAAAATATTTTATTACAATTAGCCACAATTGGAGTTGATTTTTAAGTAATCAACTATAATACAGCGTTTCTTTAATTGGGGTGAAAGTTCCTTTATAAAGAAAAGTTAATTCAAATTTAATAAAGGGACCTAGATTAAAATATTTTTATTTCTTAGCATTGGATGAAACGATTATTTCAGCCATCTGGACTTTCTTAGTGCAAGATTCATTGTGATGCAGTAGTTTAGTTAGCTGTGTGCAGTGAGCAAAGTGTATTCCTGCAGAATTCCCCCTCCTCACCCTCATAAACGGCTCAGGTGTCGTCATAGACCTAACTAGGTTATATCATCTGGACTTGCCATATTATTGCCAGCATTTTATTAAAATATACATAGCAGATGCCTATTGGACTCTAAGAAGTAAAACCAGAAGAAAAATATTTAATTGTATCTAGTCTCCTGGAGGTAACAGTTGATGGTGAGATTAAACAAAGGTAACTTTCCCAGTCAGCGGAAAACCACATAGAATTCCTAAGAGTGGAATAGTGAAAAGATGGGCAGGATCACAGGATGGTAGTTAGTCTTCACCAATGCCTAGAAAGTTGTAAGGACTCTTGATTTTCCACTTAAATCAGTGGAAATCAGTAAGTTTAAAATTTGTGTCTGGAATTGTTTTCGAGAAACATGTTGAGAGTATGTTTGTCAAACATACTTGACCACTGCAGATGGCCAAGCATTATAAAATGTAAGATGGTGGCCCTTGTTTTAAGAAAAGGCCTGGGAATAGGCTTACTAAGACAAACTATAACTTAACAGAGCATATCATATTTTTCGTAATGCTCTTTAAAAGTCTAGAATATGCTCTCTCATATACTGGTAGGAGTAAAAATATGGCTTTACACGGGATGGAAAAAAATAAATCCTTATGTGCTATTTAGAGAAACTATAGATGTGCTGTGCATTTATCCAGAATCAGTACGATTTTTCTTTTTTGCCAGCGACACTGATCATTAATCTTCGCATGCAGCCAAGCAGAAATCTCACGTCTCATCCATGTACAGCATCACATTCATAGACTACCAGAGCACACTTTAAAGTTCAGCTTACTGAATCGCTGAGCAATGTACTTGCTCTCAGAGAAGTTTATTTTGATCCGTATCTCTCAAACTGGTAATGATCAGAGGTCTTTACTGAATTACTTTTAGCAGCATCATCATTTTTCAAAGTAAGACAAGACACCTGCATATTTTGATTGCCATTGAAAATACCCCAAGGGGGATTCACACTTTATGGGGGCAAGACAAGATTGCAAGAGGGACTTTACCTAACAATTGTAATCAGTGTAACTGGCTTATTGTACCCTCAATGAATCCCCAACAATAAAAAAAAAAAAAAAAAAAAAAAAGAGTTCCACGTTCTATGTGAGGTTACACAAACAGACAAACAAAACCCCATCAAACCCAATCAGCAGACCAACACCATATAAAAAAAAAAGAAAATACCCCAAGGGGGATCAAATGTGCACAGAAATGGCATCTTAAGAATAATCAGCATTTTAGCAAGATTCAACATTTTTTTGGTGTCTCAATCCCACTTCTTAAGTTAGGTGTTCCATTGGCACTGGTCAGTGTGTGACAAGTGGTCAGTGAGTGATGGGTGAGTGCTGCCAAACATACCCCACTCCAGGTTAAAAGTGAAGGTGATTGCAGAAGAGTTCCCCTTAAGCATGTATGGTTTATGTGTTTGAATTATGAAAAAAATAACTGAAGGATATTCAGAAAAATCTTGGCCTAAACCTGATTCTACTGCTGGGACGAGGTGCCCTTGGACTGGGAACATGAACTCTTATAATGTAATGTTATTCATCAAGAAAATAGTAATACAGCTTACTCTACCTACCACACCAAATTCCTATAAAGTTCAAATGAAATTATGCATATGAATGTGACATTCAGATTTTAAATGCAATAGAAGGGAAGGCTTGATTATCATACTGCTACATTTTTGCCTCTTCACCTTTCAAGAGTCACCTTCCCCTAGTCATTCAAGATAAGATGGTCTGCCTCACACTAATTCCTAAACCAGTTCATGCTTCCACTTATTTTTACATGAGCCTCTGTCTTGGGCTGCACTTCATGGCGGGTCTCATTCTGGTATTTTTCTGTGAGGTGATACTCCCACCAAAGTGGGCCTGGTGAAGGGTGCCAGGTCTGTCTCCACTGCTCCTGCCCTTGGTTACTCATGTAACTGATCCAATGTCAGGAGATTAGAAAGAGTAAAGCCCCATAGAGGAAGGAATGCATCACATGGCAGGGGGCGGGGAGGGGATGAATTTGACAAGTACACCATGGACATCACTTCTTATGAGTCTATCACATCATCGGTCTCTCAAAGTTTCCTTTAGCTTTAGACGTCCAAGGACATGTTAGATCACATCACACCCCCCTTCTCTCTTCCTTTCCTCTCATCTACAAGCCTCAAATTCCTATGCAGCTCCTTGACACTCATGCCAAAGTAACCCTGTGCTTCTTTTGTCACAATTTGCCCAAATAATGACAAGTATTAAGTTAAAATAGCATCACTCTGCTCCACTTCTGTGCCGTTCTGGACCCACAACTCTCACCACTTACAAAAATTGACTCAAGATGGAAAAAAGTTTAAATCTAAGACATGAAACAATAAAAATCTTAGAAGAAAGTGTGGGAAAACTCTTGATGATGTTGGTTGGACAGGGAAAAGATTATATGACAAAGACTTCGGGGACATCACAACAGCAACAACAAAAATTAACAAATGGAACTTAGTTAAGCTGAAAAGTCCCTACACAGCTAAGGATACAACAAGCACGTGAAGGAAAAGCCTGTTCTTCAAGCATGTTTTATGTCTCTTTTTGTGTCTTCTCTCCCAAAAACCCAGTTTCCGAAGCCAATTGAGTTTGGTTGGTTGAGCTCAATTTCGAAAAACAGCACTCAGCTGATGCTGACGTTACTGGTTCAAATGCTCAATTTTGAGTAGCAGGCATTCTCTGCCTCTGTTCCTTTCTTCTGAATTTTCATATTTTTTAACTCTCTAGGATTTATCTGGGTAATAATGTTTTCTTTTTATTCTTTTTTTTAAATCATAGCTGTGTACATAGATATGATCATGGGGCATCAATTTTCTTTTTATTCTTCTTCCACTTTCCAATGTTCCTTTGCTGTGTTCAGTCTATTGCCATATTTTTTTTTAATTTGAGTTATTGTGATATTCATGTAAAGAAATTGTTTGACTATGTTCTTCAAAACTATGTTGTATTAATAAGCTCTTAATTGGAGGTATTTTGATGTTTGACATATATATATATATATGTATTTAAACATAGTACACAGTTATTAGTTGCAATTCCTTTAGTTACTTTAGCTCTGATAGTTCATTTTTATGATGTCTTATTTCTAGGTATGACTAGTTATCTTTGATTAAGAACCATGGGCTTTAAAAATATTATCTGTGAGCATTCCCGGGGGCCAAGTATGCCCAAGCCTTCTCTCAGAAATTTACACCTGCTTTTGCCCGGTGTTAGGAGTCACTACAAGTCAGGGGTCACCTCAAATGAAGTTCATATCTTGAGATTTCTTGTCTCCCCAGACTAAACACACCCACTCTTCATTTACCTCTTTCCTTCTTATTCTCCAGTCCTTCCCAGAGCCATGGCAGCCTTCTCTGAAGCCCCACAGAATTACAGGACAATATGGGAATAAAGTGGGATTAAGTGCAGTATGCTATTATTCAAAGGACTTGGAACTTTGAGGTCCTTATTTTATTGGAGGAAAAAAGGGAATACCATAGGAGTCTACACCTTGGCTACATCCTAGGCCTCAACTTCTGTGTGTAATGATATCAAAATCAAAGACCATGAGAACTTTATCAGTTAATACCCACAAGGTAAAATTAGATCTAGTGCTTTTATCTCTGCTAACAAAATGTTACTTAAAGATTGGATCTTGGATTTCTCTACCATCTTTGTCATCCCCTCATTGGTATGTTAGACAATTTTAAGATATATTCTTCTAGCACTTTTTATTGTTTTTGGTGGAAAGGTTGATCTAAGTAGCCTCATCTTCCATTACCAAAAACTAGAATAATCCTTAAACATAAAATGCATATTTTTGACAAGAATGTAGATAATGTTGATAGATGGCAGGTTAGAATAACTTCAAAAATTAAATAAAACCACTTTTCCTTCCACTTTAAATACAATACTTTCACTGGAATGATAGTAGCCTTCCTATGAAGCAATTTAGGCTAGCAATTAGATTATTTTGAAATCAACATTTTTAATCATACATACAGTGTAATGGCTTTTGTTCTGTTTTATAACTAAACTCTTGCTATAAGATTATGACTTTTTAAATACTAACCAGAAACTGCTACAGATGTGTTGTAAAACAAAATCAAAACTTCTAGGTATTTTGAGGACAAATAACATTTAAAAATAAGAGGCTTAGTTCTCCCTGTTATAAATAAAAGGAAATGGAAAGTCCATTTTAAGGTTTTTGAGGATTCTCCATACTTCTTTCCAAAAAAGCTACATTAGTTGAAAGGCTCAATGACAACTTGGACTTTACCTAACAAATGCAAAAATGTAACCACGTCATTTATACCTTCATATTAATCTGAAATAAATAACAAAACAAACAAAAAGAAAAAATCTCTTTTTCCTTTCTCTTCTTCTTAGAATGTTTCCTTTGGAAAACTCACTTTCTCTGTCTCTCTGAATTATATGGAAATCTTTTTTAAAGCTAAAAACTTCTCTTAACCAGTTATACAACACCAAGGAATGTCTTTCTGGAGGACTCAGGAACCATCTCTTTGAAATGTAATCACCAAATAATATCGTGCCCTATCTCCCAGTTTCCATGAGAGGAGAGGGGTCTACTTCAGCAGCCACTCTCCAATTGCAAAATGATTGCCCACTGTAAAGATATGAAAATTGTATTTTTCTTTTGTATAAAGCTATTTAACAAACATAGATGGTTACTCCAGTTACCACATATTTAATAAATTTATAATGAACAAATAAGGCTAAATCTTTTCTTTGAGAGCTAATTATTATTTATCTTGAGACAATGTAAACAATGGTTGTATCTGCTCGGCTACATAAAAGAGTAAGATTTCTTGCTATCTTCACAGCATCTTTTTAGCAATGGCCTGTGTTATGTCTGATTTAATGCTTATTCAATAATAAGAATTATTTTCTTTCTCTTCTACTCTCATGAAGAAGTTTTCCTGGTTAAAAGAGATTTTGCTAATTGTATTTCCCCCATTAGTACCAAACTACATCTTAGTTGAGCTGCTATTACATATATTACAAAGTAAAGAGTGGGAACTTGGTAGAAATGTTAAAAGATATTAAAGAAAATTTATTTTGACAGACAGCTAGACTATGTTTAACTACACATGGAACTAAACATTTGTAATGCTATTTCTTAATATTAAAGATGGTTGCATTTATATTTAAATATTTAGAACAGATATAACATCACTAAAAATGCCTTTATTATATATTTTTGAAGTAGTAAATCACTTATAATTATGTCTTAGTTTTATAAATTTATAACAGATTTCAACACTCATTAATTGCAATGAAATTTTCTGCATTAAAAATTGAGTAATGCTATTATGATTATATGCACTCTACCAATTAATAAACTGAGATAAAGACCTCAATGGCAATCACAGCTATAACTAAAATAAATAAATGGGACTTTGTTAAATTAAGAAGCTTCTCCAGAGCTAAGGAAATAATCAACAGAGCAAATTGACATTACAGAATGGGGGGAAATTTCACAATCTACGTGTCTGATAAAGGGCTAATATCCAGAATCTACAAAGAATTCAAACAAATCATCAAGAAAAAAACAAACAATCCCATTTAAAAGTGAGCACAAAACATGAACATAAGTTTTTCAAAGAAGATAGACAAATGGCCAGTAAACATACAAAAAATACTCACTACTAATCATTAGGGAAATGCAAATTAAAACCACAATGAGATATCACCTTATCCCAATTAGAACGGCTTTTATTAAAAAGTTCAAAAACAATAGATGCTTCCTCAGATGCAGAGAGAAAGGTGGGACTGCAAATTAGTACAACCTCTGTGGAAAACAGTATGGTGATTCCTCAAAGAACTAAAAGTAGGCTTACCATTTGACCTAGCAATCTCACTACTAGGTATGTACCTAATGGAAAAGAAGTCGTTTTATCAAAAAGACTTCACAGTATACATATACTACATTTTGTTAATCTGCTCATGAACTGATGGGCACTCAAATGTTTACTGCAGCACAGTTTGCCACTGCAAAGATGTGGGCAATCCAAAAGCCCATCAATCCATGAGTAGATTAACAAAATATGGTATGTACCTACTGTGAAGTACTGCTCAGTCATAAAAAAGGATGAATTAAGGCCATTTGCAGCAATTTGGAAGGAACTGAAGACAATTATCCTAAATGAAGCATCTTAAGAATGCACAAATACGCTGGTAGGAATGCAAATTAATACATTCCTTTTGGAAAGATGTTTGGAGAACACTTAGAGATCTAAAAACAGATCTGCCATTCAATCCTATAATTCCTCTACTACGTATATACCCAGAAGACCAAAAATC
This sequence comes from Nycticebus coucang, assembly GCF_027406575.1. NCBI lineage: Eukaryota > Metazoa > Chordata > Mammalia > Primates > Lorisidae > Nycticebus > Nycticebus coucang. Next base: position 115,728,582 of record NC_069790.1, on the reverse strand, counting down.
ACATTATAACAAAGATATTTGTACCAGAATGTTTATTGCAGCCCAATTCATAATTGCTAAGTCATGGAAAAAGCCCAAGTGCCCATCAACCCACAAAAGGATTAATAAATTGTGGTATATGTACACCATGGAACATTATGCAGCCTTAAAGAAAGATGGAGACTTTACCTCTTTCATGTTTACATGGATGGAGCTGGAACATAGTCTTCTTAGTAAAGTATCTCAAGAATGAAAGAAAAAGTATCCAAGGTACTCAGCCCTCCTATGAAACTAATTTATGGCTTTCATATGAAAGCTATAACCCAGTTATAACCTAAGAATATGGGGAAGGGGGGGAAGGGGAGGATGGGCGGAGGGAGGGTGATTGGTGGGATTACACCTGCGGTGCATCTTATAAGGGTCCATGTGAAACTTAGTAGAATGTAAATGTCTTAACACAATAACTAAGAAAATTCTAGGAAGGCTATGTTAACCAGTGTGATGAAAATATGTCAAATGGTCTATAAAACCAGTGTATGGTGCCCCATGATCGCATTAATGTACACAGCTATGATTTAATAACAAAAAAAAGAATGCACAAATACCACATGTACTTTCTAATAAAATGGAACTAACTGATGGGCACATAAGTGCACAAAGGGAAGAAAAAGTCATTGAAAATCAAGCAGGGGGAAGAGGCAGAGGCAAGCGGCAAAACCCCCCTAATGGGCACAATGAACACTATTCAAGTGGTGGGCACATTCACAGCTCAGACTCAAGCTACATAACAAAGATATCTGTACCCCCTTGATTTTTTGAAAGAAAAAAATAAAATGGGGAAACATTAATTAGCCTCATAATGCAAATCAATGACAAAATTAAAAATGATTTTTATATCCATCTCAATTCCTAAAGCCCCATTCCAAATTCTAATTCAGACTCACATCATGCCACTTCAACATGACTACAATATTTACCAAGCCTACAAATATAACAAAAAATAAGTATGGGTAATTTTATTAACGATGGGTATAAGCTTTGACTATACCCATTTGATTATTTTATTATTACTGAGCTTTTTTTCTACTGTTTAAACTTGCCAACTGTCCACAGATGAAGGAACTCAGAAAATTTCACCCCTATATATGATTCCTTGGTATAAAGAGTACTTCAAGCTGAAGGACTATAGAGATCAACAAGGCTTTGGAAGGGTCTTTTCCTCTATCTGCATAACCAGACAGACCCAGCAAAAGAACAATGGACTTCCCTTCCCTCCCCTCACTATATTCTAGGAAAGAAAAATCTAGAATGCAACCAGACCTGACCCAAATTATATTTAATATAATACCTGTCTCTCAAGGTTAATTTAATTTTCAAAGATAATCATTTGTAAATCAATCCGTTTCCCTCACCTATTCACCCTCCCTAGCAACCATTTATTGCTCCTAAAGAGAATTACCTACTGTACTCATCTCTCCCTCCCCTCTAAAAGAAATGTTTAAAAATACAGGTATCTGGATCCCATTGGGATATTGGTAATCACTCCATGATTCTCCCCATGCATGCAATAAATAAACCTCTTCCTCTCATCATCTGCCTTAACTGTGAGTTGATCTAGTGAACTTTCAGAGGGAAGGAGAAGTTTCCCCTCAGCTCCACACAAAGCTCATCCCCGTACCATGCGGTTCTCGTCACTGTTGTTCTTTTAACTGTGTGTGTATATATGCATGGGTGTGAGTCACCAAGAATTATAGATTTAGCCATGTTGAAAAGGAAAAGGCTGCTATAACAAAAATACCATAAAGTGGGTGGCTTAAATAACAATCATTTACTTCTCACAGTTCTAGAAGCTAGGATCCAAGATCAAGGTAGTAGCAGATTCAAGCAGTGGCGAGGGCCTGCTACCTGGTTTATACTACATAGATAATTGTCTTTCAGCTGCTTTGTCACATGACAAAAGGGAAAGAGACCTCTCTTGGTCTCTTTTGTAAGGGCACTAATCTCATTCAGGAGGGCTACACCCTCAAGAACTAACCACCTCCCAAAAGCCCCACCTCCTAATACCATCACACTGCAGGTCAGGATTTCAACATATGAATTTGGGGGTGATATAGTTTGTCTACAGCACCTTTGGACATCTTTATAATAGTTTAGGCCCTTCCAAAAATTTGAAAAAATAAGTTCTCATATTTAGCCTGTGATTATATATCCTCACATTTATATTTTCAACCACTGTATCAGTCACTCTGATCAAATTAGAATAGAAATACTAGTCATCACTCCCCAGGGTAATAGCTACTTTTGACTGTTGCCTTTAACACCTAACCCTTTACCCTGTGCATATGAAATGGCTAATATTCTTTCCTTTTAGTATCTAAACACAAATCATCTCCCATGATCCAACACAAGTTTCACCTTTTTCATCAATGTGCACCCTTTTTCTTAAATTATCTTAGTGTGCTTAAAGGATGACACATTTGAAAGTAACTGTTCAACAAAATTCATAACATATTGCCATGGGCCATTATTTTCTTGTATATAAATTATCTTAAGAAAACTAAGCTGCTTAAGGTAGATTAGATGAGTTTTATTCTTTATCAATACACTATTTATCAATAAATAATATATTACATGAGTATATCAATATATTCATGTAATTTAATTTTTTGAATTGCTTGGGATTCATGGAGGGTACAAAGAATTAGGTTACACTCATTGAATTTGTTAGGCAAATTCCTCTTATAATTGTGTCCTGCCCCCAAGAGGGGTGCCCCAAACCCCTCCTTTCTCCCCTCTCCCCACTACCTCATTCCTCTACCCCCCCCCACCATATATTAGGTCATCCACTGCCTTCATATTAGAATTGAGTACCTTGGATTCTTGCTTCTCCATTCTTGTGAGGCTTTACTAAGAAGAATGTGTTCCACCTCCATCCAGGTTAATACAAAAGATGTAAAATCTACATTTTTTTAATGGCTGAATACTATTCCATGGCATATATATACCACAGATTGTTAATCCATTCCTGGGTTGGTGAACATTTAGATTGTTTCCACATTTTGGCAATTGTAAATTGAGCTATGATAAACAATCTAGTAAAATGTCCTCATGATAAAATGACTTCTTATCTTCCAGGTAGATGCCCAGTAATGGGATTGCATGATCAAATGGGAGGTCTAATTTGAATTCTTTGAGGATTTTCTATACTTCCTTCCAAAAAGGTCATATTAGTTTGAAGTCCCACCAGCAATATAGAAGTGTTCCCTTCTCTCAACATCCATGCCAGCATCTGCAGTTTGGAACTTTGTGATGTGGGTCATTCTCACTGGGGTTAGGTGACATCTTAGTGTGGTTTTGATTTGCATTTCTCTAATGATTAGGGGTAATGAGCATTCTTTCATATATTTGTTAGCCATTCATCTGTTTTCTTTAGTGAGGGCTTTACTCATGTCTCTTGCCCAGTTATATACAAGATTTATGGCTCTTTTTTTTTGTTGATTAATTTCAGTTCTCTGTAGATCCTAGATAACAAGCTTTTGTCCAATTCATAATATGCAAATATCTTTTCCCACTATGAAGGTTTTCTGTTTGCTTTGGTTGTTGTCACCTTAGCTGTACAGAAGCTATTCAGTTTAATTAAGTTCCATTTGTTTTTGTTGTTGTTGTTGTTGTTGCAATTGCCACGCAAGTCTTCTTCATAAAGTCTTTCCCCAGGCTGATATCTTCAAGTGTTTTCCCCACACTTCCCTCCAGGATTTTTATTGGTTCCTGCCTTAGATTTAAAGCTTTTTTCCATCTTTAATCAGTCTGTGTAAGTGGTGAAAGGTGTGGGTCCAGTTTCAGTCTTTTACATGTGTAATTTAAGTTTTTTAAGTGTTGGCTTCTCTGTCTCAAAAGTATAAACTTCTTTTTTATTATCAAAGTATGCTTACCAGTGTCACACATTTGAAAGTTTCTATTCAGTGAAATTTATAACATATTGCCTTGTGTAATAATTTTCCTGTATGTAAATTATCTTTCAAAAACAAGCTACTTATAGTAGATTAGATGAAAATTATTATTTATCAATATACCATATAGTATTAAGAAACTTTTTTAATCATGTAATTTTTTTTTTGGGGGGGGTGCTTTTTTTTTTTTTTTTTTTTAAGAGAGAGTCTTTTTTTGGCCGGGGCTGGGTTTGAACCCACCACCTCCGGCATATGGGACCGGCGCCCCGCTGAGCCACAGGCACCGCCCATGTAATTTTTTTTTAGGTATCAACTTTAGTGTCTTGCCCTTCTAAGCATTTATTCACTATTCTTCATGATGTCTGGTGCGTAAAGCTGACTCTTTTTTACAAAAGATTTCAGTATTCCTAGCTATGCAATGAAGCTTTTCAAAAAACTTACTAGCGTTCTAATCAAGTAATGAGAATTCTGTATCTCTGAATTCTAGACCTGTGCCTCAATTATTAATAGTACAATAATAGTAATAGTAAAGTAATAATGGATAGTAAAGAATTTTAAACATATCAACATGGGAAAATCCTAAATGTCTTAGAGAAGTCACTGAAATAAAATAAGAGATGTAGTTTTAAAATGAGAAATCTAGTATCTAGAATTGTTGGAGAGATTTCTAGAGATGTTCATCGTGTGAGACTCAGTAATATGAACAAAACATAACCAAAAAATAGTTTCACTAAATAATGAAAATGTCGAAGTTTCTCAATCATCTGTTGACTATTTATTATAATACATTATTTATAGGATATCTGATGAAAGAAAAAAATATAAGAATACTGAGATCAGACCTCTCACTCTGCCACTATTTATCTGTGCAACATTATTTAATTTTCTTTACATATTTCAAACACAAATTGAGTCTCTTGAACTAGAATTCCCATTCTCCAATTATGATTGAATCTTTTTACTTCATTCCATAGGACCTTCTCATGATCTTTCATTTTCACAGGAACAAGATTCAACTTTCTGCCATGATATTATACATGTAGAACCTCTAGGGTGCCAGTAAGAAGGTGGACTAGGAAGCTACAGGGCTTTTTTTCTTTTTTTCTTTTTATTAATATTAAAACATAGCTGTGTACATTAATGTGATCAGCTTTTTTTTTTTTCTTTCTGAGGCAGAGTCTCACTTAGTCACCCTTGGTAGAGTGCTGTCGCATCATAGTTCACAGCAACCTCAAATTATTGGGCACATGAGATCCTCTTGCCTCAGCCTCCCTAGTACCTGGGACTACAGGTACCTGGCACAACGTTTGGCTGTTTTTAGAGACGGGGTCTCGCTCTGCCCCAGGCTGGTCTCAAACTTGTGAAGTTACAGGTTTTCTTTACCCCACAGAGACACTAAGTTAACAAGAATATATGGGTAAAATACCACTGTCAGAACTCTACAGATTAGCTGGGAAGCTGTCAAGCTATTGTTAACCCAGAAGAAATTCCAGCAAAAGGGGTAGGGGAGTTTGCCCACTTGGTGTGCCCTTCATGCTCCTCCCCTCACTTGGCATAGAGCCGAACAACGAGACGCAAACCTTCCATACTTGGATTCCATCTTCAGGATGGTGGAAAAAAGTAGACCATGTACCCAATATTCTGGCTTGTCTGAAGAATGGTTTTGGTCTCACTTGCCATGAAGAGCTTACCGGATCTGAGCCAAAATTTGGGAGCTGCTAAAAACAGAGGCAAACAGTATGCCAGAGCTGTAGTTCTAGAGACAGGCAGCAGGGAAGAAAAAAATCAGGAAAGCTTTGAGAGTTGTTAGAAAGTCCAGCCAGCTAAAGGTGAAAGTCTTCCCCTGAATAAAGCCAGTATGCAACGACTTGAAGAGGTGATTGTTTTTAAAATGCTCAAATACTAGCTCCAAAAAACAACCCCCCCAGAACTTTAGAATGTACACAAAGAAATAGGTAAATTGAAAAGAAAAAGAAAAAAAACTCCAAAACTAACCCTAAAAAACAGATTTATGAGCTGCCTAACAAAGAATTTGAAATAACTGTCACAAAAATGCTCAATGTGCTAAAAAAAGAACACAAACAACTAAATGAAATCAGGAAAACAAAGCATGAACCAAGTGAAAATACAAACAAAGAGACAGAAACTCTAAAAAATACCCAAATAGAAATAAATCAGAAATACATTAGAAAGGGTTAAATAGCAGGGTTGATTAGACAGAAGAAAGAAGTGGTAAACTTGAAGGTAAGTTGTTTGAAATCATAAAGCTGGAGCATAAAAAGACAAAATAAATGAAGAAAAGCAAAGAGAAGTCAAAGGAACAAATACATGCAAAACCCAGTGGATCAATATATGAAACGATAGTAGATAGCAACTTAAAGCCACACAAAAATACTAGATTCTCTACTTAAAGTAAACACATGAATAAATACCATAACCTCTACCACTGTAATTTTGGCACATAGGATTTGTATGACAAGCATCTTTAAAAACTGTAAATCTCTGGTAATAGGTATATGATAATAAAACTACTATATGAAGAATTAATTTCTAACATTGATAAATTGAGGAGTAGAGCTGTAAAGTAGCAGAGTTTTTAGTTGTTATCAGTTTTAAAAGAAGGCTCTAACTTGGAGATGTTTATGTAATTGTAATGGTAATCACAAAGAAAGTATCTGTAGAATATATACAAGAGGAAATGCAAAGAGAGTCAAATTGCATCACTACAGAAAATCAACTTATGGCAGAAGGAAAGCAGAAAGAGAGGAGTAAGGAGACAAAAAACTACCACACATACAGGAAATAATTAACAAAATAACAACAGTGCATGCCTTCCTATTAATAATTATTTTAAATATAAATGGATTAAACTCTCCAATAAAAAGCTATAGGTAGGCTGACTGTATAAAAAAAAAATCAGTATTCTAATAGTACATTGCTTCTGCCACCATAGCAAAATACCATAGACTGGTGACCTAACCCACAGAAATTTACCTTCTCACAATTCCATAGGCCAGAAGTCCAAAGTTAAGATGCCAGCATGTTGAATTCCTGGCCAAAGTTCTTTTCCTCACTGTGCCTTCACATGATAGTGAGAAAGAGTGAGAGAAAGCTCTCTGGTGTCTCTTCTTACTAGGGTGCTAGTCCCATCATAAACGCCCCATGTTTGTGACACCATCTGAGCCTAACAATCTCTCACCAAAGGACCCATCTTCAACACCATCACTATAAGAGTAAGAGAAAAATAAAATGGAAGGACTCATATTCCTCATTTTGAAACATATTCAGAATCTATGGTAATTTAAAAAACATGAAATTTGAATAAAGACAATGAGACAAATGGGACAGAGTAGAGTCCTCATATAATTACCAAATGATCTTTAACGATGGTGCCAAAACCACTGAGGGAAGAAAGGACAGTCTCTTTAAAAAAAAAAAAAAAAAGTGGTGCTGGGAAAACTGGATACCCAGAGGCAAAAGAATAAAGTTGAGCCCTAAATTTATACTATGTACAAAAATTAACCTAGAATCAATTAGAGTCCTAAACATAAGACCTTTAACTTTAAATTTATAGAAGAAAAAAAACATGAAGCTTTATGACTTTGGACTTGGCAATAATTTTCTGTATACACAACCAAAAGCACAGGCTAAAAAAAGTGAAAACAGACAAATGGAATTTCATCAAACGTGAAAATTTTTGTGCATCAAAGGACAGAATCAACAGAAAAAGAAGGCAACTTATGGAATGGGAGAAAATATCTGTGAATCATGTATCTGATAAGATACTAATATCAAAGAGTTATAAAAAAATCCTACAACTTGATAATGGAAAAACCCAAATAACCCAAAGAAAAAAATTGGGCAAAGGGATTAAAAAGACATTTTTCTAAAGATGATATAGTGAGTACATGCAAAGATGCCAAACATCACTAATAATTAGAGAAATGCACAATAATACATTATTTCACACTCATCCAGATGGTCACTGACAAAAACAAAACAGAAAACAATTGGTGCTGACAATGATGTAGAGAAATTAGGACATTCATGTGCTGCTGATGATATTGTAAAATGGTGCCACTAACACAGAAAACAGTACAGACATTCCACAAAAAATTAAAAATAGAATTACCATATTGTCTTAATCTTTTTTGCACTGCTACAACAAAATACCTGAGACTGGGTAATTTATTAAAAAGACTAAATTATTTCCTCACAGTTCTGAGGCTGGGAAGCACAAAATAAAGGTGCCTACACTTTCTATTATCTGGTAAAGGCTGTATTATCAGGAAGAGAGAAACCCGGGCTCCATGTGGTGGAGGATGGAAGGGCAAGCCAGCTGAACGCTGTGTGTGCCCTGGGGGAGAAGGGATTTTTCTTGGCACTCTCTGACAGTCCTCTGCCTGGGCCCTGAGCATGTCCAAGACATTCCCTGAAACCTAGAAGCAGAGGCATGCACACCTCCACAGCTGTGCACGGACACACACGCAGAATGAGCACCACATGAACACCCCTAATGTTTACAATTTGCACCTTTAAAAGCAGTAGCACAAGCTGCAGCTGGGCATACCTGACTCATGACTGAGGCAGCTGAGAATCTCTGTGCAGAATATGGGAAGCAGAAGCTGCCCTGGGCAAAGCCATGACATCCCACAGGTGCCCTGAGCCCCTCCCCTGATGCCATTCTGCTTCCAAGGCCTTGGCACCCAGAGTGTGTAATGGGCATGGCAGCCTCAACGATCATTCAGATAACTTTAGGGTCCGTCTCCCGTTGTCTTAATAAATGGAACCTGGCTTTCTTCTAACCACACACATACTCTTAGCAAATAGTTGCTTATCTGTACTCTTGGTTTTTCTCTCCTAAATATGCTTTTTAATTCATCACAAGACAAAGCAGAAAATTTGCAAAATCTTTAAAATCTACTCTCCTTGTAATTATAAATTCCATCTTTAAAACATTTCTCCATCACTCTTAAATTCTGCCTTCCACAGAATCCTGGATATGGACATGATTTGATTCAGCCAAGTTCTTGGTCAGATTGACCCTCCTCCAGCTTCCAATGCCTTGTACTTTGTATCTGTCTTGGACTTCATCAAAATAGGCTTTACAATCACAGCCACGTACGCCATCACTAAGATGCCCGAGACAGTGCTCCTCTTCTTTGGAGCCCTCGTGAGAACTGTCCTTAATGCTGCATTTATGGGAGTACCCGCTTTTCCTGGGATTCACTTCAAAACGGTTCCAACCTCTACCCATTACTCAATTCCAAAACCACTTCCACATTTTGAGATATTTTTGTTACAGCAAAACCTGACTCTTAATACCAATTTCTGTCTGAATCCGTTTTGTGTGGCTACAACAGAATACCAGAATCTAAGTAATGCATAAAAAATGGAAATTTATTGTCTCACTGTTCTGAGGGCTGAGAAGTCTGAAATCAAAGTACCAGGAGGTTTAGACGTCTAGTGAGAGATGCATCCTCCAGAAGAGAGAAACACTGCAACCTCACACAGCAAAAAGTGGAAGGGCAAGCTAGCCAACTAAGTCTATTAAAGCCTTGTTGATAAGGTCCTTCATTCCATTCATGAAGAAGGACCTTTTCAGCCTAATTACCTTTCAGAGGTCTCACCTCCTAATACTATTATACTGGCAACACCAGAGCACATATGATCCAGCACTCCCACTTCTGGGTATAACATACATGATTCAGCATTAAAACCATACCATATATGATCCAGCCTTCTCATTTCTGGGTGTATATCCCAAAGAATCAAAGGGTCTTAAATAGATGTCCACACACCTATGTTCACAGCAACACAATAGCCAGGAAATAGAAGCAACCCAAGTACCCACTGGCAGGTGAACAGACAAACAAAATGTGGTCTATCCATACAAAGGAATACGTAGTGTTATTCTAACCTTAAAAAGAAAGGAAATACCAGGTACTATCACATGCTGCAGCATGGATGAACGTCAAGGACATTTTGGTAAGTGAAATAAACCAGTCAAAAATACAAATCCTGTATAATCCCACTTACATGAGGAGTAAAACACGGTCAAATTCATAGACACAGAACATGGAATGTTGATTAGCAGCGGCTGGGAGAGTGGTGAAAGAAGAGGTGGGTGCTATCCAGTATGGACAGAGGTTTAGATTGTAGGACAAAAAAGTGCTGGAGATTTGTTTCACAACAATGTGAATATATTTAACAGTACTAAAAAGTATACTTGAAAATGGTGAAGATGGAAATTTTTACTTTGCATGATTATGTTTTAACCATAATAATAAAATTCCTTTGTAACCTATTTCTAAGCTGGTTTTCCAGGGTCATCTTTCAGCATTCGCATCACACATTTGATTCTCCAAAAGCAGGCCTCTTCACATATTCTTCTTCTTCTTCTTTTTTTTTAGCCTGAAAGTACTCTGACCTGTTTTCTCTGATTTGAAGCATTCCTCATCCTGAACTAAAAGCCACCAAGGAATCATATCACAAGCAGGAAAAGGAATAGTGAAGAAAAGCAAGAAGTCTGGAAGAAGCACATTCAGATACTGCTCTTAGCGAGTTCCAAGGTATTGTCTTTGTTGCTAAAGCAAAAACATTTTAACTAGGCTTATTGTCTTGTCATAATTTGGCCATATCTATAAATTAGCTCCAGATTTTGCTACTCCCTACTGTTCTCCTTTTGCAAACATGCTTCACTTGAGTTATATTTAATTTCTTTCTGTAATGAGCCTGATTCTTTCTCTGTTCTATTCTGTGTCAATACTTCTACATATTCCATAACATTCTACCCGCTCCCTCTCCACCTGAGGAACTCCTGCTCAGATCTTAGTTTGTATGTATTTGCCTCTATAAAGTCACATCCAACATACAGTGTCTCGGGTTACATGTCATTCCCAACAAGTTTTACACTGTCCTAATGGCACTCAGAAATTCCACAATTACAACACTTAATATTTATTGGAATTATTACTTCATTTGTCTTGAGCAGTACCCTTAGAGCCTCAGCACTCAATGCAATTCATGGAGTTAATGAATGGATGAATAAATCAGTTGTCTTCTTTATGATTTGGGGAGGCATAAAGAAAAAGCAATTCCTAAACAGATGCTTATGTGGTAGAGATTGACAAGATGATGGGTTAATGACAGCAGAGTTAAGAGTGATTGAGGGAGTCTGCTTCCCTTTAAGATTAGACATTCAGAAAAGAAAATCATTTTCGCTCTGACAAGAAAACGCTGGATAATGTACAAAATTATGATTATTTTAAGCCTGTCACAGTGCTAATGTCACAAAATAACCAAATGAACTAAACTCAGAAAAGTTGATGTATAGTCATGCATGGCCTACCTAAGCTTAAGAGTGAAATGTAATAACTGAAATAATTCCTCCACATTCTAGAACTTACAAGAAGTACAAGATAGAGGACAGAGATATCATGCAAACCTGAGGCTTACTCAATCCTGCGTGGCTGTATTTGTATCATCCTATAGGCTAAGGCTATAGGCATTTGAACAACACTATTAACCAACCTAATCTAACTGACATTTGTACAATACTATACCAAATAACTGCAGAATTTATATTTTTCTCAAATGTACCACATTTACTGGGATAGATAAGATATAGGGCCAAAGTGCACCTCTAAATAAATTTAAAATGATTAAAATCATACATGTAATATGTTCTGATAAAAGCAGTGCCAAGTTAAAAATCAGTAAGAGACACAAAAGAAGCCGAATAACCTATGGGTCCAAACAGAAATTATAGAGAAAATATTTTGCACTTGATGATAATGAAATTACAACATAACATCTGTGAGATGATTTAAAACACAAATTAGACATAAATTTATGATGCCATATTCCTGTATTACAAAAAGAGTTAAATGAGAAACTGTGAATGTTTCTCATTTTTACATATAAATTACTGATAGAACACTAAAGTTAAAAAATCAGAGACTATCATTACCCATAAAGAAATAAAATGTATGTATCTTAGAATTCACGTTTAATTTTAAAATAATTTGCTTTGGACAACTATAATGTCGAAGATCTTAAGTTTATTGAGGAAGAGAAAGACAGTCTTTCAAAGTAGCAAAGCATACAAAGCAGGGTACATTCACCATAGACAGTATTCAGGCAGGCCTCTATTGCCAGGGCAAATGGGCAAGGAGGCCATTAAAGACCATTTTTTATTTTACCATTTTACCATTTTTTTTATACCCATGTCTGGCTATGATGGAGTAACAAAGGTCAGATTCACTCTATTGCCATAACAACTAAAAAAACTAGTCAAAATATATAAAACCAGTGTTTTCAGACTTTTAAGAAGTAGCAGCATAGAATTGTCATCTTTCTAGGAGGGAAAATAAATGAGGTGAGGCCTACACGTGTTCCTACTTTATGCCTAGAGGCATACTTTGGACCTTGGGTTAGGAAGAGAAATGCCAAACAAAGCACCTAAGTAGATAGAAATTGTGAGGCATACTTTAAGAGAAAAGATTAATTCTAAGATTAACAGAAGAAAGCCAAGCAGACAGAACTCTAAAAGTCTTCTAGATGGTAAGTCTTTGTTGACTAAAAAGATGTACATATGAAATGTGGAAGTTCATGAGGTAAGGAAAAGGATACTTGCAGACCTGAGAGATGAGTGGGTCCCAGAATTCTCTCAGGATGAATATTGCTTAAGTTCAAGCCAGTTGCAAGAGAGAGTTATCAATCGACTGATCGCATTCTCTAGTGACACCAAATGAGCCACATCTCAATAGTCAAAAATAAAAAAGAAGAAGAAACCCAACTATCACTAAAAGCTGCTGCATATTTGCTTTTCTTAAACTTAAAAACAAGCCTAAAATGTAACAAACTGACCTCAGGTCACTTAGATGTTGACAAAAATTAATGTTTATAGAAAGGATCAAATTGATTCCAAGTAATCCGACTGCAACCCACTACAAAGGACTAGACTATTTATAGGAATACAGACACAACATACATCTAACATGGCAAAAGCTAACAATGGCATTCAATGAAAAATTTACAAATATGAAAAAAGCAAAAAAAATGACAATTTCTGAGTAGATTAACATTAATCTCCACACTAAAACCATATTTATCTCATTTACTTCCCTGTATATATATATATATATATATATATATATATAACCAAAAAGAAAAACAAGGCATGCAAAAAGTCAGGAAAATACATCTGAAGAGACAAAATAATCATCAAAACAAGGCTTAAATATGACACAGGTATTGTAAGTATAAGACAGGGAACTTCACTATGATTATTAATATGTTAAAGGCTTTAATGGAAAAGGTAGACTACATGCAAGATTAGATAGTTATTTTAGCAGAGGGATAGGAACTGTAAGAAGAATTAAATAGAAATGATAAAAATGTAGCCAAAGTGTTCTATTTGATATCTTTGTCCTTAGCCTTTTTTCCCCTTAATTTATCATCCACACCACTGAAAACAATAATCTATCTTAATTATCAATATTTTATAGCTTTACTCTGATTAAAAATTTTCAAAGAGGAGTTATGAAACAAAAAAATGGAGATATTTAAAATCAAATGTGGACTTTATCACTTTTTGGCAGTAAGATCTAGAAATAATGCATACACTTGCTGAGCATCTATTTCTGCATCTCAAAGCAGAAATAATAATGTCTAGATAATAGAATACATGACTATTCATAATACACATTAAGAAATAAATAAGTGGGACGAGCTATTGTCAACTCTGTTAAATTGTAACCTTTACAGTGTAAAACCTTTCTTTTTTTCACATCACCATTAAATATAACCCTGATAGTATGTTTATCTATTATATTATATTTCACCCAGTCAATTCATGTTCCCTGATGACCATAAGAATTTGAAGTTTCCTCAGCATTCCTGACTGTTCCAATCTCCTGATGTTTTCTTACTGTGTTTTGTAGAATTTGCAGTCTATACCAGGAATATAGCATTTATTATGGTGCATTTTATCTTTCTCAGTTAGTACACAAGCATGTCAAGGTCAACAGTGTTTTCTTTTATTTCTGTGAACGGCTCACTCTACCTGTGTTTGAATAAACTTTACTTTTTCTTTTCATCAAGTACTGTATCGTATTCAGGGTGTGAAAAGATAGCCTTCTTTCTGTGATACCTTAAGTAAAGTTCTGTATTTTTGAAATTTTCCCAAAATATCATACAATATTGACATTCATTCATCCATCTTAGCTGAAGGACATAAATTTTTATCTTGCTATTTCCCAAACAGTTTTCTTGAGAATTCCTAGGGATAAGCATATTTCAAAGAAAACTTTCTGCATCAATTCCTTTTTTTGTCTCCAAATGTCCAATTTCTTATTCCATTCATATTTAAAACATCTCATTAGCAATGAAGTCCCTATTTACACAAAATTCTTTCAAAAAAGTCCCAGCTGCTCGGGAGGCTGAGGCAAGAGAATCGCTGAAGCCCAGGAGTTGGAGGTTGCTGTGAGCTGTGTGATGCCACGGCACTCTACCGAGGGCTATAAAGTGAGACTCTGTCTCTACAAAAAAAAAAAAAAAAAAAATTCTTTCAAAAAATATGCCTCAGTCCTTAAGCAACAATGAAGAGTTCTCCTGGATACAATAAATAGATTATGCTATTCAGAAACACATACAAAGGAAGAAACTACAGTTATGTTTCATGTAAATACCTGTGACTCATGTGTAAATAATTTAAAAAAGTAAAATTACAAATATAATTCAGTAGAAAGTAAACACCTTCTCTATTTTATTCAAACTAAGTAGCATATAGATTGACGGGCAGTATTCAACTTTTGTGGCAATGTCTTTGTAGGTGCAAGTGAGACACGAAACTACTCATACTCAATAGCAATAAATAAAACCAATGGAAATACCATCAGATTATACCCTTATCTAGTCTTTCAAAGATGGCTCTCAATTATTAATCAGAGTTCAGTTTGCATTATATTTTAACACGTATTTTCAGTTTTTCAGGAAAGTGTTTCAGGATACTCTTCATGTAAAGTAGACTATAGATTTCCTGCTGTTATTATGTATCTAGGCTCATTTCTCTGCCACTTCTTATGCCCCAAATAGCCTTGTGTTATTACTCCCCTGAAAGTACTTTAGCAGGGCTCATACAGAAATTTAAGTCCTCAGTTTAACTCATAGCATCTATCTGGTCAATGAGCTTCTTGAGAGCAAGGACCTTGTACTATTCTCTGCTTGCAAAGTATAAGCCTTTAATAAATATTCAATAAATTAATTATACATTCTATAAGGCACCAACACATATTTATGGGTGAAATGAAGAAAATGAAAACATTGGACATCAGAGGAATTGCTCAAGCTCACAGGTATTTGATGACATAACTGGAACTTAAAACTTGTTACTCAGATTCCTATTCCAATATGTTTTCAAAAATTCCATGCTTCAGTGCATAATCATATGCATAATTGTTTTTAACAATAAGAGGAAAGTCATCCTGCATTAAGATATGAGGATACTGATCTCATTTGGACCAAAACAATATACATTACCATTAATCCCCAGTCAAGCCATATCCATTTTTGTTTCACCCAGTGTAATTCTGCCCTGAGGGATGAGAGAGTAGGGAGGATATATTTTTAAAGAGTCTCTTTGCTTTAGATGAAATCCATTGGAATGTTTAAGAAACTCAGCTCAGTGGATGAACCATATTAGCTCAATCATCAAACCTTTAATATAATAGATGAGAGAAAAGAATAAGAGCAAGAAAGGGTTCTGATATTTCCTGTGCTCTGGTAATTGGTCCAGTTTACGGTTGGACGTTTTCAAATATATTTATAACATCAAGCCACAAATCTTCAACTTCATTTTTCTTGGGATAAAGAACAGTCTATAAATTTTCTGGAGACAGTAGAAACTGCATACCCTTGCTATTCTGGGGTCTATAGGATTACTAGGGGTTCAGGGTCAGAGTCTTAAAGAACTGGTATAGTGTACAGGTAAAGACAAAGAGAAAACATAAATGATGTGAGCAGAGTCTCTGTTTTCTCACCTTAGCCCTCTTACATAACAGCTCTATCCTTGAATTTTACATATTCCCTCCAGTCCAGAACTCAGTCAGTTATTTTGACATTATCTTCCCTAGAACATTCAATTCCCTTGCATTTTGTCCTGTCAACCTTCCAGTTTTTTTCCACTCTTCCCATTTATGACTTCTAAGAGCAGCTAGAAAAGTTAGATAAAACAAGCTAAAATCCAACCACCATCACAATACTCTGACAAACTCCACCATGAATTATCCCTGATTAACTTCAATCATTCCATCTTTTCAGGCCCTTGTCTTCCTCATACATTGTTGTCTCCTAAAGCTGAGCCTGAGATGGGGATTCTTGTTTGAATTATTTTTTTTAAATTTAAGGCCCTCAGGAGAAAAGTAGTGAGGAATCAGGGTGAGGAAAATGAAAAAAATCCAATAAGAATATGTTTTCACCTGCAGGCTAGCTTCAGTCTGATCCCACGACAAAGCTCTGGATCATTAATTGTACCCACAGAGTTGGTTTCACCTTGAGTCAGGCAATATTACAATCCGATTTTCTTTCTCTTCTTTTTTTTTTTTTTTTGCCTCTAGGCTTAGGCTAAAATTATCCATCAAAGATCAACTATCTGATCACCAAATTCAATGCTATTTTCTCAGTTTAAAACCTCTCATATGTCATATACCAGCATTAACTCTTCTTTTAAATGTCTCCACTTAGACAAAATGATACAGAGAAAATTATACATTCTCTTGGATTAGAGAATTATTATAGAAAAAATAACATTTTTAATTTACCTGTTTTTTTCTTCTCTTCCCAAATACTTCTGTAACCTATAAAATAGAGATGTCTGATATATCTTGATACCTCTAATGTCTAACAGACTATGTGTTGCTCATAATAACTCAGCATACACATCTGAAGTCATAAAACATGTCCTAATAAATTCAATAAAAACAGGATGAGAGGCATATGATGCTTAGATTCTCAACTCATTTTACAAATTATTGTTTAGGAACTGTTTGCTATTCTTAAAATAATACCCTGAACCACTCATTTAAATGGAGACTTCTTGGGAAAATCTCAAGGCATAATTCAGAGGGCATGATCTATATTTGTTGAGTCTATCACTGATTAATTATCTCTTATCAGTAGTGATGGAATATTTAGCCACTGATAAAACCCAAGAATAAACCAGCCCAAACAGATAGTATACACACACACACACACACACACACACACAGCACAGGTGCTGTCCTTCTGAGGCCCAGGGTACATTCCTCTACATTAATATCCAATTCTAATTGGATGCCAATTGGAAAGAGGGGAGGGAAGGCAAGGCAAAGAGAGCAGGAAAGCAGGGCTAAGATTTACGCCATATTCTAAAATATATTTGGCATTATATAAACTTTCTTCCAAAAGAAACAAAGCAAACAGCCTTTTAAAGTTTCCCGTTCAGCCGTTAAATGTTACCTACAGATTGATTGCTATAGTTAAAACTCATGTCAGGAAAAGGTTAACTTTTTAATAAAGATAATACAATTCATTCATATACTTAGGATTTATTATATAGATAGGTTGTTCTCACCACATGGTATATCAAATCATCACATTGTACCCCTTAATGTATGCAGTTATGATTTCAATTAAAATTAATGAAAAAAGAAAAACTGTTTTTACCCCTAGAAATGATGTCTTAGGAGTACAGGTTTAGAAAAATCAGCTTTAGCCTCATTTAGCTCCCTCATTTGGGCTTGATTATTTATGAATTCTTCAGGTCTGATGGTGATATTTAAGTTACTCATATCAATAACTTTTGACAACTCCTTGGTAAGAAAACCATATCTTCCTATGTCTTAAAACGTAACGTCTCCTCCATGGAAGTCACTGTGAGCGATAAATGGATTCCCATACCAGCGTTCTTGCCCACTCATGTTTATGGTTATAACCGCATCTAAAAGTCGGCCTGGCTGTCACTGATCCATCTCGGCATTCTGACTGATCCTCCAAGTAGTCAATCTTGCTGCTTTAAACCATCAGTATCTGTAGTGAAGTATGTCAAGCAACAGGAAAAAGGAGTTCAGCATTTCATTGGTTGTCTAAATCAATCATTTGGGGAGCATGAATAAGTCATGCTTAAATGGATGGCTTAAGCCTACGTTGAGAAGTACTTGTGAGGAGGCAGTTGAAATATAGAATGAATTCAGATTTGGGGAAGCCACACTGCATTCTCCTTTAGCCAGTCCCATTTTTTCTTTCTTCTACCAATATGATAGATATACAATCACTTTAACACAAATCCTGCTGAAGTTTCCTAAAACAGATGTAATGGAACAGCTTGTGATATTCCAGCAGAGAACTCATTAAGGAAATTCAAGATCCTGAAATCAGAATAGCATTGCGGCCTTTCTGAACATGAGATGATGGATGGAGACGTCTTGCTATGCATGTTTTCCAGCAGGCAGGTGTATTTCATTCTCCTGATCCCTTAAAGAACAGTTGAAGGATTTTTTTCAGCATTAACTTCTCTCTTGCCAGTTCCGTCATCAATCTGTAACTCATTCCGGGGAGTGCTTTTGCTGGGCGTCTGTCGCCTTGAGTATTTCATTGGTTTCTTTTGAAGGTCACACCTTTGTATTTTTGTTATAGCCAGGGTTGAGATTTTGCCAAGAGCAATGGGTTATGTGCTGAGGGACCAACCTACATTTCTTCAATTTCACATCCCCCATAGCCTCTGCCACATTTCGTCACATATAAATGCAGGAACACCTCAGTGCCCCAAGAAAAGCTTAAACATCAGGAACATAGCTAATGAATGAAAATGGAGACAGAGGGCGGCGCCTGTGGCTCAAGGGGTAGGGCCCCGGTCCCATATGCCGGAGGTGGCGGGTTCAAACCTAGCCCTCCAAAAACCAAAAAAAAAAAAAGAAAATGGAGACAGAAATAAGACCTTCATGTTCTAATGTATTCCCTAAATTAACACTTGTAATGTTTAGGGGGGGATTTCCAAAATTCTTATTTGATACTCTCTTCTTCACGTTTTAGGACAGTGGTGATAAGCCCAGCTGTATACTTTCCTGTTCCATATCAAATTAGAAACTTAACACTGGACAACCTGGGAAAGTCAGGAGCTGTGTGGGAAGAAAAGTTGGCAACATTTAAAGTGAAAAATAACATAATTACCTAGTAGTAGGAGAACAAACTAAGTTCTCAAATTGTATTACATTCATATAGTAGAATACTATTATGTAGCATATAAATTGAATACTATATGTACATTATATGTAGCATATAAACTGAATACTATTATGTATTCATATACAATACTATATGTAGCATATAGAATACTATATGTAGCATATAAACTGAATTATCTAGAGCACAAATCCCTAAACATTTGGAGTAAAGGATCAGAAAAATCAGATAATAAATATATTTTAGGCTTTGTCAGCCACACAGTTTCATCCCAATTACTCAACTCTACTGCTATAGCACAAAAGCAGCCCTGGATAATACATAAACCAAGCTATGTTCCATGGTTTATATACCAATAAAACTTTATTGACAAAAATCAGGCAATAGTGCAGATTTGGCCTTCATTCTTTACTAACCTTTAATGTAAAATTAGTTTAAGAAATATAGAAAAATTTCAACACATAATTTTACGTGAAAAACACTATTAAATGATATACACAGAGTGATGTTATATATTTATTATAAAGTACAAAAAGATGCAACATTTCAGTATACAGTATAGATATACCCACAAACCCTAAAAGTGGAAGAACATTTAAACAGTAAACACAATATTCAGAATGGTGATTAAACCTAGAGGGAAAGCTCAGGGGATAAGGAAAATCAGGGAGTGCCAACTAGTCAACTTTATCTGTAATAACTCTTGTCTTCCTAAACTCTGTGTTGGCTATAAAACTGTTCATTATATCACCCTCTATACATTTTTGTATAACTAAAATTTTGAAAAAGTATTTTAATTCTGGGCGGTGCCTGCGTCTCAAAGGGGTAGCGCACCAGCCCCATATGCCAGAGGTGGCAGGTTCAAATGCAGCCCTGGCCAAAAACTACAAAAAAAAAAAAAGAAAGTATTTTAACTCAAGCAACTGTTGGAGTAATTTAATAAGAAACCTACTATCTCATAGTTTTTCAACATTTTTTTGCTGCAGCTTTTTAGAATCCTGCCTACCTTGAGAACACACATAGGCTGGTCTGATACAGGGATATGAGAGATATTCGGGTGTGTGTGTGTGTATTTATGTGTTTGTTTATGTTATTTAAGAAGTAAGACATCTAAAGTCTACACACATGCCATAATTCCAAAGTAATAAGAGACATAAGCTCTTAACATTTAGAAACAATTCTGAGACACAAGGTTCTCTTCTGTGTCCCTATCAAGTACCCAAGCGGGGTTTGGGGCATTGAACGTACACTGAGAGTGGTCCTAGGGGGATGTCATGGAAGAAATGTAAACAAGGGAAGCTGTTGATGCAATCTGACTATCACAGTCTTCTGCAACTGCCTGGCCCCAATGAGATACTCGATAAGTATTTGTTAAACTGAAAAAATGGAAGTGAACTTCCTTTAACATAACAAAATTTGAAACTGAGAGGCCTACTATATATATGCAAGTATAAATCTAAATAAACATAAAAGCAGCTTATAGTTAAGTATCAAACTTAGCAAAAGTGGTCATTTTGTGTGTGTGTGTGTGTGTGTGAGACAGTTCATACTTTCTATTTCATTCCATTACATAATTTGTCTACCTTTTATGTGAGTAATCACACCATTTTAATTACTAGAGCTTTATCATGGAGGATCACTATCTTGTGGGCTAAGTCCTCCAAGTTCATCTTTAAGATCTCCTTGCTTATTTGCAGTTCTTTGCCTTTGTAGATGAATTTTAGAATTAGCTTGTCAGTTCTCAGAAATTAGTTTTTGTTAATATTGCATTTAACTTACAGGTTATTGGGGGGAGAACTGACATCTTGAAAATACTACAGTCTGAGCATAGACTATCACTTAGTTATTTAATTCCTCTTTAATAAAATTTTATAGATGTGTGTGTATATATAGAGTTTTTGCACAGATTTCATTCAATTTTTTTCCAGATATATGATGTTTGGTGATGCTGTTAATTATTAAACTCTATGTTCTATTTTTGCTTGCTGGTATAAATAGAGGATGCAAAATATATGTCTATATATGCACAATTTTAACCAGGAAAAAAAGTATTTAAATTATAATACTCAAGGCATCCTGAGCTCCTCTTGTAATTGCAGAAGTCAACTGTCACTTGAGTATTACAAATTCAATACAGTTTTTCCTTCCTTAAAATGTGCATACATTCTTGGTACCAACTGTATTGTAAAATTGATTATTATGTTTTGACTTTTTGTCTAGTATATTTACTAAATTTACTGTTTCTTTTCTTTTGTATGTTTATTTTTTTATTGTATATTTTAGGTGCACAACCTCATCATCTGTGAAGAATGATTTTTTTCTCCTTCAAAATATATATGTGTATACGTGTGTATGTATGTGTATATATATGTGTGTGTGTATATATGTGTATATATATATATTTTTTTTTTTACTTAGATTCCATTTTGCCTTTTTTCCTAATAGCATCCCTCTTGATAATTTTTCATTCATTTTCATCCTTATTCAATTCATACTCAGTCAACAACTCTTTTCACTCACTGGAATGTCTTCCAATACATTCCTTCCTTTCCCTTTCTACAGTCACTGCTGTTCCTTATCAATCTTACCAATGTTTTCACTGACCAGTATAATAGTTTTCTAATCATGACTAGAATCATATCATCTCTTCCTTTGTCATTTATAATAGACTCTTTCATTAAATCATTCTTCTTTGATATCACATCAACCTCTGCTTCTTGAACCCAATTTTTCACTGATTGTTTGCTCAATGAAAAGTCTAAGACTGCAACCTAGTATGGAAAGCCCTAAAGATATATATCCTAGTCCTAACTGTCTAGCTCTTTCATCTCTGGATTGTTCATCATGTCAAACTGTTCAGTTCATTCCTTCATATTCTTGTATTTCCCACCTATAAAACTTGGCTTTTTCTCTCTTTGTATTTCCTCTTCCCTTATAATACTTTCTACCTTTTTAATGCTTACAGAGCTTCCTGGCTATCCATTTCATACACAATTCAATTAGGTAATAATGCTTTGTAATGTTGCTTAATGTTTCTCTTGAGCTAATCTGAAGTTTTCCTGTGTCTTGCTTTCCCAAAATCAACTAGAAGATTCAGGATTTTAATGCCTACTATGTTCCAGGCATTATGAAGACAAGTTGCCTGAATATCTTGACCATAAATGCTAGTGGAAACTCAAATAATAAATAATAAATATCTAAATATGATATTTTGAAATATTTATGAAGAGAAATAAACACAGGAAGTGATAAAGACAGTGGGAGAAGTCAACCTGTGGTCATTAGAAATGGAATCCCTCAGCAGCTAATACTTACGCCATGAAAAAATGGTGACATGAGCTGAAGAAAGAGCATTCCAATTAGAAAAGAGTACCAAGGCTTTAGGGTATTAAAGCATTTTGTGTGCTGAAGAATCAGAAAGAAGAACAGTGTCGGGAGATTATTGGAAATGAAGAGTCATATGAGATGAAATTGGGGAGCTACAGTGATCATAATGGGGCTTGAAAGAGATTGAATATGTTTGGATTTTTCTTAAAGGGAATGGGAAGCCAATTAATGGATATAAAACAAGAAAGTAACATGCTTTTCTGTTTCTTGTACTGTTGTGTGTGATCATTGTGGTCAATATGCGAAGAATGAATTGGAGAACAGAAGTAGGAAGACAAGAGTTGAGGCTAATATCAATTTTCCAGGTGAACAATAATACTAGCTGGACTTGGGTGGAGGCAGTGAAAACAGAGACAGGTAGAAGGTTTTGAGAAACGTTTAGGTGTAAAGATGAACTTATTAGTGAATTGAGTTCTAGAGAATGAAAGAGCCACTGAGATCCCTGGAGATTAGGATGCAAGTGCTTAAGATAAACACAGCACATACCAAGGTAAACCACAAGTCCCAAAGAGCATCTGTGTGTAACTGGCTGAGGCTGCTTGTGACAGCTTCTGCTGTCCTGCAGTGCCCTTTAGCTCACGTTACTACTAAAACCCCTGCCTATAGTGAATTATAACATCATTAAAATAACACGGATCGCATAAAGACACACAGTGGATACACTATGCCTGCCTAAGGCCTGTGTACATGCAGTGGCTTTGGGGAAGACTCCATGTAATTCACTAAAAAGAAATTTAGGGCAGCACAATGGACAGGCAATATGGATTTTACTCCTCAAAGAAGTCCTATGCCACCTAGGAGTAAGTGTCCCATGTAAGTAATCTCTAACAAACTCACTCATGTCTAAGTCATTCTTTGGTCTCTGAACACATTCTGAGTTCAGACGGTGGTATCTATATCATCCCAGAATTTTCCTGGAACAGACAGCTGTGGTTCCACTTGTTATAGGAATAGAATATCTACCAAAGCTCCCTATTGGCATCTGAATGTGAGTTGGAAGTGAAAAGATTTTCAATAATAGAAGGTATTTAAGGCCGTGATACAAAATATCATCTAAGAGACCACGTAGTTAAAGAAGACAAGAGGAATAAGTCCTGGTGGGAGAGTGGCCAAGAAAAGATGCTGAAAGTAGCAGCTAAGAAGGCCTTATGAAAGTCAAGATAAGGTGTCACAAAAGCTAACAATAATAATGTTTAAAGGAAAAAGGAAGGGTGCACGGGGTTAACTAGGATGAGAAGCTGGATAAAGTAAGTAGAAAGCTCCCACAGACTTTGGCAACATGGAGACAGACAATGACTTTTTTCAAGTGTATTTTTAGTTGGGATGGAAGCCAAAATAGATAAGAGGGATAGATGTGAGAAGTGGAAACCATGAAAATAATAGATGAAAATTTTAAGAGATTCTTCTATGAAAGAGGAAAGAAATTTGGCATTAGCTAGATGGTTATGTGGAGTCAAAAGACACTTAAGGTTTTGTTTTTTATTTTGGTGCAGTTTTGTTGATTCATTTTAAGATGGATTTTTTTTTTGGGGGGGGGGATTCATTGAGGGTACAAGAACCAGGTTACAATGATTGCATTTGTTAGGTAAAGTCCCTCTTATAATTGTGTCCCGCCCCCAAAAGGTGTGTGACACACCTTTAAGGTGGATGTTAATAGAACATGTGTATGTTGATGGGGATGACATAATTGAGAGGACCTCATAATGTAGGAGACAGAGTCCATATGTGGAAGACGATGTTTTAAAATATTCTGAACTGATCTCACCCCAAGGCCTTTAGACTCATAAATAGAGCACACTCTTCATTGTCCATATTAGCAAAGAACTGGGTCAGAGAGCAGATGAAACTTGGGATGGCATCAATCCCCATGCTGACCATGAATCTCAATCATCTCTCTTTTCCTTCACCTGCTAATTTATTTTATATCCACAGCTATTAACAAGTTATAAAATAAACACAACATCATCCTACCTATGGCTCTCTTCTAGAATGAAACCTATGTCTTTAAAAAGAAAATGGTCAACATTATACAATGAAAAGAATGAAGAAAATATTATCAAGCCACAAATATAAAGATCAGTATTTAAAGATATTCTAAAATTTATTATACAGTGAATTTTTTTAAGATGATGAGGTTTGCTGAAGTGTGGATTACGTATCACTTGCAGTAAGTCATATGATTTTACAACAGGTGATGTAGTAAGGGGTTGGGAGAGGAGGAAGCCTCAACTGGAAGAGCAAGGCCAAGCGAGGTACAAAGACTGGTAGGTGAAGGATCAACGGGAAGAAAGGAAGTGAACAAATGGTAGAGGAAGAAAGTCAAGAGGCTGCTGAAGTTTCTCTGAGTTCTTCCGACTCAGGGCATGCACACAAACTTGCACAAACACAAAAACACACATATTCATAAGACTGCCAGTGTTTTTGCCTATTATCTTGCTTGAGAATTTTCAGAGCAGGGCTGGGCCTGCTGAAATGAGACGGACAGAGAGAGGCAGAGGGGCACCAGTGTAAGCAAGGTCAGCACATGCCGGGCAGCCCTGGACTCAGTCTAAGCTCTCAGAAGGTAAAGGCAGGGGTGACGTCCTTGAGTCCATTTCAGCTTCCTCAGGGGTACCAGAGTTGAACTATCAGAGAAAAGACAGAGAAAAACGGTAGGAATAAAAGTATTGACCTATAAATAAGGTAATGAATACAGTGCCTGGCTAATTAAAAAGAAAGAATGGAGTAATCCCGCCAATCACCCTCCCTCCATCCTTGTCCCCCCTCCCTTCCCGCCCTCTCCCCCTTCCCCATATTCTTAGGTTATAACTGGGTTATAGCTTTCATGTGAAAGCCATAAATTAGTTTTAGTAGGGCTGAGTACATTGGATACTTTTTCTTCCATTCTTGAGATACTTTACTAAGAAGAATATGTGCATCTTACAAGGGTACGTGTGAAACTTAGTAAATGTAGACTGTAAATGTCTTAACACAACTAAGAAAATGCCAGAAGGCTAAGTTAACCAGTGTGATGAAAATATGTAAAATGGTCTATAAAGCCAGTGTATGGTGCCCCATGATCACATTAATGTACACAGCTATGATTTAATAATAAAAAAAAAGAAAAAAAGAATGGATAGAACCCTGAGAGTAAATCCTCTCAGTTTCATTCATTCAGTCTCCAGTCAACACACATAATTGTTTCAAGTACCTGCTTAACTGACCATAAAAACATATTATTTCAAATATTCTGAATGTTATGAATTGTGTTCTTACAAAACTGAGAATTATTAAATATCCACATGTTCTGAAGAACAGATCTAGAATAGATTTTCAAAGGACTTCTTAAAATAAAACTTTGTAGAATAAAAAATATTCACTTATATAATTATAGTTAAGAATTTTTAACATCCAATCCTTTTGGAAGAATGCTTAAAATATATCTTTTATATTTTCCTACTATGGGGATATGTTGGTTGGCATTCAATGTTAGAAAATAGCATTGTATAATTAGCTTTACCTCCTATCTTTATATCAAACTAAGTGAAAGTGTACTGTGAACTGATTAATGAGTAACAAAACCTATTTTTCTTCATTGTTCTCATTTGAAGAACTAATTTTCAGCTTTAGAATTTTATAAATTATTTACTAGCTTTGTTATTTTGTTTTAGGTTTTTTTAATTTTTAAAAGTCAATATAAGCATAGTGATTATATATGCACACATTTCATTATACATGTAAAACATGCTTTGGTTACATATGAATTCCTAGGCTCATTTTATGCATACGTCAAGTAAATATTTTTATTTATAGAACTATAAAGTTTATTATCAAAATAAGTTAAAAACTTTAAGTTATTAACACGATGATAGAATAAAAACTATGGTAAATAATATGAAGGTAATTCTAAACAAAATGATACAAACCTAAAGGTTGAGAAATGCTGTCTTAAATAAAAGCTTGCTCTGAGGAAGCTGAAATGGACAAACTTTATCAAAGACATGGCTTTTCCATACATCAATGATTAAAGGGAACCAAATTTATTCTTCAAAATCATTCTGAAGAGCTATTTTCATAATCTCGTTACTATTATTTGAATAGCCTAGAAAAAAATTAAAAGCTATTTTAAGATAATGGTACTTAATTACAGTTGATTCTCAGAATATGATTTGTTTAGATTTTTAATTATTCTGCTATATAATACTGAGTAGTAGGTAGACCAATAATAAAAAAAGAAAGAAATGAAAAAAAAAAAAAAAAACTTAGATGTTGCTGCCACCCAAATAGTAAAGTTTAGACCCAAATGCTCATAAAATTCTTTCTTTCAGTGACCATTACCCTAAGGTGATGGGTTGCTTTCTAATGAAAACAGCAACACCATCAAATTAGCCTAAAACAAGGTCAGGCTGCAGATCTGAGGGAGCAGAATTTCAAAAACTGACTGAATTTTGTACGGGAAGAGTTTTAAGTTCCCAAAGTTCATGTGGCTTGTGTAAACACAGACAGAGAGAGACAAATAATAATTCCATATGTTCTTTGCAAGGTAAAATCTTTTCCAACTGATTTGAGGATTTTCCAAATTCACACATTATTTAGTTGAAGTCTTTCCTTCCAAACGAAAGCAACATAGATCCCTGTATTTTTCATCTGCATTTTCTGCATTTCATCTGTTCTGTCCTAAACTCTACCCCTCTATGAAATACAGTTTTCTTGAAAACCGCTTAGTGAGAGCAAAAGAAATACCCGTGACACTTCAGGATAGGTAAGGGGGATTCTTTGACTCTCTGCTCGATTTAGTAGTCCCTGGATGTGCACCTCTGAGGCCAGTTGTTTGGGTCCCTATAACAGCTGAGAGAATAATTCTCCCCTTCCTGCAACCATCTCACACGCGTCAGTATCCTTTATTTTCTATAAATAATATACAATTCACAGAATTTTTTTATGATTATAAAAGTAGTAATTTAGAGTATTACAGAAAATCTGGAAATTGGAAGAGGAAAACATAATAAAAACCAATCACAGCCACATTGTAGTGGGAAATTATAAATTACATTCTCAAAATGCTTCTTACTTCCTAATAACCCCCGGGTTTATTTCTGAACCTACGTGTTGCTGGGAGAGCAGCCATTTCTTCAGGTTCCCAAATCGTACAACTTTCATTACCATGTCTTGTCTGTGGCCATGGTGTTGGTTTGGGGGTTAACTGTGTCTCCTAAGCGTTTAATGCCTGTTATATTAAAGATGTTATTTCATTCTATTCATTGCTAATACTTCACAATCTGTTTTTAATTTACGACATTTTGAAATAATTTTTGAAATTTTTTATACATGCAAATATCCCTTAGAGTTTTGATATTGCTTTCATGCTTAAAAGTCTATTCTCTTTTAGAAATGAGCCACTGTCCACCTGTATTTTTATCTAGGTCTTTTATCATCATGGTTTGCATTTAAGAAATGTTTTAATACGAGTTATAAACACAATCAAGAAACTGTAATAAGTCTTTCCTGTCTCTATAGTCCTGAGTCATATTCCCAATTTATTTATAGTCATCCAAAACATATTCATTAAGTTTTTATTATGTGGTAGTGTTGTAGATATAGAAATAGAGTTTCTATTAGAATGAAATCAAGATTATAATAGAATGTCTCAAAAATAGGTTATTTTTTGAGATGCACAGGATAGAATTTCTCCCATCCTCCCCATGCTCACAGTATAGGAATAGGCAGAAAAGGATGGTTGAGAGAGCCCGAGAGCAGCTATTCTGACTGATGCTGGACTCCAACCACCCTGAACAAGGAAGACATCAGCGGGCTGCTGCCTGGGACCACCCAAGGAAGGGTGCATTGCTCAGGCAGTGCCTGGAAAACTGTTCTCACCTTTCTGCAACCACGGTTTATGATTAACCTTCATGGCCTGACCTCAACACAGTGCTGGTAAGTACACAGTTTTTAAACATTTTAAAATATTGCCATTGCCTAGAAAGGGATCCCCTTCCTACTCAGAAGAGCACCCCTACTATCTATAGGATAGGATCCAGTGTCTGTCTCTGTCTCAATAAAATGTTACTGTAGCTGGTTGGCTCACCCTGGAATTCTTTCCCATGTGAAGCTAAGAGTCCACTTGGCAAATTCAGGGAGGAGGGGGCACTTTCCTCCCTTCACTGGGACACTCCCTCAATCACTTGGATGTGTTAGTGAGGCAGGGTCCCCTTCAACTAGGGCTGAACACAGACTCCATTTTCTGGGCCCCCTGCAAACAGGCTCATAAACCAGCTTCATCAAATGTTCCATCTAAGCCGCCGCTCCTGAGGAGTGGGCATGCCCTAAACAAGACTATGGCCTACACAAGGGAGTTTTAAAATTAACTTCTGCCCACAGGCCCCAGGCGCCAAATGGTCATGACATATTTTGGACATACCTTCCATCCCCCAAGCCTTCCCTTCAGGTTAGGGGAAGCTGCATATAACCCCCTAGACAGAGAGCCCAATCAGGCTGCCCATTTGGGAACCTCCCCTCCACTGGGCCAGAGGCTTTCATCTTTCTTTTCTCTTATCTGGAATAAAATCTGTTCTGTTGCTTACTCATGGTGGTCTGTGAATTCATTCACAGAGAGGTTCTGGTAAAATTAGGAAAGAATCAATGAAGAAGTATCTGAGAAAAGAGGCCTTCAAAGGAGGAGACAGAAAAAAATAATGGGTTAGGCAGAGACGGAAGGGAGCAGTGCAGGGAAGATGAATCATGTCTGCTGGGACTGAAGACACATGAGAAAAAGTTGTTAAAAGACTAGAAAGAGGAAAATCACACAACCCAAAGGCCTTTAAAGGCAGAGAAAGGGTGCACATGTCGGTGACAAAACGAGCTCCTCCATGGGTTTTGCAGAAAATTGAAGAGCTGTATTTTAGGAAATATATCATCATTTCTTATTTTGTTATTAAAAAGATCCTGAATAATTATATATTTATAAATTTTATCAGCCCTAAAAAAGGTAATCTGACATCTTTCAATAGTGTCAAATGAACTTCCTGTGACATCAGATAAATTAAACCACATCTACAATTTTCTAAGCTCAAAAAAAAAAAAAATGGCAAAGTTCAATCATAAATTTAGATGGAAACCACCACATTGTCCTTTCTTCTATAAGAATACAAAGAGCCACAAATGCTAACCCTCTGGTGCCTCTATCCATTGTTAGAAGCTCAGAGGCAGGGGGAAAAAAAAGTCCCTTTAATTCTAAGGATTTAGTCAAATACAAGCAAGAGTCAAGAACAGGAAATGAAGATTTTTCTCCTCCACTTAGGTCCCCAGAGACTCCCAAATAGTATATTTAAATTTTGATATAAATACTACTCTCCCTTTACATTTTAAAATGCTTTTTAGGCTAATATTTTTATCTTTGGAGAGTCTAACAGTCACATTTTAAGCTACTATGGATGTCTAATTTCTATTCACACATCAGACTCTTTGCTACTGTGAGGTTAAATTTGAACTTAAAGTGGAATATTTTTTTTTCCTGCTGAATTAATTCTCTCTACCCCATACAGCATAGTTCAAACCATGTTGCTCTTCACAGTTTCTCCTGGAGGAAAAGTGAACTTCATAGAGCCAATTTATGACCCCCGGTAGCAATTTTATGAGCTTGGAAGCCTGGAGCCATCCCTGTACGATTTTCATGTACCTAGGAGAATTATATTCAGATGTAATAGAATTAATCTTTGTATAATTTTCCCAAAAATGTTGATATTCCTGCCACCATACTAGCTCAGAATGCTGGGAGATAATTTACCTTTAAATATTAAATACTGAAAATAAAAGAGTTTTCCTTTAATCATGGTCAGGTTGAGCAAGATGCCCAGATATAACTGAGGTCTTTATTTGAACTAAATTCTTATATAGAGTCCTATTGTAAGTGTGACCCTTAGCTTTTTATGACCAGGCTAAAGTTTGAATGAAAAATTACCTCATTTAAAGATAGTTTCAGGTAATGTTTTTCTTGACTTTTATACAATGAAGTGTTTTACTGCCACTGCCAGTGGAGAAGGTACAAATTTCCAAACCAATGTGCTCAGCGCTTTTGGAGAACCTAATTCACTTTTCATAGAGCTAAAATTATATAAATTTAAACTCAAGCATTAAATTCCTAGAAATATCTATTCCTTGATACTTACCTAACACAGTAAATTTAATATTTAGTCTTAATTTAATCATTTGGACATTCTGATTATGCTCTTACAACAAAGGCAAAACTGCTCAAAAATGGTAATTATTAAAACTTGGGAATAATTAAAACTGAGTGTCCTGATAGGTTAAAAAACATGTACATACAGTGTTTGGTTAGGCAGTAGTACATAATTAAACATAAGCAAAACTTTTTGATAAAATGTGACATTTTATAACTAAAGAAACTATGATGAAATATATTTGAAAAGCAATTAAAACATCCTTTTCTTGGAGTTGCACTACTGTCCATTGAGCACATAGTGAGGGCAGTACTGCTAACACCTACACAACACACTCGCATCAACTACAGCTTTGTTTTATATTGGTGCAATTTTTGGAAAAAAAGAAAAATCACTTTTTCCCAGTAAAATTTTTTTTTTTAATTTTAAAAGACAAACTTCAGAGGAAAAAGATGATTACATTGAAACAAACATCTGTGCACATAATATTCAAGCAAGTGATTTGATTATCTAAATGATAGGCTAACACCAAAATATAAATTAGAAATAAGGAAAACAGATTAGAAAAAGTGTGCTTGTCTGGATAGTGACTGAACAATGAGGAGAAAGCCAGTTACTGAGACGATATCTGGTTATGTTATCAGAAAGGGAAAAGTAGACCAATCTCAAAAAGTTCAAAAGTAAACCTTAAAAGGATACCACTGTTTGAAGCGAAAGTAATAATAATGAATACGGAAAATTTTAGAATACTTAGAAGTAAAATATTTGTGCAAATTTCTTACACTACTGAGAAACAGAATGTTATTTGAAGATAGACTTATAAGTTAAAGACATATATTAAAAATTCTTTAAAGGCACTGTAATAAAAAAAAAGGAGGTATAGCTGACAAAATAAAAAGTAAAAATAGAACCAAAGAAAAATAATGTAAGAGAACAAGAGAAAAGTTGGAACAAAGCAAATATGTGACATATAAAAACCCAATAAATTTATACTCGAGCATTAAATTCCCAGAAATGTCTATTCCTAATACTTACCTAACATAGTAAATCAGTATTTAGTTTTAATTTAATCATTTGAACATTCTAGTAGGTTTAATTGAACAAACTGGAAGGTTTAATTCAAACCATATTGATAGTTACATTAAATATAAATGGTCTAAACACTATATAAAAATCAGAAATTGTCAGTTTGAATTAAAAAGCTAAAAAGAGCTATATTTTATCTATGAAAAACAAAATATAAAAACACAATTAAGATAAAAGTAAAAGGAAGTGATGAAATTAATATAAAGTAGACTTTTTTTTTTTTTTTTTTCCTGTAGAGACAGAGTCTCACTGTACCGCCCTCGGGTAGAGTGCCGTGGCATCACACGGCTCACAGCAACCTCTTAACTCTTGGGCTTACGTGATTCTCTTGCCTCAGCCTCCCGAGCAGCTGGGACTACAGGCGCCCGGCTTATTTTTTGGTTGCAGTTTGGCCGGGGCTGGGTTTGAACCCGCCACCCTCGGCATATGGGGCTGGCGCCCTACTCACTGAGCCACAGGCGCCGCCCTAAAGTAGACTTTTTTTTAAGGAATACTACCAGGGACAGAGGAATATTTCATAAGGATAAATGGGTCAATTCATCAAAAGATAAAAATACCCTCAAAACAGAACTTCAAAATAAATAAAGCAAAACAAATAAACAAATAATTGATGGGCCCAAAAGGAGAAACCGACAAGTCAATAATTTTAGTTGAAGATGTAAATCCTTCTCTCAGTGATTGATAGAAAAGGTAGGAAAGTAATTACTAAGAATATAAAAGACCTGAGCAACGCCATGAACCAATTAGACCTAATTAACATTTGTAGCTAACACCATCCAAAAACACCAGCATGCATGGCTTTTAAGCATGCTTAAGACATTCTCCAAAACAGAGCATCTCTTGGGCCAAAAAAACAGTCTCACTACATTGATGAAGAAGAAAATCATGCAAAGTATGTTTTCTAATCACAATGAAATTAAACTAGAAATCAGTGGCAGAAACATATAGGAAAGACTTCTGAACATGTGGAAAACAAACAATTCTAAATTATATGTAAGTCATACCAGAAATGTAAGGCAATTAGAAATTATCTTAGGAAAAAAAAAAATGAAACCATAATACAGAAAAATTTTTGGCTCCAACTAAAGAAGTGCTTACAGAAGAAATCTTGGTAATAAATATTTATAGTAAAAATAAGAAATATTTCAAATCGGTGACCTAAGCTTCCATCCTAAGAAACTGGGAAAAGAAGAGCATATTGAGCCCGAAGTGAATAGAAGAAAGGAAATAGGAAATCAAGAACAGGAAAGTGATAAGGAAAATGAATGAAACTAAAAGTAGTTTCTTTGTGAACAAAAAAAAATGTTAAAATTGTAAAACGCAAGCAAGAAAATAAAATAGAAGGGATTTATAAGCTTATGCTACTAACACAAATGAAGGAAGAAACATCAGTTTGCAAAGACATTAAAAAATATCATGAATGACTGAGCAGCTATGTCCCGGTAAGTTTGAAAATTTAGATAAAAGTAATAAGTGTATTGAAAGAAACCAACCATCAGAACTCACTCAAGATTAAATAAATTGAAAAACTCAAATTTTTCATTTTAAATAAATTTGTGGTTAAAGATCTTCCCACCAAGAAAACTCTAGGCACAGAAGGCTTCACTGTTGAATTCTACCAAACATTTATGGAAAAAATAATCCCAATTTTACAAAAACATATCTAGTAACTAGAAAATGAGGAAACACTCTCTAGTTTATTTTACAAGGATACATTTCCCTGGTATCAAAACATCAGGGAAAAAAATTAAACTATAGAGTACTCTTAATAATGAAAATAGTCAAAATTCCAGAAATATTTTTTTAGAAAAACAATGCATCATCACTGATTAGGATTTAATGCAGTTTGCTTAACATTTGAAAATCAATGTAATTTATCAAGTTATAATTTAAAATTATTTGATTACATTAATAGATGCAAAGAAAACACAATTCTACAATATCATGACAGAAACTCTCAGGAAGCTAGGACTTCCTAGAACCTCCTCAGAGTGAAAAAGTGGTCTACGGAAAGACTACAGCTAATATCCCTAACATCAGATGTGATGGTGAAGGGGTGAAAGTTTCCGACCTCAGATGTGATGGTGAAGGGGTGAACATTTCCGACCTCAGCTGTGATGGTTAAGGGGTGAACGTTTCCGACCTCAGCTGTGATGGTGAAGGGGTGAATGTTTCTGACCTCAGATGTGATGGTGAAGGGGTGAAAGTTTCCGACCTCAGATGTGATGGTGAAGGGGTGAATGTTTCTGACCTCAGATGTGATGGTGAAGGGGTGAAAGTTTTCTTTTGAGAAACAGGAGCACAAGGAGGTTTTCTCACCAGCCTTGTGGAGGTTTGTGCTACTACAATGGTGCAAGACAAAGAAAAAGAAAATCATGTGAAGTGAAAGAAAACTGTCTTTATTCATAAATAAGGTGATTATGTAGAAAATTCTCAAATATCTACCAAAAAATTATGAAATCTAATAAGTCAGTTTAAAGGGTTATAGAATATACAGGTCTTTTACATCTTCATAGGGGACAATTGAGAAGTAAATTTTTACTTATAAATTACCATTACAATACCACCAATAAATGTAAAACATCCAGACCAGACACTGAAAACCACAAACTACAGGAAAAAGAAAGTAAGTCTTAAGTAATTATCTGGATATATATGTTCATGAATGTAAGACTCTTTATGGTTAAAATAGCAGTTCACCTCAAAGTAACATACAGATTCAATCCACTCCCAAAAAAAAATCTCAACAGGACTTTTTGATGGAAACAAATAAGTTTATGATAAATTATGTTCAAATGCAAAGTAATCAGAATAACAAAACAATTTTGGATAACAGGACAAGTTTGAGCATTTGCAATACCTTATTTTTAGACTTACTTTCATGCTACAGTAATCAAGAGAGCGCCCTAGTGGAGTAATGGTACACAAAGCAATGAAATAGATTGAGCCCAAAAATACATCCACATACAGTATATGGTCAACTAATTTCAGATAAAGTTGCCAAGGTAAGTCAAAGAGGAAAGGATAATTTTTCAAAAATGGTACCTTTTAAAAACTGGATCTCCCTATAGAAGTAAAGGAACTCTGATTTTGACTTCAGAACATACAAAAATAGACCACAGACCTAAATATGTAAGCCATAACCAGAAAACTTACAGACAAAAACATAGGTTAAAAAAAAAAAATCTTTATATCCTTTCTTAAATAAGTCACCAAGCATAAATCACTAAAGAAATATTTGATAAATAAACATCAAAACTGAAAGCTTTTGCTCTTCTAAATATAGTTAAAAAATGAATTGCAAGCCACAGATGAGAACAAACAAGCAGTGCATAGAGGTGATAAAAAGCCTTGAATCCAAAATATAGAAAGAACTCTCACGACGCCACAATCAGAAGACAACCCAAATCTTTTAAATTATAAAGGATTTTAATAATATCAACAGACATTTATGAAAAATATACTAGCAAATAAAAAGATAATCTGTATCACTAATCATTAGAAAAATGCACATAGAAACCATCATGAAATACAACTACTCACCCACTAGAAAGACTTAAAAAAAAAAAAAAACTGACAATACCAAGTGTTGATGAGGATGTGGAGGACATAGACACTTATCTTCTCTCCGGGATACAAAATGCCACAGGTACTTTTAAAACTTTTTGGTTCTCACGTTATTGTAGAGGTGGAGAAGCCCCATGAATTCCTTCCATAAGGTGTGAAACCAAAATAGATGGTGTTAGCCCAGGTGCAGTGGCTCCTGCATGTAATCCTAGAAGCACTCTGGGAGGCCGAGGCAGGTGGGTTGCTTGCACTCATGGGATCAAGACCAGCCTGAGCAAGAGCAAGACCCCATCTCTACTAAAAATACACAAAACTGAGGCAAGAGGATTGCTTGAGCCCAAGATTTGGAGATTGCTGTGAGCTATGATAATGCCATGGCACTCTATCCAGGGCGACAGCGTGAGATTGTGTCTCAAAAAAAAAAAACATCATATATATATAAAAATGATGTTGTAATCAAAAGCCTGAGAACCTGGTATAACTCCCAGTCTAAGGCTGAAGGCTTGAGAACCTGGGGACTAGAGAGGACATGAGGACTAATGTCAGTCCTGGAATTTGAGGGCCTGAAAACCAGAAAATGAAGGAAGTCTCAGCTTAAGGGGAGAAAGCAAATTTTCCCTTCTTCCACCCTTTTGTACTATTTGTGCCCTCGCTATATTGGATGACGCCCACCCACACGGGTGAGAGAGATTTTCTTTACTTAGTCCACTGATTCAAATGCTAATCTGTTTCAGAAACATGGTCACAGACATGTAGAAATGAGACTTCACCAGCCATCTGGGTGTCCCTTAGCCCCATCAGGCTGATGCAGAACATTAACTATCACAGCTAGTGTCTGAAACATCTAGTGCAATGCTTTACAAACGTGGTATCAGCAACTTTGTTTTTCATTCTATTAAATTTTTCAACACTACAGCAGGCCTTCCCTTTAAATTCAGAAAATGTGTTTGGTTGTTTTCATTGCCTGTTTTCTTGATAACTCACTCCAAGGTAACACTGAGAAACTCTAACTCTGGAAACAGCACCAATAAAGCTTGTGTGTGGTCATGACGAGGGTATATTTCTTATCTATCTTTTCTTAATACACACAAATGCATGCAAGCTTTAATTCATTTTAATTCTATATTTCTAAAATCCTGGTGATTAAAAGTATGTTTTGTTTTGTTTTTTTGAGACAGAGTCTCACTATGTTGCCCTCAGTAGAGTACTGTGCTGTCACTGCTCACAGCAACCTCCAACTCCTGGGCTTAAGCGATTCTCCTGCCACGGCCTCCCAAGCAGCTGCGACTACAGGCACCCGCCACAATGCCTGGCTATTTTTTTGTTGTTGTTGCAGTTTGCAGGGGCCAGGTTTGAACCCACCACCCTCAGTATATGGGGCCAGTGCCCTACCCACTGAGCCACAGGTGCCACCCATGATGAGCTTCTTGTTCTTGGCTGGAAACCTCACACTATTTCTATAATTATGGGAAGTATATTTATTTTTCTCATTCTCTGGCTTTCTTTATTAGTATATATCCACAGGGGTACATAAATGCACTGTGCTAATGAAAAATTACATGAAGACGCCAAGGTCACAAGTAAGTTGCTAAAATCAGTGGTGATGCATCTTCATCTGCAGACAGCATCGATTTCTCTTGTTATGAGACAATGTTTTGAAAACTATCGAAACTCTATTTAAGCATCTTTGGATATTTTGATAGTCTGTTTAAGGGAAGACCATTGGGGTTCACTGTGCTATCATTTTTAATAAATTAAAGAAACTCTTACACTTTAGAAATAAGAAATGTGAGTAGGTGTGGACACCTGATTTGAGAATTGAGAAGGAAGGAGAGAAAGGGAGAGAGATGACCAGGACTGACCATCTCCATCCCCAGACCTGGCGAAGGGGCCTGCTCATCTGAGTTTGCAGTGGGGAGCTGCGGAAGTGGGGCTTGGCCAGCAGTGGGATCTGGCTCAGAGATGATGGAGGGCGGGGGAAGCACTGGGGCGTCCCTTCCTGCCTCTCCTTCCTGCTCTGCCCACACTCAGGCCTCACGGATCTGAGTCACTTGTCATCTCTGTCCTGTTTCTGAACAGCCCACTTACCCTAGTAAACGTTCATGGAATGAGGAATAAAGCAGGATGACGGAGTGACGTTGCATCAGAAATCGTCACCGCACAGAACTTACAGTGGGAGAAAGAAGAAAATCACCTTGGCTAGTAAAGAAGTAAGATTGCAGGCTGGAAACGAGGGAAATTTAACTGCTCAAAAGAGGAAAGGCAAATGGCGACAAAAGCACGGGAATGTGAGCGTGGAGGTGATGTTACCCTCCCTCCTACGGCATCTTTCTAAATAAACACAACAGCAACGCTCTTCAGAATCTTCATCACTATAAGAAACTCTGCTTTTGTCAACTGCATACACTATGTATGTACTTATCTAGCCACTAATACCCCCAAGTTTTTAAACATCTCCATCTCAAATGTGCTTACAAATACCAGGCACCACAGGAAAGCAGTGAATGCCTGAAAGATATTTCCAATTGTATTTTTAAAGGATAATAGAAATTTTTAAAGCAGTAATAGAAATTTGAAAAAAAAAAAAAAAAGAAAGAAAAGAAGAAAGGAATTGTAC
The DNA here is from genome assembly GCF_027406575.1 of Nycticebus coucang. NCBI lineage: Eukaryota > Metazoa > Chordata > Mammalia > Primates > Lorisidae > Nycticebus > Nycticebus coucang. The sequence continues at coordinate 115,690,618 of NC_069790.1, read as the reverse complement.
TTGTCAAAATATCTCCATTTTCTCACATTAATCCTGAATATACATCCAGTACTTTTATGGAGCCATATAGGCAAATCAATATACCGTAAGTGAAATATCACTGGCACCCTTCCCTCATCTCACTGTGAGTGAGGAGGGGGGATGTCTTGATAAATAACATGGAGCTTCAGGCTCTTTTATCCTCGTTCCAAACAGATGACCAATTTCTGAAAAGCAACTGTAGAAGATACACTTTTACCTCTTCATCAAAAACGTGTAAAAATGAAATATATTGTGGTATTTATTACCATGTGTATTACAAACCATTGTGGTGATCCAGGACAAATGGCTTTTCTCTCTGTGGCACCGACCTTCAAAAGTGATGATGTGAAAAGCCTAGCCTTTATGACAGCTTAACTAGAAATACACTTCAGCTGCTCTATTAATATGTACTTGTGGCTTTGCTATAAACTTTCAATATGAAAAGAAAATCTGAACCTGTGCCTGCCATAAATATACTTTATATGCAAAGTATATAAAGTATACTTGTGCATACTTTAAATATGCAGAGAGATAGGCTCATGAAAGAGGCTCAGATAATGTTTATATGGAGTGATGGTGCCTTTTCTCTGCCTCAAAACCTCAGGATAGTTGCTGCATTACATAAATTCAGCGCCAGCAATTGAATGACTTGCATCAGCTTCAGCACGGGAGAATTAGAAAAGCTGGCTAAAAGAAGGCAAATGTACATGTTTGCGTTTTGTGACTGAAACAACGTTGGGTTCCTATGCATGGTGACATATGAATCATCTCTAAGTGAACCCAGAGGTTTAGATACAGTTAAACTCATGTTAACCTAATAAGTGTATTTCAGTGACCAAACGCTGAGTAACAAAAACTGATGACATCATCATATTTCTTTGCAATTAGCAAATGTATATGTATACTTTGGAATACTATTTAGCAATTAAAAAGATGGAGACTTTACATCTTTTGTATTAACCTGGATGGAGTTGGAACACATTCTTCTTAGTAAAGTGTCACAGGAATGAAGAAGCAAGAATCCAACGTACTCAATTCTAATACCATGCCAGCAGACGATCTAATACATAACCACATAAAAGAAAAACTCAAATCAATTCCAGGTGGGGATCGGGGGAATGAGGAAGCGGGGGAGAGGAGAAGGGAAGGGGACAGGGGGTTAAGGTGTATGACATACCTCTTGGGGGCAGGGACTTTACCTATAAAAGGGACTTTACCTAACAAATGTAAACATTGTGACCTAATTCTTTGTACCTTCAATGAACCTAAACCAATTAATAAAAAAAAGTATCAAATCCATCCTTCAACATTCAAAATATTTTAATATGCACAAATATTATGATGCCACCTTTTTAGTAACTTATTTAATACCCATAATCAGTTTTGTCAATGTTTGTTTTAAGTGGGCACAATTTGACCTGATGCCATGGTGCATACCAAAATAATTTTTACATGGTCTCAAATTAATGAGCAAACATCTCCAATAAGGACATGATTTATTTTCTGATGATGAAGGTGAGCACAAGTTATGCTCTCAAAGTGCCACACATTTGAGAACTCAGCATCTTTATCCATGATGGGAGCCTCATCAGTTTTTATGAGTCATCTAAACACTAGGGATGAGGAGCGAACAAGTTAAGTTCATTCACTGCCTATTTTCTGAGTGCTGATTTTGTACACAGTATTTGGCATCTTAGAGAATTAATTTAAAAGAAAAACATAAATATCAATAACATCCAGCAAAGAAGTATCAGCAACTGAAAGGACAAGGAAGATCCAAGTTATTAATTTTTTTCTGGAAATAGTTTAATACAGCATGAAATCAAATTAACATTCTAGCATGTATGCAGGGTGAAGGAAAAAAGGCAAATGAACTAATATTAGTAAGTCACCTACCGAGTATTATACCAAATACTGGGCATTAAAACATAGTATTTCAAATCATTCTCAAAACTTTTCAAAGAAAGATAAATGTATTATGTGTGAGTTTTACAGGTAAAGAAATGACTTGCCCAAAGGTCACAGACACAGCTGATGGCTGTGGAGCTCATAATGGAACCCCCCGTCCACTGAGTTTCAAAGGGAAAGAGAGCAGATAATTCTCCTGGCTTTGCATGGACCCAGAGAGAAAGAGACACAGAGAAAGCTTCATTTTTAAATGAAAATTCTATGTGTGACAGAATAAATTAAGAAACAGAAATTTTTGCAGTCATCTGAGAAAAATGAGACAAAAGTGAGGCTGGGATAATAATTATGCACAATTTAAATTCTTTTATTCTGAGTTTCTCTTTGCCCTGTATGCTTTATAACTGATAATTTTATTAGTCCTTTGAAGTTATATTTCCAAAAGAGCTTTAGTTTGATCATTGCTAATCTATTCCATGACAGCTACAGCTGCTTTGTATGCCAAGGTCTACCTCTCCAAGTGCCTTAGCCACTAGGCAGATGTGGCTATTTACATTAAAATTTAAATTATTAATGTAAAGTAAAACTTAAAACTCAGCAGCTCCATTGCACTAGCCGTATGAAGAGTGCTCGACAGCTGCATGTGGGTAATGGCTACTGTGCGTGCTCTGCAGATACAGAGCTTTCCATCACTGCAGAAGGTTCTTTTCTTGAGCAAAGAACCATACACCATGTGGGCCAAAGCCAGACTGCCACATGCTTGTGTGAACACGCTTATTGGAACACGGGCAAGCTCATTCCTTTATGTATGGCAGGCGTCCTCAAACTTTTTAAACAGGGGGCCAGTTCACTGTCCTCAGACCGTTGGAGGGCCAGACTATAGTTAAAAAAAAAAAAAACAACTATGAACAAATTCCTATGCACACTGCACATATCTTATTTTGAAGGAAAAAAACAAAACAGGAACAAATACAATCACACCACTGCATGTGGCCCGTGGGCTGCAGTTTGAGGACCCCTGATATGGGGTAAGGCTTCTTCTGTGCTATCACAGCTGCATTGAATGGTTGCAGCAGAATCCATACTCCCTACAACGTCTGAAATATTTAATAGCTAGCCCTTTACAGAAAAAGTTTTGCTGACCCCTGATCTAGAAGATAGATATTCTGGGAGTTTACAGCTCAGGCTCTGCAGATCAACATACTGGAATTTGTAACCTGATGGACAAAAATTAGATTTAATTTGTCTAAGCATTCTTCTTAAATGTTCGTAAAAATGGAATTGTTTTAATACTGATCATATATACAGATTAAAAAACTTTATGATCACCTGCGTGTGTGACCATACACAGACACACACATACACACACACAAAATATTGATCTTACATAGCTTTGTAAGAATTAAATGACAGAAGGTATGTAAAACATTGAACACAATGATTGCTACTAACATTGCAGGTCCTCAAAAAAGGTTAAATTTTTATTATTGTTATTTTCATTGATTTTCATGTTTTTGCAACTGGTAAAAGATCCATAAAGGTTCTCTATACCTCAAATTAGATTCACAGTACAAGCGATGACAGGTCCACTAAAGGCACAAGGATTCACATTTTCCAGGCATGATATGGTAACCCTAGGTCTATAACTTACCTCAAACAATGTACATACATTTTTATATACATACGTGTGTGTATATAATTAAAACTATATATATAGTTTATTTATTTATATATATAAAACTACATATATATGCATATATTTTCTACCTAGTATGTCAGGCACATAAACACACCTGAAATATCTTATGCCTATGGACAAATAATCCAAACTTTATCAGAAATTCCCTTGGTTCCTGCTCAAAAGTGTTGGTTCAGTGTAAAGCTGTGGACAAGCTAACTGTGTCTCCCAAATTTGATAATATCCTAATCCTCAGTCATTTTATGCTTAGAGGAGGTCAGCGCAACTCCTCAACTTGATCACGATGGCCACGTGCAGTTTCAATGCTAACCTATGCTTTGTAGAAAATTGTCTGCTACCCAACAACAGATCATTCATTCTTTTTTTTTTTTGTATTAATTTTAAATCATAGCTGTGTACATTAATGCAATCATGGGGCACCATATATTGGTTTTATAAACAGTTTGACACATTTTCATCACACTGGTTAATATGGCCTTCCTGGCATTTTCTTAGTTACTGTGTTAAGACATTTATATCCTACATTTGCTAAGTTTCACATGTACCCTTGTAAGATGCACCACAGGTGTAATCCCACCAACCAGCCTCCCTCCGCCCATCCTCCCTCCTCCCTCCCCTCCCTCTCCCCATTCCCCAAATTCTTAGGTTATAACTGGGTTATAGCTTTCATATGAAAGCCAAAAATTAGTTTCATAGTAGGGCTGAGTACATTGGATACTTTTTCTTCCATTCTTGAGATACTTTACTAATAATAATAAACTGTGGTATATGTACACCATGGAATATTATGCAGCCTTAAAGAAAGATGGAGACTTTACCTCGTTCATGTTTACATGGATGGAGCTGGAACATATTCTTAGTAAAGTATCTCATTCATTCTTTATAAAGATTAAGGGGAACTACTTACATGACTGTCAATAAACTGTACCCTGCAGATGGCAGAAACCAGACTTTGGCTCATAATGAGGAAGCTGTCTGGGCCATCTCCCCTGTCTTGATTTGGGACATTCTCACACCCCGGAATTGCCCTCTTCCAGCCTACTCTGACTAAAGAACTCACTGTCTTCATGTGATCCCCTGAAGCCTCAGGCCTTTCTCTCAAACTTTCATCTCCAAGGTAGGTTGGCCCTTACATCCAAGGTCCAATGTGTGTTAGATCAAAACAGTCTATGAAGATCAGATCCTGTGGGAAACCCGCACAGTCTCACAGGCTGTTCTCAGTTTCCTGAACTGTCTTTCTTCTCTTCCCTCATTTGTCATGAAGAACTTTTAGCAGCATTTATCTGCAACAATGTCTGTCATTACTCATATGGATTAACACTTTTCCCTAAGATATTATGTATCAGAAATATTTGCAAATGAGCCCTGAAAAACAAGAAGGGGTGTGTGTACATTGTTGCATTCTACGTACACTGAATACATAAGGATAAAAAGATGATGTAAACAAATCTATATGGAGAATTCGCTTTGTATTTTGCACTCTGCTAGGTACTCTATAAATGATAATTTGATAACTAATTTTGCCTAACACATTACTGAGGCAGTTACAAAAACGTTTTATTACTGGAATAGCTCAAGTTCAGAGAAGGTAGTAATTTGCTTCAGGTAGCACAGATAATAAGTGATCAAGGTGGGATTCAAATTGAGTCTGTCTCACTTCAGTCTTGATTCCCTTTCCCCTAAACTGCCTTATCTGTTATTATTTAACGTGTAGTGCATGCTACTTTTCATGGTAGAATTTTTTAATAGAGTAAAAATTATTCTGTAATTCTCTACTTATATAAATCCAGATTGTAGCATGCTTTTAATGCCCATGTAAATAGTCATAAACCCAAGTAATGGATTTGAATTACAGGAGATACATACAAATCTATAAACTAAATAACTCTGTTCTTCACTTAAATTACCACCCGAAGACTGGTCAGCAGTTTGGTAGAGCTTCTGGAGCTCATGCACTTAGGTTCACTGCTTGGCACTGCACCTGTGTACCACAACCCACAGGGTCCTTCTAGAATACGAGCTTCCAAAGACCCCAGAGCATTTCCCTTGGTACGGAGCACACAGAAGCACTATCCGCTACATGAAACCTGGCCTTAATTACACCAGTGGGACTATGGGGATCAGATGTCTCCCAGTTAATCATCTCGGCAAGCGATTTCAGGCTTCTGCCATTTATACATAGGAAAAAACATTAGAGTATTTTGGATGTTTTGTTTGTGAACAACTTTAAATTCTGTTTTTAGTTCAACTTCAATATTCTGCTTTTTTTATTAAAGCTTGAAATTGGTGACCTACAAAGCACGTTTATATTCTAATGTTTTCCCCAAGCAATAGCAATACTCAAACAGCTCGTCTAACTTGCCAATACTGACTCTTTGCCCTAAACGTTGTCTCGGAGGAACACAGATTCATGAATGACTGATAAATATTGCTGCTGCTGCCCCTCTACTTGACAGCATAGCAACTCGCGTGTTGCTGTGAACTTCATACACTGATCTCATTTATTTCAACAGGACAAGTTGATCAGTAATCAGAGACACGAGGAGTTCAGGAAATTTATCCTGGGTCTCCTAAAAACAGCTAGTGTCTTTGTTTGGGCTGCTGTAACATCAACACCATAAACTCGGTAGCTTATAAAAACTGGAATTTGTTTCTCACAGCTCTGGAGCATGGGGAGCCAAAGATGGAGGCGCCCGTGGATCAGCGTCCGGTGAAGCATCATTCCTGGTTCACACGTGGCGCCTTCTCACTGCGTCCTCACATTGTGGAAGCCTCCTCTTTTACAAGGGGATATTCCCGTTCACCAGGGATCCACCCATGAATTACTCACCTCTTAAAAGCTCCTTTTAATATTATTACATTGCGAATTAAGTACCAACATATGAATTTTAGGGCAGCACAAAATTTTAAGGCATAGCAGATGGCAAATAAGGAATGTGAACTGAGACTGAAGACCAGGAATATGCTCTGAACCGTGAGCAACAAAAACAAAGGCGCAATGATAAGAACTTGTGCAAACCACAGGGCACCAGCCTGCCTTGGCAACATATTATTTCCTGGGAAACTTCTCAAGTTCAACTGCAGCATCTCAATCACCCTTTGAAATCAGCATAGACGTTTTCAACCCTTGCCTACTTTGCAATTATCTGGAGACATATTGAAAACCACATAACCTCTGAGCTCCACAAATCAGAGCAGAACATTTGAGGTGGGATTCAAGTACTGAACAGGGGTCCTATGGTGACCATTTCAATAAAGAGGTCATTTGGAACCAGAAACATGGGGTGACTGCGATTGGAACAGAGGCTACGTGGATTTGGACAGTGTTTGCAGGGGGAAGACGCTAGATGGAAGTGAAAATTCCAAACAAATTCTCCCAGTGTTACTAGAAGCTTTGGCAACACATACATTGACCTGTCTCATAAAAGCTCAAATAAAGTAGCCAGAAAGATTTGCAAGTCTATTGCAGTTAAAAAATATTCCATGGATGGATAAACGGGTGAAGTGACTTCAGCGTTCATTGGTTCCTCATGAGTTTAATGATGCATTTCAAAAACTGCTGGCATTTTATAAAAATGAATTTCATTGCTAAAAACTCTCCATCAAAAGTACCATAATTTTTGTTCATGGGGTTAATGCAATAAATAAATAGCACAATAAATGGAAGAAACTGGGACTTACTTTAGTGAGTCAAGATAGCACACATGCCATCAGAAGTTGCTGCTGCCTTGCGGTGTGAATCAGATCTGGGGGAAGCAAAATAAGAACAGAATAGAAAATCACTTTGTATTGGATGGAGCTAACTTGGGAATCTGAAAGCCATTTTAAAATTGACCCTTAGCAAATAGTAAACTATCTCCCATTAAGATCACAAAACATTAATAAACTCCCCAAATGCTTTATCCCTGATAAGCCACTCTGCATGTTTTCTGGAGGAGTCCACTCAAAATGCCTAAGGAAAAATAATACACCACCAATAAGTCAGTGGTTCCCTGAATACAGATACATTTCTCAAACTTCATCTCAGAGGTACAGAGGAAGCTCATATGCACCACATAAATTCTCATTTTGTGGTAAAAGGATCAAAACGTCTCAAAGGTAGAGAAATGCAATGCAGTTTCAAAGAGCCACAGGCACCTCATATAAAATTGCTAGAAAGCTGTGAGAACATGGCACATAAATAGCAATATTCTGTATGTAAGCCGTAAACATCCTCTTTTCTATTCATTCGTATAGCATTTGTGAGCCAGATTGACATGTTATAGAAATCTAGGTTAAACAACAAACACACACAACAAAAGCTTCTTACTGGCCTTGCAGTGGAAGCCAACAAATGTTTGCTGTTGATATTTGATTAAAGACACAGAAATATGGTCAAGGATTCAGTGCTCAAAGTTCTTTGTACAAATCACAAGTGCCTCTGCTGGACAAGTGAACTCACATAATAGGTCTCCTGTAGACTTGCTCCCTGGGGTGCTACCTTCCACCCGACTAGTAATTGTGCCGCCAAATTGTATCTGACACAGCTAAGACTTTATGCACAGAAGTGGCTTGGCAGTGTTATGGAAGGGTAGGCCGTTATATTTCCCTCTAAATGAAACATAGATACCTGCTGCCTACTACGAGGTATTCTGATTTAATTGTTATGGGGTGACCTGGCATCGGACCTTATAAAGCTTTCTAGTTTATTCCAATATACAGGAGAGACTGGAAACTATTCTGCAAGACTGATTGCTCTTTAATTCCTATCTGATTGTATGTCATTACCAAGAAAGACACGGTGGGAAGTTTTTGGATTTCTTTTAAAGGGCTACCTTGCTAGTCTCAGTGTCGACTTGGGAGTTCTTTACACTATATGATCTAAAACCCATCAGTTAAGCTGAAAACTTACAAGTGGCCCAGCCACCCCTGACATCCAGGTGCCCGTCTACCACCTGAAGTCCATGCCTGTCCTCACTCCATGTTCTAGCATCTTAGATCACAAACCCTTGGTTGCATAACTTACATACAAGAGATAAGAAAGTCCTCTCCTCTAAATGATCTGGTATATAAACAAGTTCCCGCATATAACATGAGTAAGAAAAGAAAAATAAAAAGATGTTTACATGGATGGAGCTGGAACATATTCTTCTTAGTAAAGTGTCTCAAGAATGGAAGAAAAAGTACCCAATGTACTCACCCTTATTATGAAACTAATATAGGACCTTCACATGAAAGCTATAACCCAGTTACAACCTAAGAATAGGGAGAAGGGGGAAAGGGAGGGGAGGGAGGGGAGAGGGAGTTGGAGGGAGGGGGATTAATGGGATTACACCTGCGGTGCATCTTACAAGGGTATATGTGAATCTTAGTAAATGTGGAATGTAAAGGTCTTAGCAAAATAACTAAGAAAATGCCAGGAAAGCTATATTAACTAGTGTGAGGAAAATGTGTCAAACGGTCTATGAACCAAGTGTATGGTACCCCATGAGCATACTAATGTACACAGCTATGATTTCATAAAAGAAAATAAATAAAGAAAGAAAGAAAGAAAAGAAAAATGCACGATTATGGAGAGCTGTTTTCACCATCAAAGCTCCTAACCTGGAGAACGAAGTGGGAATCTAGAACTGCTAGTCCTCGGGGGAAAGGGCTTCATCCTTCACAATTCCAGTCAGGACACAAAGAGAAAAAACCGGCAGGTGTTAAGTCTTCAGTCTGTCATTTAGATTCACACAGTTGCAATTGCAATATTTGCAGGTGCTCAATCATCTTTATTCCCTTTTAGAATGTGCTCTCCCCCTGCCTCCAGCCCCCTTACAGACCCTCTTGCACACCCCAGCCAGCTTCTCTTCCTGTCTGTCTTCTCAGCAGCCTCCAGGCTTGAGCAGGAGGGTTAGATTCACTTCTCTGTCTTTCGCAATAGATCATGAGATCTTTTAGAGCAGGGCCCCTGTGCTATTTGTCTTTGCAACAACAGAGCTAAGTGTGATTCTTAATAAATGTTTGAGGTTTAATGATTGATTGAACGTCTGAACAAATGAACCCTTGACATCAAGCTCTCTGAGGCAGTTTTCTCATTTTCGAAATGCACTTACCTATCACAAGGCTGATGGGAGTATGCATATTATATATTAAATATCTGGAAATAATGAGCCCTTTTTCTCTTTTTTATTTAAGAATTGTCTTCGTGTGAGTGGTGTTAAGTTATAGAGTCATAAAACCAAAGAGATCAGAAAGTTAATGCTACTCACTGATTGAAACTTGGATGAAAATCCAATGCTTATTTCCCAATTTGAAAAGATACAGATTTTACATTATAGCATTATGCTCCCATTTATGATGAAAATATTGTAGGTAGAAGGAATGATTATCATAGAGTGCAAAAGGCCAATTCTAACCTCTCTTAGAAGCAGTGTGGTATGATGGTTAAGACCATGGGGATAGACAGCCTTGAAGACAGAGAGAGTTGGGTCTCAAATCTCAGCCAGTTGGCATCAGGCATTTTCCCTTGGGTGTCTTACCTAACCTCACTCAGCTTCATATTTCTCTTCAAAATGGGAACACACCTAAACACTTAATCTTGTGAGTACTACATGAGATTATATATGGCACATAGTAAGTACTCAAGAGATGAAGTTGTTATTAATAACAGTACGAACATGTTTTAACAATACTAAATGGGTCTGGAATATACACCTAATATTATTTATAGCCCTTTTCCTTTTACTTCCTTTGCAGGGACATATACGCCCCCTTCTTTTGAGACCCATCTATCCCTTTCTTATCCCTGCAGGAGTGAGGAGCTACCAATCTTCTTACAGATTCTCCTCCTGCTCAGCTTTCGGCAACGATTTAGCCAAATAGAGCCCTTGTGCAAAGTGTCACATGTGGGTCCTAAGGAAAGGATGGGTTTATCGCTGCGGTGAAATGGAAGATGTGTACCTGGGAGCTGATCCAACTCACGTGGCATCTTAGAGGGAATCCATTGAGAGAAGCAAATCAGTCAGCAAGAGGGGCAGAGAAGAGTTGGAGAAGCTTCTGAGGGGTACATGTCTCTGCTTCTAGTTATGCTTTGTAAAGATCTCTTGTCACACAAGAAAATGTGTTTCCTTGTAACTACACTTCCTGGATTTGGGATTCTGCCACACATTCAGCCTGGCACAAGCACAAGGAAACCTCATGGTGCTCAACTTGGGTGTAAAGCTGCATGTGTAACCCCACTGCTCTGCATACAAAGGGAGACACACTTCAAATTGGGTGGGTCATTGCAGAGGGAAGACAAAAATGGGAGTAATGCTAGGGAGGAATTGAAAAATAAAATATTTTCTATAACAGTCCATATTACTAACAAATTTGGCATAAGTTTGATCACGTGTGTGTGAGTGTGTGTGTGCATGTGTACGTGTGTGCATGCATGTGTGAGTGTGTTCATGTGAGTGTGTGGGAGTGTGTACATGTGTACGTGTGTGCATGCGTGTGTGTATAAGTGTGTGCATGTGTGTGTGCGTGCGCGTGAGTGTGTGCGTGTGTGAGTGTGTGCACATGCGGGGGGGTCTGATTGTGTGCATGTGAGTGTGTGTGCATATGTGTGAAAGTGTGTGCGTGTGGGTGTGCATGTGCGTGTGTGTGCGTGCGTGTGTGTGTAAACTGAGAAGCCATTTAAAATCCTTGTTGCTACTGTCACCCATGAAAAAGAAAAAGTGTGGTGAAGTAAGAGACTGGAGCCACAGTCAACCTTGCAAAGACACCTACTTCCCCAAATCCTCAGAATTATTGAGGAGGTCTTGGAATTCCTTAGGCCATAGTATAGGGTCTCAGCTTATTTTGTTCTATGTCATAGAAAGACTAGAAGATAATCCTTAACATCTGGTAGTGTTTAAAAATAGAAAGCAACTACAATAACTTCACAAAAATAATTTGGAAATGGGAGAGATAACAGAATTTCCATAAATAAAACCAACATGATGCATTTTCCATCTCTACTGCAGTATTGCAAGGACCAGGCTTATTCACTTTGCTTAAGGAACTGAAAAAAATTAACATGTATGACGTCATGATTTTCAGATACTGGAAAAAGAGGCGTCACATGTCAGTGACAGCAAAGCAAAGGTAAACAAATCTCGTGAGCCCCCTGATCGCCCAAATTTACAGCCTGGAGAGTGTCCAGAACACAGTACAAGGAGAGGACCCTCGTGTTCTGGAGGCTCCCTGAGAGCAGGGGACAGAGAGATGGTTAGAGGGGCCAAAATGACACTTCACAAGGCAGTGGTGTGGGGAGGAGAGAGGTGCACAGAGAGTGTCCCAGAGACCTGCAGTACAGTTCTAAAATCTTCAGGGACATGCTGGTCAACACAGGAGCATGAAGAATATTTTGAAGCAGAAAGAAGCAGACATCTATCCCTAGACAACATAAAGACCAAGAAGTAGGAAAAGAAAATCCACTGTTAGAAAGCGCTTATGCTAAATATACAGAGGTTTTGTCATTCTAAGGTACACTATGGCAAGTTAAAGATATATGCAGTAAATCTTAGGGAAATCACTAAAAAATTATAACAAATGGGTATAAATAATAAACCAATATAGCAAATAAGAAAGAATAATGAAAATTACTGTTACTCTAAAAGAAGGCAAGACAACAGAAAGAAAAAAATAAAAAATAATGTGATGGTATATTTATACTCAAATATTCCAACAATCACATTAAAATGAAATGATCTAAATCAGTGGCTCTCAACCAACGGTGAGTTCCCCACCTGACACCTACTGGAAAGATTTGGAAATGTTTAGAGATATTTTTCATTCTCAAAATGGGGGCGTCGGGGGAGACACTGGCATCCAGTTGTGATGGTCCAAGAATATAAACATCCTATAATCCAGAGGATAACACTCCACAGCAATGAATTATTTGGCTCTGAATGTCAGTAATGCCACAGGTGAGAAATCCTGCTCTAAACACACCATGTAGTAAGTCTATTGTCAAATAAAATCCAACTACATGCTCTCTACAGAAGATCCACTTTAAATATAAAGATACAAACAGATTATAATTAAAGGATATAGAGAGAGAGACAGTAGAACCTCCATAGTTAACCACTCCCTACATGAATCACCTCCTGGACCTAATTTTCATAGACTGGACGTGCATCACATGTCAGCACAGTAAACCTAGTTCCTTGTGTTGACCACCTCCAAGTACTTTGGGTCATCAACTTACAAAGTTTCTACTGTACTTTACTGTGTATGATACTATGGAATCATTGTATTAATAATATGCCTTGCAGATTTCAAAACAAGGTATTGTTCTAGGTCAAAAGAGATATTTGATAACAATGAACATGTCAACCCATAAAGAGATCATTGAAATTCTAATATATATATGTGTGTGTGTATGTGTGTGTACACTAACAGAGCTTCGAAATGCATAAATTCAAAAAAAACCCATAGAAGCAAAAGCAAAATTTGACAAAGCCAAAATTACTGTTTGAGATTAAAATGTCCCATCTCAATAATTGAAAGAACAAGCAGATAGAAAATCAGTAAATGCGTAGAAGACTTCAAACAGGCTATAAATCAACTTTGCCCAAATAATGCTTATCTAAATAAAGCAAAAATAAACATTCTTCCAATAGAATGTTTACCAAAATACAATATATTCTGAACCATAAAATAAGTCTCAATAAATTTAAAATAAATCCTTACAGAATGTGGCCTCTTACCAAAATGGAATTTCACTGGAACTAAATAGCAGAACAATACCTAGACAATCACAAATTACCTAGAAAATAAATAACATACATTCAGGTGAACTGCAAGTGAAAGAATAAATCAAAATACAAAATTTATTATGAAATAAAGATTTATTTTCATAGAAGATACAAATGGAAAACACCCCCTGCTCATGGATTGCAAAATCAACATCATTAACATATCCATACTGCCCAAAGTGATATATAGATTCAACGTGATTCCCATCAAAATACCAATTTCTTTTTTTTTTTTTTTTTTGTGGTTTTTGGCCGAGGCTAGGTTTGAACCTGCCACCTCTGGCATATGGGACCGGCGCCCTACTCCTTGAGCCACAGGCGCTGCCCCAAAATACCAATTTCTTATTTCAAAGACCTAGAAAAAAATTATCCTAAACTTCATCTGGAATCAAAAAAAGACTCTGAATGGCTGAAGCAACCCTAAGGAAAAAAGAACAAATCTGGAGGCATCAAGTCACATGACTTTAAATTATACTATGAATTGTGGTACATGTACACCATGGAATATTATGCAGCCTTAAAAAAAGATGGAGACTTTACCTCTTTCATGTTTACATGGATGGAGCTAGAACATATTCTTCTTAGTAAAGTATCTCAAGAATGGAAGAAAAAGTACCCAATGTACTCAGCCCTACTATGAAACTAATTTAGGGCTTTCACATGAAAACTATAACCCAGTTACAACCTAAGAATAGGGGGAAGGGGGAAAGGGAGGGGAGGGAAGGAGGAGGTGGGTAGAGGGAAGGGGATTACACCTGTGGTACATTTTACAAGGGCATATGTGAAACTTGATAAATGTGGAATGTAAGTGTCTTGGCACAGTAACTGAGAGAATGCCAGGAAGGCTATGTTAACCAGTGTGATGAAAGTGTGTCAAATAGTCTGTGAAGCTAGTGAATGATGCCCCATGATCATATCAATGTACACAGCTATGATTTAAAAAAAAAAAAATAAAACTTATGCTGGAAAGAGCATTGTTTCTAAAATAAATAAATAAATAAAATAAAGTCATGACCTTGAATTCTAAAAAAAAAAAATAAAATAATAATAATAATAAATTATACTATGAAGCTACACTAACCAAAACAGCATGGTATTATTACAAAAGCAGAGACATAGACTAGTGGAATGGAATAGAGAACCTAGATATAAGGCCACTAACTATAAACAATTGACCTTAGACATGCAGACAGCGACATACAGTGGGAAAAGGAAGCCCTATTCAATAAACAAGTTGGGGAAAGTTGGGTAGTCACATGCAGAAGAATAAAACAGGACCCATATCTTACACCACATACAAAAATTAATTCAAGATGGATAAAAGACTTAAATGTAAGACCTGAAACCGTAAAAGTTCAAGAAGAAAATGTAGGAAAAACTCTTCTAGACATTTGCTGAGGCAAAGAATTTGGGACAAAGGCTATAAAAGGAAATACAATAGCAACAAAAATAAATGGGACTTGACAATATTGAAAATCTTCTGCACAGTAAAGGCAATAATCAACCAAGTTAACAGGCAACCTACAGAAGAGAACAAAATATTCACAAACTATATGTCCAACAAATGACTAATACAGGAACCTACAAAGATATCAGATCAGAAAGAAAAAGGCAAACAACCCCACCAAAAATTTGAAAGAACAAACATTTTTCCAAAGAAGATTGACAAATGGCCAGCAATCATATGATAAAATTCTCACTATTACTAATCAACAGGACATGCAAATTAAAACTGCGATAAGATATCACCTTATGACATCAGAATGGCAATTAATATAAAAGCAAAAAGCAATGGATGCCAACATGTATGTAGAGAGAAAGAATGCCTGAAAGCACTGCTGGTGGGACTGCAAATTAGTATAAGCTCTATAGAAAACAGTACGGAGATTCCTCCAAGAACAACTGTAGACATACTATTCAATCCAGCAACCCCACTACTAGGTATAAAACCAAAGGAAAATTAGTCATTTTATAAAAAAGACACCTACATTTGAATGTTTACTGCAGCACAGTTCACAATTACAAAGGTGTGGAATCAACCTATATGCCCATCAATTCATGAGTAGAGAAAGAAAATGTGATATAAACACACACACACACACACACACACACACCACACACACCATGGAGTACTACTCAGCCATAAAAAGAAATGATATGATATCACTTGTAGCAACTTGGATGGAACCAGAGACTATTATCCTAAGTTAAGTATCTTAGGAATGAAAAACCAATCACCATACATTCTAATAAGTGGGAGCTAAATGGTTAATATATACAGGCACAAACAGATATAAAGGACATTGGAAACCAAGAAGGGTAATGGAACTTACGTGTAATACACATGCCACTGTGCATTTGTGAAAACCTACGGAACTCTAAAGACAAAATATGAGAGTTCTCTGTATATTCCTGCTCAATTTCTTTAAACCTAAACTGTTTTTTTTTTTGGCCAGGGCTGGGTTTGAACCCACCACCTCTGGCATATGGGACCGGCGCCCTACTCCTTGAGCCACAGGCACTGCCCAACCTAAACTGTTTTTTTAATCGTTAAGAAACAAAAGACATCATTGAGTCAATTTCAGGTTAAAGTAGAGTAATAGAAACCAGATTGATCATCTCACTTGAACTAAAGAACTAAAAAGCTGGAGAAAACTATTAGAACAGCAGTGTTCAAGACACTGGACAACAGGCAATGAGGGAGAGTGGTAAGAGATGGGCAAAAAACGAGAGGAGCTTTAAGAGAGCTAAAGCTTACTGCCTAGAGGGAGTCTTTACAGGATGTGTGAGGAGAGGGAATAGATGAAGCCCAGAAGCTGGCATCTGGGCAGGAAAGGGAGCTACAACAGAAAAGAAGAAAAACACCCCAAGCCACAGAATAAACAGTGATGAAGAGAAAATCTTAGAACATTTCAAATAAAAAAATTTCTGAGTAGAGGGACAAAAATAAGAATAAAAGAAAACATGTTATAAGCCTTGCAAGGCAGAAGATGGGGCAGTGTCAAGACAAAAAAACAAACCAAACAAAACTTAAAACCCATAACCAGAAAAAAAATAACTTTCAAGGATGAAAGCAAAATAAAAACTATTCAGGTATAAAAGGCCAAACATATTCAGCAGCAGCAGACTTGCATTATAAAATAAGTCAAAAAAAAAAAATATATATATATATAGTAGGCAATGGAAAAACTCACACCAGGTACCAACATGTATCTACACAAAAATGAAGGACACTGAGAAAAAATAAATACAGAAATTATTTTAAAAAACTTTGCCTTAATGTTTAAATATCTTTAAAAGACATTTGATTGTTTTAAGTAAAAATAACAATGAACTTTTCAGTTTATAATGATGTAGAATCACAGGGAATGACAATAAGACAGGAAAAGTGCTCTATTATAAAGTTCACACGCTCTGTGTGAAGTGGTATAATTATAATTTCAGAGACTGTAACAGCTTAAAGACGTATACTATAAACCTTAAAGTAGCCACTACCATAACACTGAAAAGAGTTTTAGCTAATGAGTTACCAATGGAGATAAAAATGAAATTATTAAAAAAATTTAATGAATGTCAAAAAGACAAGAAAGGAGATTAAAGGAAATAAAGAACTTGTAGGACAGATAGAAAACAAACGCCAAGGTGTTAGATTTGAATTCACTATGTTAATATTCACATTATGTGTCAATAGTCAATAAACACGGGGACAAAAACAGACATTAGATTACATTTAACAAAATCTAAACATATAGACAGGGTGTGATTACTCCCACATGTAATCCCAGGATTTGTAAGGCCAAGGTGGGAGGATAATTGAAGCCAGGAGTTTGAAACAAACCTGAGCAACATAGAAAGACCCCATTTCTAAAACTTAAACAAACAAAAATATTAGCCAGGCATGGTGGGGTGCACCTGTAGTCATAGCTACTTAAGAGGTTGAGGTAGGAGGATCACCTGAACCCAGGATTTTAAGGCCGAAGTAAGATATGATTGTACCACTGTACTCCAACTTGGGCAACAGAGAGAGACCTTGTCTCAAAAAATAAATAAATAAATAAATAAGAAAGAAAGGAAAAAAAACAGACTATAAACAAATAAACTATACATAGCTTAAAAGAATTATGCCTCAGATAAATATAAAGACATGAATAGGGTAAAAGTAATAAAACAGAAAAGGACATATATCTTGCTATTGATAACAAAAGAAAGCTTGAGTGGCTGTATTAATATCAGACAAGTAAATTTAAGAAACAGTAACATTAACAGGGATAAAAAGGGTCACTTTATAATTTTAAATAAATCAGTACATCAAGAGAATATAAAAACTGCAAATATTTATGTACCTAATAATAATTTGAAAATAAATTAAGAAAAATCTGAAAGCTACAAGGATATTTTGATACCACCTTTTCAAAAACTGATAAAACAAGTATGCAGAAAATCAGTAAGGATGTGGAGGTCAATGACATTAACCAACTTGATCTCACTGATGGACACAGTACACTGGGGAGCAGCAGAAGGTTTGATCTTTCCAATGGTACATGGAACATTTAGTAAGAAACTATTTTCTGGGTCCCAGCAAGTCTCAATGTTTTAAAAAATTAAATTGTACAAAGTATATTCTCTGACCCCAGTGGAATTTGATTAGAAATCAACATAGAGACATCCAAACACTCCTAAATAAGGAAAATTTTATACGCTCACAGATTTTTTAAAAAATTAGAAAATACTTCAAATGAAAATTAAAACATAGTATTTGTGAGACACAGCTAAATCAGCATTTAAGTATAAATGTAAAGCATGAAATGAATATATATATATATATTTTTTTGTGTGTGTGGTTTTTGGCCAGGGCTGGGTTTGAACCCGCCACCTCTGGCATATGGGACCAGCGCCCTACTCCTTGAGCCACAGGCGCTGCCCGAAATGAATATATATTAAAACAAATATCTCAAATCAGTGATCTCAGCTTCCACTATGAGAAACTAGAAGAACAGATTAATGCCTAAGAAAGTATAAAAAGAAAATAACATAGATTAAAGCAGAAAACAATGAAATAGAAAACAAAAATGATGAAATTAATTTAATCTAAAGCTATTATTTTGAGGAGATTGATAAAAAAGAGAAACCTTATCAAGAAAAAAAAAAGGGAAAAATACAAATTACTGATTTCCCAAAAATGAGAATGGTCATGGCATCACAGATTATATGCATAGGCAAAAGATTAAAATGATAGTTTTGAAAAATTATAAGCCAATAATTGACAACTTATATGAACTTTACCTAAGACACACAAACAATGTAACCTAATCATTGTACCCTCATATTAATCTGAAAAATTTAAAAAGAAATAATTATAATACTAAGAGCTGATACACATTATTCAACGTGTAACAAGCATGTAATACTCAGCTGGGTACATGCAGCATAGGTTGTAACGGCAACACAACAAACAACTCATAGCTGAGTCCCTCTGTGGTATTGTTGTCTGCCCAAGGGAGTTCCCAGCCCAAGGCTATGGCTCCTTCCTGGGGAGTTTCCTGCACCCAATGACTGGTCAAGGCAATAGAGCAAAGAATCACCTGCTTGCTTTAATGGGGACACCTGAAGACATCCCAGCTCCAGAACTCCCTGTGGAATCATCTGTCCCTTCTCTTGCACCTGCCCAACCCTTCAGTTTCTTACAGAGTCCCTCTGTCTCACCAGGTGTTAACTCCCAGGAATTTCTCCAACCAACTTCTTGATACACAAATCTCAGGGGCTCAGAATCTGTTTCCTAGGAACTGGACTTGAGATTGTTGATCTTATTTAATTCACCAAACAACTTTCTGAGGTATGTTCTACTAGTATCTTTGGTTTACAATGAAGAGGTTAAAAAATTTAAGTAACACATCCAAGATCACTAAGACAATAGCCGGAGGAGGTGAAAAACAAACACAGGCCTTTATAATGCCAGCTAGAGAGCCTCCTGGAGGTGATTTTACCATCAGTGAATCATTAAAATCTATTTTTTTATAGCACTTTCAGGTTGGCAGATCGTATAAAGCTGAAGGCATAGTTTATCTTGATGCATGAAAATATCCCTAATAATAGCTCTGTAAGTAGAAGGCAAAATGATATATAAATGATGGTATAGATAGATGAATTAATGGCTAGTTGAATGACTATACCCAATAAGCATTGATTAATAAGGCCATGTAAAACTAGCCTGTGTATTTTTTGAGGTCAACATATTGTTAATGACTGCACAGGCCTGCCACATATTCAGCACTGATAAACGTTTGTGGAATTTAATTGAAGCCCCAGGGAGTCCCTGATAGATTGCCATCAAGCCCTATTCTTGAGCTTGTCTTGCATGATATTTATATCAGTGGATTGAATAGAGCCTGCAATCATAATTACACAATCTGCTCTAAATGTTCCATTAAAATTGTGCTGATAAATTACACATTAAAAGAAATTTCAAATATAGCTAGTCCATCAAATCCTAAAAACATTTATTGAGCAGCCACTATGTACCAGATCTTCTACTATTCACCAAAGGAAATAAGGAAAATGTTTTTGATTTTGTTGTACAAAATGACATTTAATAGATTTTATTTGAAGTGCTAGATTTACTTTGAGAAAAAGGAATTGTGCTATTTAGGGTATCTGGTCAAGGTGTTTGGTGACATTTGGATAATTATACATTTATGAAAAATATAAGAGTATAATATTTTTATCAAGATTATCTGAGTCAAATTTGTGCTGAGTTAAGAAAAACATGATGTTCAGATCAAAGGCAGAATATCCGCATCTGAATACCATATTCTATCTGAGCACCACATGAAAACACCCCAGACATTTTAAAATGACATCTATGTTATGAATTCCTCAGGTTCCAGAAACTAGAATACTCTGGTATCTGCCCTCCAAAAAAATAAATTAAGTGACGGGGATTAAAGCCATAATCCATTCACTAATGGTTGCTATGCCAAGGAGAGACTTGTTCTTTGACACTTGAGAAAGAGAGGTGTAAAGAAATTACAAGGAGGTTCATTTTGGTTTTACCTAGGAAAAAACTTTGTAACACCTACACTGATTTTGAAAGAGGAGTGTTCTCAGAACATGGTTGAGTTTATTTTTTTAAAGCAGCTGCATGATGCTCTTTAAACTTAATAATTTCTAAACATTTTTTTCCATTTCTAAAAAGCAGACGGCATAGGTTGTAGCAGCAACACAACACATAATAAAATAGAATGTCATGATTATTTCTAACAGCATTTATATCCTGTAAAAGTCTATAAGTTTTATTTTTTATGATGATACATTTGCTCCCCAGAATATATCTGGATAAACCTACTGAGGAACATGAAATTCAAAACACAATGGTCATTCTGGAATAAGTTTCAATGAATGGGTCTTATTCCTTATTCTATGTATTTGAAAACCTCAGATTATTAACAAAATTGCCATGAAGATTATTCCTTACAAAATGTGTTAGTCACTGGTCTCATCACCAACTTGCGCCATATAACTAAGAGTGTCATTTCAAGGCTTAGGGAAATCTGTATACGTCTTGAATTGAGAGAATTTGGATTCTACTACGGACATTATTTTTGATGTCAATTTGTCAATTTAATAAGTTGAAACAGAATATATTTTACTATGTATATCACAAACATGATTTACATATTTTTTTTCTTCTCTGGCCAAAAGATAAAATAATGTAAGACAAAAAATACTTAATAATTTTTTATGTTTTCCAATCAGATACTTAACAACTGTTAACTGTTTGGGTGTGTTATTAAAAGTGGGCAGATATTTTAGCATTTCCTATTTTCTAAAGGGACTTTAACCATTTTTGTTTTTGTTTTTACTAAGATCCAAGCAGAAACCCTTATGGCTACTAAAAAAAAAAAAAAAAAAAGAAAGAAAGAAAGAAAGAAAAAAATGAAAACCATTCAACCCATTTATGTGGACAAGGCAGAGTGCTGAGCAGTTACAGAATAGTGAACTTGGTTCTGTAATCATTTTTTTGATAAACTAAGTTACTGATTTTTATAAAGTTAGCCTCTTAAAAAAAAAATACACACCCCATAAAGTCAAACAACAGATATTTTTCTTCAAAATAAATATTAATTAAAAAATACATTTGTCGGGGGTCAGAGACAAGATGGCTGACTGAAGCCAGCTCTCCACAGAGGCTCCTGTCCAGAAGGAGAGTTAAAGGACAAAAATTTAGCAAGTAACCTGGTGGATTTGAGCTGCACCAAGAGAAAAGGTTGTAGCTGTGAACATTAACCCCGCTGAGGTGAGCTGCGACCCCAAGAATACAAACGAAAGGTACAAAATCCATCACCAAGTGGACAGGAGTCCCCTCCCCCATAAGAATGGCTCGGAGTACCCCACAAACAAATAAGCAGAGTTCAAAGGTCCTCCCACTACACTCCATGGGATAGACCCTCTAAAAACTGGACCTACCTCCCCTACTAGGGTGTCATGGCGTTCTACTGCCAGGCATAAAACTTTATAAAACTGTATATATTCTCTACCTGCAATTCTGAGCTCCCAGCACTCCCCTCCACTCTCACTCTGAGTTCTAGAGGCCTGTCCCCCAGGAGTCTAGATTCTTGGGTGATTTCTCGAGGAGTGTGGACAGGGCCTAAACTGCAGCTGGTCAGTGCTGATTCTGGGGCACAGGGGTGAGAAGAGGATGGTCGGCTGAGAGGGAACCACACTGGAGAGGTGGTGGCCCAAGGCACAGAGCAGCAGCCATCTTTTAGCAACAATAGGGCTCACTCCCAGATATTCTGAAGTCACAACCCCTGTCTCCCTGGGCAACCAGAGGAGACCGGGCATCTACTAAGGTGGCAACCACCACAGAACAGATCTGGGATGGAAACGCAGGCCCTGTGAGTAAAGGGTTTGCCTGAGGCAGAACCAGCCTGGGTGGAGTGCGGGGACTAGAAATGTATGCGTAGAGTGGGAGGTTCCCAGGGCGGGGCTGAACCGGAGGAATGCTTTACTGAGCCTAATACGCACCCGGCCCTCAGGGGATTGTCAGCCTATAGACAAAGGAACACAGGAGGCTGGAACTGACAGGTAACTGAATACAAACCTACAGGAGCAAAGACAGGGCCTGAGGCACAGGCTCTGGGAACTCAAAACAGCTTCTCTTCTGCAAGGGAATTTAGCAGGGACAGAAACAAATTCCAGAACAAACAACAAAAGTTGTTCTGGTCTGTTCTTTTAGTAACATCAATCAGGGGCAGGGCTGGAACTGAGTGAACACCCCCCAGCTTCCATCAAGCACCCGAGGTTGTCAGTCCTCACCTCCCCCTGCTAGATAGAGGAAGAGCGCAGCGGCCTGGCTGAGCAGAAATAGATTTCCTTGTGATTCAGGCAGGTGTAAATGCCTGGAATATCCATTTACTACAGGCAACTGGGTCAAAGCCCTGCAGGACTATCAGTGACTGGGTGTGACAGAGGTGCAAGGTGGGGAAGGAGGCATCAACCTTCCCAGACTGATCTATTTCCTGGGTGGGTCATCCTGACTCCACAGAGCACTGGAGCGAGCCATATCAGAGTAGTCACGAGACCCCTGCGATCCAGTTGCCAGAGACCTTTTAAACTCTCCCACCTGAGACAGGTGCTGACTGAGACAATTGATTTGGACCTTTTGAACTGAGTCAATTGCCCAAGGACTTTTCGGGTGGTGCCCTGGGTGTGTGGTTATAGGAAGGTTTGAGTTTCCTTTTCCAATTGCTGCATGTGGGGGGCAGGGTGACTTAATTGCTGGTATTTCTCCACAGCTGAGACTTCAACCCAGAGTAACTGTTTCACTAGGGTTGAACAGAGACAGAAAACAAGACAGAACCACTTAGCCCCACCAGACCAAACAGGTCCCCAGTTTCTTAGGCCATAGCACTGTAGGGGTCCTCAACAAAGCTCCAGGGGAAAAATCAAACAGTGTAAAACAATCATGGGACGAAATCAGTGGAAAAACTCTGGTAACATGAATAACCAGAATAGATCAACCCCTCCAAGGAAAGATATGGCAGATGTAACTGAAGATCCCATTCATAATCAACTTGCCAAGATGTCAGAAATCGAATTCAGAATTTGGATTGCAAACAAGATTAATAGAATGGATGAAAATTTGGAATTAGAAATTTGAGGAGCAATTCAAAAGTGAGAATTAGAAATTCGAGAAGAAATTCAAAAGTTGTCTCAAGAATTTAACGAATTTAAAGACAAAACCACCAAAGATTGTGATGCACTGAAGCAAGAATTTGCAGCCCTCAAAGATTTGAAAAATATAGTAGAATCCCTCAGTAACAGACTGGAGCAAGGATTTGCTCCAATCCTTTGAAGAAAGGATTTCTGACATTGAAGACAAAGCCTTTGAACGCTTCCAAACTCTCAAAGAGGAAGAGAAATGGAGAGCAAAAATGGATCATTCTCTCAGAGAGCTCTGAGATAATTTGAAAAAGGCTAATATCTGCCTCATTGGAATCCCTGAAAGTGATGAAGTGGCCTCACTAGGCAAAGAGGCCCTTCTCCATGAAATTATGAAAGAGAGTTTTCCAACATGCCAAGAGATTCTGAAATTCAGATAGCAGACAGTTTCAGAACCCCAGGACGACTCAATCTGAATAAGACATCCAAAGGCATATCATATTAACTTCAGTAAAGTTAATATGAAAGAGAAAATTCGAAAGCAGCCAGACAGAAGAAATCCATTACCTACAAAGGGAAGAATATTAGAATGACTACAGATCTCTCTGCTGAAACTTTTCAAGCCATAAGAGGGTGGTCATCGACTTTTAATCTCCTAAAGCAAAATAACTTTCAACCCCGGATCCTGTATCCAGCTAAACTGAGTTTCATTTACGATGGAGAAATTAAATACTTTAATGACATTCATATGTTGAAGAAATTTGCCATAACCAAATCAGCTCTACAGGATATTCTCAGACCTATTCTCCAAATGACCAGCCCAATCATCCACTGCAAAAGTAAACTCACTCAGAAACTTTTGATCAAAATCAAACTTCCACAGTGGCGAAAGGATTAAAAATGTCCACTGGAATTTCGAAAAACTCAATACCCAAAATTTTACCAGACTTATCAATATTCTCCATTAATATGAATGGCTTAAACTGTCCTCTAAAGAGGCGTAGGTTAGCTGATTGGATACAAAAACTCAGGCCAGATATCTGTTGCATACAAGAGTCACATCTTACCTTAAAAGACAAATATAGACTCAGAGTGAAAGGATGGTCATCCATATTTCAGACAAATGATAATCAGAAAAAAGCAGGTGTTGCAATTTTATTCGCAGATACAATAGACTTTAAACCAACAAAAGTAAGGAAGGAT
Organism: Nycticebus coucang; assembly: GCF_027406575.1. Lineage (NCBI taxonomy): Eukaryota > Metazoa > Chordata > Mammalia > Primates > Lorisidae > Nycticebus > Nycticebus coucang. The sequence goes on along the minus strand of NC_069790.1, from coordinate 115,665,883 downwards.
AAGAATGGTCACTTCATATTTCTTAGGGTAATACTCAATATGATGAGATTTCAATTATTAATATCTATGCACCCAACCAGAATGCACCTCAATTTATAAGAGAAACTCTAACAGAAATGAGCAACTTGATTTCCTCCAGCTCCATAATAGTTGGAGATTTTAGCATGCCTTTGGCATTATTGCATCAATCCTCCGATGAGAAGCTGAGCAAAGAAATTTTGGATTTAAACCTAACCATTCAACATTTGGATTTAGCAGACATCTACAGAACATTTCAACCCAGCAAAACTGGATACACATACTTCTCATCAGCCCACGGAACTTACTCCCAAATTGATCACATCTTAGATCACAGGTCTAACCTCAGTAAATTTAAAGGAATAGAAATTATTCCTTGCATCTTCTCAGACCACCAAGGAATAAATTTGAGCTCAGTAATAACAGGAATCTGCATTCTCATACAAAAACATGGAAGTTAAATAACCTTATGCTGAATGATAGCTGGGTCAGAGATGAGATTAAAAAGGAAATTGCCAAATTTTTGGAACAAAATGACAATGAAGACACGAATTATCAGAACCCTGGGATACGGCAAAAGCAGTCCTAAGAGTGAAATTTATAGCACTGCAAGCCTTCCTCAAGAGAACTGAAAGAGAGGAAGTTAACAAACTTAATGGGATAACTCAAGCAACGGGAAAGGAAGAACATTCCAACACCAAACCCAGTAGAAGAAAAGAAATATCCAAAATTACAGCAGAATTAAATGAAATTGAAAACAAAAGAATAATACAACAGATCAATAAATCAAAAAGCTGGTTTTTTGAAAAGGTCAATAAAATAGATAAACCTATGGCTAACCTAACCAGGAAAAAAAGAGTAAAATCTCTAATCTCATCAATCAGAAACGACAAAGACAAAATAACAAAGGACTCCTCAGAAATTAAAAAAATCCTTAATGAATATTACAAGAAACTTTATTCTCATAAATATGAAAATCTCAAGGAAATTGACCAATACTTGGAAGCACGTCACCTTCCAAGACTTAGCCAGAATCAAGTGGAAATGTTGAACAGGCCCATATCAAGTTCGGAAATAGCATCAACCATACAAAACCTCCCTAAAAAGAAAAGCCCGGGACCAGATGGCTTCACGTCAGAGTTCTATAAAACTTTTAAGGAGGAATTAGTACCTATATTATTCAACCTGTTCCAAAATGTCAAAAAAGAAGGAAGACTACCCAACACGTCTCTGAAGCAAACATCGCCCTGATCCCCAAACCAGGAAAAGATCCAACAAGAAAAGAAAATTATAGACCAATATCACTAATGAATATAAATGCAAAAATATTCAACAAATCCTAACAAACAGAATCCAGCAACACATCAAACAAATTATACATCATGACCAAGTCGGTTTTATCCCAGGGTCTCAAGGCTGGTTCAATATTTGCAAATCTATAAGTATAATTCAGCACATAAACAAATTAAAAAACAAAGACCATATGATTCTCTCAATTGATGCAGAAAAAGCTTTTGATAACATACAGCATCTCTTCAGGATCAGAACACTTAAGAAAATTGGTGTTCTGATCATTTCTTAAACCGATAGAGGCCATCTACAGCAAACCCACAGCCAAAATCGTATTGAATGGAGTTAAACTGAAATCATTTCCACTCAGATCAGGAACCAGACAAGGCTGCCCATTGCTTCCACTGCTCTTTAACATTGTAATGGAAGTTTCAGCCAACGCAATTAGGGAAGAAAAGGCGATCAAGGGTATCCATATAGGGTCAGAAGAGATCAAACTTTTGCTCTTTGCAGATGATACGATTGTATAGCTGGAAAACATCAGGGATTCTACTACAAAACTCTTAGAAGTGATCAAGGAATACAGCAGTGTCTCAGGTTACAAAATCAACATTCATGAATCTGTAGCCTTTATATATACTGACAAGAGGCAAGCTGAAAAACAGTTAAGGACTCTATTCCATTCACAGTAGTGCCAAAGAAGATGAAATATTTGGGAGTTTATCTAACAAAGGATGTGAAAGATCTCTATAAAGAGAACTATGAAACTCTAAGAAAAGAAATAGCTGAAAACGTTAACAAATGGAAAAACATACCATGCTCATGGCTGGGAAGAATCAACATTGTTAAAATGTCCATACTGCCCAAAGCAATATATAATTTTAATGTAATCTCTATTAAAGCTCCACTGTCATACATTAAAGATCTTGAAAAAAACAATACTTGGTTTTATATGGAATCAGAAAAAAACTCAAATAGCCAAGACATTACTCAGAAATAAAAGCAAAGCAGGAGGAATCATGTTACCAGACCTCAAACTATACTACAAATCAATAGTGATCAAAACAGCATGGTACTGGCACAAAAACAGAGAAGTAGATGTCTGGAACAGAATAGAGAACCAAGAGATGAATCCAGCTACTTATCGTTATTTAATCTTTGACAAGCCAATTAAAAACATTCAATGGAGAAAATATTCCCTATTTAACAAATGGTGCTGGGTGAACTGGCTGGCAATCTGTAGAAGACTGAAAATGGACCCACATCTTTCACCATTAACTAAGATAGACTCTCACTGGATTAAATATTTAAACTTAAGACATGAAACTATAAAAATACTAGAAGAGAGTGCAGGGAAAACCCTTGAAGAAATCAGTCTGGACGAGTATTTTATGAGGAGGAGTCCCTGGGCAATTGAAGCAGCTTCAAAAATATACTACTGGGACCTGATCAAACTAAAAAGCTTCTGCACAGCCAAGAACACAGTAAGTAAAGCAAGCAAATAGCCCTCAGAATGGGAGAAGAAATTTGAAGGTTATATCTCTGACAAAGGTTTAATAACCAGATTCCACAGAGAACTCAAATGTATAAGCAAGAAAAGAACAAGAGATCCCATCACAGGCTGGGCCAGGGATTTGAATAGAAACTTCTCTGAAGAAGACAGGCACACAGCCTACAGACATATAAAAAAATATTCATGATCTTTAATCATCAGAGAAATGTAAATCAAAACTACTTTCAGATATCATCTAACTCCAGTAAGATTAGCCCATATCACAAAATCCCAAGACCAGAGATGCTGGCGTGGATGTGGAGAAAAGGGAACACTTCTACACTGCTGGTGGGAATGCAAATTAATACATTCCTTTTGGAAAGATGTTTGGAGAACACTTAGAGATCTAAAAATAGATCTTCCATTCAATCCTATAATTCCTCTACTAGGTATATATCCAGAAGACCAAAAATCACATTATAACAAAGATATTTGGTCCAGCTCACCCGAGTTTTGTTCTGTCCTCTTCAGACATTATGTCCTTCACTACTCGTTCCACCACTTTCTCCAGCAATTACCGGTTCCTGGGCTCAGTCCAGGCGCCCAGCTACAGTGTCCGGAGCACCAGCAGTGCAGCCAGCGTCTATGCTGGTGCCGGGGGCTCGGGCTCCTGGATCTCTGTGTCCTGCTGCACCAGCTTCCGGGGCGGCTGGGGGTCCAGGGGCCTGGCCACGGGGATGGCTGGGGGTCTAGCAGGAATAGGGGGCATCCAGACCGAGAAGGAGACCATGCAAGAACTGAACAACCGCCTGGCCTCCTACCTGGACAGAGTGAGGAACCTGGAGACCGATAATCGGAGGCTGGAGAGCAAAATCCGGGAATACCTGGAGAAGAAGGGGCCCCAAGTCAGAGACTGGGCGCATTACTTCAAGACCATCAAGGACCTGAGGGCTCAGATCTTTGCAAATTCTGTGCACAATGCCCACATCGTTCTGCAGATTGACAACGCCCATCTTGCTGCTGATGACTTTAGAGTCAAGTATGAGACAGAACTGGCCATGAGCCAATCTGTGGAGAGCAACATCCATGGGCTCCGCAAGGTCATTGATGACACCAATATCACTCAACTGCAGCTGGAATCAGAGATCGAGGCTCTCAAGGAGGAGCTGCTCTTCATGAAGAAGAACCACAAGGAGGAAGTAATAGTCCTACTAGCCCAGATTGCCAGCTCTGGGTTGACTGTGGAAGTAGATGCTCCCAAATCCCAGGACCTGAGCAAGATCATGGCAGACATGCGGGCCCAGTATGACGAGCTGGCTTGGAAGAACCAAGAAAAGTTGGCCAAGACCTGGTCCCAGCAGATTGAGGAGAGCACCTCAGTGGTCACCTCACAGTTTGCTGAGGTTGGAGCTGCTAAGACAATGCTCGCAGAGCTGATGCGTACAGTCCAGTCCTTGGAGATCGAACTGGACTCCATGAGAAATCAGAAGTCCAGGTTGGAGGACAGCCTGAGGGAGGTGGAGGCCCGCTATGCCTTGCAGATGGAGCAACTCAATGGGGTCCTGCTGCATTTGGAGTCAGAGCTGGCACAGACCCAGGCAGAGGGGCAGCACCAGGCCCAGGAGTATGAGGCACTGCTGAACATCAAGGTCAAGCTAGAGGCTGCAATCGCCACCTACCGCCGCCTGCTGGCAGACGGGGAGGACTTCAACCTCGGTGATGCCCTGGACAGCAGCAACTCCATGCAAACCATCCAAAAGACCACCACCTGCAGGATAGTGGACGGCAAAGTGGTGTCTGAGACCAACGACACCAAAGTTCTGAGACACTGAGGCAGTACAGCAGCGTGCCCTTATGCCAATAAAGAGTTCAGAGGTAAGAAAAAAGATATTTGCACCAGAATGTTTATTGCAGCCCAATTCACAATTGCTAAGTCATGGAAATAGCCCAAGTGCCCATCAATCCACGAATGGATTAATAAATTGTGGTATATGTACACCATGGAGTATTATGCAGCCTTAACGAAAGACGGAGACTTTACCTCTTTCATGATTACATGGATGGAGCTGGAACATAGTCTTCTTAGTAAAGTATCTCAAGAATGAAAGAAAAAGTATCCAATATACTCAGCCCTACAATGAAACTAATTTATGGCTTTCATATGAAAGCTATAACCCAGTTATAACATAAGAATAGGGGGAAGGGGGAAAGCGAGGGGAGGGAGGGGGGAGGTGAGCGGAAGGAGGGTGATTGGTGGGATTATGCCTGCGGTGCATCTTACAAGGGTATATGTGAAACTTAGTAAATGTAGAATATAAATGTCTTTACACAATAACTAAGAAAATGCCAGGAAGGCTATGTTAACCAGTGTGATGAAAATGTGTCAAATGGTCTATAAAACCAGTGTATGGTGCCCCATGATGCATTAATGTACACAGCTGATTTAATAAAAAAAAAAAAGAATACATTTGTTCCCAATTTGTAAAGAAGCTAATGATTCATTACATGCAACTCTAAAAACACCAGTCTTAGCAGAAATCAAACAATGTGTTATGAATCTAAGAGAAGAAGGTAATTAGAGAACAGAAAGTTGTGATTTCTACTTGTGATATCATATTAGAAAAGGAGATAGAGAAAAATAAAGCAGTCAATTTAAAAGTTAAAACTTGAGGAGAAAAATGACCCAATGTATGGAAGCTAATTTGCAGGAGGAACTTTGATGAAACAATAAAGTAGCTTCCAGATCTGAGCAAACTTAAAATCATTATCGGCATCCTGAGAGCAACCCTAAATGAAACACCTACTAAGTGCAAAGATCATACTAAGCAAGAGGATAGAAAGAGATTTAAGAAATGCCCCCTGACTTTATTGTGGTTAAAGTTGCACAATAGGGATCAAGTTCTTACCAAGTGCTTCAATTAATTTGTGATAGATTCCTGGAGTGCTGTATAGTAAAGGAATCTGACCCCATTCTAATGTTCAGGAAAGAGGACAGAGACCTTTTTCATTTATTGAAATTTGCCCTTGGCATGGAAGAGAAATGCACAGACAGTATGAGCAATGGTTAAAAGCACAGACTGTGGAACCAGAAATCCTAGCACAATAAAAAAAATAACTATTCTAGAATCTTCTAATAATTAGACAAATGTCCATGCTTTTGAGAAAGTGAGAGATAAAGGGAAGCACACTCTGATGTATGCAAACATGTATAGATGGATGACACATCAAACACAGATAAATCAGATTATTCTGCACCAAAATATTAAGGGAAGGGGCATTGGAAAAAAAAATGAAAACTAATCTTGTCCCTAAGAAAGGAGAGGAACTAAATAAGTGAAATGGTAATCACAAACAAGAGCTGTGCCGAGCAATGGCAGCAGCTGGGATGTTCCAGAGCAAAGCTGGACGGTCTGCAGTTTATATTTTTAAAACTTCTTTGGATGAAGTAGAAGTTTCTGGAAAGTGCAATGAAGAAAACAGAACTCAAGGACACAGAGTGTTTATTTTATGCTTTAAGGGATAGCATACATTTTTGAACAAGGAAGTGTTGTATTTTAGAAAGAGTGGCTCTCAAAAGTATAAAGAAGTATAGGAAGTTTGAGGAAAATGGCAATCAACTACACAGAATTTCTACATAGGCCCCCTCCCAAAATCTATACAGAACTGTTTCGACCAATTAGAAAGAAGTTGGGTTTTAAATTGGGAGAAGGAGACGGGTAGCCTGGCTAGACCTGATGATACCAAGCTTTCTATTTCTTCAGATCTCGTGTAAAAAATGACAACCTAATTAATGGGTTACTCCTGGTAAACGAATCACAACAGCACACCCAGAGGTAACATGTGTTGCCTCCAGTAGGAATTGGTAGCTGTTGGCTCTGAGTTGACACTAATCTCTAAGGAGTCAAAAATGCCACACTGGTTCATCAGTCAGAGTGGGGCATCTCAGAGATCAGATTCATAATATATTTGAAGTCTTGCAAAAAAAAAGCGTTTATTTCACAATGATTCCAGTGGATTTGAGGGACCACTCTGAACTTCTACGATGCAGAAAAGCACACTATCCAACTGTCAAAATCTCCACGGTGTGTGTCTACGTTGGGGAGGGGGTGGTGCGGGGCAGGGTTCGGGCATTACAACACAAATTGTGAAGGACAACTGCCCTGTCTAGAATAAAAAAATAATAATAATATGAATTTCTGGAGGAATTCCCAGGATTAATGCCAAAAATAAAGAACTGAAAGATGCAGGAAGGTTAATTCCTAGTGTGTCTCTGCATAACTCAACTCTTCAGCTGATAGAAGGGCTTAATTGATCTTGGAGGGTGACAGCAGATTATCACAAACTTAATTAGAAAGTGATGTCAATCACGGCCCCATTGCAAAGATGGTATCTTCGGTGGTGTGAATTATTGGAGTCTCTTGCACCTGATATGCGTTTATGCACCTATCCATCTATGAACGCTTTTTACTCCATCTCAATAAAGACAATCAGAAGGAGAGGCTCAATGACCTTTATCTGCCAGGAGCTATAGTACACCCTCTCTGTCTCATCAAGGATCATTTCTGTTCTCCTCATCTCTGTCATAGTATAGTCCATAGAGATACTTTCTATCTCAGAAAATAGAATTCTCATACTTAACATGACTGCATTGTTAACTAGACCTGGCAAACTAGTAAGAGTGTTAGTAAGATTTAGTAAGACACATGCATGTTAGTAGGTGATAGGCAATTCCCATGAAGAGTAAGGGGTCTACCAGATCATGTAATTTCTAGAGTTCAGTATTCTAAAGCATGTCAAAATATCCTCTGCAAAAGACAAGCAGCGATAACATTTTTAGTGTGGCTAGGCATGCTGAATCTGAAAGTTCAATACCAAAATTCCCATCTCACTAAATCTTGGAATATTTTTCTTTTTTTTTTTTTTTTGTAGAGACAGGGTCTCACTTTATGGCCCTCAGTACAGTGCCGTGGCCTCACACAGCTCACAGCAACCTCCAACTCCTGGGCTTAAGAGAATATTTTTCTTTGTGGAAAAAATCAGGAAAGTTTTTCTATTAATGTCCAGATAATACATATTTCATATGCTTGCACCACAGTCTTTGTCTTGCAATTATTCAGTCCTGCCATGGAAGTGCAAGGCAGCTAGGGACAAGCCGTGAGTGGTGTGGCTGTGCTCCACTGAAAATCCATGGACAGGTTGCAGGCCATATCCATCCCAGGGGCCACAGGTTGTTGCGGCTTTGTTTATGGTTCCCAGGAGGTTTCAGCACCCCAGACTTACTGAACGTAGAAGCTAGGTTTACATTAACTAGCCCCTCTCACTGAGAGAAGTGAAAGCCTCTTACATAGCAGCTTCCGGGCTGCAGTCCTTAGAAACCAGTCTCCCTGGTCCCAGCTAATGGGATGCACCATCAAAAAATCTAATGATCCCATTTTAGTAGTCAATACTTTTTAAAGTCTCAAGATTTTTAATGGACGATGTTCTTAATAGAGTGAGAGGGTGCACACACGTGTTCAGAGACACACAGGCTGTGCTATTAAACATTGCATAATATACTTCCATGACATTTTCTCGAAATTTCAATGCTTCCTGCTTTATAGCTAGATGAGCATTTTTTATGAACATTTCTTCCTGAGATGACACTATAAAATTTACTGTTGGTTTCAAAAAGCAGTAGCAATTTCTCTTCAATTTCTCAAATTCAAATATGCAATCCTTATAATCCTTCTTTCACTCACTAACCTATAAATGAAACTTTCCTCGTATATACTCATATGTAATGTCAGTGATTAAACAATTACATTCGTTGTGTGGAAGTTGACTGTGTTTTCTTTGTTATCTTAACAATGCTGTCCATATGAAATTATAAGTACAGATCACAGCCAGGGCACATATCTTTATGTCACTGATGCTTAGTACAACTGTGAGAAAGATTAGCAGCACCTGCCTATGTGATTGGGCTTTTCAGCGGCAGAAACCTCTCAGCATGACAAAAAGAGACTACAGGATCATCATTTAAGCTCTAGACAGACCTTACAATACTTCAATCATTCCCAGACAGGTAACAGATCCCTTTCCGTATTTCTTCTAGGAATATTATGGGTTATTACCTCTCTTCTAAAGGCAATTGATTTTTCATGCACCCCTTATCATCATTATCATCTGAGTTACATGAATAAACTCTCATTATTATAATTTTTTTTTTGCTTTAATGATTTATTTTTCTAAGTAAATGTTGAGAGTTCTTGTCTCTGCTCTCCCATTTATTGTTTATGTGACTTTAGGCAAATCACTTCCCCTTCCCAGGCCTTAACTTTCCATTTCTAAAAGGAACAGATTGTTGCAAATGTCCAAGTTATAATACTTTCTAAATTCATGAAATCTTTTCACTGGTATAAAACCACTTGCTCTTTCCTGCAAAGCTTAACATGATTTTGGATAAAGTAAGAAGAACTGTTTAAAGTAGCGGTTTACTTAATCCCTTACTTGGTTCTCTTTATTTTCTTTATCAAAAATATTTCTTTCTTTCTTTTTTTTTTTTTGAGACAGAGTCTCACTATGTAGCCCTTGGTAGAGTGGCGTGGCATCACAGCTCACAGCAACCTTAAACTCTTAGGCTTAAGCCATTCTCTGTCCTCAGCCTCCCCAGTAGCTGGGACTACAGGCACCTGCCACAATGGCTGTTTTATGGTTATAGTTGGCAGGCTCAGTCTGGGTTTAAACCTGCCAGCTCCAGTGTATGTGGCTGGCACCCTAGCTGCTGAGCTACAGGTGCCGAGCCAATCAAAAATACTTCATTTGGACCCTGCGTGACAGTCTATTAATAAAAAATAATGCAAGGATCTATTTGATGACACAAGCTACTTCATCCGGTGGTGCTTCTTTGGTTTCCGTAACGATAATGTTATAGGACATCTCTAACCATTCCTCGTTTTTTAAGGCCTCTTCTGGTTCCTCATCTAGCCTCCCCCTAAGTGCCTGCGTTCCTCAGAGCTCTGACCTAGATTTTCTGCTGTATTCGCTATATAAACCAGGGCCGGCTTATCCACACACGTCTTGGGGCGCCCTCTGTGTGTTGAGGACTCCTAATCTGCAGCTCCGCCCTGCGTCTCTCCAGGGCTGCGCCCCTCCTGCTGAGGTTCCCGCTCAACACCTCGGATCACACGTGCTACGCGCGCCTCCACCGCCGTGTGTCTAAAGCTGCCCTCATCTCACGCCCCAGTAGTCTGCTTCTCTATTTTGCCTGTTCTTACTCAATATCACCATCATTCATCTCATCACTAAAGCCAGAATCCTGGAAGTCATCTTTCAATCTCTCCCCGTTTTGTGTGTGTGATTAAGAGAATTTTTCTTTTTTTATTTCATATGAGGGTAAAAACAGGTTACATTGTTTGCATTTGTTAGGTGAAGTCCAAGTTGGAGTTGAGCCCTTCATCCAGGGTGTGTCCTTATAAATTCTCACATCGTGCCCATTCGTGAGAGCACACCAATCTCCCTCCCTTCTCTTCTCTCCCCTCATCCCTTCTCCCCTCCCACTTGAATTTAATTGATTTTTTTCCTTCCAGTGGGCATGTAGTTGTTTATCTATTGGTATCAGATTAGAATACATTGGATACTTGCTTTTCCATTCTTGTGATATTTTACCAAGGAGAATGTTCTTCAACTCCATCCTGGTTAATACAAAAGATGTAAAGTATCCATCTTTTATGGCTGAATAGTACTCCATGGTATACGTATACCGTAGTTTATTAATCCATTCATGTCTTGATGGGCACTTGGGTTGATTCCACATCTAGGCAATTGTGAATTGAGTTTCAATAAACACTATAGTGCAAATTCTCAAGTCCTACAATGAATGAATGTCTGGAAAATGTGACAGAGTGAGAAGTTATGAGTTCAAAAGCTTTTTTTTTTTTTGTACAGTGTAACAGGCTCCTATGGACAAAATGCCATCCCAATAGAATGCAAGGTTTGGTCCACATGAAACAAATTCATTTATAAATTCACTTTCTAAAGGCAGAACCAACATTTAAACAGTATATTTTCTCCGAATTTGAAATTTAGCCTTAGGCCAAAATTAGTAAAATGATCTAAGTGAATTTTCATCCTGCTAATTGGCTATATTTTCTTCTATTAGCTTAAGATGAAAATAATTCCAACCCAACGTATGAATAAAAACTCTCTTACTTGTATTCAGGTTAAAATAACGTAAGTTTTGCTCTAACTCTGGTTGGTTGAAAGGAACAATCTAGAAAGATGTCCCACAGGTTAAAGTTTGTGATAAGAGAATTTTGGAGGAAAAAGACTATGTGACTGTATTTTTTCCCTTTTTATATAAGGTAAATTATTTGCTATTCACACTAATCTACTCTGTTTCATATGACTGAAAAAGTAACACAAAGCTTCAGAGTATGACATAGTCTCATTTTACCTTGTTCAAGGTTTTATTGTCCTTTTACTGTAAGTAAAAAGAGCTCATCAAAATATATATATATTTAGATTCTTCCTTTGCTCGTTTTCATTTTTTTTTATCTTATTTCAGAGTAATATGAAGGTGCAAACAATTAGGTTACAATGTTTATGTTTGTTGAGTAAGATCCCTTTTGTAGTTGTGGCTCTCACCCAGAAGGTGTACCATGTACCCTAACCTTCTGCCTGTCAGGTGGGAGCACACCAATGCCCCCTACCCCCAACTTGAATTAAATTGAGTTTTTCTCTTGTGTAGGTATATATTAGCTCCTCTACACACAATTGATGGCTTCATGTTAGTATTGAGTACATCGGATACTTGCTCTTCCATTCTTGCAATACTTTGCAAAAAAGAACGTTCTATTCAACCACAAAAAAAAAAAAAAAAAAAAGATGGAGATGTTACATCTTTTGTATTAACCTCACTAGAAAAATACTGACGATAGCCCCCTCCTTAACTGTAGTTTCAGTTACTATCAACTGTGGTCCAGAAGGATTAAATGCAAAATTTCAGATAAACAATTCGTAAATTTTAAATTGTGAGCCATTCTGAGTAACATGATAAATGTCACACCACCCTGATTCACCTCACCCAGGGTCTCCATCTCCTCTGTCTAGTATGTCCACTCTCTCTGCTTTACCAGCCCTCAAGTCATTCAGTAGCAGTCTTGAATCAGATCAACTATTGCGATTTTGCAATGCTTGTGTTCCAGTATCCCTTATCTGACTTAATTGTTTTATCTTATTATTAGTTATTGCTGTTAATCTCCTACTATGCCTAATTTATAAATTCAACTTGATCATGGATATATATATATAAAGAACATCATCTCAACATAGGATTCAGGGCTCTCCTTGGTCCCAGGCATCCACTGTGGGTCTTAGAATCTCCACCAGCAGATAAGGGGTGACTCCTATACACAAAAATATGCATGAAAGTGCTTTTAGGCATACAAATTGCAACCAAAATGAAGAGGATTTTAAATTTATTTTTATTTTTCACAAAATGTTCATTATGTTCCAATGCCAGGCACTTTTCTATGTATTTGACAAATACTAATTTATTTAATCCTCACAATGAGCCCAACATGCAGGTGCCTATAAAATCAGTAAAATGAAATACTACCTATTTTACAAATTAAGAAATCAATTATCAGAGAAGTAAATTCCCTAATATCACAAGCCAAAGAGTAGTTCAACCAGGATTCAAACCCAGCCTGTCTGGCTATTGAGTGTTTAACATGACACCAGAATCACCACATGGCTTACTCTGACTTCTATCTGATTTCAAACTCAAATAGCACATACTATGTTTTATGGGAAATTTTTAAGATATTCAATATATTTTATATGAATTTTTTGATGTATAGTGAAACACTATGAAAATCTTCACAATCTATATGCAAATCTCCTTTCTATTAGGCACAGGAGAAATAGTTTCCCTGCTCTCCAAGTGTCTGTCAGAAATTAGTTGCTGGAAGATATGCTTCTGTTTTAAATTTAACTTCAACAAGATCAAGGTTATATTCAAAGATGGGAAGATTATTTAGAAGCGGCTCAGGACATAACAGCACTAGACACGAAATGTAGTAGAGGTTTCTGAATAGACTCATGAAGAAGAGCAATTCCGTCCAAAAAAACAGGAATGTTTGGAAATACAGAATATATGTATTAGCAACCCACCGTCCACAGCACAGTGGGAAACGCTCACAGGCAGAACCTGGCCAGGTGGCTCTAAATGATTTCGGGGCGGGGAATAAATATTTTTATAATTCTCAGGTGTGTTTAGATGTGACCAACATATACGTAAGTCTATTTACATGAAGGCAATTATTTTAACATATGTTTTTAATGCTGACATATACCTAT